>NC_087347.1:1250000-2500000 GCF_030014295.1 Loxodonta africana | reverse complement strand
ACAGCGGTGACCACCCAACCCCGGCAAGGTGGCAGGTGTGGAAGCCTCATGATCTGGCTTCGACCCACTTTAGCAAACCCCATGCCATTTGACCCAGAAACTGAGCCACCAAAACCTCTTATGCAGGAGAGCACCAGGAGATACAGCGTTGAAGGCCATCGTAGCGTCGTTTCTGTTGTGCAAATATGTCCCCGAAAGAGCCCAGTGTCCTCGGAAGGGTTTGGTTTAACTTTAGACCAGCCAGTGCAAATGCAGAAGGTGCCAGAAGCTTTCTCGTGCACAGAAAACACACAGGGAGGTCCAGCATATGTACGTCTACACACTGGTCTTTGATCTTTGTCAGTAAGATCCGACTCGACAGCACCTAACAACAACGACAAAGCAGGTACATCCCCAGGGGGCCCAGAGCTCATTGCTACCCTACTCACAGCTGCTGGTCCTCAGACCGATGCTGGGGCCCACCAGGTGACTGAAAGGGCCTGTTCTCCACCCCGCTGGCCATCATGGCTTCCAGATGACCCCAATCCCCTAGTTCGCCTAGGCTGCAGCCACATGGCCTACAGGGGAGTGGGGTAGGGGTTTCCACGTTGGCCAGGCCTCTGCCTTGAGGGGAGCAGTAGTGTCGACCCAGCGATCGACCCCACCCATCTCAGTGGGACTCCTCAGACTCATTTGGAGCTGGGCATGGCCGTAAGCAGCACCCAGAACACTCTGGGAACCCACCCTGCCACCCCACCCCATGCCATCTCCTGTCTTCATCACCCCTCTCAGGCCCCTCCTGCCCCCGAGAGAAGGCAGCCAGCAGCTCCTCTCTGCGCTCAGCTGCCAGCGTCTCCAGGCCCTGCCAGAGAGCCAAGGAGACTTCCTCCCAGGACAAGAGGCCCATTCCTGTCCCATCATGCTCTCCTCCATGATCCTCAGGGAACCCCATGGGATGTCATGTTGCCCCCACCCACTCTGTCAAAGAGCACTGCCCAGTCCGTCAGCCAGATCTCCGTGGCCAGGCTGGACTCTGAGCCTCCAGTCCATCTCCTAGCATCCCGATGCTGGACAAGTACACAGGTCCCTGGAGCCAGAGGGAGGCAACGGTCCAAATCCAGATTTAGGGAAAGGAGGGAGTCCACAGGCGCTATCTGCCAAAGCCTGGTGATGAAGGGTCTGGGTGGCACCAGCTTCCAGCAGCCCGAGAGCCTCGCCTGCCTTGAGGAGCTGCTGCCAGACACACAGACACATTGCCCCAGGACACACAGAGAAGCCGCCCCAAAGGCAGCCGGCCTTCACCCAAAAGGCTGAAAGCACTGGGGATTGCCAAAGGGAATCTTTTTTTCCAGGTTCAAAATATGCTTCTGAATGTTTTTGGAACTGGGAGCGATATCTACTTTTCTACGTGGAAATGGACATAGACATAGATAAAAATAGCTGCCGTCGATTCAGTTCTGACTCATGGCAACAACAGAACAAAAGGTTGCCCAGTTCCGCATCATCCTCCCAGTCGCAGGCGCGTTCGAGTCCATTGTTGCAGCAACTATGCCAGTCCAGCTCACCGAGGGTCCCTCTCACCCTTGTTGGCCTTCTGCTTCACCAAAATGAGGCCCTCTTGCAGTGATTGGTCCCTTCTGATGACGTGTCCAGAGCAAGTGAACTGGGCAGAGCTCTGTTGCGCTCCACGGGGTTTTCACTGGCTGATTTTTGGAAGCAGATCGCCAGGCCTTTCTTCCTGGTCTGTCTGAGTCTGGAAGCGCCACTGAAACCCATCCACCCAGGGTGACCCTGCTGGTGTTTGAAATACCAGTGGCAGTTTCCAACATCATGGCACCTGTATCTATATCTATCTATAATCTCAAGGTGTAAATGGAAGTGTAAGTGTCTGTGTTGTGTGTGAGAGAGAGAGAGAGAGAAACTGCCAGAGAACATAAAGTGGCCACCGCCTACCCCCACAGGGACACATCTAAATCCCAGCCCCCCTCCTGCTGTCTCCTCAGCCTCCTGGAGACATTGATCTGGTGGCCTACAGCTCACTGCTTTGTAAAAGATCACAGCTGCATGGACCCAGGCCCAGGAAGCTCAGGCTAGGCCCCAGAGCTGGCACGGACTGTGGTCCCTGCCATAGTCAGCACCCAGCCTGCATTCGATGCCCACAGGACTGCGAGAGTACATTGTCCTCTCCCCCACCCCAACACTGCCAGTCCCAGCATCAGAGCAGCCCCCCAAGGCTGAGAGGTGTCTGTCCATGGAACTGGAGCAGCCTCCTTGGTGGCCTCAGGAGGGATAGCCTTCCTGGTGGCCTCAGGAGAGATAGCCTTCCTGGGCTTTCCAGTCCCCTGTGGCCCAGAACCCACCGAGAATTCCCCAAGTCCAGGATGGATGGTGCCTGGGGGTGCGACTCCCAGGAAAAATTCGGGAGAGCCTGTAGGCTGTGCAGGAAGCCAAGGGGTGATGGGAAAGCCAGACGCTTCTTCAGAGCCTCCCCCAACACAGCCGTCTCCCACCCACCCCTGCCCCTTCCTCACAGTTGGAGAGTTTGGACCCCAGGGAGTGACAGACAGAGACAGTGGCCCCGGACACGGGGGTGGGGGGATGTGGAGGGCACAGGAAGGAGTGCATTTCCTGCTGATTAAGACGAGGCCAGAGCCCTCTCGGGAAGGTCTGAGGCTGCCCGGTACTCCTGGGTTAGACCGAGCCCACACTGCTCCAGAACAAGACGTCCACTCTCTGGTCCCATCCCAGGCCACAGGAGGACGGGCAGCCAGTCTGGCTGGATACGGGAAGCTGCTCACAGACCAGAAGAAAGACAGGGCAGCCTTCTGCAGAGGCAGAACCCCGTCAGCCACATCCCATCCTCCTTGTCCAGTGTCTGGAGCTGAAAACGATCTCTCTCATCCTGGTGTCCTCCCCTCAAGGTCCTGTCCATGGCCCACAGGAACCACCTGAATTAACAAGAAGCAGTCCAGTAGCCTGCTTCCTCTATGGATAACCAAAGGTAGCCACCCTGCCTGGGCTCGGCCTCGTCCTCAGCCCCGAGGAGGAGCGGCCCAGGGCCAGGGCACATGAAGCGTATGGGTGCTCAGAGCCAGTCGGAAGAGATGACAGTGGCATCTCTCCCCATCTCTGCCTTCAGAGACCTCGTGTTGCCAACTTGAAACCAGCCGCAGTGGGATATTTACACCACAGACATCGGCCAAAGCAGCAAGTCGAGTGATTTGCTTTGTCCTGAGAGTTCACATTCCCGAGGGTGACCGCCTTCTTGAACTGTGCACCCTAGGCCCCTCCCCAAAGGATCCTCGGTAGTGCAACAGTTAAGCACTCAGCTGCTAACCGGAAGGTTGGCGGTTCAAATCTACGAGCAGTTCTAGGGAGAAAGACCTGGCAATCTGCTCCCATAAAGATTACAGCCTAAAAAACTGTGTGGGGCTGTTTTACTCTCCCACGTGGGGTGGCTCTGAGTCAGAACTGACTGACGGTACCCAACAATAAAGACAATAGGGACCTCCCCTGGTTCTCCCCACCTGACTGTGAGCTCAGGGACAAGGACATGTCTTGGTCGTTTACAGGGCCCCAGCACCCGGCCCAGGGCCAAACACATAAGAAGCACTCAGCCAGTGTTTGCTGACTCGAAGAATAAACGCACCTCCATCATCCTGGAACCTTGCTGTCTTAGTCATCTAGTCCTGCTGTAACAGAAATACCACAAGTGGATGGCTTTAACAAAGAGAAATTCATTCTCTCACAGTCTAGTGGGCTGGAAGTCCAGATTCAGGGCATCAGCTTCAGGGAAAGGCTTTCTCTCTCCCTGCAGGCTCTGGGGAAGGTCCTTGCCATCAGTCTTCCCCTGGTCTAGGAGCTTCTCAGCTCAGAGACCAAAGGACACGCTATTCTCCTGCCACTACTTTCTTAGTGGTATGAGGTCTCCCTGTCTCTCTGCTCACTTCTTTCTTGTATATCTCAAAAGAGATTGATTTAAAACACAACCTAATCTTGTAGATTGAGTCCTGCCTCATTAACACAACTGTCTCTAACCTGCCTCATTAGCATCATAGAGGTAGGATTTATAGCACAGGGGAAAATCTCATCAGATCACAAAATGGTGGAAAATTACAAAATACTGAGAATCACGGCCTAGCCAAGCTGACACATATTTTGGAGGGACACAATTCAATCCATGACACCATCCCATCATTAAAAAAAAAAAATTTTTTTAAAGTTCAGTAAATGTTTGTTACTGAAGTATGTCCTGTCCCTGACATTGTCTGAAAACAGGAGACCTTACTGGGGACCCTTTTCTTCACTTCTTTTCTTGTCTAAACCTCCTTGCAGTGTTCCTGCAACAGAACCCAGCACTGGACCTGCCTCCTTGTTCAGAGGGCTGATGCTGACCTTGTCTTCCATCTGAGGCGTTAGCGATGGGGGGCGGGAACAGAAGCCGGGTCAGGTGTCTGGAACGCACAGCCGCCTCAGCTGGGCCTGGAAGATGTTGCTCAATCTGTCTGCTTTAGGCAGCTCTGGACACGTCCTGTCACCGGCTCACTCCTGTCCGCCTACTCTGGGACTCTCACCCTGGGTGGCCTGAGTGGTCCTCCTTACAGCCTCACCGGCTCAGACTCCAGCCTGGAGGAGCCCATTCACTCAGCCTTCTTCCAGCACCCAAATGGAGGGTTTGTCTCACCTTTGTGAGGGGGTCAAGGATCGGCCAGGACCCCTTGGGAGTGGGGCATGAGCTTGTAGAGACAGTCTTGGGAGTCAGGGGTCAGTGTGTCTCCCTCACCCCTCACCTACCCCGAGTCAGCACATACAGTCCCCACAGGGAGGAAAGAGGAGGTTCCGTGGGCAGAAGTCATCTGGAAAGTTCTCATCAGGGGACAGGTCAGAGCATGCTGGGGGGAGGGTAGGGTGGGCTTAGTGGGAATGGAGGCAAAAAGCGAATTCAAGCGGAAGTCAAGGGTCTGCTGGGGTCAACTTGATAAGTCAAAATCTCCTTCCAGAAACTTCTATGATGTCTTCTCACTCAGGTTCTGACTCAGAGCAAGGACACTGGAGGCATCTTTTCCTCTAGCTCAAGAAAGCCTGTGCCGGCTTGCAAAGCCGGATTGCTTTCCGTGAATGTTCTCGTTGTCTCTGGCTGCCTGGCTCCTGGGGACAGGTCTGTTCCCCTCCCATCCTTGCTGGTCACACTGCAGTGCACCATCTGGTCCACAGTCCCAGCCTACTGACCCGATGATACCCCAACAGCCAACTGAGCCCAGACACCCCCAGCTTGGAAAAGCCCCACCTGGTCCTGGCACCTCACCATCCGTGTCTTCCATTCAAGGCCCTTGCCCACAGAGAGTAACGGGAAATCCAAACATCTTGGGGGTGGTGCTCAGTGCCTGGTCCCCAGCTCCGTCCTTGGTACCCCATCACTGTGGGGGCCACAAGTCAGAAATGACACTAAGTCCCCAGCAATGGAACCCCTTCCTTGGGAACAGACTCTGTCTTGGTCTTGGAGTATAAATAGTGACCACTCTCTGTTATCATATCCCTGGTGGCATAGTGGTTAAAGTGCTCAGCAGCTAACCAAAACGTCGGCAGTTCAAACCTACCAGCCGCTCCTTGGGAGAAAGACCTGGCAATCAGCCTCCATAAAGATTACAGCCTTGGAAACCGTAAGGTGCAGTTCTACTCTGTCCTATAAGGTCACTATGAGTTGGAATTGACTCAACGGCAGTGGGTCTTGTTTTGGTTTTAATCTATTATCAGCCACCATCCTTGTGATGGGATCAGGAGGGACAGGGAGCCCTCGTCCCTGAAGTCAGCGACTGGACCACGTTTTCCTCTATTTGTGGCTCAAGTTCACCCAGAGGTGCCTCGGAAGAAAGGCCTGCCAATCTACTTCCAAAAAGTGAGCCATCGAAAGCCCCGTGGTTCAGCGTCGTGCTCCGACACGCACGGGGTCGCCACGCGTTGGACGCGGCTCCCTGGGAACTGGTTTTGGAGGGCAGAGGTGGAATTCGGGGGGAGACCAGGGTTTGATTCCTGGCCAGTGCACTGATGCTGAACGGGTTTCTGGGGAGCTTCCAGACTCAGACAGACCAGGAAGAAAGGCCTGGTGGTCCAGTTCCAAAAAATCAGCCCCCGAAAACCCTGTGGATCTGCAGCCACTCTCGGGCACGGTACAGGACCGTGGCGCCCTTCCTTCTGTCGTGCGTGGGTTGCCAGAGTTGGGGGTGACCCAGTGGTCTCTAACGATGGCAACAACAACCCTCTATTCAGCAGATTTAGTGTCTGTGCAGAGGATGAGGGCTGGGATAGACGGATGTGGCTTTGACCCAGAAATCCCACATCTAACAATTTCTCCGGCAGACAGACTGTCCCACATGCTGGCGGAAACATGTCTGAAAATGTTTGCTACGGCATTGTCAGTAACCGTGAAAAAATGGAAAGAGCCCAGACGCCCATCAATGCGGGGCAGTTCAGTCAACTGTGGCGCAAGGAAAAACCTCCAAACATGTTGCTAAATGTAAAAAGCAAGGTATAAGCAGCACTTAGAGGGTGATTTTGTTTATGAAACATAAAACCAAACATACACACAGATTTGGACAGGCATGTCCTTGTCTGAAACACAGGCCATCATCTGGAAGGACAGCTACCAAGTGTGAACAGAGGTTGCCCCCAGGGAGGAGAAGGGAGGCAGGCGCTGTATGTTGGCTGTCTTTCCACGCACGTTTTCACAAGGAGGACGCGTGTGTACGTTCCTTGTGCAATGGACAGATATGTCAAAACAGGAGAGAGGGGACCCCATGTGCAGCAAGAAGGCCCCCAACCCAGCTGTCAGTCACCTAGTGCTGCTGTAACAGGAATACCACGAGCAGGTGGCTTTAAGGGACAAGTTGACAGCTGTTGAATTGTTGGTGTATTATTATTTAAACCTCTGTAGATGTGTGTGGAAAGCGTGGTGCTGTAGTGGTTAAGTGCTACAACTGCTAACCTAAAGGTTGGCAGTTCAAATCCGCCAGGCGCTCCTTGGAAACTCCATGGGGCAGTTCTACTCTGTCCTATAGTGTCGCTATGAGTCGGAATCGACTCGATGGCAACGGGTTTGGTTTTTGGTTTTTGGATGTGTATGTCTTTATACTTACATTGTAGAGTAACTCCGAAAGGTGGTTCCTCTACCAGCACCTCAGTCATCTAGGGCTGCTATAACAGAAATAATACAAGTGGATGGGTTTAACAAACAGAAATTTATTCTCTCTCAGTGTGCAAGTCTGAATTCAGGGCAGCAGCTCTAGGGGAAGTTTCTCTGTGTCAGCTCTCGGGGAAGGTCCTTGTCTCTTTGCAGCTTCCGTTTCTCGGTTTCCGGACGGTCTTCATGTGGCATGTGTCTTCCCCTCGTTGCTGCTTACTTCTCTGTACCTACCAAAAACCCAGTGCCGTAGAGTCGATTCCACCGTATAGAGACCCTATAGGGTCTGAGCCTAGTAAGCTCTTTTACAGCTCAGAGGTGATTGGCTTACAACACACCCTACACTGATTCAGCTCATTAACATAACAGAGAAATTCCTGTTCCCAAATGGGATAACATCCACAGGTATAGGGATTAGGATTTACTACACGTATTTTTTGGCAGACAGTTCCATCCATAACACCAAGCCTGCAGAACCCAACCAAAGCCGTGCCATCTCACCAGCGTGGACACCGTCAAGAAAGTGGTAGCACCCTTGCTGCTTTTCTTTTCTTTCGAAGCTCTTACAATTTTGTGTCTGCAGCACCAGGGCTATGTGTTTGTGGAGCAGCAAGCTTGGCAGGTCAGACAGAGCACAGGAAGAGCCCTCAGGAGGGGCAAGTAGAGAGACTTCCCTTTGTGACAACCCACAGGGACCTGAAAGCAGACATCGGGGCTTTGCAAACACCTGCTCCCCGGCCAGGCACCACCAGGAGCAAAACACAACCACAGGGCCCCCAGCCCACACCCTGCAGGAGGTAAGAAGGAAGTAAGGACCCACCTATTTCTGAAGTCTCCTCCCAAATCCACTCAGGCCCGTTCTCAGAGGTCACAAGAATTGCCCTTGAGCCCTTGGGAGAGAAGAGTCCGAATCACTATGGCAACCCTGACCTCGGGGCTATGGGCGGAGCACAGTGGGAGGCTGGGGTGTGGGCACCAGGACAAGCTGAGGCCAGGACTCAGCCCCATGGCCTCGTAGGTTTGTGGATGTGAGCGAGTTGAGGAGACTCTGTGAGCCTCGTTTCCTCGTCAGCAAGGGTGGTGGTGGCTGCTCTGCGTGTTTTCCTGGATGTCAGTGGGGGGTAGGGGGGAGCTCCCCATCAAAGATGAAGACAATCAACTAGGGCTTGGCTGTCCCCTTATTGTAGTTGTTAGGTGCCATCACATTGGCTCCAACTCGTGGTGACCCCACGCACAACAGAACCAAATGTCGCCTGGTCCTGAGCCACCTTCATGGTCGCGGCTTCGTCGCAGCTGCTGTGTATCCTGAGTGCCTTCCAACCTGGGGGCTTGTCTTCCTGCACTACATCAGACAGTGTTCTGTTGTGATCCACAGGGTTTTGATTGGCAGTAGATCGCCAGGCCTTTCTTCCTGGTCTGTCTTAGTCTGGAAGCACCACTGAGGCCTGTCCACCATGGGTGACCCTGCTGGTATTTGAAATACTGGTGACATAGCTTCCAGGGCCACAGCAGCAGGAAACCCCCACAGTACAATGCACTGACAGACAGGGTGTGATCTTCATCTGGAGACCCAGTTAAGAAGGTGGTAAACAGGGTTCTCAAACAAAGCAAGCATATACCCACGAGGAGAAGGGTGGAAGGACCCAAATCTGGGGGATGCCGAATGCTGGTGGGGAGACAGCTGTGGGTGAAGTCACATAAGGAGCCCCAGCCCAGCTGCTGCACTGGAAGGAGGCCAACCACTCAGCCAACCTGGGGCACCCTGACCCCGAAATGTGGCCGAGCCCTGCAGAGGCAGTGTGATGTGGCCCCGGAAGCACGGGGATGGACAAGCGGCCTTCTTCCACCCTTCCCAAAGACCCACATTTGCAGTGCAGGGGGAAGACGACCTTGCACATGAAATCCTGTACCAAGCCAGGCTGCCACCCTGGTGCGAGGACGCCCAGCCACGGCGGCCGCCTACTTGGGAGCCTGCTGCGGGAGGTCCTCGAACACTGCCTTCATCTCTCGAAGCAGCTACATCTTATTGCTCTTAAAACATTTCTCAGCAGCAGATCAGTCCCTCTCTGGTTCCATTAGCCAGTCATCCGGGCATGCCTCCCTCCAGCCTGGCCCAAACCCAGCGATCACAGAGCAGCTGAGAGGCTGCAGCCCACCTGCCACCCTCTCTACATCCTGGCAGCGTCCTGACCCCTGACAATTTGTCACGAGGCCGAAGGAGCAGCCAAGCAGTCTGCTGGGGGGCACAGGTTTCGAGTATGGGATGGCCAACCGTGGCTTCCACAATGGGCACGTGGACACTGAGTTCTGCCTTCGTCATTTGTTTGGCTCCCTGCAGCCTGCTGCTCACCCTCGGCCAGCCATCCCATACTCAAAACCTGGGGACAGAATCCACATGGCTGTGGACTGTCCTCTGTGCCCAGGCACCCTGGGTCGCAGACACAAGGGAGCGGACTCATCACCCCCATGTACACCCCTAGTTGCTCCCCATTTCCTTCCCACCGTGGGCCCTGCAGAGCCCGTGGGTGCTGGCCCCCTGCGTTCAGTGCCTCCCTCACTGCCTGGGGCACAGCATCCTCAGCCAAGTACGGCCTCTGAGAGCTAAGGAGACATCTCCCAGGTCTGCCTGGGGACAAAAGTGTCCTGAGGATGGTGTCTGTGAATATGAGTGATGACCACCCTGGGGGCCGGCGTCTCGTGACCAGGTTCTCCCCCGACCCGGCTGCCTGGCCCCCTCGTTCTCTGGCAGTGTGCTCAGCGGCCCTGCCCCCCTCGCTCAAAAAAACGACACCAATCCTGGCAGCTACAACTGAGCACCAGGCACTTTCCAAACACAGGGCAGCATCCGCACTAACGGGTAGGTATCTCAGAAGAAAGCCTGGCAACCAATTCCAATAAGGTCAGTCATTGGAAACTCTGTGGAGCACAGTTCTACCCTGATACACATGGGTCACCATAAGTCGGAATCTACTTGACCGAAGCTGAATTTTTGGTAGTAAATGTAGATGTAACAAAACATTTGCCATTTGAAATTCTTCACATGTACAATTCAGCGACATTGTGTTCATATTATGCAACCACTGGCCTTATCCATTCCCATATTTTTCCATCACCTCCTTTCTTAGTCATCTAGTGCTGCTACAACAGAAATAACACAAGTGGATGGCTTTAACAAAGAGAAGTTTATTGTCTCACAATTTAGGAGGCTAGAAGTCAGAATTCAGGGTGCCAGCTCCAGGGGAAGGCTTTCTCTCTCTGTCAGCTCTGGAGGAAGGTCCTTCTCATCAATCTTCCCCTGGACTAGGTGCTTCTCCTTGCAGAAACCCTGGGTCCAAAGGACACTCTCCGCTCCCAGTGCCTCTTTCTTGGTGGTAATAGTTCCCCTGTCTCTCTGCTCACTTCTTTATATCTCAGAAGAGATTGACTCAAGACACAATCCAATCTTGTAGATTGAGTCCTGCCTTATTCCCATAACTGCCACCTATCCCACCTCATTAACATCATAGAGGTAGGATTTACAACACATGGGAAAATCACATCAGATGACAAAATGGTGGACAATCGCACAGTACTAGGAATTGTGGCCTAGCCAAATTGATACACGTACTTTGGGGGGATGCAATTCAGTCCATGACATCCCATGCAATGAGTTCCCCTTTCCTCCCTCCTGCCCACCCCTGGCAACCACTCATAACCTAAGGTCTGTATCCACTTGCCTATTCTGATACTTCGTGTAAGCGGAGACATGACTTCACAAACAAACAAGTGTCAGCGAGGACGTGGAGAAACTGAAACCCTTGTGTGTTGCTGGTGGGAGTGTAACAAGGGGCAGCCTCTGTGGAAATCAGCCTGGTGGCTCCTCAAAAAGTTCAACATACAATTATCATCCAATTCAGCAATTCCACTCCTAGGTATCTACCCAAAGGAAGTAAAACAGGGACTCAAATGGACACGTGAACACCAGTGTTCACTGCAGCACTATCCTCAATAAACAAAAAGGGGAAACGTCCCAAGTGTCCATCAACAAATAAATGGATAAACATATGTGGTCTAGCCATACAGTGAAGTATTACTCAACCGTAAGGGACAAGAAGTCCTGACGCAGGCTGCCACGCTGTGGATGGACCTTGGAAACACGATGCTGAGTGAAATGTCAGTCACAAAAGGACACATATTACATGGCCCCACATCTATGTCACGATTTTCAAGCCAATTGCTGAGGGCTTCCGTGACGGCTGACAAGTATCTCCCTGTGATCACCTTTGCTCAAGTCTAGAGCGTGTAATCGAATGCTGGTGTGGAAGGCAGGCCCCAGAGCGCCTCTCAGTCGGCCGGACCCTGCCACCGCTTCTCATGGGGTCCCAGGTGGTCTGCAGCAAGGCTTTCTGTGGTGGGGTTTTCAGGAGACAAGGCTCCTCAAATGACGCCGGCAGAATGCAGCAGCGGATGGGCCCCACATGTCAGAGCAGAGCTGGGTTCTGTAGGGTTTTTGATGGCTGGCTTTTCAGAAGTAGATCACCGAGCTGTCATGGATTGAATAGTGTCCCCAAAAACCATGTGCTGGAATCCTAACATGTGCCTATAATCCTGGTTGGGAATAGGGTTTTCTTTGTTATGTTAATGAGACAGTATCAGTGCAGGGTTGTTTTAAGCCAGTCCTTTTCCAGATGTAAGAAAAGCCGATTAGGGTCAGGGAAGCAAAGGCAAACTGGGAAGACAGAGGCCACTCGTGGTAGACACCACATGGAGATCTCCAGGGACTGCCAAAGAAGCTGAGACAAGGACTTTCCCCCATGGCCAGCAGGGACAGCCTTCCCCTAAAGCCAAAACCAAAACCAAACCCAGTGCCATCGAGTTGATTCAGACTCATAGCGACACCATAGGACAGAGTAGAACTGCCCCATAGAGTTTCCAAGGAGTGCCTGGAGGATTCAAACTGCCGAGCCTTTGGTTAGCAGCCGTAGCGCTTAACCACTACCCAGCCAGGGATTTCCCCCCAGAGCCAGAGCCCTGAATTCAGGCTTCTATCCTCCTAAACTGTGAGAAAATAAATGTCTGTTCCTTAAAGCCACTCGCCTGTGATATTTCCGCTATAGCACCACTAGATAACTAAGATGCAGGCCTTTCTTCAGAGGCACCTCGGGGTGAGTTCAAACCTCCAACCTTTCGGTTGGCAGCCGAGCACTTAACCGTTTGCACCACGAGGGACTCCTTCAGCTGCATTGGAGCAGGGACACCAGCAGGAGAGCATCCCTGATGAGGGACCTGGACTTTGGGAGCTGCCAGGCTGGAGTCCTTATTGTGCGATGTCTCTTTTAAGACACTCTGCTTTGGGTTCATAAGGTAAAAGCAAAGATCTGGGTGTAAATTAAACATGTTTAAAGCCAGCAGAGTGACTGGGTATAGGGAGGGGGTAGAGAGAAGGCTGTTATTAGCAATACGATTAGCCAGGATCCTGGTGGAAGAAAAGTAAATCACTGATTGGCTTCCTCAGAGCTCCTACTGCTCAGTCCTCCTGCTCCGGGAGTTCCCGTCAGTATGATGGCACAAACACAGGGGCAACCGAGCTGGCAGGCATTTTCTATTTTTTCACTTAAAAGTAATGGCTATTGCCATTTTCTCTCTTGAAAGACCATTTTCTTTACAAAAAAATTAGAAAATAGAGATAACACAAAAGAACATTATTTGTGCTCTAGGGGGACCACGTGTCCAGAGAACCCTTGTCCACATCTCAACCGGATCTCGGAAAGAAAAGGCAGCCAAGTGCTCCACTCCACTCGAGGGGCCTCCCCGACCATGCTTGGCTGTCACTGGGGAAGGAGCTAGAAAGTCTTCTGAAGTGGAGCCCTTTCTGTGTGAATTATGAAATAACCACTGTTTGCAAAGTTCTCTGCAGAGCTGACATTAAAATAAGCAATTCTAAAGTAATTTAAGGAGCTCTGGTGGCACAATGTTTGGGTGCTGGCTACTAACCGAAAGACTCGTGGTTGGAACCCACCCAGCAGCTCTGAGGAAGAAAGGCCTGGCAATCTGCTCCCATAAAGATTATAACCTAGGAAACCCTGTGGGGCAGCTCTACTCTGTCACATGGGGTCGCTAGGAATTGAAGTCGACTCTGGCTCCCAACAAGAAGTGCATTTATTACTTTCCTCATTCTGACAGTTTCTTGCTATTTGCAGACAGCATCTTCCCCGTTCCATCTTTAGGAGAGTGTTGATGTGTTTCTCAGGGTGTCTGCAGAGGAGGGTGCAGGCAGCCAGAGCCTCCTCCCAGGCTCGGGAGCATCCAGTCCCAGGTCACAGGCACTCCCAGTCAGCTCAGTGAGGTCCAGGTCCCCCGCCGTCACTCGACAGCATCCAGTCCCAGGTCACAGGCACCCCCAGTCAGCTCAGTGAGGTCCAGGTCCTCCGCCGTCACTCGACATTGCTTGTCCTGGGTGACCTGTGCCCCCTCCCAGGACGTGCCGTGAGCTTGCTGATTCTCTACCTGATGATGTAGTAAGGACCCTCAGATAAAACGCAGGCTGCGGGTGTGGTAGCAAAGGTGGGAACCGGACAGAAGGCAGGCCGGTGGCTTTTTCCTCTAGCTAGTCGCGTTTGCCGAATCGCTGTTTTGGGAGAACTGGTACGGCGATGTTAGCTTAGTAGTGCAGGAGAAGACTGTGGCTCCCTTCTCCCTCCTCGGGGATCCCTCAGCATCTGGGACAACTAAGCCAAGTGCTTCCAGCCATCAAAAAATCTTGCAATACCAAAGTACAGTGTTTCCGAATTCCCTTTTTCTCTTAATACCCTTACACGCAAAACAGAAGAGGAGAAAATTCACTGTCTTCCTAAAATCCCAGCTGTCACTATCTCCAACACTTTGTCTTGGGAGACTTGAGAAGTGGTGGATAAACCAGTAGAGAAGCAGACCTCCTGGGCCCATGGCTGCACTGGCTAACCCCAGTCAGGGCCTCCAGGAGCCCACGCCCAGCCAGAGGGGTAGTGGCCCAGCACTAGCGGTGGGGGTGCCGCCCAGAGCATGGCAGGATGAACAGGGCTTTGTGTGCACAGGGTGGGGACCAGGACTGTCCGCGGCTGCGGAAAGGCCGGCACTCACGGACCCACCCCTCTCCTCATCTCAAAGGTGAAGGCAGCCGTTCAGAGCAGCCAGAACTGGGATAGAGGAGCCCTCCCTCCCCCTACAGGGCTAGCGTGGGGCCACAGTGGGCTGCATCTGCCCCTTCCTTGAGTGGGTCCTCCCAGCAACAGTGAGAGGAGGCAGAGCAAGGCAGGGGCCTGAGTCAGGGAGCCCATATCCACCCCACTGCTCTTGCCTAAGGCTGGTCAGGTCATCCAGAGGGGAGAGAACAGGTCTCAGGGAGAGAGGCCCTCTGCCATCAGAGCAGGGAGCCTGTACTCATTCCTAAAAGCAAAATGCCACAAAATGGGGCCTTCAAACAAAAGAAATAGTTTGTCCTGCAGTCCAGGAGGCCAGGAGTCTGAAATCAAGGTGTCAGCAGGGCCGTGTTCCCTCCAACAGCTCTAGGGGATAGAGGTATAGCAAAGAGGGGCAGAGGGGGGCCTTTCCCCTCAGGCAGAAGCCCAAGAGGGCACCAGATGAGGCAGGGAGTGGCACTCTGAGGTGCCACAAATATGAAAGTCCCCTGACTGAGGCAGCCGGACAAGAAGGGGGGAAGGTGTTTCTATGAACATCTATTCATCTTGAAATTGGAAGGGAGGGTGCAACTTAGAGATTGCCCCTGGGGGCAAAGACTCGGGGAGGGTCCTTCCTTACTATTCCAGCTTTTGGTGCTCACAGGCAACCCTTGGCATCCCTTGGCTCGTGGCTTCTTCCCTCCAATCCCCACCTCCACCTTCACATAGGGTATCCCCTTAGTCTCTGTGTCTGTTCTCCCCTTTTCTAGGACACCACTAAGGTAGGATCAGCACCCACCCTGCTCCAGGATGACCTCACGTTAACTGATAACGTCGCCAAAACCCTATTTCTAAACAAGGCCCGTTCACATGTGCCACAGTCAGGACTTCAACGTATCTTTTTGGGGAACACAATTCAATCCACAACAATGGCCAAACCCAAAGGGCCAGGTCCGCACCCTGTGCCTCCACCCAGCCTTCCACAAGCAAGGGCTCAGCAGGGCAGGGCACTTCAGGGACCACAGAGCGAGGGTTCTCCTCTGCTATCAGAGAGAAAGTGGCCCTGGAGGGGCTGCGGCACCAGACAAAACAAGCACGGGACCCTTCCCACAGCGCGCTGGGATGAGATGACATGCCTTCTGGTGAACAGAGTCGCACACATGTGTGCTGGACGGCAGGGACCCTCCGTGTCATCCCCAGCTGGATGTCCGACGTTCCCTGTGCCCCTGGGCTGACAGCAGCTCTGAATCATTCCTGCAAGAACCCTGGGGTCTGCAGCTGCCTCGGAGCAGCTGGTGACAGCTCGTCTTAGTTCCTGCAGCCACTTTGGCCAAATGCATCAGCGTAGCACTGGGTGGCTCGAAGTGTGGCTTGCAGGGGCGTCCGCACACGCCTGGCTTGTCATCGCCAACCACCGTTTCCAAGACATTCCTGCGGAGCTCACCTCGTTGCCTCCCAGGTGCAGACGGTTCGCATCTTGTTAGAATGCTCTCCTGGCTTCCATTTCTGTCTGCTGGAGGCCGAGATGAAGACAGGCGGCGTCTGTTCTCTGTCAGCTGCTGTCTCTTTGCCAAAATATGTGTCTCCCTGCGAAAACACCTCCCCTCCAGATGGGCATCGCAGCTCCTCCTTTGGGGGCTGGACACAGCAGACCGACCACTGTGTGTGCCGGGGAGGGAGGCACAGGAGCCAGCTGCCCACGGGACAGAGCCACTCTCGCCAGGGGGCTGCCAGGATCAAAGGTGCAGGTGCCCTCCCTGAGGTCTGAGGGGTGAGTCCCAGCTCGGGAAGCCCCCAAGGAGAGGAGGTGTGTGCCTCTGAAGCGCTGAGATGAGAAGGCACCGAGAGGATCCGCACCAGGACACGATCTAAGGCGGCTCCCTGTCTCCAGGCAACGTGGGCTCCGTGACGGCAAACTAGGGGAGATCTGTGTCACTGATGGAAGTCTGGGTTAGCAGGGCTTTGGGGGTTAGCGGGGCTTTGGGGGGTTAGCGGGGCTTTGGGGGGTTAGCGGGGCTTTGGGGGGTTAGCAAGGAGGCACTCCCAGCTCTTGAGCACAGTCTGCTTTACTTCCTGGTCCCCCTCCTTTGAAAGTCTTTGTAGGTCCCTGGGTGGCACAGATAGTTTGAGCTGGACCACCAAGCTAAAGTTGGCAGTTCAAACCCACCCAACAGCTCCACGAAGGAATCGCCTGGTGATCTGCTACCGTAAAGATTACGGCCAGGAAAACCCTGTGGGGCAGATCTACTGTGACACACACAGTGTCTTCACGGGGCAGAATCAGCTCAACAGCAATGTTTTTTTTGTCTGTTTGTTTTATGTAAGTTTGTAAGAAGGGTGTGCAGACTCCGCTGGTGTCCAGCTATCTCCGGAGGACCCCACAGCACCACTGAGAAGTGATTGGGGTGGGGGACTCTTTTGGGTCCACACACAGAGCAGCCACCAGTAGTGGGATTCATTGTTTTGTAAAGTAGTGAGTCAGCTGACAATGGAGGCATGCAAGCCCAGGCTGGATGGTCACATGGATCACATAGCAGGAGCAGTCAGGCCAGAGCTCCACAGCCCATCAGCTTTGAATGATGCACCGGCCCTGCCTCTGGCTTTTAGCTGCTGGCTGTATTCCCCTTTCTAAGGGAACTGCGCCGTGGCTAAGGCGGCGTCTGTCTGCATCTTCCTTCAGGGTCCATGCCATCATCCTGCTTAATATTGCCCCACCAGGCCACAGCCACCCAGACGTCCTAATTCAGTGTGATTTCAGTTAAGAATCTCCATTTCTTATCTGACTTTCGGAAATAACCTCGAGAGCTATATGTGTGTCCTTCCAAACAAATGCACACCCTGGCTTTATGACAACTTGGTCAACTTGTGGCCATTTTCTTCTGTTCTCTCCACACCAGATAGGACTTTTGAAAACTCTGATCAAGCAGAAAGGATGGAGCATTCAAGCCCTCACCTTCATAACTGTGCACCACAGGGGCTGAGAGCACAGCTCATGGGACTCTGCACCCCAGGCGCCCACCTGGGAGAGGAAGAGGAGGCCGAGGTCTGGGAGGACCCAGTGGTTTGACCTGCCCCGTGTGAAGCTTCACTAGGACCAGCCTCCAGCCCTTAGCCCAGCATGCGCTGAACTCAAGGTGTTTGCCCTGGGGGCCCAGCAGAGTGCTGATCAGGTGGACAGTGCTGACTGGATGGACAGACAGGGATGAGTTTGAGGGTCCAAATGGGCACTCTCACAGGAGGGAGAACCAAGCCACCACTCCTGGGAGGCACCCACACCCTGGGCCCCTGCAGGCCTGATAAACCTGTGTTCAGGCCACCCAGAGCTAAGACAGGATAGTGGTGGCTCCACAGACCTGGCTTCATGACCCCATCAGCCAAGAGGCCTGGAGAAGCACTGAATGGCTCCCAACCTCAGTTTCCCCAGCTGAACAGTGAGTTCCCCTTAGGATGTTATGAGCCAACATGGGAAGGACTAGGAGCCAGGCCTAGGGCATGGAGGGCGGGTAGGACAAGTGGCCACTGGCCAGGAACTGTGAATGTGGAAGCCCCAGCCTCTCCCTCACCAGTGGGTGCTGATCTTCACCTGTACCTCTCTCCTGGGTTAGACCCCTTCTCCTGGAGGGTCCTAGTCCTGGAGCCAGCCCGGCCTCGGCCTGCTCAATGGCACCTCAGCCTTAACTTGGCCCATCCCGGAACACAGGCAGACCCCCAAGGTGAAAAGGGAAGGGAGTCCTCTCTGAATAACTCATTACTCAGGGACAAGCAGCATTATCCCTGGGGCCCTGTCCACAGAGAGGTAGCCTCATTGTCCCCACCCCCTTGCAGCTCCTGCTCACAAAGTTTCCAGAGCTGACTGTGGTCATTTCTATCCCAGAGGAAAATGCTGCACTTCCACTGAGGCTCGACTGAGCCAAGCTCCCTCCAGCTCCCAGCCACCAACCCTGGCCCTGCCATGGCCGGGGGTCTGCCTCAGCTGTGCTCTGGATGGGCCAGTACAGATGCTTGCATTCCCTAGAAAACAGGGGCTCCCAGGGCAGGCCTTGAGCACCCCATCTCCCCTAGGGGCCTGGCAGGGCCTTGGCAGGTGCCCGTGGTCCCTGGGGTCTTCTTGTGGCTACCATGGACACCCTTGGGTCATCTCGCCCTGCAGCCAATCAGAAACCGCCTCTGGAGGCTTTCAGGAATGGATGGGGGGCGGTCAGCATGGCTCCTTTGAGACACTGGGACAGAGGTGTGAGAGGGGCTGTAACTCAGCACCCCCACACCCCAGGCTGCACCAGCTGAGTACAACACTGCCATTGTCCATGCCACCACGCTGGATCCAAAACAGGTGTTTGAACTGGGAGTCTGGAACTTTCCACGCTGACTCAGAGGTCAAAGGTGAGAAGATCTAGAAGGACTAAGAAGAATTCATCAGTTGGTTTGGGGTTAAGGTAGAGGAGAGACTCAAAAAAAAGTCCATGAACCTACTTTTGAGTCCAACAAAACGTAACAGAAACTTCCAGATGTTTCCCGTGCCACAGTTGCAGACTTACTTGGGAGTGGACAGATAGAGAGCTCTGGTGGGCCATTTCTGGCCCCAGGGGGCCAGCCCATGGAGGCAGCCTCTGCCCAGGTCACCACACCCACCTGCCTGCCCAGCGCAAGGCTCCAGGATCTCTTCTCTGTGGAAAGGGAGCAGCTACCCCAAGAAAGGGAGGCCTTGCCCAGCACAGAGGACACACAGCTTGTCCTTCAGGTTCCAGGAGTGGCTTCGACCTGCTGGCACTGCACAGTGACCCTCAACCTCCCAGGACCACATCGAACCTGAAACAGGAGAGGCAAAATGGCATCTAAGCAGCCCTGGGTCCCAATCTTCCTTTCAACAAACCTAAACAGCAAAGGTGTGACTTTGATGACCGAGGTGCGCCTGACCCGAGGTATGGTCTTTTCAATCACCTCATATTAATGCGAAAACTGGACAGCGAAAAAGGAAGACCGAAGAAGAATTGATGCATTTGAATCGTGGTATTGGCAAAGAATATTAAATATGCCATGGACTGCCAAAAAATAAGAAATCAGTCTTAAAAGAAATACAACCAGAACACTCCTTAGAAGGGAGGATGACAAGACTTCAGCTTGCTTACTTTGGACATGTCATCAGGAAAGACCAATCGCTGGAGAAGGACATCATTCATGTTTAGTAAAGTGGAGGGTCAGTGGAAATGAGAGACACCCTCAATGAGAAGGACTAACACCATGGTCACAGCAATGGGCTCAAACATACCAATGATCATGAACAAAACATTGTCCAGTCCTAAAGATGGTACAGGACTGGACACTGTTTGGTTCTGTTGTACATAAGGTCACCATGAGTCAGAGCTGACTCGATGGTAACTACCATCAACAATTGTGTTCCCATCTAATACGCCGAGAGTTCCCGGGTGCTAACCCCTGGCATCACACCGGGTCACCCTTGTCAGAGGGGAACCCTAGGTGAAACCAAGGGGCCCCAATGGGTGCAGCCTCGTATGGCTATCTGTTCACCCTGCCTTAATGCTGGGTTGCCATAAAGGCAAGAAGGAAGTCGATGGAGCTGAGAAAACCAGCATAAACCTAAGAAGGTGGCATGTACAGGGCAGAGGTGACCACATCCGAGGGTGAGTGAGAGCAGCGGGCTGGAGGCCACCCACCCAGAGAGAGGAGAGCTGACTACACCTGAGGGAGAAGCGCTTGAGAAAGAGCCGTCCCAAAGGCATAGTGACAGCCAAGGCCCTGGGGACAGGGCTGCCGAAGTGCCAGGTGGGGGTTGGGCAGAGGTCCCAGCCAGGGGCCCCCACAACTGCCCTCTGGCGTGTTTCCCTTATACACATCTTATGTGCTAGGCACAGCCCTGCCCTTGAGGGCCCACTGCCAGCCATGTTTGCTGATGCACACCCCCGAGGGAATACAAATCCACAGAGGAAAACTGACATGGAAAGCCTGACAACAAACTGACAGGCTACACTAAAAAGCCCAGAACTGGTGGGCACGGCAGGGCAGGAATTTTAAAGGTGGTGAAACAAATATCGTCACAGAGGCGAGGAAAGACTTCAGAAACTTGAAGCTAGAACAAGAACCAACTAGAAATGCTGGCTCAGAAAAACACAGTCACTGAAACGAGAAACGTGCTGAACAGGTTTATTAACCGGTAGGCACCCCCGGCAGAGTGGGCGAGCGGGTCAGGAAACCCGCGCAGGCGTCCAGAAGGGTGGGGACGAGGCGGAAAATATAAGGGAAGTTTAAACAAACAATCAAGAAAAAAAGTTGCCTTCAACATATAGCGACCTTGTGTATGTCAGAGTAGACTGTGCTCCATAGGGTTTTCAGTGGCTAATTTTTCAGAAGTAGATAGTCAGGCCTTTCTTCCAAAGTGCTTCTCTGGTGGACTCGAACTTCCAGCCTTTTGATTAGCAGCTGAGCACTTAACCATTTGCACAGCCCTAGGACTGAAAAATAGAAATGGGGGGTCCACACGAGGGCAGAGGGCAACTAACAGCAACGTGTATAAAACTTAAATCCTAGAGGTAGAGAGAAACAAAAGAATTAAATATTTAAAGGACTAGTTAATGAGAACTTCTTCACCTTAAAGGAAGATAAAAGATCTGAGGTTAAAAAGAAATACAGAGAACCAAACATGCACGCAGGCACGCACACATGCGATAGGGAAATTCAAGAACATAAAAAAAAAAGATAAAATGCTCACTGTTCTCAGAAAGAGTTGTTAACCTATAATAGTGCAAGGATCAGATTTTCATATTGCCTGACAAAATTCTGAGTGCCAGAAGAATACAGAGTAATCTTTTCAGAGGACTGAAGGAAATGAAGTTTAAACCTAGAATTTCAAATCCAGCTCGACTAGTATCTAACTAAATGTGGGAGTGAATTTACCATGTCTCAAGCTGACCCCATTAACACCTTCTTTGGAAAGGGTGCCAGGAACAAAAGGGAAAATAGATGTGGGTGGGATGGTGGACTCCGTGAGAAAGACATTCCCGTGAGTGAATGCTCAGCAGAGCGCCCTGCTGTCTACACCCCATGACAACAAGGACAGCACACACAAGCTACCTCAGCACGGTGGGGGGGCAGAGAAGAGAGGGTGTGTGAGCTGCCACGAGGCTCATTCCAAGAACGGCTAGAAACCCCTAAGTACAAGGACAAGACTCCTGCTGGACCTGGGCAGGGCAATAGCAAGCCATACGTTTCTGGAAGGGATGTCTAACCTCTCCAGCCTATTTAAAAATTGAATTAAAGCAACACAAAGCATCTTTTGTTCCCTAACCCAGGCAAAAAGTACGCGGATGGTGGCCACTGTCCTTGAGCTGGTGCTTTTAAAGGGAACTCACTAATTGGTTTGCTTCTATTGGAGAACAGTTTGGCAATGAATTTTAAGTCTCTAAAGTGCACGTACCATTTTGCCCCATGTCTTACATTTTTATTCACCCTTTAACTTTTTTGAATAGTCTTTATTTTTTAGAGTAGTTTTAGGTTTACAGAAAAAATGTGCAGAAAGTTCGGAGTTCTGGGACACCTCTCTCTCCCTGCAGTTTCTCCCATTGTTAACATCTTGCATGGGTTTGTTACATTCCTTACAAGCCATCAATGTATTTTGATACGTTGTTATTAACTGAAGTCTGTAATTTACATTGAAGGATCACTCTTAGCCTTGCACAGCCCTGTGAGTTTTGAGGACTGCCTCATGCCACGTGTTCCCCTTTACAGCATCATACCGCATAGTGTCACTGCCCTAAAAATGCCCTGGGCTCCCCTTGCTCGTCCATCCCCGACCCCGAGCCCCCGGCAATCCCTGATCTTTTCACTGGTCTCTGTAATTTTTCCTTTCACAGATTCCATTTTCAGAAATTTACTGTAAGTGAATAACCCACAAAGGGGAAGCAGATGCAGTCCAAGTGCACCCCTTAGCCCCTTGTTCACAAGGGTGCACTCTTGGAGGTGGCTTAGCATGGCCTCAGGCACTGGTACTAAGTGAGGATTCGAAGGGGTGGCAACATTGGGATGGGCGAAGCACAGCAGGAAGGATTGGCAGGAGAGACACCGCAATATAACGTCAAGCGAAAAATTCAGACCACAAGACAGCGTGTGCAGCCCGGTTCTATTTTTGTGTGAGCGTATCTGGATGCAGCGAGTAGGGACAGAGCTGGAGGGCACCAAGCCAGAAGCTACAGCAGTGAGGAGATGGATGCCAGAGACAGGGTAATGCTTAGTGTCTGCTTCCTAGCGTCTGTATTTTCTGGATTGCTTAAAATGAGCGAGTATTACTTTTGTAAATAGGAAAAAAAAAATAATGCCCACCCTGTGGAAAAAAAGGAAATGAAATAAAAATCGCCTGCATGCTATCCTTGGTGATTTTGCAAAGACGCTAAGGTGATGCACATCCCCCATCCCGCAGGGTGGGTGCTCGAGTGTGCCACAGAGCAGCCCCACGGAGGGCTCCGGCAAGGCTAGCCTGGGCTTTCATCACTTGCGTTGCCAAGTGGGGACACAGAGGCAGAGAACCAGGAGAAGGTGTCCCAACACCACCTAAAGCTAAGGATGAATCTCAATCTCAGCCACAAATGTGCTGACTCCCCAGGTAGGGAACAAAGTCACCCCTCCAGCACCACTGGGTACCTTCAAGGAAGGTCCACCAGCACAAAACCCCTCAGACACCCACGGGGCTTCTGCTGCACCCAGCCATGTCTGGGACATCCTGGGCAGGGGGGCACAGAAGTAAGGAGGCTAGGTAACCCGAGGAGTCCCTGGATGCTGCAAACACCTAATGCTGCCCCTGCTAACTGAAAAGTTGGAGGTTTGAGTCTACCCAGGGATGCCCAGGAAGAAAGGCCTGGCAATCTACTTCCAAAAAGTCAGCCACTGGAAACACCGTGGACCACCGTTCTACTCTGACACATGTAGGGTCCCTGCGAAGTGGAGTCCACTCAACAGCAACAGGTTAGGCAAGGTGAGGAAAGCCCTGCACCCAGGTCTCACCCTCCGCAGCCTGTCCTCCAACACCCATCCTGACCGCCCTCCTTCATCCAGCCCTCTGCCCACCAGGAGCCGAGACAGCCTCAAGACACCCAGGGGCAAGGCCACCCTCTGCCCTGAGCTGGGCTGGGTCAGGGCAGAACCTCAGCCCGGAGCCAGGTTCCTCTGGTCCGACCACTGGGAGTGGCATCGTAGACTGTCCCCCAGACCCCACAACACAGAGGAGGGTAGGGGCCCAGAGAGACCAGCAGCAGCAGCTGGCTGGACTTGGTGGGCCTGGACCGCCTTCGGGCTCTGCTCCCACCAGCATGAGAGAGCTGCCCTTGAGTAGTGACCTCCACTCTGGGCTTTGGGCACCTGTTCCAGGGCCCTCGGGAGCCGCCTGCGTGCGCTGCCCACGAGTACATGGCACCACCGTGCTGGCGTTCAGATTGGGACCGCAGCAGGCAGCAGGACAGTACACATGTGCTGCCCAGCAGCTGAATGGCCGTGCGTAGGGGGAGGCTGTGGGCAGTGAGAAAGAGCGGTATGAATCAGCCGTGTCGGAGAGCGACCTCTCCCAAGATCTAAGGGCCCACACACCCACCCCTCAAGCTCCCAGCCACCCCGACACACAGCTGTGCCACAGCCTCAGCTCACATCAGAAAACAAAAACCGCATCTTAGGGCCAGGCTTGGCTGCTTCTCGTCTGCCTCGTGACCCTGGGGGAAGTGAGGCCAGTCCACCATGGAAGGCAGAGCTGACCACCCTCGGGCAAGACTGGCCACTCCCCCCCAGTAGGGCTGAACCCCCTCAATACCCTCCTTCCCCCTCCCAGCCAACCCCCCAGTCAGTTTCTCCAAGGCCAAGGCCAAGGCGGGAAGGCAGTGGGTGATGGGGCTGAGGTCCCAGAACCAGGAGAACGTCTCACCTGCCACCTGTTCTTCCCCCTCCCTGCCTGCCTATGGAGGGGGCCAGGATGGGACATGGAGCTCCTAGGCGAGGTTCCCAGAATGACAGAGGGCCATACCCTCAACTGGAGGGTCCCATAGTAAGGCAGCTGCCCCAGTAACCTGGGGCCTCCCTCGGGTCCCGGCACCTCCCAGGGTCTCCAAGGAGAGCCATGGGTCTGCCACCTGGGCCTCCGATTGCAACTCCAGGAGAAGGCCTTGGCGGGGTCCCTGTGCCCCCCCAGCACCTGGGCTGTGGTCCAGGGGAGCCACGAGGGCCCCATTTCCCTGGGTTTCCAGCTCAGAGAGGAGCTGTGAGATACGGTGACTGACACACTGTTTTTAAATGCAGATTAGGAAACACTGAGCAAGCTGGCAGTGGGGGGCTGCGGGGGTGGGCTGCTACATCACCCAGGCCCCAGTGCAGTCCCACGGGTGGGCACAGGCCCCGTGGGACTGCCAGCAGCTTGCTTCCTGAGCCCTGCTCAGTGTGTGCGTGGGGTGGGGTCCCCCTGCCACTCAGAGGCTGGGAGCCCAGGCCCCACAGAAGCTCACAGAAAAAGCCCCTGCCTCCCTCCTCAGGGACTGTCCCCTTGGGTTCCGGGAGCCCCTCTGTCTCACACCAACCCACCAAGGCCCCAGTTGGGATGGGTGGTGGGCCTGGGCGGGGCAGGGCAGCTTCTGGAGCATGACCACCCCCTCCCACAGGGGCATCGCAGAAAACAGGGTGCTTTCCCCACGTGTGTTTGTGGGGCGAGGAGGCCTGGCCTGGGCTCCTTCACTCATTCGTTCCTGAGCTCCCTCTCTGTCTGGCTCTTACACAGGAGTGGAGATCTTGCAAGGCTGATAGGCCGGGCCCAGCCCCGCCTTTGGGGCAGTCAGTCAGACTGGAAGACAGACAACAGACAGTCCGACAGACACCTAATGACAAGCTGAGGAATGTGCTTTTATAGCAGAGTGTGTGGTCTGTGGAGTACCCTGTAGTATGACCTACTGCCTTCAAGCCAATTCCAACTCACAGTGACCCTACAGGGCAGAGTAGAACTGCCCCACAGGGTTTCCAAGTGTAGTCTTTACAGAAGCCGACTGCCACATCTTTCTCCCGGGGAGCAGCTGGTGGGTTCGAACCACCAACCTTTTGGTTAGCAGCTGAGTGCTTAACCACTGAGCCACCAGGGCTCCTTCCTCTGTAGTTTATAGGGTGTGTGGCTATAGTATAAACAACAGGAGGCTACACACTGCCAGAGAGCTGGGGAGTAGGAGCTGCAAAAGAGGGTGACCAAGGAGGTGGGAGGAGTTGGGGGAGGACTGGGGGCAGCAAAGGACACGGAGAAGGCCAGCTTGGCCAGAGCAGGTGGGTGCTGGTGGTGAGACGCTTGCTGGGTGGGGCCACTCTCAGCTGGAGCAAAGCCTGGAGGGGACTCCACAAGGGGGCTCAGTCAGAGGGCACGTTGGGGAGGGGGTGAGGTAGGGCCCTTCGTCCAGGCAAAGATGGCGGCAGCCTGGGCCAGGCAGGGTGCTGGAGGGAGAGAAGGGTCAGCTTGGAGAGGCGGACGTGTGCAGTGGCAGCGGACCGCACGCTGGGACCAGCTTCACCCCGATACCTGGAAGGTCCGTTGTGCAGTAGGGGTGCAGGGTGTGGGGATGGGGGGAGGGCAGTACCACCCTCAGCTAAGGCAGCATGGGGCCAGGGGGCTGGGGGGATGGGTGTCTTTGCTCTGTCTCCCTGTTTCTCTGTGTCTCTTCTCTTTTTCAAGGACATCCCTCAGACTGGATCAGGACAAACCCTACACCGGTGTAACCTCATGGCAGCTGATCACTTCTGCAAAGACCCTGTTTCCAAACAAGGTCGTGCTCACAGGTACAGCAGACAGGACTTCAGTGTACCTTTTAGCGGGGGACACAATTTCTTCCACAATAGGCTCTTACCCTCCACCACCACGGAGGTTTTCTGGACCCTAAGCAGGCCTGAAACAGCAGGTCTCTTCCCAGAAGCCAGTTAGTTAGAGCAGGGACTTGGGTCATGAGCTCAGATTTCCACTGGGACTCACGGAGCTATCAGGCCTGCTGGAGATCAAGGTCTGCTGAGTCAGGGGCTTGAGGAGAGCCAAGGCAGAGCCCCCTGCACCCCCCACCCCTTCCCTGACCTCAGATCCAGGCCCGGTGACCATCATGCCACGTTCAGTGAAGCACTGGACTCACAGAGTTGGGGGATAGTGGGGGTAGTAGGCCTTGGCGGTCAGTGGCTCGTCCAGCCCCTCTCTGAGGCCAGCTGGAGTGGGGACCTGGCCAAGGTCACCCCTCAAGGCGCCCAGCCTCAGAGGACGCATTCTCAGCATGGGCACACCAGCAGTGTGACGCTGCTCTCGGGCTGTGCTTTCTGTGTAACCTTGAGTCTTAAAAGTAATTGAAAATTGATTTTCTTTTACTTTGTGGTCTTAGATTTAAAAGGGTCTGACTGACTTTCTGGTTATAGCTAGGGATCTCCCCACCGCCAATCTCCGCAGGGCGGGGCTGCGCCTTGAACCATCCCTAAGCCCTGGCGCGCGGCTGGACACAGGCGGGTCCTCGCTCTCTTATTCCATTGAATCCCCAAACCTCGCGAGATGCCCGTGACCTCTGGTCGTGGGAAATCTCCCCACTGGCTCCCTCCACCTTCTGAAAGGAACCCATCATTGTTAGCTGGGAACTTGAGGTCCAGATGAGACCAGATTAAATAATCCAGGTGATGTGCCCATCACTCACCGGGCAGAGAACACGTTCTCAGCACCCGTCTGCTGCCAGCTTCCTTGCTGTTGTAAGTGGTGTGAGGGGCTGGCTCCCAAGTCCTAACCCACCTGTGAGCAAGACCTTGTTTGGGAACAGGGTCTTTGCAGATGTAATCAGTTCACGTGAGGTCATGCTGGAGTAAAACAAAAAACAAGCAACCCAAACCCATTGCCTTCAAGTCGATACCAACACACAGCAACCCTACAGGAGAAAGCAGAACTGCCCCATAGAGTTTCCAAGGAGCAGCTGGCAGATTTGAAATGCCAACCTTTTGGTTAGCAGCCTAGCTTTTAACCACTTCACCACCAGGGTTCCAGTTATGCCCAGTTTTTCTGAAGACTCTCCTGGTGCCTCAAGGCAGGACACTCATGGTCCCCTTTCCAGGCTTGGCTGATCAGGCCCTCTCCCCCAGACCACCCCCTCTCTGTCATCCACGGCCTGGCTGGGACACAATCAAGTGCAGGAGGGGATCACGGTACGTGCTGCTGGCAGAGGAATCCTCAAGGTCCCCTCTGAGGGGGGATTCACCCCGTTTGCAAAGGAGACCAGGTATGTGCAGCTGGTAGGTGGGGTGGGAGCCTGTCCTGCCACCTGCTTGCAGAGGCCTGGCTCAGAACCTCAGCTGGACCCTAGCCTCTGCCCATAGCTGTCCAGGCTGCTCCAGCCCTGACCATCCACGGCACCCAGGACCTCTGTGGGTGGGTGCCCTCCCTGGCGTACCTGTGCTCACTGGGGCAGGGCAGGGCCAGGGTGCTGCTGGTCCATGGGGACAGGGACCCTGGACCAGCCCGTGCCAGCCCCTTGGCGCACAGAGCCCAGCGAGGGCCTGCCAGAGCTGGCTGTACTCAGAAACAGCAGCAGGCGCTCCGGGCGGCTCCCAGCCATCAGGCTGGCCACAGGGAACTGGAAAGGACATGCTCTCTCGAGGCTCTTGCCAGACCACAAGACCACGAGGGTAACGCTGGAGCTGAGCCCCACCCACAGGGAGCCAGGAAGGGGGAAGAGGGGTCCTCACTCCGCACACCACCTGCACCCCTCATTTCAGGTGGTGGGGGAACATCCTTCACCTCAAAAGGCTGCCAGAAGGGCACTGGCCCTGCCTGGCCCTCGTCCACATCCTCCCAGGAGCTGGATAGGGCCTGTTTGGGAGGACAGAGAGCCAGAGGGGGGCCCTCCAGCACAGTCTTTGCCCCATGGCCTTCGTCCCCACCCGAACCTGAGCTGGGTGCCCCTGCCCCCCTGTGGGGGCTACACGCCTCTCCCCACCCCAACCAGGGGTCAGGAGTCCCCCAGACTCTAGAGGGAAGCCTCAAGTGGCTGCCCCTCTTCCGTGTGGCACACACCATCCCCCCATAGCAGCACACACAGATGTCTGGGTGGGGCCCAGAGGCCTCGGGACAGAGCAGCCTGCCACAGAGCCCCTTCGGGAGAGGCGGCGTCATTGGGCTGTGCTGTGGAATCTGGAGTGCGACCACAGCCCCCCGAAGGTTGCAGGGCTGCGGGCGGCCTGGCCTGAGCAGAGGAGTTTCTTGGCCACCCTCTGTCTCCCGGCTGCCCTCATCTCCACCCTGTGGCTTGGAAAGGCTAGGTGACGGCTCCACTTCAGGGCGGCCCTGGGAAGGCTACCCCCCAATGCTGAGTCTGGGAGGTTGCTGGGGTGGGGAGGGGGCCCTTCCGGAGCACTACCCAGACCTGGGAGGTCTGTGGCCCCACCCCCACTCTGGCCTGCACTACTTCTTGGCCAGCGATTGGGGAGCAGGGCTGAGCTATGCAGAAGCAGACCCACTTTTGGCCTCCAAAGGCTGGTTCAAGCCTAAGGACCCTCCCTCCTATCACCAGGACACCGTCCTCTGCAGGACCACACTGGAGGATGCCTCCTGCCACACAACCAGGCGGCCCACACCCACCCTGAAAGGGGGTCCCCACCTGCAGGCGGCTGCCCCCCACCAGGGGTCTGAGCTCACTCCCCCAGGGGCCTGGAGCTCACTCCACCTGGGGCCTGGAGCTCACCCCCACCCTGAGCTGACCACCCTGGCTGAACCCTGGACCTCCCTCCCCCACCACCCCTAGGGAGGTGCCAAGCAGAGGCCTTGGCAGGCAGATCCCCCAGGACCCCCCACCCGAACGCAGGTGGGTGCACACCACCCACTGGAACACGTGCTGGCAGGCAGAGCTGCTGAGCAGAATACAGGCCCCAGAAACCCCACGCTGCAAAGAAGGCCGACCAGGCCTGCAGTCCCCACTCACCCTCAGCCTGGCTTACAAAGAAGACCCAGGCCCCTGTGAAACCCCAGGCTCCTTCACCTTCACCCCAGGAAAGGAAGGGGAGGGGCACCATGGGGCCGGGGAAGCTTGGCTTCAGACGGTGAGTGAGGCCTCCCTGCCAGGGTTGAAGGATGCCAGAGAGGACCCAGTCCCAAGGGGCCGTTCACCTGGAAAGGTGGGCCCCCGGGGGGTTAGGGTACCCAATGGTCAGGACAATGCTGTGGCAGACATAGAGGCCACCCCAGGCTCCTCCCGACTCCGGCCCCCTTGGCACCAGGCCGCTTATCCTGGCTGGGCCAGCTGTGTTGGTGGGGCGGGGGGGAGGCCTGGTAGAGGAGGTCCAGGGGGAGTAGATTTGGGACAAGAAGGGCCTTGTCCACACTCCTGACCGGACCTCCAAGGGAGGGAGTGCAGGGCAGGCTCCGAGCTCCAGGCTCCCAAAATAGCCCTGGTCGCAGGCAGGCGGCAGGACCGGCAGCTGACTTCAGGCCACAGGCATCCCAGGGCCCAGCTGTCTGCGGGCACCTGCTCCTCCCTCCTTCTCCCCTCCCCTCCTCCTCTCCCCTTCTCCCCTCCCCTCCTCCTCTCCCCCTCCTTCCCTTTCCTCTCCTCCCCTTCCTCCTTTCCCTCTATCCCCTTTCCCTTCCCCCCTCCTCCCCCCTCCTCCACCCTTCCTCTCTCTATTCCCTCTCCTTCCTTCTTTTCAGAAAAGAGGAAGACCCTCAAGAAGGTGGACTCACACGGTAGCTGCAAAAATGAGCTCAAGCGTAACAAGGATTGTGAGGATGGCGCAGGACCAGGCAGTGTTTCGTTCTGTTGTGCAGAGGGTCACTATGAGTCGGAACCGACTTGAAGGCACCTAACAACAACACCTCCTTCCCTTCCTCCCTCTCCCCTCCTTCCCCTCCTCCTCCCGTTCCTTGCCCCCTCCTCTCCCTCCCCTTCCCCCCTTCCCTTCCTCCTACTCCTCCTCCCTCCTCCTTTCACCTCCCTCACCTCCTTTCTCTCCTCCCCCTCCCCCCTCCTGAGCTTACCACCCCTCTCTGTCCTCCTCCTTCTCCTCTGAGCCAGATCCAGGCCTTCTGTGGAACAGCCCAGAACCCAGTACCCCCTGAGGTCCAGGAAGGGCCCAAGGGGTTCCCCCCTGCCAGCCCTAGGCCGCTTGTCTGAAGGGAAACCCAGGCCAGCACTGGTGGAGGGGGCAGGTGAGGGGGTCACCTCCTTGAGGAACAGGAGGTGGGGCTGCTGAGACCTGCTCCAGGAGAACCAGGTGAGACTGCGGTGGTGTGACCCCCACGGCCTGAGCCTTGGAGAACCACCTCATTACTGAACCTCGAGCCGCTGGATGACAGCGTACCCGGGAGGGTCCTGACCACTGGAGAAGAGCAATGAGCATCCAGCCTTCATGGCACCCCAGCCAGGGGTGGATTATCCAATAGGCAAGGTAGGCAGGTGCTTACCAGATCCTCTGTAGTGAGCAATTCCACATTTTTTCACCACATCAAAGATTCTGCTTCTAGGTATGGCTGGCATCTGTCTCCCTCCCAACCCCACAGCACCTTCCTACAGAATCAAAGCCTCTTTTCAAATGTACAGTCCCTGACAGGGATGGGTGACCCTGCCAGCAAGGTAAGCACAGGCTGCCTTGTGCTTACTTCCTAATCAGTAATGCACCATTTCACATGTTTTTCCCCGCATCACAGATGTGAAATGGTTCACTACAGATTACAAAGTAAACACAAGTCAGCCTGTGCTTACCCTGTTTATTGGGTCTTCCACCCCTGCCCCCAACTACAGGGGAGGTTTCCCCAAAAAAGGCCTCAGAGCCCTGGCTGCCTGCCAACCTCGCGCCCAGGGGAGCTGGAAGGCAGGAGTGCCGGGTACACCCTGCACGTCCCAAGCACTGTCTTCCCCTTTTGGGCTCTCTGGACACACCCCAGAGGAGCAGGTGAGGGAGTTCTGAAGGAGCAGATGAGGGGCTCTGGGGCTTGCAGCTTCCTCCGGGGTGTACTTTAGCAGTGCTCTTACTGGAAGGCTTGGAGTGGGTACTGACAATCCGTATCACCCAGGGGTCAGCCTGCAGCCCCAGGCCAGGCTTCCCAAGGATGAAGGCCAGGGTATAGGACCAGGTTCAGGGATACAGCCACAAACAGTAGAGATGCCACACTGCCCCCAGGGGTCTGCAGCCAGTCAGGCAGACAAACAACAACCTCTACAGGTTGGCTAATGTGAGTGGGGGTGTGGTGGCAAGAAGGCTAGTGCAGACCAGGGGTGCCTCCCCTGGGGGACGTATGAGCAGAGACCAGGGAGGTGAAGGAGCCGCCACAGGGCCAGAGGAGGTGATCCAGAGGATGGGGGGGCTGGGCAAAGGCCCGGGCACAGCAGCTTGCTGGGATGCTCAGGGACAGCAAGGAGGCGGGCGTGGCTGCAGCTGAGGGGCCAGGCCTGTGCTGGCTGCAAGGTGGGGGACCAGCGGGGAGCCGACGCCCTATCTGTAGAGGTGGCAGGGGAAGCAAGCCAGTCTGCTGTAAGGGACTTCACTGGTGGTGAGGGCCTGGGGATGGCGGGCAGAGAGACCAGTGAGGGCCAACTTGCAGCAGTCTGGTGACCATGATGGGACCTGACATGGTGGGTGGGGAGGTGCAGGAGGTGGAGGCCATGTTCAAGAAATGTGTTGATAATAAAACTGGAGGACGCACTGAAGGGCCGAAAGTGGGGGGCAGGGCAGGGCTGAAAGTGCTGTTTCTGAGAGGCAAGGAGGGGAAGGGCCAGGCATCTGACATGGCATTGCATCCCCACAATGACCACTGGGACAGCTCAACACCATCGTGGGGAGCGAGCTGCAGGGCACCCCACTGGCCTGTCTGCACTCGGTTTTTGGGCAAGCCTACCCACCACCTCTCTCTGTCTTCAGCATGTGGTCTCTGCAGAAGCATCCGGAGCCCAGCGCAGCAGCTGCCATCACCGGGAGGAAGGGGTCCCTCTTTGCTGCCTTCCACCTGCACTTGGACACTGGCCCAGGGTAAGCATGAGGCCAGGGTGCAGCAGAGGGATTCCTGGTCAGTCCAGGCACAGGACTTCGAGAGGCCCAGGGGACAGTCCCAGGAGACGGGCCCAGGGTCCCAGCACCTGGCGAACCCCAGGGTGTCCTCCTGACTGCTGCATAGGGGCTGTGGAGGGTCTGGGACCAGCAGGGACACAAAGCTGCTCTGTGCTCTGAGGCCTGGGGGAAGGGGACAGTGGGATAGAGGCCTTTGAAGTCCTGGGCCAGGCCACCCAGAGGCTTGAGAGGGACAGATATGGGGGTTAGGGGGAGCCTCACGAAGCTTCTGGGAGGGGCAGTGGGGAAATGAGGGGTGGGAAGCAGGGCAGTTAGGGTAGGGGAAGTGGTGGAGAAGGGACTGAGGATCTGTGAAACCTCCGGATTCACTCTCATCCGGAGCCTGGCCCCACCTCTGAGGCCCCAGGGCCTTCCTCCAGGAAGCCCCCAGGACTGCCTGGCCAGGCCACGTCTCTGGTACCTGGTGTCTACCCTCTCGGGAGTGGACAGGTCCCACTCAGGGCTCCGGCCTGGGTTCGCGCGGGATCAGGACCAAGGCCAGGCCTCCAAGCTTCAAACACAGTGACAATTGTATATGCTGGAGTCTGCCCCTGGTCAAGTATGCGACTCTGAACCCCAAAGCTCTTCAGCTTCGGGTGATGACAGCAAGGCCATTGCTCACACACCTCATAGGTGATGGTGTGGTCTCATGAGGGAGCGGCCCCCAAGCCCAGGAACCCCACCCTGGCTGCCTGTGCAAGGACAGCAACCAAGGCCTGCAAGACCCTCACGTAGAAGCCCCTTCCCCGCTCAAGGGGGAGGGGAAGAGAAGGAGATGGGGCCAGAGGTCCAGGGCTGGCCCAGGGAGACTCAGATTCCTGAGAAGTGACACTTTGCTGTGGTTTCTTCATCTCAGACTGTCATTTGGGGAAGACGGCACAGTCGGGGAGGCTTCCCAGCCAAGACGAAACTGTTCACCAGGCACATCTGCCCTCGGGCATGCATGCAACCCTGGGCCAGCACACGCAGGGTCACAGCAGAGGAAGCGCTCAGGCTCTGGACACCCAGTACCAAGGAGGCCACACCAGGCCCCAGACAGGCGTCCAGGCTCATGCAGGGCTCAGTGGACTGAGGGGCTGAGGCCTTGCCCCCAGTACTGTGGGGTCTGAACTCCTCACTGAGTCCCAGCAACCCCCACAGTATGCCCAAGAGCCACCAACCAACTTTCTAGACCTGACCCCACCTCCATCCCACCAAGCAAAGCTCTAGACAGCTTCCGTGGATCTCCAGGGTCAACTAAGGTCAGTATATGACAGTATTTAAGAGTATAAAAATATAAAACCAGGTGTTGCAAGTTAAATACAAACAACCACCCGCAGCTAATGGAGCTCACATTAACAATGTCAGCCCACAGGGCCAGTGACACTGTCCTGCTAAAGCTCGTTCTCACTGGTCATCAGGCCTGGGTCTCCCAGGTCCCACATGCCTATGCACTTGGCTGCTGCATGATAACTCAGTTTTCCCAAAGCTCGTCTTGACTCAAGCTGCTGTACAGCCCTCCTCTAGGAAAGGAAGCTGTCTGCACCCACCTGAAAATCTGAGGCGAGATGTGTACAGGGCCGCGTCCTGGCAACTTTCACTCCCCTCTGGGAATGTCTGCCCCTGTGAGCAGTCAACCAGCTATGCCAAAAAAAAAAAAAAAAAAATCCCCCTGTTACGAATTGAATTGTGTCCTCCAAAATGTGTGTCAACTTGGCCATGATTCCTAGTATTGTGTGATTTCCACCATTTTATCATCTGATGTGATTTTCCTACATGTTGTAAATCCTGCCCTCTATGATGTTAATGAGGCAGGACTCAATCTACAGGATTAGGTTGTATCTTTTTTTCTTTTTTAAATAATTTTTATTGTGCTTTAAGTGAAAGTTTACAAGTCAAGTCCGTCTGTCACATATAAGCTTATATACACCTTACTCCATACTCCCACTTACTCTCCCCCTAATCAGTCAGCCCGCTCCCTCCTTTCGGTCTCTCCTTTCCTGATGATTTTGCCAATTTCTAACCCTCTCTACCCTCCCATCTCCTCTCCAGACAGGAGATGCCCACACAGTCTCAAGTGTCCACCTGATACACATAGCTCACTCTTCATCAACATCTCTCTCCAACCCATTGTCCAGTCCCTTCCATGTCTGATGAGTTGTCTTCAGGAATGGTTCCTGTCCTGGGCCAACAGAAGATTTGGGGACCATGACCCACCAGGATTCCTCTAGTCTCAGTCAGACCATTAAGTCTGGTCTTTTTATGAGAATTTGGGGTCTGCATCCCACTGATCTCCTGCGCCCTCAGGGGTTCTCTACTGTGCTGCCTGTCAGGGCAGTCATCGGTTGTGGCCGGGCACCATCTAGTTCTTCTGGTCTCAGGATGATGTAAGTCTCTGGTTCCTGTGGCCCTTTCTGTCTCTTGGGCTCTTAGTTATCGTGTGACCTTGGTGTTCTTCATTCTCCTTTGATCCAGGTGGGTTGAGACAAATTGATGCATTTTAGATGGCCGCTTGTTAGCATTTAAGACCCCAGACGCCACATTTCAAAGTGGGATGCAGAATGTTTTCACAATAGAATTATTTTGCCAATTGACTTAGAAGTCCCCTTAAGCCATAGTCCCCAAACCCCTGCCCTTGCTCTGCTGACCTTTGAAGCATTCAGTTTATCCCAGAAACTTCTTTGCTTTTGGTCCAGTCCAGTTGAGCCGACCTTCCATGTATTGAGTATTGTCCTTCTCTTCACCTAAAGTAGTTCTAATCTACTAACTAATCAGTAAATAACCCTCTCCCACCCTCCTTCACTTCCCCCCTTACAACCACAAAAGTATGTGTTCTTCTCAGTTTATACTGTTTCTCAAGATCTTATAATAGTGGTCTTATACAATATTTGTCCTTTTGCATCTGACTAATTTTGCTCAGCATAATGTCTTCCAGGTTCCTCCATGTTATGAAATGTTTCACAGATTCGTCACTGTTCTTTATCGATGCGTAGTATTCCATTGTGTGAATATACCACAATTTATTTACCCATTCATCCGTAGATGGACACCTTGGTTGCTTCCAGCTTTTTGCTATTGTAAACAGAGCTGCAATAAACATGGGAGTGCATATATCTGTTTGTGTGAAGGCTCTTGTTTCTCTAGGGTATATTCCGAGGAGTGGGATTTCTGGGCTGTATGGTAGTTCTATTTCTAACTTATTAAGAAAACGCCAGATAGATTTCCAAAGTGGTTGTACCATTTTACATTCCTATCAGCAGTGTATAAGAGTTCCAATCTCTCCACAGCCTCTCCAACATTTACTATTTTGTGTTTTTTGGATTAATGCCAGCCTTGTTGGAGTGAGATGGAATCTCATCGTACTTTTAATTTGCATTTCTCTAATGGCTAATGATCAAGAGCATTTTCTCATGTATCTGTTAGCTGCCTGAATATCTTCTTTAGTGAAGTGCGTGTTCAGATCCTTTGCCCACTTCTTGATTGGGTTGTTTGTCTTTTTGTGGTTGAGTTTTAACAGAATCATATGGATTTTAGAGATCAGGCGCTGGTCGGAGATGTCATAGCTGAAAATTCTTTCCCAGTCTGTAGGTGGTCTTTTTACTCTTTTGGTGAAGTCTTTAGATGAGCATAGGTATTTGATTTTTAGGAGCTCCTAGTTATCTGGTTTCTCTTTGTCATTTTTGGTAATGTTTTGTATTCTATTTATGCCTGTATTAGGGCTCCTAATGTTGTCCCTATTTTTTCTTCCATGGTCTTTATCGTTTTAGCCTTTATGTTTAGGTCTTTGATCCACTTGGAGTTAGTTTTTGTCCATGGTATGAGGTATGGGTCCTGTTTCATTTTTTTTGCAAATGGATATCCAGTTATGCCAGCACCATTTGTTAAAAAGACTATCTTTTCCCCAATTAACTGACACTGGGCCTTTGTCAAATATCAGCTGCTCATATATGGATGGATTTATATCTGGGTTCTCAATTCTGTTCCATTGGTCTATGTGCCTGTTGTTGTACCAGTACCAGGCTATTTTGACTACTGTGGCTGTATAATATATTCTAAAATCAGGTAGAGTGAGGCCTCCCACTTTCTTCTTTTTAAGTAATGTTTTACTTATCCAGGGCTTCTTTCCCTTCCATATGAAGTTGATGATTTGTTTCTCCATCACATTAAAAAATGCCATTGGAATTTGGATCAGAAGTGCATTGTATGTATGGGTGGCTTTTGGTAGAATAGACATTTTTACTATGTTAAGTCTTCCTATCCATGAGCAAGGTATGTTTTTCCACTTATGTAGGTCCTTTTTAGTTTCTTGCACTAGTACTTTTCTTTGTATAGGTCTTTTACATCTTTGGTAAGATTTATTCCTAAGTATTTTATCTTCTTGGGGGCTACTGTGAATGGTATTGATTTGGTGATTTCCTCTTTGAAGTTCTTTTTGTTGATGTAGAGGAATCCAAGTGATTTTTGTATGTCTATCTTATAACCTGAAACTCTGCCAAACTCTTCTACTAGTTTCAGTAGTTTTCTGGAGGATTCCTTAGGGTTTTCTGTGTATAAGATCATGTCATCTGCAAATAGAGATAATTTTACTTCTTCCTTGCCAATCCGGATGCCCTTTATTTCTTTGTCTAGCCTAATTGCTCTGGCTAGGACCTCTAGCACAATGTTGAATAAGAGCGGTGATAAAGGGCATCCTTGTCTGGTTCCCGTTCTCAAGGGAAATGCTTTCAGGCTCTCTCCATTAAGAGTGATGTTGGCTGTTGGCTTTGTATAGAAGCCCTTTATTATGTTGAGGAATTTTCCTTCAATTCCTATTTTGCTGAGAGTTTTTATCATGAATGGGTGTTGGACTTTGTCAAATGCCTTTTCTGCATCAATTGATAAGATCATGTGGTTTTTGTCTTTCGTTTTATTTATATGGTGGATTACATTAATGGTTTTTCTAATATTAAACCAGCCTTGCATACCTGGTATAAATCCCACTTGGTCATGGTGGATTATTTTTTTAATATGTTGTTGAATTCTATTGGCTAGAATTGTGTTGAGGATTTTTGCATCTATGTTCATGAGGGATATAGGTCTGTAATTTTCTTTTTTTGTGGTGTCTTTACCTGGTTTTGGTATCAGGGATAAGGTGGCTTCATAGAATGAGTTAGGTAGTATTCCGTCATTTCTATGCTTTGAAATACCTTTAGTAGTAGTGGTGTTAACTCTTCTCTGAAAGTTTGATAGAACTCTGCAGTGAAGCCGTCCGGGCCAGGGCTTTTTTTTGTTGGGAGTTTTTTGATTACCGTTTCAATCTCTTTTTTTGTTATGTGTCTATTTAGTTGTTCTACTTCTGATTGTGTTAGTTTAGGTAGGTAGTGTTTTTCTAGGAATTCATCCATTTCTTCCAGATTTTCAAATTTGTTAGAGTACAATTTTTTGTAATAATCTGATATGATTCTTTTAATTTCATTTGGGTCTGTTGTGATATGGCCCATCTTGTTTCTTATTTGGGTTATTTGTTTCCTTTCCTGTATTTCTTTAGTCAGTCTGGCCAACGGTTTATCAATTTTGTTAATTTTTTCAAAGAACCAGCTTTTGGCTTTGTTAATTCTTTCAATTGTTTTTCTGTTCTCTAATTCATTTAGTTCAGCTCTAATTTTTATTATTTGTTTTCTTCTGGTGCCTGACGGATTCTTTTGCTGCTCCCTTTCTATTTGTTCAAGTTGTAGGGAGAGTTCTCTGATTTTGAGTCTTTCTTCTTTTTGTATGTGTGCATTTATCGATATAAATTGACCTCTGAGCACTGCTTTTGCTGTGTCCCAGAGGTTTTGATAGGAAGTGTTTTCATTCTCGTTGCATTCTATGAATTTCTTTATTCCCTCCTTAATGTCTTCTATAACCCAGTCTTTTTTGAGTAGGGTATTGTTCATTTTCCAAGTATTTGATTTCTTTTCCCTGATTTTTCTGTTATTGATTTCCGCTTTTATGGCCTTGTGGTCTGAGAAGATGCTTTGTAATATTTCAATGTTTTGGATTCTGCAAAGGTTTGTTCTATGACCTAGTATGTGGTCTATTCTGGAGAATGTTCCATGTGCGCTAGAAAAAAAGTGTACTTTGCAGCTGTTGGGTGGAGGGTTCTGTATAAGTCTATGAGGTCAAGTTGGTTGACTGTAGCAATTAGGTCTTCCATGTCTCTGTTGAGTTTCTTACGGGAAGTCCTGTCCTTCTCCGAAAGTGGTGTGTTGAAGTCTCCTACTATATATGTGGAGGTGTCTATCTCACTTTTCAGTTCTGTTAAAGTTTGTTTTATGTATCTTGCAGCCCTGTCATTGGATGCATAAATATTTAATATGGTTATATCTTCCCAGTCTATTGTCCCTTTAATCATTATGTAGTGTCCTTCTTTATCTTTTGTGGTGGATTTAACTTTAAAGTCTATTTTGTCAGAAATTGATATTGCTACTCCTGCTCTTTTTTGCTTATTGTTTGCTTGATATATTTTTTTCCATCCTTTGAGTTTTAGTTTGTTTGTGTCTCTAAGTCTAAGGTGTGTCTCTTGTAGGCAGCATATAGATGGATCGTGTTTCTTTACCCAGTCTGAGACTCTCTGTCTCTTTACTGGTACATTTAGTCCATTTACATTCAGCGTAATTATAGATAAGTATTTTTTTTATGTGTTTAGTGCTGTCATTTTGATGCCTTTTTGTGTGTGTTGTTGACAATTTCATTTTTCCACTTACTTTTTTGTGCTGAGACATTTTTCTTTGTAAATTATGTGTTCTCCATTTTCATAGTAGTTGACTTTATGTTTGCTGAGTCTTTACGTTTTTCTTGGTTTTTATTTTGAGTAGGTTGTGTCTTGAGTGAATCTCTTCTGAAATATAAAAGAGAGAAGTGAGCAGAGAGAGGAGAGGGACCTCCTACGACCAGGAAAGAAGCACTGGGAGCAGAGCATGTCCCTTGGTCCTGGAGTCCCTGTGCTGAGAAACTCCTAAACCAGGAGAAGATTGATGGCAAGGACCTTCCCCCAGAGCCAACAGAGAGAGAAAGACTTCCCCTGGATCTGGTGCCCTGAATTTGGACTTCTAGCCTCCTAAACTATAAGACAATAAACTTCTCTTTGTTAAAGCCATCCACTTGTGGTATTTCTGTTATAGCCACACTAGATAACTAAGATACTCCCCCTTTGCCATCGAGTTGATTCCAACTCATGGCCACCCCATGCGTTATAGAATAGGACCGCCCCATAGGTTTTCTTGGCTGTAATCTTAACAGAAGCAGATCGCCAGGCCTTCCTTCTGCAGTCTGGGTGGATTCAAACACCAACCCTTAGGTTAGTATTCAAGCACTGTAAAAATGGCAGTGTGGGCATCCAATGTCCTCTAACTTCACAAGGGGAAGGAAGTAGAAACGAGATCAGCATTGGCCCAAAGCTGATTCCTATGATGTGGAGTTCAGACATACCTCCTGTCTCCAACCTTCCTACCAATTCTGACACCTGCCATCCCTCCCACGGCACTTCTCTGCAACAGCCACACAGAGCCCACAGATCATACTCACAGTTATGGGGTTTATTAGGGAAGCAACAGGGTACAACTTGGGATCAGAATCAGAAAGTGTGTATGCAAATACCCCTTCTTTAGTGCAGGTCAGCTCTCTCAGCTCCTCTCGGTCATGCAGGCTTCCACTCCACCCTCTCAGGACAGGCTCCTTTCAGTCCACCCTCGGCCCCACTCAGGCCTGGCCTCTGTGGTGCTTGGACAAGTGTTACAAAGCTCTACCTGTAAGTGCCTGGAGGTACCCAACTCTGTCAGCAAGCCTCCTGCTTGAAGGCACTCAGCTCTTTCGCTCCATGGGTCAGTAAGCCAACTCTAACTGCCTCACTTCATGGGCTGAGAAGCCCACGGTGCCATCTCACACCAGTCTCCCGGTTCTGCTGCTGCCATTCTTCTGCTTTGCTAGCTGCCTCTTCTCACCATCTTGGACTTCCTCTGATGTTACAGCTCTGTCTTCCCAGGTCTAGGAGGTTCTCTGCCCGGGGACCCAAGATCCAAAGGATGTACTCTGCTCCTGGCTTTTCTTTCTTGATGGTAGTGAGGTCCCCTCTTCCCACCTCTGGGATGGCTCATTTTAAGCTTAGCTGGATGGCAAAACTGACCAGTCCCCTCGTTAGAGTTTCATACACCTTATGTGCATGGTCCTATCCTCACAAAGTTTCCATTTGCATTGTTAGCAAGCTGTCCAAGCCCCTTAGTGGGCCACAAGCATCTTGTTTACACCATCTCACTCAATCATTGCAAGAGAGTTACAAGACCAGGCATGATTAGAAAGGCCATGTTAAGTAATTCACAGCACCACAAGCGCAAACCGTTTGCGCCATCCAGGGACTTTTACACGCCCCCAGGACGGCTAACATGAAAAGGGCTGACAGCATTGAGGAGTCTCTTGGGTGAACAGCAGTGGAAACTCTCGTATGCCTGTGGTGAGAGGGTCTCCATGAGTTGGAATCGACAAGAGCAACAGCTTTGAAAACCGCTGGCACGTATAAGTGTCGGATACAAACTGATTTAAAAAACTAGTGTCTTCTACCAAGTATCTTGTGGAAGATGGCACGACACTTTCTCCCGAAGCTGAACCTGCACACATCCGGGGACCCAGCAATTCCTTTCCAAGAAGCGTTTACAAATGTTCATCCAAGACTCGTGCACGAACACAGGGCGGCATTGTTCATAACAGCCCCAAACTCTAGAAACCACTGTCCATCAACAGTCGACTACAGGAATGAACAGAGAGTGGAATACTACCCATAATAACCCAGATGAATTGCACAAATAGAATCAAATAAAAGAAACCAGACACAAAAGAGTACGCACTGCACGATTTCATTTATACAGGGTTCACAGTCAGACTAAACCCATCAGTGGTAACGCAAGTCAGAACAGTATCCTTTGAAGGGGCCGTGGCTGGGAGGGAGGCTCACGGGTGATGGTGACATTCTGTAGTGTCTTCCATCTGGATGGTGGTTTTGTGGGTGTGTTCACTTTGTAAAATGCATCAAGCTGTCCATCTACAACTTCTGAGCTGCCTACATGTGTTTTAGATCAGATTTCAGTGAAAAGTTACTAAAAAAAGGCATCCCATGCAGTCAGGTGTTGATCCGTGTGCCGCAGTCTCCACTGTGGACGTCGACAGGTGAGCACTGAAATGATCTGTGGTCCATGCCTACCGCACGGAGCCCGCGTGTCTGTGAGCTGCTTGTATCTGATTCCAGTATTTACCCACGACCCTCCCCAGTTCCTTTTTTTTTTAGAGAATTCGAGTGCCTGGCAGATTTTTAGCATGCTGTTCCTGGCTTTTAAAATGCACAGTTTACTTCCATGCTAAAGCTAGATCTCAACAGTAAACATGCTCCTCGCTGCTCCACAAGTGGGTGCACAGGAAGACGGACCACCTCACATTATCAATGGGTTTTGTACAACCAGCTTTCTCCAGCACCAGCCCTGAGGTGTGAGCCCATAATGCAGCTCACGCTTCAGCTCAGGAAAGGACGAGCTGGGAAGACCTGACCAGAGGGAGAGGTGGCGCCCAGCGGAGCAGCCTTCTGTCCTGAAGGGGGCCAGGTGCTCCCAGGCAGCCAGATTGCTCCTGGCCTAATCTCTGGTCTTCGTCTCCTCAGGCACCATAACAGCACCACAGGCTGGGGGGCTTTCAAGAACAGAAAGGTATTGTCGCACAGGTCTGGAGGCCAGAAGTCCAATTTTAGGGCATCGGCCACATTGATTCTTTCTGAGACTCTAAGAATCTGTTTCAGGCCTCTCTCCCAGCTGATGAATTTGTTGCTGTTGTTGCTAGGTGCCTGTCAAGTCGGTTCTGACTCATAGCAACCCTTGTACAACAGAGCAAAATACTGCCCAGTTCTGCGCCATCCTCACAAGCATTGTTACGCTTGAGCCCATTGTTCCAGCCACTGTGTCAATCCATCTGGTTGAGGGTCTTCCTCTTTTTCACCGACTCTCCACTTTACCAAGCATGATGTCCTTCTCCAGGAACTGGTCCCTCCCGATAGCACGTTCAGAGTATGTGAGACGAAGTCTCGCCATCCTCGCCTCTAAGAAGCATTCTGGTTGTACTTCTTCTAAGACAGATTTGTTCATTCTTTTGGCAGTCCATGGTATTCTCAATGTCTTTCACCAACACCACAATTCAAAGGCATCAATTCTTCGGTCTTCCTTATTCATCATCCAGCTTTCTCATGCGTACAAGGCAACTGAAAACATCATGGCTTGGGTCAGGCGCACCTTCGTCTTCAAGGTGACATCTTTGCTTTTTAACACTTTAAAGAGGTCTTTTGCAGCAGATTTGCCCCATGCATTGTGTCATTTGATTTCTTGGCTGCTGCTTCCATGGTCATTGATTGTGGATCCAAGTAAAATGAAATTCCTGACAACTTCAATCTTTTCTCTGTTTATCATGATGTTATATACAGCTTGCCAATTTCCACGGTGTAAATACACCCTGCCCGATTTCAAGCCACTCATGTAAGGTCACCAAGTATGGTGTTGGGGATCGGTGCTCTCAAGCAAACCTGGCTCTACCCCCCCCCCCCAAAAAACCCCACTGCCATCAAGTCGACTCTGACTCATGTTGACCCTATTGGACAGAGTAGAACCGACCCGCAGGGTTTCCAAAGAGAGACTGGTAGATTCAAACTGCCCTACTTTTGGTTAGCAGCCATGGCTCTTAACCACTACGCCACCAGGGTTTCCAAGCTGGCTCCAGCGCCCCTGAAATCGTGTGCAGATTTTGAGGTGTGTCCCATGCTGGTCTGGACCACCTGGCTGCCCACGTCAGGAGTCCGGTGTCCCATGCACAGCAGTAGCTGCTGGGTCACCTGAGCCACATCTCCATACTTGGGTCTGAAGGCATCTCTGTGTCAAATCTCTCAGCTGCACAGCCCTGTCATCCTCCTCGCACTGCCTCTCACCCCCATGCGTGCTTCCCCGAACATGGGCTTCTCCGTTTGTATAAAATGTCCTGTTTTAGGAGGAGGTTGAGGCTGACCTGGGCTGGGCTGGGGCTGGGGCTGGGGCTGGGGCTGGGGCTGGGGCTGGGGCTGGGGCTGGGGCTGGGCTGGGCTGAGCTGGGCTGGGGCTGGGGCTGGGGCTGGGCTGGGCTGGGGCTGGGGCTGGGGCTGGGGCTGGGGCTGGGGCTGGGCTGGGCTGGGGCTGGGGCTGGGGCTAGGGCTGGGGTGGGCTGAGCTGGGCTGGGCTGGGGCTGGTGCTGGGGCTGGGGCTGGGGCTGGGGCTGGGCTGGGCTGGGCTGGGGCTGGGGCTGGGGCTGGGGCTGGGGTGGGCTGAGCTGGGCTGGGCTGGGGCTGGGGCTGGGGCTGGGGCTGGGGCTGGGGCTGGGGCTGGGGCTGGGGCTGGGGTGGGCTGAGATGGGCTGGGCTGGGGCTGGGGCTGGGGCTGGGGCTGGGGCTGGGGGTGGGCTGGGGCTGGGGCTGGGGCTGGGCCTGGGCTGGGCTGGGGCTGGGGGTGGGCTGAGCTGGGCTGGGGCTGGGGCTGGGGCTGGGCTGGGGCTGGGGCTGAGCTGGGCTGGGGCTGGGGCTGGGGCTGGGGCTGGGGCTGGGGCTGGGCTGGGCTGGGGCTGGGGGTGGGCTGAGCTGGGCTGGGGCTGGGGCTGGGGCTGGGCTGGGGCTGGGGCTGAGCTGGGCTGGGGCTGGGGCTGGGGCTGGGGCTGGGGCTGGGGCTGGGGCTGGGCTAGGCTGGACTGGGGCTGGACTGGGCTGGGGCTGGGGCTGGAGCTAGGCTCAGCTGGCCATTTTCCTAATAGCTTCAGCCTCCTCTGATAATTGCATTGGTTACATAGTGTCTTGGGCCGGGTTCTCTAGAGAAGCAAAACCAGTAAAGCATATAAATATGTATATATAGAGAGAGATTGATATCAAGGAAATGCTTACTCAGTTATAGCAGCTGGAATGTCCCAAGTCCCTGAGTCAGGACAGTGGCTTCTCCTGATTCACCTAGCCTCAGAGGCTGGGGAACCCAAGATTGGCAGGTCACGGAGCAGGGCTCTTGCTCACAGGCTGGAAGATCAATGAATCCCAAGATTGGCAGGCAAAACCACAGGTAAGCTGCTAGCTCAAGTCCCACCAAACGGACGTGAGACAAACAGGAGCCAGTACAAACAAAAAGCCCCCGAGCCTTGCCAGAATGTCCGCCTATATTTGATGCAGGCCACACACCCAAGGAAATACCCTTTCAACTGATTGGCTACTCACAGCAGATCCCATCACAGGGGTGATCACATATCAGATCTCAATAGGGAAGTGATCACAACATTATACGATTGCCAAAACACTGATGAGAATCATGGCCCAGCCAAGCTGACACGCAATCTTAACCATCACACATAGCAACATTTCTCTGGCTCTGTGGATTGGCTCAACAGCTCTGCTGGCCTCTCCTGGGCTCACCATGCAGTGCTCAGCCAGCAGTCAGCCAGGCTGGGCCTCTCTCCACGTGGTCTTTCACCCGGGATTCTGCACAGAGGGCTGAGAGCAGCATTTCCTCCAGGCCAGTTCTGGGACTGGTGCAGGGTCAGCTCCCCACATGCTATTGGTCAAAGCAAGTATGAGGCCAGCCCAGGGGGAGGAGAAATAGTTCCCACCCTCTGGGAGAATTGCTGGGGCACCTTTGAAAATGCTCAACTGCTTTATTTCATCATACTCCATGAAAGAAGCCAGACCCAAAGGCCACGTGCCCTACGGTCGCATTTGTATAAAACGTCCTGAACAGAACATGTCTACAGAGTCAGAAAGTAGATTAGTGGTTGCTTAGGGATTGGGTGGGGAGGCAGAAGGGCGAGAGCCACGGGGTACAGGGTTTCCTCTTGGGGTGATGAAAATGTCCTAAAATTGATTGTGGTGGTGGTTGCACTGCTCTGCATGTACTAAGACACTGAGTTTATGTTTTAAATGGATGAATTCAATGGTATGTGAATTGCATCTCAATAAAGCTGTTATTAAAAAAAAAAAAAAAAAGTCCCCTGACACAGCAGGCACCGTCCCTGCCGGACCTAGAATCCATCATTCTCCAAAGAACCCTGGCTGCTCTGGGTGGGGAGCGGGGCTGTGCAGAGTCCACGGCATGGGTGCCGGTGCCCCACAGCAGCTTGCTGTTCTATCAGGGCTCTCCAAAGCAACAGGACCAGCGGGAGATGGATATTAGATGATACAGATATAGATAGACGTAAAAAGCAAAAGAGACGGATAGATTTACGGGGCTGGCAAGTCCAAAGAATCCCTGGTGTTGCAGCAGTTAAAGCACTCAGCTGCTAACTGAAATGTTGGCGGTTTGAACCCACCAGCTGCTCTGCAGGAGAAAGATGGTACAGTCTGCTTCTGTAAAGATTTGCAGCCTTTGTCTTGGGTATCTAGTGCTACTATAACAGAAATACCACAAGTGGATGGCTTTAACAAAGAGAAATTTATTCTCTCACAGTCCAGTAGGCTACAAGTCCAAACTCAGGATGCTGGCTCCAGGGGAAGACTTTTTCTCTCTGTCGGCTCTGGAGGAAGGTCTTTCTCGTCAATCTTCCCCTGGACTAGGAGCATCTCTGCACAGGAACCCCAGGTCTAAGCACTCTGCTCCCGGTGCTTCTTTCTTGGTGGTATGAGGTCCCCAGCTCTCTGCTGGCTTCCCTTTTCTTTTACCTCTTGAGAGATAAAAAGGTGATGCAGGCCACGCCCCAGGGAAACTCCCTTTACATTGGATCAGGAAAGTGACCTGGGTAAGGGTGTTTTAATCCTACCTTAATCCCCTTTAACATGAAATTACAATCACAAAAGGGAGGACAACCACACAGTACTGAGGATCATGGCCCAGCCAAACTGATACACACTTTTCTTGGGGGATGTGATTCAATCCTTGACAGCCTTGGAAGCCCTATGGGGCAGTTCTGCCTCTCCTATAGGACCATTGCGAATTGGAATTGACTTGACGGCAATGGATTTGGTTTGGTTTTTGGCAAATCCAAAATCCATAAGTCAGGCAACAGGTTGGAAATGCCAGCAGTCTGTACCCAAAATCTGGAGGCCCACTGGAGACTCCAGCAGGATATCTATGTTACAACCTTCAGGGAGAATCCTTCTCCCTTCCAGAAACCTCAGTTTTTGCTCTTAATTGCTTCCACTGATTGGATCAGGACCACCCACATTATCAAGGATAATCTGTTTTACTTCAAGTCAGCTGCTTACCAATGTCAATCACAGCTACCAAACAGCTTCACAGCTGCATCTGGACCAGTGCTGGACCACACGCCGGACCCTGTAGCCCAGCCCTGCTGACACATCAGATTCGACCTCACAGTTGCCAGGGCTTCTGGGCCTTTCCAGAGGACTGAGCCAGGAAGTGCATGGGTTTGAAAAAGAAAATAAATGAGTCTATCCTGATATCCGCAACTCAAAGTTGGTATTACAGAATTCTTACGTTACTTCTTCTAGACTTGAATCTCTTGTCTTTCACGCTAATAATCCTATTCGACAACATAAATACAAACGGGTACACACCTATGGGAGTTTAGATAATAATATACCACCCACAACACTTGGACGGCTGTAAGGCTGCTTACCCTCAGAAAATCCGATAATTTTGAACCACAGACAAATGTAACCTTAGCATTCCAACCAGAATATTCAAACTCCAGCATGTCTGAAAATCATGGGATAATGAAGCCTCAGTATTCTCAACTCCTGAATTTTGAGATATTGATGAGTCATGGGACTTTAAAAGAGCTGAGTCATGTGATCTCAGCCGGCTAAATCATAAATCTGACTATTCTTGCGTCATCCCAGCTTCACCTGCTGAGCCATGAGGACTCCAATCCCAGAATCCCGGAAATGGAGTCTTCTGACAGAGGAGACTCTTCCAGGGCCCTCAGAGCCTGACGCAACCCTCTCACTCTGGCTGGTTTGGCAGTGTCACTGCCCACCGGCACCCAGCCAGGCTGCTCTCCAGCCATGGGCCCAGGGCGCCATGTCCACTCTGAACACAGGGAAGCCTTTCTGGGGCGCAGTGCCCGGGGGGATGAGGCCATTCCATCCAGGGGAGAATGCAGAGGGTGAGTTCTGGAAGGCCAGGGGCAGTACCCTCCCTAGCATGCCTTCTACCTCTCTCTGGGGGGTCCTGGCCGCTCTTGGAGGACCTCACCTGCCAGCCCCCTCACCAGCACACAGGCGGGGTCCTCCAAAGGAGAGAAGCCACGTCCAAGGCACTCAGACCCGCAACCGAGTCTCAGAGTCAGAGCAGGCCCTGGTGCACAGGGCAGTGTCATGGATTGAATTGTGTTTCCTAGAATATGTGTCAGCTTGGCTAGGCCATAGTTCCCATTACGGTGTGGTTGTTTGTCCTCCATTTTGTGATCTGATGTAATTATCCTATGTGTTGTAAATCCTACCTCTATGATGTTAATGGAGCCCTGGTGACCCAGTGGTTAAGAGCTCAGCTGCTGAACAAAAGTTCAGTAGTTCTAATCCACCAGCTACTCCTTAGAAACCCTATGGGGCAGTTCTACTCTGTCCTATAGGGTTGCTATGAGACGGAATCGACTCGATTTTTATGTTAATGAGTCAGGATTGGAGGCAGTTATGTTCATGAGCCAGGACACAGTCTACAGGGTTAGGTTGTATTTTGAGCCTATCCCTTTCGAGATATAAGAGAGAGAAGTGAGCAGAGAGGAGAGGGACCTCATACCACCAAGAAAAAAGAGCCAGGAGCAGAGAGTGTCTTTTGGACCTGGGGTGCCTACTCTGAGAAGCTCCTCAAGCAGGGAAGACTGATGACAAGGACCTTCCCCCAGAAATGACAGAGACAGAAGGCCTTCCCCTGGAGCTGGCGGCCTGAATTCTGACTTCTAGCCTACTAGACTGTGAGAGAAGAAATCTATTTGTTAAAACCACCCACTTGTGATATTTCTGTTATAACAGCACTAGATAACTAAGAGAGATGGCGTTTAACAAAACGCTGGGCCTGGCCTCCCCAACATATGCACAGGGAAACTGAGGCTCACGGAAGTGGAGGTGGGACTCACCCAGATCACCTGGCAGAGGTGGTCGGGTTACAATTTGGAAGCAAGTATCCTGCCGCCCCACCTGAGTGAGGTGGCCAGTAGGGCAGCCTTAAGTGCTCACCACGTGGCGGCAGCAAAAGGGTGTGGGTAGAAGATAGAAGACTCAAAAGCCAGACCCCTGGGGGGCTGGCATGGGCCAAGAAAGGCTTGGATTGGGGACAACATGAAGACAGGTTGTGCCCACCCAGGTTACCAAGGGTCGGGCAGCTCTGGACTCTGGAGGGTGACCCAGGTGCAGGACATGCCAGATGGGCATTTTGGGGGGCCTCCCTGACTGCAGAGTCCCTGGGTGGTACAACAAGTTAACACCTTCAGCTGCTAACCGAAAGTTTGGAGGTTCGAGTCCACCAGAAACATCTCAGAAGAAAGACCTGGCAATCTACTTCTTAAAAATCAGTCACTGAAAACCCGACGGAGCACAGCTCTGCTATAACACACGCTGGGTCCCCAGGAGTCAGAGTCGGCTCCACGGGAACTGGTTCTCTCTGGCTGCAGCATGGGGAGGACTGGAGGCAGGGCCCATCAGGAGGCTGAGCGCTGATCAGACTGAGAGGGGCGAGGGGTAAACTGAGGCAGGAATTGGGCTGGACATGAGGAAAGCCGCAAAAGCAGGACCTGGCTGTCTTGGTGGCTGGTGGAGCTTGAGGGCTGTTAAGGGGCTCCTATGTTACTCTTCTGGTGGCTGGCCTGAGCAGCAGGGGTGGGGGCCACAGGACGAAGATGTCATCTGGGTTCCTGAGATGTTGGCTTCAGGCCCCGAGGGGCGTCCAGGAGAAATCCTGGAGATGTGTGGGCAGGAGGGGTGGTGTGGGGTCCTTGGCACTTGGCTGTCCTGAGGGATGTGGGGGGGGGGGTGCTGCCCAGGAGAGGGAGCCCTGAGGGACCAGGAGCCACCAGGCCCAGGCCTGCCTTGTGCCTGCGGTGGGCAGAGGGGCTGCAGGGACCTTGGCAGGGTGGACAGGGACTAGGTTCTAGAGGAGAGAGCCGGGAGGCTGGAGAAACGTCATTCACCAGGAAGGTAAAACGAGTCTGTCTCTGAAGGCCCAGGACAAGCTGAGCCCGAGCTAGTGGGGGACCTTCCGGAGGTTTCTGTCTGACTGCCGCCGTCCACCAGAGCTCCCAGGGCGTGTTCAGTTCTTTGCTCATGGCCTTCATCTGATCCGAAGCCACATGGCTGGGTCGGACACAGATGAATACCCCCCAGGCAATGTCTACAAAATTAGAAACAGCCACATAAAAAGCCAAAAACCTAAGATGTTTGGTCACACTGACTCTATTCTTAAAGACTGGAGCCTGATGTCTCGTAGACAGAACGTATTTTATCCTGATGTTTGGTCTTGAAGAGCTTAACAGATTTCCTCCTAAAATCACAGTGCCTAATACACCCCAATACCAGAGAGTCAGCCATGGTGGACAGGCTCCAGCACAGCTTCCAGTCTCACACAGGAGGAAGTAAGGCCTGGCAATCCACTGGCCAATGAAAACCCTACGGATCACAGAATATTTTCCAAGACAATATTCTGACTTTGGGCGCGTCATCAGGAGGACAGATTGCTGGAGAAGGGCATCGTGTTTGGTAAAGAGGAGGGCCAGCGCAGGCAAGAGAGACCCTTGGTGAGATGGATTGACCCAGTGGCCACAACAATGGACCCATGCTTACCAACTTACCCATCATCGTGAAGACGGGGCAGGAGGGCAGCTCTGCAAGGGGTTCAAGGTGTAGGGAGGGCTGCGAGGGAGGGACGCTGGGCGGTGGCATTTCCTGCTCACTTCAAAGGGCGGAAAACAAAGGCTGGGCTGTCAGGGGCGGAGTGAGGACCCACTCCTGGATCCCAGGCTGAGCTGCTCAACAGACAGGCAGGACTAGGCCCGTCCCAGGCCCTAGACAGCGGCCTCGTGGGGACTGGTAGTGGTCCCCAGCAAGGCGCAGAGCAGCTTGTGGGTTGGGGAGCGAAGGGGAGGAGCCAGGTATCTGTCCCAGTGACTAGTGAAGCCTGGGACCCTACCTGGGACCCTACCCACTGTCCACACCCTTCTCCCCTCCTCCAGCCTCAGTTTCCCAGTCTGAGCATCAAGGGCAGCGGGACAGGGGTCCTTGAGACTAGAGAAGTGTCTGGATCGGGGAGAAGAAGCCTGAAGCGCTGGGACAGTGTCCAGGCCCGTCCCTGCAGCTGCTGCACCTGCCCCCACCCACTCACAGGGCCCACGGCCCACAGGCAGGGCGTCGGAGCCTGCCCAGACAGGGCCCGGCCCACAGGACAGGGACTAGACATCAAAGAGGCCACTGCCGCCCGGGGGCCCTGCCCTCGCTCCATGAGGCAGGCTGCAGCTGGTCCCCAACCACACACAGCCCAGTCCACTTGGCCCAGAGGCGACAGGCCCCAGCAAGGGGCTCTGTCCTAGGGGGACGCTGCCAGCTTCAGGGAGGGGGCACATGTGCCAGCATGAGTTGCACAAGGATCACAGTCACACGCCTGCAGGGGTTCCAGGGAGGGGCAGTGTGTCACACGTGCACCTGCTGTGGGAGGCGGACGTGGCCCCCGGCCCTGACCAAGAGCCAGCACACACCCAAGCTCACGTGGAACAAACATAGGCCTGCAGACTGCACTCAGCCCACTGGTGTTCCGGGGGTCTCTGACACTCCTGTGGGGGAGCCCTGTTCCTTGTGGAAAGGGCCTGAGGCTGGCTGGGGTCACCGCAGTCAGACAAGGGTGAGTCTCTGGCCTTCTTACTCCCCACAACAAGGCAGTTACCCAACCCGTCCGTGGTGGGCAGGCCTGACACAGCACCTGCCTTCTGGCCAGGGGCTCCCCTAGGGGAGGAAAGTGGAGGGGATGAGGGCAGGGACACTGGAGGGGGAGGGCGATGCTGGGCAGTAGTACTGCCTCAACACCTTGGTTGCCAGACCCAGAACCCCATGGGGACGTAGTGGGCACTTGATGACAAGGAGGCTGAGACCAGGACTCTGAACAGTGTTACAGGTCTTTGACTCTGCAATTCCACCCCAGGGGACCCCCAGGACGTCAGCACAGTGTCCCCTACAACACAGGGCAAGGGTGCCCTCAGCAGACCTATTTGTAATGCCCTGTGTTTGGCAGAAGAGTGGCCCCCAAAGAGGTCCACGTCGTCCTCCCTGGAAACTGTGAGCAATAGCTTACGTGGCAAAGGATCTCCTCAGATGTGGTTACGTGAGGATGTTGATTCGGGAGATTGTCCTGGATTACCTGTAGACCCAGCGCCATCACAGGGCCCTTGTAAGGGAGGCAGGGGGTCAGAGAGAAGACACCTTGCCTGCAGAGGCAGAGGTCTGAGAGCCGAAAGCACTCGCCACAGGCCCAGGAGTGTGGGGCCACCAGAAGCTGGACGAGGCAGGAAGGCCTTCTCCCCTGACCCCCAGGAAAAGCCAGTCCACTGGCACTGTGATGGTGAGCCTGACCCAGGCCAGATTTGTGGCCCCCAGGATTGTGAGAGAGTACATGTGTGCTGTTTGAAGCCAGTAATTTGGTGATACGTTCTTATAGCAGCCACGGGGACTTATACAGCAGCCTCCATGGGAAGGAGGAGGAAGGCAGAGGGGCTGCCATCCTCTGAGGAGCCGCTCAGCATCCACTGAACGGGGGGTCTCAGGCATGGTACCCAGCCGCCTGCTTCTGCTGAAATAAAGCAATAATCAATTCCTGCGCCTCCCTGCCGGGTCAGGGGCAGGAGAGACTCCTTCTTTTTGGCCTCTGACCTGGGCCAAGTTTGAGAAGCTACAAAATGCAGGCATCACAGCACTGAAAGCCTACCCCTGCACCAGCGTTGACTCAAGGTGACCTTCTGTGCAACAGAACAAAACGGCACCCAGTCCTGCACCATCTTCGTGATCGCCGGCGTGTTCAAGTCCATGGTTTCTGCCGCTGCGTCAATCTGTCTCACTGGGGATTTCCCTCGTTTTCGCCGACCCTCTGCTTTGCCAACCGTGACGTCCTTTTTTAACAACTGGTCTTTCCTGATGACGTCCCTACACCATTAACCCGTTGCTGTTGAGTCAATTCCAAATCACAGCAACCCTGTAGGGGGTAGTAGGAATACCTCATGGGGTTTCCTAGGCTATAATCTTTACGGGAGCAGGTCACCAGGTCTTTCTCCCTAGGAGCGGCTGCTGGGTTCCAAACACCGACCTTTTGGCCAGCAGCCGAGCACTTAACCATTTCGCCACCGTTAACGGGGTTTAAATTTGGGGGACAAGGACGGGTGGGGGAGAATTACGAGACTTACTTTCTCCATATTGTTTGACTTTTCAACAAATTATTAGAGAAAGCAATATAAGATTTGTTTGAAAAACTACTTTGAGTCCATTTCCCTTAAAGTTGCGATTTGAGTACCACTTGATTCATTTTAAACAAAAGTGAGCATGCGTCGTGCACGTTAAAATGATGACCAACAGGTGCTGAGGGTGTGTTTACCCTTTTTCTTTTTTTGCCATTTTTAATGGCTTGATTGATACATAATTTACGTACCATAAAGAGAACCCATTTAAAGTGTACAATTCAATGGTTTTTAGCATGTTTACAGAGTTGTACAACTGTCCTCATAATCTAATTTTAGCACATTTTCATCACCCCATAAAGAAACTCCATGCAAATGACCAGTCACTCCCGTCATTCCCCAGCCCACCCCAGCCCTAGGCAACCACTAACTTACTTTCTGTCTCTGTAGATTTGCCCGTTCTGGGCATTTCATATAAAGGGAATCGCGCAAGATGTGGCCTTTGGTGTCTTCCTTCTTCGACTAAGCGTTGTGTTTTCAAGGTCCATCCATGACACGGCCTGTGCCAGACCTTCGTTCCTCTTTACGGTCAAGTAACACCCCAATGTACCAATTACCTCCTTTGGTTTATGCAGTAACTGGTGGAGACGGTGAGTTTACATCGACTTGGCTGAGCCACGACACTCAGCTGCCCGGCCAGCGCTCGACGAGATGTTGCTGTGAAGGTATATAAGTGTCATTAGCATCACCTTGGTTGGGCCTTGGAAACCCCGGTGGTGCAGTGGTTAAGGGTTGGCTGCTAACCAAAAGGTTGGCAGTTCAAATCCAGCAGGCGCTCCTTGGAAACTCTATCGGGCAGTTCTACTCTGTCTTATAGGGTCTCTATGAGTCAGAATCTATTCTGCGGCAATGGGTTTTTTTGTTTGTTTGTTTTAGCTGGGCCTTAAGGAAGATTACCCTCCATAGGGTGGGCCTTGTCCAATCAGTCGAAGGCCTTAAGAGCAAACACTGAGGCTTCCCAAAGGAGAGGAGTTCTGCCTCAAGGCTGACACAGACATCCCGCCAGTTTCCATCTGGCCCAGCCCGCAGATTTCACACACAGACTGCTGGAGCTGTCTGATCTCTGGGTTTTGGATTTGTCAGCCCCCCACAGCTCCGTGGGCCAATTCTTTAAAATCAATAGAGACAGAGAGGCAACACGCAGTGGGAGGTCCCTGCACTTTCCCTCCCATCCCTGCTGCGCCCTGGTTGTCAGATGGGGGAGCAGGTGGGAAGGGGCCAGGCCAGGCCTGTGGGCTAAGGGAGGGTCTGGAACAGCTGCACCCACCCTGGAGCATGCTGTCAGCTGGGGCTGGAGCCCAGGAATCCAGGCCGAGCCAGGGGCTGGGCAATTTATAAAGGACTTCAGAAGAATATGCCCCGGCCCAAGAGGCCCCATGCAGGAATGCCGGGTCTACTTTCCAGGAGCCCCAGATGCATCACGGCAAGCGGGCTCCCCATCCATCCGGGGGAGGCTCACCATCCATCTAGGGAGGCGCCTGCAGCTGCTCCCTGGGGGTGGAGGCAAGCTAGGCCCAGATAGGCCTCCCCAGGAACAGGAGCAGCTCCTCCGTAGTCAGGAGGGACACCTTGGCTGGTCAAGGATCCTTCTACTATGGCTGCTACTGGACCTTCTCCCAGCCCAGGGCTGTTTGTGGTGCCACCAGGACCAGTGCTGGACTGGACACCAGGATCCCTCTCCTGGCCAAGGTCAACTCTGGCCTGCACCTTGGCCCACCAGCAGCACCTACGAGGTCCCATGACTGCACTGTCACTGTGGTCCCTGGTTCTAGGCCCAGCCGCAGATGGCTTAGTGCCCAGGTCCTGATGGAGAGTCTGGCCTATTCCCTGATCCTGGTCCCTCCCGTTACCCAGGAGTGGCCCTCACTCCCCCCATGACCCTCACTCCCTCACCACGGCCCTCATTCCCCTCATGGCACTTACTTCCCGCCATGGCCTTACTCCTCACCTTGGCCCTCACTCCCCCCATGGCCCTTACTCTCCCCGCAACGGCCCTCATTCTCCTCATGGCCCTCACTCCCCCCATGGCTCTTACTCCCCCTCATGGCCCTCACTCCCTGCCATGGCCCTCACTCTCCCCTCCATGGCCCTCACTCCCCCCATGGCCCTCACTCCCCCCCATGGCCTTCACTCTCCCCATGGCCTTCATTCTCTCCCCATGGCCCTCATTCCCCTCATGGCCCTCACTTGCCCCCATGGCCCTCGCTCTTCCCATGACCCTCACTCTCCCCATGGCCCTCACTCCCCGCATTGCCCTCACTCTCCCCATGGCCCTCACTCCCCCCGCATGGTCCTCGCTCCCTCCCCCCATGGCCCTTACTGCCCTCCAGGGCCCCCACATCCCCTCCATGGCCCTCACTCCCCCGATGTGGTCCTCACTTCTCTCTCCTGAGCATGGGGAGGCTCTCCCATGGCCCCTCCAGAAGGTAGGCCCATTGCCTCTCTACCCTCATGTTTCCAAGGACCACAGACCATCCTGAAAGCCCAACTTCCCTGCCCTGTGTACACGAGGCCCAAGGCCTGGCAGCCCTGCTCAAGTGACCCCAGCATGCTCCCGAGGCTTGGCAGGCTCCTCCCACACAGCACCAGGTCCAGAGGTGGGTCGAGGTCAGGGAGTTTTGCCCACTGCCCACTGGGGCACTGAGAGGGGCCAGAGCATGGGGGGCACCAGGCAGAGATCGGCCGTTACAGGAGATGAGCACCCCCCTCTGCTCCCAAGAGCCTCAGTTTGGTCTATTCTGTAGACTGGAGACTGGCTCTTATAAGTTTTGTTTTTTTTTTTAATTAAGCGCTCACTGCTGTGTGAGAATTTCACAGTCAAGGTGCCTGATTCATATTAGATGTCCAGCCTATGTCTGAGCCTCAACTCCATCTTAAACCCCAGTGCCGTCAGTCGGCTCCAACTCATAGAGACCCTATAGGACAGAGTAGAACTGCTCTGTAGGGTTTCCAAGGAGCAGCTGGTGGATTTCAACTGCTGGGTTTTTGGTTAGCAGCCAATCTTTAACCATTGTGCCACTCTATCTTCAAAAAAAAAAACAACCCATTGCTGTCTAGACAATTCCAACTCATAGTGACCCTAAGGGACAGAGTAGAACTGCCCCATATGGCTTCCAAGGAGCGCCTAGCAAATTCGAACTGCTGACCTTTCAGTTAGCAGCTGCTTAACCACTACACCACCAGAGTTTCCAAAAAGCTGTGTCTTAGCTTCTCCTTATTCCCACTGCAACTGTCAAACCCTTAGAGGGACTTAAGTACATAACAAAGGAAATGTTTTTCTCTGTGGTTAAACCAAAGATATGCAAAGAATGTTCCTAAGGGAGGGTCTTGACACAAGACCCTTATCAGAAATACCTTTGGCAGGCCTCAGGAAATGTTTTAAGATGATAACCTTATGGCCTCCTGCCCCGGCCCCCTGAGAACACCCTTTTATTCGTGTATTTAAACTAATCAATCCAAATAGCCCGCCCTCACATTCCCAGCCAGTGACTATACAGGGTCCGCTTCAAGTTGTTCCGCCTCTTGCTTACGTAATCTTGCGATTTCCAATCAGAATACCGTATTTTAGGTCGTAAACACGTGTCTGTGACCCCACCACTGTGGAGCTTTCGTTTCACTTTATGAGACCAGGTGTGTCCCTGTTTTGAACTGTCTTGAGCCTTCAAGAAATCTCTTTGCCTTTATTTTTATGCGTTCTTACATGATGACCTGCTAACGCTAACATTTGAAAAGCACAGAACCACACTTCACCAATGTCCAAAAGGCAGAGCAGAGGCCAGGAGCTGGTAAAGGTCTGATCCCAGGGACCTGGCTTCCCTTCTCGCCACATGGCCTCCAAGGGTCCCGAGGTCGTGGCAGCCACTCCACCTCTCCCTGACCCCACCTGTCACGTGGGGGCAATGCTGGCCTGGGCTGTGGGGAGGCAGACGTGAGGACCACCCTGCACAGAGGACCAGGCAGGGAGCTCCCGGCAGCCCAGCTTCCTCCCACCAGATTGGTTCCTGGCAGAGGAGTCCCACCTCTGTCATCTTGTAGGTGGGTCCATGGAGCCTCACTCCCTGCTTCTCCTCTCTTCTCAAGGTCTGGAGGGGTCAGAGAGCTGTGGCCTCTCAGCAACCCAGGTGGTTTCCCTGAGGCTGCATAGCTCACGTGCAGCATCCATCCGGACTCTCAGGAGCAGTGTCTGCTGTGGTCCCCCCTGCAGACCTTTGGGGACGGGGCCTTGTCCTTGGGGATGCAGAGCTGGGTCCTCCATGCTGCCCTGGGGGCAAGCCGACCAGCTGCGCCCAAGACACCCAGGCCCTTTGAGCCCAGCACCAGTAATTTCGGGTCAGCTCTCCCATGACCTCTTTGCTTCCTGACTCCCTCACCCAGGACCCTGGGGGGTTCAGAGAGTACCTGAGGATGAAAAGTGAGAAATGGAGCCTGTTACCAGTGGTCAGGGTGGTGGACACCCCTGCCCCTATGCCTCCGGCAGGCTCCTCTCTGCCCCCACCCCAGGATAGTCCCGGGGGACCATCAGGAGGCTTGCCCTCAGATGTCCCCTCTAACTCCCACCTGAACGTGTCCATGGGTAGACAGGGTGGGGGGGATGTGGGCTGCTGACCCCTGGGGCTGGGGTTCCTTAGCCATGAACTGGGGTGGCAGAGGTCAGGGGGTCCTATCTGGCTGCCTCCCAAGGCTGTAGCTGAGGCCCCTGGGGAGCTGGTTCCAGGCTCTGCCCCCTCCTCGGGCCCCCACAGGGCTGTGTCTGCCAGCCTTGCCTCTTCAGCTAAATCAAAGGCCTTTTAGATTTTAGGCAAAAAATCTTGTGATTTTTTTTTTTTCCAAATAGTTTGGGCTTGGCGAATCCCAAGTCACACTTTGCCAAGCCCTCCTTCCTCCTATAATTTAAAGGCGAAAAAAAACAAGAGACGAAACCACCGTGCATTTCAAGTGAAAGTAAATCTGTAGGCCACCAATTCTGCCACCGTCATCAAAGTTCACGGTGGGGGACCCCCGCCACCCGCCCGCCCGCGCCTCCCAGAACTTTTTTTGGAGGTTTATTTTATTTTCAGTCTGTAAGGGAGGGGAGACCCTGCATGGAGCTGGGACACCCCCAGCCCACCTCTGTTACAGGTGAGTCTGCGAGGGCCTCCTGGTCCGCTGAGGCCGCCTGCCCCACTCCCTCGCTGTGCAAACCGGGCCTTCACATCATCCAGCAAACACCAGGCTGAGGAGGCCGCGAAGGGTTTGCACAGGTCTCTCAGGGCACAGAGGGCAGGGACCTCCTTGTTATGTATTGAATTGTATCCCCCCCCAAAATACCTGCTGAATTCTGGCCCTGGTACCTGTGGCTGTGGCCCTCTTTGGAAATAAGGTTTTTCTTTTATGTTAATGAGGTCTTACTGAAGCAGTGCGGGTCCTAACCCTAATCCCTTCCGCTTAGAACAAGAGCAGAACAGGCAGAGCAGGGCACATGGGATCAATGCAGGCAGAGGACTGGCAGGAGCCCTGGGGAACTCCTGGCCTACCAGCAAGGAAAGCTGCAGACTCCCAGCCCCAGAACTGTAAGGACATAAATTTCTGTTCTTTAAAGCCACCACTGTGGTGTTTGTGCTACAGCAGGAGATAGCTGGTGGCCAGGAGCACAGAGATGGCCTTGGGGACATGGCTGACGCTTGACCTGGGTTTTTGCCTTGTGGGGAGAGTCCCCAGGAGAGCTGGAGGGTCAGTGGACGGGGGTGAAAGGAAGGCCCCCAGGAAGCAGGCCCGGCATGGTGGGGCTCCGAGGGAAGGAACCTCTGCTGTTCCTCTGGGCAGGTGGGCAGGCGGGAGCCTCCGGCGACCTGCCTGCCGTCTGTCCCCCAGCATGTGCTGAGTGGGTTCCGCTCGGGTCTGTGTGCTGAACATTAGTGGTTGTCCACGGCCTCAGAGGAGGACCTGCCTGCCTGTGCAGGGCCCCACGCCGTCTGCAAATGGGCGCCACACCCTGGGGGCCGAGAAGCCACAGCTGAGAGTGATCACAGGCCTTCAACCCCGTTCCCGGGGCTGCAGCCAAGCGCCAGCCATTTCGAGCAGCGGTTTCTTCAAAGATGAAGGGGAAGGGGCGGGCTTCTCACACCCCCACGTGTCCTACTCTGTGGAGTGCCCAAAAGCACAGCCATGGTTCACGGGGAGTGGGGGGCGAGGCTGGGTCTGCTGCGTACCCGGCCCATGAGACCCCCAGCCCCCAGTCTCACACCCCCTACACCCCCAGACCTCGGGCTGCACCCCCTCTGGCCCCCCAAAGTGCAATCCTCCAAATGATCGGCTGTAAAAGCATTGTGGGAAGAGGGGCTACAGACCCCGGATTGCAGCTGGGAGGGAGGTGAGTGGGGTGGGGGAAATGAACCCCACAGGCAGCCCTCTACATGTCCGCTCATCCAAGAGATGCCCCTTTCCAAGCAGTCAGGACATGGAGTGCCACCCAGAGTGCCTCACCCACCACCAGGTGACCCTGGGAAGCCACAGCATCAGAATCCTAAGGCGGGATGGCCCAGTCTGTGGGACTGGACAAGGCCAACACAAGGAGACCAATCAGGCTGTGGGAATGCTGAGGATGGGCAGGCAGGAGGGCACCAGGCTGAAGGCGCACAGGCCAGCAGAGGCTGGCTGGGCAGACCACGCCCCACAGGTGCCCTCAGGACAGGAAGTCCAGGAGAGCTGTCGGCCCACCCCCATGGGACAGAGAGCAAGGGGATGGACGGTGTGTCTCAGTTATCCAGTGCTGCTGTAACAGAAATACCACAAGTGGATGGCTTTAACAAAGAGAAATTTTATCTCTCACAGTGTGGGAAGCTAGAAGTCCAAATTCAGGGTACCAGTTCCAGGAGAAGGCCTTCCCTCTCTGTCAGCTCTGGGGGAAGGTCCTTGTCATCAATCTTCCCCAGTCAAGTTGTTTCTCAGCACAGGGATCCTGGGTCCAAGGGACACGCCATTATCCTGGCTCTTGTTTCTTGGTGGCATGAGGTCCCCATTGTGGCAGCCACTGTGTCAATCCATCTCGTCGAGGGTCTTCCTCTTTTTCGCTGACCCTCTACTTTACCAAGCATGACGTCCTTCTCCAGGGACTGGTCCCTCCTGATAACATGCCCAAAGTATGTGAGACGAAGTCTTAACCCCTGCTTCCAAGGAGCACTCTGGCCATATTTCTTCCAAGACAGACTCTTTCATTCTTTTGGCAGTCCATGGTATATTCAATATTCTTCCCCAACACTGTAATTCAAAGGCATCAATTCTTCTGCGGTCTTCCTTATTCATTGTCCAGCTTTCACATGCATATGATGTGATTGAAAATACCACGGCTTCGGTCAGGTGAACCTTAGTCCTCAAGGTGACATCTTTGCTTAACACTTTAAAGAGGTCTTTTGTGGACCTCTGGTGGCACAGTGGTTAATCATTAGGCTGCTAACCAAAAGGTCAGCAGTTCAAATCCACCAAATGCTCCTTGAAACCCTATGGGACAGAGTAGAGGTGCTCACCTACCCTCCAGGCCCCACCACTGCCACTGCCCCCAGGGACGTGGACATCTGCCCTGAGCCGAGGGGGCGGTCGGGGTATAAGGAGTCTGACATGCATGTCAGGTAAGCTGCAGAGGAACCTGGCAGGAGAGGCAGGTGGGGCTGACACAGAGAGCACCCCAGCCCAGGACCACCAGCTCCCCACGGGCAGAGGAAGCAGTAGCCAGGCTCTGTGGGCTCCAGGGGGCGAAGGGAGGCAAGCAGGGCCAGGAGACCAGCCCAGGCTCTCCACAAAGGAGACATTTCTAATCATGGGGGTGAGGCCCTCAGGGAAGGGGGGTGTGCACACAGGGCTGGAGGCCCCAGGGACTGGCATGTGGAGGACACTGACCCCAGGCTGTCTGTGAAGGGGAGCCCTAGAGAGGTGGAGTGAGTAGGTGGGTATTTCCAGCACGGTGGTAGGCTGTTGGGGTGGCGTTGTGTAATGGGGCATCTTTCCTGGTTGCCATCTCTGGCCTCTCATGAGCTGAGTGTCCGGGACCATAACCGTTACAGAAAAGCCTCCTGGCAAAACCGCCAACCGGCAGCCAAGGGCACGTGCCCCTCCCCTCTCAACAGCCATGCACCCTTCACAGAGACTGCTGGGTCCATCCTCAGGGTGCTGGCTCCGCTCTCCATTACCAGCTCCTCCTGGGGTCCTCTCCAGCCTGGGGTCCTCCTGGCTCCGCCTTCTATGTCAGGGCTCACCAGGCTCCAGGTGGGCCCCTTGCCCCTCAGCCTCACTGGGAGGCAAAGGCCACTCCTGACACTGGTCACACTCTGCCTGCAGGCTTCTGCTCAGGATCCTCCTTCTGCGGGCACAATCTCCTCCCGTCCCCCACCCCCATCACCTTAGCATCTCATCCTCCGCATCTCGGCCCCCCTGGCAGAGGCGCCCCCCCGCCTCAGCTCTCTGAACGTCACCCACAACAGCATGGGGAGGGCTACGAGTGCCTCTTCCTTCTGGGTGCACAGCTGGACACATCTCTCTGGAAACTCCCCGTGGCCTTTCCCCTAAGCCCCAGCCACTAGGCTGCAAGCAGACATGACGTGAGCCCCTCCCTGGCTTATCCCAACGGCCCACACCCACGCCTCTCTTCTCGTTTCCCGCCTGCTAGCAGATTGTGGAGGAAGCTGAGGCAGGAGGAGGACAGAGTCACCAACGGAAGTGACTACCACCACTGAGGAGCACTCCTGTTGGCCCTCACACCACTCGCCGTGGCCTCCCACCCTAACACCAGCACCGGTCATATTGGGTGGTAATCATCCACCCACTTGTCTGACTCCCCCGCTTCTTTAGTTATCTAGTGCTTCTATAACAGAAATACCACAAGTGGATGGCTTTAACAAAGAGAAATTTATTCTCTCACAGTCTAGGAGGCTACAAGTTCCAATTCAGAGCATAACTCCAGGGGAAGTTTTTCTCTTCTCTGTCAGCCCTGGAGGAAATCCTTGTCATCAATCTTCCCTGGTCGAGGAGTTTCTCAGCACAGGAACATGGGGTCCAAAGGACACGCTATTCTCCTGGCTCTTGTTTCTTGGTGGTATGAGGTCCCCTTGTCTCTTTGCCCTCTTCTCTTTTATATCTCAAAAGAGATTGACTTAAAATACAATGTAATCCTGTAGATTGAGTGGTACCTCATTAAAATAACTGCCACTAATTCCACCTCATTAACATCTTAGAGGTAGGATTTACAGCACAGAGGAAACTCATGTCAGATGACAAAATGGTGGATAATCACAATCCTGGAAACCATGGCCTATCTGATTTGACACATATTTTGGGGGGATGCAATTCAGTCCATGACACCTGCTATCCTAAAACCCCTAGGGCAGACGCCTGGTCACCTCCACATTCCTGGTGCCTGGCACGTAAGGAGTAGGTGCTCATTGGGTATTTATGACATAGATGATTAGGCACATTTTTGTGGCTGGCTGGAGATGTCCTGTTCCTCACCTTTATCAATGGAAATCCAGGCTGCCCCAGGTCAGACACCCACTCAGCAGCTGAGAGACCAGGTCCCTCTCCCCATTTGCTCCCAGGCTCAGATAAAGGCAAATAAAAGCAAAAGTAACTTTGCAATGTGAAGTTTCAAGGTGGAACATTTGGAAGAAATCACCAGGACAGAGTCAAAGGCCAGGTAATTGTCCTACCTCCTCAAATGGGTCCACACCCTACCTACACAGTAGCTCTTAGCCTTACTGTCCATTTGGTGGTTTTTTTTTTTTGAGTGGATCAGCCACCTAAGTTACATGTTTTTATAAGATCTTCCTCAAAATTCTCCTTCCCCAGCGTCCTGTTAATTTATCTCTTCTTGGAATGGTGGGTCATCTCCGTTCACACAGAACAAGGGTCTACTGCATGGTTTAAAGTCAGAAAAGGTGTGTGTCAGGGTTGTATTCTTTCACCATACCTATTCAATCTGTATGCTGAGCAAATAATCCGAGAAGTTGGACTATATGAAGAAGAATGGGGCATCAGGATTGGACGGAGACTCATTAACAATCTGCCTAATACAGATGACACAACCTTGCTTGCTGAAAGTGAAGAGGACTTGAAACACTTACTGATGAAGATCAAAGACCACAGCCTTCAGTATAGATTACACCTCAACATAAAGAAAACAAAAATCCTCACAACTGGACTAATAAGCAACATCACGATAAACGGAGAAAAGTTGGAGGTTGTCAAGGGTTTCATTTTACTTGGATCCACAATCAACACCCATGGAAGCAGCAGCCAAGAAATCAAAAGACGCATTGCACTGGGCAAATCAGCTGCAAAAGACCTCTTTAAAGTGTTGAAAAGCAAAGATGTCACCTTGAGGACTAAAGTGCGCCTGACCTAAGCCATGGTGTTTTCAATCACCTCATATGCATGGGAAAGCTGGACAATGAATAAAGAAGACTGAAGAACTGATGCCTTTGAATTGTGGTGTTGGCAAAGAATATTGAATACACCACGGACTGCCAAAAGGATGAACAAATCTGTCTTGGAAGAAGTACAACCAGAATGCTCCTTGGAAGCAAAAATGGCAAGACTACGTCTCACATATTTTGGACATGTTGTCAGGAGGAATCAGTGCCTGCAGAAGGACATCATGCTTGGTAAAGTAGAAGGTCAGCGAAAAAGAGGAAGACCTTCAACCAGATGGATTGACACAGTGGCTGCAATAATGGGCTCAAGCATAACGACGATTGTGACGATGGTGCAGGCCCAGGCAGTGTTTCACTCTATGGTACATAGAGTCACTGTGAGTCGGAACTGACTCGACGGCACCTAACAACAGCAATAACACATACATATGTATGTATGTATATGTACATATTTATATATTTGTGTGCATATATGTATATGAGATATATATTTATAGTCATAGAGACTCCTAGTGACTGTAGGACAGAGTGGAACTGCCCCATAGGGTTTTCAAGGTTGTCATTTTTATGGGCGCAGGCTGCCACATCTTTCTCCTGTGGAGTGGCTGGTGGCCTCAAACTGCCGAACTTTTGGTTAGCAGCTGAGTGCTTTAACTACTGCACCACAAGGGCTCCTCAATATAAGGTCGTTATGATTTGGAATCGACTCAACAATAGGTTTGGTTTCAGTATATACATACATATATATATATATATATATACACATAGTTGTTGTTGTTGTTGTGGTTCTGTTAATTCAGCTCCAAATCATAGCAACCCTGTGCACAACAGAACAAAACACTGCCCGGTCCTGTGCCATCCTCACAATTGCTGCTACATTTGAGCCCATCGTTGTAGCCACTGTGTCAACACATGTTGTTGACGGTCTTCCTCTTTTGCTGACCCTCTACTTTACCAAGCATGATATCCTTCTCCAGGGACTGATCCCTCCTGACAACATGTCCAAAGTATGTGAGACATAGGCTCACCATCCTTGCTTTTAAGGAGCATTCCGGTTGTACTTCTTCCAAGACAGATTTGTTCATTCTTTTGGTAGCCCATGGTATATTCAATATTCGTTGCCAAGACCACAATTCAAAGGCGTCAATTCTTCTTCAGTGTTCCTTAATTCATTGTCCAGCTTTCACATGCATATAAGGTAATCAAAAATACCATGGCTTAGGTCAGGTGCACCTTAGTCCTCAAGGTGACATCTTTGCTTTTCAACACTTGAAAGAGGTCTTTTGCAGCAGATTTGCCCAATGCAATGCGTCTTTTGATTTCTTGACTGCTGCTTCCATGGCTGTTGATTGTGGATCCAAGTAAAATGAAATCCTTGACAACTTCAATCTTTTCTCCGTTTTTCATGATGTTGCTCATTGGTCCACTTGTGAGGGTTTTTGTTTTCTTTATGTTGAGGTGTAATCCATACTGAAGGCTGTGGTCTTTGACCTTCATTAGTAAGTGCTTCAAGCCCTCTTCACTTTCAGCAAGCAAGGTTGTGTCATCTGCATAATGCAGGTTGTTAATGAGTCTTCCTCCAATCCTGACGCCCTGTTCTTCTTCATATAGTCCAGCTTCTTGAATTATTTGTTCAGCATACAGATTGAATAGGTGTGGTGAAAGGATACAACCCTGACGCACACCTTTTCTGACTTTAAACCATGCAGTATCCCCTTGTTCTGTTCAAATGACTGCTTCTTGATCCATGTATTGATTCCTTATGAGTACAATTAAGTGTTCTGGAATCCCCATTCTCTGCAACGTTATCCATAATTTGTTACTATCTGCACAGTCGAACTTCTTAACATAGTCAATAAAACACAGGTAAGTATCTTTGGTATTCTCTGCTTTCAGCAGGACCCATCTGACATCAATGATATCCCTCATTCCACGTCCTCTTCCAAATCTGGCCTGAATTTTTGGCAGTTCCCTGTTGATATACTGCTGCAGCCGCTTTTGAACGATCTTCAGCAAAATTTCACTTGCGCATGATATTAATGATATTGTTTGATAATTTCTGCATTCAGTTGGATCACCTTTCTTGGGAAGGGCATAAATATGGATCTCTTCCAGTTGGTGGGCCAGGTAGCTGTCTTTCAAATTTCTTGGCATAGACTAGTGAGCACATCCAGCGCTGCATTCGTTTGTTGAAACATCTCAGTTGCTATTCCATCAATTCCCGTAGGCTTGTTTTTCACCAATGCCTTCAGTGCAGCTTGGACTTCTTCCTTCAGGACCATGGGTTCCTGATCATACATTACCTCCTAAAATGGTTGAAGGTCAATCAATTCTTTCTGGTATAGTGACTCTGTGTATTCCTTCCATCTTCTTTTGATGCTTCCTGTGCTGTTTAATATTTTCCCCATAGAATCCTTCAGTATTGCAACTCAAGGCTTGAATTTTTTCTTCAGTTCTTTCAGCTTGAGAAATGACGAGTATGTTCTTCCCTTTTGGTTTTCTACCTCCAGGTCTTTGCACGTGTCATCATAATACTTTACTTTGTCTTCTGGAGCCACCCTTTGAAGTCCTCCGTTCATCTCTTTTACTTCATCATTTTTTCCTTTTGCTTTAGCTACTCAATGTTCAAGAGCAAGTCGCAGAGTCTTTTCTGACATTCACTTAGGTCTTTTCTTTCTTTCCTGTCTTTTTAATGACCTTTTGCTTTCTTCATGTATGATGTCCTTGATGCCATTCTACAACTCGTCTGGTCTCTGGTCACTAGTGTTCAACGTATCAAATCTATTCTTGAGAAGGTCATCAAATTCAGATGGGTTATCCTCAAGATCATACTTTGTCTCTCTATGACTTGCTCCAATTTTCTTCAATTTCAAGTTGAACTTGCATATGAGTAATTGATGGTCTGACCCGCAGTCAGCCCCTGGCCTTGTTCTGACTGATGATTTTGAGCTTTTCCATTGTCTCTTCCCACAGATGTAGTTGATCTGATTCCTGTGTATTCCATCTGATGAGGTCCACATGTATAGTCACCATTTATGTTGGTGAGAAAAGTATTTGCAATGAAGAAGTCTTTGGTCTTGCGAAATTCAATTATATGATCTCTGGCATTGTTTCTATCACCAAGGCTATATTTTCCAACTACTGCTCCTTCTTCTTTGTTTCCAACTTCTGTATCCCAATCACCGGTAATTATCAGTGCATCTGATTGCATGTTCGATCAATTTCAGACTGCAGAAGTTGGTAAAAATCTTCCGTTTCTTCATTTTTGGCCTTAGTGGTTGGTGCGTAACTTTGACTAATAGTGGTATTAACTGGTTTTCCTTGTAGGCATATGAATATTATCTTATCACTGATGGCGTTATACTTCAGGATAGATCTTGAAATGTTCTTTTTTACGACGAATGCAACATCATTCTTCTTCAAGTTGTCATTCCTGGCATAGTAGACCATATGATTTTCTGATTCAAAATGGCCAATGGCAGTCCATTTCAGCTCACCAAAGCCTAGCGTATCAATGTTTATGCTTCCATTTCATTTTTGACAATTTCTCATTTTCCTAGATTCATACTTCATACATTCCACATTCCAATTATTAATGGATACTTGCAGCCATTTCTTCTCATTCTGAGTTGTGCCACATCAGCAAATGGAGGTATTGAAAGCTTGACTCCATCCACACCATTTAGGTAGACTCCACTTTGAGGAGGCAGCTCTTCCCCAGTGGTCTTTTACGTGCCTTCCAACCTGAGGGGCTCATTTTCCGGCACCATATCAGACAATGTTCTGCTGCTATTCATAAAGTTTTCACCATATGTGTGTGTGTGTGTGTATATATATATATATATATATATATACCAAACTCACTGCCATTGAGTCGATTCCAACTCACAGTGACACCACAGGACAGAGTAGAACTGCCCCATTGGGTTTCCAAGGAGCAGCTGGTGGACTGGAACTGCCAACCTTTTGGTTCCCAGCCAAGCTCTTAACCACTGTGCCACCAGGGCACTCTCTCTCTCTCTCTCTCTCTCTCTCTATATATATATATATAAAATATATAAACCTAAAATTTCAAAGGCCTAGGTGATAAAAATTGTACAACTTTACTGAAAAGCAATGGAAGAGCTGAACAAAGGGAGAGATTTGAAATACCCAGAATTCCTGGATCTGAAAACTCCATTCTGAGAAAACAGCATTCTCCCAGGACTAAGCTATAAATCTAGGGCAATGCTCATCCATTATTTACAGGACCTGTCAGGTTGCATCCAAGGTTCACAGGGAGGAGAACATTTGAATGAATAGCCAAGAAATGTTGAAAAACCAGGGATTAGATGTCCTGTAAGACTCCAGTATCTGAGGCAGTGTAGTGCTGGCCCAGGAAGGACGAGGGTCCAGAAGTCGACCCTGCTGGTCAGGAGGTGCATTTACTGGCATTTGACATAACTGGAGAGAGGGAGAGAAGATATTTGCAACATAGACTCCAGAAAAAGTGTCTGATCTTTGATCCATAAACAGCTCCTCAAAAATCAATACAAAAAAGACCAATAGAGAAGAAGAAAAATGCAACGGACTTGATAAATAGATCATAGAGAAACCTAACGTTGCTGGTGCATACAGGAAAAGATGCTCAACTTCTCTATCACTGGAGAATGGACGGGAACCAGCCTCTGGCCTCGTGTGAGCTTCCAGAGCTGCTGTAACAAAGGACCACTAACCAGGCGAGCTGTAGGGACAGAGGCTTGTTCTCTCACAGTTCGGAGGCTGGGAGTCTGGATTCAGAGTGTCAACAGGGCCATGCTCTCTTCTTCTGCTCTAGGGGGAGATCCTTCCTTGTCTCTAGGCTTCTGGTGGCCCCAAGGGTCCTCAGCTTGTGGCGGCAGCACCACTGCCTCTCTGCACCCTGCCCCCCACCTCACGTGCTGGCTGGGAAGTGCTCCTCACCAGGTGGAGAAAGACGGTCACGGGAATGCAGGCAGGGCCCAGGGCGGAATCCCTCCAATCCAGGTGCCAGGCATGCAGACTGGAACAGCTCTCAGAGGGGCTGTCTGCCAAAGCCCCTCCCCCAGGGCGCAGCCTCACCCTGCCGGTGTGGGTGGCAAAGGGGCTCTGAGAGCCCACTCCTTGCTGGCCCTGGATAAGAAGGCATGCTGAAGCTCCAGATGATCAAAGGGCCATGGGCAGAGCCAGGCAGGCTGCCAGAGAGGTTTGCCTTGAACTTGATGGCCTGAGGCAGGGGGCTTGCAGGGAGGTGGGAGGGTGGGGACAAGGTGGGACCACCCTGTGGGTTTTCTTGCTCCTGTAAACTCCATGCTCTGTGTCGCACCTCCTTCTGCCCCTGCCCTGAGGGGCAGCCCAGATTTAGGGATGAGGGGCAGTCTGCTTCTCAGACTTGGATCCTCGGGAACTGGCGTCCCATCCCAGTGTAGTCCCTGGAGGGGGATCTTGGGCTGAGGGTCCCCTGAGAGTGGGGGACCTGCCACCTGGAATGAGGGACCCCCAGATGTGCTTTCGTGAGGTGTCACGTCGAGAGGCAGGCACTTGGAGTACATGGGTGGGACCCACAAAGCAAAGCCAACGCTGGCCCAGGCCCCTCCTCCACCGGGCACTCTGAGCGACTCTGAGACCTCAGACTTCTGACCTCCTGGGACCCTGACTACCACTTATAGAAACACCTCTGGCTCTGTCCATGGAGATGGCCACCCTGCCCAGCCACTGAGGGTGGCCTGCCCCTCCTGGGATCATATTTCCCTCCATCAGTCACACCCTGTGGCACGTGCTTCCTCCCTCGGCTATTGCCCAAGGAGCCCCCGCCCCAGTGCAGAGGCTGCCGGACCCTGTGTCCTCTGCTGCCCCCAGGGCCCCATACCACCTCCCAGCCCCCTACCCACCTAGGCTCTGGACCACTGCTGTGTGTCTGCACCAGCCACCCATGCACCTACCTGCCCCAGGCAGGCCCTTGTCACCAGCAGGGCACAGGCGAGCACACTACTGTGCGTGGAGGAGCCTTTTTACCTGCCCAGGCTGCTCGGAAGCTTGCTTTCAGAGGGACCGAACGCCCAGCATCAAGCTGAACAGTTGGTCAGTCCTGTGAACCTGTCAGCCCCCAGCACCTCGGGGAAGGTAGGCCAGCTCCGAAGAAGCTGCCCAAAGAAAAGCTGATTCCCCTGACATCGAGGACCATCCCCTGGGTCTTTGGAGCAGAGTCGGGACCAGCACCCCCAGGCCGCCCCAGAGGCAGGGAGCACAAGGGGCCCTGCGCCAGCCGCATGTGCCTCGGGGAGCCAGGGTCACTCCTCCAGGAGACACCCACACCCCTTCAGTGGGCTAGGGCAGCCTCTGTCCTGGCCCCTTCCAGCCAGCCCCCTTCTGCCTGGTGCCTCATGGGTGTCAGGCTGGCCACACACCCCTCACCCAGGACAGGCCCAGAGTTTGACTTCTTAAGTATCTGCTCACTCGCTGACTCATCCCTTCATTCCAAGATCACACATTTAGGCCCTGGGTATCTGCATAGGCGAGGACACAGAAACGGGTGTGGGGGGTGGGCTTGGTGGCTGGGCAGGTGGTCTGTAGCATGTCCCATCCTCAGATCCACCACTGTGCTGTGGGCCAACCCCAGGGGCTCCTGCTGGCCATGACCACCTTGACTCCCTGTCTGGCCTGCGCCTGGCTACCTAAGACTGGATATGGAGTCCTGTCTGCTGGTGGGGGGCTCATGGGCAACATGTGGAGGGGGCGGGTGGGGTGCTGGGCCCTTTTTTCACATCACAGCTGACAATGCCAGGCTCTGAGGAGCAGCACCCAGCAGGCTCTACCCCCCACCCCCAGCTGCTACCCCAGCCCCAGCTCTCCAAGCTGCAGGCTACATGGGCCACACCGCACCCTGCCCTGGGCAGTCCAAGACTAGACCTGGTGTCAGGCTGCAATGGTGAATAGGGTGGGCCCGGCAGAGGCTGGGGGGCCCCAGATCTGTGTCTTGGGAGCAGTGAGGTCCCGGGGTCTGCACTCAGGTGGTGCTGTGGCTCAGCTTTTCCCCACATATGATCAGGGTACATCACCTCTCCCAGGAGCTGTAACCTATAAACCATCCTCCCCGGGGGCAGGGAAGGTATGCTCTGCGGGTGCGGGGAAATGGGAGAGAAGGTAGGGAAGAACTCGGGGAGGGGGGGTGTCGACTACTCCCACGGTGGGTGAAAGTTTTCTCCCTGCCCCAACCAGCCCTGTCACCTGCACCCCTCAACTGAGCTCCCCTGAGCCCCTAGCAGCCACTGAGCCAACGACTCCTCTACTATGCCCAAGAGGCCAGCCACCCCACACCTCACCACGAGGCCTTTCTGGAGTCAGGTGACTTCCCAGCTGGCTCCCTCGCTGCCCCTCGGTCTCAAGCCCTGACTGGTTCCTCCCTGGTAGAACCAAGACCCCCTGCCTCTGAGGGTGACCACAGGAGCTGGGTCCCATGCTCAGTCACAGTGGCACCAGCAGCTCCACATGTGGCCTGGGCCAGACACAAACCGAGGCAGTGATGGTTCAGTGGTAGAATTCTCGCCTCCCACGCAGGAGACCTGTGTTCAACTCCCCGGTGAGTCGGTTATCTGGTGCTGCTATAACATAAACACCACAAGTGGACAGCTTTAATAAACAGAAGTGCGTTCTCTCACAGCCTGGAAGACTAGCATTCCAAGTTCAGGATGCCAGCTCTAGGTGAAGGCTTTCTGTCTCTCTCGCTTGTGGGGGAAGGTCCTTGTCATCAATCTTCCCCGGTCAACGAGCTTCTCAGTATAGGGACCCCAGGTCCAAAGGACATGCTATTCTCCTGGCTCTTGTTTCTTGGTGGAATGAGGTCCCCACATCTCTCTGCTCGCTCTTCTCTTTTATATCTCAAAAGGTGTTGGCTTAAGATACGACCTGATCTTGTAGATTGCATCCTGCCTCCTTAATGTAACTGCCGCGAATCCCACCCCGTAAACATCACAGAGGCAGGATTTACCACACACAGGAAAATCACATCGGATAACAAAACGGTGGACAACCACACGGACTAGCCAAGTCGACACACATATTTTTGGGGGACACAATTCAATCCATAACACCTGCCAATACAGCTCATACGCAGCCATCACGTCTGCCCGTTGCTATGATGCTGAACAGATTTCAGTGGGGTTTCTAAAATAAGATGGGCTAGGAAGAAAAGTCTGGTGATCTGCTTCTGAAAATCAATCAACGAAAGCCTCACGGATCACAACAGCCTGATCTACAACCGGTCGATCACGTGAATGGTGCAGGACCAGGCAGTATTTCAATCAGTTGTGCAAGGGGTCTTCAGGAGTCAACTCAACGGTAGCTCACAACAATGATGACAACACGTACTAAGTGCTGTTTTTAGCTCCTCTTGGTAGATTCTCAAGGGAAGTAGGAGCAGGTAGGGAGGGAGGGAAACCGAGCCTCAGTCTTTGCCCACGGTTATACCTCCGCTGGTGAGTGGTGGTGCAGGATTGGAACTCAGGGCCTGGGCCTCCCTTTATTTGGGGCAGGGTCGGTAAGCGAGACTTCCCAGTGCTTGGAGACAGTGCCTTCACTATCTGTTTAAGTTCTTTGTTCAAGTCAGACGTTCCCTGTTCAAGTCAGGCATCTGTCACTTCCAGTCACAGGCCAGACCAAGGCCAACTGGAAGAAAAGCAGCACCCGAGGTGGAGGTGCAGACACACCCTGGCCTCCCCCAGGGAAGCCTGCGGCCATCCTGAGCCCCAGGCACCTGCTCCTCTCTCAGCCCATCCAACCCAACCCCTCCTTCCACCGCCTCATCCAGGCTGAGGCTGAGCTCCTAGAGGCCACCCACCACGAAGGTGACCAGAAAAGGGATGCACAGCGAAAGGCTGTCAGACCTTGGGCAGAGGGCACCGTGGGTGCAAAAGGCGTGGCTGTAGGCTGCACCCTGGGGTGCTGCACCCTGGGGTGCTGCGCTGTCCACATGTGCTGTCCGTGCTTTGGCTTGCAGCTGTCCTGGACGAGGGCTGCTCCCAACTCACCAGCCCCACTTGGCTCACAGCAGCGAGCGCTCAGAGCTAGGTAGGACCAAGGGCTCTCTCTGGGGAAGGGCTTGCCTGGGGGTCTTGGAACCCCTGAGCCGGGAGGGCATGTAGAGACTTCTTTGGGGGAGCTCCATCCTCCACGTGGGAGGCTCTGGCCCTCACATCCCAGACCCTGCCGTGGGGCCCCTCACACAACAGTTCTGGACACCTTGCCGTTGCTGCTGCCCCTGGGATGGGCTGGACGTCTGCAGACTCTCACAGCAGGGCTGGACGGAGGGGACGCACAGCAACAGTGACGGTGACGAGAATGAAAGCAGAAGCAGCAGACTGCCCACCTCCAGCCAGGCTTAACCGAGTCCAGGCTCCTGGGAGCATGCCCTGCTCACCACACAGACAGGGGTGAAAGCCCCAGCCAGTGCCCCCAACCCTAGCGGTGGCCTCAGCAGATCTTCAAGGAGGACGCGGGGTGAGCAGATGCAAGGGGGTGTCCAGGAGGCTGAGATGGCACCAGGCCGGGCATGAAGGAGCAGGCCCTCATGCACAGCAAGGGGTGAGTCACACAGCAGGGGAGCCAGGGGAGGCTCACCCATTGGATCGGCTCCCCAGTCTCCTCCATGAATGACTCACACCGCTCTGTGAGGGGAGCAGCCACTCCGGAGGCAGGGCAAGAGACCCCAGGGAGCAGCGGGAGTCCCAGGAGGCAGCAAGGGATACCCAGTGGGCAGCAGGAGACTCAGGCCCCTCTGTGGCTGCTGCATCGATGGCTGAGCCCAGGGCAGAGGGGACGAGCCACCCTCCAGCTCACAGCCGTGCACAGCAACAGATGAGAGGCACAGGGATGGGCAAGGGATGCTGGCACCACCCTGGAGGGCCTGTCCTACAGCTCTCACCCTCCACTGCCAGGTGAGACAAACCAGCTGCTGTTGAGGACTCTGACTCAGGGCAACCCATGTAGCAGAATAGAACCGTGCTCCATGGGGTTTCCAACGGCTGATTCTTTCATTAGATCACCAGGCCTTTCTACCGAGGCTCCAATCTCTTGGGTTAGCAGTTGAGTGTGTCAGTCATTTGTGTCACCTAGAGGCTCCCAGATGAGACCAAACAAAAAAATCCAAACCCGCTGCTGTGAAGTCGATTCTGACTCATAGGACCCTATAGGACAGAGTAGAACTACCCCACAGAGTTTCCAAGGAGTGGCTGGTGGATTCGAACTGCTGACCTTTTGGTTGGCAGCAGAGCACTTAACCACTGCACGACGAGGGCTCCCAGATGAGACCATGACCTGTAAATTGCACTCCACATGGTGGGTGTCTGTCTTTCGGTCCTCTGCCAGGATGCGGACTTACTCGCTTCTTCCCCATTTCCACCCTCAAGCATCTGGGGCCCGAAGGTGCACGGCCTGGCCCAAGCTCTGGTGGTCTTTGGGGCTGCGCCCACCCGGGAGGGGAGGGGGTAAGGGCAGGAGGTGGGGTGTAGACTCCGGGGCAAAGGCGCTGAGTCTCGCCCCTTCCACAGCCCACAGCCCCGCCCCACTCCCTTCGCCCACGTGCACCAGCAGCTTCGCTCAGCCCCTCTCCTGCGTTCTCACCAATGCCACGGTGCCTGCACTGCCAGCTTGCCTTCGGGCCGGTTCCTGCCTCCTCCCGAGGTCGCCTGCCACCGCCCCGCACCCGAGCCAACACACGTTTCTGCACGCCACTTTTGTTTCTGGAGCATCCGGTGGAAGGGACCAAACCCCCGCCGGCGATTTCCAACAATGAAGAGTCGTTGTTGCCTCCACAGCGCTGGGGGGTGGGGGCTAGGCCTTTGGCCAGGTCCCCCTGTGCACCCCCACTCTCCTGCACAGAAGCAATAGGTGGGACCTGGAGCCCCGAGGGCGCCCGGACAGGGCGTGGGCGCGGAGGGGTGTTACAGGGGTGCCGGAGGCGTGGACGGCGGGAGGACCGGCCGCTGCGGGGCGCGGGCGAGGCCAGCTGCCACAGTGCGGTTGGCGGCAGGAGTAGGCAAGGGAGAGGGAAAGATGCCGATTTAGGCTGGGGGCGGGGAAGCCCCCGATTGGTGGCCGGAAGGCGTGATGTCACGTCCGGCGGGGGAAGCCCTGCCTCAGCACCCCTTGCCACCACCCCCGCAGGTGGCGCCCCGCCCTGGGCGTGGGGGGCGCGCCCTGGGGACCCCGGCTGATCTGGGCCCACGAGCCGCCGGCCTCCTGCCCAGCCCGAGAAAGCTGCCGGGTCGCGGGCCGGAGAGAGTCCCGGCTCGGCGCGAGGGGAGGTGCGCCCCGCGCCCCAAGACCGCGCCCGCCGCCCCGCCCGCCCCGCCCCTCCCAGCGCCGAGGGGCCGGGCCGCCGGGGGAGGGCCGACCGGGACCGCGCGCCGCGCTCTGGGCGCCGGACCAACGCCGGACCTCGCGCCCCGCGCCGCCGCCGGCTTTGTTGTCGCCGCCGCTTCGACGCGCGGGCCGCGCTAGCCGGGACCTTGGCGCTGCCCTTCGCGGGAGCCGGGAGAGGCGCGGGGCGCCGGACCGCCATGGAGCGCTCGGCCCGCGGCTGGTGGCTGCTGTGCGCGGCCGCCGCGCTCGTCGCCTGCGCCCGCGGGGACCCAGCCAGCAAGAGCCGGAGCTGCAGCGAAGTCCGCCAGATCTACGGCGCCAAGGGCTTTAGCCTGAGCGACGTGCCGCAGGCGGAGATCTCGGGTGAGTGCGGCGCCGGGCCCGGCCGCCCTGCGCCTCCGTGCGTCCCCCGCTCTGCCCGAAGCGTCCACTCGCCCCGGCCTGGAGTCCCGCCTCCCGCCCCGGGCTCCGGGGACCCTGCGCCTCCGCTCGCTGGCACCCATGGGTCGTCTCCTCGGCTCCGCGTGTTCGGCCCAGCTCCTTCCCCCACGGGGCGTCACCGCTCGGGGCGCTCCTCCGGGCCACTGCTTGGCCCTTGCGCCGCGTCGGGCGTAAGTCCGAGCCCCACTGCGCCGGCCGCCCACGCCGTGGGCTGATCTGAGCGCGGGGCTGCGGAGCGCTGCTGACGGTGGCCGCGGGCCGGGGACTCATAAGGGGCTGGGGGGCCTCTCTGGGAGGCGCCTCTGGTTGCGCCCCGGGGATTCCCGCCGGGTCCCCACCGAAGGCAGACTCATTGGGTTTTATAAGAGGACCACCCCATGCCTGGCGGAAGTGCAGACCCCAGGGAGGTAGGAGCGAGCTGTGCATTTCGTAGGGAGAAGCGAGACCTCCACCACTGTGAGCGGGATTCCTCTGGGTACTTGTGCCCGCGCGCCCCCCGCCTGCGCACCGGCCCTCCGCCCGCCCTGCACTCTGGCCACCAGGCGAGGGGAGTCCAGCTGCAGGTGGTGGGCGCCCTGGATCCGCCCAGGCCGTGTCATTTCTTTGTAAGAGCGCGCAGCGGCCCTCCCGGCAGTGGCCTCGGCCCTGCGGCCTCCGCAGTGCTATCCATATCTTCCTCACAAGCCCCTGAGGAGCTGTGGGGCAGAAGTGGGTGTGAGAGGGAACGGTGGGGTGCCCCAGTAACCCGTATCTTTGGTATCCCAGACCGCAAGCCTCACCCTCAAACTGCGAACGTGTTGGAAGAGGGCAGGTCTGTGCAGGATGCCTGCACCACAGTGGGCCAGAGCAGATAGACTAGAGGTTTGCTGGGGGTTTCCCCCAAACTGGGGCGGGCAGGTGAAGGGTCCACTGACGTGGTGCCAAGGGAATTGTGACTAAGAAAAGTGCATCGGTGTGGGGTAGGGCCTTGGCCCTGCCTTGCCAGGGGCAGGTGGCGGAGCTTGGCTCTGGACTCCTGCCCCTGGACTCTGCCCGTGAAGTGACAGAACCCACAGACAGCTGCCCTGGGAGAGTCCCTGAGCCCCCGTCCCAGCCTGAGGTTCCAGCCCGGTGACAATGTGACCTGTTGGGGAGTGTAGTCTTGTCAGTCTCCTTGGGGCCCCTCATATGCCCAGCCTGTCCCCTCAGTAGGAGGCTGGGCCCACGGAGGCCACTTAGAGGTGTGAGCCCAGCTCTAGAATGGGGATCCAGGGGCCCCATCACAGCCTCCTCAGGGCAGGCCTTCCTGTGTCCTGCCCTTGCTGATGTACTGTGCCCAGGTCTGTTGGGGCTGCCCTGCCACACTGAGGTGAACTAGGGGCTGGAGGCCTGGGGCTAGCACAGGCCTTGCAAACATCCTGTCCTGGTTCTGCAGCACCCGCGCCCCACCTCTGCCCCCTCCCACTCACACAGAGAGGCTTTGACCTGCATGGCTGCCATTTAGTGTGTGCCCCTTTCAGGACACCAGGGTATCAGGGTGTCCTCCCGGGAGCCTTTCCATCCCACCCCCAGCACTTTTCCCACCAGCCCTTGGCACCACTTCACTCTCTGCCCTTGCACCCCCAGCAACCCTCCCACCCCTCTGCCCTTGCACCCCTGGTACACATCAGGCACCCCTCCTACTTCTCTGTCCTTGCACCCCAATACACCCACAGCACCCCTCCCACTTCTCTGTCCTTGCACCCCAATATACCCACAGCACCCCTCCCACCTCTCCTTGCACCCCGATACACCCACGGCACCCCTCCCACCTCACTGTCCTTGCACCCCATTACACCCACAGCACCCCTCCCACTTCTCTGTCCTTGCACCCCACTATACCCACAGCACCCCTCCCACCTCTCTCTCCTTGCACCCCGATACACCCACGGCACCCCTCCCACCTCTTTGCCCTTGCACCCCCAGTTCACCCACAGCACCTCTCCCACCCCTCTGTCCTTGCACACCCGATTCACCCTAAGCCTGGCCTGCAACCACAGGTATCTATACCCCGTTAGACAAGGGTTTTGGGCAACTAATTTTTTTTTACCCAGGATGAGGAGAGTCGGCTGGGCAGGTGGTCAGGGAGCAGGGGAAGGCAGAGTACATTGGCACCTGAGTGAGTGACGGGGAGCGTGGCCATAGCACTTGTCCCCACAGTGCCCTGGGCACGGCCCGCTGCAGCCAGGGCAGGCACCGCCCTCCCCAGGACTTCAAGGCCATGACTGCTGTCTGAGCAGGGTCATTGCCATCCCTGCCCTGCCCCGACAGCGCCTCTGCCCAAGTGCCCAGGGACTTTCAGGGTGCTCCTCCAGCCCCCCATTGCTGTACCCCACCATGTCCCCAGAACTTAAGAGCACCGTACAGGGCTCAGGATGCTGAGGAGGGTGCCGTGTGGGGCAAGGCAAGCAGGGTTATCTCCTTCTGGGATGGCAACGGTCATAGGGGACCCAGCCCAGGTCCCCTCCCACTTGGCACTGCTTGGCTGGCCTCCGCGTTCGGTGCGCCCTCTGGTGGCATTGCGGCTCATGTCAGCTGGGAGTGCCTGATCCTTTCCCAGCCCATCCAGCTCAACCCCTGGACTGGACCAGGCAGAGATTCCGCTGGGGCTCCGTGGGGCCCAGGACTCCTGGTGCTCGGAGGCAGGGAGGGCGGCCTCGAGTGCAGAGCCTTTGCCCATAAAAGAGGTGCAGACACACTGGACCGCCATTCGAATCTTCATCTAGTGGTCTGGACAGCCCAGCCAGGTGGCAACGACAATTGCTGTCCCATTTTACATATGGGGAAGCAGGCCTGGGGAGGCCACTCCGCCCCGTGCAGGCCACTGCACAGAGGGACGCCACACGGGGGGAGGGGGCATTGCTCTGGCAGAGGGGCGCTTTGCAGAAGTAAGGCTCTGAATAGAATCACAGGCTGCACCTGGGCAGGGCTGGTCAGACGGCGGCTCACACCGAGTCCTGCACACCTGCAGCGGGTTTTCACCTCTGCTGGAAACGTGGCTTCTGGCACAGGTGTTTTCTGAGCACCTGCAGCATGGCCTCCTGGCAGCCTGCTGTGCCTTCCCAACACACTGGGGCTTCGCATTTTTCCGTTTGCTCATTCCCTGAGTCCCAGGCACAGGGACAGCGTCTGTCTGTTTGCTCGTCCTTGGGACCCGGGCGCAGGGACAGCATCTGTTTGCTCATCTCTGGGTCCTGGGAGCAGAGATAGTATCTGCCCAGTGCTCTGTGATGTCGCAGAGTCCGCCCAGCTGTGGTACAAGCAGGCCCTCAGTAACCACGTGAGGAGCACGTCCTGCCAGTCTGCTGCAGCCGTCCTGGGCGGTGTGTGAGGCTCGGGCGGGTCTCTAGGGGAGACAGGCCTGGGGCAAGGAGGAGGGTTTGGAGCACCAGCCCTCAGGGCTGGAGGTCAGAGGGAGGCGTGCGACTGTCGGTACGAGCAGAGCTGACACCCCCGCCCCAGTGTCCCGTGGTGCCAGTGGCCATGGAGCTGGAAAGAGGCCCCACCTGTGGGTGGTGAACAACTGTTCTCAGGCAGGGTCCTCCCGAGTCCTGTAAAGGAGCATCTTGGCTGGGCCGAGAGCACTGCAGCATCTTCCCCTCAGCCGTGGTCAGCTCCCAGGCCAGAAGGTTATGTTGACCCTCCGGCTCACAGGGTCCAGCCCCTCAGGTGGGCCCCGTGGCTCTGCATGGGTCCCCAGTGTGGCCCAGGCCCTCCAGCCATGCAGCCTCCCTGTCCCCACACTGTACGAGGAGGCAGTGGTTTCGTCGTCCCCAGTGCAAGGGCCAGTTTCGTCCTGCAGGTGGGGGCACAGGAGGGGGACCCAGGGGAGCCACCTGTGTGAGGCAGTGTCCTGGGCCCCTTGCTGGAGTGCGATCTGCCATGGTGGACGGGACATCTCTTCCAAGCAGCGGGGTCCTCCCTGGGCTGGGGCCAAGTGCCTTGACACCCCACTCCACTGCTGCATGCTTCTGTTTTCCACGCGTGACCTGGGAGGGTGACGTGCCAGCACAGGCCCTGCAGGCAGAGAGCCTGGGACTCAGTCTCTCCTCTCCCGCCGCCCCGCAAAGCCGTAATTGAGAGCCTTCCTCATAGTGAACCAATACCCATTACCGTCTATTAATGGCACTGGGTAAGGGGCTCTTGGTAGACCCGTTTTGCAGATGAGTAAACCCTGGGCAGTAGAATCTGGAAGTCTGTCTGTTTGAAGCCTGTGGTGCTCACTGGTGCCCAGTAAGGCTGGGCCAGGCTGATCTGTTCCAGCCAAGTGTTCTGGAAGCCTTGTGCCATTTCCAGCTCTCTCGGGAGTCCCTGGCTATGGAGAGCTACTCCCAAGCACGCAGGAAGTGAATCAGGTGGCTGGGTGTGCCCCTGCCCTTCCCCACCCTGAGGGCCCTGGGTAAGGCCCCCATGGTGGGAGGCTGGCACACACACTGGGCCAAGTCTCCCAGACACTGCTGCCAGGCTGAGGTAGGAGACAAGGCGGATGGCCTGTGTAAATTACCGCCCACCGTGTCCTGGCTGGGAACCATGACACTCATGAGGTGTCAGCAGTGGGATGGCCCAGGTGGGGCCAGGCCGGAGAGTGCTCTGTCCAGGGTCACAGGGAGTCTGTACGGCGGACCCTTCTCCCCAGACTGGCCCCTGGAGTGTCTCAAATCGAGACTCAGGGCCTGTGTTGGGGTGAGGACAAGGGCCAGGCCTCCGTGGGGCCCTCCCAGTGCTAATCCACATCTGGTCAGCACAGCACTGTGGGGTGCATGGGGTCCATGGGGGCGAGGAAACAGTCCAGAGGGTGAGGGTCTCTGGGCTGACTGCCTGTCCCGGCCCTACTCGAGCCCGCGGTAGCCTTTCCTGCCAGCGTTTGTCTGGGAACGGGCCTGGGCAGGTGCTATGGGTGCTGGGAGGCCCGAGGGGGTGCAGTGAGGGAGGAGTTGGGGCCTCGGGGAGACACAGCCCTGCTGTGCCACAGCTCTCCTCTTGCAGCTCCACCCACATTCAGGCTAAAAGCACAGATTGAAGTTGGGCCCGAGCACCTGGCCGCCAGGTGTGGTGGGAGGGCTGGCTCTCCCCCGAGGCATGGCCCCTGTACCAGGAGAAGCACCTAGCTGACTTGTCATCCCCCAGGGTGTGGGGACCAGGTCCAATCTCCAGCCTCCTCAGGACTGGGCCGTCAGTGGGTGCCGGGGAAGCTCCAGGTGTGCAGGACACACACCTGTCCTTCCGGATTGGGCTCCAGGGGCTGGGGTCCTGCGTGGGTTTAGGAGCCTCTACACCATTGGTCCCCTCTGTCCCCTTCTCTGCCGATGGTCTCAGCTCCATCTCCCACTGGCCCTGGCTGGCTGCCTTCGAGCACACACCCCCTCCCTCCAGCACCAACTGCCCGGCTTTCTCAGGGCCTTTTACTGGATAGAGGTGGGCAGTGAGGGGGGCAGCCCCAAGACCCTGGACATGGCTCCTGGCTGGGAGCGCCATGACTCGTGGGTAGGTCTGAGGGACCTCCCAGCAGGGGACGCAGTGTGGGGGGAAGGGTGCCAGACCCTTCAGGTGACTTTCAGTACAGTGACGCTGAGGGGCTCGAATGGGGTGGGGTCTGGGGAGCAGTGGAGGCGGTTCAGGGTTGCTGCCAGCAGCTGTTTCCTGGCACCGTGCCCTGTCAAGGAGCTTGCTGCTCATTTCAACGCTCCCTGAGTCCCGAGGCTTGGCGGGGTGTCAGGGCAGCCCCGGAGGCTCCACTATGCCTGCTCTCGCTGCATGCTGGCCTCGGTCCCTGGGGCCCCAGGCTCTGCCCTCCAAACCACAGTGTCTGCATCCCAGAGAAGGGAGCTGGCTCGGCGCTGGCAGGGGCAGCTTGAGGACTGGCCCTGGGGATGAGGCTGGGACTGCCCGTATGTGCCATGGTGAGGACCACGCAGCAGGGCACTGGCCCCAAGATAGGCATGCCAGTATGCTGTGGGGAGGAGGGTCTGCAGTGGGGGGCCCAGGACACTGCAGGTGGACAGGGTGGGAACAACCCTGGGCCTGGGGCAGACGAGAGGAAGTGATTAGGGCCAGCTGATAGGGGGGACCCTACAGGCAGCCCTGCTCTGGGCCCTGCACCTCGCCCTCCTTCACACCTGCCCCGATGCCCCAGGAACTGAGCTTGGCCTCGTCAACTGCCCCCAGCATGCAGTGGCCCAGTGCCCAGAGGTCCCTCTGAACTCCCAAAACGGGTAGGACCAGGGCCCTAAGGGTAGCCTGGGCACCAATTGGTCCAACTGCTTAGTTTACACAGGGGGGAAATGGAGTCCCAGAGAGGGTATTAGAGAGAGCCAAGGCTGGGGGCCTTCTCCTGGCATGGCTCTGTCCCCATCACCTCGCTGCCCTGGCCAGGCACTGCCACCCACCTGCTGAGTGCGTCTAGCTCTCTCTGGCCCAAGTGAGCCACGTTTCGGATGTAGACATTGGTATGGCTCCATCTGCTAAGGAGGAGGGCGGGACCATTGGAGCCAGCACACTTGGGGCCTTGGTGGAGTATCCCTGTGGACTTGACCCCATAGGCACCGGGACACATGGCCCAGAGTGCAGGAGTGAGGTTGGGCCTGAGGACAGAGAGCTGGAGACGAGGCCAGGGATACTGACCTCCCATAGGTGCAAAGAGGAGAGAGAGATGGCTGAGGAGGCCCAGGGGGCCCAGGAAAAGGGGGTGGGGGTGTCAGCACAGCACAGCACAGCCCTCTGCTCAGCCCAGCATCAGGGCCACACGGGGACATGGGCTGGGAGAACAAGGGTCAGACCCAGCCCAGCCTCCACCCAGGCCCAGCCACTCAGCCACACCCAGGGCTTCACAAGGTTGGAGCAGGTTCTGCTGGTGGCACCAGACACTTGTGCCTGCTGCCCTGTCTCCTCGTGAGGGACAAGGGAGAGCTGGCCAGGCCAGGTGACACAAGACCTTCCTCCTTCTTTCTGTCCATCTATCCATGCATCTACCCATTCGTCATTCATCTCTCGTCCATCCTTTTGTCCATCTGTCCATCCTTTAGTCCATCCATCTCCCATCCATTCATCCACCAGCCATCCGCCCATCCATTTATCCATGCATCCTCCCTTCCACCTTTCCATCATCCATCCATTCATCTTCCCATCCATCGTTCATCTGTCATCCGTCCACCAATCCATTCGTCTATCCATCTGTCTGTCCATCTAGCTATCCTTCTGTCCATCCGTCATCAGTCCATCCATCCATTCATCTGTCCATTCATCCATTCCTTCCATCCACCCATGTGTCCATCTATCTGTCATCAGTCCATCCATCCAGTCATCCATCTATTCATCCTTACTTCCATCCGTCCATCTATCCATCCGTCTATCCATCCACCCTTTTTTCCTTCCAGCCATTCATCTGTCCATCCATCCATATGTCTATCCATCCATCATCCATCCACCCACTCACTATGTGCTCTTCCTGCTTCTGGTTTCTGGGTACAAGGATGAAAAGCTGCAGCCCCGTTCCCCACGAGTTCACTGTCAAGGGAGAAATTTAGCTGGGGCCGCCCTGCCCTCTCAAATCCAGCCACCTGGGGCTGGGCAGGCAACTTCTGTACCCAGGGCCTCGCCACTCCACCTGGTCAGCTCCAGGACAATGAGCATGGGCTGTGCTTTGCCCATAGCCTCCGAGGACCAGTACTGCGTGGCTTCCTTCTCGGTGAGCTGCTGAGGTCCAGGACAGGTGTCCCTGTGGTCATCCCAGCCCCCCGACGGGGGTGTTTCATGGGCTCACCCCCAGCACCAGCATCAGCGGGCAGATTGGCAGCCTGTGCGCATAGTTGAAAGATGTCTGCAGACACCAAGGACAGCAGCCTGAGCGCGTGGAGGAGCTGAGGCTGGTGGGGGTTGTTGAATAGTCAGTGACTGACCATATGGGGGGTCAAAAGGCATGCTTGGTGTCAGGGGCCACTGTGGCCAAACATGCCATCCCCGGGGGTGAGCCGTGTGCGACATATGAATGTGTCCTCAACGGCAGCCCCCACTCAGGAGCACATCCCCCACCTGTGACCATTTGCAGACCCTGGGGACAAAGCTGACGCCACCTGCTGCCGGTGTTGGCTCAGGTGTTCAGTCCTTGTTGTCATGGAGCTCGGGACACACCGGACCAACAGACTCTTTTAAAGGGATGAGGCTCTCAAGGGACTCAGCCCACCTTCCTGATCCCACCCCCTAGCCTGGAGAACTGCCCATGGGACACTTGGTGGCAGCTGCATGTCCTGCCTGCCTGCCAGTGGACTGGTTCATTTCATTCCTAGGACAGGCACCCTGAGATCCAGAGGTGGACAAGACACTGTGGTGGCCTCAAGAAGCCTCCCCATCCTGTGGTGGGGGGCTAGGGACAATGGGAGGGGGTCACAGGTCAGACTCACACTGCTTGCCGAAATCCCCTCCCTGGGGGGTAAGGTGGCTGCTCTCAACCAGGAGCAATTGCCCCCAGGGGCACTTTTGAATGTCACATGACTGGGGGGCTCCTAGAGTTTGGTGAGTACAAGACCCTCCTGAACAGCAAGGGGGCCCCCAGAGACACCAGCAGCACCCCCACGAGAAACACTTGAACTGAGGTTCCAGGCAGAACTGCACCAGGGCTGAGGGCACCCCTCTGGTTTGGGGGCCGGGAAAGGACTGATTGTAGAAGGACAGGTGGGCTGGGGGTAAACACAGGTGTGAGGTTGTTCAAGCCTGGGAGTTCTTGCTCGGGGTCCACGGAAAAGGCCCAGGGCTAGAACTTGGGCAGTTGATGCGCTTAAATGAGGAGGAAACAACACCCCATCCTTGCTGCCCTCCAGCTGGGGTTTGGCAGTTCCCGTTACTGGAAGCAAGGCTGCAGCGTGTTAGAGTTTCCGCCACGTGGTCACCAACAGCAGTCACTGACATTGCCCTCATTCCCTGCAAACGGAACAGGGTGCACGCGTATCGTTTACATTCACCAAACCTGGGAGTTCCAGCCGATGCCAGACCTGCTGCCAGGCCTTGTAAAGTGATACGTTTGTAAGAAGCACGCCGGAGTCGGTTCATGGCGTTGTGACCACCAGTGTGCCACAGAGGTTCGCTTTGTAACCCTCTGCGTGATCTTGCGCTTAAAACCAACGTTAGCCCAATCGGGGTCTGTGGTCAGGACCTCCTGCTCTGGCAAAGAGGTGGTAGACCTGGTGTATCCCACCCAGGAGTCCCCTCTGTGGCCTGAGGGCCTGGGCAGGGGAAGCCGGGAGGATCTCCACAAACCTCGGGCTGAGCTAGGAGCCTGGCCACCCACATACAGGTACAAATGGGGGGGACACTGAAAGATGTAACCAGCTAACTGCCATGGAGTCACCTCTGACGCATGGCGACTCAGTGTGTGCCAGTCAAAATGCACTCCATAAGGTTTCCAGTAGCTGATTTTTCAAAAGTAGATTGCCAGGCCTTTCTTCCGAGGCTGGTTTTGACTAGCAGCCCAGTGTGGGAACCGTTCGCACCCACCTAGTCATTCCACAGGTGTCCACCATGCCTGCCAGGCACTGGGCCTAGGTGCTGAAACAGCAGCGGACAGAACCAAAAACCAGCTGCCACCCAGTCCATGGTGACCCCACGTGCCCCAGAGCAGAAGTGCATGCCATAGAGTTTCTAATGGCAGGTTTTTTTTAAGTGGATCAGTAGGCCTTTCTCCCAAGGTGTCTCTGGGGGAACTTGAACCGCCAACTTCTTCAGGACTCCTAGTGAGCAGATCACTGCCCCTGAACAGCGTGCCTCAGGGATCACAAAGGATGGATGCAGTCAGCGCAGAGGCTGGTGTCAGGGCTCACATCGACTTTGACGTGGCTTGGCTACAGTGATCAAGTGTTAGTTTTGTGATTTAAAAATAGAGACAAATAGGATGCGTGAGTGTAAACATACTGATGTCATCTATAGTCGTGCCGTACGAGTAATGCCAGACACCTGGCCATAAAGACCCTCACCTGGGGATCGAGACCAGAGCCCCGGCGGCTCTGCCCACTGTTGGGCCACATCTTGCTTCTTCTTGGTGCCATCAAGTTTGCACGGCGTTCCTCCACTCCCAGCCCCCGTGTGTCCTCACAGACTCTTGTCTCAGGCTGGCCCTCTCCTGACCCGAGGAGCCAGGCGCTGCTGTCTAAGAGACTTTGGGGGTTTGCCCCCTGAGGCCAAGGGGTCCTGGAACGTCGGGGATGGCTTATGAGAGGAGGCACATGGGAAGGGCAGGGTGGGTAGGTTCCCACATCTGCACGTGGCACCGGAGAAGGGGGAAGAGCAGGTGGGCCGGTCTCTGGAGAGATGGAGAGGCCAGGAGGAGGCCCTGACTGGGAGCGCTGCTCTCGTCCGCCAAAGGGTGGACACAACCCCGTGTCCATCACAGGTGATGGGGAAACACATTGTGGCCCTCCCACACCGTGGAGTATTGCCCAGTGTGGAGAAGAACAAAGCCCTGATAACATGGTACAACACACGAAGTCAGTGTTTCACGAAAGCACAAACATCACGTGACCCCACTTCTGTGGAGAGTCTAGAACGGGCAAGTGCCAAGACAGAAGCAGATTAGTGGTGACTGGGGGCGGAGCGCTGAGAAGACCACTGAGTCTGTATGAGGACCAGGCTCCAGCTCCCTGGCCTTGGGGTGGATTGGGGTAGGGGGGACATGACCTCTGGGCCAGGGTTTCTCCATCCGTGAGGGGGATGAAGAGAACATCCATGAGGTGTGATGGCCAGCTTGGCGTCTGTGAGGCCCCCGGCCCGGGCCTGGCCCCCAGGGCTGCTCAGTAGGGAGGGACTCGCCCTGATGTGACATGGGGGTGGAGCTGGGCTGGCTCACCCTGACACAGGGAAGCAGGGGTGGGGGCCGTCCACGGGGCATCGAACTGCATCCTGGTTGGGCCAGGGGGCAGTGAGGCTGCAGAGCGGGCTTGAGCTCAGAGCAGAGGGCATCTGGCAGGACCCCAAAGCAGGGACAGGCATGACCTGCAGTCGACCTTGTGCGAGGGTGGGTGCCTTAGAGCGCTGCACCCCTGTTTCTCCTTGGAACAGAGGTTGTGTGGCAGGCACTGTCCCGGTCACCAGGGTGCAGCCAGGGCCCTGCCCTCGGAAGCTTCCGTCTGGTGGGGCTGGTCAGCAGTCAGGGCAAGATGCCAGGAATTGAGGGTGCGGCTCAGGAGGGGTCAGTGAGGCCACTCCAGGGAGGGAAAGTTGGGCAGAGGCTGCACGAAGTGAGTTGGTGGGGGGTTGCTGTCACAGTGACCACTGGGCCCTGAGGGCACATCCTGCCAGGGCCAGAGGGTGAGGCCACACCTTGGCCAAGGGCACATCTTCTTGGAGACAGTGGCCATTTCAGCACCGGTCATCTTAGGGGAGAAGGGGGTCCTCAGGAAACCCTGCCCTGTGGACCTGGCCAAACCACCAGGCCCAGTCCCACGGCCCGCTGGCTGGCCGTGTGGCCCCGGGCCTCTGGTGCCTGTTCCTGAGGAGAGAGCAGTAAGGCCTGCCTCACAGTGGTTCACAGGCAACTGGGATGCTCAGCACAGCGTTATGGTGAGGGTGGGGCAGTCCCTTGGGGAGGGGGCCCTGCCCTTCCTCAAGTCTGGTCTCCAGAAGGTTGTCAGTGGGCGAGGGTGCCCCCTTATGGAAGGAAGGCAAGCTTGCAATGTCCAGGCTGAGGACCCCCCAGGGCCAGGTTTAGGGAGATCCAGGCTGTAGGGGGAGCCTGAGTACCACCCCTCCGCTGTCACAAAGTGAGGTATGGGTGTGCCCTGGTTATGGGAAGTCAGGGGTATTATAGGAGGGGCCAGGTACCCTGAGCCGCAAGGCCACCCTGGAAGGTACAACAAGGGAGCACTCCCAGGGCACTCGGACAGGGCCACACTGTGCAGGCCAGGGCCAGGATATGGGGACAGGGCCACGCTGTGCAGGCCAGGGCCAGGACGTGAGGATGGGGCCACCCTGTGCCGGCCAGGGCCAGGATGCGGGGACGGGGCCACGCTTTGCAGGCCAGGGTGGGCTCTCCCAGCCAGCCTGAGAGCGGGCAGCTGACCTGTATGACGGCAGACGGTGGAGTCCCTGGGTACTGCAGACCTCGCAGAGGTGGGTGAAGACAGAGACCAGTGCCTGTGAGGGCCCTGCTCCTGGTCAGCCTGCACTGGGCCATATCTGGGCAGCCCGAGTTGGAAGGGGCCTCTCCTTATCCAGGTCGTCTGGGGCCTGCCACTGTCCCCCTGGCCCCTCCAGGGACAGCTGACCCATTGCATTGCTGCCAGCCCCAGGGACCTGGCTGTGTCTGCCTGTTGGCCCCACCCCAGCCTCTGCCCAGAGCAGCCATGTTGGGCCTAGGGCCAAGCTATCTCCCAGCCCAGTCTATACTGGGCAGAGCTGAGCCGTGGCCCGGTGTCTGGTGAGCGGACTTCCTGGCTCCTTGGAGACCCAGCTTGCACATCTGGGACACTGGGTGAACATCATCAGGGAACAGGATGGTCCTCACATTCCCACCTGCTCCAGGCCCTATATTTGAGGAGCAGGCAGGCAGGCAAACCATGAGGCCACCTGCTGACTCACAGAGGCTGGGAGCCCTCTGTGCCCGGTGGGGCCTTTGGGGGCCCTTGCAGGTGGCGGGTTTGTGCTACTGGCAGGAGGGGGGATGGGGCAGGGGTCCCCCACCTGGAGCTGGTTGTGGCTTGCTGGCCCCTCAGGTGTCAACAGAAACAGTGCCAGCCAGCTGGGGTTGGTCTGTCCCTCCTTTTCCAGGCTAGGCCTCACCTTTGTACCTAGGTCCCCTGTGCTTGCTGGCAGGGCCCCAGATGCCCCCCGCACTGGCCAAGCCTGGCCTCTCATCTCCTGTTTAGTGAAGGCAGCCTCTTGGGCCAGGAGAATTGAAGCATTTGGCAGCAGGCCTGAGACATCAGCAAGTCAATGAACCTCTCTGAGCCTCAGTCTTCCCAAATGGGGATGATTGTATCTACTTAGTAATTGAGACTGCACTTGTAAATTTCAATCCATGGAGGGGGTCCACTGCTTCTCCCAGGATGCTGACACCCCGTTTCTCCTCCTGCTGCTGGTCTGGGCAGGGTTGAGGCTCCCAAGCCAGGGAGCCACAGAGAGGAATGTGTGTGTGTATGTGTGTGTGTGTACGCATGAGGAGGCCTCTCTCGCCTCAGGCCTCTCCCTGACCCCACACAGGGATGCCAGATTCGGCAATAAAAATACAGGACACCAGGTTAAATGGGAATTCAAGACACACAACGACATAATTTTTTAGCATGAGATGTCCCAGGTATTTTAATTTCAGATAACAACAAATAACTTTTAGCATAAGTATGCCCCAAATATTGAGTACACGTGCATCCCAAGTCATTTTCCAGGAGAGAATAAATTCTGAAATTCAGACGTTCTGGGTGTCCTGTTCTGGACCTGGCAGCCCGTGGGGTGCCCCAGGGGTGTCCTGTTCTGGACCTGGCAGCCCGCGGGGTGCCCCAGGGGTGCCCTGTTCTGGACCTGGCAGCCCGTGGGGTGCCCCAGGGGTGCCCTGTTCTGGACCTGGCAGCCTGCGGGGTGCCCCAGGCTGGGCTCAGGCTCTCGGCTCACCCACACCTGCTGCTTTGGGTGGAGAGGCACTGCCTGGCGGCTGAGCCGAGTCAGCAAGGCCCCAGAGAGACCTTTGCCAGGTGGGCAGGTAGTGCCTGCAGCCCGAGTGGTGAGCATGCCCACTCCTGCCCCAGCCTCTGCCCTCCTGCTGAGGGGTTCCCTGGGGAGCAGAGTCAGGGCGGCCGTGTGGTGAGAGAGGCAGGGGAGGGAGGTTGTGGTCCGTGTGGCTGCAGCTGGCTTGGCCTGTGTCCCTTGCCGCCACACCTGGCACAGTGGCCTCCGGCACAGGTCCCCTTAGTGCCCCGTCAGCAAGCAGCTGTGGTGCCTGTGATTTAGGGCATGTAGGGGACTTGGCCCCTGGATCAGCACCGAGCAAGCGCTCAATCGTATCAGGAGTGGGGACCTTGTGGGCATGATGCCCCCCAAGCCCACCCGTCTCCTTGTCCTGCACACTACTGGCTTCCCAGGGGAGCCAAGGCCCTGGCTCCTCTCGCCAGCTGTGATGGCCTTGGGTCTTGTTTCCTTGAATTCTGAGGCCAGACAGCGCCTCTCCTGTGGCTCTGTACCTGTGGATTTATTCAGCACAAGGCCTGGCCTGGGGGCTGGGCAGACAGGTGAAAGGAGGGCTTGGAGACCACCAGGTAGGAGGAGGGAGGACAGTAAACAGGAGCTTGGGGAAGTCCCCCGAGAGGTCAGCCACTGGGCAGGTGCTGTGGCCTGGACTGGTTCCTGGATGGGGGCTGGGAAAGGCAGGGGCTGGGTGCCAGGCAGCCTAGACACAGGGTCACAGGAGCCGCAGACCCAAACCCAGGGCCTCTCCCAACTGCACTTTGTTTCACAGCACGGTAGGGGCTGGAACCCTAAGGTAGGCTGACAGCTTGGGTGGAGGGGCAGCCAGAAGGAGCCGGGCCCTCTGACCAGCGCGCTGAGCAGCACACATCCATCAGGCCCCTCTGCCAAGCCGCACCCCCAAACCCGATACTAGTGGCCAGGATGGCCTGCCCAAGGGGCCCCTGAAGCAGGGACCAGGCTGCAGAGAGCAGCTGTTGATTGGCTTCTGCATGTCACCTTGTAAGCCGTATGCCCTTTAGGTTTTTTGTTAAAGAGCCCCGTTCAGCAGGGCTGGGCGTTGCTGCGGCCGAAAGGGCATGGGGGACACAGGACCACAGCACTGTCTTGGCCCATTGAGGGGAGTCTGGAGCCACCCTGTGCAGAGGGTGTGGTGCAGGGCCTCCACAGCAGGGATCTAGGGTTACCGTGCTGGCCAAGGGAAGGGGGTGCAGCAACAGCACCGACTGGATTGGCCTCTCCCGCCAGGACCAGGTGTGCTGGATGTGTGGCCAGGTAGGGGTTGGTATTTCAGAGGAAGCCGGTCAGGATGTGGGAGCGGGTGGTTTTGGGGATAGAGGCCTCGTCACTGGAGGTGAGAAAGCCAAGAAACTGGGGGACTGGAGGGGCAGGGAGAGGACGTGGAGCAACAGTGGCACGGAGGGGGCTGGTGGCCTTTGTATACCTGGACAGCAGTGGACAGCTGGTCCTCAGCAGGAGGGGGGACTACCAGGTGGCCCCTAAAAACCTGAACTCCCCCCCTACACACAGACCCCAGCCTTGGCACCACCCTGGCTCCCCTAAGGACCTCTCCTGGTTAGAGCAAGGCACCCTGTGCGCCCCTGCGCCCCGACCTGTACTGCGGGAAAAACGTCGGGCGCCCGGCAGCGGGGAGGGAGGGTTATGTGCGCCATGGCCCAGGGGCTCCTGCGGGGGCTGCGTACAGGTCGTGTGGCAGGGACCGGGCGCGCGCCGGGCGCCGCCTGCGGTTTCCAGGGGGACGGCGGGGGCGCGAGCGCAGGGCGGGCTGTGGGAGGCGCGAGTGCGCGCGGGGAGCCACCGCCCCTCGGCCGTGCGCGCCAGTGAGGCTGCGGCGCTGCCCCGGGCCGCGACGGCCACAGAGTTCTCCACGCGCAGACCCGACCGCAGTCGCCCGCGTCGCTCGTCCTCCCGCCAACCTGCCCGCGCCGTCCTGCCCCCACCACCCCGCTCCTCTCCCGCCAGCCCGCCCCGCTCCTCCGCCTCGCCTTGGCCGAACCCCTGCAGCCCCACGCACATGCACCGGAGTTGGGCGCTGCCCGGAGCACCGCCGCTGCCGCAGCTGGGGACGCCGTCGCTGGAGCCGCCGCTGCGTAGGGGTTTCCAGGCCACGGCCGGGTGGCGCCTGCGGAGATAGGACCGGGGCTGGGTGATCGTGCCCCACTGTCATCTGCATGTCCCTTGTCGCCACCGCACGCCGTCCCTGGGCGTACCACCCATCGTCACCGGCCCTCATCGCTCGGGCCTCTGTACCCGCGTCCCCATGGCTTCAGTCCCATGTTCGGCTCCATCCCTGCCCCATCTTCATCTCCCCACGACCTCGAGCCGCCAGTCCTCCCATCCTTCTCATCAGTACCCCACTTTCATCCAGGCCCATCTCCATCGTCAACCTGTCCTCGCCACCCTTCCCTTCCCTTCCCCCACCTTCCCCCACCTTCCCCGCCCCACTCGCCTGCCGCAGCCCCCTTCCTGCGGCAAGCCCCCCTTCTTCCAGCCATCAGTCCTATCCCCCTCGCCCCCGCCACCCCCTCCCCACGCCCGCCGCACCCACTGCGGCAGCCCCTTGCCCGCCAATCGCGTCGCCGTCTCCCCTCCCCCCTCGCTTGCCGCAGCCCCCCGCGGCGCGGCCCCCTCCCCTCGCGGCCGCGCCCACTGCACCAGCGCCAGGGCGCTGCACCGCCGAGGCTGCCCGCTCCGCCGCCGGCACCTGGCACCCCAGGTCCCCCAGCCTCCCCGCAGCAGTGGGCGCGGTAACGTTCGGGCAGCCACCGAGCCCTTTGTTCCGCAGATGCCACCCGCGGCCCTGGCCATTTCGCGCTTGTCGCCCGCGTGGACACCATCGGGTGGCGAGAGCCCTGCGCTGGCCTGGGGGGCGGACCTGCCTCGCCCGCCGACCGCGAGGGTGTTTTCGGGGTCGCAGTGCGTAACAGAGGCTCTGCGGCAGCGGAGGGGCTCTTTGGCGACGCTGCCATTTGGCTGAAATGGTAGAGGGTGTCGTTGGTGAGGTTGTGGTGAGGGGCAGGGAAGCCTTGGGGAGGGAGCGCAGCCGGGACGGGTTACCCTTGGTGTTTGTGGTGTTAGTACAGAGCTAGAGAGGGTGGCAGAAATGTGCACCTTGGAGGTGGGGCTGGGACTGCCGTCTGGACGGGCAGTGGGGACTCAGGTGTCCGCCCTGTGACAGGGACTCGCCAGGAGTGTGGCCTTCTTGGGGTCAGAGGAGAGATAAGAAAGTCTGGAGTTCAGACAGGGGTGGTGCCCAGGGAATCTCCGGCCATTTGTCCACCCTACCCCTCCCCACCACCACCCCCCCCCCCCCCGCCCCCAAGCAGGCTGATGGGAATTCTGGAATGGTCTCCAGCCCTCTGAGTCCAGGTTCCGGCATGCGGAGGGCATGGTGTCTGGGAGAAGGGTTGGTGGCAGGAAAGCCTCCTGTCCCCACCCTCCCCCCAGCCAGCCAGTAGAGGGGAGGGGTGGGGAAGTGCAGGTCCTGTCCTAATTTTCCAAACCTGGGCCTCTCTCTGCTGCCTTTGCTCTGGAAGGCCCTGTGCCTGACCTGTCCGTACAGCTGCAGCCAACACAGCCCAGGCAGGCGGCTCAGGCAGAGGGTCTGGACTGAATTAAGGGGACTTGGGGAGTGGCTGGGCGGTGAGTGGTGGGCGCCTGGGAGGTGGCTTCACAGGCAGGTTGGGTGTGTATGAGCAGAAGTCTGGAGGAATGGGGCTTGGTGTGGTACCACTGTCCCTCCGCAGTCTTCTTGGGTGGGCTCGGAGCCTCAGGTCAGTGTCACCTCGGGGCCGTGCCTGGACAAACGGGTCTGTGTCCACATCTCAGGTGGTGTCTGCTATTGGAGTGGGGTCTGGACTGCAGTGTTGGGTGACTGCTGATGACAGAGTGGGGACACTGAGAAGGTACCCCACTAGGAGCCTGCTCACCTTCTAAAGCGGGGTGGGGCGGGGGGAGGACTTGTTGCCACAGCTGTTGGTGGGTGGTGGGAGGGAGTGAGTCAGAATCCTTTAAGACATAGAATGGTAGAAGGCTTAGTGAGGAAAGGGGGTTCTGGGGTGACTCTGGGGGTCTGAATACTGAACACAAGGGGTGAAGAGCCGAGAGGGCAGGTGGGCTTAGAGAGGCAGCCTGCAGGCCACCCCAACCCAGGGCACAGCCAAAGGGCATCCAGGAGTCTGGGGCCTGGGAGTATAGAGGGCTTGGAATTTGGGGGCACAGGACAGCCGTGCTCCAAAAGAAACCCCAAGAGCCTCAGGGGAGGACAGTGTCTCCAAGGCTAAGGAAGGGTACAGCCACCTCAGCGGATGCAGCAGAGGGAGGTATCCAGGAAGGAGGAGGGAACTGGACTTAGCTGCTGGCAGTCCTAGGGACCAGGCCAGAGCAGCTCAGGGAGAGGTCGTTGGGAACAGGGGGCACCAATACAGAAGGGCAGGAGGGAGGGAGGGGCTGCTGTGAACATGTCCTTTAGAGATGAACATGCACCGGTGTGGGGGGAGGACCCCTGGCAGCTCTGGGGTGGAGGGGACAATGGGAGCCTCATTTCTCTAGATGCTGTCTTGAGAGAAGGGGTGGGGGTTTGGGGAGTGGGAGATTTGAACTGGCAGAGAGTAGAGTCCATCGGAGATGTCAGAAACTTCTCCAGCCACAAGACAGAGCTCTCCAGCCCGTCTTGCACACTTCCAGTGTCAGGAAGCTCATTCCCTCCAAGTAGACCTCCTGGCACTGCTTGGCTCTGATGAGGAGGGGCGGCTGGCCATTCTGGATGCCTGGCGTGTGACCTGCAGGATGGGCGTGTCCCACGGTCCCGAGGGCTCAGCAGCCAGAAGCCTCTGTGCCTTCGACCCACCCCCACTGCTAGTGACCCTATATCTGACCTGCCACGGCCTTGGGGCCACCCCTCGGCCCAGCCTGCCCGGGGCCCCAGGCCGGCGCCCAGGCTCTGGCTCCGTGTCTTCACTCCCGTGACTGTCCGAGGAGGGAGGGAGGGACGGGGGCTGTGCTGGGGCGGCCGGAACAGCACAGGTCACCGGGCCGGCTGGGCGAGGTGGCCAGGCAGCAGGGAGGCTCACAGGGTGGGGCCTGCTCATACCTGGGAGTGGGTGGGTGGGCTGGCAGTGTCAGAAGCTGGGGGGGGTCCCTGTGGGTGTGACTGTCCCCTCCAGTGTCTTGGCTTTTGCCCACACCTCCTCTCTCACCCCTAGGCCTTTCTCCTGCCTGCATGGATGGGAGGGTATTTGGTTCCCCAGGGAACCCCAGGAGGGCTCAGGAGGGAGTGCAGGGGTGCAGAGAGCCTTGGTGGGCCTAATCCATCCGCACCCCTCCCGGCTCTCGATTCTGGGCCAGCCCAAGGACACGGTGTCTGCCCAGGCAGCCAGCCAGTGCCACCTGCCCACCGCCTCTGAGTCAGCAAGCCTCAGCCTGGGCTACCACACAGCTGGAGCCCCAAGACCCAGCACCCCCACCCCCAGCCCAAGATGTCACCTGGAGTGTTAGCTGGCTCCTTCACTCCTCTTGAGGCAGGCCTGTAAGCTCAGCCCTCTACCCCTCTACCCCCTCAGCCCCCACCCCACAAGCTTGGCCGAGCCCCACTGCCAGGTTCCAGGCCCATCTGTGCACCTGACCCGCCCCTCCCCCCCCTCCCCCCGCCATTCCTGACAGCTCTTCTGGCTAAGAGGCCTATAGGCCCATACGCCCACCTGCTTTCTCTCTATTGCTGGACAGCCCCCTGGTGAGAGGCGCCTCCCACCCCACCCCAGGTGCCTCATTGCTCTTCCTGCGCTTTCTCACTGTAGCATGCTGACTCTCCCACCCCCAAAGACCTCATCCTGCCTGTTGCCCCAAGGCTTTCATAGGCCAGGTACCCAGGTGGGGGGCTCTGGCAAGCATGGGTGGAGTGAGTTCCAGTCCCTCCCCCTTGATGTTCAGAGCCCGCTGACACCCCCAGGGTGCCGTTGTGGGGATGCTGATCCAAAGACATCTGCCCAATCCTGCCCTGGGTCTGGGGGCTCAGGGCCCCACGACAGTCAATAAACGCTGCTGAGTGAAGGACGGTCCCTGTGGAATGTTCCCTGTCACGCCGCCCTGCCTGCAGGCAAGAAGAAAGATAGGGAGGACCCTTCTCGCTTTGATGGACAGCTGTCAGAGCTGGGGTGGACTCCCACCCCGGTGCCCCCTGAGAGCCACGTCTCCCTTGAAAGGACCTGACCTGCTCCTCCATGGTCAGGTCCCAGGGCCCTGATGCCCCCACCAGCAGGCCTCTGGGTCCACCCTTCCTGCCCCAGGTCAGCCCTGTCCCAGGCCGGGGGCAACAGCAGCCCCTCGGATGGACGTCCCCAGGATCAGGGTCTGTAGCTGCCAACATGCAAGGGACCAGGACTCTGGGGGTGTGAGAGCGGGACCTGCCGTGGGTAGGGGGATTGGTGATGGCCATCAAGCACCTCTCCCTTCCCCCACTGCTTCTCCTGCCCTCAGCTAGTAGCCCCCTTCCTGCTGACCTTCCCTACCCTCTTTGGGACGGCCTTTACCCAGGACACCACTCCTCCTGGCCTTGGGCCACAGTCCCAGGCCTTTGGTCCACAGCTGCCTAGCAGATGCAGACCTTCAGATAAGCCCCAGGACCATACTCTGGTCAGGGTCATGTCTGCCTCCCGTCTACCCCTGGTCCCTCGGCCTAGACACACATGTGGCCCACCCCCTCCTCCCTCGGCCTCCTCCACCTTAAGGACCCCCAGGCTGGGGGTGTGGGCGTTTCCCCTCCGGGTGCTATAATGATGGACCTGCAGGTGGTATGGAGGGCTGGGGACCGACAACCTCGTTGCCCCCTCAGCCCTGACACCTGGGGGCTTCCTGCTAGCTTCTCCTGCAGAGAAGTGTTTCTGGAATCCACACTGATCCCTCCGTGGACCCCAGCCCTTCATAGCCTTGGTCCCAAGCCAGGCCCTCCCCACCTCTCCATGGCCCCCAGCCCAGGCTTGGAGGCAGGAGGTGTGGCCTGTGAGGAAGGACCCTGAGGGCCATGGGAGGACAGCCTTGGCCATGGGGCTGGACAGGCCCACGGGGAGCATGGGGGAGGTCAGGGGGTGGGACCCTGAATCAGGTACCTCTCTGCACCTCAATTTCCTGGTCTACAACATAATACTGCTTTTTGGGAAATGGGATTAAAACCAAAACTCAAACTAGTTGCTGCAGTAATCTCCAACTCATGGCACCTTCAGGTGTGTCCGAGTAGAGCTGTGTTCCCTGGGCTTTCAAGGCTGTGTCCTTTGGAAACATTGCCAGGCCTCTCTTCTGAGTTGCCTCCAGCTGGGTTGGAACTGCCGACATTTTGGCTGGTAGTCGATCGCTTAACTATTTGCCCGTTTGTGACACCCTGGGACTCCTTGAAAGTGGTATCAGTACATGTTAAATGGGGGGCGTGCCCTGCCGTACCCCTCCCACGGCCAGGTCCATGGACAGCCTTCTTGGTCCTCCATAGAGCCGCCCTGGGCTTCTCTGTAGGACTGGTGCACTGTCAGGGCTCATCCTCATTCCCTGTGTGGGACATGCCGTGTGTGACATCACTGTGAAGCTGCTGCAGGAGATGTGACATCAGCCACCTGATGACACGGTGGCTTCGGGTAGAAAGGAAGGGACTCCAGCAGAAGGATGGGGCACGCCTGTGTCCCAGGGCACCCAGAAGAAAGCACAGGGCATCCTGCTGGAGGGCAAGGCATTGGCCCACTGCCTATCCAGGATGCACCTGTCCACCCAGTCTTGTGGTGGGCCCTGTCCTGACCCACAGGCCATGCCCAAGGGACGGCTCCCTCCAGCCAGCCCAGAACTGTGCTCCCAGGTCCTTCCGTCACTTTCCATCATGGCCACCCCAGCTTCGGGCTGAGTCTGACCTGGGCCTGCTGTGCTCACAGTGGGTGCTGTGAGGCGGCCCCCAGGGCTGAGGAGAGGCCCTGGGCTGCCCTGCCCCTCAGGGATTCTCCCCTTCCCACTCAGGCCTCAGGGGTGGGTCTGAGTGAGGGTGCGCTGTCAGCCTGGGGCTTTGGCCATTGAAACCTTACACTAGCAGGACCAGGGGCCAGCCTTCTGCCTCAGTTCGCATGGGCTCCAGGCTGCTCTGGGCCATGGTGGCACCCTCCTCAGGTGTGTGGGGGCAGCAGGGAGCGGGCACTGGGCTCAGCCCTCTGCTGTGCAGGAGCCCCCTGCCTTAAGCCCCCAGCGTCACGTTCTGGGCTGCAGTGGGGCCCACCCTCATCTGCACCGTCACCTCGGGCCCCTCCAGTCAGCAGCTGCCTGAACTGTGCCCCATCCTGTCCAGGGTCAGCATCCACTCCCCAGGCAAGCCCGCTGGGGCCCTGAGGCCCTTCTCCCAGCTCTCCCTGCCCCATCCATGCCCACCTCCTTACACTGCCCCTCCCCCTACAGGTGAACACCTGAGGATTTGCCCCCAGGGCTACACCTGCTGCACCAGCGAGATGGAGGAGAACCTGGCCAACCGCAGCCGTGCTGAGCTGGAGACCGGGCTTCAGGACAGCAGCCGCGCCCTGCAGGCCATGCTCACTACGCAGCTGCGTGGCTTCGATGGTGAGCCGGGGGGTCCCACAGCACAGGGACCCTGGAGAAGGGTGCAGTGGGGTTGGGTGGCACAGGGCCTCACCCAGGGAGGTTGGAGTCAGAGGCTTGGGATTCAGGAGAGAAGGGTGGGCAGGTAGGGCTGGGGGCTGGGTTGAAGGCACCCCTGAGATCTGGGAGTACAGTCAGAAGAGGAGCCTGAACAGGAGATACGTGAGTCCTGGAGTCACCTGCAGAGCTCTGTGTCCACTCACGGGGGTGTGCACGCCCCAGCACGTTTGGGGAGAGTGGGCCTGCCCCTCCCGCCAGCCCCTCAGAGGGACCTCTGCCCTCAGGTGGCTCCTCTGTCATGGCGAAGCCCCCAAGCACCTGCCATGCCACACACCTGGTGCCAGGTGTCCTGGCTCATTCAGCCTCAAATTTTTGAGACATGCTCAGGAGGCCAGGCGTCCAGGAGCAGCAAGGCTCCCTCCCCAGGATGGGGTCTAGAGCCCAGGAGCTCAGGAGAAGGCTGACCAGGGTCTGGGGGCCAGGCTTCACAGCAGAGCTTGGGTACCCAGTATGGCCGACAGGAGTTGGCACCCAGGGTAATCAGCCCCAGGTGTGTGGCAGCTGCAGTGTCCAGGGTCCGTGCTGGGCACTGACGGAGTGTGACCACAGCCTCAGGACCGCAGGGCCCAGCCTTCCTGGCCCCTCGCTGTGCCAGGCGGCGCGTGCCGGCCCTGAACAAGGGTGCTGGATGACAGTGATACCCGCAGGGGATGCCACGGAGGGGTCGTGCGGGGCCAAGGAGGAAGCCCAGGAAGGGGCCTCTGTGCTAAGCTCAGGCTTGAGGGTCGGTGAGAGGAAGGAGCCCTGGGCTGAAGTGTGGCTCATGCCTGTGGAGGGTGGAGGGACCAGCGGCCATGAGCCTGAGCAGGGAGAGAAAGGAGGTACCCAGAGCGGTGGGCTGCTCTGGTGTGGCCTCAGATCCTTTCCTTGAGTCAAAGGCCACATCAGCAGGTGAGTGTGGGGAGGTGGGCTGGAGCAGGCAGGTTCAAGGGGCAGAAGAGAGGCAGGTGGCAGCAGGTGTGGCCCAGCCAGGTGCGCACATGGCTCTGCTTTGGGGAGAGGGACAGGTTGGAGAGATACCTAGACTGGGTGGGGTGGGGCACCCCACCACATGGGTCATCAGATTCGTGTGGTCACAGCAAGCCCGTACTCAGCCACTTCTTTCTTCTTTGAGGAAAAGGAACACAGCTCAGTGTGTCCCTTTTTGGGCCGGAGCCCTGGTCAGCCAGAGGGAAGTGCCAAGAGCCAGGGGGCAGGGTGGCCCACTCACCGAGCCACTCAGTCTGCTCTGCCCACATCCTAGCCTGGCCCTGCCTCTCGTCCCTCCTCTGGCCGTGGTAGTGTTCTCAGTGCCACCGCTGCCCCCAGAGTCCCCACACTTGTCACCTCCTGGTGCCAGGACAGGGTGCCTACCTGACCTCCTGCCCACAGCAGCAGGACCCCTCCCTGAGACCCCCAGGGAGACACGGGCCCCCTCCTAGAGGGACAGGCAGCTGGACTGGGGAGCCACCCAGGTCACCACATGGCTGCTGGGCCCTGGGCTTTAATTGGCCAGGTCCTACAGCCCCTCACCTAGCTAGTGCCAGGCTTCTGTGATGATGACACTCAGAGCAAGACCTCCCTCGGCACCCGGGTGATTGTGGTGGCTGCAGGCAGTCCTCCCCAGGACCTACCCTCCTGCCCAGCAGGCCCTCAGGCTGCCTGTGAACATCTCAGCTGGCTCTGAGGGGCAGCCCAGGACCCAGGCCATCCTTAGGGGCCAGGAGGTCCATCGTCCAACTACCTGCAGCCTGCAGAGCCGCAGCTGTGCCCAGGGCTGGACCTGAGAGGCTGTGCACCCCCAGACCAGGGCACAGGCAGCAGCATGAGCTGCTGGACAGCTGGCTGCAGCCACAGGGGGTCTGAGGTCACAGTGCAGAGAGGGCTTCCAGATCAGCTTTGAGTTACGCAAACGTATGGTTTATAAAAAACCCTTGCCGTCGAATCAATTCCAACTCGTGGTGACTCCGTGTGTCAGAGTAGTAACTCTCCTCGGTAAGACTTTCAGTGGCTGATTTTTCAGAAATAGATCTCCAGGCCTCTCTTTCAAGGTGCCTCTGGGCAGACTCGAATCCCAGCCTTTCAGTTAGCAGCCGAGTGCAGTCACTGTATGCAGCACCCTTGGACTGCTGAGGACACAGCAGGGGGCTGGGGATTTTCGGCAGTGGCCTCTCCTGGCGGAGGCCCTGAGTTTCAGCCCCCCGCCCCCAGCACCTCACACCCCCTCCCTGTGCTGCAGACCACTTCCAGCGCCTGCTGAACGGCTCCGAGCGGGTGCTGCAGGACACCTTTCCCAGCGTCTTTGGGGACCTGTACACACATAACGCCAAGGCCTTCCGCGACCTGTACGCCGAGCTTCGCCTCTACTACCGCGGCGCCAACCTGCACCTGGAGGAAACGCTGGCCGAGTTCTGGGCCCGCCTGCTGGAACGCCTCTTCAGGCAGCTTCACCAGCAGCTGTTGCTGCCGGATGACTACCTGGACTGCCTGGGCAAGCAGGCTGAGGCCCTGCGGCCCTTCGGGGAGGTCCCTCGTGAGCTACGCCTGCGGGCCACCCGCGCCTTCGTGGCAGCTCGGGCCTTCGTTCAGGGCCTGGGCGTGGCCACCGATGTGGTCCGGAAGGTGGCCCAGGTGCGCACTGCTGCCAGGGTCTCTCAGGAGGCCCTGGAGTCCCCGTGCTCTGCCCTGTGCCCTGAACTATGGCCCAGCTCCTGACCCTCGGCCCCCAGCTTTGGTTCGGGACCAGCCTGCTGACAGCATGTCCAGATGTGTGCCCTCCTGGGGCAGGGATGGCTCCAGGCCAACCCCCACTGCCCAGACCCGTCTTCCAGCTGCGTCCTGGGCTGGGAGGGAAGGGGCTGGCAGGCCTGGGGCTGGGGGGTGAGGATGGACAAGAGACGGGCCAAGCAGGCCTTTCCAGACCCGCCCGGTGTTTTTAGGAAGTCACCCCCACCTTCGAGCCTCAGTTTCTCCATCTTCATGGCAAGGTGGTCATGCTTCCCAATCACCGTGACCTCGGTGATTATTGGGACTAGTGTCCCTGGGACCAGGCTGAGTCGGGCAGAGCTAAGGTCACCTCCTGACCCCTACCCGGGCCCTCCCCAACCTGGGGCAGTTGGGCCCACAGCACACGCGGGATTTCCACCGCAAGGAGTCAGGCTGCCTTCACCCACAGGTCCCCCTGGGCCCGGAGTGCTCGAGGGCTGTCATGAAGCTGGTCTACTGTGCCCACTGCCTGGGGGTGCCTGGCGCCCGGCCCTGCCCCGACTACTGCCGCAACGTGCTGAAAGGCTGCCTCGCCAACCAGGCCGACCTGGACGCCGAGTGGAGGAACCTCCTGGGTGAGCCATCCCAGGCACCCTCACCCCACACTCCAGGCCCTGTCGTCGGGGGATGGGACTGGGGTGGGGATCGTGGGGAGACACAGGTCCGGTCTGCACAGCCTCAGTGGGGTAGAACATGGAGCTGCACTGGGGCAGGGGCCTGGGAGGGCCAGAGCACTGAGTGAGCACACCGACACATGACACACACGGACCAGCATGTGTGCATGCCAGCGTGAGTTGACATGCACGGCTCTGACACACAGTGTCTCAGCACACTTAACATGCTAACACGTGAGGTGACGTACTGTGTTCACACAGTGGGCCAACATGTATACATGCCAATGCACAGGAGAACTAACGTGCACATGCTGACATGCATGCACACGAACACGTGTGTGAGCTAAGGTGTACATGCTGCTTTGAGGTGAGTCAGCACACGTACGTGCCAGCAGACACAGAAGCTAATGTGGACATGTACTGACACGTCGTCAGCAAATGTGTGCATGTGTTTTCAGAAGTAAGCCAACGTGATAAAAGGATGGGTCAGCCTGAGTACACTCCCAGCTCTCCTGGCTAGCCCGGGCCTGTGCCCTGTGCTGTGGAGCGTGTGTTACCGGTGTGCACACATGGTGACATGTGCACGCGTGTGCTTACCCTCATGTCAGATTCCATGGTGCTCATCACTGACAAGTTCTGGGGCCCGTCAGGCGCGGAGAGCGTCATCAGCAGCGTGCACATATGGCTGGCGGAGGCCATCAACACCCTCCAGGACAACAAGGACACGCTCACAGCCAAGGTGCAGCAGGAGGGGTGGAGGGAAGGGGGGTGTCCCAGATGTGGCCCCTTCCGGGCCCAAGGCAGCCTCCTGGGCCCCTGTGGTGTTTCCCCAGGTCATCCAGGGCTGCGGGAACCCCAAGGTCAACTCCCAGAGCACCGGGCCCGAGGAGAAGCGACGCCGGGGCCAGCTGGAGCCACAGGAGAAGCCCCCCACAGGCACATTGGAGAAGCTGGTGAGTGTGCTCTCCATCCCAGGGGCCCCAGTCCGAGGCCTTGGCTGGGGGTGGCAGGCAGGCTGGCAGGCTGGGCCAGGACTATCCAGCAGCTGCCTGCTGCTCTCAGGTCTCCGAGGCCAAGGCCCAGCTCCGCGACATCCAGGATTTCTGGATCAGCCTCCCGGGGACGCTGTGCAGTGAGAGGGTGGCCATGAGCACTGCCAGCGATGACCGCTGCTGGAACGGGATGACCAAGGGCCGGTGAGCTCCCCGCCCTGCTGCACGGTGCCCGCCCCCCTCTCTGGGGACTCGAGGCAGTCCCTGCATGCCGAAGGCCCCGGGTATATGTGTGAGTCGTGTGACGAGGCTGAGAGAGAGGGACAGCTCTCCCGGCACTGCATGGGGCCGCCACCTACAGGAGATGGGGCCAGTGCTGGGGGCCACCTCCCCAAAGGGGGATCAGTGCTAGAGGCTGGTCCTCCCCGAGGTGGGGGGAGTACTGAGGTGCCATCTATCCAAGGGGGGCAGTGCAAGGGGTGCCGCCTCCCCAAGATGGAGTCGGTGTGGGGCGCCTCCTCCCCGAAGTCAGTGCAGTGCCGAGGTGCCACTGGGGGGTTGTGGTAGAGGCAGGGTCCTTGTCTTGGTGACAGGGCTTCTGCCCGTCTGGGCCCAGGTACCTCCCGGAGGTGATGGGCGATGGCCTGGCCAACCAGATCAACAACCCCGAGGTGGAGGTGGACATCACCAAGCCGGACATGACCATCCGGCAGCAAATAATGCAACTGAAGGTCATGACCAACCGGCTGCGCAGCGCCTACAACGGCAAGGACGTGGACTTCCAGGACACCAGTGAGCAGGGGCCCTTCGCGGGGCGGGGCGGCCAGCGCGCACGGGGCGGGGGTGGGGTGAGAAGCTAGATGGCGGGGGCGGGGCCGCGGCGGAGGTGGGGGCGCGGGGCGGGGCGAGGCCGGTCAGGCCCCAGGGAGGCGGGGCCCTCTAGGGGGAGGGACGCCGCGGCTCCCCGCCCGAGACCAGGACGTGGACGCCAGATCCACGCGTCTCCGCGCAAAGTTGTGTGTCCGGCCTGGGCTCCAGGTGGGGACGACAGCGGCGGACCCGAGAGCGGGGTCTGCTGGCCAGCCTCGGCGTCCGGGGGGGATGGCAGGGTGGAGCCGGCTCGGGCTGGGGCGTCGAGGACACGGGCCCGCCCGGCATGGCCTGAGCCTGCGCCTCACCAGGTGACGACGGTAGCGGCTCCGGCAGCGGTGGCGGCTGCCCTGACGACGCCTGCGGGCGGAGGGTCAGCAAGAAGATCTCCAGCTCACGGACGACCGCGACTCACGCCCTCCCCGGCCTGTCCGAGCGGGAGGGACCGTCCTCAGCCGCCGGCTGCCCCCGGCCCCATGCGCCCTTCCTGCTTCTGCTCCTCCTCACCTTGGTCCTCGCAGCCGCCAGGCCCTGGTGGCGGTAATGCCCCCGATCGCAGGGACTGTGGCCAAGGACTGACTTTGCCAAAACGGGAAACAGACACTATTTAATTACCCTGGTGGAGGGGGGGCGGGGCGACCCGGAGGGGCGGCTCTGCGTCTGCGCTGAGGGAAGGGTACATGGGGGTGTGACCCCCAGGCCTGGCCTCACCACCCTGCCATTTCATTTACTACGAGGCCCTCAGGTGAGCAGGGAGCAGGTGCCCCCAAAAGCCATGTATTTCAGGAACCTCAGGGGCACGGTGGCTGCCTCCCGTCTGCACGTGCCCACCCATCACCCTGGCAGACACATCACCTGCCCTCCGGCATCTCTCCAGAGAAGATGCTATCAGCAATCCCCTCCGAGAGGACCTGTGCCTTCCTCTCCCTTCCTCCTGCTGCTGGGAGCTGCCTCAGAGCCCACCCTCGACCTCCCCAGGAACCCCACAAGGTGGGGGACTCGGTCTTCCAGGGCCTAAGCGGGCCTTGAGATTGTGCATGACACCTTGAAGCTCAGTGGGGACTCCACCGTAGCACCAGCCTCGGTTGGAACCCCCCCCAGGGAGGGTGGTCCCGTGAGTCTGCAGACCTGGTTCTCGGCCAAGACCTGGTGTGAGTGAGACCTCCATGCAGATACAGCTTCAGCTGTCAGCAGGCCACAGCCAGGCCCAGCCAGCCACGTCCTGGCCCAGCCAGCCAGGTCTGGGCTCAGCCAGCCATGTCCAGGCTCAGGCTTCTGTGGGTGTTTCTTGGGGAGTGCTCTTCCTGCACAGAGCTTCTTGCAGCTGTGTACCACCCCTCTCACCCGTAAGTGCATGGAGGCAGACCTTGCCAGGGTCCACGGCTGGGCTGAGACAGCCTGACCACTGTCCTGCCCACCCCCCATTCTCACCCAGGGCCAGCTCCAGCAGTGCAGGCCAGGGCTAAAGGTGACCTGAGCTGTGAGCTGGCCACAGGGACACTGGGTGGCTGGGTGGAGCTGCAGCTCAGCAGGCACTGCAGGCCAGAGGGACCTGCGCCTGAGTCCCTTCCCTGACCTCAGCCAGCTGCAGGCGGCAGGGAGTTGAGCAGAGTGTGGACAGTTAAGGGCTTTTACAGATGTGCATCCATTTACAGACCCTCTCGGCCGCCTCAGACCCCAGAGCTGCTGTCTCAGCTCCCCCCAAAGAGCTTTTTGGGGAGTGGGCTGATCTTTGGCCCTGGTGTCCTTCCCTGCCCCGGGATGTGCAGGGACCCCAGGCTCACTCACTGTCCCAGTCCCCTCCCCAGCTTGTGCAGGCCCTCCCTCCTCCTAGGCCCTAGTTGCTGGCAGGCTCTGGGAAGTGGGGCGGCCCCCTGCTGGGAAGGGCCCCAGGCAAGGGGAAGGAGGCTCTCAAGGGGTCCTAACCAGCACGAGGCCCCAGAAGGCCACTCAGCACTGCTTTGCTTCTCCCCTCTGGTTTGGAGGTCAAGGTCTCCAGTCTGTCGTCAGATTTCCTGGGCGGGACCAAGTGTTCTCTGGAATTGGGCCCAGTCCCCACAGGGGAGCCCACCCAGTAACTGTGGCTAGTTCAGTGGCGGGTGCTGGGCCTGGGTCCTCCTTCCCCCAGGCTGTGGGGGCAGTGGTGGCTGTGTGCCAGGAAGGGCAGCACTTGTTTCTCCATGTGGCCGGCAGATGGGGCCAGAGCGCACCAGGTATCTGTGCATCAGGCCAGCTCTGACTTGGCCGCTGACCGTGGGGTGGTCTGGCCTGCGTGTCCTGTCTGTTCTGAGGTACCCGTCCCCCATGCTGTCTGTCAGCAGGTGAGGTGTGTACTTATATGAATAAAAGACTGGAGACTTGCACCCGAGCCAGGCCCCGTGTCACAGATGTGCTCACAAACAGCCCCGCCTGCCCTTGTAACCCCAGGATGGGGGGGGGAGCGTGTGAGCGCGTGTGAACACATGGGTGGCTGACTGTTCACTGGGAAACCAGAGGCTTGGGCACCGGTTGCGCCTGGCGGTGTGGCCCAGGACCTCTGTGTTTGGGATGCACCCCTTGTGGGTACATCATTCTATCGGTATCTGCATCCCATCCGGATTCGGGCTCTGGCCTTGACGAGCAGCCCACATGGGTGCATGCCAGAAGAAGGGAGAAGCCAGGGCAGGAGAGATCCCAGACGCCCCTGCATGCAGGGCCCACACAGTCCCTGCAGGCCCTATGTTTAGCCAGCCACTCTCCCCCAGGACAGACCTGAGCAGAGATGGCCCGGGAGTCCGGGTGCAGGGACCAGTGCTGTCCTGAGGCCTCAAGGATGACCTGATGGCCCTGTCCAGCCCCAGTGTCAGCAGAGCCCCACCGTGCATGCCACTGCTCACCATAGTGGGGACCTCAGAAGTCTCATCCGGCCACTCGGCCTCCCCAAGCAGAGGGGACTCGCATCAGGTGGCTGGCCGGCTGCAGCCCCATGCCTCACCCCGCGGGGTGCCTACAGTCCCACCCATCTGCATCCTTTGGGGTCCCACACAGGAGCAGGGTCCTCACTCCAGGCATGTGCTGAATGTGGGAGGGCCACTTTATTTGGGATTCGAGGCCCACAGTGGTCTGCCTGGCAAGGATTTTAACAGCATTTCTATTCCCCAGAAACCCCAGTTGCATTCTACACCCGAGCTGTGGACGCCCCTCCCGGGGCCCACCCCAACACAGGAGTGGGCACTGTACCCTAGAGAGTACAGCTGCACAGAGAGGGGCTCCTCAGGCGGCTGTAGCCTGAGCAGGGACCCTGACTCCAGATGGGGCTTCCCAGGACACCTGCTGCGTCCCCACCCATTCAGCCCCCCAGAGTCCTGGGGCCCCGTGCCTCCACTGGGAGATGAGGTGGGGTGCAGGACCCCTCCACTGGCAGGTCCTGTGGTGCCTCTCAGCCTGGATGAGGGTCATGTCAGTGGCAGGAGATGTGGATCACAGAGCTGCAGCCGAGGGCCCAGGCTCACCCCTGGCTGCAGGTAGCATGTCCTCAGGCACAGCCCAGGGCCCAGGTTCACTCCTGGCTGCAGGTGGGATGTCCTCCAGCACAGCCCAGGGCCCAGGCTCACTCCTGGCTGCAGGTGGCATGTTCTCAGTCACAGCCCAGGGCCTAGGCTCACTCCTGGCTGCAGGTAGCATGTCGTCAGGCACGGCCCAGGGCCCAGGCTCACCCCTGGCTGCAGGTAGCATGTTCTCAGTCACAGCCCAGGGCCCAGGCTCACTCCTGGATCCAGGTGGGATGTCCTCTGGCATAGCCCAGGGCCCAGGCTCACTCCTGGCTATAGGTGGAGTATCGGGTTCTCTGGAATGGTGAGGGGTGCAGGTTCAGGGGCTGCCAGCTTTCCTTCGAGAGTCTTCTCACTGTCGGGAGGGAGGGCACAGGTGAGGCTGGCACCCAGCACAGGACTGGCTCCACGGAAAGAGGCACCCCCTAAGGGACCACCCTGGAGCTCCCTAGCCCAGCCCGCCCTGCCATCACAGCTCTCGGCCTCCTCAGCTCCTCCAAGAACAGACAGACAGGAGAGCCGAGAGGCCAGCCCTCCCACGCCTGCTGCCAGCGTTCCCAGCCCAGTGGCCATGGGTGGTCTCCAGTCCAGCTCCCAGCAACACTGCACATTGTATGGGGATCCTTGGCAGGCCAGCTGTGGGCACCCGCAGCATGCCAGGTATGGGTGGCTTAGGCTCACAGGACGGGACCTTGGCACCCTGGTAATGGGTGGCCACACGTACACACGCTTGTGCACATACACTCATCTGCATTTTCACACTCACACTGTCACACCCCCATGGACACACTCATGCAGACACAGACACGCATGGACGCTCATGCACATGTGTACACATGCACACACATGCATATTCACACAGGCATCTGCACACACACGCACTCACCCCCACAGACACACACACACATGCTGTCTCTGCCCCACTCAGCCACGCCAGGCACTCCTTTGACTGGAGATGGTGCCCTCTGTCTAGGAACCGAGTTTGCTATCAAAATACTACCTCAAGTTCAGAATGGAAAACTGGCCCCAACACACCCCGATCCCCCTCCTTCAGCCCTAAATCCCCCCTGGGGTGCTGGAAACAGGTAGAGGCCCCATCTCAGGGCCATCAAAAAGTGGGGCAGGATTGTGGGGCGGAGGTAACAGCTGAGAGAAAAGTTCCTGGGGGCACATGGATGGGACCCCGAGGCCAGCAGCCCCATGACAAAGGAGCCTGGGTAGTCACTGCCCCAGCAGCCCGCCCCTGTGCAGCAGGAACCTCTTAAGGACAGGACCCCCATACCCCACAGGCAGAAGGTCTCTCACCCCGCAAAGTGAAGCATAACCCTAAACGCTTCCCTCCTTCCTTCATTGGGCCAAAATTTCTAGCAGAGCCCATTTATCTTCCCCACCTGGGAGAGCACAGAGGTGAGCCAACAAAGGTGTCATGGGAGATCTCAACACACAGGATTTGACAGGAGGAGCGTCAAGGTGGGGGTCAGACCAAGCGCCCTGACGTGGGAGTTAGGAGGGACTGGAGGAAAATGCCTTTAGAAAATCTCCCACAGATGCTGAAATGGCCTTTTCCCTACAAACATTGAACTGCTTAACAAAACCCAGCAAATACTCAAAGTCAGTGTGCACCTGAGCTCGGGAAGAGCAAACCCCCTGTGCTAAAAAGAAAAAGGGAGCTGGGACCCTGAGGTTGCAGCGAGCCCCCCGCCACCCCAAGACTGAGGTGCAATGGGGGGTGCAGACCCAGTGGAATGGGGGGAAGGGGCTTGGGGTAATGGGTGCACAGAGGTCAGGCAGGGGGCTGGGAGAGGGGCTTGGGGTAATGGGTGCACAGAGGTCAGGCAGGGGCCTGGGGGAAACACTACCGGTGACCTGGGAGACCCCCTCCAAGGGCAAGAGGGCCCTGTCCACTGGCCTGCAGAGAGGCCTGCAGAGCTGCCTGCCCAGGGCTTTGAGTGGAAAAAAGGTCTCCATGAAGACTCAAAGTCCCCAGACTGAGCCACACGAGGGTCTGGCATGTGCAACAGGAATCCTCGATGGTACCACTGGTCCCTGTACACTCAGTCCTCGGCCGGTGACAACGGGCATGAGCAGACACACAAGTATCCAGAGGCTTCACCGCTTGAGACAGCGCGGGGGTCCCAGGGAGATGATCTCCAAGGAAAACCTTACAATGTGCCCACAAAGCCCACCACCCAGAGGCAGCCCCGGAACTTCAGGCAACAGGTGGGCTGGAAGAATGGAAATGAGATGAGTATGTTTTAAATTATCAAAGAGAAACAAACCCCCCCACACAAAAAAAGGAATTGGAGCCATAAGGTTAGAAGAAGCCTATTTTTAAAAAGAAGACAAAAAATAAGGAGATTTGAAAAAGCATCAAGAAGCGCTGGTGCCCCCCCTCCCCACCACAGGAGGTGGCGGGGAGGGTCTCACTGCAGGCGAGCAGGCTATGAAGGGGCACAGGCCCTGGACTCCCAGGAGGCGGAAGCTGACATAAAACACTTAGGGATTGAATTTACCTCCCCAAAAAAGTGACCTTGTTTGGAAATCAGGTCTTCAAAGGTGTTACCAGTTAACATGAGGTTGTACTGGAGCAGGTGGGTCCTGACCTCGTCTGAGCTGTGTCTTATGAAAGAGCAGGGTTAGAGGACAGACAGCCTCCCGGCAAGGGAGGCACCGAGAGCCAAGGATCGCCCGGAGCACCAGGAGCTGGGAGAGAGGCCTGGAACGGATTCTCCCTCAGAAGGAATCCAGTGGCTGACGCCCTGATTTGGACTTCTGGCCTCCAGAACTGAGACAATAAATTTCTGTTCTGATAAGCCACTTGCTTATTGGTATTTTGTTACAGGCAGCCATGGAAGACCAATACGGACACACACACACACCCCATAGAAAAGAAAGTGCTGCAAGCCCCCCTCCCTGCTGCAGGTTGACGGCCTGAACACAGCCCCCAGGTGACAAGACCACACGCTGACTGAGCCCCTCTAGATGACGCCCTGGAAAAGGCAGACGTACAGACCAGAGCAGATCAGTGATGCAACGGCTAGGGGAAGAGGCTATAAAATAAATGGCCCCAGACCGTTGGCTACCCAGGTGGAAAAGATAAAACAAATACTGTAACTGGAATAAGGACCAGAGTGTGGAAAGCAACACTTCAAAACTTGGAGAGGACCACGGAGGCTGACAGGTAGGGCCTCAGGGCTTCACATCCGGAGAAGATGGAACCACGGAGGCTGAGAGCTAGGGCCTCAGGGCTGCACATTAGGAGAAGATGGAACCACGGAGGCTGAGAGGTAGGGCCTCAGGGCTGCACATCCGGAGAAGATGGAACCACGGAGGCTGAGAGCTAGGGCCTCAGGGCTGCACATTCGGAGAAGATGGAACCACGGAGGCTGAGAGGTAGGGCCTCAGGGCTGCACGTCCGGAGAAGATGGAACCACGGAGGCTGAGAGCTAGGGCCTCAGGGCTGCACATCCGGAGAAGATGGAACCACGGAGGCTGAGAGGTAGGGCCTCAGGGCTGCACATCCGGAGAAGATGGAACCACGGAGGCTGAGAGGTAGGGCCTCAGGGCTGCACATCCGGAGAAGATGGAACCACGGAGGCTGAGAGCTAGGGCCTCAGGGCTGCACGTCCGGAGAAGATGGAACCACGGAGGCTGACAGGTAGGGCCTCAGGGCTGCACGTCCGGAGAAGATGGAACCACGGAGGCTGACAGGGCCTCAGGGCTGCACATCTGGAGAAGATGGAACCACGGAGGCTGAGAGCTAGGGCCTCAGGGCTGCACATCCGGAGAAGATGGATAGGAGGGGCGTCAACATGAAAAGTTGCAAGAAGGAGACCAGACACATGAAATGCAGGCCACAGAGCATACAGGACTCCCGGATAGACGGCTAAGGAGTCCTGGTGGTGCAATGGTTAAGTGCTTGACTGCTAACTAAAAGGTTAGCAGTTTGAACCACTTAGCAGCTCTGCTGAAGAAAGACCTGGCAATCTGCTCCTGTAACGGTTAAACCAAAACCAAACCCATTGCCATTGGGTCAATTCCGACTCATGGTGACCCTACAGGACAGAGTAGAACTGTCCCATAGAGTTCCAAGGAGCGCCTGGTGGATTTGAACTGCTGACCTTTTGGCTAGCAGCTGTAGCTCTTAACCACTACGCCACCAGCGGTTCCCCGTAAAGCCTAGAAAACCCTGTGGGGGGGTGCTACTCTGTTACATCAGTATCGACTCAATGGAACCTTACAACAACAACGGACGGACGGACGGACGGATGGATGGAGACATTTGCCATTGCGTCAGCTCCAACTCATGGTGACCCCATACAGAACAGAATGAAACACTGCCTGGTCCTGCTTCATCCCGTTTCATCCTCCCCATCACCAGCGTGTTCAAGTTCATCTCTGCGGCTACGGTGCCAATCCACCTCACTGAGGGTCTCCCTCGCCCTTAGTACTACACCAAACATCTAGCGACTGATCCCTCCTGATGACATGTCGAAGCCCTGCTAGTGCAGTGCTTAAGAGCTCACGTGGCAACCAAAAGATCAGCAGTTCAAATCCACCAGCCACTCCTTGAAAACCCTACAGGGCAGTTCTACTCTGTCCTGTATGGTTGCTATGAGTCAAAATCTACTCAATGGCAACAGGTTGTTGTTGTTGGGTTGATGGCATGTCCAAACAAGGGACTTCAACAATGTTCTGTTTCGATCCATAAGGTTTTCATAGGCTAATTTTTGGAAGTAGGTCCTCAGGCCTTTCTAGTCTGTCTTAGTCTGGAAGCTCCATTGAAACCTATCCACCATGGGTGACCCTGCTGGTATTTGAAATACCGGTGGCAAACCTTCCAGCATTACAGCAACACGCAAGCCACCACAGCACGACAAACTGACAAAAGGGTGGTGTAAAGGACTTTTGTTGTTGTTGTCAAGTACCATCGAGTCGGTTCCAACTCATAGAGACCCTAGGTACAACAGAACGAAACACTGCCTGGTCCTACTCCATCCTCGGAATCACTGCCATGTTTAAGCCCATTGTTGCACCCACTGTGTCAATCCATCTTGTTGAGGGTCTTCATCTTTTTCACTGACCCTCTACCAAGCATGATATCCTTCTCCAGGGACTAGCCCTCCCTGATAACACGTCCAAAGTACGTGAGACGAATTCTTGCCATCCTTGCTTCCAAGGAGCATTCTGGCTGTACTTCTTCCAAGACAGACTTGTGCATTCTTCTGGCAGTCCACGGCAAAGTCAATATTCTTTGCCAACACCATAATTCAAAGGCATCAACTCTTCCTCACTCTTCCTTATTCACTGTCCAGCTTTGGCATGCATATGAGGTGATTGAAAACACCATGGCTTGGGTCAGGCTCACCCTAGTCCTCAGAGTGAGGACTTGCTTTTCAACACTTTAAAGGGGCCATTTGTCACAGATTTGCCCAACGCAATACGTCATCTGACTTCTTGACTGCTGCTTCCGTGGGCGTCGATTGTGGATCCAGGTAAAATGAAATCCTTGACGACTTTGATCTTTTCTCCATTGATCATGATGTTGCTCATTGGTCCAGTTGTGAGGATTTTTGTTTTCTTTATATTGAGGTGCAATCCATACTGAAGGCTGTGGTCTTTGGTCTTCATCAGTAAATGCTTCAAGTCCTCTTTCAGCAAGCAAGGTTGTGTCATCTGCATAACACAGGTTGTTAATGAGCCTTCCACCAATCCTGATGCCACGTTCTTCTTCATATAGTCCAGCTTCTCAGATTGTTCGCTTAGCATACAGATTGAATTGAGTATGGTGAAAGGATACGACCCTGACACACACCTTTCCTGATTTTAAACCACACAGTATCCCCTTGTTGTGTCCGAACAACTGCCTCTTCATCTATGCACAGGTTCCTCATGAGCACAACTAAGTGTTCTGGAATTTCCACTCATCGCAATATTATCCACAATTTGTTATGATGCACACAGTCGAATGCCTTTGCATAGTTAATAAAACACAGTCACTAAAGCATCTTCTGGCGTTCTCTGCTTTCAGCCGAGATCAGTCTGACGTCAGCAGTGATATCCCTGGTTCCACATCCTCTTCTGAATTCGGTTTGAATTTCTGGAAGTTCCCTGTCAATGTTCTGCTGCAACTGCTTTTGAAGGATCTTCAGCAAAATTTTACTTGGGTGTGATATTAATATTATTCAATAATTTCCGCATTCTGTTGGATCACCTTTCTTGGGAAGAGGCATAAATACGGATCTCTTCAGTTGGTTGGCCAGGTAGCTGTCTTCCAAATTTCTTGACATAGACGAATGAGCACTTCCAGTGCTTCGTCCATTTGTTGAAACATCTCAATTGGTATTCTGTTAATTCCTGGGGCCTTATTTTTTGCCAGTCCCTTCTGTGCAGCTTGGATTTGTCACACGTCTGTCAGTGTGCCGTACTGTGGTGACTTGCGTGTTGCTGTGGTGCTGGAAGCTATGCCACCAGTCTTTTAAATGCCAGCAGGTTCACCTGTGGTGGACAGGTTTCAGCAGAGCTGCCAGACTAAGAAAGGACTTCTACTATCAGTAAAAAAACAGACAATAGAAAAACGGGCAAGGATTCAACGCGCACACATATGGGTCATTCACAGAAGTGGACACCAAACAGCAATAAACAGATATGTGAAAAAAATGCTCAGCTTTGTCATCAAGAAACTTTCCAAAGGATCGTACAGTGTGAGGCTCTGACTCTGAAAACCTTAAAAGGGAAAACAGTTGTGCATATCACAGGGAGACCTAAATGAGAGCAAAATCACAGAGCGGGGTAAGACTTGTGCGTTCTGCTCAAGACGTCTGAGCAGTCCAGCAGGTGGGGCCCTCAGTCCATGAGGTGGCAGCTTAGGGGCTCCTTTTACTATTTTGATCTTTTATTAAAATGTACAATATTACACCCAAGTTGGGTCCAGGTTTTGTAGGGCCTTGACGCTTACATGGGGCTGGGAGGGAGAGGGCGGTCTCTTCCAGAAAGGAGCACAGATTCCCGCCAACATCAAGAAGGGCAGCCCTGTGCTCTGAGTGTCCACTCTGCCTCATCGGAATCGATGGTAGCATGGGAAATACTTCATTTCCTCTGCTTGAAGAAGACAGCCAAGAGGGGGCTGGGGAGGTCAGGCAAGAGGGTGGGGAGAAGGTGGTAGGGAGGGAGGCACAAGGCGGCCCCCCAGGCTCTGAAGGTGGCCAGGGAGAAAGCTGAACCTACCTTATTGGCATCTTTCTCCCGTCCCCACCATGGACACACCCACCATCTGCTACCCTCTCAAGAGAGCACAGGCACCCCCCACTTTGGGGCGGAACCGTGAGGCCCTCATGTTCCAGGCCCTTTCTCTCCCTCACCAACATTCCAGGCCGGAATGACCACCTGTCCCACTTCACCCCTAGCTCCTTCTCCCCTGCCTGTGTCCCCGTGGACTCTGGCCCTCTTCCACTCCCAGCTTCCCCAGCCTCCAGAGGGTTACCTGGCTGCTCCCCCGAGAAAGTCCAGGTACCGAGGGGAGTAGAGGGGCCGGGGGAGGGGTGGTGGTACCCTCCCCATCTCCATGCCAACTTGTTCCACTCCCTCCCTGTCCACCCCAGTGCTGCACCCTGCCACCTCTCTGTCCCCTGAGGATTTGAGCCCCTTTTTTTTTTTTCACAGGCCACGAGTCTGAGAGGGGCCCATCGACCCTTGGTACCCTGCAACCCCACATCATGGCCCACATTACAGCCCTGCCTGGACCCACCTCCCACCAGCCCCTTCCCCGTCACCTCCCTCCTCCCCAGCCCCTCCAGGCCTCACTGCTCCTCTTAAGGGAAACTGACTCCACGCTGCCTGTCTGCCCCACGGCGCAGGGCCCCTTCTCCAAAGCTGAGGGCCTCAGGAACAGGTGCTGGATCCAGTCAAAGAGGACCCTGCGGGCCACCGAGGGGCAGAGAAGACAAGAGCGAGGGCTGCAGGGACATGGGGAGTGAGGCACATTCATGAACCCAAGGGGCCGGCTAGACTGAGACCCACCCTCAGCAAACGAACACTTGAACACCTGACTGAGCTGTACCCCCCCAGCTAAACCCAGCCCTCAACAGACTCTGAGATTACACACACACACACACACACACACACCTGCCTGTGGCCTTGGGCCCTAGGTGCTGTAGGCAAGCACCCCTCACTTCTCGCTGCCTAGCCCACCTTCCTTCCTCCTCAAGTGCCCTCCTCTCACTCTCTGCAGGTGATTTTGTCTATTTCCCTGAGAAAACTGATGCCAGAATTCTTGCCCCCAGGTGTGCCCAGGTGCGTCCAGGTGCACCCAGCTGATGTTCCCTCCCTGGCAGGTGGATCCGACTCCATTCACATCTCAGAGATTCTCAGCTCGAAGCAGGACTAGCACACAGCCCTTCTGTCACCCCGCCCTTCCCTGTGCCTCCAGAGTTCCTCAGTGGAGGGTTGACAAGGCCATCTCTGGCCATTGCTCCACCCAGGGACACCTTCCACCCAGGCCCAGGGACCTCCACACAGCAAAGCCCAGAAGCTGGTCATCAAGTCCCCTGACCCCCGCGTCACACGTGGTGCTTCTCTCCAAGCATCGTCACGAGGGTTTCCAGAACAACCTGTCCGTCCCCAGGTCTGCCGCCTCCCCAGGCCACTCGCAGTTACTACTGTGCCATGTCCTCCAGCAGCTCAGTCCTCATGCCACCCCACATCAGGGGCCAGAAGCCGCAGCTCTGCCCCGCTCCTCCTCCCTGTCTTTCTAGCCCCTCAAGCCCCTTCATCTCACACCTGCCATCTGGTGGGGAGCCTGCTGGCTCTGCTTCAAGGATGCCCTGGACCCCTCTCCTACCTCCCTGGGCCTCCCCTGGATCCCCACCTGGACCCCCGCCCAGACTGCTGCCTGGGCTGCTGCACCCCTTGCTGGTCACTGTTGTCCTGACCATCCCCACTTTGCCCTCACTCCCCCAGGATTCTCAGTATCCCCACCAGAATGAGCTTGTTCAAGGGCGAACACTCTACCCTCAGTGCCAGACCTCCAGCCCTTCCGCCTGAGGGCCCTCAAGGCCCCACAATGTCACCAGCCCCTCCCCCATCACCTCTGACCTGGCCCCCCACTGCTCTGCCCAGCTGCCCTGGCCCCAGCGGCCCCCAGCACATAGGTCCTGCACTGCCCCCACACCAGAGCTACTGGGGGCTCAGCTCAGGCCTCTCCAACCTCAAGTCTCAGGGAGAGCCCCCATTCACAAGTGGGTGTGGAGCCCACGCATGATGACCCGAGGCAGCTTTATACACTGGAAGGGCCCACCCAGAAGGGGAGGGAGCCAGCCTGGGTGCTGTCTCCTGGGGGTGGGGCCTCCCTGGGGGCTGCAGGGACCCCACCCACACCAGGGCATCTGCACCAGGACCACATCTGGGTGGGGGCCAGGCCAGGCACAAGGCAGGCGGGGGAGCCTACTTCCAGACAGGTATGGTGGGGCCAGGGTGGCCACACCCAGAGGACAGCGGTGGGCACTTTGGGGCCTGGTGTGGGGTCTGCAAAGTGCCCTGGTAAGGCAACTCTGGGGCAGGGGCCACACTGAGACCACCAGGCCCATCCTGACCCGGGTCGCACAGGCCCATGTGTGAGGTGATGTCTGCGAGGGCCCTGTGGAAAGGGCCCAGGGGCTGAGTCCCCAGACGTGGGACATCTTGGGGCCTCGTGTCAGCTGTCAGGTCATGATTCTCGGGGGAAAGGAGCACTCCCCCTACTGCCAGGTGCCTCAGACCACCAGTGGGCTGGCCGCTGCATCCTCACATCCTCTGTGTCCCCCCTGCAGTCCCCTCCTCTGCTCCCTCTGCTCCTCCTCCCCCTGCCTGCCCCTCCCTCTTCCTCAGCTCCATTTCAGGGGTGGCGTGTTGTCTCCTTCGCTCCCCACTCATCTCCTTAGCCTCTGTCAGACTGGCTGTCCCTCCTCATCGCTGGCCAGGGCAGGGTAACAGCAACCTGGGCACGTGGGGAACTACCAGGACCACTCACAAGCCACAGGATGCCCCCCAGAGCCACACCCCAAAGCTCCCTCCCTCTGTCCCCTTCCTGGCACCTAGGTTGACAGTAAATGGTCAAGAACAACAGCTCATGTGCACCCTTGCTTAGGCTCACGTCTTTCTGGGACAACTAGGAAGTCCTTGGTCTGGGGCTGTCCCTGCGCACCCCACCTCACAGCGCCTGGTGTTCAGCCTTGGAGGGGTGGGGGTACTGGCGCCCTCCATCACCATGACCCAAGACACCCTTCTTAAGCCCGGGTCCCCACGGCCACAGCAAGGTCCTGGTCCAGCTGCCTGGCCCCTGACATTGACTCCGACTGGCCCAACCGGAGCCCTACCTGGACTGCACAGTCGGGGGCTGAGAGCTGAGAGGAGCTGCTGTCCCCTCACCAGCCAGAGGTGCCCACCTAGAGAAGGGGTGGACCCCAGGTATGGGTCAGGCACTATGTGCCTGAGGAGGGCACTGAGGCCAACTTCGGGTCCCAGGACCCAGGGATCTGTGAGCCCTGACCTTCAGGCACAGGTGGCTGCCCCTCTGAGCTCAGAAGGGGGAAGGGGGGACTATTTGTGCTTTCAGCAAACCCGTTGTGATTTGGGTGGGTACGTAAGCTCAGACCCCTCCTGCCCCAGCTCTAGGACCTGCTGAGCAGCCAATGTGAGGCTCAGGGCAGCCGGGCTGCAAGCTGGTCTGAGCAAAGGCTCACACCCACCCTCCCCCACCCCCCCCACCCCCCCATCTGTGTGTGACCCCAGGCAAAGACCTGCCCTCTCTGAGCCTGTTTCCTCCTCTGAGAAGTGGGACTTAATGTCCTGGCCGCTTCCTGAGACCCCGTGCCCCTGGCTGCCTCCTGAGGCCCCGTCCCCCCAGCCACTTCCTGAGACCTCGTGGCCCCGATCACCTCCTGAGGGAGCAGGAATGGGGACTTGGCATGCCTCCGTTGGGGTGGCTGGTGCACTGCCCACCTTACCCACCCAGAGAGGTGGCCACCACAGAGGCCCTGGGCTGCCAGACACCTTCCCGGGGACAAGAAGGGCTGAGGGACTGGCTTCCTTCTCTCCACCCATCCTCAAAAAGAGTAGACACCCATGGACCACCAGAAACTTCCCTGGCTGAGTCTTTGCCCAGGGCCGGGTGCAGGGGCCCTCAAGGTGGGCATCTGGGGGGTGCTGACCCTAGAACAAGATGTCTAGAAGTGCCATCTAGCAAGAAGGGTTCGCGATCTGGGCTACAGGTACAGTTGGCCAGGGGTGGCGCGGGCAAGGCAGGTAATCAATGCCCTCTGCTGTAGCTCACCTAGATGGCGCCTGGGGAGAGGGAAGCATGGAGGGCACCACGGGGGCAGAAATGGCTCAAGCCACACTGGCCTACGGCCCCCACAGCCCACCAACCCAGCTCAGAGGGTTGCTGCCGGGGAGGCCTCGAGGTCAATCACTGGACACGCACATGGACGCTCTTCCCAGGGACACCGGGTGGGGGGCACATGGTCTCCGGGTCCCTCACACTGGCCCCGCACAGTCCCCGCCCCAAGCACGGCAAGCACACAGAGTGACCAGCACAGTGTTCGCAGGCCGCTCGTTCCAGAGCTCCATGTTCAAGAGGGCCGGGAGTAATCTGACCCAACCATCCTGTGAGAGCTGGGTAGACTGGGCCGATCCGCTTAGAGCAGCTGGACTTTACGCGTACAGGTCCTCGGGCACTGAAAGAGCAGAAGAAGGAGGCAGGGGGTCTCAGGGGTCTCAACACACAGTCACTCTAGAACTTTCCCCGGGGAGCCGGCCCTCTTTGGAAGCCCCAAGGACAGATGCCCCAGGGAGGACGTCGCTGGCTCTGCAGAGTTCCGCCTCCAGCTCCCTCAGCTACAATGAGGCATAGGTGTTCAGCGGTAGAATCCCTGCCTTCCACGTAGGAGACCCAGGTTCGACCCCCGGCCAGTGCGGCTCATACACAGCCACCGCCCGCCTGTCGGTGGAGGCTTTCGTGTTGTTATGATGCTGAACAGGTTTCAGCAGAGCGTCCAGACTAAGACAGACTAGGAAGAAAGGCCTGGTGATTGACTTCTGAAAATCAGCCAATGGAAATCCTGTGGGTCACGCAGTCTGACCCGAAACTGATCATGGCGATGGTGCAGGACCGAGCAGCGTTTTGTACCATTGTGCAGAGTCGCCGTGAGTCGGGGCCAAGTGACGGCAGCTAACAACAGTGATAACCTTAACTGCAACAGCACAGTCTATGTAACTGAAGGGACACCTGAAGGCCCCATGCGGTTTCTGAGAGTCTGGGGGCCTGTCTGCTCCCGTGGGGCGGCAGCCTCCACTCTGATGTCTCAGTTGACGGCATCATGGAAGGGAGGGTCCAGGGAGACAGCCACAGCCTGGAGGACCTCCCAGAGGCCTGGGTTCACCTATACCTGGAGGTGTGTCACATGGACGGTGCCTAGCACAAAGCCAGGTACCGGGTGGGTGCTCAGTGGGGTGCTTGGCCTCTGTGTTCCCTCTTCCTTCCTCCCCACAGACACTGCGGCAACCGCGAGGGGGGTGGTAAGCCGCACCGGGTTCTGGTATATTCTGAAGAGACAGGGAAGTCCCCTGAGGAACGGGGTGGGCCGGCTGTGAGCGAAAGCTAGCAAGGTGGGCAGGATGATGGCATGGCTGTGACCAGAGACTGTGGCAAGGCAGGTGTGTGGAGCCCCTGCCAGGTGCTTAGAAATCCATCAAGTTGCAGCCATCAAGTTAGAAAGACAAACTGAAGGGACAGAGTAAAGTCCAGAGGAAATTAAGGAACTAAGTGTCAAAAAATTAAACCACAGAACGACTAGATAAAAACCTGAGCGAATTTAACTTTTGAACAGAGAAGGATATTTCTGACCATGATACCCAAAGCAGAAATCATAAACGAAAAGATAAACAGGTGAATTTTGAACGTGTCCATGCATCAAAAAAGGTGAGCAAAACGGGAGAACTTCAGAAAGGAAAAATGTGTGACATGTCCTTATGTAATGAGCTTCTACAAATCAGCAAGCAGAGTGAAAGTAACAGACATCTACAGGCTACACCCCAAAGAATTACGAACACCATAAACATATAAACATATTTTTACCCTCACCAAAGGCATGCAAATCAAGCCAAGACGGCACACTCTCGCATTAGCCATCGCCCCGTTAATACCGGTGCCGAGAAGTGGATGCTCTGCCTACACAGCTGGCAAATTGATTCTCTTTAGAGGGCAACTTGGCATAGCTCCCAAGCCTCAGAATCCCCATGTGTTTTGACCATTCGAAGTCTCTGATGGCACAAAGGAGCCCTGGTGGCGCAGTGGCCAAGTGCTCGGCTGCTAACAGAAAGATCGGTGGTTCGAACCCACCAGCCGCTGCAAGGGAGAAAGATGCTGCAGTCTGCTTCTGTAAAGATTACAGCCTTGGGAACCCTATGGGGCAGGTCTACTCTGTCCATAGGGCCACTATTACTGATAATCGACTCAACGGCACACAACAACAACATATACATAAAAACCAAAAAACCAAACCCACTGCCGTCGAGTCGACTCTGACTCGTAGCGACCCTATAGGACGGAGTAGAACTGCCCCATGCGGTTTTCGAGGCTGCTGTCTTCACGGAAGCAGATCGCCAGGTCTTACCTCCCTTGGAGCCGCTGGTGGGTTCAAACCGCCAACATTTTGGTTAGCACCAGAGTGCTTAACCACTGCACCACCAGGGCACTTGACCACTGGAACACTTTATATACATATATACACATACGTACGTTACACACATTCTCTATATCTTATACAATTAACAAGCGTAGCTTTTAAACTAAGAAACGCCCACTGGGCACTCTTTCCTCTCTGGCAGGCATGGCGGATGCTATGGTTGTCTTGGGTCCCACACTCACCCCTGCTGCCACTGTCCCTCTCCAGGAACTGCCCCCTACAGGCCCCCCACATCTGTCGAGGGCCCTCCTACCACACGCTTACAGGAGTGTCCCACACGGTCCCCGTGACCCACCCACCCCAGAGCCCCATCTTCCACAGGAGACCCAGGATATCAGGTAGAGTGACCGCTGACCCTGGGGCCTGCTGTGACCTGCAAAAAGCCACCCTCCCCTCTGCCATCTCTACGAAAGCAGATTTGAATCTGCCACTCACGACCCCTGACAGCCACCAGGACCCACTGCAGCTGCCCTTCTTCCCTGGACTCTGGTCTTATCACTGTCCCGGCCTCCAGTCTCTCTGTGATTTCCACAGGCTCCATCACCCCAGGGACACACCCAGCGTGGGGGGACCCTCAGGGATGCACGTGGGAGAGGCAAGCAAGGGAATCAACCTCTTGAATGCAGCCTGAGGACCTGGGGGAGGAACGTCAACAGGCCCCAGCTGCTTCTTGGGAGCAGGGGACAGAGGGATGGGGAGGCTGGGTGACCCTGGGCAGGTTCCAACAGTCCCCAGAGGTGCAGGGGCAAGTGTCCTCGAGTCCTGGCCTTTGTGCACCCAGCACCTCCTCCTGACGAGTAGTCACACAGTGTGGAGTGGGGATGCCTTCAAGGTCAGGCTCCAGGGCAGAGGTACCCACAGGCTCGGACACGGAGCCCAGAGCCTTTGGAAGCTCCTGGAGGGTGCCAGGTCTTGTGTGCCGGGCAGAGAGTGTTTAGACACAGCCTCGGTGCAGCTGCTGAGCAGACAGAAGGGGCATCTGCTCTGTGAGCCCAGCAGAGGAAAGGCCCCATCAGGCAGGAGACAGGCAGGCTGGAGGCCAGGGCCCCAGGACTCTGTTCTACCCAGTGGACACAGCTGTGTGGCACGCCAGATGAGGAACAGCCAGGGAGAGGAAGTGCAGGCCTGGAAGGTCGGCCAGCACAGACTTCAGGGTGGACAGAGGTGTGACCCCAGAGAGGACCAGCCGGCTAGCCCATTAGGAGCTTGGACCCTGGAGCCCTAAGTCCCCTCCAGCCTGGCTTGCTCCACAGTCCGTGCTTCTGCTCTCCATTCTGTTGAATGAGGTGAGGGGTGTCTATCTCCTGGGCCAGGTATGTCCTGTGAATGCTCAAACGGGGCTAGCTGTGTAGCAAGTGCTAAGTGTTAGCTGTAATTAATTGTTCAATGGGTTGGGCCCTGGAGCCACCATTCAGAAGCAGGGTTCTGTGGTCTGGGGTTGTAAGCGTCCAGCACAGAGGACCCTCCCAGTGTGCAGAAGAGAATCCACCCAGGTGTGGAGGAGAGACCCCCCTAGGTCCAACAGAGAGCCCCCAGGTGTCCAGCAGAGACCCCCCAGCTGTCCAGCAGAGAGCTCCCCAGGTGTCCAGCAGAGAGTCCCCGGGTGTCCAGCAGAGACCCCCCAGGTGTCCAGCAGAGAGCTCCCCGGGTGTACATCAGAGTGCCCCCAGGTGTGGAGCAGAGAGCCCCAGGTATCTGGCAGAGAGCCCCCAGGTGTCCAGCAGAGAGCCCCCAGATGTGCAGCAGAAAGCCCCCTGGTACCACGTCCCACGTCTGTGGGGACCAGGGCGCCCTCTCCCAGGGGACAGTGGCCAGGCTGGCTCGGCGCCCTCGCTCCCTCCCGCAGGCCTGAGTCGGAAGGGATCCTGGTCGCCCTCAGGGACACATACTCATGGTCAGGGCGGCACCACAGTCCCGCTTGTGAAACTCGTTCCAGGCTCTGGTCTTGCAGAACTTGCTGCAGGTCAGGATGCCGTAACAGCGGGTGCAGGGTGAGAGGCGCACCCCGATGGAGCGGCCGCACTGGTGGCAGAACTTGAAGAAAGGGATCCTGCCGGCAGAGCGTGCGGTCAGCCGGTGCCCCACGCCTCTGCCCGTCCCATGCCTCATAATCCGTGCCAACCCCGGGATCCCACGCAGGGGCACATCCACCAGGCAGGACGGTGGTACCAGCCTCCAGCCAGCCCCTGGCCCAGGCCGTTGCCGGGTGTTCATATAAGGGGTGCTTGCTGGACAGGCACGGGAGACCTGAAGGTGCCTGCCCCACGGACGCTGAGAACAGAGCTAGAAGAACAGTTAACACACACAGCGCCCAGGAGCCAAGCCATTCTGGGGACAGCCATGCTGCCACAATCACGGGAGTTGGGACAATTTTTAAAGTAACAAGTGACAAGGTCTGTGATGTAATGTTGAGTGAGAAAAGCAAGTTATGACTAAGTATAGAATAATACGAATTCTGCAAGTGTGTGTGTATCTGTGTGTGTACTCCCAGCTGCTGCTGAGTCGATTCTGATTCATGGCACCCCCGTGTGTGTGAGAGCAGAACTGTGCCCCAAAGGGCTTTCAACGGTTGATTTTTCAGAAAGTAGATTGCCAGGTTCTTCTCTTGAGGGGCCTCTGTGTGATCTCAAAACCCCAACCTGTGGTTAGCAGCTGAGTGCTTAGCCATCTGCACTGCCCAGGGACTCCTGTGTATGTACACACACACAAATACATAAACACTCATACATATGGGCACATGTACACACACATATACATAAACACACACACAGGCACATGTACACACACACATACATAAACACACAGGCACATGTACACACACATACATAAACACACAGGCACATGTACACACACATATACATAAACACAGGCACAGGTACACACATACATAAACACACAGGCACATGTACACACATACATAAACACACAGGCACATGTACACACATACGTAAACACACAGGCACATGTACACACATACGTAAACACAGGCACATGTACACACATAGGTAAACACGCAGGCACATGTACACACATACGTAAACATGCAGACACATGTACACACACATACATAAACACAAGGCACATGTACACGCACATACGTAAACACATAGGCACATGTACACGCACATACATAAACACACAAGCACATGTACACACACATACATAAACACACAGGCACATGCACACACATATACATAAACACACACACAGGCACATGTACACATATACGTAAACACACAGGCACATGTACACACACATACATAAACAAGCATACATATAAGCACATGTACACACGCTTATCACACACATGTTCCACATGTGCCCATCTGCACAGGGACGGGCTGGAGGGAAACACCACTGTGTCAACAGTCTATCAATGGAAGGGAGAAATCCAGTAACTCCTCTTGTTTATTCCTCCTACATCCTCCAGGCTTGCACAGTGAAGAACGTTTATGACAAACAGCGTAACTGCCACCACCACCCACACACAGCAATTTCAGGCACAGCCAGTCTTCATTATTCGCAGATTCCATATTTGGGAATTCGCCTACTTGCTAAAACATGTTTGTAACCCACAAATTAAGGCTTTATGCTGTCGTGGTCATTTGTGGGCATGCTTCCAAAAATAAAACCCAAACCCATTACCTTCAAGTGTTCTGACTTAGAGTGACCCTGTAGGTCAGAGTAGAACTGCCCTATAGGGTTTCCAGGCAGTGATCTTTATGGAAGCAGATGGACAGGTCTTTTCTCCCATGGAGCCACTGGCGGGTTCTAACCACCAGCCTTCCAGTTATCAGCCAAGCACTTAACCCCTGTGCCACCGGGGTTCCTTGTGGAGCTCCTTAAGAGCAGCAAAACGTTGAGTCGCCCAACACATGTTCTCAGCTGAGGTCCAACAAGGCAAAAGTCTACCTTCTGCTTCCAGTTGTCACGTTGTAGACACGGGTCCTCTCTGCGGTGTGCTTAGTGCCCCATTTTCCATGTTTCTGTGCTACGTGTAAGTAAGGTGCTGTTAAGTGGTCCCAAGCATAGTGTGGAAGTGCTGTCCGTGTCCCTAAGGGCAAGAAGGCTGTGCTGTGCTTCAAGCAGAAAATACGTGTGTTCAATAAGCTTCATGCAGGCACCAGTTACAGTGCTCTTGGCTGTGAGTTCAATACTAATGAGTCAACGATACATATTCACTGCTGATGCTATGTGCTGTCGGGTCAGTTCTGATTCATAGCAACCCTATGTACAATAGAACAAAACCACTGCCTAGTCCTGCTCCATCCTCACAATCATTGCTATGCTCAACCCCGTTGTTATAGCCAGTGTGTCAATCCATCTTGTGGAAGGTCTTCCTCTTTTTCACTGATCTAATTTACCAAGCATGATGTTCTTCTCCAGGGGCTGGTCCCCCTAATATCCAGGGGCTGGTCCCCCGAATAACATATCCAAATTATGTAAGACGAAGTTTTGCCATCCTTGCTTCTAAGGATCATTCTAGGTGTACTTCTTCCAAGACAGGTGTGTTTGTTCTTCTGGCAGTCCATGGTATATTCAATATTCTTCACCAACACCATAATTCAAAGGCATCAATTCTTCCTCAGTCTTCCTTATTCATGGTTCAGCTTTCACATGCATATGACCTTAGTCCTTAAAGTGACAGCTTTGCTCTTTAACACTTTAAAGAGATCTCTTGCGGCCAATTTGCCAAGTGCAGTGTGTCTGTGTCTTTTGATTTCTAGACTGCTGCTTCCATGGGTGCTGATCGTGGAGCCAAGTAAAATGAAATCCTTGACAATTTCAATATTTTTTCCATTTATCAAAATGTTACTTATTGGTCCAGTTGTGAGGATTTTTGTTTTCTTTATGTTGAGGTGTAATCCATACTGAAGGCTGTGGTCTTTGATCTTCACCAGGAAGTGCTTCAAGTCCTCTTCACTTTCAGCAAGCAAGGTTGTTGTCTGCGTATTGCAGGTTGTTAATGAGTGCAGTGTAATGGATTCCTTCTGTGTGGCCTTTTCTCTCCTTGGTCTTGTAACTCCCACCCACGTGACTGGGCGGGACTGTGCAAACAGGGTAATTGTAGCCCGCCAAGGGGATTGGTCAGTTTTGCCACCCTGCTGGGCTTGAAATGAGCCACCCCAAAAGTGGAAAAGAGAAGATACCACACCGCCACCACCAAAGAACAGCCAGGAGCCACCACGTCTTTTGGACCCCAGATCCTCGCGCTGAAAAACTCATGGAACCAGGAGACCAAGAGAGAAGGAGAGCTGTAGCACTGAAGACAGTGAGAAGCGGTGGCAGAGACCCAGCAGCAGGAGACAGCATGATAGGCTTCCTGGCCCACGGAGAGAGAAAATTGAGTGCCCTTGGGCAGGGAGAGGCACGTCTGGGAGCACAGCTGGGAAGAGGCTGTCCTGATGGGAGAACTGTATCCTGAGCGTTCCTGAACCTGAACTGTAACCTGTTACTTCCCTAATAAACCCCATAATCGTGAGTGTGGTCTGTGAGTTCTGTGTGGCCACTGCAGTGAATTATCGAACCCAGCAGAGGAGAGAGTGACGTGGGAGGAACCGTTGGTGTTAGAATTGGTAAAGATGGCAGAGAGAGGAGGCCTATTTGACCTCACTTCACAGGAAACAGCCATGGGCTCTTGATATTGATTTCCCCTTCACCCTTATAAAGTTAGAGGAGGTTAGACAGCACCCCGCTCGGTTTTTACAATGAGTCTTCCTCCAATTCTGATTCCCCATTCTTCTTCATATAGTCCAGCTTCTCAGATTATTTGCTCAGCATACAGATTGAATAGGTCTGGTGAAAGGATGCAACCCTGACACACACCTTTCCTGCTTTAAACCACACAGTATCCCCTTGTTCTGTTCAAACGACTGCCTTTTGGTCTATGTATAGGTTCCGCATGAGCACAATTAAGTGTTCTGGAATTTCCATTGTTCGAAAGGTTATCCATAATTTGTTATGATCCACACAGTTGAATGCCTTTGTATAGTCAATAAAACCCAGGTAAACATCTTTCTGGTATTCTCTGCTTTCAGCCAGGATCCATCTGACATCAGTAATGATATTCCTGGTTCCATGTCCTCTTCTAAATCCGGCTTGAATTTCTGGCGGTTCCTTGTCAATATACTGCTGCAGCCGTTTTTGAATGCACTTCAGCAGAATTTTGCTTGCGTGTGATATTAATGATATTTTTCTATAATTTCCAAATTCGGTTCGATCACCTTTCTTGGGAATAGGCATAAATATGGGTCTCTGCCAGTCAGCTGGCCAGGTAGCTGTCTTCTAAATTTCTTGGCATAGAAGAGTGAGCACTTCCAGAGCTACATCCGTTTGTTAAAATATCTCAATTGGTATTTCGCCAATTCCTGGAGCTTTGTCTTTTGCCAATGTTTTCAGTACAGCTTAGACTTCTTCCTTCAGTACCCTTGGCTCCTGATGATATGCCACCTCCTGAAATGGTTGAACACTGACCAATTCTTTTTGATACAGTGATTCTGTGTATTCCTTCCATCTTCTTTTGATGCTTCCTGCCTCGTTTAATATTTTCCCCATACAATCCTTCAATATTGCAACTCGAGGCTTGAATTTTTTCTTCAGTTCTTTCAGCTTGAGAAATACTGTGTGTTCTTCCCTTTTGGTTTTCCATCTCCAGCTCTTTGCACTTGTCATTATAATACTCTGTCTTTTCGAGCCGCCCTTTGAAATCTTCTGTTCAGCTCTTTTACTTCATCATTTCTCCCATTCACTTTAGCTACTCTATGTTCAAGAGCAATATTCCATAAGGTGTCTTTAAACAGAAACACGCATAAAACAAGGTTATTATTGACTGGTTGATGAAAATGTTGTGATCACAGGCTTACAGGAACCTAACCCTGTATTTCCCCCAGGAGCAATGGTTCAGTATCCGCTAATTCAGTGTTTGCAGCAACTTTATAGAACACAACTACCATGAATACTGAGGACGTTTCAGAAATACGCTTTCAATTAAACAGTCCATTCTCCTAGGGAGAATGCAGGTTTGGGTTCCTTCCAGCCTCTGGTCATGACGTTTTTGTGAAGCAATCAATACACCAACTAGGGGAGCCTAAGAGTGGGGAGGGGGGGCTGTGCCCCCAGGGATGCCCTGCACTCAGGTCCCTTGATGGCCCACCTAACCACTGAGGCCCTCACCAAGTCACAGAACTGAAGGGAGAATCTAGAATACAGAGACCAAGGCTAGGGAAAGGAGCCCTGGTGGCGCAGCACTTCAGCACCCGGCTGCTAACAAAAAGATGGATGGCTCAAACCCATCCAGCGGCTCCACAGGATAGAGACCGGGCGGTCTGCTCCCCGAGAAACCCGACGGAGCGGTTTCTGTCACACGGGGCGGCTGTGAGTCAGAATCGACTCGATGGCACCCAACAATGACAAGGCTAGGTAGCTGATGCCTTAAGCTTCCCCGGCCCCACAGCCCTCTCCATGCTTCTTAGAAAGTGAGGTGGGAGACACAGTGCAGAGTTAGAAGGCACGGCTGAGACAGTGCTCTCAGGGGAGCCCGAGGCCTCGGGGCTGTGGCCCTGACGGGGGCAGACACCTGGGGCTGCTGAGAAGACCGAGACCCGCAGCAGACGTAATTGAGACCCCCAAGCCTGTTGGGAAACGCCTTCCCGTCACAGAAGCACTCCTCTGATTATTATTATTTTCTCTTCTCTGCTTGTAATTGGGCATTTTATATAACTCTATTTTCTCTCCTCTCTTAGCATATCAATTATAAAAAAAACACTTCTTGCAAAATTTTTTTTTCTTACTCTTTGCCCTTCTTGTTGTTACCTGCCGTTGAGTTGATTCCAACTCATGGCCAACCCGTGTGTTACAGAGCAGAACTGCCCCATAGGGTTTTCTTGGCTGGAATCTTAACGTAAGCACTTCACCAGGCTTCTCTTCCTGCTGGGTGGGTTCGAACCACCAACTTTTGGGTTAGCAGCAGAGTGCAAACCATATGTGCTACCCAGGGACCTGTGGTATACATTTACAACCAACCTAAGTTGTCTGTGGCTCGGACACTCCAGCCTTGGGCCCCAGTGCAGCGTGACCTGTGGGAGGCCACCTGTCTGGCTCGGGTGGGCAGGGGCCGTCTTGGGAGGGTGGAGGCCCCAGCTGGGCCCAGCTGCACCTTCCAGACCCCAGGCCCAGGTTCTGAGCACCAATGGCCCACTTACAGCTCTGACTCGTCCGTGTCCAGACACCTGGCAGGCGCAGAGCACTTCTTCTTCAGCCTGTGATTGGGGGCCAGCTCCACTGCAGAGAGGGTGGGGTAGTTAGGGCTGGGAGCAGGGCTCACTACAGTACCGCTTCCTGTGCCCCGAGTTACACTGTGGAGCCACTGAGGTGCTGCCCAGACTGGCAGCCCACAGCTGCCCACCCAGTTCAGCAGGAGAGGCAGACGTGGGGACCCCCAGCCTCTGACCGCCCAGCAAACAACTGCCCGCAGCAGGCCCAGAGGAGGCCAAGTGGGTCTCATCCTGGAGAGGGGAGGAGTCCACAGCCTCAGGGAACAGGGGCTGCTGAGCCGCCATGGGTAGGTCAGCACTGGTGCCCCCATGGTGTCGTGTCCCTCCCCAGCGCAGCACAGACATGGTGCCCCTCGGTAGTGCTCTGTGGCGGCTGGGGCCTGTCCCCAGCTGGGGTCCCCGCACCACCATCTCCAGCAGCGCCTCCTCAGCAGGCAGGAGTGAAGGAGCTAGGGGACCGGCCAGCAGGTGGCTGGGCAGCAGCAGGAGAGGGCTTCTTATGCCCACAGCCCCACAGCATCCAGATTTCAGGGAGCAGCGAGCACCCTTAGGGGCTCTTCCACAAGGTGGAGACCCCATTCTATGTCACAGGGCAGAGCAGGTGACGCCGGTTGGCTCAGAGGGGCTGATGGATGTAAACGGGATCTGAATGGCACTGGCGCCTCATGGAGCCCCAGGGACCTGCCTGCCCACCCACACTGGTGCCCACCTACCTCTCTTGCTCAGATACAGCAGCTTCTGGTTCCACTGGCTCTCCTTGGCAAAGACAGCACGGCGCAGCTGGAAGCCCATGTATTCCAGGACCCTCTTCCGGGCCAGGAGTGTCTCCCGCTCGGATGGCATCAGTGCGTGGAAGGGGCAGTGAGCAATCTTCCGGTCCTGCAGCACCCGGGGGGTCGGCAAGGGCCCAGCCCACCCTGCCCTGGAGGGCAGACTCCCACTCCCAGCCCATCCTGCAAGTTCCCCGTGGGGTCAGTGCCAGGGCTGCCCCAGAAAGGCACAGCCTGGAAGCACCCCATGGGGTCAGTTCTAGCACTGCCCCAGGAGGGCAGACACCCACTCTAAGCCCAGCAATGGTCAGGTGTCCAGGATCCCAGTCTCAGTTCTGCCACTTGGTAGGACACCAGGTGAGTTAGCAGGCGGCCTGCCCCTCCTACACTCACATGACAAAGACCACACTGAGCTCACGGTATGTGCCACAGGGGTGCTGGCCTCCATACTGGGGGGAACCTCTGGCCCAGTCTTGCCCAGGAAACACTGAAGGCCTTGGCTAGGGCGGCTGTGCCCACGTTGCAGCCCCCCACCAGCGCAGGCTGGGCAGCGAGAGTCCAAGCTTCACCTGGAAGAACTTGAAGTACCCGTAGTCAACAGCAGTGCCCACGGCCACCTTGTCCCCCTGTATGAGCGTCACAGGGTTCAGGATGTCAGCCCCGTAATTGATGAGCCGGTCAATCTGTGGGAACAAAACTCTGCCATTGGTCCTTGCAGGAACCAGGACACCAAAGAGGGTGCCAGGCCAGATGGGGCACCAAGAGGACACAGGCACCAGGAGGAGGAAGGCGCCAGGAGACACAGGGCCCCCACCCGGAAGAGGGTGCACACCAGGGCACCCGGGACATCCCCAGCTGCACCTGCCCCTGGACCCAAGGGCAGCACGATTCTCCATACCCTGCCCACACACTCACGGGCTGGCCGAGGGCAGACAGGACCCTGCTCACCTGTGCCACCCCAGGTGTGCAAGGGAGTCGGCCAGACAGGAGAGTAGAAGCCCTGGCTTTAGGGACAAGGTGTTAGGGCTGGGCCATGCTAATGACCGTTCCAATGACACACACCCCAGGAGGTCTGGACTCTGCCTTGCCCAGCACCATGCAGCTCCCCCTCGGAGCCTTGACCACTGGCTGCGTTTGGTTACAGGCCTGCTGTAAGTGACACGAGGGCAAACACCAGGCCTGCCCTGTTCGCTGTCACAGCCCTGACACCCCACGAGGGTACGGCAGAGGCCTCCCACTCCTCAGATCCCCCAGAGGCCAGGAGCTGCTCCTTTGCACTTGGACCCCATACTGCTCTGTCTTCTCTCTCTGGACCAAAGTCCAAGGAGAACCCTTTATGGATAGAATGTGAACCCAACTGACATCATGTTGAAGTCCTAACCCTGTACCTGTAACTATGACCCTATTTGGAAATAGAAGTTTTCTTTGTTTTGTTAATGAGGCCATACTGGAGTATGCAGGTCCTACTCCAGATGCCTGGTCTCCAGACACCTCCCTCCTGCCCTGGCTGTTGCTGTCCTTGGCGACCACATCACCCACGGTGAGAACAGAAGCCACATGCCCTGCTGTTCGTGGGCTACACCATCGCACACACCTGTTGGCATCGAGTCAATTCTGACTCATAGTGACCCTATAGGACAGAGCAGAACTGCCCCATAGGGTTTCTAAGGAATGGCTGGTGGATTCGAACTGCTGACCTCTTGGTTAGCAGCTGAGCTCTTAACCACTGCACCACTGGACACCATCGTAGAACCAGCAAATATAACCAAAGACGTGCCCCAGGAAACCCTTGCCCCTAGAAGCTCCCACTGTGCAACAACAGAGAGAGCTTCCTTACCAGGACTGCAGCCACTCAGCAACCCACTCCCCAAACCCCTCGCCTCCCCATGCCCACCCACCCAAAACTGCAATGTCATAAAGTCTGCCCAGTGCCAACCAGTCCACCCTCTGCTCACAACACCCACCTTAAAACCCCCAGCCAGGCCCTGAAACCCCTCAGAGGTCCCTCAAAGCGGCTCTCTCTGCCCAGAAAGTCTAGTGGACTCAGCTGTGCTCACTCCACAGGCTTCTGTTGGTGTCACAGCTGACAGTTGCCATCAGCAGCCCCCATCCCTCAACTCCACACCTCTGCAGTGACCCGCTCCTCCATGCCACTTTTGCCCTGATGCCATGGGCACACTCTAGACATCCCCATTGTCCAGAGGGCTCAGCCTCTAAGATCCTAAATTCTGCTGTGAGGACTCTGACCCCACCTACTACCACTCACAGATGATTGCAACCTTCCATGCTAGAGGAAGGGGTAGCCTGGGGTGACTGGTCCCCAAATGTGGCTTTGAAGAACTCTTGAGGGACCAGTGGGAAAGTACTATTGGTCCTTCTGTGAGACATTCTCTGCCCTGGATTCTAAGTGGGGCCACCCAACCAGCCCTGGTGGAGCCCCTACACTTCCTGAGTTTTACCTCCAGGAGCCTCATCAGGTTCTCATGGTGAAGCTCGGAGAAAAATCCCCTCCTGCTTCTGGGGGACAGTAAAAAGAACCATTTTGAAATAGTTTTCCTTAACAATGGCCTGCCTTCAGGGGAAACTGCTTTACAAGATCCTAATCAAGGTGGGTTTTATCAGAGTCTAGAGAGGTCTGGTGATCTGCTTTCAAAAATCAGCCAGTGAAAACTCTATGGATGACAACAGTTCGATCTGTAACCAAATCATGGGTATGGTGCAGTACTGGAAAGCGTTTTCTTCCATCGTGGCAGGGTTGCCACATGTTGGAGGCTGACTTGATGGCAGCAAAGAACAGCAACCACCATAAAACAAAAAACCCCAAACCCATTGCCACTGAGTCGATTCAGACTCATAGCGACCCTCCATGGAGGAAGGGTAATACCCAATGCCAACTCCCTATAGCTTTCTACGGGGGAAGGGGAATACCCAATGCTAGTTGACAAAAAATCTGAGAAGCACCTGTGAAGGTCACAACCCAGGGGCACAGGCTTGTGAAAAGACTGAGACCTAATCACAAAGTTAGAGAATGTCCCCCTACACACACATTACCACCAACCACATCAACAACAACAGGGCTTTATGGGCGATCACAACTAAAAGAACCTCAGTTCCTCTTACCAAATGCATGATGTCTAGCTCTCAACAAAAAATGACAAGGCACATTAAGAAAGCAAAAAAATACAATCTGAGGAGACAGGGCAAACATCAGAACCAGACACATACCACAGAGATTTTGGAATTATCAGACCGGAAATTTAAAAAACAAAGAAAAGCCATGGGTTCATATTGATATTCAGAAGAAGGAAGATGGCAGAGAGAAACAAAAACAAAACTTGCTGGGCGTACACCAAAAACCATGCCCACTGCCATCAAGTTGGTTCCAACTCACAGCAACCCTACAGGACAGAGCAGAACTGCACCACAGGGTGTCCAAGGCTGTAAATCTTTACAGGAGCAAACTGCCACACCTTTCTCCTGCGGAGCAGCTGGTGGGTTCGAACCACCGATCTTTCGGTAGCAGCCGAGCTCCTAACCACTGCACCATCAGGGCTTCTTGTTGGACAAATAACAAAAATTAAAGGGAAAGGATCATGCATTGATCCATCCAATCCGAACTGTATTTCGGAGTAAGCAAAGATCCTAGGGGAGGAGGCAAGGTTCCGTACAGAATTTCCTATCCCTCTCCCTCCTCTCCCTTCCCCTCATGCTTACAGTGAGGAGGCAGCCAAAGCACGTACCAAGATAGAGTGAGAGGGGCAAGAAGCCCACGGGGCCTGATCAGCTCAGTGGTGCCACAAGGCCAGTACAGAACAGGGGCCATGAGGCACACAGAGGGACTGCGCCACGGGTATGGACAGCGGCTGCCAGGGGCTGGGGGCCACAGACAACAGCTCAGAGGCAGGGAGGCCCTGACTGAAGTTGAGCTGCAGAGGGAGAGTGCCCAGAGTCTGGGGGATGGGAGGGTAGGGGGTGGATGAGCAAGGAGGGAAGAGATGCTCAGAAGGCCCAGCTGAGATGTGTCTACAAAGCAGGGCTCCGGTTCAACCAACAAGTCTGCCTGGATAAGCAGCTCCTGGGATGCTGAGTGCTGCTGCCCGTGAGCAGGAGATCCACCACCTCTTCCTCCCCAGCTGGCCCTTTGACCAGGCCCCTAACCAAAGCCTACCCCCACACAGAGAAACGCACCTTTTGTGCGCCAGGCCAAAGTGATGGCACATATATTCCTTGGAGGCTATTTCCTCTGAGACAGACAAGCTTCAGGGAATTTTGGCTGAGTTGTGTAGCGACTTCACATTTTTTAAGGCCCATGAAATAACAAAGGCAAAACATAGCTGTCCTTTGCCAACACACAGTAAGATGAAAGAACAACCTCTCTCCCTACCAGAAGTGGGCACCAGATCAAGGGCTTACCCAGGACCCCACTCACCAGGGTCAACTTGTCCGTGCTCCCCCATGCCCCAGACTCCCCTGGACCCCACTCGCAAGGACCAACTTGTCTGTGCTCCCCCATGCCCCAGACTTCCCTGGACCCCACTCACAAGGACCAACATGTCTGTGCTCTCCCATGCCCCAGACTTCCCTGGACCCCACTCACCAGGACAAGCTTGTTGTCCATGCTCCCCCCAGGCTCCCCTGGACCCTGCTCACCAGCGCCAGCTTGTTGTCCACGCTCCCCCTGCCCAGACTCCCCTGGACCCCAATCACCAGGGCCAGTGTGTTATCCATGCTCCCCCGCCCAGACTCCCCTGGACCCCACTCACCAGGGCCAGTGTGTTGTCTGTGCTCGCCCCGCCCAGACTCACCTGGACCCTGCTCACGAGGGCCACCTTGTTGTCCATGCTCCCCACCCAAATCCCCCTGGACTGCACTCACCAGGGACAGCTTGTTGTCTGTGCTCCGCTGGTGCTCATAAGTCAGGTCACAGGCCATACACAAGGCATTGCCCAAGCCTTTGGTCAGGGGCAGATTTGGGTCAGCTCCATGGGACAGAAGCTCCCTCACAATCTGGACAGACAGATAGGCTTGTTGGCAACCACTGGGTCACCTTCCTTACATGGAGAAAGTCTCCAGAGCCAGGCCATGCTGGTACTGACCACAGTGGTGGCCCCTAGCCTGGGTGCCTCGCTGAGGCACCACCTGGGCACTGTCATGGCCTCGTTGTCTGGTCCCGCAATGCCCCATAGGTCCCACTGCCACCCCATCTCACAGAGGGGCACACTGAATTGGTTCCTCTGGGAGGGGCTGAGGTTATGACCCAAGCCCCACTCTTCCCAGCCCAGCTCTCACCCACTTTCCTTTCTGTGCACCTTGCCCTCCCTAAAGAGCTCCATCCAAGCTGGAGTGGCCTCTTCACGCCCCTTACACCTTGCCATGTTCATGCCAACAGCAAATCCCAACAACAGATGTGGGGGGGGGGCAGGCATTACAGACAGGAAGACCACAAGGTGCAGGGGTCAGAGGGTGCAGAAATGCTTACCATGTCATTACCACTGACAATGGACAAGGAGAGTGGAGAGTGGCCACTCCACAGGGTGTTGGGATTCGCTTTGTGGGAGAGGAGGAGTCGGACTATGTCCCTGGCACACTGGGTAGGGAGAAAGGGAAAGGTACAGCAGGTTAGAGGGGCACCCCCACTCCCAAGGAGCACCTGACTGTCATCATGCACTTACAATCACAGAATCTATTCAGTCAACAATTGTTACTCTTTCCATACCAACCCTGTCCTGGCATGCAGAAGTTATTCTAAATATTGGGTGGGTGAGTGGGTGGATGGGTGGGTGGGTGGGGGATGGATGAGTGGATGTGTGGATGTGTGGGGGGATGGACTGTAGGTAGATGCAATCTCACACTGAGAAGATGAAGTGTTTTCCAAACACGCATCATTTCCAGAAGAAAAATGGGAAGGACAATTGATGCACAAACTGATTTAAGGGGATAGTCAGGAGGCATGACTGTAGCAGCAGTTGTGACTGGAGGAACATCCACCTTCACCAAGGCTCAGCGATCACAGAGGACGACCAGAGTATAAGAGAACACTAACCTGGGATGGACCCGCCCTGCCCTCCACTGAAGGAGCATTGTCTGGACAGGAAGGACAGCCCCATCCTGCCCTCTTCACCTCCTGCCCTCCTGCCCTTCACCCCAGGTGGGAAGGCCCGAGGCACTGACACTACAAGCTTCCCTCCTACCCTCTTGCCCATCCCCTCCCCATCTTCACCCTGAATCCCCCGCCCCAGTTGTGCTTCTTGAGCAAACAGGGCCCTGAGCGCACCTTGCTGTTGTCCCGTCCCCACCCCCCACGCATCACCTTGTTGTCATCCTCACGCTCGCAGGCCACATGCAGGGCTGTCCGGCCACCCTCAGGGGCCGGTGCGCGGTGGGTGTAGTAGATGCTGGGCGGGCCGGGCTCATTGTTGAGCTTCAGGCTTGAGGACGACAGCGCGTCCATCTGTGTGCACACAGAGGGGTCAGGGGCTCGTCCCCCAACCCACCCCTACACGACCTTCAGGGTTCCCCCCCCCCACCAGTGCAGCATCTGTGGACCAAGAGTTGTCCCCACACCACAGATCTCAGGAGATTCCTGTAGCTCCCAAGGGCTAAGGCCTGGGACTTGTGTGCAGTGTCCCTCGTGTCCCACATCCACAGGGGCCAGCATCCTCTGCCCTCCCCCACTTGTGTGCACAGAAGTGCCCAGGAGTCCCTGCCCATGCGGGGCTGCCTAGGGCTCGGTGGGGACACAACAGCAAGATGACAGAGCCACTGCCCTGAGGACCTTGTCCCTCGTGGAGGAAATAAGAGGCAGCCCCGTGACCTTGCTGGCGTCTGTGGGAGCTGTGGCCGATGCACTCTGTCAGGGGCGGGGGGCAGTCATGGCAGAGGTGGCTTTGGAGCAGACCTGGGGTCAAGGATACCAGGTCCCACATTCCCTGGCTATCTCGCCTCCAAGACCACCATGTCCCACCTCTGCCCAAGGACATGCCCCACAGGACTCTGTGGCCCCACCCCCTGGAGGCCCCACCCAGGACTCTGCTCCATTCCTGCTGGGCCCCCTCCTCCCTGTCACCTGGCACAGCAGGGGTCCTAGCCACCCACCTCTGGGTCTCCAGAGCCCTGGGCCACGGCTGCTGCACTGTCCCTGGGAACGCAGAGCTGTGGATGGGGGGCCACGCCCAGTGAGGACAGGACTCTCTCTGAGGGGGCCATGAGGGTCTCTCCTGCCAAGGTCTCCAGCTTCCCCAAGGCCAGCAGCCACCACAGGCCAACGGTGGGACTATGTCTGGCACCAGCCCCTTCCGGCGTTCCTGGAGCTCAGAGCCCATTAGGGACATGGCACCGAGGTCCGGAGCAACACCCAGGTCACTCTAAGCAGGGTAGGCCCAGCCTCTCAGACGGCAGCAGGTTAGAGTCCCGAGGGGACAGGCTGGCCAAGGCTGCACAGAGTGGAAGGGTCAGGGCGAGGTGCAGGGCTGGGTCGGGCGGGGAAGCCAGCCCAGGTGCTGCCACTCGCAGCTCTGTAGCCCTGGTGACCCATGTAGGCAAGATGCCCCTCGACAAGGACGGACATTCAAGGAGGGGCCCCATTATCCCCACAAGGACCCCCCGGACTCCCATCCGGGCTCCTCAGACCCCGACACTTTGCTGAACTTCCTGAAAAACAGGTTCTTCACTCGCTCATTTTAATCCATTATTTCTACCTCGAGGCACGAGAACAAGTTGCCTGCTAAGCCTCCCTAGTCCTGGGCTTGCTGTGCTCAGCTCCTGTGGCATTTACCGTGCACGGCCCGAGGCCCACACGGCCAGTCACAGACCAGGATGGGGGCCAGACCAGGAGCAACCCCAGCTGGCTGCAGTAAACTGACAGTGACCTTGCCACAATGGACAGTCGCTGTTGCTGGTGGCCATGGAGTCGATTCTGACTCACGGCACCCCACATGTACAGAGTAGAACTGCTCCTTAGGGTTTTCAAGGCTGTGACTTTTTGGAAGCAGATTGCCAGGACTTTCTTTCACGGCACCCCTGGGTACGCTCGAATCCTCAACTTTTAGACTAGTAGTCAATCACTTACCCACCTGCACCACCCAGGGACAGATGAATCCCAAAAGAGGATTCCTGGGGCCTCCAGCAAACACTCCAACTGCCTTGAGGCCCCAGAGGACGCACCTTGCGTGGCCGGTACTCCTCGTCCTGGTCGGCCGCCTGGGCGTCCACATCGGTGATGGCGTGGAGCAGCAGCTCTGTGATCCGGACGCCCTCCTCCCCGGGGAGCGCAGCAGCAATGTGGAGGGGGGTCAGTGACCGCAGCTGTAGGGGAGACACCAGAGGGAGTGAGGCCTGGTGCTGGAGAGACGCCCTGTTACGGAGGGAACTGTGTCCCCCAAAACAAGGGAGGTCCCGCCTCCTGCACCTTCAGATGGGCCCTGCTTGGAAACGGTTTACTTTTGTTAATGAGGTCACATCGAGTAGGGTGGGTCCCAAACCTAATCCCTTCTATGTGGTATCTCATAAAGGGGAGGACAGACATGGGGAGACAGACCATTTACAAGCCCCGGAGCAGCAAGGGTTGCCAGGAGCTACTCGAAGCTGAAACAGAAAAGGAAGGACCTCCCCCTAGAGCCGCCACCCTGAATTCAGCCATCCAGCGCCTGAATTATGAGCACTTAACGTTTCTGTGTCTTAAAGCCACCCACGTGGGGCATTTTTCTTACCCAGCACTAGGAGACTATGACACCCTTCAGGCACACATTTCCATAACATGGCTGAACACCCACCATGCGAGATGGGGGACTGGGGGTGAGCCAGGCAGGCGAGGCCCCTCTCAGGGTCCCCAGATGCAGGGCGTCCTGACCTGGGGCAAGAGGACGGCCACTGCTCCCCGTGGCTATTGGAGTGCCAGAGGGCACCTTCTCAGTCCGGGACCCTCAGAACCCAAGATCTGTGTGTCAAATGGAGGCAAGCACAGGCAGTGACTTCAAGAGCGAGTGAGGGGACCCCCTCAGAGAAACCACATGTACCAAGTCCAGTCTCAGGGATCCATCGTCTGCCAGTACACAGGCACAGTGCTAATCCCGGGCCAACAGGCTGTGTCCGAGCCGCCGTCCCTGTGTCTGAGCTGCTGTCCCTGGGTCCGAGCCGCCGTCCCTGTGTCCGAGCCGCCGTCCCTGTGTCTGAGCTGTCGTCCCTCAGCCCTCATCCCTGTGTCTCAGCCCTCGTCCTTGTGTCTGAGCCCTCGTCCTTGTGTCTGAGCCATCACCCCTGTGTCTGAGCCCTCGTCCTTGTGTCTGAGCCATCGTCCCTGTGTCTGAGCCACTGTCCCTGTATCCTCCAAGAAGACCCCCTTCCTGTGCCCTGCCCAGCCCTCACTGTGTCCACCTGTAGGGACTGCCTGGGTGTGGCCACTGGCAGCCCCGGTGACCCACATAGGAAAGACTCCCCTCCACAAGGACTGGCATTCAGGAAGAGACCCTTTTATCCCCACGAAGACCCCTCTGGAGTCCCATCTGAGATCTTTAGACCCTGATGCTGAGCTAAACTGCCTGAAAAACAGGTTCTTAACTCACTTACTTAAATCCTTAATTTCTGCCTCTTGACATTACAGCCCACAGGAGAAAGACGTGGCAGTCTGCTCCCATAAAGATTACAGCCCTGGAAACCCTATAGGGAGTTCTATTCTGTCCTATAGTGTCGTTATGAGTCCAAATTGACTCGACACCAGTGGATTTTGTGGGACATCAGAACGAGCCCGCCTACCAAGCATTTTCATGGAGACTGGCTGTTCCCCCAGCCCCGGCCCCAGATGGTCCCTTCTCTACCCTCCCACTGAGCGAGGCCTGTGAGGCCGTCCCTGTGGGCGGTGCTCAGTCAGCTCTAGTCACATAGAATAAACGGAGGGACCAGCCCTGGGGGGCACAGACAGCCAGAGTGGGAGCCAGCCTTCCACCTGCCCCTCCCAGCTGAGACAGCAAGAGGCTCTCGGGGAAGCAGCCCCAGGGGGGTCCTCTGATGTAGGAGCCGGGGGGGCATGACCCCATACAGAGCCACGACAGGGGAACCAGCCACAGTGACTGAGTGGGGGCGCTCCCTGCCATGTTTCCATTTCTAAACCATGTGGATTACTCACTCAGCCATTTTAATAGGGCAGAACTTCTGTTTGGAAGTTGCTGTTGTTAGGAGCTGTCGAGCAACAGAAAGAAACACTGCCTGGTCTTGAGCCATCCTTACAATCGTTGTTATGCTTGAGCTCGTTGTTGCAGCCACTGCGTCAATCCACCTCGTTGAGGGTCTTCCTCTTTTCCGCTGACCCTGTACTCTGCCAAGCATGATGTCTTTCTCCAGGGACTCATTCCTCCTGAAAACATGTCCAAAGTATGTAAGACGCAGTCTCGCCATCCTTGCCTCTAAGGAGCATTCTGCCCACACTTCTTCCAAGACAGATTTGTTCATTCTTTTGAAAGTCCACGGTATATTCAATATTCTTCGCCAACACCACAATTTAAAGGCATCAATTCTTCTTCAGTCTTCCTTACTTGTTGTCCAGCTTTCACATGCATATGATGGGACTGAAAATACCATCGTTTGGGTCAGGCGCACCTTAGTCTTCAGGGTGACGTCTTTGCTTTTCAACACTTTAAAGAAGTCCTTTGTAGCCAATTTGCCCAATGCAATGAGCCTTTTGATTTCTTGACTGCTGCTTCCATGGCTGTTGATTGTGGATCCAAGTAAAATGAAATCCTTGACAACTTCAAACTTTTCTCCGTTTATCATGATGTTGCTTATTGGTCCAGTTGTGAGGATTTTTGTTATCTTTATGTTGAGGTGCAATCCATACTGAAAGCTGTGGTCTTTGGTCTTCATTAGTAAGTGCTTCAAGTCCTCTTCACCTTCAGCAACCAAGGCTGTGTCATCTGCATATTGCAGGTTGTTAATGAGTCTTCCTCCACTCCTAATCCCCTGTTCTTCTTCATATAGTCCAGTTTCTTGGACTATTTAATTTAATAACAATCCAAGATGCTGTTTGGAAGAAGATTGTGTAAATAACATACTCCTGGCCATGATGAATGAATGAATGAAGTCTTCAAGAACCCACTGCTGTCACATCAATTCCAACTCATAGAGACCCTATAGGACAGGGCAGACCTACCCCGTAGGGTTTCCATGGCTGTCAATCTTTACGGGAGCAGACTGTCACATCTTTCTCCCACAGATTGGCTGGTGGGTTCTAACCACCGACCTTTTGGTTAGCAGCCAAGCTATTTACCAAGGTTAAAGGTTGCAACCTTAATCAGTTTCCAAGATGGAGTCCAATCATTAAACCTGAAAAGCTATTATGAAATTATCCTGGCGCATAGATCAGTAATCCTGGCTTTCAGCATAACCTTTGGGAAAAGCTTCATTTCCAGGCTAGCAGGCGGGGCTGAGAGCCGAGCTGCAGCCTGCCCTTCAGGCACTAGAGGGCGCCACCGAGCAACGACGCGTCAGTAACAACCACTGAGGCACAAACCTGTCAGCTGTTAAATCAACAACAACAAAAAGCCAAAACCATCGCCCCGAGCGGACTCCGACTCAGGCGACCCCGTGTGTTCCGGAGCAGAACTGCTCCACAGCACTTTCTTGGCTGTAATCTTTATGGAAGCAGGTTGCCAGGCCTTTCTTCCACAGTGCAGTTGAACAGGTTTGAGCCACCAACCTTTTGATTAGCAGCTGATCTCAAACAGAACCAAACTGTCAGCCATTAAAAAAAAAAACCATTGCCATCGAGTCGATTTTGACTTATTAAAATAAATAAATAAAAGAGTTGCCGTGGAGTCGACTCTGACTCTTGGTGACCCCACGTGCGTCAGAGTAGAGCTGTGCTCCATAGTGTTTTCAGTCCCTGATTTTTCAGAAGTAGATAGCCAGGCCTTTCTTCCGAGGTGCCCCTGGTGAACTCGAACTTACAGCCTTCTGGTCAGCAGTCGAGCGTTTAACTGTCTGCACCACCCAGGGGCTCTATTAGAACATCAGCGTCTTCGCAGTAAAGAGCTTCAACAGCTGATTGAATACGTCTATGTAACCAGAGCAGAGAAACAGAGCACCCCAAGTCAATTTCAGAACACAGAGACTGGACTGTCCACCCACAGCGGGTCTGAACTGGGGTCCCCAGCGGTGCCCCTGATGCTGGGCTCTGTCACCCATCTGGGGCTTTACTGCCACTCGTGGTATTATAAGCACCCGTTTTCCAAGTGTGGACTGATGCGTAGTTTCAGTCTCGATTTTCAGTTAGAGAAATACCTGCACGGCCCTTCAAAACAGTCAGAGAAATACAACTAGGGTGGACAAACAGATAAAGCCCAGCATACTCTGCCATGTGAAAGCCTTCATGCTTTCTCAGGTACACCTGCCTGTGCCTCCCCTGGTCTACCTGCGGGGGGAGCTGGACGTCAGTCCGCGCCCCGTTCTCCAGCAGCAGCTTCACGCCGTCCACGTCTGCGGCCTTCACGGCGAAGAACAGGACCTGCATGGGCACGCGGCACAGGTTGGGGTCAGCGCCTCGGCGCAGCAGCAGCTGGATGGTCTGCCACCTCTTTCTGTGTCTGAAAGATCACAGGTTGCAGGGGAGCACAGAAGGCTTCAGCACCGGCTGCCTGGACAGCACCCCAGGACAGGACAGTCCACACCCTTTTCTGAAAACGCCCAGGGCCCTGCCTTTCCAAGGACAGTGGTCCTGCCCAAACCAAGCCTGCCCGAGCCAACCGCCACTGTCAAATCCAGCTCCGGCCTTCCTGGGCTGGGGGCCTGGGTGGATCTGCTATCCTCACTGAGGTCACCTGTGAAAAGTGGCAGGGACCACCCACCCGCCGGGATGCTGTGAGATAATTACATACCACACACACACCTGCAAATACACACATACACCCAGCACACATGCATACATGCACACGTGCGCACACGCATGCACACATGCAGGGACACGTCACACAGACATGCACATGTGCACACACAGGGACACGCATGTGCACGTACATGTGTGCATGAACACACCAGCAACACGTGCATGCCTTGCACATGCATGCACACATACCGAGACACACATGTGCACATGTGTACATGTATGCACACACATACATGCACGTGCACACGCACATGGACACACACCAGCACCCCTCTTACTCTGCCCAGGGAAGCACATGGTGGGGCAGAGTGGAGGCCCAGCCGGCCCCAGTGAGGAAGCTGTGCCAAGACACGGGTCTGAGGTACAGGAGGGTGGGTAGGGACGATGCCCCCCGCGTGGGCTGAGAAGGGAAGGAAGGAGGGGAGTGTGCTGTGGGTAAGGGGCTGAGGAGACAGGAGGGTCTGGCTAGCCTTGCTGACCACACAGCCAGCATGGCAGGGGGACAGGAGGCAAAGGGGGTGAAGAGGAAGGGGCACCGGAGAGATGCATCCGTCTAGAGCAGTGGTTCTCACACTGGCCTCAGGACCCCTTTATACGCTGAAGAAATCTTGGGGACCCCAGAGATCTCTTGTGCGTGTGGTTTCTCTCAATGTTTACAGATTAAAACTGAGACATTAAAAAATGTTTTCTAATTCCCATAAAAAGTGACAACAGTAAACTCATCGCACGTTAACACAAATTACACGTTTCTGGGAAAATAACTATATTTCCCAAAACAAAAACAATTGGTGGGAAGAGGAGCATTGGTCCGTATTTTTATAAAACTCTTTACTGTCTGGCTTCACAGTAAATCTATTTCTTTTATAATTGTGGGTATTCTCCTTTGTTGTTGTTAGAGACCATCAAGTCAGCCCCCAATTCAGTGACTCCATGCACCACGGAACAAGACGCTGCCCGGTCCCACGCCATCTCCATGACCAGCTTCGAATCAGGCTGTTGTGATCCCTAGAGTTTGTGCTGGCTGGTTTTCAGAAGTAGATCTCCAGGCCTTTCTTCCTAGTCTGTCTTAGTCTGCAAGATCGGCTAGGAGCAGTTCACTTAGTCGCAACATAGATCTTGAGACCCGTATCAGTGAACCATTTGGACTTGGCCACGTTAAAACCACCGGACTACCCTGCGCTGTGACAGGATCTTTGCCTACCCGTGACTGCATAACGTCAGGCCTTGGTCACTTGTAAAAAACTAGTTCACTGAGGCGTACGGATCTTCTCAATGTTGACACACGTCATTAGACAAGATCAGAAAATCGCATTTGCAAATAACATCGCCCATCTCGGGGGAAGAAGCCTTTCAGTCACAGGATCCAGGGTCTCTGTGGTGGATGCAAGTTTTCCCAAACATGCACGTGAAAGCTCGTGTTCATCACTGGTAGCCAGCACTGCCGGAAGCTGTCCTTAAGGAGACAGGCTGTGTTCACGTTCAGGTTCAGGAAAACATCTGCCAAACACCCAAGGATGAATCACCACGGTTAGCCAGTGGGCCATTCGTTCAAGAAAACAATGGTGCCGTGGGGGCGTGGCCAGTTCAGTCTGCACCTGCAGCAATGGGAGATGGGCTTTGCCTGCAAAAACCACCACCCGGGTCTGCAGCAGACAAACTCCGTGCGTCCTCCCCGTTTCATCAGCTCTGGGCTCAAGACTTAGTGGAATTCATTAGTTACAGCTTTTGCTTCCCTGCGTGCATGGCGTTTTCCTGCTGCTCGTGCGTGGGGGTGAGGCTGACCCTGGCTGCCCGGGGCCGTGCCCAACTTCTGCATGGCACTGCCGTCCTGCTCACTGCTGCTTTCATAACATCAGTGCAAAGGTGAGCACAGTGAAGAAGGTGAGGGATGTCTTCAGGTGACTACGAGAATAGTTGGGACCTCACAGACCCCCCAAAATGGTCTCGGGGATCCCCAGGGGTACATGAGCTATGTCTGAGAACCACTGGTCCAGCCAAGGGGTGGCAGGTGTGTGGGGGTGGGGAGGTGGGTGTGAGCACCGGCGTGATGCCCAGCACACACCTGCATGTCTCTCAGGACATGTTTCCTGGGCTCCCCATGCCTGTCATTACAGATACCACCCAGGGGACGACCACCTGAGGCCCCATAAAGATCCCCCATGGCCCGTGCCCAGATGTCCAGTGGACTCTGCTGGCTTTACAGAGTGTGGGTACTGATCCGGCAGACGCTCAAGCAATCAGACACTTTTCTAGAAACACCTTGACCGTGGCCCGCCCTGATGCAGTGCTCTGCCCTGCCCACTTGGTGACTCACTCGATCATGGACAGCGCCATTTTCCTCATGGTCCCCTTCTCGGAGCCACCGGCACCCAAGGTCCCCTTCTCGGAGCCGCCGGCACCCAAGCATGGGGCCTTGAGCAAGGTGTAGGCCTGGGCGCTCCGCTCCAGGATGTTGAGTGAGAGCTGGATGGAGAAGCTGTGGACACAGAGGTTGGAGTCGAAGGAGGTGTTGCTGCCCTGCATGCCCTTGTCCTCAGTCCCCAGTGCATCGTCCGGGCCTTTCAGCAGCTGAGAACGGCTGCTCTGGCCCTGTGCAGGGCCCAGCCTCTGGGACACGCTCCTCACATCGGCAGACTCCCGGGACAGCTGGAGGAGTTTCTGAGGGGCAACGTCGTCCTCACTGCCCGGCACCACCGGCTTCAGGTCCTGGTAGCTCTGGCTCAGGAGGGCCTGCTCACGGTAGTAGAGAGACTCCACAGCGTCCTCAGCTGGCAGGAAGGAGATGCTTGGCAGAACTGGAGCTTTTGCCGCCACGCCCTTTGGAAGGTAAAAAACATACATACACCCATAGATATACCCATACATATACACATACATGTACATGGAGCCCTGGTGGGGCAGTGGTTAAGAGCTCAGCTGCTAACGAAAAGGTCAGCAGTTTAAATCCACCAGCCACCCCTTGGAAACCCTAGGAGGCGGTTCTACTCTGTCCTATAGGGTCACTATGAGTCAGAATCGACTCAGAGGCAAAGGGTTTGGTTTGTATAGAGAGAGACAGAGAAAGCCCTGGTGGGGCAGTGGTTAGGTGCTTGGCTACTAACCAAAACGACAGTGGTTCGAACCCACCAGCTCAGCTGCTAACCGCAAGGATGGTGGTTTGAACTCCACAGGAGAAAGACCTGGCCATCTGCTCCTTTGAAAATTACAGCCTTGGAAACCATGTAGGACAGTTGTACCCTGTCCTATAGGGTTGCTATGAGTCGATAATTGACTCCACAGTAATGGGTTTATATATATATATATGTATACGTATATATACATGTATGTGTACACAAATATGGAAACTCTGGAGGCCTAGTAGTTAAGTGCTAACCAAAGGGTCGGCAGTTTGAATCCGCCAGGTGCTCCTTGGAAACTCTATAGGACAGCTCTACTCTGTCCTATAGGGTCGTTATGAGTCGGAATTGACTCGACGGCAGTGGGTTTGGTTTTTGGTTTGGGTACACAAATACGTACATACATATGTACATACACACATACGTACATACATACGTATGTACATACATACATATAATTGCTTCTCCAGACGTTGGGTATTGTGAATCCTGGCTCCATGCTTGTAGATGTAATCCCATTTGGGAATAGGGTTTTGTTCATTAATGAATCCATATCAGTGTAGGGTGTATCTTAAACCAATCGCTTTCGACACATAAGCGAGCAGATTAGGCACAAAAGCAAACGAGCAGGACAAACAGGGACGACAGATGCCACGAGGAGCTCCCCAAGGAACTGAGGACCAGAAGCTGAAAGAGACAAGGACCTTCCCCCAGGTCAACAGAGAGAACCTTCCCCTAGAGCCAACACCCTGAATTCAGACTTCTAGCCTCTGTGAGAAAGTAAATTCCTGTTTGTTAAAGCCACCCACTTGCAGTATTTCTGTTACAGCAGCATTAACAAACTAAGGTATGATATACCAAAAAAAAAAAACCAAACTTGTTGCCGTTGAGTTGATTCCAACTCATAGCAACCCTATAGGACAGAGTAGAACTGCCCCATAGGGTTTCCAGGGAGTGGTTAGCAGCCAAACTCTTAACCATTGTGACAGCAGGACGCCAAGATATGTATACACATACATTTATACACATATATATATGTTTGTTTATTTACATCATTAGACAGGTCCCTGGGCAGTGCAAACGATTCGCACTCAGCTGCTAACCCAAAGGCTGACAGTTCAAATCCACCCAGTGGTGCCGCAGAAGAAAGGCCTGGGGACCTACTTCTGAAAATCCAGCCACTGGAAGCCCAATGGAGCACAGCTCTCCTCTGAAACACGTGGGTTCACCATGAGTCAAGGTCAGCTCGACGACAATGGGTCTATTATCATCATGAAGAAAGAAGCAAGGAAACCGATAGTCCTGTTAGACAACTCAGCACCTTCCACAAAAAAAGCAGAAAGGATGCTTACGGAGTCATCGCGTAGAAACCCGAGCCTGGCTGGGTCACGCCTCTGGGTAGCGCTGTCCCACACGGCAGCCATGGGCCACAGGTGGCCACTGAGCTTTTGAGAGGAGGTTCATCAAGAATCGGGGCATACCGTGCGTGTGGAATACACAACAGCTTTCAAAGACACCCAAAAAGAGAAGGGAGCAGGTCTCCTTCACATTTTCGTACTGACCCTGCACCGGAAGGAAAGTGCTTTGGATCCACCACAACGGCTATTCACCCACCACTGATGGAAAGACACCTCACGACACCCAGCTCTCTGCGAGGGGCCCACCTCCCTCGGCCTCAGTGTGGCCAACATGTGGGGTCTAGGGTCCGCTTGGTAGGCAGTGGAAACACCCACGCTCAGGTGCTGCTCAGAGGCCATCCCACCGCTGTCCCCACCTGGAGAACAGGCCTAGTGAGGACAGGAATCTACCCCACGCTGGGAGGGCTGGCCCTTGGCTAACAGTGAGGCCCCAGGAGGGGCCACTCACCAGGGCTGCAATTCACCCCGAGCCCACACAGGAATGGGGTGGATGTAAAGAGTGCAGCCACCATAAACAGGCTGGTGGTCCCTCCAGAGGTTAAACGTGGGGTTACCAGATGACCCAGCAGCCCCACTCCTGGATATACACCCAAAAGAACTGGAAACAGGTGTTCGAACAACCACTCATACACACATGTTCACAGAAACAGGTGTTCAAACACTTGTACACACATGTTCACGGAAACAGGTGTTCCAACACTCATACATGCATATTCACAGAAACAGGCATCCCAACATTCATGCACACATGTTCACAGAAACAGGTGTTCAACTCTTGTACACACATGTTCATGAAAACAGGTGTTCAAACACACATACACAGAAGCAGGTGTTCAAACATTCACACACGTTTACAAGAACAGGTGTTCAAACACTTGCACACGCATGTTTACGGAAACAGGTGTTCAAATACTTGTACACGCATGTTCACAAGAACAGGTGTTCAAACACTGGAAAAATGTGTTCATGGAAACAGGTGTTCAGACAAACACTAGTACACACATGTTCACAGAAACAGGTGTTCAAACACTCATACACACATTTACAAGAGCAGGTGTTCAAATAAACACTTGTACACGCATATTCATGGAAACAGGTGTTCAAATACACACGAATGTTCACAAGAACAGGTGTTCAAACAAATACTCGTACGTGCATGCTCACAGCAGCACTCATTGCTCCACTGAAAGGTGGACCTCATGGTCAAATCGATCATGTGCACACTGTCATGGACTGAACTGTGTCCATAGGAAAGCTTTGTGAAGGCCCTAACCCCTGTTTGGAAATAGGGGTTTTCTTCTGTTATGCAAATGAAGTTATACCCAAGTAGGGTGGGTCCTAAACCTAATCTATTCTGAGTGGTGTCTTATAAAAGAGCAGAACAGACACAGACACACAGAGGAAGACAGATGCCAGGCGAGGACCCTCTATAAGCAGCCAAGAAATGCCAAGGAGCCACGTGAATCAGAGACTACATCAGCCTGAGACCAGAAGAACTAGATGGTGCCCAGCTACAACCGATGACTGTCCTGACAGGGAACACAACAGAGAACCCCTGAGGGAGCAGGAGAGCAGTGGGATGCAGACCTCAAATTCTCATAAAAAGGCCAGAGTTAATGGTCTGACTGAGGCTGGGGGTCATGGTCCCCAGACCTTCTGTTAATCCAAGACAGGAACCATTCCCAAAGACAACTCTTCAGACAAGGATTGGACTGGACTATGGGATAGAAAATGATACTGGTGAGGAGTGAGTTTCTTAGCTCAGGTAGATATGTGAGACTACACGGGCAGCTCCTCCTGTCTGGAGGGGAGATGAGAAGGCAGAGGGGACAGGAGCTAGGTGAATGGACACGAAAATAGAGAGTGGAGAGAAGGAGTGTGTTGTCTCATTAGGGGGAGAGCAACTAGGATATATACCAAGCTGTATGTAAATTTTTGTATAAGAGACTGACTTGATTTGTAAACTTTCACTTAAAGCACAATAAAAATTTTTTAAAAAGAAAGAAAGAAATACCAAGGACCGCCCAGGTCTACAGACACAGAGAAAGACCAGGCTCTTCCCCCAGAGCCACAGAGAGAGAGCCTCACCCTGCATTCAGACACATAGTCCCCCTAACTGTGAGACAATAAATCCTGGTTCTTTAAAGCCACCCATTTGTGTTAATTTTTGCCATGGCAGCTACTGGCAGCTTCCCTCCGTCCTACTGCACCCCCTTTCCCAAGGATGATGGGGGGTGGATCTCAGGGCCTGCAGCAGTGTGCGTGTGTGTGTGTAGATGACACATATGCCGGCATCCTGCCCGACACCCTAGTGAGTGTGCAGGCTCTGTCCTTCCTCAGTCTGTCCCCACTGGACCTGACGCTGACTCCACCCCATGGACCCTGCACCCAGGACAAGGGAGCTGGCTGGGGGCCGAGTGGTATGGGTGGAGAGTAAGCAGAGGGAAGGAGGGACAGACCGATAGAGGGACGGACAGACGGAGGGACGGGACACCAGTGAAAGAAGGGCTCCGGGGGCTGACCTGGGGCGCTGGCACGGTCCTCTCCGCGATGTTGGGCTTGAAGGACTCAGCAGGGTAGTATAGGAGGAAGCACATGCTGAGCGGCGTGAGGCCCTCGTCTGAGCATTTGTTCACGTCAGCCCCGCTGTCCAGCAGGAGGTTGATGATCTGTCTGTGGCAGTGGACCTGGGACACATGGCAGACGCGGCTCAGCAAGAGACAAGGGAGAGGCAGGCTCACCCACCCTGAGTGAGATGGGGGGGGGCAGACCTGCCCTGAGTGAGATGGGGGGAGGGTAGATCCATCCTGAATGAGTGAGACCCCTGGTGGGAGGGCTGAGACGGGGACTTGGAGGGCACTTCTCCCTCTGCTGTCATCGGTACAGACCCCCGCCCCGAGCTAATGTGTGAGACCACTGGATGGCAAGTGTTAGGAGTTGAATTGTGTCCCCCAAAAGATGTGCTGAAGTTCCAACCCCAGCACCTGTGAACACGCCCTTGCTTGGAAATAGGGTCTTTGAAGGTGTCATCAGTTAGGTCAACATGAAGGCATACTAGCGTGGGATGGGCCCTAATCCTATATAAATGGTGTCCCAAAAAAGAGAAGAGACACAGACAGAGAAAGGACGCCAAGTGAAGACACGTCTACAAGCCAACAGAAGCCTAGGGTCACCAGAAGCTGGGAGAAAGCCCTGAAACATTCTTCCTCAGAGCTTCAGAAGGAGCCAGCCCTGTGGACACCTTGATCACAGACTCTGCATCTCCAGTACTGTTCTCTGAAGCCACCGGCCTCATGGTGTTTTGTTGGGGCAGCCATGGGACACTGACACCAAGCAGTCACACTCAGGTTGGGGGGACAAGGCCATGTTCTTGGTCGGAGGGTGAGAAGAACCAGTGCACCTCCACCCTTCTTTCTCATGTGAGCTCACACACCTGGGCAGGTGGGTTTCTTGCTGGGGAGGCCTGGGATCCCTAAACAGACAGAGGGAGCAGACACGGAGCACCAGACGTGTTCCTCTGCTATGATGGTGCAGAGTGGGAGAGCAAGTGCCCCCCACATGCGAGAGCGTGGTCCCCCCTGGGACCCTCATGGGTCAGCACTCTGGGTGGGATGAGCCTGTGGTCCCACAAAGCACCGACAGGAGGTGGGGGCTTACAGCAGCCGCAGCAAGTGCGGTGTAACCCTTGGCGTCAGCCACGTCGGCACAGACCAGGTTGTCCCGCAGGATTTTGTAGATCCAGTCATGGTCCCCGTCCTCGGCCTTCAGGATCATCTCCTTGGCCAGCCGCTCCCTAGGCCCACAGCGCGCAAAGCCTCTGCGGTCACCCTGCACAATGGCGGCCATGTTCCAGCTGGTGTAGGCCTTCTTGTTCCTGCAATGCAGTGGGCCTCAGTGATGGCAGGCCAGCCCCAGACACCTGTAGGGATGGCCACCTCCCTCACTTTCCCCTTCTCGCTCCTCACGCCCTCCACCCTCTACCCTGCCAGGCCATCCCTCAGGCACCCTGGGCCTCGGTGGCTGCACTGGCCACCAGCCCTGGTCAGCGTGGATGCAGAGTGGTCATCAGGCTGAGCATCCATGTGCCCTGGGCAGGTCTGTTGGCAGAGAGAAGGATCATCTGGGTTTGTTGAGAAAGGGGCTCTCACCGCAGGGCCCTTGGTGGAGAGGAGGCTGGGCACTCATGTGGGGCACAAAGCTTGGCGCCCAGCTCCCACAACACTCCGCCTGCTACTCCATTCATTTCCTACTAGAACACTCAAGTCCCACAGTGCATTCACCGCACAGTCCTGATGTATGCACGCAACTTGTTCTCAGTGATTAGGGGTGGATGGATGATGGGTGGATAAATAGGTGGGTGGATGGGTAGATGGATGGATAGATGAGTGGATAAATGGGTGGATGGATGATGGATGGATAAATAGGTAGATGGATGGATAGATGAGTGGATAAATGGGTGGATGGATGATGGATGGATGGGTGGATGAATGGTAGATGGTTGCATGGATGGATGGGCGGGCAGATGGTAAATGGGTGAGTGGGTGGTGAATGGATGGATGGATGGGTGGGTGAGTGGGTGGACGGATGATTGGATGAATGGGTGGGTGGGTGACTGATAAAGGGTGGGTGAGTGGATGATGGATGGATGGAGGAGTGGCCACTTGTGCTCATAAAATACACATTTACACATTCTAAACAATTTAGGGCTATCTGAAGACAAAGTGTAGAAAGAGAATTAAAATATTCCTAAATATTTTAATTAAAAAAATTAAAGTTTTCTCCTTAAGTGGATGTTAACTTTCCTGGGTTTGTGGGGAAGTAGGTGATGTTATTTGTAAACCAACAGAAGCAGCACCACTCTTCACGGCCTTCCTTGGAGAAGTGAGGAAAGCCAGCCAGCCCCCAGGCCCACTCCCTGCTCTCCTGTCCTTGGCCCTCTGCCCAGATCCCGTATTAAAACATCACAGTAATAACAGCCCCCTTCATTTAACATCCACCAAAACATTTCATCATAGATCACCCTGCAGGGGTGGGGGAGGAGGCACTACAGAAGAAACAACATCTACAGAAGAAACAACACAGAGTCACACAGCGGGATTTGGACTCAGCTCCATCAACTCCAGGACATCTCCTAAGCCCTGTTTGCTTTCACTAGCCTGGCACCACCCTCACCCAGCAACCTCCTGGCCACTCCTTCCCCCCGAGAGCAGGTGGTGGGCTCTCGGGACCCCTGCTTCCCTGCGTATCCACAGATGGCCCCACAGCCTTGCCTGGCTTAGATCCCCCCAGCCTCCCGCACTCAAGGAGTGTCCCCGGCTCCTGGGCTCTGGTGAGGGCTTTCCTCGCCCTTCGTTGTTAGACCGTGTTGTAGTTGTTGTTAGCTGCTGTTTAGTCAGCTCTGACTCCTGGTGACTACACGCACAATGGAACAAAACGCTGCCTGGTCCTGGGCCGTCTCCGTGATCGGTTACCAATCAGAGCCTTGAGATCCACAGGGTTTTCACTGGCTGATGTTTGGAAGTAGATCGTCAGGCCTTTCTTACTAGCCCATCTTAGTCTGGAAGCTCTACTGAACCCCATTCAGCATCACACCAACGGAAGCCTCCAATGACAGGTGGGTGATGGCTGCAAGTAAGGTGCATCGACCAGGAATTGAACCTGGGTCTCCCATGGGGAAAGCAAGAATCTTACCACTGAACCACCACTGCCTCATATCAGGGGAGGACATTTATGTTGGCCCGACAAGTAACCTTGACCAGTTCTTGGGCACCGAATGGCAGCTGGCACTGACGATTTCAGGAGCACAGTCCTTATGTGCACAACTGGCCAGTGGGGAGAGAGGTGAGGATGGGCAAGGAGGAGCGGCCAGCTGATTACCTGAACTTGTACGTCTGCCTCTGGATCCTGACCATCAAAGGGGTCTCATTGGTGATAAACCAGGGCTCTCCGTCCTCCACGAAGGGCGGGATATCGTCCATGAAGAGCCGGGCATCCAAGTCCTTGCAGAAGGAGTAGGTCATGGGCAGGTGGCTGTTGTCAGTGGAGTAGACGTGCATGTCGGGGGGCAGCGTGAGGTCGTCATTCAGAAGGAACCGCTTATACTCGTAGAAGAAGGGGTCCTGGCCCTCATCCAGGCCCCACTCCATCTTCTCATCGTCTGAGAGACTGAGCTTGGCTGGGGTGTGCGTGAGGAAGTGGGCCAACTCGGGGTAGCTGAGCAGGGAGAAGCTGCCAGGCGTCTCCGAGCACAGCTTAATGAGGTGCTCATGGAACCACAGTCCCACGTCCTGGCTGCCGTCGGGGTAAGTCTCCACGCCTGGCCCGAACCGCCTGTCCGCCTTGTACAGCCCCTGCGGGAGCAAGTCCAACAGGGTGGAGACAGCCTAGCTTTACGCATAATAACTACAGACCTGAAATAACTTTACTGGTAATCAATTTTTAAAATTGTGTTCTGTATTAATGGTTACCAGAGGTGGGGGAGGGGGGGAAGGGGACGTTTTTGCTTTGGTGGGAGGCTCAGTGAGTTTATCTTAATAGTGGTCTTTGTCATCTAGTGTTGCTATAACAGAAATACCACAGGTGGATGGCTTCAACAAAGAGAAATGTATTCTTCACAGTAAGATAGGTTAAAAGTCCAAACTCAGGGTGTCAGCTTCCGGGGAAGTCTTTCTCTCTCTGTTGGCCTTCTCATCTATTTTCCCCCAGACTAGGAGCTTCTCTGCACAGGGACCCTGGGTCCAAAGGCCGCACTCTGCTCCTGGTGCTTCCTTCTTGGTGGTTTGAGGTCCTCCATTCTCTGCTTGCTTCTGTTTCCTTTTACCTCTTGTAAGATAAAAGGTGGTGCAGGCCATGCCCAGGGAAGCTCCCTTTACACTGGATCAGTGATGTGACCTTAGTAAGGGTGTTACAATCCCACCCTAATCCTCTTTAACATAAAATACAATCACAAAATAGACGGCAACCACACAATACTGGGAATCACGGCCCAGCCAAACTGATACAGGCATTTTCAGGGACATGATTCACTCCAGGACAAGAGCGGTGGGGTGTTTGGAGGAGAATAGCGAAAAGGCTGCACCACGTGAAGAATGTAACCAGTGTCACTGAATTGTAAATATAGAAATTGTTATATGGTCACACGTTTTCATGCGTATTTTTCACCACAACAAACCAAAACGAAGCCAAACCCATTACCGTCGAGTCGATTATGACTCACAGCGACCCTATAGAACAGAGGAGGACTGCCGCATAAGGTTTCCAAGGAGCAGCTGGTGAATTCGAACTGCCGACTTTTTGGTTACCAGCCGAGCTCTTAACCACTGTGCCACCACAGAAAAAATAAAAATAAAAAATTTTGTTATATCCATACAATGGAATAATACTCTTTTAAAAAATAAGTGAACTATTTAAATATGTAGTACCTAAAAATTTCCGTTCTGATTTAAAAAAAAAAAAAAATCAGAATGGAAACCCTGGTGGCAAGTGGTTAAGTGCTACGGCTGCTAACCAAGAGGTTGGCAGTTCAAATCCGCCAGGCGCTCCTTGGAAACTCTATGGGGCAGTTCTACTCTGTCCTATAGGGTCGCTATGAGTCGGAATCGACTCAACGGCAGTGGGTTTTTTGGGGTTTGAAAATCAGAAGAAGAAAGTACATGCAGCGGCATCACTAGGGGGTGTGGCCCACCTGGGTGACACTGTCAGGGGGGTGACCCCAAAATGGCCATCTCTAAAAATATCCAGGTAGTTAGTTATAACAACAAAAACAATTTTGTAAGCCCAACTTACATGTATCAATATACCTGCAAGGCTAAAACTCTTTGCTAATTTACTTTTTGAACCTGCTAATTTTTTTCATGCCCTCTGGTCAGAGCTGTGGTCATTACCCAATTACAACGATGCTCCCGTCACCTGGTTTTCTCTGCACGTGCTACAAGCTGCCGGTGTTTTTACGGTGCTGATTTTGTCAAGTTTTCCAGTGTTTGAGCTACAATATTGTGGGAATTAGTACTTGTGAAACTATATCAATAACTTTTTTGAGAATGAAGTGGTAATCAAAGGAAAAGGAGTGATATACTGGAATTACGATTTATGACCTTAACGCAAAAAACACTACTAAGGATTCTGTGTGGTCTGGAAGGGAAGAAGGTCCATGGGGGGGTGACACCATGAGTTACCACACTGGGGGACACCAACCCTGGTGACCCCACTGAATATAGGTCTAAGAAATGGATTCATTCATTCAACAAAAATTTAATAAGACCTAGTGTGCGCCGCCTCCACCTGTCTGTCGGTTTGTCCTACTGTGGGGGCTTGTGTGTTGCTGTGATGCTGGAAGCTATGCCACCAGTATTCAGGTACCAGCGGGGTCGCCCATAGAGGAGAGGTTTCAGCTGAGCTTCCAGACTCAGACAGGCTAGGAAGAAGGACCCAGCAGTCTACTTCTGAAAAGCATTAGCCAGTGAAAACCTTATGGATAGCAGCGGAACATTGTCTGATACAGTGCTGGAAGATGAGCCCCCCAGGTTGGAAGACACTCAAAAGATGACTGGGGAAGAGCTGCCTCCTCAAAGTGGAGTTGCCCCTAATTATGTGGATGGAGTAAAGCTTTCAGGACCTTCATTTGCTGATGTGGCATGACTCAAAATGAGAAGAAACAGCTGTAAACATTTGTTAATAATCAGAACCTGGAATGTATGAAGTGTGAATCTAGGAAAAGTGGAAATCGTAAAAAATGAAATGGAACACATAAACATCAATATCCTAGGCATCGGTGAACTGAAATGTACTGGTATTGGCCATTTTGAATGAGACAATCATATAGTCTACTATGCTGGGAATGACAACTTGAAGAGGAATGGTGTTGCATTCATCATCAAAAAGAACATTTCAAGATCTATCCTGAAGTACAACACTGTCAGTGATAGGAAAATATCCATACACCTACAAGGAAGACCAGTTAATACGACTATTATTCAAATTTACGCACCAAACACCAAGGCCAAAGTTGAAGACACTGAAAGCTTTTATCAGCTGCTGCAATCTGAAGTTGATCGAACATGCAATCAAGATGCGCCGATAATTACTGGGGATTGGAATGCAAAAGTTGGAAACAAAGAAGAAGGATCAATAGTTGGAAAATATCACCTTGGTGATAGAAACAATGCTGGAGATTGAATGATAGAATTTTGCAAGACTAACGACTTCTTCATTGCAAATACCTTCTTTCACCAACATAAACAGCAACTAAACACATGGACCTCACCAGATGGTACACACAGGAATCAAATTGACTACATCTGTGGAAAGAGACGATGGAAAAGCTCAACATCATCAGTCAGAACAAGGCTAGGGGCTTACTGTGGAACGGACCATCAATTGTTCATATGCAAGTTCAAGCTGAAACTGAAGAAAATCAGAGCAAGGCCACGAGAGCCAAAATATGCCCTTGAGTATATCCCACTTGAATTTAGAGGCCATCTGAAGAATAGATTTGATGCACTGAATACTAGTGACTGAAGACCAGACAAGTTGTGGAATGACATCAAGGACATCATACATGAAGAAAGCAAGAGGTCACTGAAAAGACAGGAAAGAAAGAAAAGACCAAGATGGATGTCAGAGGAGACTCTGAAACTTGCTCTCAAACATTGAGCAGCTAAAGCGAAAGGAAGAATTGATGAAATAAAAGCACTGAACAGAAGATTTCAAAGGGTGGCTTGAGAAGACAAAGGGAAGTATTATAATGACGTATGCAAAGAGTTGGAGATGGAAAACCAAAAGGGAAGAACATGTTTGGCGTTTCTCAAGCTGAAAGAACTGAAGCAAAAATTCAAGCCTCGAGTTGCAATAGTGAAGGATTCCACAGGGAAAATATTAAATGACGCAGGAAGCATCAAAAGAAGATGGAAGGAATACACAGAGTCATTACACCAAAAAGAATTAGTCGATGTTCAACCATTTCAAGAGGTGGCATATGATCAGGAACCAATGGTACTGAAGGAAGAAGTCCAAGCTGCACTGAAGACATTGGCAAAAAAACAAGGCTCCAGGAATTGATGGAATATCAATTGAGATGTTTCAACAAACAGATGCAGCACTGGAGGTGCTCACTGTCTATGCCAAGAAATATGGAAGACAGCTTCCTGGCCAACTGACTGGAAGAGATCCATATTTATGCCTATTCCCAAGAAAGGTGATCCAACTGAATGCAGAAATTATAGAACAATACCATTAATATCACACACAAGCAATATTTTGCTAAAGATCATTCAAAAGCGGCTGCGGCAGTATATGGACAGGGAACTGCCAGAAATTCAGGCCGGTTTCAGAAGAGGCTGTGGAACCAGGGATATCATTGCTGATGTCAGATGGATCCTGGCTGAAAGCAGAGAATACCAGAAGGATGTTTACTTGTGTTTTATTGACTATACGAAGGCATTCAACTGTGTGGATCATAACAAACTATGGATAACATTGTGAAGAATGGAAATTCCAGAACATTTAATTGTGCTCATGAGGAACCTTTACATAGATCAAGAGGCAGTTATTCGGACAGAACAAGGGGATACTGATTGGTTTAAAGGCAGGAAAGGTGTACATCAGGGTTGTGTCCTTTCACCATACCTATTCAATCTGTATGCTGAGCAAATAATACAAGAAGCTGGACTCCATGAAGACGAAAGGGGCATCAGGATTGGAGGAAGGCTCATTAACAACCTGTGTTATGTAGATGACACAGCCTTGCTTGCTGAAAGTAAAAAGGACTTGAAGCACTTACTAATGAAGATCAAAGACCACAGCCTTCAGTATGGATTGCATCTCAGCATAAAGAAAACAAAAATCCTCACAACTGGGCCAATAAGCAACATCATGATAAACAGAGAAAAGATTGAAGTTGTCAAGGGTTTCATTACTTGGATCCACAATCAACAGCCATGGAAGCAGCAGTCAAGAAATCAAAAGACACATTGCATTGGGTAAATCTGCTGCAAAGTACCTCTTTAAAGTGTTGAAGAGCAAAGATGTCAACTTGAAGACTAAGGTGCGCCTGACCCAAGCCATGGTATTTTCAATTGCATTATATGCATGTGAAAGGTGGACAATAAATAAGGAAGACTAAAGAAGAATTGACACCTTTGAATTGTGGTGTTGGCGAAGAATATTGAATATACCATGGACTGCCAAAAGAACAAACACATCTGTCTTAGAAGTACAACCAGAATGCTCCTTAGAAGCAAGGATGGGGAGGCTGCGTCTTATATACTTTGGACATGCTGTCAGGAGGGACGAGCCCCTGGAGAAGGACATCATGCTTGGCAGAGTACAGGGTCAGCAGAAAAGAGCAAGACCCTGAATGAGGTGGGCTGACACAGTGGTTGCAAAAATGAGCTCAAGCATAACAACGATTGTAAGGATGGCGCAGGACCGGGCAGTGTTTCATTCTGTTGTGCATAGGGTCGCTATGGGTCAGAACCGACTCGACGGCACCTAACAACAACATTATGTGCTGCATGGTGGGACGAAGACAGGACAGCCCCTGCCTCCTGGGGACAGGAAAGCAAATGCATAAACAGCTAAGGTATCAGGTAGAGGACAGCGTGTTGCAGGGGGTGGGGAATGGCGTGAGGAGATGGGGCTCCGAAGCCTCTCTGAGAAGGTGACGATGGGACTGAGGGTCTCAAGGTGGAAGCCTGTCGGGGACTTTGTGTGCAAGCACATTTCAGGGAAGCTCCTGCAACTCTGATGTCACAGGCCCAGCCCAGGTGCCTGCAACAAGGGGGCGGCAATGTAGGAGGCGGCAGTGGAAGGAGAGGGTCAGACAGGTCCCGGCAAACGGGAGCCCAGGAGAAAGACGAGGAGGAGGAGGAGGAGGAAGGGGAAGAAGTAGAGAATGAGGGGGATAAGGAGAGGGAGGAGGGGGAGGAGGAGGAAGCAGAAGAGAAGGAGTGGAATCTTTAGATGATATCTTTAGTGAGCTCGAGAAAACTAACTGGCAACCCAGAAGTCTACATCCTGTAAAAATACCCGCCAAGAGTGAAGGTGAAATACACAAATTTTTTCATAAGCAAAAGTTGACAGGGTATGTCATCTGGGATGCTCCCCCCAGGGACTCCAAAGGTATCTGTATCTGCAAAACCGGAGCGTTGTTCAGGAAAAGGGCAAGTTTTGAAACAATATTTGTAGAATGAGATGGTTTATATATTAAAAAATAAATATTTACAGTGAGTGTTTTAAATCTGAAGGACATACAACAATTTTTTTCTCTACTCTGGGGGAGAGAGTAACAAGGCAGCTTTCCCTGTTTATTTATACCCTGATTATTGACATAAGATTACTATACCAACGATTGATTATTGATTGCTTTTATAATCAGGAAAAGTACGACAGCACTCTCTAGTTAAACAAGCGCCTGTGTCCACTGCCCAGACACACCAGCGGACCTGCCCCCTCACCTGAAAGAGCCTCGACTTCAGGTACATGGTGCCATAGCCTTCTCGGTGGCTGAGGGAGAACATGCCAGTGAAGCTGGAGCCATCAGGCCAAGTGTAGGTGCCTAAGCCGTGGCGGTGATCACGGTAGAAATGCCCGCGGTACGTCTGCAAAGAGGGGCAATTGGCAAGGCTCTGTGTCTGAGAAGCCACTCCTCTCGGTCACCTTACTGGATGTCCTGTGAGCCGAGGCATCTGATTGGCAAGGAATGGTGACCCCTTGGGGCTGTCTTCAAGTTCAGGTGGCCAACGTGATGCTAGGGTTGGTCACTCACAGCACCTGGAGTAGGTGCCCAGCAGACAGCTCCCAGAGAACCAGGGACTCCCCCAAACACACCCCAAACCAAACCCGCTACTGTCGAGTCAATTCCAACTGATAACGACCCTACAGGACATAGTAGAACTGCCCTACAGGGTTTCCGGGACTATATTCTTTACAGAAGCAGACTGCCACATCTTTCTCCTGTGGAGTGGCTGGTGGATTCAAACCACAAACCTATCAGTTAGCAGCTGAGCACTTAACCATGTGCCACCAAGCCTCCCGCATACCACAGACAGGACCCATGAATTTTTTCTGGGGGATTTCTCAAGTAGGAATAACATTAGCCTCGTTAGCTTCCTGCTGTCCATGGATCCTAATGTTCACATAGCATCCATCTTAGAAGGACAGAGACCTACCGCTGAGCTTGGCCGTGCCCTGGGGGAGGAGGGAGGAGGCAGGTAGTGGTTACCTCGCCCGTGGGCCAGGAGAATTCACCAAACCCGAGCTTCATTTGCAGCCCAAACTCGCCCTGGTAGGTGCAGCCGTCCCGCCACTCCTGTGTGCCCTGGACAAGCTGGATGTAGGCCTCCTTCAGGCTCTGCTCCCTCGGGGCTCCCTCAGACTGCTCGTCTTCCATCTCCAGGGCAGATGCCAGGTCCCTGGGAAGAGGCAGGAAGAGGAGGGAAGGTGACGAAGGCCAAAGTGTTTCAAGAGTGACTACGCCTAGCCCCCCCCCCACACTCTCGTTTCTTCCTCACACCACCCGGGAGGCAAGTGCTGCTGTTATCAGCATTCTGCAGAAAGGGAAACTGAGGCACAGAGGGTGCGGGGACTTGCCCGGGGTCACTCAGAGAGTGGTCAGAACAGTAAGAGTGTAAACCTGCATCTGTCTGGCTGACAAGGTAAGTGGCTGCTGGTCCGTGGAGGCAGAACTCCTCCAGCCCAGGGCAGGCTGGATCCACTGCCTGGGGCCCCATGACCAGTTGCCACCTAGGCCAGACTGCATGCCTCCCCACCCCCTCTGGGCAGGGCCTTCTGTCCTGTGAGCAGGCGCAGCACCACCCAGAGTAGGCAGGAGCAGACACTCAGGGACACAGGTGGGCTGAGAAAGGTCTGAGCAAGGAAGGGGACCTTCCAGGCCAAGGTGGGCCTGTGAGCAGCTTAAGGGGCAACAAGCAGACCAGCAAGCTGGACAGACGGACAGAAGGATGCAGGGATGGGAGGCTGCACAGCGGCCGGGGAGAGGACGACAGCGGATTTGCCTCTTTTCTGCTCTGGGTATGAGAAGTACTGCTCCTGCACCTTTTGGGGAAGAAGGCAGAGCTCCCCTGGTCTTCTAAGTCCTCAGCAGCACTGGACTCACTGCCCGTCCCTGCCAGGCGCTCTTTGGGGCCGTGAGCCTTCGATGCTTCAGGGCCAAAGGCCAAGGCCGAGCCTGCACCTTCCATGCCGCTCTTCTTCGAACCTGTAAGCAAAGCCGAGGAAGGGCTTCTGACTGCCATCAGCAGCACGTGGGCGCCTGGGGACGGGCCCCTGCCCCATGAGGCCAGGAAACGGAGCTCCCTCCCCTGAACTGAGCCCCGGGTCCGTTCTCAAAATTCTGTCCGGGCCTGTGGAATCCCCAGGGTAAACCTTCGCCACTGCCCGAAGGTGACCCTGTCCCCTCTGTGAGAACACCCTACGAAGCCCTCCGTTTAGGGCCAGGTGGCCAAGGTCCTGGTCAAAGGGGCTCCACGGACAGCGGGGTCGCCATTCCCCCGCAGGCTTCAGGAACCAGGAGCGAGAACGGAGGGGACAGCGGGCGCACCGTCCCCCTGCCCACCCGCAGGGTGGGCTCCCAAATTCTCTCCCTGATCCCACTCTCCTCGGGGGGACAGGGGGCCAGGCTCGGAGACCCCGGATCCGCTGACCGGCCGGCTCACCGCGTCGCACCGCCCCTGCCGCGGAGAATCCACCACCGCACCCCGCTCAGAGAGTTCGCACAGAGCGCACAGGGACCCCAAGGCCGCAGCAGGCAGCGCAGAACCGCGCTCGCCGCAGCGCCCAGACGGCGTCCGGTTTCCCTGGAGACGTCCCATGTGCGCGGCCGCCCCGGCCTCCGCCAATCGCCGCCAGGGCCGCTCCCCAGGCCCCGCCCCCTGCTCCCGCCCCGGCCCCGCCCCGGCCCGGCCCCTCCCCAGGCCCCGCCCCGGCCCCGCCCCGGCCCGCTCCCGGCCCCGCCCCAGGTCCCGCCCCTCCCAGGTCCCGCTCCCGCCCCACTCCCAGACCCGCCCCTGCCCGGCCCCGCCCCAGGCCCGACCCCCTCGGCCCCGCCCCGGCCCGTCCCAGGCCCCGCCCCAGCCCCCAGGCCCCGCCCCCAGGGAATCCTGCGGGGCGTCCTCGCGGCGGCACCGCCCCTCTGTGACCTCACACCCCCTGCCCTGGCTGAGCCCCTCCCTGCGCTCCGCCGACCCCCACACCTGAAACGGTGAGGACGGCGCTCAGACCCCAACGCCGACCTCGGCGTCCTGCAGCTGTCAAAGCTCAACGCACCCGTAGAGAGAGTGTGTGTGGGTGCTGGCGTGTGACACCTGGGGAAACGGAGGCACAAAGGGTTAATCAACTTGCCCGTGGTCGCGCGCTACTATGTGGGGGAGTCCAGACTTGACCGCGCTCAAAAAACCAAACCCCCTGCGGTCGAGTCGATTCCAACTCATAGGGACCCTATAGGACACAGTAGGACTGCCCTGTCGAGTTTCCAAGGAGCACCTTGCGGATTCGAACTGCAGACCTTTTGGGTAGCAGCCCTAGCACTTAACCACTACACCATCAGGGTTTCCTGACTGCACTCTGCGGACTCTAAAGCTGACTTTTGTCAGTTCCGTGAATGTTGGTGGAAGGCAGGGGAGGGGGACTCACGGTCTTGGGGGGAAACAGGCAGGTAACGACAAGGTGGAGGAGGGCGCGGGGGTCTTCTGGAAGGAAGAGGGATTAGCTGTCTGGACAGAGAGGTAACAGGTTAGACTAGGGAGGGAGGATTCCTGAGCGGAGTTTCAGAGTATGCGTAGGAGCCCTCTGAGCAGTAGAGGGGAGTAGATTCAGGGCACTGGACTAGGATGTGCCATGCTCAGACCCACCCCATCCCACCCCCCGCAGCTGGATTGCCAGGGTTTAAGGTGGTGGTGTTGGGATTCTAGGGGCAACTCCTCCTCGCTGCCCCACAGTCTCAGTCCTCATTTGGCTCCCCCTTCCCCGTTGGTCCCCTCTCAGCCCTTCAGTACCGCCTTGCTCCCTTGAGGCCCCCTGTCTTGACCCTCCGTCTTTCCTCCTCAGGTCTCCTCTCTGCACCTGTTCCCTCCAAGGGCAGGTGGGGAGCTGAACAGAGGCAAACTGAGCCATCTAAAATCACATTAGGGAGAGAGGAAGAAAAACAGCCAACAAAAACTCCCAAATACCCTGCAAACCTGTTAAACCATGCCACCTGTGGGCTGAATTGTATCCCCCCCAAAAGATATGTTCAAGTCCTAACCCTGTGAATGTGACCTTATTTGGAAACAGGGTCTTTGCAGGTGTTCTCAAGTTAGGGTGGGTCCTTCTAAGAAGATGTGGAGACAGACTGACACAAAGAGAGGGAAGGCGGCCCTGTGAAGATGTAGGCAGAGACTGGAGTGATGCAGCTACAAGCCAAGGGTTTCTGGCAACCACCAGAAGCTGGAACAGGTGAGGAAGGATTCTCCCCCAGAGCCTTCAGAGAGAGCAGGTTCCTGCCAACACCTTGACTTCAGACTTCTGGCCTCCAGAACTGTGGGAGTGTACTTATACATTTTTAATTACTATTTTCTAAATTAGCAACTTGAAGAACGCACAAGAACTACAGCCAGGGTGCTCCTTAGGAGTGAAAATAGTGAGACTCCGTCTTAGGTACCTTTAGACGTTATCAGGCAGGACAAGTCCCTGGAGAAGGGCATCATGTTTGGTAGAGGGTCTGGTGGGTGGGTAACTCCGTTTGTTTGTTTTGGAATGTCTGCATTAAATGGCTTTAGAATCACATGGAGGGCTTGGTGAAGCAGATTCTTGAGCCCTGCCCCCAGAGTTTCTGATCTTTGGGTCTGGAGTGGGCCCAAGAATTTGCAATTCTGTCAAGTTCCCAGATGCTGCCGCTGCTTGCTGGATTATGGACCACACTCTGAGAACCAGCGAGCGACTGTGCTGTGTGCAGTGGAAACAGAGAGATGATGGTGGAGGGGCAGGGCAGGGGGCCCTGAATGCCAGGCCAAAGACGGAGCAGCAAGATGGCTCCAACCAGGAGCAGGACGGTTTAGCTGAGTGGTTTCCACACTGTTTGCCTGGGACCCACAGTAAGATACCACTTTATGCTGTGACTGACCCAGTACAAATAAACCTAGAAATTTTTCATTAACAGCTGCCCTCCACTACATACATGCACCCTAATATTTTCATGTAGTCTCCCTGGCAGGGCAGTGGTTAAGCACTCAGCTGCTAACAAAACATCGGCAATTCAAATCCACTGGTCGCTCCTTGGAAATCCTATGGGGCAATTTTCTCTGTCCTATAGGGTCACTACAAAAATATATATATTTTTATAGGGTCACTATGAATCGGAATTGACTCGACAGCAATGGGTTTGGTTTTTTGGTTTATTTTGTTCTCTACCATTTTGCTAAAAAATAAAATGCTAGTTGTGACCCCCAAAACTGATTTCACAGCCACTAACAGGTCACAAATTGTTAATGAGTCAGGACGGACATTCAGAACAGCTCATTACAGAGTGTGTATTCCCACTACTGCGTGGAAGCCTGGTGGGAAGGCCCCTGGGGCAGTGCCAAGCCCAGAAAGGAGAGGGTGGCTCAAACGAAGTGTAGCAATGGAGGCGGAAAGATGGATTTAAGAGATGCAATGATTTGGTTACCGGTTTATTAACTTGGGGGGCTAAGGACCATGAGGGATCAAGAAAGAGCTTTTGGAACAGAAAGCCCGCTTCAGGCACATGCCGACAACAAAGGGCCATCTGCTGGCCCGTGAAGCACGAAGCCGGCCAGTCCAGGGGGAGGAGGGACTTGAGGTTTGGTGTGATTCAGTGCTCCATGATGTCACACAGGGATCAGCCTCTCCCACTGCCTCTACCCTAACCCCAAGGCTGGCTTCCTCTGGGATCATGGGAGAGAAGGAGTCTTCCAAGCTCCTTCCAAGCAACCTCTTATGGGTTCCCATTGGATCCCAACCAATTCCTGAAGGAAGCCTAGAAGCGGCTTCATGGATTGGCTGGAGGCAGCTAGTGCCCACCCTGGAGCTGGGAGCCAGCGAGTCTCTTCCTAATTGGATAGCTCCCATGAATCCAAGGGAAAAGGGAAATTCCATCCCTTCCACATCCCAGGAAAGTTGAGGCCCTTTACAAGGCAGAGGAAGAAGGAAATGGATGCTGGGAAGACCTCCACGTGGGTGCTGTCTGGACCTTCAGATGGATGTTCGAGTCTTTCCGTCAAGAGAGCCTCAGGTTGTGGTAAAGATGTGAGTTACCAGCTTGGTGGGTGCTGAAACTGAGAAGCAATCACCAGCCAGAGGTTGTTCAGAGGGCACCCTGCTGAAGGCAGGTATATTTTATCAGATTTATCTGGTAGTAGGTTGGGGTGGGAGCCCTGATGGTGCGGTGGTTCAGAGTCGTACTGACCACAACTGGACTAAACCAAAAGCAAAGAAGTTTCCTGAATACAACGGAATGCTTCGAAGGCCAGAGTAGCAGGGATGAGGGCCTGGGGACTATGGTTACAGGGGACATCTAGGTCAACTGGTATAACAAAATCTATTAAGAAAACGCTCTGCATCCGCTTTGGAGAGTGGCGTCTGGGGTCTTAAACGCTAACGAGTGGCCATCTAAGATGCATCAGTTGGTCTCAACCCACCTGGAGCAAAGGAGAATGAAGAACACCAAAGACACAAGGTAATTACAAGCGTGAGAGACAGAAAGGGCCACATAAACCACAGACTACATCAGCCTGAGACCAGAAGAACTAGATGGTGCAGGGCTACAACCAATGACTGCCCTGACAGTGAACATAACAGAGAACCCCTGAGGGAGCAGGAGAGCAGTGGGATGCAGACCACAAATTCTCGTAAAAAACCAGACCTAATGGCCTGAGACTAGAGAGACCCCAGAGGTCATGGCTCCAGGATCTTCTGTTAGCCCAAGACTGGAACTATTCCCAAAGCCAACTCTTCAGACAGGGATTGGACTGGACAATGGGATAGAAAACGATACTGGCGAAGAGTGAGCTTCTTAGCTTAAGTAGACACATGAGACTATGTGGGCAGCTCCTCTCTGGAGGCAAGATGAGAAGGCAGAAGGGGACAGGAGCTGGCTGAATGGGCATGGGGAATACAGGGTGGAGAGGAGGAATGTGCTGTCTCATCGGGGGAGAGCAACTAGGAGTACACAAAAAGGTGTATAAATTTTTGTATGAGAGACTGACTTGATTTGTAAACTTTCACATAAAGCACCAAACCAAAAAAACCCAAACCCACTGCTGTCAAGTCAATTCCGACTCATAGCGACCCTATTGGACAGGGTAGAACTGCCCTATTGAGTTTCCAAGGAGCACCTGGAGGATTTGAACCACCAACCTTTTGGTTAGCAGCCATAGCTCTTAACCACTATGCCACCGGAGTCTCCACATAAACACACACACACACACACACACACAGAGTGGTGCTGACCAAAAGGTCAGCAATTTGAATCCACGAGCTGGGCCTTGGAAACCCTACCGGGCAGTACTACCCTGTTCTATAGCGTTGCTTTGAGTCGAAATCAGCTCCATGACAATTTTTTTTTTTAAGGTTGCATTGGGTATTGGGGGGTAATTTCAGCTAGAGATTGATTACAAACTCTTAAGTAAGGATGGAAATGAGTCAAAGGTGTGTGCGTGTGTTTTTAACCAATGTTAGAAACTGGAGCTTCAATAACAATGTCTGCAGCACGGCAGCTGGGCTGCACCAGTTCCTCTTCACTGGAACCATTCCAATAGATTAGTCTTCTTAAATGGCAACTTCGTGGGCCTTAGATGATATTAAATAAATTCAGAGTTTACAGTGCCAACCCAGTAATTAAAAAATAAATACTGGTCTCTGGACAAATGATGGAAAGTTACCGGGAAACAGTTGTTTTATATGAACTTTATTTTACAATAAAAAGGAGAATAAAATGAAGAAATTACAAAGGTCAATTTATTACGAAGCAGATAACAGAAGAGAATATACAGTTGTATTAAGAGGCACCTCAGCCAGCAATGCAGCTACCGGGATCATGAACAGAGGTATTCGGGCCACCCTAAGAGAAGTGCTGATCGTCGTTGTTCGCTGTCTCCTCAGCCGACTCATGGCGACCCCACGCGCAACCAAGGAAGCACTGACTCCTGGTCCTGTGCCATCCCCACGATCGAATGCAGAGCAGACCCTTGTGACCCACAGGGTTTCCACTGGTCCACGCGGACCACCGGGCTTTTCTTCGTACTCCACCTTAGTTCAGCGTTGCAGCAACACACAAACCTCCGCTGCCAGACGGTTGGCGGCTGTGCACGAAGTGCACTGGCTGGGAATTGAACCCCGGTCTCCTGGATGGGAGCTGAGAACGCTACCCCTGAACCCCCACTGCCTCCCCGACATGCTCATTAGGAACATAACCAGCGGCCTTCTTTATCACGGCGACTAGGGACGAGCCCAGCTGCAGCCAGGTGGCCCTTACGAAGCGACAGGGAGGAGGCCGGTCAGTGTGTGGACTCATATCTGTGACGCAGCCTGCCCTGCACCAGGTGCGACAGCTCAGGGACACGTGGGCAGCCAGCCACCGGGTCCTGCCCCTCGCACCTGCTCCCGGGCTCCGCCCACCCCGCAGCGGCCAATCCAATACTGGCGGCCTCAGCCCAGCCAATGGCCGCCCTCCGGCCTGCAGCCAATCGGAGAAGGGGCGGCTCCCCTACACCCGGCCTGGCAAATGGGGAGGCAGCCACGGGCTCTGTGGGCGGGCCCTGTTGGTACACAAACCGCCACGCGGGCGGGAGGGGCGGCGGGGCGGTGGAGGAGGCAGGTGGCCCGGGAGCCCCGCGCCCGCTGGCGCTTGGCCGCAGCGACTGGCCGGCTCCGGGGTCCAGCGACCGGGGCCGAGCCACGAGCGGGGCTCCCGCGAGGGGCCCCGAGCCTGCAGCTCAGGCCTCTAGGACCCGGAGGCGCCGGCGCGCCCGCCCGCCTTCAAACAGGCCCCACGGCGCCCGAGCCCAGTCCGTCATGGAGCCGGGCCTCGCGCCCGGGAGCCGGCCGCCGCCGTTCGCGCGCGTCGCCCCCGCGCTCTTCCTCGGGAGCGCGCGCACCGCCGGCGCGTCGGAGCTGCTGGCGCGCGCGGGCGTCACGCTGTGCGTCAACGTCTCCCGCCAGCAACCCGGCCCGCGCGCGCCCGGCGTGGCCGCGCTGCGCGTGCCCGTGCTGGACGACCCGGCCGAGGACCTGCTGGCGCATCTGGAGCCCACCTGCGCCGCCATGGAGGCCGCGGTGCGCGCTGGCGGTGCCTGCCTCGTCTACTGCAAGAACGGCCGCAGCCGCTCGGCCGCCGTCTGCACCGCCTACCTCATGCGGCACCGCGGTCTCAGCCTGGCGCAGGCCTTCGAGGTGGGTGGGCCCAGGCGCGGGGCGGGCCTTCCGGGAGGGCGGGCCTTCCGGGGGTGGGCCTTCTGGGAGGGCGGGCCTTCCGGGAAGGACGGGCCCAGTTACGAGAGCGGGCCTCCCGGCGGGGCAGGCTCAGTGACGGGGATGGGCTTTCCGTGAAGGGCGGGCCCCATCGCGGGACTGAAGGGAGTGTAGGGCCTGATCTTAGGCGCGGGCCTTTGCAATGGGGAGGACTTGGGGACCGGAAGATGGACTTCCGGGTACGGCGGCGCTTTAGGCTGGAGGCGGGCCTTCCGGTCAGGACGCGACCCAGTCATTGGGTGGTCTCCGGGAGGGGCGGGTCCTAGTCTTAGGGGGCGGGCCTTTCCGGCCTGGCGTCTCTGGTCCAGGGCTGCCCTGAGGCTTCTTTCCTCACCGCCTGCCTCCCTCGCGTCCCATGGTCCCGTGCAGTGTGTGCTTTGAATAGCATCCGTGTGCCGTACTGCTAAGTTTATCCTTCAGCCATGTCCCCAGAGCCCCACGCTTGCAGAGCTGCCTACTCTCCGTTTGCATGCCTAACAGGCACCTGGCAAGAAACGTTTTACTTCTCCCCCAAATCTGCCAGTCCTCCCCCACCTCTCCGCTTGACTCGGTCATTTTTTACTTTCTTCTCCCCCAAATCCCACCTCTTCTCCGCAAAGCTGGTCAGCTCTGCCTTCAACATGTAAGCAGAATCTAAGTCTCTCCGACCCGCCCCTCACTGCTGTGCCCAGCCTGCCTTTGCCCCAGGCCAGATTTTTGAGCTCCTGTTGGCGCCTCTGCTTTTGTCCTTGCCCCTACAGCAGCCAGGGATGTCCTTTTAAACGCAAGTACTAGCCCTGGTGGCGCAGTGGTTAAAGCACTTGGCGCAGTGGTTCGAACACACTAGCCACGCCGTGGGAGAAAAATGTGGCAGTTTCCGTAAAGGTTACAGCCTTGGAAGCCTTATGGCTCAGTTCTACTTGGTCCTGTAGGGTCGCTATTAGTTGGAATCGACTTGACAGCAATGCGTTTGTCTTAGTTTTATACTAGCAAGATACTCCACTGCTCTATCCCTGTGGGGGCTGTGTGTCTCTGAAGAGCCACGGTCCTCACCGTGGCCTCCTGGCTCTCTGAGATCTGGCCTTGTCACCTCTCCAGGCTCACCTGCTGAAAGGCTGCACTGTGTTCACTCACGTCACTCTTGCCAAACCAGCCTTGGGCCTTTGCGCTGGCTGTTCGCTATGCCTGGAGCACTCTTCCCCCTGGATTCTCCTTGGCTTCCTCATTTGGTTCTTCCAGCCCTGACTGAGTGGGCTTCTCAGGGGTGTTCTTTCTGGCCTCACTCTATAACGTAGCAGTTGCTTCAGCCCACCAGGCTCTAGCTTGTCTCTGAAATGTTATATAGTCACTGGCTCATTCTGGTTCCCACACTGGAGTGTGTTTTCCATGAGAACAGGAATGGTGTTGTATTGTTCAGTGCTGTGTCCCCAGCGCCTAGGCACATATACCGAAACCAAACCAAACCCCCTTCTGTTGAGTCAATTCCAACTCAGAGTGACCGTACAGGACAGAGGAGAACTGCCCCATAGGGTTTCCAAACCTGTAATCTTTAAGGAAGCAGCCTGTCACATCTTTCTGCCATGGAGCGGTTGGTGGGTTTGAACCACTAACCTTTCAGTTAGCAGCCAAGCACTTTAACCACTGGACCACCAGGGCTCCTTGGCACCTAGCAGGGATCAGTAAATATTTTATTGTCAAGTGAAATATATAATTAACTAATTACAATCTATATCAAGACCCCACGTCCTTTTTGAAGTGCCCGCAGTGAGTTGATGCTCAGTAGATGTTAAAGGCTGGGTTTATTAACGAGTCCATCAAACAAAGGCATTAGGGGGCTCGTCATTTCAGCTGATCCGGTGAGAACCAATTCATCCTTCCATTTTCCTAACGCCTAAAGAAAAGCCAGAGCGGGCGTCTGCTGGGGTTTCCCAAAGCCGCACGTGGCACATCTTCTAGGGCTGCCCATTTAAAAAAAATATATATATATATATTTTTTTTACGTGACATTAAATAATGTAAAAGTGTTTTATTCAACCAGGCATAAATGCAGACTCAAATGCAGAAGTGGAATGACTTTTTAAGATAAGCCCCAAAAGACGTCTCTCCTGTAGCTGCAACTTCAGACACTAGCAGCCTCGATCGCCCTCCGCCGCCAGCAGAGGTGACTGGAGGGACAGTGTCAGCAGCTCTGGCAGGACCGCTGACTTGTCTCTTGTTTGCAGGCAGTGAAGCAAGCCCGCCCTGTGGCTGAGCCCAACCCAGGCTTCTGGTCTCAGCTCCAACAGTATGAAGACCAGCTCCGGTCCCAGCCCAGCCCACCCCAGGCACCTCCAGGGACAGCTCTTTCCAACGAGGACCGCCCCGTGGGGTGCACAGAGAGCCTCTAGAGTATGTTTCAGCCTTTGGGGATGATGCCCTTGGGGCACCCTGTGTCCTCAAAGCGGGGACACTTGGGGTTTCTATGTCAGCTTTGCAGCCCTGCAGCTCCAGGTGTGAGGGGACATTTGGACACTGGTCAGAGGGTGGCCCTTCCTCCCTTTCTCCCTGTCAGAACAGTTCCTTCCTCCCATCCCGGACCAGTCTTCATTTCCCCTTTAAGCTTTGTCTTCCTGAAATGTAGCTCAGGAGGGTCTTCGGATGGTGGTGCAGGGAGGTAGCCACTGAGAAGGGGGCTGGGAAGCCCACTGCTGCCCAAGACAGACTCTTTCCCTCTGATCAACCTCGATTTACTAGACAGTTTTTTTTGGTCAGGAAAATCAAAACCACTTTAAGAATTTTAGGTAGAAAGAAATTTAACTCAGGGAAATTGAGGCTGGGGGAGCCAGGGCCAGGAGAGCCACTGTTAGCCCTTGGGAGATCTGGAAGGACCTGAGAGACCTGCCACCCTGAATGTAGCCACCTTCAGCACTGGCGGAGGCAGCTCTCCAGAGGACCCCAGAGGTGCTGGCAGAGTTTTGAGCGTGCCAGCTGCTCCAGCAATCGTGGCCTCTCTTTCCTCCCACCTCCCAAATCTCACACTTATCCCATCGCAGAACCTAGCACAGGGTCCGACAACAAGGTGACAGGGACATGCGGCTCCCAGCAGCTACAAGATGCAGGTGAGGGCAGAAGGGTGGGCCGCCCTCTGGCTGCTCAGTGGGCAAGCCCTCCTTCTGCCTTATTTGCCCTCCCACTGTCCACAACAGCAGCCGCGTGCTCCGGCCTAGCGCCACGTCACCTCCTCCAAACCGGATGGTGCAGGGATGTCCCAGTCCCCTAGGAGTGGGGGACCCCTCCCGTTGCCACTTTCATCAGAGTATCTCGTTCAGACATGGCATCACCCGGACACCCAAGGACCTGAAGACTGTCTTAGAAACCAGCCATCACCCACACACTTAAGTTAAGACAGTGGGGAGAGAGAAGAGCAAAGAATGTACTGTATGTGAATCGTAAATAACATTTTGTGGTTGCTAGGTGCTGCTGAGTCAGTTCCGACTCCTAGCGACCTTATGCACAACAGAGCGAAACCCTGCCCGGCCCTGCGCCGCCCTCACAGTCCTTGTTATGCTTGAGCCCTGTTGTTGCAGCCACCCCGTCAGTCCATCTCGTTCACAGTCTACCTCTTTCTTCATGATCTGTGGATAATATGGTCACTGACTGATATATTCAAATGTATACAAACAAGGCAATGAATAGCATACCGAGGTTGGTGTCATTTCCTTTCAGCCTTCGGGGACAGCTTATTCTGCATTCCCTCCACCTCAGCTAGGGCCTCAGTTGCCTGGGGGTCTTTTTCTGGTGGGGGACCCACACCTTCTTTCCAGAAGGGCCCATGCCCTGAGTGGTCCACCTGCACTGGGTGCTGTAGTCCCCGTTACCTCTGACCACAGAGCCTGGGCGTGTCGGTAGGCAGCCAGGCAATGTCCTGGGTGCTAGGTGTGCTTCTCCTGGCCCTACTGCCCCCTGAAAGCCAGGGCCAGTCACCCACTCAGCTTGTTGTGGCCCTGACTCATGGCCCCCCCATGCACAACGCCGTGACCCACAGGGTTTTCACTGGGTGATTTTCAGAAGTCAATGACCAGGCCTTTCTTCCTAGTCCATCTTCACTAGAAACTCCACCGAAACCTGTTCAACATGACAGCAACATGCACGCCTCCACTGACGGATGGTGCTGGGCACCCAGCAGAGCAGCCCGTTGTCTGCCTGACAGATGGCTCTGTGCCCTGAGGAGCCCAGTGTGGCTAAGCAGGGTGTGCCCCAGGCAGCAGCATCCTTCCTCTGACCCAGCGGAGCCCAGATTAGGAGTCCATTAGGCAGCAAGAAGACAGGACCCTGCAGGCGGCCTCCCGCCAGCAGGACCCCCTTTGTCAAGATCTGAAGGCAGAAGGAGGGGCCCACGCTGGGCTGACAGAGGTTGGCAGTGATGTCTGGGCGTCCACCGTGTTCAGAGCCAGTGACACGTGGATGGCTGGCCATCCTCAAGGGCATCTGTCGACCTGGTCCATCTCGGTGGGATTTACTCAGGAAAAGGTGGGGTGTGCACATGCCCGGCTCCCCGGGATGCTCAGACTCGCGGTTCCTCGTACCCCGTGTGGTGGGGTGGGGTGACAGGAGGGCTTGACCCTCCGCCTCCCGCCCCCACCCACCTTGAGGCCCCCCCAGCAGCACCCCAGGTCCCAGGGTGTAATGCCGCCTCTTGCCGCCAGGGGGCGTCTCAGGCTAGGAGCGGGCGTGGGGCGTCTGAAGGCCTGTCCCCGGGGGCGGTTGAGGGGAGCGTGAAGACAACCACACGCCCTCCCCCTCTGTGGATCTGCAGGTCACAGAAAACTGGCTTCACAGCTCTCCCCCTCCTGAGTCAGGGCACAGGAGTGACCTCCCACTTGGGGTGACTCTGTGAGTCCCCCTGGTGAGTTTGCCTTGGGATTCCCAAGACAGCATGTCCCCTGAGGACCCTGTGGGTGGACACGTGATCAGCCCCCTCCCCAGCCCCTGGGCGGGCATGACCACCTGTCTCACACCCCCATCCCCACAGGCATGGTCACGTGTCCCAGCCCCTCCTCCCCCACAGGCATGGTCCTGTGTCCACTCCCCGCCCCACACCCGCAGGATCACGTGCCACCCCCACAGGAGTTGTCACGCGCCCCCCCTCCAGCAGCCCCGTGTGACAGATGAGGACACTGAGACCGGCGAGCATGCACGTGCTGCTCCGAGACCACGCGGGGTCCAGTGTAGTGTTGATTGCGGCCGTGGCTTGGCCACACCACGCTGAAAAGAGGTGTAGGGGGTTCTTGGGAGGTCTCCCCGGCCAAAAGGCCCCTCTCTCCAAGAATCCAAATTCTTATGTGATGATGCCTCTTGCTCCAGGCTTCCCGATCCCACCCCAGCAGCCCATCCTGGTCTGCAGCCGTCCTCTCCCTGGCCAGGCCCCCGGGTGGCTCCGCTTTGGGCAGCCACCACCTCCTTCTAGAGGCCATCAGAGAACAGGCCCCAGAAGAGTAGATGGGCCCAGCGGAGTGAGGGAGGCAGGCCAGGGCCCATTGGCTCCAAACTGGCCTCCAAAGCAGTCCGACCTCCAGGGCGAGGCACTACAGGCCAACAGAACTTCCTGCGCCGATGGCCAAGTTCAATATCTGTGCTCTCCGCTGCAGCCACCAGCCTCACGGGCCACTGAGACCTTGAAATGTGGCCACTCCAACTGCGGAGCTGCGCTTGTAATTTAACTCGCTTAAATCTGAGTAGTTGCAGGTGGCTGGTGGCGCTCGTAGTGGGGAGCACAGCCCAAGGTCCTGAGCTCTGCCTCGCTCCAGGCGCCCACAACACAGCCACTGGGCTCGTGGGTGGGCGTGGGTGAGGGGGCACCATGTCCGGGCCTGAGTGCCTGACCTAAGCTCCCCGGGTCTACAGACCGCGCCGGGAGGCAGCCCACCCTGAGAGGCAGCAGCAGCAGCAGCAGCGTCCGGAGTGAGCCACCACGGCGCCGTCGGGGGTCTTGGGGCGCGCCGGTGCCGGAGCGGCAGGACGCGCGGCGCGCGGGGCGGGGAGGCCGCGGAGCCGTCCCCGCGCGCCCACGGCCCAGCCCGCGCGCCCAGCACAGCGCCCCCGGCGGCGGCGGCGGAGCGGAGCCCAGGCGGGGCGGCGCACGGCGCGGGGCGGCGGGCGGCTCCCGGCGCGACTTCCTGTTGTGCCCGCGCCCCGCCGCCGCCGCCGCCGCCGCCGCCGCCGCCGCCGCCGCCGCCGCCGCCGCCCGGCCCCTCGCCGCCGCCCGGCCCCTCGCCGCCGCCCGGCCCCTCGCCGCCGCCCGGCCCGCGCCGCCCATGGATGTCACCTAGCGCGCGGCATGGCGGCGCAGTGCTGCTGCCGCAAGGCGCCCGGGGCCGAGGCTGCGCCCGCCCGCCCACCGCCGGAGCCGCCGCCCGCCCTGGACGTGGCCTCGGCCTCCAGCGCGCAGCTCTTCCACCTTCTCCACCTGCAGTTGGGCCTGGAGCTGCGGCCCGAGGCACGCGAGCTGGCGGGCTGCCTGGTGCTGGAGCTGTGCGCGCGGCGGCCCGCGCCCCGCGCGCTCGTGCTCGACGCGCACCCGGCCCTGCGCCTGCACTCGGCCGCCTTCCGCCGCGCCCCCACCACTGCCGCCGCCGCCCCGGACCTGCCCTGCGCCTTCGCCTTCGCCGCGCCGGGGCCCGGGCCCCCGCCGCCTCCGCTGCCCGCCTTCCCCGAGGCGCCCGGCGCCGAGCCCGCCTGCTCCCCGCTGGCCTTCCGGGTGGACCCGTTCACCGACTATGGCTCCTCGCTCACTGTTACGCTGCCGCCCGAGCTGCCGGCGCACCAGCCCTTCCAGGTCATCCTGCGATACACCTCCACCGACGCCCCCGCCGTGAGTCCGCAGGGGACCCCGGGCGTTCGTGCGGACCCTGAGCCCTGGCAGTGTTTGGGGGGCCGGGCACCTGCAGAAAGGGGCGGGCCTCCCGGCTGGCTCGCCCTCATCTGGCCCAGGCTGCGGCTCTGCCTTCCTGTCCCAGAGTCCTGCCCGAGTGCCTTCCGTGAGGCTTGGCTGATGTCTGGGGAGCTCTTGGACTCTGGGTCGGTGGGCAGGAGGGACAGGGAACAGCATGTCACCCGGGAGGGCCCTCCCTGTTGAGGAGACACCTGCTGAACCTCCCCCTTTACCAGTGTCTGGCAGTGAGGGCAGCAGGGGTAGGAGTGGCTGGGCCTGCGGTGGCAGGAAGGCAGCCAGGTCTGTTCTCCTGTGTTGGAGATGGGTATGATACTTGGCTTTGGACTCCCCTGGTAGGGGCTGGGGGTGCTGAGGCCAGCGGCCCCCACAGACATACATGCTGGCTTGCAGGGCTGTGGGGATGGGTGCCCCCTCCCTAGAAACCTTGCCAGAGGCAAGATGGCCAGGTCGGTGCTGTGGCTGCTGGGTACCCCCATGGTGAAGCTCGCAGGCAGTCAGGATGAAGCAGGGCCTTGCTCAGTCCCACAGTGTGTGGGTTCACCCTGCGTCCAATGCGGGCTGCACACGTGACCCCCCACCCCCCACATGCATGAAGCTCTGGGAGGCCCAGGAGGTTGCAGCGGTCACTACTGATGGCACCAATGGACGGCGTGACAGACCGGGGCATAGAGGTGTCAGGCCAGGGCCCACAAAGGACCCAGGTGAGAGGCCAGGTGCAGGCTGTACAGGTGCTTTCTTTGCGGCAGCCTCCTCGCCACTCTGATGCTCGGGGTGCTGGCAGACAACAGGTATGCCCCCAGCACCGGCAGCGTGACAGGTGAGAAGGGACCTGTGGACTTGGAGCCCTTGAGCTAGCCCACTCACAACCACAGCTGGCATGTGGTAGGAGCAGGCCCTCAGCAGGCTGCAGGCACAGGCCCACATTATTGGAAGTGGTGTGGTATGTAAACATGGCGTGGCGGGGCCGTCTAACTTCCTCTAACTCCACAAGGGGGAAGGAGAATCACCATCAGCGACCCAAAGCTGATTCCTATAAGGCGGAGGTCAGACATACCCCGTCTGTCCAACCTGTTTACCAGTTCTGACGCCAGCCATCCCCCTCACGGCACTCTCTACTTCTCTGCTGGCTTTGGTAACTCATTGCAGTGGCCCCGCAGCACTCACAGACCGTACTCAGAGTTGTTGGTTGTCTTAGGGAAGTAACAGATTACAACTCAGGTTTAGGAATGCTCGGGATACAGTTCTTTGATCAGGACAGCCTCTTCCAAGCCATGTTTACAGGCAGGTCTCTTTCTGGCCCTCGGCCCCTTGGCCCCTTGGCCCCTTGGCACAGTGTCTGTCCTGCTCAGGCAAGTGTTACAAAGCTCTTTAGTTCTGCCTCAAAGTGCCTGGAGACGCCCCACTCCACCAGGAGCCCTTGGCCCGAAGGCACTCAGTTCTCTCGCTCCCTGGGTTGGCACATCCACTGTAGCCACCTTGCACTGGTCTCCTGGTTCTGCTGCTGCCATTTCTCTGCCACTCTTGCTGCAGCTTTTCATGGTCTGCAGTGTTACAGCTCTCTCGCTGTCTCCTGGGTCTAGAAGGTTCTCAGCGCAGGGATCCCAGGTCCAAAGGATGCGCTCCACTCCCATCTGTTCTTTTTTAGTGGTGGAGAGGTTCTCCTCCTCCCCTTTCCATGTCTGGGATGGCTTATTTTAAGCTTAGTGGGATGGCAGTCCAACCAATCCTCTCATTAGGGTTCCCTACACCTCATTTGCGTGGTCCTACCCCCACGAGGGTGCCATGCACCCCCATGAGGGTGCCATGCACCTTTTTTGCGTTGTTAACAAACCGTCTTTTTAGTGGGTCAGGAGTGCTTTATTTGCGTATTCCCACTTAGTCGTCTGGTGGGAGTTACAAGAGCATGGTGAGAAAGGCAATATAAACACGATTTCTTGCACCTCACGGAGCCTCACCCGTGGCCACGGGGCATGCCCACCAGCCTCTGGCCCTTTGGCGTTGCTGTATGTGGGCCACACCGTTGCCAGGCCCTGCAGGGTCAGGAGCGTCCTGCTGCCTGGCCCGTGGGCTCCCCCTGCAGCGGGAGTCTTCCAGCCATGCCTGAATGGGTAAGGGTCCCAGCCCTCTGTGTTAACTCCTCTGGAGGGTCATGGAGTTGACTTTAGGCCCTGGTGGCAGGCAGAGCAGTGCAGGGAGACCACTGCAGTAGGCACACCTCCGTTCCTCTAAACCTGCCACCTGAGTTAGACCCCAGGTGTCCCCAATGCCCCTGACACCCTGTATCCCCTTCAGAATCCCTACAGGTCCTGCCCAGCAACGGGCCCCTCCTGCTGCCTCCAGGGCATCCCGCCTCCCAGCGTTCCCCTTCCACCTTAGCTCTTCCTGGAGCCCTGCAGTGCCCAATCACTTCCCAGGCCTGGTGTTCCCTGCAGCCTCTGGCCCACCTTTTCTCCTGGTTTTCCTTCCCCCCTACCACAGGCGCTCAGGGCACATAGACAGTCACTTCAGGCTGGAGAGTGTAGCAGGGGTGTGAGGGGATGAAGGTGGAGGCGAGGGGGCGTGGGGAGCCTCTATGGGCAGGGCACGCACCAGACCTGAGTACTCAGCAGCCTGATGGTCGTCCGTGGGGGGCAGGAGCAGGGCCCTGGTGTCTGCAGAGTCACCTGGAGGGGAGGGGGGAAGGGTGCGGGTTTGGTTCGGAGGCCCTACCGGAGTTTGGATTTTCCTCAGGGTGACAGATCAGGCCCTGAGGCCCTGCGAGAGGCAGCTTTGCCATGGCCTTATCCTTGCACCCTCAGCTCCACCAGGCAGCACCAGCCTCCCGGTGTTTCTCACCCCAGCCTCCTCGAACCACCCACCTTCTCGCTGTCCTGACTGGCGTCCACTTGTTTCTCTGCCTGTGGACTCCCTGTCGCCTTGGGGTGCTTCCTCCCCTCTTTCTGGCCTGCTGGGGGATGAAAGCCCCCAGGGGCAGATCTTGTGGGACAGGCTGTGCTCTCAGGGGTGGCTGTCTGCTGATGCCCACCCACCCACAGATCTGGTGGCTGGAGCCGGAGCTGACCTACGGCCATGAGAAGCCCTTCGTGTTCACCCAGGGCCACTCCGTGTGCAACCGTTCCTTCTTCCCCTGCTTTGACACACCAGCTGTCAAGTGCACCTACTCGGCCGTCGTCAAGGTGAGCCCCCAGGTGGCTCAGCCCCCAGGCCAGACAGCCATGCCTGCGCCTCCTCCTCCTCCTCACTGTTACCTGTTACCTGCTTGGGTCTGCGGCTGGCATCTGCCACCAGGTGCGCCCTCTTCACTACGGGGGGAGGGACGCTCTGTAGGAGCTGGGGGAGTGTGGGGCTCCACACAGACAGGCCTGACAAGGGATGGGGTCCCTGGACCCAGGGTAAGGCCCCCGATGAGGACATAGAGATCCCTGACATGGGGGAGCTCTCAGATGAGGGAGATGGGTCGCCTAGTGGGGACCATGGGTCACCCGACCCGCAATGGCTGAACCCCCTGACTGGAAGCAGGAGGTTCCAGACTGGAAGCTTGGGGTCCCCTGACCTGGGGTGCGGGGACCCTGATGGGTGAGTCGCCTGCTTCTCAGTCTGGGGTCCCACAGGCTCCCTCAGGGGTGCAGGTGCTGATGAGCGCCACCCGGAGCACGTATGTGGAGGAGGAGGGTGTGTACCGCTTCCACATGGAGCACCCCGTGCCTGCCTACCTCGTGGCCCTTGTGGCCGGAGACCTCCAGCCCGCGGATATCGGACCCAGGTAGGGCCTCTGCTCTGCCTCCCGCCACGCTGCTGTTCTGTGGGGCTCAGGCCTGGCCTCAGAGAGCCCCACTGCGGGCCCAGTCTGTGGCCTACGTCTTCTGCTGTGCTGCCAAGGACCCCCACCCAGACTGGGATGCTCACGGCCTGCGCCCCACTGCAGGAACAGCCCTCCACCTGCCTCACTGCCATGGCCAGGGTCACCCCTGCCAGACCCTCTGCTTACCCCATGGCCCTCAGACACCAGCAGCAGCCTTGCTGCCTGCTGGCCCATCCCCCTGCTGAGACCACGGCCAAGACCACTGGTCCTATGCCACATCCACTCGGGCTCCTACAGATCAGAGACGACAGGGGTGGGGGCTCTCCTCGAGGTGCCACGCGGTCCCTGCGGGGTGGGAGCGGCATGGCTGAGGGCAGGCAGCAGGTGGGGCAAAGGCAGGGGAGCAGCAGGGGGCTTTCCAGGACGCCAGGGGTCCTGGCTCACCCTCTGCACACTGCAGGAGCCGTGTGTGGGCCGAGCCGTGCCTGCTGTCCACGGCCACCAGCAAGCTGTCAGGCGTGGTGGAACAGTGGCTGAGTGCGGCTGAGAGGCTGTACGGGCCTTACATGTGGGGCAGGTATGTCCTGGGCTGGGGGTCCGTACACGTGGGCAGGTCTGTTCTGGGATGGGAGTCTGGTCTGCACATGTAGGCAGTTATGTCCTGGGCTGGGGGCCCATACGTGTAGGCAGATGTGTCCTGGGGCTGGGGGTCCGTACATTTGGGCAGGCGTGTCCTGGGGCTGGGGGTCCGTACACATGGGCAGGTGCGTCCTGGGGTGGGGGGTCCGTACACGTGGGCAGGTGCGTCCTGGGGTGGGGGGTCCGTACACGTGGGCAGCTATGTCCTGGGGCGGGGGGGTCCGTACACGTGGGCAGCTATGTCCTGGGACAGGGGGTCCGTACACGTGGGCAGTTATGTCCTGGGGCGGGGGGTCCGTACATGTGGGCAGGTGTGTCCTGGGGTCGGGGGGGGTCTGTACATGTGGGCAAGTGGGTCCTATGGTCGGGGGGGTCTGGTCTGCACATGTGGGCAGGTGTGTCCTAGGGTGGGGGGGTCTGGTCTGTACACGTGGGCAGGTGCGTCCTGGAGTGGGGGTCCGTACACATGGGCAGTTATGTTCTGGGGTAGGAGTCTGTACGTGTGGGCAGTTATGTCCTGGGGCAGGGGGTCTGTACATGTGGGCATGTGTGTCCTGGGGTGGGGGGGTCTGGTCTGCACATGTGGGCAGGTATGTCCTGGGTGTGTCTGGAGCGCTGGTTGCCTGGGAGAGTGTACTCCTATGGGATCCCTTGAGTTACCCATGCCCACCCTACCTTTTTGGGGTACAGGGTGGCATGGATGTTCCAGGCCAGGCCCCTCAGCTGCTCACCTGCCTGGCAGGTACGATATCGTCTTCCTTCCGCCCTCCTTTCCCATCGTGGCCATGGAGAACCCCTGCCTCACCTTCATCATCTCCTCTATCCTGGAGAGCGACGAGTTCTTGATCATTGACGTCATCCACGAGGTGGCGCACAGCTGGTTTGGCAACGCCGTCACCAATGCAACCTGGGAGGAGATGTGGCTAAGTGAAGGCTTGGCCACCTACGCGCAGCGGCGCATCACCACCGAGACCTATGGTACTGTCCTTGGGGCAGGGGGAGGGGCCCAAGCCAGGGGCCAAGAGCCCAGCCGCCTCAGGTGCCTACCCTGGCCATGCGGTCACAGCCACTGCCTGTGGCTTGCCCGGCTCAGGGCAGGCTGCTATCCCAGGCCCTGTCAAGGGTGCTCAGCTCCCCCTGCCTCCCTGTGCCTGCCCAGGTGCAGCCTTCACCTGTCTGGAGACGGCCTTCCGCCTGGATGCCCTGCACCGGCAGATGAAGCTGCTGGGAGAGGACAGCCCGGTCAGCAAGCTGCAGGCCAAGCTGGAGCCAGGTAACTGCCTCCTGGATGACACCCACCTAGTTGGGTCCCTGGAAAGGCCGCCTGGCCACCCACCCACCCCTGCCCCAGGAAGGCCCCCCAGATCCCCAGGCCTGCAGCCACCCCTCGTGGGCACAGAGCACCAGGCTGTCAGTAAGTATTTAGGTGTGTGAGGACACTGGTGGTTCTTGGCCCTTCCTGCTCTGTGGCCCAGACCACTGTCCCTTCCCCGTACCAGGAGACACAAGAGGGTCCCAGGTGCGGCCCAAGAGCCAAGGTCTCTTTTCTATTAGGAGTGAACCCCAGCCACCTGATGAATCTGTTTACCTACGAGAAGGGCTACTGCTTCGTGTACTACCTATCCCAGCTCTGCGGAGACCCCCAGCGCTTTGACGACTTTCTCCGCGTGAGCAGCCCCCTTCTCACTACAGACCCTGCTGCCTCTTGCCCCAAGTCCCTCCCTGGTTCACGGGCTCCTGCTGGCTTGGGGACTGGGATGGTGGTACAGGAAGTCCTTCTCTCCTGGCAGTAGGGGGATGGAGGACAGGGATGGCGTGGTGGGGGTCTTGGTGCCCACTGGGACCTGGCCTGCCTTTGCTCAGGACAGTGCCTGGATGCCACCTCCCTCACTTTCCCCTTCCTGTCCCTCAGCAGGCCCCATGTGGCAGCAGTGGCCCTGGGCCATGCAACCCCCTGGGCCCAGCCCCCTGGGTGCAGGCAGGCAGCTCTGGTGGGTGGGTGTGCACCCAGCCCCTCCAGGCCCGCTGAGGCCCTGCCTCTCTTTTGCAGGCCTATGTGGAGAAGTACAAGTTCACCAGCGTGGTGGCCCAGGACCTGCTGGACTCCTTCCTCAGCTTCTTCCCAGAGCTGAAGGAGCAGAGCGTGGACTGCCGGGCAGGTAAGGCGGCCAGCTGCAGGCTCATGGTGGGGGAGGGGGTGGGGGGGGTGGCCGCCCGGCACAAGATATCAGCCCCTGACCTTTGCTTAGTCAGCCCTCACTGGGCGCCATGGGGACAGAGAGGGGTTGCTCTTCCAAGCTTGACAGAGAGGCTTCCCAGAGGAGGTGACACTCGGCAAGCTGGCTGAGTCCAGTGGTCTCAGAAAGAAGGCCAAGGAAACAGGGCGTGCAGAGGGCTTGCTGTGAAATGCCCATGACAGTGTCATGGGGGTCTGAGGGCTTGGGGACCAGAGAAGGGACCGGAGGGTAGTGGGTGTGGTGGAGATCTGGGCATGGCGACCCTGTGTTCTGGATGGTGGGTGAGTGGATCAAGGTTGTTTTGGGGCTGGGGGATATTTGAGATCTGCCCCACAGGTGCCCGCTCTGGGGCTATACGGCAGGAATGTCATTTTTGGAGCTTGTCGCCCCCCCCCTGACTCATGGGGTACAGGGCACCTGGCCTGAGGTGGGTTAAAGTGTCCACTGTCTTAGACCCAGGAGGGGCGTGGGATGGTCACCGAGCCTTCCCTCCCATACTCCTTTACAGAATCTTTTCCAGTGGCTTTCGCTGGCAGAAGCCGGGGCTGGTCTCTGGGAGCTGTGTTCGGGGACAGCAGGGGCTTTCAGGTCTGGGGAGGCCCACCTGCCCAGGGACAGCCCTCAGGGTCTGGGTCTCCTGGGCAGGCCTCCCAGCCCAGCATGGACCCCAGGATTGCCTCCCCCACCCACACAGGGCTGGAATTCGAGCGCTGGCTCAACGCCACGGGCCCTCCGCTGGCGGAGCCGGACCTGTCTCAGGGATCCAGCCTGACTCGGCCAGTGGAGACCCTCTTCCAGCTGTGGACGGCAGAGCCCCTGGACCAGGTGGCCGCCTCGGCCAGCACCATCGACATCTCCAAGTGGAGGACCTTCCAGACAGCGCTCTTCCTGGACCGGCTGCTGGACGGGTCCCCGCTGCCCCAGGGTGGGTCCCCGCTGCCCCGAGTGGGTCCTTCTGCCCCGAATGGGTCCCTGCTACCCCAGGGTGTGTCCCTTTGTCCCCAGTGGGTCCCTCCACCCTGATTGGGTCCCTACTTCCCCAGGGTGGGTCCCACCTGCAGGGGAGAGGCAGGGAGGGATGGTTGGCTGGGGAGGAGCAGCGCCTGGATGGTCCTAACGTGTCCTTCCCACAGAGGTGGTGACAAGCCTGTCCAAGTGCTACTCGTCCTTGTTGGACTCGATGAACGCCGAAATCCGCATCCGCTGGCTACAGCTGGTGGTCCGCAATGACTACTACCCTGACCTGCACAGGGTGCGGCGCTTCCTTGAGAGCCAGGTGCGTCACCTGTACTGCCGCCTGGGGGCAGGGCCCCTGCCTGCCCCCACTTCTGCTGTCCCTCCCACTACCTGCCACCTGCCCCCGTACTACCTACCTTTGCCGTCCCTCCCACCGCCCGCACTTTCCCCCCACCATTTCTCGCACCACCTGCCCCAGCCTCTGCCAGCCCTCCTGCCGCTCTCCCCCTACCATCCCGATCACCACCTGTCCTCTCCACCATCCCCCCAACCTCGGTCTCTGCCATCCCATCCCAGCCCCGGAGTCTGATCCACGGGCTGGGGGCCCAGAGTATTCCAGAGAACAGGGTAGGAAGAAGTGGGGTCTGGACTGGGTGTGGGGAAACAAGCCAGGTAAGAATGGCATGGGTTCAGGGTGTCACCCTGCCAGTCTTGGATAGGCTGTGGTGGGGAGGGGACAGGCTGGGAGCAGGAGTCAGGGTCTAGGCTAGGCCCACCTTGGGTCCTAGGCCTGCAGGGGTGGGCATCCTGGTCTGGGCACTAAGGGGCATCCCAGCTCCTCAGACAGAGGCCTGGAAGCACCCAGGCCTGCCGCTGCACACCCTCAGTCCTGGGCAGCGCCTCTCCAGCGTAGAAGTTCTGTGGAGTGGGGTGGGGGCTGACAGTGGTTGTATAGGGTGGGGTGGGCTGACAGTGGTTCTGGACACTTGGTTGCAGCAGGGGTGGGGGCAGGGAGACTGAGTGCCAGCCTGCTGCGGTCTGTAGATGTCACGGATGTACACCATCCCGCTGTACGAGGACCTCTGCACCGGCGCCCTCAAGCCCTTCGCCCTGGAGGTCTTCTACCAGACACAGGGCCAGCTGCACCCCAACCTGCGCAGAACCATCCAGCAGATCCTGTCCCAGGGCCTGGGCCCAGGCGTGGAGCTGGCTGCAGAGCCCAGCACCGAGCGGGACACAGGCGCTGATACGCCGGCCCTGCTGCTCAGTGACGAGGCCCCCGGCAGTGCCATCTCTCTCAGGGACGTCAACGTGTCTGCCTAGCCCTGTGCAGGCTGCCCACAACTTCCCAGACATCACGATTGTGCCTTCTGCGGCGCGGGCCCTTGGGCTCTTCTAGGCCAGCAGGGAGCCAGGCAAACGCGAGGCTTCCTCTCTGGCTGGCCGGCTCTCCTGCACTGCAGGCTTGAGCGGCAGCTCCCAGTGCACCCATGCCCTCCTGTCCCCACACTGAGGCCGCGCCCAGCCTGGACTCCAGCAGGAGGGGCGGGCGTCCACACCAGGCTCTGCAGGGTGAGGGCCTCGCGGCCTCAAGCCACCGCCACACTGTGCCTTAAGTCTGCAGGCTGCACGGGCTGCGCTTCCCACAGAGCCTCTTCGGCAGGGCCCGCCTGGCAGAGGCCGGGGATGTATATGTGCCTTCTGTCCCTGTGCAGCATGGGGACAGGGGACACCAGGGAGAGGCCACATGTCCCTGGGGAGGGGCCCAGGGCCGAGGAAAGCCTTAGCCCCTCAGGGAACCAGGGTCCCAGCCCCGGGGAGCATGGGGCTGCCTGGGTGGGTGGGACGGGAGGGGCGCAGGGGCAAAGCAATACCACAGGGAAGGGGTAGGTGGCACCGGTGCTCTCCTTAGGCCACCATGCTGCAGTGTGCTGCAGTGTCACCCAGATGGGGTCTCCAGGGACCGCTGGGATGAGCACCTCCACTGGGCCCCGCACTGTGCCTGCGGAGTCACTAGGACGGTCCCATTAAACCTCCACTCTGCAAACCTGACCTCCCTGCCCCTGCGTGTCCTGACTTACGTCCTCTGCATCCACACAGGACCCTAGGGGTGGGGCTGGCGGGTAGGGGACTTGGGATGACAGGTGGTCACAGCCAGGGTGGGGGACATGTTTGTGGAGGCCCTCTGATGCACAGGGCCCTGGTGACGGCAGGGAAATATTGAATGGGGCTGAACATCTTCCCTGCAGTGCAGCTGCTCCAGGGCCTCTGAGAACAGAGTCCCTGTGCTGTCCCAGCAGCCCGTGGGTGTATGAAGACCAGCAGCAGGCCTTTGTTGTCCCCCACCACAGGGCTTGTCAGGGCCCTCCCCCAGCTCCTAGCAGACTTCTTGGGGCCGGGCCTGGCCTCCCCTGGATTTTTACCCAGGTCAGACCAGATGGGGCTGCTTGTTACTTTCTTGTTCTGTGACTTTGGCCAAATCCTGGTCTCAGTGATGGCCTGCGGGGCCTGTCCTGAACGTGTGCTTTGCATCCCCTTCTAAGAGCAATGACCTGACTCTCACCCCTGGGCACCCTGGCCAGGACCAGGCCAGTTTTCTGTGGTCATTGCTGTACTGTCACTCAGTTTGGCTTTCCCATCTGGTGGAGAAAGACAGACCCTCAGCCTCCGTGGGTTGAATGAGGAGAAAACGAGGCCCCAGGCTCTGGGCAGCCCCTGGACAGCTGGCCCCAATCCCCAACCAGGCCCAAGGGGCTCCCCTGGGATAGGAGTGGATGCAAGCACCCCAGCTCTGAGACGGAGTCCCGCTGGTGGCACTGGCAGAGCATTCCCACACCCGAGGGGTCCTCCTTGCAAGTGTCCAACAGCAGGGCTATTTGCTGTAAACCATAACTGACACTCTCCGTTTAGAAAGAATAGAATAAACAGGAATCACAGAGCCAGTTTTATTTGTAGGTCAGGTTGGAGGATGTGGCTTAGACTCAAGCCAGCGTGGCCTTCCTGCCAATCTGTCAAGAGTGGCAAGATGGACCCTCCCTGTCACCAACAGAGCAGGTGTCCCAGAGGCCTGCCCTGGAACCCATCTGAGGTTGGGAGGGGGCCAGAGACAAAGGCCAGGGCTGCCCTCACAGGGCCCACAGCCTGCTGGGAGAGACAGACTTGAAGGCCCATGGGGGTGCTGAGCTTTACTGAGGTAAGTCCTTGCATCCCAGAGAAGAGGTGTCCAGCTATGCGGTCCTCCCCTTTTCTGGAATCCCATCAAGGAGATGAGAGGCCCTGGGCTCCCAAACCAGGAGGCTGGGGCTGGTCGGGTCACGGCAGCAGTGTCATGCCATTCACAGATGCCACCCGTCTGGGCCCTGCCTCTCAGAGGGAGGAGCTGCAGGTGCCACTCCGAGCAAGCAGAGGTCAGGGTAGGACCTCCAGGTCCAGCGTCTTTCAGCAGGAGGGACTTTAGCACTTGGTGGCAGAAGAAGGGCTTTGATCCGACCTTCCTTTCTCAAGGCTGGGTAAAAGTACCCTGGGGATGCAAACATCTCAGAAGGCCCCAAGAGTTGGTGGAGAGCTACCCCTCCCTCCCTCCCAGGCCATCTGTGCATGCTCCTGCCACAAGGGAGCAGGCTTGGAGAGGCCAGCGGAGAGTTAAGTCGCTGGCTGGCTGGCTGCCTTCCTTCCAGCGGGGACGGGGAAACACAGGATCCCGCAGTAAGGGGGAATCCTTGCTACGTCCTGCAATCACTGTCCGCGCCACCCCGCAGCACTGAGCGGCCACGAGCTGCACCCGCACGCTCAGCCACCAGGGACACAGGCAGGGCCACCTGGGAACGGGGTGCTCAGCAGGGTGCTCCCTCCCGCCTCGCCCCTGCGCTCGTTGAGGATCCGGCGCACCCAGTCCCAAGCGGCCGGGCGACCAGTACCCCGCGCCACCTCCCGGCTGCCGTACCGCTCCCCGTCCCCGGCGCCACCTCCCGGCTGCCGTACCGCTCCCCGTCCCCGGCACTACCTCCCAGGCCACCTCCCGGCTTCCGTACCGCTCCCCGTCCCCGGCACCACCTCCCGGGCCACCTCCCGGCTTCCGTACCGCTCCCCGTCCCCGGCACCACCTCCCGGGCCACCTCCCGGCTTCCGTACCGCTCCCCGTCCCCGGCACCACCTCCCGGCGGCCGTATCACTCCCCGTCCCCGGCGCCACCTCCCGGCTGCCGTACCGCTCCCCGGCACCACCTCCCGGGCCACCTCCCGGCTGCCGTACCGCTCCCCGTCCCCGGCACCACCTCCACCTCCCGGCGGCCGTACCGCTCCCCAAGTCCCCAGCACACAACCACGGCAGCGACGGCCACGGAGCTGCCCTTCCCGGCTCGCTCCGCCCAACAGCCGGAACCCGGGTCGCTCAGGCCGCAGGGAGCGGGTCCGCACGCGCACCCGGGCGCCGGAAGGAGAGACGCATGCTGGGAGGCCGCGCTGCATGCTGGGTCTGTAGTCCGCGGCCCGGCCTCGGCCGCCTCTGAGATCCTTGCAGTTCCAAGAGCCCGCCAGTCCCAGCGTCCCGACGACCGGCTCGAGTCGCGTCATCCCCAGGACAAGGTGCCCGACTGTTTTCCAGGTGGGAGCCTTACTCGGGGCCGTTCCTTCTCCCGCCAGACCCCGGAAGGAGAAACAACGGGGCGATGGCGCCGCCTCGCGAGAGCGAGCTCAAGAGCCCCGCCCCCTGGGCGGGACCACCGCGCGGGGCGGGGTTAGCGGGCCCGAGTGCGATTGGGCTGACGTGTCATGTGACGCGGAGCGGCACCTCTGGTTGGCTGCAGCCACCGCCGTTACCCGGGCGACGGAGCGGCGGGCTCCCGCGGCGAGTGGCGGCCCCGAGGTGCCTCCGAGCGGAAGGGCGCGGCGGGGGGGCGGGGCAGGGGGCGCGGCGGGGCCCGGCCGGGCTCCGTCCGGGGCGGCGACCCCCGAGTCGCGGGCCTGGGGCGCCCGCTTGGCTGCGGTCGGCGGGCGCGGGTGCAGATGGGAGCCCGGGGCGCCGGAGATGCGGGCGGACGGGCGGGGACGCCGGCGCCCGAGCTCTTCCGGGACGCCGCCTTCCCGGCCTCGGACGCCTCTCTGTTCTTCGACTTCTCCACGCCGCTGGCCCAGTTCCGGGAGGACTTCACGTGGCGGCGGCCCCAGGTGGGCGCGGCGGGCGCGGGCCGTCGTGTTGTCAGGGGCGGTGAGGTCGGTTCCGACTCGTAGGGGGCCCTCGGGGAAGGGACCGTCGCCCTGCCTGTGCCCCCCGACACCCGGCCCGGGCCCCCCGACACCCGGCTCGGGCCCCCCGACACCCGGCCCGGGCTCCGCGTGGCGGTCATGCCGCGCCGTTGCTGCAGCCGCTGTGTCGTCGGTCCGCGTGGGTGAGGGTCTGCCTCTCTCCCGCTGAGTCCTTCTATGCCAAGCGTGACGTTCTCCTGCAGGGACTGATCCCTCCTGATGACCTGTCCGAGGTGTGCGGGACACAGGCTCGCCATCCTCGCTTATCAGGAGGGCCCGGCGGCACTTCTCACGGGACAGACCTGGTCCTTTCTTTCATCAGTCGGTGGTGTGTTCCCCACTCTTCACCAGCACCACAACTCGAAGGCGTCAGTTTTGGTTCCATCTTCTTTATTCGTTGTGCGGCTTTTGCGTGTGCATACGGCGATTGGAAACACCATGGCTTGAACCGGTGCATTTTAATCCTTGAAATGACAGCCTTGCTCTTAGACGCTTTAAAGAGGCCTCTTGCAGCAGATTTGCCCAATGCAACGTGTTTTTGGATTTCTTGACTGCTGCTTCCATGGGTTGATTGGATCCAAGTAAAACGAAATCCTTGACAACCTCAGTCTTTTCTGTTCGTCATGGTGTTACTTGTTGGTCCAGTGGTGAGGATTGTCGTTTTCTTTATGTTGAAGTGTAATCCGTACTGAGGGCTTGATCTTCATCTGTAAGTACTGGAAGCGTGTCTCTCTGGCTCCGTCTGGCTCCGCCGTCGCGGGGCACGGAGTGGGCAATCAGCAGGTCTGGGCCACAGCAGCCACTCCGAACTCCACAGACGCAGGACTGGCTGCCTGTATCTGCAGATGTGGTTCCTGGGACCCTCTGCCCCGCCTTTGTAGCTCCTTCTCAAGCCCATTCAGGACGTGCCTGACCCCAGCCTAACCTTTAAGGACAAGAGATGAGGTCACGGCCCCTGCCTTTGGGAACTCTGGTTTAGAAGGGAGGAGTCCCTGGGTGGTGCAAACAGTTAAGCACTCGACTGCTAGCCAGAAGATTGGCAGTTGGGGTCCACCCAGAGGTGCCTCGGAAGAAGAGCCTGGTGATCTGCCCCTGAAAGGTCACAGACTTGAAAACTCTATGAAACAGCTCTACCCTGCACACATGGGGTCACCATGAGTTGGGGTTCACTCCATGGCAACAAACAACAACAGTTTAGAAGGAGAGTCAAGGTGCAGCGAGAGGCCCTTTCACGGAGCCACAGACTGAGCCGCGCGTCCTTGCTCTGCCGTGGAGAGCAGCCAGCCAGGCTGGGCCCCTGAGTCGGCTGACCGTCTCGGCCGCAGACAGGCCGTTCTGTTTCTAGTGTTCGCTTTGCCAGAGGGGCAGTGGGGTCCGCTCAGGCTTTTCTCCAAGGGCCAGACTGAGCCTAGGAAGCAAGGCTGTGGTGGGTCCTGTTTTGGACTTCGTGCAGGGACATTCTTGTAGACATTTAAGATGGCGACTTAAAGGAATATCGTGTTCTAGGGTTATATTGACACTTTCAGCAACAGTTTACCTGCTGTGTAAGGTCGCCCAGGAGCACCCTTGCCGCCCTGAGTGGCAGCAGTCTCAATGGAGACATCGGATGGTCACAGCCCTTGATGGGAGCCAGGTCTCCTTGGCTGTGGTGACTGAGATGGCTCTGAGGGCAGCCTGGTTTCCTTGGCAATGGTGAGAGGGCCTGTTTGGCATGAGAGGTGGTCGAGAAGAGGCAAAGGCCAGAGCTTGAAGAGCCTTATGGGATTTGGAGTTTATTTTATTAAGAAATGTTTTTAGGCACAATGGGGGGCCGTTAGAGGGTCCTCAGGGGACTTTGAGTACAAATGGTTCAAGTTCCTGAGGTGCCTTGGAAGAAAGGCCTGGCAATCTGCTTCTGAAAAGTCAGCCAGTGAACACCCTAAGGAGCACAGTTCTATTCTGACACATACAGGGTCACCACGAGTCAGACTGATTGGATAGCCACTGATTAGTACGGAGTGGTTTAATGGAATTTGTCTAAAGAGGCTCACTCTAGCTGTTGGCTGGAAACTGAGGCATCAGGCAGGAACGGAAGCAGCCATTGCAGTGTCCTGGAGAAGCACGGAGGTGGCCCACATTGTGTGACAACAGTCAGGATCAGGCTTTGGCGTAGCCGGATGTGAGAAATACTGACGGGTCTTAGTGACCCTTTGTAAGTAGAAGGCGAGGAGAAAGGAATCAAGTGTGATTTCTGGATTCCCGTCCTGAGCAGGTGGATGTGCTGTGCCGGGGGTCACCGCTGTGGAAACAAGGGTTTGCTCTTACCTGCTCAGGTGAGCAATGGGTTAGAGTTGGAGCTTAGGAAGGTGAGGATGAGAGACGCTCACCTTGGACTCCGTGTACATGGGTGGCAGCACCTCGGGGGAGGTCACAGCAGAGGAGGGGACAGGCTGGGGCTGACCCTGACAGGTGACCACGAGAGGCAGCAGGCGGGAGGGCACCGGATCACGTGGGGTCAGGATGCCCAGGAAATCCCAGGGTGTTGGGGAAAAGGAGGACACAGATGTCCAGCAACCTGGAGGTGATGTTGATGAAAGCAGTCGGGGGCATGACTGGCCTGGAAGTTGGAGGAGCCTGTGAGAGCGAATGGGGGGCAGCAGGGGGAAGCAGGGACAACGGCCCTTTCAAGAGGATCATCAGGGGTGGGAAGCTGAGAAATGGGGTGTCTTAGAGGGGAACTGGACATCGCAGGATATTGTCTTAAAGATGGAGATTCTCATCTTGTCTGCATGCTGCTGGGGTTTTGCCGAAGGAGGGTGGACTGAGTGAGATGGGGGGTCGTGGGAGGGAGCGAGGCTGGGGTGCAGGAGGGCAGGGCCAGCAGCTTCTGAGGAAGCTTGAGGCGAGGCCATCAGTGCGGGGGAGGGCAGGCACAGCAGGCTGGGGTCTGGGAGACAGCCTTCTGGAAAAACAGCAGATTTCCTGCAGTGCTGAGGACCCTTGGGGATTTGCTGTCGAGATTTTAAAGTGAAACTGTTTTCTAGGCTTATCTTTAGCTGTTTGAGGAGGTGGATAGCAAGACTCACCTAGAGTTGGGGTTTTAGCCAACTGAAAAAGGTGGAGGGAGACCGGGACCCCAGAACCCAAGCTAGGTGGGGGTCTGAAGTCAAGAGGGGCTCAAGGGCAATGGCTGCAGGAAGCCTGCCCCTTCCGCTGGCCTGGCCCTCAAGGCAGCAAAGCTTATCAGAAATGCTCCCCCAGCTGCCCTGTCACGTAGGTCTCGGGTCTCTGGTGTGGAAGCTGTGCCCAAGGCCCCATCTAACTCTGGCCAATCTTTTCTTTCAGGAGATCTGTGCTGCGCCCCGGCTGTTCCCAGACAGCCCCCGGGAGGGGCAGGTGAGGCAGGGACTGCTGGGTGACTGCTGGTTCCTGTGCGCCTGTGCGGCCCTGCAGAAGAGCCCACGCCTCCTGCAGCAGGTGCGGGCCTCCTTGCAGGCCTGTGAGGGGCTCCTCGTGTCCGCCCTCCAGGAAAAGTGCTTCCACAGCTGGTTTCTGGCTGTCTGGGGACTTTGGCTGTGGCTGACAGGAGTTAGTTGACAGTCTGAGCATCCCCTGTCACGTCACGGAGGGCCCCGAGGCAGACTTCAGGCTCTCCCTCCCTGCAGAAGTGGGTGTCCCCACCCTGGCTTGGGAGAGTCTGTGGGAGCTTCCTGCTTGCTCCGCCATCCTCTGAGCCCTGAGTTCTTCATGTGGTCAGCACCAGCGAATTTGACTAAGAACACAAACACACCAGTCTAGAGTAGGAGGGCCAGCTGGGGACCCTTGGTGTGGAGTAAAACCGAGCCCATTGCCATTGAGTTGGTTCCAGCTCCTAGCGACCCTTTAGGACAGAGTAGAACTACCGCATAGGGTTTCCAAGGGTGTAATCTTTACGGAAGCAGACTGCTAGATCTTTCTCCCATGGGACAGCTGGTGGGTTCACACTGCAGACCTTTCAGTTGGCAGTCGAGCTCTTTAACCACTGCGCCACCAGGGCTTCAGCTAGTCGAGATTTACAGGCTTTGAGTATAAATTGACAAAGGATTGTTAAAGCAAGCTGTTTGTGATGCCCTACAGATGCTCCAGGCACAGAGGCCTTTCTCATGCTTCTCCCAGCAGAGTTTGTTGCCTTAGCTTGGACCGTGGCCATGTGGTGTGGACAAATGACACCACTGGCCGGTGGCCTCATTCAGAGCACCATGGTGAGCCCATCACCATGCTGGTTCTTGGCTCACAGCCCTGTGAGCTAGGGACCACTGACCTCTTTTTACAATGAGGGAGCTAAAACCACATTTCTGGGTAGTAGGCGGCTATGAGTTAGAATAGACTCGATGGCACTGGGGTTGGGGCAGATCAGGAGCACTAGGCCAGAATCCCAATCCCAGTGAGGAGGTCTGTCAGCATGGGGTCACTCCTGCCAGCACAAGTCGCCATTGATTTGGGCTTGGTGCAAGGCAGGAGGGTATAGTGGTCGGCTTGTGGCCTTAGGAGCCTCCTGCCTGGCTCAGTACCGCCCACGGTCGTTTGTTAGGTGTCTGCTAACTCCTCACGGTTACTCAGTTTCCCCTGAGCAGTGGCCTCCACAGCAGGGTGCGTTGCAGTTGAAGGGCTCAGAGGCACCACCGGTTTCTCATGGCTCCCTGTGCTCTGTGTGCACTAGGTCATTCCCCCGGGACAGCCCAGCTGGCCGGACCCGGCGTACCGGGGCTGCTTCACCTGCTGTATCTGGCAGTTTGGACACTGGGTGGAGGTGACCGTGGATGACCGCCTGCCTTGTCTCGCGGGGAGGCTGTGCTTCTCCCGCTGCCACAGCGAGGACGTGTTCTGGCTGCCCCTGCTGGAGAAGGTCTACGCCAAGTATGGGGCGGGGCTGGGGGCGGGGTGAGGGTGGGGCTGGGGTGGGGGCTGGAGAAGGTCTAAGCCAAGTACAGGGCGGGGCCAGGGCTGGAGGTTAGCGAAGGAAGGGGGTGGCATTGGAGGCTGGAGACCTCTACCCTACGTACAAGGTGGGGCCCGAGGGCAGGGTAGGATTGGGGCTGGGGAAGGTCTGCCCTAAGTACGTGAGGGACGGCTGCGGAGCATCTCCACTCCCTCAATGTAGGCCCATTCAGTCTGAGGGCCTGAGAGCCCGTCCTGGGCTGGGGGGACGGGAGACAGAAAAAAGAAGACATGTAATTTCTTCCTTTGGATTTCCATAAGCCCCAGCAAGGAACATGTTTGCCTGTATTTGTTTGGAACATGAGGACAGGCCTCTCGCACAGGTGAGGAGGGACGCGGGCCCCGGGCCTGTGGAATGGTCCCTCCATCCCGCCGGCTGCTTTCCAGGACTTGGGGTTTGCTCTCAGGGTCTCCCCATGCTCTCGCTAAGAAGCAGGAGGACTGTGAGCAGGGACATGGGGACTTTGAACACTGCGCACTCTGCCTTCAAAGGCGAAATGAGGCGGCGAGGGGAAGGCAGACCAGGTGTTAGGGTTGGAGGAGCGGTCAGACTGGGAGACGAGGGCCTGGCGTCCAAGCTCACCCATTGGTTGTGCCCCAGGGTCCATGGGTCCTACGAGCACCTGTGGGCAGGGCAGGTGGCAGATGCCCTAGTGGACCTGACTGGCGGCCTGGCAGAAAGGTGGAACCTGAAGGACTTAGCAAGGGCCAGTGACTCCCAGGACAGGCCCGGCAGCTGGGGACACAGGAACTTGCGGCAGCTGCTCCACCTGAAGGACCAGTGCCTGCTGAGCTGCTCGGTGCTCAGCCCCAGAGCAGGTGAGGGGCTGGTGGGGGCTGCAGTGTAGTGCCTGCCGAGCTGCTCGGTGCTCAGCCCCAGAGCAGGTGAGGGGCTAGTGGGGGCTGCAGTGTGGTGCCTGCTGGGGCTGTTGGGTGCTCAGCCCCGGAGCAGGTGAAGGGCTGGCGGGGGCTGCAGTGTGGTGCCCACTGAGCTGCTTGGTGCTCAGCCCCAGAGCAGGTGAGGGGCTGGTGGGGGCTGCAGTGTAGTGCCTGCCGAGCTGCTCGGTGCTCAGCCCCAGAGCAGGTGAGGGGCTAGTGGGGGCTGCAGTGTGGTGCCTGCTGGGGCTGTTGGGTGCTCAGCCCCAGACCAGGTGAGGGGCTGGTGGGGGCTGCAGTGTGGTGCCCGCCAAGCTGCTCGGTGCTCAGCCCCGGAGCAGGTGAAGGGCTGGCGGGGGCTGCAGTGTGGTGCCCGCTGAGCTGCTTGGTGCTCAGCCCCAGAGGAGGTGAGGGGCTGGTGGGGGCTGTGGTGTAGTACATAAGCTCAGCTCCCTCTCAGGGCCCTAGATCACATGCTGGTGGTCTATTGTGGCCCCGTTGGGACTGTGTGGGAAGAGGGAACTGTGTTCTACACAAATGTGCCCCCCCAGCCAGCACTGACTTTCAGAATGAGGTGAGGACTGTACTGGTGACTGTCGCCTGAATGGTCTGGGAAGGAGTTGCCCAGAGTGTCTGGCAGCCTGGCACAGTCGCACTCACGTTGTCATTTTAGGGATATGTGTGCTCATCAAGGAGACCTGGTGACACAGCTGTTAAGCATTCGGCTGCTAACCAAAAGGTTGGCAGTTGGAAACCACCAGCCACTCCTTGGAAATCCTCTAGGGTCGTTCTACTCTGTTGTGCAGAGTTGCTATGAGTCTGAATCAGCTTGAGAGCAATGTGTTAAGCCTATTAAAGAAGATACGTTAAAAGAGAAATGAAAAAAGTCAAATATAGTTTTATTTGTCTTTTTAGTACACTTTTTCGTGTTTTTTCATAAACATGAGTAGTTTATGTTATTTTTGTCGTGTGCTGTTAATCTTTCCCTGAACACTGGGTACTTAAGGTCTTCGCGGTTTTGTGAGGTTATAAATGACATGGCAGGGGGCATGTTTGCGTCATGCTTTTTCCAGTTAGGACTACCTTAATAATGGGAAAAACTGACCCACGTTACCAACCACACACCGCCTCATGTGTCTGAGGGTTGCCGTGGGTCTGGCTCTGGATTCCCTGCAGGCAGACCCTGGACAGCGTTCAAGAGCACATTTGGGAGATGGGGGGCAGCAGGAGTCGGGTAGCCAGCCTCAGAGTCCTCCCTTTCCCAGAGCGAGGGGCCAGCCTGCATGTCACTGTCTCTGGAGGGGCTGGTGGGGGCCCCTCCGAGTGAGGCAGGCTTTGGAAAAGGCCGTCGGGCAAAGCGGCTGTGCCAGAGGTCAGCTGGAGCTGGACGTGGGCAGCAGCGTCATCCTAAGTAAAGCACTGAAGGACCCCCAGGATGCCTCCCTTCCCTGCAGGCTGCATTCTTTCCTCCAGACAGGTGCTCTGCCTTCGCTTGCCTCCCCAAAGCTCTGGACAAGTGGGGCGTCCTCGGCTGGATTCTGGTCGCACCTCCCTGAGTACCCCCGCCGGCTCTGTGTCCCAAAGCTCTGGAGAAGTGGGGTGTCCTCGGCTGGACTCTGGTCACAGCTCCCTGAGTGCCCCCGCTGGCTCTGTGCCCCAAAGCTCTGGACAAGTGGGGCGTCCTCGGCTGGACTCCGGTCGCAGCTCCCTGAGTACCCCCCGCCGGCTCTGTGCCCCAAAGCTCTGGACAAGTGGGGTGTCCTCAGCTGGACTCTGATCGCAGCTCCCTGAGTACCCCCACCAGCTCTGCCCAGAGGCATGTCCTCTGTGTCGGCAGATCCAGGCCAGTCAGGGACAGTGATGACAGCAGGTTGTCCTTGGTGCAGACCAGGAGGGTGAGGCCCGGGGTGGGTAGGCCCCACCTCACACCACAGCCCTGAGTGATGGCCCAGGCAGGTCCATACCCTCCAGGGACTATGTCCTTGCTGAGGACACTCCTGCACTTGGTCCTACAGCGGCTGGGAACAAGCCAGGGGGCCTGCACAGCACAGTCGGGGGGATGGCAGCAGGTGGAGACCCGCACATCCTGCTCAGTCTGGGGTCTTCTGGGGCCCTTCCCACGGTGACCCTGCTGTTCCTCACACAGGAGCCCAGGAGCTGGGGGAGTTCCACGCCTTCATCGTCTCAGACCTCCAGGAGCTCAGGGGGTGTGCTGGCGAGGATGTCCTGCTGCTCCGTGTCCACAATCCCTGGGGCCGGCCGTGCTGGCGGGGGCGCTGGGGAGAGGGGTGCGTGCAGGAAGGCCAGGCGGCGCCCGGCTGTGAGGGATGGGCCGGGCAGTACCCAGAGTGAGGGAGGAGCTAGGCACGAGTGAGGGAGGGGCCGGGCGGTGCCCAGAGTGCAGGAGAGGTCAGGTACCACCCAGCAGTGAGGGAGGGGGCGGGCACCACCCAGCGGTGAGGGAGGGGCAGGCACCACCCAGCGGTGAGGGAGGGGCAGGCACCACCCAGCGGTGAGGGAGGGGCCGAGCAGCCTGGATCTGGCACTGGCGGGCCTGTGGGGACACGCACCCTGTGCCGCCTCCTTGGCTGTCTTGCTTGCCCTGCACTGTCTGTACCCCAGGACTGGTTGGCTGAGACAGGGCTCTTCCTAGGGGTGAAGGGTGGAGCCGGGTCGAGGCAGCGGCAGCCGAGGTGCTCTTATCGCAGCTGCAGGAAGGGGAGTTCTGGGTGGAGGAGGAGGAGTTTGTCCGTGAGTTTGACGAGCTGACTGTCGGCTTCCCGCTCTCGGAGGACGGCCATCTGCAGAGCCTCCACTCAGGTGACTCAGGACCCTTCCCATGAGCCCAGAGGCTGACCGCTCTGAGGCCCCATCCCCAGCCTAACAGGAGCTGTGTTCATACCAGGAAAGGCGCTGGGCCATACCCAGGCGCTGTCCGGGGCCTGGGTCAGAGGGCAGTCGGCCGGAGGGTGCCGGAACAACAGCAGCTTCCCCACCAACCCCAAGTTCTGGCTGAGGGTCTGGGAGCCAAGCGAGGTGTGCCTGGCCGTCCTGCAGAGGCCCAGGGGGCGTGTGGCGGTCCGGGCGGGGGACCACCGTGCTGCTCAGGGCCCAGCCAGCCTCCCGGGCAAGGGTCTCCAGGCTGTGGGCCTGCACATGTGGAAGGTAACTCCTGGCCAGCCTCCCTGCCCAGCGGGTGTCAGGGCCCAGCAGGGGTCGGGGCTGGGGATGGAGTGCGGACAGGGCTACGATGGGGGGCCACCTGTCTGGGTGCGTGCTTTCTTCCTGAGCACAAGGGTTTGTCGGTTGGTGCCTGCAACAGCCACTGGCCAGCAGGTTGATGAGAGCCTAGCCTCGTGGGGCCCTTGCTGGCCATGAGAGGAGGGAGGGCTGGGCTCCGCCCTTCTACGACAGACCGTGACCCTGGCATGCGTGTGAGCAGGCCCCCCGCCCCGGCTGAATCTCCCATTTTGTGCCCCCCAGGTCGAGAAGCGGCGGGTCAGCCTGCCCCGCGTCCTGTCTGCGCCCCCTGCAGCTGGCACCCCATGCCACGCGTATGACCGGGAGGTCCATCTCCGCTGTGAGCTCTCCCCAGGCTACTACCTGGCTGTGCCCAGCACCTTCCTGCAGGACATGCCGGGCCACTTCCTGCTCCGGGTCTTCTCTTCTGGGAAGGTCTCCCTCAGGTGGGCGCCTCTTGGGGTCCCTGGGCTGTGTGCTCAGCCTGCCTTTGCTCGTGCCCATTCTGAAGGCAGGCCACCTGCACAGCCCTCAGCCTGGCCCTGTCACCCTCCCTGTAGTGCCATCAAGCTGGCTTCCAGGAGCCCGGCCCCTGGAGGCGCACTCCCTGCGGGGGAGTGGGAGACAGTGCTGCTGCAGGGCTGCTGGCGGGCCGGACAGACAGCGGGCGGCAGCAGGAACTTCGCCTCCTACCCCAGCAACCCCTGCCTCCCCTTCTCCGTGCCCACGGGTGGGGGCACCCGCTGCGTCCGCATCACGCTGCGCCAGCACTGCCAGGACGGCACCTGTCACCCCATCGGCTTCCACGTCTTCCAGGCAAGACCTCTGCTTCCTGGCTGCTGGCCTGGTCTGGGTAGCAGCTGAGGCCGTCTCAGGGCCACATTGTCCAGGCAGGGCTGCTGGCCTGGTCTGGGTAGTGGCTGAGGCTGTCTCAGGGCCACATCATCCGGGCAGACGTGGGGTCATGCAGAGGCTGGACTCAGTGGTGTGGGCATGTCACCTAGGCTGGCAGCAGGTCATACACATGAGAAAAGCCATTTTTTTTAAGGCCCCAGTTTGGGCATCCTGGTGTCATAGTGTTTAAGAGGTACGGCTGCTAGCTAAGAGATCAGCAATTCGAATCCACCAGGTGCTCCTTGGAAACCGTTTAGGGCAGTTCTACTCTGTCCTGTAGGGTCGCCAAAAGAATCGACTTGACAGCAGCGACTTGAAGTCCCCATTTCATTGGGGTTTTTGGGGTCAGCTCAGGTACTCCTTGTGCGCACCCCTGTCGATACGACTGTCTATAGTCATTTTTGCTCTCACAGAGCCATATCAGCTGGGACTCAGACCCCACCCCTGACCCTGAAGGACAGATGGTTCTCTGTGAGAGCAAAAAGCCTGCGCCCTTTGGCGGGCAGGCTGTGCAGTCTCAGAGTGACAGGACTCACTGAGCTTGCGCCCTAGGCCTGTCCCAACAGGGCCCTGCCAGGCGGGTGGCTCAGAGAGGTGGTGGGGGCACAGAGTTTGGTGAGTCCCCAGAGCCCTGGAGGGGCTATGATGCTGGGGAAGGCGGAGCGTTATACCCCCCAGGGTCATGGAGCACCTGTCAGCCCTGGGTTGTGTGCCTCCCCACCTGAGCCCCTCCCCGTGCCAGGTTCCAGGGGGCGGTGAGAGCCAGGACAAGCCCTCCCCGCTGTGCCAGGAGCCACTGTCCAGCTGTGTGCCTCACCGCCATGCCCTGGAGGTGAGCCAGCTGTGCCGTCTGCCTGCGGGCACCTACAGGGTTGTGCCCTCTACCTACCTGCCTGACACAGAGGCGGCCTTCACTGTCACCATAGCGACCAGGATAGACAGGTGGGCCCTGGTGTGGGAGACGGGGCCACCTGCATCTCAGAAAGTCCCCAGCCCGCCCTTCTGGCAGAGCGGCTCCCTGGGCCCGGGCTGATGGGACTCTCTCACAGGCGGTCCCTCCAGAGTCAGGAGAGCCTGGGCCAGTTCCTTCAGGAGGTATGTATGGGCCTGGGTTCGGGAAACTGGCCACCCTGCCTGGCCGTGTGGGGCCTCACCATCTCATCCCACAGGCCTCCTTCACGGCTGTGATGAAGACCTAATGAGATGACCGTGTGTCTGCTCGAGTGACCGGGCTGCTACCCACCCTCTGCTAGGCCCAGAACGCCTGTGCACAGTGCCCCCGCCTCGGCACTGTGGGGCCTGTGCCTGACGGTGTGAAGGATGTGCCACCCTGGAGAGCGGTGATGGGCCCCAGGGCCTGGGGAAAGGGAACTTCCACAGCTGCCCAGAAGGCCCTGGGGCTCAGCAGGGCCTGGGGGAGAGGCAAGAGCCTCAGCGCAGAGCCCCCGAGCCCAGACAGGAGCTTCATTGTAACCCCCTGACCGTCTCGTTGACTGGAGAAAGGCCTTACGCCAGACAAGAGCATTTTGAAACAAACCTTGTCTTAATGTTTAAACCAAAACCTGTTGCCGTTGAGTCGATTTCGACTCATAACGATCCTATAGGACAGAGTAGAACTGTCCCATAGGGAATCCAAGGTGGATTCAAACTGCCGACCTTTTGGTTAGCAACCGGGCTTTTAACCATTGCGCCACCAGGGGAAGCATTTTTAAGAGGTAATTTTGTAAATAAACAAGTAGACACTGGGCAGTTCACAGGTTGCTCTTGTCTCAGAACAGCTCCAGGGTTGTCAGCTGTCTGTAAGCCAGCTGTGGAGGGACAGCCGGTGGGGATGCTGTCTCAGTGGGAGGTGAGCACAGCTGGGGTAGGCGGATTGGGGAGGAGGGAGTGGAGGTACAGAGGGTTGGAAGCGGACGTGCACCTGCTCTTGAGGGGTGGGGGCCACAGCAGCTGGTGTCCAGGGCGCGTTCGGGGTAGAGGCCTCCTCCAGCTGACCTGGAGTGAGAGGCGAGGGCCAGGACGAGGGGGCGACTGCTCCAGGACAAAGGAGGACAGCCTTGGGTAGGGAGCTGGCAGCTGCGGAGGGGAGAGGCAGAGTCTGCCTAGACTTGGGCTCACGGGCCAGATTCCCTGGAATGTGGAATGGGGTGGGGGTGGGGGTGGGTCAGGAGCCTTCCTTCCTTCCCAGGAGTCCCTGCCTCATCTGAGAGCAGGCATCTGAGGTTCCCCAGGGGCATGAGGGGACAGTGAGGCCAGAAGATCCAAGGGTGCCCTCTGGTCACTGGTGGGGGGTCATTGAGAGTCCCACTTCAATGTTGCCCCTTACTCCCCAGGCTCTTCAGGGGTGGGCTGGGTGGAGGGTCTGCACGGCCTTAGACCTGTACATCTGCTGACCCCTGGTTGCCATGTGGCTCCTGACATCGGTGTCCCCATTGGCCTGTGACCACTGCCCCCACCCGCCTGATTCCTGACCCAGCCTGCCCACCCAGCCCACGTGTGCCCCCCGCTGGGCAGGGCGCTGGGTGTCTCTATCAGGGTCCCCCCCCAGTTCATCATTAGTCCCACCAGCTGACCTGGAGGAGGCCCTTCCTGTGGACAGACTCCTGCCCACTCTCCCTGGCCCCTGGCTTCCACTGACTTGGGCAGGGTGGCCATGCCTGCCCATTGGAGCCAGGGCCTCAGGGCACTTGGAAGCAGGCCAGAGCCCTCAGCCAGTCCATGCCCCCGGGAGCAGCGGAGTCCTGCGTGGGGCCTGTGGCCATGTCTGCCAAGGGGCCAACACCTGGGAAGGCAGCAGGACACAGTGCGGGGCAGCCTGCTGCAGAGCTGGGCAAACACCCCAGCAGTGTGCAGTCATGGTTAGAGACAGAGGAGGGGGGTCCTGAGGGCCCTGTGCTGTCTACAGCGGGGAGTGGGCCACATCCATACACTTTCAGGCTCAGAAACATCCCAGGAGTCTGGGAGTGAAGTCTTCAGGGGCCCTGCCCAGCATCCCCCTCCCCATCCAGGTCCCAGCTCTCAGCCCAGCAGGCCAGCACTGGCCACGGTTCAGATGCTGGGGCTGAGGCTCTGGCGTGGTCTTTGCTTTCTCCACCCTGCAGCCCAAGTGCCCCCACCAAGATTCAGCCCCCCATCTCTGACTGCCCCGCCCCTCCACACAGGGTGACTGGGGGCCCCTTCAGATGGGCCGAGGAAGTAAAATGAAGAGAAGAGAGCTTCCTTGTAAGCAGTGCAGGCCTCCCCTACTGTTCTCGCTGACCACAGAGCACTGGATGCCCCTTTGGAGTTCCTCTTGTCTGTGCATCTCAAACCCCACCCTGGGGACCCCTGCATCCATTGGGTCCACAGAGCACCCACCCCCACCTGGGGAATGGGCCAGCTGTCTCCCCTGCCCCAGCCATGGCCCTCCTGGCCAGCCAGCCGGGCGGTCATAGATCCAGCTCTAAAACAGCCCTGATGCTCTTTGGCCCCAGCAGATTCTGAAGAGCTCCCCCACCATCCCTGCAGATGGATGCATATTAGGGTGGGGGAGCAGGTGGGATCACCCAGGGAGAAGTATGAGGGCCTTAGGCCTTGGCCAGGGCTGGGTACTCAGAGCAGATGTGGCCTGTCCCAGTCCCACATGGGACTGAGGCAGCTGCCCAGAGGGGTCACAGTGACAGATGGAGGAGGGAGGGCGGAGGCTGTGCTGACCACCCCACCTGCCCTTCCCTGGGTGGCTCCAGTGGGCACTTGCTATCCATGCTTCGGCCACGCGGGGTGTCCGTCTGTGCTATACCTATGGTCACCGTGTGGGTGCTCAGGCTGAAAGCCTGGTGAGGGCCGCAGCCTCGGCCTGACCCCTTTGTGGGTGCACTAGGGCGTACCTGGAGGGCTGCAGGGAGGGGAGGGGGTGGGCAGGCCTGGGGCACGAGCAGTCTGTGCCATGGGGCCTCTGCACTGACCTGAGGAGCTCTCTCTCCAGGTCTGCTTGTGGGCAGGGAGGCCAGGGGAAGGCCATGGAAATGGGCTCCCTCCACTGCCCGCCCCAACCACCAGCTGCCAGGCCACCAGGGAGCCTCCAGAGGGTGCCCTCGAGCTGCGGGCCGGCTCGTCCTGGGCCTCCTCGGGCCCTCCATTCTCTGTACATCAGTCAGTCCATCAATCGATCAATCAGTCTGGCTTTCCCCCACCCCTGGTATTGCTGGCAGGGTGAAAGCAGGAAAGCCCAGCCCACATGTGGACCTGCACAGGCTGTGAGGGTGAGGACCACCACCCTGCCCTCAGGTGGCCTGAGACTCAGGCAGATCCAGCCTGGCAGGTCTAGGTGTATGCTGTAGACACCACTTCTGGCCTCTCCCAACAGACTTTGCCCCACACCGGCCTGTTTAGGTTTTCTCCCCTGTCACTTCCTGCTCCAGGAATGACGGGTGTGTGCCTCCTGGTTGGGAACACTTTCCTGGTCCCCAGTTCTCTTCTCACTGCCCTCATCCCTTCCTCCTCCAGGCCTTGGGGTACAGACGCTGGGGTAAGTATCCCGACCCGTGTGCCCTGAAAGCAGGTGTCAGGGAGGGGGCCTGGCCAGGGAGGGGGCCTGGCTGGGCAGGACTTCCTGGGGCAGGAGGCTGGACAGAGTAGAGTGGGTAAGAGGCGGCCAGCCAGGTAGGGTCACGCTGCTCTGTCAGGGGCTAGCCCTGTGTCCCCTGTGGGTTCCTGGGGCATTGTGTGTGTTGGGGAGGTGTGACGATGGCACCTGTGGCAGCACATGTGTGTGCTTCTGTGTTCCAGTTGCCGTGGACTCCTTCATCCTCCAAGCCCCACTGAGAAGACCAACCAGGATCCACAGATCACTTCCCGCCACCCCAAGCCCCACCGTCCTACCATTCTGAAGACATTCAAAAGCGTATGTGGGGTGGCAGTCCCAGTGCCAGGTGCTGGGGATGCGGCTGAGACACCCAGCGCCCCTGTGCTTGTGGCACGCACCGTCTGTTAGGGAGGACCACCCAAACACAGGTACTTTGGAGAATTTTGACCTGAGGGGACAGCTCTGCATATGGTGGTAGTGGTGGGGGTGTTCCTTGACCAGGCTAGGATCAACCAGGTGCGGAGGAGGGGCTGGGAGGGTGTTCCTGGGCACCCCTCACCCTCAGGAGCGGGAAGAAGCTCTGTGTCTGCACTGTGGGGGAGGGGTCAGAGCACGTGGCCAGGGCTGAGGCTGGAGAGGCAGACAGGGACCTTGAGGGCCGTGCAAGGAGTTTGCATCTTACCTCTCGGGGAGCGGGAGCCACGGCATGATTTGAAGTTGGGCCTGACATGTATTTTTGAAATCTCTCTGGCTGAAGTATTGAAGATGAATTGGGGGTAGGGGACGAACAAGAAGGCCGTTGCAGACACCCAGGGGAGAGATGGTGTGTTCTGTCCCAGGCAGGAGGGAGTGGAGGCCAAGAGAGGAAGTCAGTGTTGACCTGCGCTTGGGAGGCAAACCCAGCAGAACTTGATGAGTGATGCTTGGTTGGATTGATCATATAGCAGATAGTAGGAGAACTGACTCTTCCAATCCATGGACGTGGTATACCTTTCCACCGATTTAGGTCTTCTTTAGCTTCTGTCAGCAATAATCCGTAGTTTTGAGTATACATGTTTGCAATTATTCCTAAATACTCTATTTTTTTATGCTGTTATAAATGGCATTGTATTTTTAGTTTCATTTTCTAATTGTTTGTTGCTAGTATATACAATTTTTTTGCATATTAACCTTATGTCTTATCATCTTGCCAAATTCACTTATTAGTTCGTAGTTTTTTTTTTTTTTTAATCCCATAGGATTTTCTACACATAGACAATTATGTCAACAATGGAGAGATTTACTTCTTCATTTCCTATCTGAATGCATGTTTTCTTCTTCTTGCCTTATTTTCAGTGGCTAGGAGCTCCAATACCATTTTGAAAGTGGACATCCTTTCCTTGTTGCTTAGCATTTGGGGAACGTGTTCGGTCTTTCACCATTAAGTCTCCTTCTATTCCTAGCTTGCTGATAGTTTCTTGTCGTAAATGGGTATTGAGTTTTGTCAAATGATTTTTCTGCATCTGTTAATAGGATTATGTAAATATTCTCCTTTTTTCTATTCAATGAATTACATTGATTGAATGTTAAAATAAACCTTACATTCCTGGGGCAAGTCCTACTTGTATGCAGTCTGTTGTTTGTTTTATATATTGCTGAATTTGATTTGCTAATATTTTACTAAGGATTTTGTGTCTATGTTCATGCCAGATATTGTTCGGTAGTTTTCTTTTCTTGTAACATCTTTTTCCGGTTTTGGAATGAGGGGTTGAGCTTGCCTCTTAAAATAAGTTGAGAAGTGTTCCTCTTTCTTTGTTTTCTGGAAGTGTTTAAGATTGATAGTATTTTTTCCTTTAATGTTTGATAGAATTCACCTGTACCATCATCTGGAAAAAGAGTTTTCGTGGTGAAAAGGTTTTAAATTATTAATTCAACAACTTTAATAAACACAAGGGTATTCAAATTTGCTATTTCTTTTTGTTGTGACTTTCAAGAAATTTGTCCATTTCATCTAAATTGACAGATGGATTTGCATATGGTTATTGATAATGTTTCCTTGTTCTTCTAATGTCTGTAGGGTCTGAAGTGACGTCTCCTCTTTTATTCCTTGTATTAGTAATTTGTGTGTGTTTTCCCCTTGATCAGTCTAGCTAGGAGTTGATCGATTTTATTGATGTTTTCAGAGAACCAACTTTCATTTTGTAGATTTTCTATTGTTTGTTTTTTCTATTACATTATGTTTCTACTCTTTCTTATTTTCTTTCTTCTACTTACTTGGGTTTAATTTTTTCCCTAGATTCCTAAGATGGAATCTCAGATCAATGATTTTAGACCTTCTTCTTTTCTAATGTAAGTACTTAAAGCTACACACCTTCCACTAAGCACTGCATTAGTTTTATCTCACAAATATTGATAAGTTTTGTTCTCATTATTGTTCTTTTCTAAATATTTTATAATTTTCCTTTGATTACTTATTTGTCCACTGAGTTATTTTTATGTGTGTTCTTGTTCTTTAATTCACAAATATTTGGAACATGGGCATTCTTTAGATATCGTGTCTCTTTCGATACTGATTTCTAGTTTAGTTCTGCTGTGTTTCGACAACAAGCTCTGTGTGATTTAAATCCGTTTAATTTGTTAGCACCGATTTCACGGCCCATTCTGGGGAACGTTCATATATTCCGATGTTGTTGAGCGGGACGTTGTGTAAATACCAGTTTGGACAAGTTGGCTGATGCTGTTCAAGTCTGCTGTGTAGCATTAATAATGTTTGGTTTATTTGTTCTGTTACTGAGAGAGGCATGTTGAAATATGCCATTATGATTGTGCTTTTGTCTATTTATCCTTCCAGTTCTATCAGTTTTGCTTCATTTATTTTGAATCTCTGTAACTAGTTGCAAACACGTTTAGAGCTGCTGTATATTTTTGATGTCGTGATTCTTTAATCATTATGAAATGTTTCTATTTATCTCTTACAATATTCCTTATCCTGAAGTTTACTTTAATAATAATATACATATTCAGCTTTCTTCTGATTAGTGGTTTCAATTTCTGTTTTCATTCTTTTACTTTTGTCTTATCTTTATAGCTAAAGTGTGTACATTTAGACAGCATATTGTTGCTTCTTGCATTTATAATGCAACTTGAAAATCTTTGCCTTTTAATTGGGGTGCTTAAACCACTTACCTTTAATGTAATTATTGATATGGTTGGTGTCTTAGTCATCTAGTGCTGCTATAACAGAAATACCACAAGCAGATGGTTTTAACAAAGAGAAATTTATTTTCTCACAGTCTAGTAGGCTAGAAGTCCAAATTCAGGGCGTCAGCTCCAGGGGAAGGCTTTCTCTCTCTGTCAGCTCTGGACGAAGGACCTTATTGTCAATCTTCCCCTGGACTAGGAGCTTCTCTGCACAGGAAACCTGGGTCCAAAGGATGCACTCTGCTCCTGGTTCTTCTTTCTTGGTGGTATGAGGCCCCCACTCTCTGCTTGCTTCCTTTTCCTTTTATCTCTTCTAAGATAAAAGATGGTGCAGGCCAGGCTCCAGGGAAACTCCCTTTACATTGGATCAGGGATGTGACCTTAGTAAGGGCATTACAATCTCACCCTAATCCTCTTTAACATAAAATTACAATCACAAAATGGAGAACAACCACACAATACTGAGAATCATGGTCCAACCAAGTTGACATGTATTTTGGGGGAATACAATTCAGCCTCTAACAGTTGGGTTTAAGTCTCCCATCTTGCTATTTGCTTTCTATTCTATTTGTCTCTTCTTTTCTTTATCCACTCCCCCCATCTTTCCCTATCTTCTTTTGGATTGAGTTTCTGTTTTGTTTTTAGTACTCCTTTTATCTCCTCTGTTGGCTTATGTGTTACATCTTCTTGTCTTTTCTGTGGTTGATACGGGGTTTACAATATGCACATATAACTTCCCCATGTGTCTGTCAGTTTGTCGTACTGTGGTGGCTTATGTCTTGCTGTGATGCTGGAAGCTATGCCACCCAGTATTTCAAATACTGGTACAGTCACCCATGATGGACAGGTTTCAGTGGCACTTCCAGACTAAGGCAGACTAGGAAGAAGGACGTGGCAGTCTACTTCTGAAAAAATCAGACAGTGAAAACCTTATGAATATCAGCAGCACACTGTCTGGTATAGTGCCGGAGAATGAGTGCCTCAGGTTGGAAGGCACTCAAAATACGACTGGGGAAGAGCTGCCTCCTTAGAGTCGACCTTAATGACGTGCATGGAGTCAAGCTTTTGGGACCTTCATTTGCTGAGGTGGCACAACTCAAAATGAGAAGAAACAGCTGCAAAACGTCCATTAATAATCAGAACTTAGAATGTACAAAGTATGAATCTAGGAAAATTGGAGGTAGTCAAAAATGAAGTGGAGCATATAAAGATCAGTATCCTAGGCATTAGTGTGCTGAAGGGGACTGGTGTTGGCCATTTTGAATCAGAAAATCGTGTGGCCTACTATGCCAGGAATGACAGATTGAAGAGGAATGGAACCACATCCATCATCAAAAAGAACGTTTCAAGATCTACCCTGAAGTACAACGTTGTCAGTGACAGGATAATATCCATACCCCTACAAAGAAGACCAGTTAACACGACCATTATTCGAATTTATGCACCAACCGCTAATGCCAAAGATGAGGAAATTGAAGATTTTTACCAACTTCTGTGGTCTAAAATTGATGAAACGTACCGTGAAGATGCACTCATAAATACTGGTGATTGAGATGCAAAAGTTGGAAACAAAGAAGGGTCAGTAGTTGGAAAATATGGCCTTGGTGGTAGAAATGACACCAGAGATCGCATGATAGAATTTTGCAAGACCAAAGACTTCTTCACTGCAAATATTCTTTTTCAGCAACATAAATCGCAATTATACATGTGGATGTAGCCAGACAGAATACACAGGAATCAAATTGAATACATCTGTGGAGAGCTCAGTATCTTCAGTCAGAACTAGGCCAGGGGCCGACTATGGAACAGATCATCACTTGGTCATATGCAAGTTCAGGTTGAAACTGAAGAAAATTAGAGCAAGTCCAGAGGAGCCAAAATATGGCCTTGAGTATATCCCATCTGAATTTACAGACCATCTCAAGGATAGATTTGATGCATTGAACACTCACAGCCGAAGACCAGACGAGTTGTATAATGACATCAAGAACGTCATACATGAAGAAAGCAAGAAGTTATTAAAAAGGCAGGAAAGAAAGAAAAGACCAAAGTGGATGTCAGAAGAGACTCTGAAACTTGCTCTTGAACACCAAGTAGCTAAAGTGAAAAGAAGAAATAATGAAGTAGAAGAGCCAAACAGAAGATCTCAAAGGGGCAGCACAAGAAGAGTAAGTAAAATGTTACACTGAAATGTGGAAAAACCTGGAGTTAGAAAACCAAAAGGGAAGAACATGCTTGTCATTTCTCAAACGGAAAGAACTGAAGAAAAAATTCAAGCCTTGGGTTGCACTATTGAAGGATTCTAAGGGGAGAGTATTGAACGATGAAGGAAGCATCAAAAGAAGATGGAAGGAATACACAGAGTCACTGTACCAAAAAGAATTGGGCAATGTTCAACCTTTTCAGGAGGTAGCATATGATCAAGAACCAATGGTACTGAAGGAAGAGGTCCAAACTGCACTGAAGGCATTGGCAAAAAACAAGGCTCCAGAAATTGACAGAATACCAATTAAGATGTTTCAACCAAGAGATGCAGCACTGGAAGTGCTCTTTCGTCTATGCCAAGAAATTTGGAAGACAGCTACCTGGTCAGCCAGCTGGAAGAGATCCATATCTGTACCCGTTGCAAAAAAAGGTGATCTAACTGAATATGGAAATTTCGAACAATGTCATTAATATCGCACACAAGTAAAATTTTGCTGAAGATCATTCAAAAGCGGTTGCAGCAGTACATCAATAGGGAACTGCCAGAAGTTCAAGGCAGATTCAGAAGAGGACATGGAATGAGGGATATCATTGCTGATGTCAGATGATCTTGGCTGAAAGCAGAGAATACAGAAGGCTTACCTGTGTTTTATTGACTATTGACTGTGTGGATCATAACAAATTATGTATAACATTGAGAAGAATGGGAATTCCAAAACACTTTGCTGTGCTCTTGAGGAACCTGTATATAGACCAGGAGAGAGTCATTCAAACAGAACAAGGGGATACTGCCTGGTTTAAAGTCAGGAAAGGTGTGCGTCAGGGTTGTATCCTTTCACCACACTTACTCAATGTGTATGCTGAGCAAATAATCCAAGAAGCTGGACTACATGAAGAAGAACGGGGCATAGGATTGGAGGAAGACTCATTAACAACCTGCGCTATGCAGATGACACAACCTTGCTTGCTGAAAGTGAAGAGGACTTGAAGCGCTTACTGATGAAGATCAAAGACCACAGTCTTCACTATGGATTGCACCTGAACATATAGAAAACAAAAATCCTCACAACTGGACCAATAAGCAACATCATGATAAATGGAGGCAATATTGAAGTTGTCAAGGACTTCATTCTACTTGGATCCACAATCAATACCCATAGAAACAGCAGATGATGTATTGCATTTGGCAAATCTTTGACAAAAAAAAGGAAAAAAAAAAACTCTTTAAGATGTTGAAAAGCAAAGGTGTCACTTTGAGGACTAAGGTGCGCCTGACCCAAGCCATGATATTTTCAATCACCTCATAGGCATGCGAAAGCTGGACTATGAATAAGGAAGACCAAAGAAGAACTGATGTGCTTGAATTATGATGTTGGTGAAGAATACTGAATATACCATGGACTGCCAGAAGAACGAACAAGTCCGTCTTTGGAAGAAGTACAGCTAGAGTGCTCCTTGGAAACGAGAATGGCAAGACTTCGTCTCACGTACCTTGGAGATGTTATCAGGAGAGACCAGTCCCTGGAGAAGGATATCAGGCTAGCTAAAGTAGAGGGTCATCAAAAAACTGGAAGACCCTCAATGAGACGGACTGACACAGTGGCTACAACAATGGGCTTAAGCATAGCAAAGATTGTGAGGGTGATGTAAGACCTGGTAGTGATTCGTTCTGTCATGCATAGGGTTGCTATGAGTCTGAACCGACTTGATGGTATCAATGTATCAACGTATATAACTTATTGATGGATTGATTGGCTGGCAAGGGAGAGAGGAAGAATCAAGAATAGCCACATGTCTGGCCTGGGCAACAAGATGGGATCATTCTTTGAGATGGGAACTTTGAAGGAAGGTTAGGGGGTGTGGGGGGGGGAGGGCAAGGGTAATGAAGGAGCTTGATGATGAGGTCAGCTTTGGACAAGTTGCATTTAAAGTGTTTGTAAGGTATCTAAGAGAAGATGCCTGGTAGGCAGTTGCATATATGACTGAGGGTGGAGCTGGCAATTGAAGATCATTGGCATAAGGATGATGGCGAGTCAATGGGAATGGGTGAGCCTGCTTATTGGGAGTGTTGATGGGAGAAGGAAGGGTACAAGACTGAGCCTGACGAAACCCAACATTTTAGGGACCCAAATGAAGGACATTAGGGATGTATGAGGAGAGACCAGAGAGGGAGGAGCAAAACAAGGTGAGCATGCTGTGGCGGAGGCCCAGGGAAGGGGTGGGTTAGTGGTTGCCTCTGGGATGCCGGTACGGGAGGGTTTCAGAATTTGGGCAGGGTGCACAGGGCCTTCGATCATGTTTTATTCCTTAACCTGCATGGTGAGCTCCTGGGTATTCATTTACAGGTACAGGTATTCCCCAACTTACAACCATCCTTTTTTTTTTTTGTACCTCTCGTTGTTAGTAACGTGTACTTCGTACGGTATTGCATGATTTGCTGATGTTATCATTCGAATGCCAACCCCCAAAGACAAGTAAAGATTGGATTTATAAAGAAACTGATCATAAAAGGCAATAATAATGAAAACCAAAAAAAAAAAAAAAAGAGGTGTCTGACTTACGTTAGAACCAACTTATGACGGAGTTGTCAGAACAGAACCCTGTCGTAAGCTGGGGACTACCTGTATTCAACATTTTATTAAAAGAAAAAGGAAAGAAAGGACTAGGGACTGGTTAGCTTTTCCAAATGCTGCTGGGAGGTTTAGTGACATGGGGGTCGAAGTGAGAGATGTTTGATGGACTGACCATGGTGGGATCCACATGGCAGTGCATTGAGCCCTCGGGATGTCAGAAAATGGATACTGTGAGTGAGGGCAACTCCTCCAAGAGAGTTTGTGAGGTCTGAGTTATCACACACACAGTCCCCTAGCAGGGCTTGGCAGCCAGCTGGGGCCAGGGAAGAGGCAGGTGTCAGCCAAATCGAAGCTCTAGGTTTTCCAGATGAGGAAGTGGCAGGGGAGGCCAGAAAGTTGGCAGGATCAGTGACCATGCTGCCAAGGCAGCCAGCAGGGCTTTCCCGGGCGACGGTTTTCACAAGTCCTGTTCTGGGAGCTGTGCTCTTTCAGCTACCTGTCACAGCAGGGCAAGTTTCCCAGTCGCTGCCTTCTCCCAGAGCTCTTATCTAAACCATGCCCCTGGCTGATAGAACAGTTATTTTCCATAACCTCATTCAGTGTGACTTTCTGAAATTACCACCCCAGTCCCCAAGGGTACTGCATAGACTGTCACCATACTCTAGAACGGAAGGAAATGGCCTGACCCATCAGTTCAGTGTTTGGCACAAAGGGGTTGCACAGCAACTCTGTGTTTGAGGAAATGAAACAGTGACAAGTGGATGGATGGGTGGGTGGGTGGGTGGATGGATGGATGGATGGGTGAGTGGGTGGGTGAATGACTCCAGTAGTCAGGGGGCCTGCCTGGGAATGGATCTGCAGGATGGGTGGTTTTGGGAAAATGAGAGCAGGGATCGGGTGTTCCTGGGCATAGGGTGAGATGTGCTAGTAGAGTCCCCGGCTTGTTGGGTCTACGAATACCCTGAATTATTATGTAGTGGTATGTGAGTGGGAGTGGGTGTGGGTGTGCACACACTTACATATGTGGATATTTGTGCATGTACACAGATGATTCTTGAAAAAGGATCTTGGAGTGTCTTCAGATTTTGAAACCGAGCCAGGACCCAGTAAAAGATCATAAATCCTCCTTCATTCCTTCTCATGTTGACCTTGACCTGGACCCTAACCCTAACCCTAACCACCCTAACTCTAACCACCCTAACCCTGTGGAAAAGACCAAAACAGGTGTCAGAAGAGACTCTGACTTGCTCTTGAATGTCCAATAGCTAAAGCAAACAGAATAAATGACAAAGTGAAAAAGCAGAACTGAAGATTTCAAAGGGCGGCTCCAGAAGACAAAGTAAAGTATTATAATGACACGTGCAAAGACTCGGAGTTAGAAAACCAAAAGGGAAGAACATGCTCAGCATTTCTCAAGCTGAAAAAACTGAAGAAAAAATTCAAGCCTCAAGTTTCAATATTAAAGGATTCCATGGGGAAAATATTAAACAACACAGGAGCATCAGAAGAAGATGGAAGGAATATACAGAGTCACTGTACCAAAAAAGAATTGGTCAGTGTTCAACCATTTCAGGAGGTAGCATATGGTCAGGAAACGATGGTACTGAAGGAAGAGGTCCAAGCTGCACTGAAGGCATTGGTGAAAAACAAGGCTGTAGGGATTGACAGAATATCAACTGAGATGTTTCAACAAACGAATGCAGCGTTGGAAGTGCTCACTCGTCTCTGCCAAGAAATTTGAAAGAGAGCTACCTGGCCAACCGATTGGAAGAAATTCATATTTATGCCTATTCCCAAGAAAGGTGATCCAGCCAAATATGGAAATTATGGAGCAAGATCATTAATATCACATGCAAGTAAATTTTTTCTGAAGATCATTCAAAAGTGGCTGCAGTGGTACATCGATTGGGAACTCCCAGAAATTCAAGTCAGATTCAGAAGAGGACTTAGAACGAGGGTTATTGTTGTTGATATCAGATGGATCTTGGCTGAAAGCAGAGAATATCAGAAAGATGTTTACCTGTGTTTTATTGACTATGCAAAGACGTTCGACTGTGTGGATCATAACAAATTATGGATAACGTTTTGAAGAATAAGAATTCCACAACGCTTAACTGTACTCGTGAGGAAACCGTACATAGATCAAGATGCAGTCGTTTGAACAGAACAAGAGGATAGTGAGTTGTTTAAAGTCAGGAAATGTGTGCACTAGGGTTGTATCCTTTCACCAAACTTATTCAGTCTGTATGCTGAGCAAATAATCTGAGAAGCTGGACTATATGAAGAAGAACAGAGCATCAGGATTGGAGGAAGACTCATTAACAACCTGCGTTATGCAGATGACACAACCTTGCTTGCTGAAAGTGAAGAGGACTTGAAGCACTTACTGATGAAGATCAAAGACCACAGCCTTCAGTATGGATTGCATCTCAGCATAAAGAAAACAAAAATCCTCACAACTGGACCAATGAGCAACATCATGGTAAACGGAGAAAAGACTGAAGTTGTCAAGGATTTCATTTTACTTGGACCCACAGTCAACATGCATGGAAGCAGCAGTGAAGATATCAAACGATGTGTTGCATTGGACAAATCGGCTGCAAAGGACCTCTTCAAAGTGTTGAGAAGCAAAGACGTCACCCTGAAGACTAAGGTGCACCTTTGAATTGTGGTGTTGATGAAGAATATTGAATATACCATGGACTGCCAAAAGAATGAACAAACCTGTCTTAGAAGAAGTACAACCAGAATTCTCTTTGGAAGCAAAGATGGCAAGATTATGTCTCACGTACTTTGGACATGTTATCAGGAGAGATCAGTCCCTGGAGAAGAACTTAATCCTTGGTAAAGTAGAGGGTCAGCAAAAAAGAGGAAGACCTTCAATGAGATGGATTGACACAGTGGTTGCAACAATGAGCTCAAGCATAACAATGATTGTGAGCATGGCGCAGGACTGGGTAGTGTTTCGTTGTGTTGTACCAAGGGTCACTATCCTCAGAACCAACTCCACGGCACCTAAGAACAACAACAACCAGACCTAACTATAACCCTAACCATAAGTCTTGCCCTAACCTTAATCTAGTCCTAACTCTCATCCTAATTCTGGGATGGCCTGGTTTCCTCCTTTTCCATGCCCCATTGTGCACCTCCCTCTCCCCAGGTCCAGTCACTCACACGTCTGTCTGCCCCTCCTCATTTCCCATGGCCCTTCTAGCCTCCACAGCTCCTCAGTGTCTAAGGCCTGGCCTCAAGGTTCTGGCCTGCTCCTTTCTCTGCCCTTGGTCCCAGCTGAGTCGTCCTAAACCTTGTGCCTGGAGTCCCAGCTCTGAATCCATGGTCGTGTAAGAGCCTGGGCTGGACATTCCAATCCTCTCTGCTGATTTCTGGGAGACTTGGGCCAGTCAGTGCCCCCTCCCCGGGCCTTGGTTTCCCCCTGTGCAGCGTGGGGTAGGACTGGGTCCAGTTCTGAAGACTTCTGGCTCTCCAGGCTGAGTGAGACAGAGGACCATGAGCCCAGGGATTCCTGTTCGTTCCCAGGTGAATGGGCTCATCTTCCAGATGTTGGGCGGTTCTTGGCCAGTGCTAGTTCTCCTGAGAGGCCCTGTGGGCCTACTGGGACTCTCTGGCTGTCTGGAGGACCAGACAAGAGCGCTCTGGGTGCAGCACCTCTGTCTGCTTGGCTCAGGCTCACATGGTAGCCTCTCCACCCAAAGGCCTCTCCCATAGCTGTTGCTTGGCAGAAGTGTGTGTGTATCTGTGTATGTCTGTGTGTGTGCATGTAGATGTACATGTATGTGCATTGTGTGTGTGCATGTGTGCACATGTGTATGTGTGCACGGTGTGTATGTGTGCATGTGTGTATATATGCATGCATTTGTTTTTGTCATGTCTGTGCACCTGTGTGTGCATGTGTTCACAGGCATGTGAGCATGTGTATGTGTACATGTGTGCATGTGTATATGTACATACGCATGGCGGCATGCATCTATGTGTGTGTATAAGGGGGCTGTATTGAACCATCCACGCTAGACCAGTCAAGCCCACGTGCAGTCGTCGGGCAGGCCGCCTGGCCCCCATCCCGTGCCAGGAGTCCTCTGCCAGGCGAATGTTAGCTGTGGTTTCCCTCCTCCATCTGACCCTCCTCCTGCCTTCTGACTCTCAGGGACTCCTCGGCATTTCAGGTCTACTGAGAAAACGCCAGCTTCTTCTGCACTACTGCAGAGCTAAAAGAACAAGCCCCAAACACGCAGATTTTCCACACTTTGTAGGCGTCTGTAGTGGGATGGGAGGAGATGGCCATCTTTGATTTTATTATTTTAGAATGGACGTTTTCAAACAGATACAAGACCAGACAGAATGGTACAATGAACCCTGTCACCCAGCTCCAGCTGTTATCAAATCCTGACCACTGTTGTCTACCTGCCCTCTACCTTCTATCCCAGAAGACTGAAAAGTGCCAGACGGCATATCATTTTGTCTGCAGAAATTTCTGCATAAAAGATCAGGACTTTTAAAAACACATGAGCCCAGTAGTATTACCACACTTAACCAAAAAAATGAGCACTGCTCTGATTTCATCAAACGTGCAGCCAGTCTCCACAGATCCCCTCTGTGGAGCAGACGGAAGATGCCTTGTTCCATCAGGGCCACTGGTAGACCTTGGCAGTTCCTAGGCCGTTGCCCACTCTACGGTTCTGTGGTCTAGTTCTCCTCATCCTGCGTGTCTGTCTTTGGAATAAAGTCCTAGAAATGGGATTACTGGATCCGAGGGTAAATGGATCTCTGATCGTGCTAGGTGTTGCCAAGTCCCCTCCCTGGGCTTTGTGCCGTTTTGTATGCCCATGAGCAATACTCAGGTGCCTTCTGCCCCGTGGATTGTTGGAAGACTCCTGGGTGTTGGCTGATCTCATGGGGGAGAAATAGCAATGCCGTACCCTCTTCACATATATACCTGTTATATGTGTGAGCCGAGCATCTTTTGACGCCTGTAATGAGCCGTTTACATCTCCTCTTCTGAGAACTGGCTGCCCATCTGCTATCGCTTGGCACCTTGCCCAGCCTCCAGAGGAAGTGTCTCAGAAGGCCGGTGGTGGTTCCTCAGAGGGGTGAGAGGGTGGACATGAAAACTCTCCAGCACGGTGTCTCTCAGAGGGGCCTGAGGCCCACCTGCCTCAGCATATCTGGGGCACTGGTTTGATGTATCACTTCCTGGGCCCACCCCAGACAGGCTGACTCAAACTAGTCAAAGCTGGAAACCCACCGCCCTGGGGGACCAGTTACCTGTTGCCATTGAGTCAGCTCTGATTCATGGCGGCTCCACGTGTGTCAGAGTAGAACTGAGCTCCACAGGGTTTTCAATGGCTGGCGTTCTGAAGTAGATCCCCAGGTCTGTCTTCCGAGCAGCCACTGGGTGGACTCAAACCTCCAACCTTTTGGTTAGCAGCCAAGTACAGTAACTGTTTATACCACCTAACCAAGTGGTTGGTGGTCTGAGTCCCCCCAGAGGCGCCTTGGAACAAAGTCCTGGTGATCTACATCTGGAAAACCAGCCATTAAAAACCCCATGGAGCACAGTTCTGCTCTGGCACACGTGGGGTCCCCCTGGGGGTGGGGAGAGTCCCCCACAGAGAGAGATGTCTCTTTCAGTGGGAGACCTGTCCTCTCCTGCCCCAAATCCAGCTGCTGGGTGTTGACCATTTAACGAAGGCAGGGATGGGATGAGCACCAAGCAGAGTCAGCTCTTGGGCTGCTGTCTCTTTCCACCAGATTCCTTCTGCTTGAGGTCACCACCAGAGAGCAGGACCTTGAGAGTTCTGCTAGGCAATCTCATGCCCCGGCAGTGGGGAGCCCCGGTGGGTTCTCGAGCAGGGGAGTGACCACCGGGAAGAAGGGCACTCTGGACAGGAGGGCAGGGTGAGGGGGACCTAGTGCAGAGGGGCTCCCGGGCAGGGGCCCACCTTTGCAGTGAGAGGGTGGCTTTGTGGGGAAGGGCAGCTCTGGTGGCAGCGAGGTGGGGAAGCTGGCAGTTGGAGGGCTGTGGAGGAAGGCAGCCTCCCCAGGAGCGAGGCCTGGCATGGGGCCAGCAGCTAGCTTCCAGTCAGAGAAAGCCTTTTGGAGAAAGGGGAAGGAGGCCGGGTAGGCAGAGGAGCAGTTAGGGACAGTGAGAAACCCTCAGAGGGGCAGGAACCTGTGGCTGGAGCCGTACCCTGAGGCCCACCCCACTGCCAGGAAGGGGTCCCAGAGGGGCTTCTGGAAGCAGCTGCAGCAGAGGTGAGAGAGGCACATTGCCTAGGGAAGCCTGCCCTGGAGAAGGGGATCAGGAGCTTCCAGAGTGAGTGGCCATCCCAGGGTGGACGAGGGGCTCAGGGTGTGGTCGGGGTGGGCCTGGGAGGGGCAGGGCAGGTGCCATCCACATGGGCATGCTGGCTTAGGTGAGGTGGCCTTGCTCACAGGTGGGGAGACCAGAGCCTGAATGTGTCTGCCTGTCTGTGTGGCGGGGGGTGGGGGGGCAGCCCTCATCCACACCTCAGGCCACCATGCCCTGACTGGCCTCTCTCCGCCCATGTGACAGGGTTTCTGATTCCATATCCCAGGATGCCACAGGTGGGAGGGGCATTGAAGCCATCGACCCTTCAGCATCCCCTCAGGACCCTCTCGGGACTCCTTGAAGTCCCCCAGAACCTCCTCTGGACCCATCAGGACCCCTCAGAACCTCTCAGGACTAACTCAGCAGCCCCTCAAGACCCCTTCAAGGTCCCCTGAACCCTTAGGACCCATCAGGAGCCCTCAGGGTCCTCTCACAACCCCCTCAATACACCCTCAAGGTCCCCTCATGATGCTCTCAGGACCCCCTCACAACTTCCTCAAGATCCCCACAGGACCCCCTCAGGACCAACTCAGGACTCATCAGAACCCTCTCAGAAACCCCTCAAGACCCTCTCATAGCTCTTTTAGGACCTTCTCAGGATCCCCTCACAACTCCCTCAGGACCTTCTCAGGATCCCCTCAGCAACCACTTAGCACTCCCTGAAAGCTCCCCCAGCATCCCCTCAGGACTCCCTCAGGACCCCCTCAGCACCCTCAAGAACCCTGTTGGGGACCCAGTATGCTCTGGCCCCCAGTGGAGGCGTCTTCCCCCTGCCAACCATCCCTCTTGTCTGGCCACAGCTCCTTCCAGAGCTGGGACTGGACAGAGGCGTGAACAGGACTATGGAGACTTTCTGTGAGGTCTCAGCTTGGCCAGATGCTCTGTTAGGTGCTGCTGGGCTCCGGGGAGGCCAGGCCATGTGGGAGGTGCTTCCCAGGTTGTCAGCTCTGCTCTGAGGGTGTTGGCAAATGGAGGAGTGGGGCTGAGGGGCTGGGCACTGGCCCCACCATTTCAGGGCTCCCCAGCGCTATGTTCCGGATACGTTGCCACAGCTTATCGGGCCCTCAGTGTGCGCTGACCAGTCACAGATGGTGTGAGGGTCCCAGAGCCTGAGAAGGGTCCAGGGCACTGGCCACCTGACCAGAGGATGGCAGGACTCCAGTGCCCCAGACACAGTGCCAAGGTCCTGGGAAAGGGGCAGGGGAGTGACCACAGGGCTGTGAGTCCTCTGGTCCATTAAGCTCTGGGACAAGCCCAGCATGGGGTGGAGGCCAGAAACCAAGGACAGACAGGCACGGTGGCCTCCATGTCCTCCCTGATATTCCAAGCCGGGCTCCTTTCTTCTGCCCTTTGTTGTATTTCATTGAATCGATCATTTTAAATGGGAAATGTCAGCGCATGTGTGTGATTCAGTAGGTACCAAAAGGTGGACCGTGAAGCCATGCCTCCCGCCCCCGTCCCTCTTCTGGGGTGGCCCCTGCCCCATCTCCACTCTTGTCCTCATCTGCACCACTCTTGATTGGCCAGCTTTGCTGAATGAAGGCATGAATGACTGAATAGGTGAGTGAATAGTGTAGGGTCTCAGAGATCACTCGGAGGGGACAGGCAAAAAGGAGCCCCACAGTTGGGCAAGGGGTCTCAGCTGAGACAGAGGTGGTAACTGTCAGGGCTGGAGGACGGGAAGGCTTCCAGAAGGGGGACTAAGGTGGTCCTGAAGGACTGTGTGGGGCAGGGGTGTGGTGAGTGGGGGAGTCGAGGATAGGTGGTGGCCAGGAGGCAGACAAGCCCACAGACCAGGGCAGGGCCCTCTCACCAGGGGACTCTGCTCCCCTCCCGCTCCCCACCACCCCAACCCAGAACTTTCTGTTCCTCGAGGTGGCCGATGGCTGCTGCCCTGCCCTGCCCTGTCCCCTGCATCCCACACTCTGATGGAGGAAGTCCTTGGCCTCCCCTGCTGCCCCAAAGCACTTCTGTTGCCCAGTCCCCTCATGCTGCCACTGGGTGCCTGGGGCCCCCAGGTGAGGGCTCAGGTTTCAGGGAAAGCCCCTGCTCTGGTGCCAGCAAGCAGGCTGGAGCGGGGCTGAGGGAGGGACACCCCAGCTGCACGAGGCCAATCTGTGCCTGCAGGAATCCTGGCCAAAGGAGCCAGCCTTGCCTCTGAGTCCCATAGGCAGCCACGAGCCACTTCATCTGCCCCGTAACTGACCTGGCTTTGCCTCTGTGACCTCTTCCACAGCCCCCGCTCATTTCTTTATTTCATTAAACTTTTTTTTACTTGGTTAAACCTCACATGAAGTAAGATGCACCACTAGTGGTGTTCAGTGGATTCACAGTGCTGGACCACCACCAGCTCTATCTAATTCCAGAATCTTTACCACCCCAAAAGAAAACTCATACTGAGCCTTCTCTCCCCGCTTCTCCTCCCTAAGCCTCTGAACAAACCAAACGATTTGCCGTCGTCGAGTTGACTCCAGCTCCTGGCGACCCCACGTGTGTCAGAGCAGCACTGTGCTCCATAGACCGGTTGCTGTCGAGTCGATTCCAACTCAAATCGAACCTCTAGGACAGAGTAGAACTGCCCATACCGTTCCCAAGCAATGGCTGGTGAATTCAAACTGCTGACCTTTTGGTTAGCAGCCAAGTTCTTAACCACTGGGCCACCAGGGCTCCGTGTTCCATAGGGTTTTCAATTTCTGGTTCTTCAGAAGCAGATCACCAGGTCTTTCTTCCGAGGTGCCGCTGGGCGAATTTGAACCTGCAACCTTTTGGTTAGCAGCTGAGCACTTAAGCGTTTGGCCCCCGGCCCTAACAACTTCGAATCTGCCTCTGTCTCTGGGTTTGCCTGTTGGGGACATTCCTTGTAAGTGGGATCGTACAATATTTGTCCTTTTACGTCTGGCATTTTTCATGAGCATCACGCCTTCCAGATTTTTCCACGTCATAGCGTGCCAGGACTTTATTCCCTGTTACAGCCAAATAGCCTTCCACCGTGTGGATGGACTGCGTTCACTGAAGGACACTGGAGCTATTTCCCCGTCTCGGCCGTTGTGAATTATAAGCTCTTTATTATGGAAGCTTTCAAATACATAGGAAAGTAGTGAGCCTTGTGTCCCCCAGCTCCACAAGGGCCCACTCCGGCCACCCAGTTTCACCTAAACCCCCTCTGCCCCCTGGAGTCCCAGAAGGGCTGCCATCTGGCCACCAGCCCTTCAGTGAGCAGCATTTCTGGAGACCCAGGCTTTGTGAAAACAGGGTCACGGTTCGCTTATCGCGCCAGGAAATCATGATGAATCGTCTCACATCGGCCCCCTTCCTGCTCAGTCTTCCTGCCGCAGCAGCCTCTCCTGGGGGCTGGTGTATCTGGACCCCAAGAGGTCCATGGAGTGCATGGTGGGCGCGCTCCTAGTCCGTTAAGTGGGTCCCTTGTGATGCGTTTGGGGAGGAAGCAGGGTGGCCGTGTAACCTCTCCTGCAGAGGGGTCTGTACTCACCCAGCTCCGAGGCAGGACCTGGGGTGCCTTCAACAGCCCCTTAACCCAGGGTGGGCCTGAGTGAGACAAAGGTAGGGGCTGGAGGAGGAAGGAAAGCTGGGGAGGGGGCGTGGACCAGGCAAGGGGAGGGGCACCTTCGAGGCTGTCCAGGAGGGGAGGCCTGGAAAATAACCCCAGCTGCACGCTGGCACCTGGGTGGGAGGGGGGCAGGGGGCAGGGGGCAGGGGGCAGGAAGGGTTCTGAAGGGCAGAGTGCGCCCCCAGAGGCTGGTGGAGGCAAGTCAGGAAACGGGGAGCAGGGGCGTGAGCTCAGAGGCTCCCTCTTTCTCCGTCTTCCCCCGTTCCCGTGGGGACAGGCCAGGTGTCTACACGAAGGGAAGCCTCCTGTGTGCAGGGCCAGAGAAGCAGGCCTGCAGTGGGGGATTCCGGGGAGGCGGAACCTGGGATGAGGCTGGGGCAGGGGTAGGCGTGGGTGGGGTTGGAGGCTGTTTGTATCTGATGAGGCCCTTTTTCCTGTCAAGTGGGAGGGGACCTGCCTGCCATTGTGGGTCACCCAGAGGCAGTGGGTGGAGAGTGGGGCCAGACCCCAGCCCGTGTCCCCCATATCCCACGCCCTGCTGGCTGCAGCACCCAGACAGGACAGGACGGTGACGGCAGGGGCAGGGCACCAGTCCACCCTGGGCCGAGTGGGAACGGACGGAGGAGTGTTTCCCAGGACTGGTTTCTTCCCAGAGGAGAACAGAAAGTGCTGAGGCAACAGAAGTGACCCGAGAGGCGGGCGGTGGGTTTCCGGACCCTCCTCACAACCTCTTTTCTCAGCGGGCAGCCTTCCCAGGCTGAGCCCTGGGGCCCAGGACCCTGTCTGTCCACGGGTGTGGATGCGGATACGCTGGCCAGGGCCACCGGCTCCTGGGGCCTCTGGGACCAGGGTGAGGGAGGGAGGCCGAACCTGGGGCACAGACTGTAGGGGGCGCCGAAATCCCCAGTCAGCAAGAGAAACAATACTTTAATGCAGTATGTTGGTGAATCCAAATCGATGCAAAAAAACCGGGATGAAAACAAAAGGTGGGCATTTCCAGTAAGTCAGGAGCCACATCCCTGATCTTTCCCTTTGCCTCAGGCCCTAATACAGGCTTGGGGGTGGTGCGTGGAAGCGCCTTTCCCCACTGCCTGTCATCACTCCGCCCGCTAGTGGTACAGTCAACTCACTGGGCTGCAAACCGAAGGATTGGTGGTTCAACTCCACCCAGAGGTGCCTCGGAGAATGGCCTGGCAATCTGCTTCCGAAAAAGCAGCAGTTAAGTGTATGGAGCTCAGCCCTGCTCTGACGCCCATGGGGTCTCCATGAGTCAGGGTAGAACCATGGCAGCTGGTTTTGTGTGTGTGTGTGTGTGTGTGTGTGCGCGCGTATGTGGGGGTGTGGGTGTGTGTGGTGTGAGTGTGGGTGTGTGTGTGGGTGTGTACGTGTGTGTGGTGTGTGTGTACGGGTGTATGTGTGTATGTGTGTGGGGGGTGTATGTGTGGGTATGTACGGATATGGGGGTGTGTACGGGTGTGTGTGTGTGCGCACGTGCCTCATGTTGTTCACAAGCCTCTCTCAGGCACCTGTGTGTTCACCAGGTGGTTGAATGTGTGTGCACAGGCCCCTCTCTATACCTCCCAGTCCTGCTGTCTGTGGTGCCCACGCACGGGGTGGAAGGGTGGGTGCGGGGGCAGAGTGGGGGTGAGGTCAGGCGGGATGCAGGTGTCAGCCCCAGAGGAGAGCCCAGGGGGTCCACTGTGGTCTCTTAGTATCACCTGCCCATGGCCGAGGGCTGGACGCCTCCATGGACTGCTGCCTGCACACCTGTGGACGGGACACTCTGTGCTCCGTCCACAGAACAGCCCTGAGCCCCCAGCTCCCACCTGGCCTTTGCTGTCTGTCCCCTCCAGCCCCTCCCGAGTGCTCCTGGTGGGTGGGGTGTGAGCCCTGTGGAAGGTGAACTGTGGGTTTCTGACCCAGCCCTACCCCAAGCTCACCTAGATGGGGTGCGCGGCCTCAGTGCCTGTCCATCTTACAGGTGCTCTCAACGCTCCAGCCGGAGGCATGGCCACACGAGGCACCCTGAGCCCTCATCAGGTGGGCTCTTTTGGCCAGCAGGTATGAAGCAGAGGTGCAGCAGTCCACAGCAGGTGGGATCCGAGGCACCCAGGTGTCCACACTTCCCAGAGGTGGAGCGTTAACAGCTTTGAGGTTGCCCATTGGTGAGAACCTGGTCATGGGCGGGACCTGAAGCCCGCCTGGAGCCACCCGCATCTGAACCTCTCTGGGTCACAATGGCCCTACAGGAAGACCCGGGCCCAACCCAAAGAAACACCTGCCACCTGAAGGGAGCGGGGGCCAGAGCCCCGTGCCACTCAGGGCTCTTCCCCAGAGGCATAGGGAGGGGGGCAGAGGGGGGAACTTGCCCCCAGGTGCAAGTTCAAGGGGGTTCCAGATGAGGCTTGGAATGACATCCCAAGGCACCACAAATGTGAGAGACACCTGACTAAGGCAGCCGGACAAGAAGGGGCGAAGGCGTTTCTGTTGACATGTCGCTGCTATCAAAGTCTATTCATTTGAAGTTGGGGGACCGCAAACTTAGAGATTGCCCTGGGCGCTTGTTACCCTTGATACCCCACTGCCACTCACAAGCTGGCTGCTAGTGCGAGCTGGGCACTGCTGTGTACAAGGACCCCTGTGTCCCTTGGCGGGTGTCTGCTGTGAATGCCCCCTCAGAGGGCGGCAGACCAGGCAGCCAACACACCTTCATCCAGGCTCCCACAGTGGCCTACCCTTGCATGTGTGCTCTGTGCCCAGCTGGATGTGGTGCAGGGCCACAGACAGAAACCATACCCGACACCGGGCCTGCTTTCATGTGTGAGAAGTTGTGTGAAAGATCACAGGGCAGGTGAGGGGCTGCAGGGCGGGGAAAAGGTGTGAGGGTGGCTGGGAAGCCCCTATCAGAACCGAGAGAAGGACAGAGAGGTGGTGGGTCTGGAGCCCTTTCTTCTTGGGCCTGTGGTCTCCCTGGAGGGTCCCATGCTGGGCTGGGCAGGTGGCTGCCAGGGCTGGAGCACACTGTGGGAGAGGCTTGGGCAGCGGGCTCTGGAGGATCTGTCCCTGAGTGGGCTGGGGGCAGCAGTCCTGGCTGGCAGCGACCTTCCCTACCAGAAGGTGGAGGAAATGCTGGCCGGCAAGGCCTTTGGCTGACAGACGGCTCAGATCCCAGAGGCCAGAGCCTGGGGGTAGATGGGGACGGAACACCCAAGTCTCAAGCGCCCTGGACACACAGGAGAAACCCCTCCTCATTAAGCCTTGCACCCCTGCAGAGCTCCATGCTGGGCCCCAAGAGAGATGAGAGGGACCTGAGTGCCCACCTTGGGGCTGGGCCTTGGGTGGGGACCAGTGGACGACAGGGGCCAAGGCCTGGCCAGTGGTGACCTCAGTGTCCTGGTCTTCGGTCAGGAGGCCACAATACTGGCCTCGCCCTGCCCAAACCATTTGGCCTAGGCCAGCCCCTCCCCTCTGTCTTAGTTATCTAGTGCTGCTATAACAGAAATACCACAAAAGTGGATGGTTTTAACAAAGAGAGATTTATTTCTTCACAGTAAAGTAGGCTAAAAGTCCAAATTCAGGGTGTCAGCTCCAGGGGAAGGCTCTCTCTGTCTGCCTTCTCATCAATCTTCCCCCAGACTAGGAGCTTCTCTGCGCAGGGACCCCGGGTCTAAAGGACACACTGTGTTCCTGGTGCTGCTTTCTTGGTGGTATGAGGTCCCCCGTCTCTCTGCTCCCTTCTCTCTTTTATATATCAAGAGATTGCCTCAAAACACAATCCAATCTTGTAGATTGAGTCCTGCCTCACTAACACAACTGCCATCCATCTTCCCTCATTAGCATGATAGAGGTAGGATTTACAACAAACAGGAAAATCACACAATACCAGGAATCATGGCCCAGCCTAACTGATACACACATTCTAGGGGTGGGGGGCTGCAGGACACACAATTCAATCCCTGACACCCTCTCTGGCCTCAGCTTCCACCTCTTTAAAATGGAGAGGGGTAGGATTGAAGTTATCCCAAGCCTCTTCCAGTCTTTAAAGAGACAGATGCAGTGTGCAGGGGTCAAGGCGGGGGTGTAGGAGGACGGGGCCGCAGGGAGGGTGACCTCCTCCGCGTACTCCACAGCGGTGCCCACTAAAGGCTGGGGGTGGAGGAGCTGGAAGGGGCAGCTGGTGTGGAGAAGGCCTCCAGGAGACTGCCTGGAGGAGGGGGCAGCTGGTGTGGAGAGGGCAGAGCAGCAAGGCTAAAGCAGAGGGCATTCCCGGTGGCTCCGCAGAGGTCCTGCCAGGCGGCCCAGCTGAGCGTGAGTCTGGGTACAGGGCGCCTGTGCTGTCAGGGTCACCCGGCCGGCATGGGAGCACATGCAGCCCTCACGTGCTCCCAGGTGGCCCGACCGTTTGTGTGTATGTGTGTGGCAGGCCCTTTGCTAGCTGCCAGGGTGGCACATGTGAGTAAGCATGTGCATCGGGCCCCTTGAGTGCTCCCATGGTGGCCCGCGTGTGTGTGTTTCTGTGTGTGTGTCTCTGTGTGTGTGTGTGGATGTGGAGGGGCCCCTTGCATTCTCCCATGGTGGCTAATGGGTGTGTGTGTGTGTGTCTATGTGTGTATATGTGTGTGCGGCAGGCCCTGGGCACACTTGTGGCTCTCCCTGGCATGACAGTGTGAACACGCTCCTATGGGGTCTGAGCACAGCGCTGGGAGGCCAGATCCCGGGAATGGACTGTTTGTGTTTTACGGCCCACGTGCACCTTCCTGAGATGACGGTGCGGAAACCAGTGGACTGGGGAGGAGGAAGCCTCACACCACAGCTGGAGACCAGCTGGCTTTGCTCTTGCAAGCTGTTTTCTAGAGCCTATGCTCTCTGCTTAGCAAAGATGCTGGTTTTTTAGACCCATGGGTGCAGGTACCCGGCACCCCCACTCCCCCCAGAAATTCCCCGGGCAGCCCCAGTCTGGGCCAGTGCTCAGGCAGGCGGGGAGCCCCGTCACCCACGTTCTCACTAACGTCATTTGTTCGTGCAGCCTTAAGAAGGAGTTTGCGGTGCAGGGCCTCCAGAGGACAGCTTCCTTGGCCCCTAGGCGGTACCTGCAGGGCACTGCAGGAGGAGTCCACGGCTCAGCCCAGGGGACTCCAGGAGCAGCGACACCCAGGCTGCACTGCAGGTCGGTGCCACCACTGGGCAAAGGGGCCGTGAGGAGGGGGGCTCTGAGGGGGGCTGAGAAGGGGAGGCTTTGAGGGGGTCTCAGAGTGGGAGTATGTGATGGGGTCTCCAAGTGGGGCGGAGGCTGTGAGGGATCTCAGAGTGCGGAGGGCTGTGTGAGGAATTTCAGAGTGGGGCAGCCATGATGGGGTCTCAGAGTGGGATGGGGGGCTGTGGTGGGGTCTCAGATTGGGATGGGGAGCTGTAAGGTGGTCTCAGAGTAGAATTGGGGCTGTGATGGGGTCTCGGAGTAGGATGGGGGGCTGTGAGGGGTCTCGGAGTAGGATGGGGGGCTGTGAGGGGTCTCAGAGTGGGGGAGGCCATGATGGGGCCTCAGAGTGGGATGAGGGGCTGTGAGGGTTTCTTAGAGTGGGATGGGGGCTATGAGAGGGTCTCAGAGTGGAATTGGGGCTGTGAGGGGGTCTCAGAGTGGAATTGGGGCAGTGACAGGATCTCAGAGTGAGGTGAGGGCCGTGATGGGGACTCAGAGTGGAACTGAGGCTGTGAGAGGGTCTCAGAGTGGGGGATGTGAGGGGGTCTCAGAGTGGGATGGAGGGCTGTGAGGGGGTCTCAGAGTGGAATTGGGGCTGTAATGGGGTCTCAGAGTAGGGTAGGGGCTGTGATGGGGACTCAGAGTGGAATTGGGGCTGTGAGGGGGTCTCAGAGTGGGGTGGGGGCTGTGATGGGGGCTCAGAGCCTTGGAGGAAGCATCTTGATGGAGGAGCCCCTGAGTAGGTGACAGTCTGGATGGGGGGCTCCTTCATGAGAATGGGGGTGTCAAGCATGGGCAGCAGGTGGGGGTAACTCGGGGAGTCCCCTCGGGTACTGGGCCCCACCTCCTCCAAGACTGTGAAACGTAATTGTGATGTGACTCCACTGGGATGGGAGAGCATGGCCGAGGCCTCCTCCATCAAGGCGGGGACTCTTCTGTGAACCTTCTGTTGGGCTTACACGCAAATCCCTGTCCTGGAGAGGGGCACTGTGGGTGGAGGCCTTGCGGTCTTCAGCAACTCTGGGCCCCCAGGCTTTAGCTAGTGGGTGGTCCTCAGGCCAAATTCAGGGGTCTGGGGGCCAGCAAGCCCTCAGACAGCAGAGGGGCAGGGAGGGGGTCCATGCATGTGGCGGAAGCCACCCTGACCATAGGTGTCTCCCCTAACGGCTCTTTTAATGCGGGAGGCATTCGCCCTTTTTCACGTGAACGTCTATTATTGTGAGTGAGCCGAGCATCTTTTGACGCCTGTAATGAGCCGTTTACATCTCCTCTTCTGAGAACTGGCTGCCCATCTGCTATCGCTTGGCACCTTGCCCAGCCTCCAGAGGAAGTGTCTCAGAAGGCCGGTGGTGGTTCCTCAGAGGGGTGAGAGGGTGGACATGAGAACTCTCCAGCACGGTGTCTCTCAGAGGGGCCTGAGGCCCACCTGCCTCAGCATATCTGGGGCACTGGTTTGATGTATCACTTCCTGGGCCCACCCCAGACAGGCTGACTCAAACTAGTCAAAGCTGGAAACCCACCGCCCTGGGGGACCAGTTACCTGTTGCCATTGAGTCAGCTCTGATTCATGGCGGCTCCACGTGTGTCAGAGTAGAACTGAGCTCCACAGGGTTTTCAATGGCTGGCGTTCTGAAGTAGATCCCCAGGTCTGTATTCCGAGTACCACTGGGGACTCAAACCTCCAACCTTTTGGTTAGCAGCCAAGTGCAGTAACTGTTTATACCACCTCTCTTAGTCATCTAGTGCTGCTATAACAGAAAAACCGCACGTGGATGTCTTTAACAAACAGAAATTTATTCTTGCACAGTCTAGAAAGCTAGAAGTCCGAATTCAGGGCTCAGGCCCCAGGGGTAGGTTTCTCTTTGTGTTAGCTCTGGGGGAACCTCCTTTTCATTAATTTTCCCCGGTCAAGATGCTTCTCAGCACAGGGACCCCGGGTTCAAAGGATGCACTATGCTCCCGGTGCTACGTTCTTGGTGGTACCAGACCCCCATGTCTCTCTGCTCCTCTCTTCTATATCTGAAGAGACTGGCTTAAGACACTACCTCATCTTGTAGATTGAGCCCTGCTTCACTAACATAACTGCCACTAATCCCATCTCATTAACATCATGCAGATAGGATTTACAACATACAGGAAAATCACAGCAGATCACAAAATGGTGGACAGTCACACAATACTGGGAATTGATACACATATTTTTGGATGACACAATTCAATCCATGACACCACCTAACCAAGAGGTTGGTGATCTGAGTCCCCCCAGAGGCGCCTTGGAACAAAGTCCTGGTGATCTACATCTGGAAAACCAGCCATTAAAAACCCCATGGAGCACAGTTCTGCTCTGGCACACGTGGGGTCCCCCTGGGGGTGGGGAGAGTCCCCCACAGAGAGAGATGTCTCTTTCAGTGGGAGACCTGTCCTCTCCTGCCCCAAATCCAGCTGCTGGGTGTTGACCATTTAACGAAGGCAGGGATGGGATGAGCACCAAGCAGAGTCAGCTCTTGGGCTGCTGTCTCTTTCCACCAGATTCCTTCTGCTTGAGGTCACCACCAGAGAGCAGGACCTTGAGAGTTCTGCTAGGCAATCTCATGCCCCGGCAGTGGGGAGCCCCGGTGGGTTCTCGAGCAGGGGAGTGACCACCGGGAAGAAGGGCACTCTGGACAGGAGGGCAGGGTGAGGGGGACCTAGTGCAGAGGGGCTCCCGGGCAGGGGCCCACCTTTGCAGTGAGAGGGTGGCTTTGTGGGGAAGGGCAGCTCTGGTGGCAGCGAGGTGGGGAAGCTGGCAGTTGGAGGGCTGTGGAGGAAGGCAGCCTCCCCAGGAGCGAGGCCTGGCATGGGGCCAGCAGCTAGCTTCCAGTCAGAGAAAGCCTTTTGGAGAAAGGGGAAGGAGGCCGGGTAGGCAGAGGAGCAGTTAGGGACAGTGAGAAACCCTCAGAGGGGCAGGAACCTGTGGCTGGAGCCGTACCCTGAGGCCCACCCCACTGCCAGGAAGGGGTCCCAGAGGGGCTTCTGGAAGCAGCTGCAGCAGAGGTGAGAGGGGCACATTGCCTAGGGAAGCCTGCCCTGGAGAAGGGGATCAGGAGCTTCCAGAGTGAGTGGCCATCCCAGGGTGGACGAGGGGCTCAGGGTGTGGTCGGGGTGGGCCTGGGAGGGGCAGGGCAGGTGCCATCCACATGGGCATGCTGGCTTAGGTGAGGTGGCCTTGCTCACAGGTGGGGAGACCAGAGCCTGAATGTGTCTGCCTGTCTGTGTGGCGGGGGGTGGGGGGGCAGCCCTCATCCACACCTCAGGCCACCATGCCCTGACTGGCCTCTCTCCGCCCATGTGACAGGGTTTCTGATTCCATATCCCAGGATGCCACAGGTGGGAGGGGCGTTGAAGCCATCGACCCTTCAGCATCCCCTCAGGACCCTCTCGGGACTCCTTGAAGTCCCCCAGAACCTCCTCTGGACCCATCAGGACCCCTCAGAACCTCTCAGGACTAACTCAGCAGCCCCTCAAGACCCCTTCAAGGTCCCCTGAACCCTTAGGACCCATCAGGAGCCCTCAGGGTCCTCTCACAACCCCCTCAATACACCCTCAAGGTCCCCTCATGATGCTTTCAGGACCCCCTCACAACTTCCTCAAGATCCCCACAGGACCCCCTCAGGACCAACTCAGGACTCATCAGAACCCTCTCAGAAACCCCTCAAGACCCTCTCATAGCTCTTTTAGGACCTTCTCAGGATCCCCTCACAACTCCCTCAGGACCTTCTCAGGATCCCCTCAGCAACCACTTAGCACTCCCTGAAAGCTCCCCCAGCATCCCCTCAGGACTCCCTCAGGACCCCCTCAGCACCCTCAAGAACCCTGTTGGGGACCCAGTATGCTCTGGCCCCCAGTGGAGGCGTCTTCCCCCTGCCAACCATCCCTCTTGTCTGGCCACAGCTCCTTCCAGAGCTGGGACTGGACAGAGGCGTGAACAGGACTATGGAGACTTTCTGTGAGGTCTCAGCTTGGCCAGATGCTCTGTTAGGTGCTGCTGGGCTCCAGGGAGGCCAGGCCATGTGGGAGGTGCTTCCCAGGTTGTCAGCTCTGCTCTGAGGGTGTTGGCAAATGGAGGAGTGGGGCTGAGGGGCTGGGCACTGGCCCCACCATTTCAGGGCTCCCCAGCGCTATGTTCCGGATACGTTGCCACAGCTTATCGGGCCCTCAGTGTGCGCTGACCAGTCACAGATGGTGTGAGGGTCCCAGAGCCTGAGAAGGGTCCAGGGCACTGGCCACCTGACCAGAGGATGGCAGGACTCCAGTGCCCCAGACACAGTGCCAAGGTCCTGGGAAAGGGGCAGGGGAGTGACCACAGGGCTGTGAGTCCTCTGGTCCATTAAGCTCTGGGACAAGCCCAGCATGGGGTGGAGGCCAGAAACCAAGGACAGACAGGCACGGTGGCCTCCATGTCCTCCCTGATATTCCAAGCCGGGCTCCTTTCTTCTGCCCTTTGTTGTATTTCATTGAATCGATCATTTTAAATGGGAAATGTCAGCGCATGTGTGTGATTCAGTAGGTACCAAAAGGTGGACCGTGAAACCATGCCTCCCGCCCCCGTCCCTCTTCTGGGGTGGCCCCTGCCCCATCTCCACTCTTGTCCTCATCTGCACCCCTCTTGATTGGCCAGCTTTGCTGAATGAAGGCATGAATGACTGAATAGGTGAGTGAATAGTGTAGGGTCTCAGAGATCACTCGGAGGGGACAGGCAAAAAGGAGCCCCACAGTTGGGCAAGGGGTCTCAGCTGAGACAGAGGTGGTAACTGTCAGGGCTGGAGGACGGGAAGGCTTCCAGAAGGGGGACTAAGGTGGTCCTGAAGGACTGTGTGGGGCAGGGGTGTGGTGAGTGGGGGAGTCGAGGATAGGTGGTGGCCAGGAGGCAGACAAGCCCACAGACCAGGGCAGGGCCCTCTCACCAGGGGACTCTGCTCCCCTCCCGCTCCCCACCACCCCAACCCAGAACTTTCTGTTCCTCGAGGTGGCCGAGGGCTGCTGCCCTGCCCTGCCCTGTCCCCTGCATCCCACACTCTGATGGAGGAAGTCCTTGGCCTCCCCTGCTGCCCCAAAGCACTTCTGTTGCCCAGTCCCCTCATGCTGCCACTGGGTGCCTGGGGCCCCCCAGGTGAGGGCTCAGGTTTCAGGGAAAGCCCCTGCTCTGGTGCCAGCAAGCAGGCTGGAGCGGGGCTGAGGGAGGGACACCCCAGCTGCACGAGGCCAATCTGTGCCTGCAGGAATCCTGGCCAAAGGAGCCAGCCTTGCCTCTGAGTCCCATAGGCAGCCACGAGCCACCTCATCTGCCCCGTAACTGACCTGGCTTTGCCTCTGTGACCTCTTCCACAGCCCCCGCTCATTTCTTTATTTCATTAAACTTTTTTTTTACTTGTGTTAAACCTCACATGAAGTAAGATGCACCACTAGTGGTGTTCAGTGGATTCACAGTGCTGGACCACCACCAGCTCTATCTAATTCCAGAATCTTTACCACCCCAAAAGAAAACTCATACTGAGCCTTCTCTCCCCGCTTCTCCTCCCTAAGCCTCTGAACAAACCAAACGATTTGCCGTCGTCGAGTTGACTCCAGCTCCTGGCGACCCCACGTGTGTCAGAGCAGCACTGTGCTCCATAGACCGGTTGCTGTCGAGTCGATTCCAACTCAAATCGAACCTCTAGGACAGAGTAGAACTGCCCATACCGTTCCCAAGCAATGGCTGGTGAATTCAAACTGCTGACCTTTTGGTTAGCAGCCAAGTTCTTAACCACTGGGCCACCAGGGCTCCGTGTTCCATAGGGTTTTCAATTTCTGGTTCTTCAGAAGCAGATCACCAGGTCTTTCTTCCGAGGTGCCGCTGGGCGAATTTGAACCTGCAACCTTTTGGTTAGCAGCTGAGCACTTAAGCGTTTGGCCCCCGGCCCTAACAACTTCGAATCTGCCTCTGTCTCTGGGTTTGCCTGTTGGGGACATTCCTTGTAAGTGGGATCGTACAATATTTGTCCTTTTACGTCTGGCATTTTTCATGAGCATCACGCCTTCCAGATTTTTCCACGTCATAGCGTGCCAGGACTTTATTTCCTGTTACAGCCAAATAGCCTTCCACCGTGTGGATGGACTGCGTTCACTGAAGGACACTGGAGCTATTTCCCCGTCTCGGCCGTTGTGAATTATAAGCTCTTTATTATGGAAGCTTTCAAATACATAGGAAAGTAGTGAGCCTTGTGTCCCCCAGCTCCACAAGGGCCCACTCCGGCCACCCAGTTTCACCTAAACCCCCTCTGCCCCCTGGAGTCCCAGAAGGGCTGCCATCTGGCCACCAGCCCTTCAGTGAGCAGCATTTCTGGAGACCCAGGCTTTGTGAAAACAGGGTCACGGTTCGCTTATCGCGCCAGGAAATCATGATGAATCGTCTCACATCGGTCCCCTTCCTGCTCAGTCTTCCTGCCGCAGCAGCCTCTCCTGGGGGCTGGTGTATCTGGACCCCAAGAGGTCCATGGAGTGCATGGTGGGCGCGCTCCTAGTCCGTTAAGTGGGTCCCTTGTGATGCGTTTGGGGAGGAAGCAGGGTGGCCGTGTAACCTCTCCTGCAGAGGGGTCTGTACTCACCCAGCTCCGAGGCAGGACCTGGGGTGCCTTCAACAGCCCCTTAACCCAGGGTGGGTCTGAGTGAGACAAAGGTGGGGGCTGGAGGAGGAAGGAAAGCTGGGGAGGGGGCGTGGACCAGGCAAGGGGAGGGGCACCTTCGAGGCTGTCCAGGAGGGGAGGCCTGGAAAATAACCCCAGCTGCACGCTGGCACCTGGGTGGGAGGAGGGCAGGGGGCAGGGGGCAGGGGGCAGGGGGCAGGAAGGGTTCTGAAGGGCAGAGTGCGCCCCCAGAGGCTGGTGGAGGCAAGTCAGGAAACGGGGAGCAGGGGCGTGAGCTCAGAGGCTCCCTCTTTCTCCGTCTTCCCCCGTTCCCGTGGGGACAGGCCAGGTGTCTACACGAAGGGAAGCCTCCTGTGTGCAGGGCCAGAGAAGCAGGCCTGCAGTGGGGGATTCCGGGGAGGCGGAACCTGGGATGAGGCTGGGGCAGGGGTAGGCGTGGGTGGGGTTGGAGGCTGTTTGTATCTGATGAGGCCCTTTTTCCTGTCAAGTGGGAGGGGACCTGCCTGCCATTGTGGGTCACCCAGAGGCAGTGGGTGGAGAGTGGGGCCAGACCCCAGCCCGTGTCCCCCATATCCCACGCCCTGCTGGCTGCAGCACCCAGACAGGACAGGACGGTGACGGCAGGGGCAGGGCACCAGTCCACCCTGGGCCGAGTGGGAACGGACGGAGGAGTGTTTCCCAGGACTGGTTTCTTCCCAGAGGAGAACAGAAAGTGCTGAGGCAACAGAAGTGACCCGAGAGGCGGGCGGTGGGTTTCCGGACCCTCCTCACAACCTCTTTTCTCAGCGGGCAGCCTTCCCAGGCTGAGCCCTGGGGCCCAGGACCCTGTCTGTCCACGGGTGTGGATGCGGATACGCTGGCCAGGGCCACCGGCTCCTGGGGCCTCTGGGACCAGGGTGAGGGAGGGAGGCCGAACCTGGGGCACAGACTGTAGGGGGCGCCGAAATCCCCAGTCAGCAAGAGAAACAATACTTTAATGCAGTATGTTGGTGAATCCAAATCGATGCAAAAAAACCGGGATGAAAACAAAAGGTGGGCATTTCCAGTAAGTCAGGAGCCACATCCCTGATCTTTCCCTTTGCCTCAGGCCCTAATACAGGCTTGGGGGTGGTGCGTGGAAGCGCCTTTCCCCACTGCCTGTCATCACTCCGCCCGCTAGTGGTACAGTCAACTCACTGGGCAGTGAGGGGGTCTCAGAGTGAAGGGAGGCCTGTGCGGGGGTCTCTGAGCGGAGTGGGGGCTCTGAGGGGGTCTCAGAGTGAGGGGAGGGCTATGAGGGGTATCACAGTAACATGGGGGCTGTGATGTGGTGTCAGAGTTGGGGGATGTGAGGGGATCTCAGAGTGGGATGAGGACTGTGAGGGGGTCTCATCGCGAGGTGGGGCTGTGAGGAGGTCTGTGTTAGTCATCTGGTGCCGCTGTAACAGAAATACCACAAGTGGATGGCTTTAGCAAAGAGAAGTTTATTCTGTCACAGTCCCGTAGGCTTGAAGTCTGAATTCAGGGTGCCGGCTCCAGGGGCAGACTCCTCTCGCTGTCAGCTGTGGGGGAAGGTCCTTGTCATCAGTCTTCCCTTGGTCTGGGAGCATCTCAGCCCAGGAGCCTCAGGTCCAAAGGACGCTCTCTGCTCCCAGCACTGCCTTCGTGGTGGTAGGAGGTCCCTATGTCTCTGTGCTCAGTTCTCTCTTTTATATCTCAGAAGAGATTGGGTTAAGACACTAATCTTGTAGACCTCATCAGTATAATTGCTGCTAATCCACCTTATTACATCACAGCAGTAGGATTTACAACATGTAGGGAAATCACATCAGGAGATAAAATGGCAGACAGAGAATCATACGAGGGAACCAGGACCTCACCAAGGCGGCAGGTATTCTGGGGACACAATTCAATCCATGACAAGGTCTCAGGGTGGTGGGCTATGATGTGGTCTCGGATTGGGTGGAGGGTTGTATGAGGGGGTCTCAGAATGGGGGGGTGGCTGTGAGGGGGTCTCAGTGGGGTGAGGGCTACGATGAGTCTCAGAGTGGAACTGGGGCTGAGGGGGCCTCAGAGAGGGGTTCTCAGAGTGAAACTGGGGCTGTGAGAGGGTCTCTGAGTGAAATTGGGGCTATGAGGGGGTCTTAGAGTGGAGTGGGGGCTGTGATGGGGGGCTTAGAGCCTTGAAAGAACCGTCTTGATGGAGGAGCCCCTGGGTGGGTAACAGTCTGGATGGGGGGATCCTTCATGAGAATGGGGGTGTCAAGCATGGGCAGCAGGTAGAGGTAACTCAGGGCATCTTCTCAGGAACTGGGCCCCACCTCCTCCAAGACTGTGAAATGTAATTGTGGTGTGACACCACTGGGACGGGAGAGCATGGCCGAAGCTACCCCCATCGAGGCGGGCACTGTTCTGTGAACCTTCTGTTGGAGAGGGGTGCTGTGGGTAGAGGCCTTGCAGTCTTCAGCAACTCCGGGTTCCCAGGCCTCAGCCAGTGGGTGGTCCTGAGGTCAGACTCAGAGATCTGGGGGTTGACAAGCTCTCTGATGACGGAGGGACAGGGAGGGGGGGCCGTGAGCACGGTGGGGGCCCCCTGACCCCGTGTGTCCCCTGACGGCTCTTTGGGGAAGTAGACGTTTGCGGACACATCTCACTGCAGCATCAGAAGGTGCTCTCGTGGATGTGTGGAAGTACACTTATTTCGGAATTAGAGGAGGAAGCGAGGGGCCAGCTGTCTGCCCACAACAGCCGCCTGGCCCCAGCAGCAGATGCAGAGCTGAGGGCACTAGTCCCCCAACCCTGGGCCCTGGAGCCTGGAGTTTTCCAGCTGCCGTGGGTGTCCTGGGACTCAGGTCCCTGCAGTGGGGGTGGGGGCAAGGAGGGCACATGCTGGCTGCAGTGGTTCTCGGGGGCCCCCACACCATCAGGGCTGGGCCCTGGGGTTTTGCACCCCAAAGGGCAGCAAAGGGGCCCCACAGCAGAGCATCCCCAAACTCTCAACGTGTGCCTTAAGACTCTTGAGAAGTTTTGCTTTCTTCTCCAGTATTCACTGTTTGCTTTATTATACGTAGCACATTTAAAAAAGAATGCCAGTTATATTTTGTATTTTGCCCCCATGAGATGCTTGGGGTGTGTGGCCATGATCCAGCCCTTCTGCAACCACTGGGGGCCATGGGCATCAGAGCATCAGGGGTGGAGGCCAGGTCAGGGAGTCCAACGCCCTCACCTCCCTGCTCAGCAGCGCCCCCACAAGGCCCTGCCCCCCTCCCAGGTTATCAGGGCTGAGAGCAGTGCAGGCCAGCCCTGGGCCCCACTTAGGTGGGGGACGACGGGGTGCTCCATGTTGCTGGTGGCAGGGAGACCCCCTCTTCTGCACAGCCCTGCTTGCGTCGTGCAAGTCTGCTGGTCTAGGTGCTGCCTGGCTCGGCCAGGCCCCTGGCACTGCTGGCTCCCCTCTAGTGGTTCTTCCTGTCAGTGGGTTCTGTACCGGCTCCGGGGGCTCTGGGCTTGTGTGAGGACATGCAGAGACCGCGGTGGCATTGCACTGGAGCGGGGGGCGGGGCAGGCAGGGCAGACTGGCCAGGGCCTCCAGATCGGTGGGTTCCAGCAGGTTCGGGGGAGGCCTGCAGTCAGTGAGCCTGGGACCCAGAGCTGTAAAGCTCGTGGCGTGGTGGAACCTCTGCCCTCCTCTAACTTCATGAGAGTGGGGGGAGCAGGGGGTGAGGGGAATCACCACGAACAGAAGCCTAAATCTGATTCCTGTGAGGCGGAGGTCAGACACACCTCCTCTCCCCAACTTTTTTACCGATTCTGGCACCAGCCATCCCTCTCAGGGAACTCTCTACTTCTCTGCAGGGTTCAGTAATTTGTTGTAGTGGCCACACAGCACTCACAGACCATAGATTTATAATAGAGTTTATTAGGGAAGTAATAGGTTACAATTCAGGTTAAGGAGCACTCAGGATACAGTTCTTCCATCAGGACAGCCTCTTCTCAGCTGTGCCCCCAGGCAGGCCTCTCTCTGGCCGTCCGCCCCTTAGCCCCTTGGCTTGGCCTCTGCTCTGCTCAGGCAAGTGTTACAAAGCTTTTTAGCTCTGCCGCAAAGTGCCCGGAGACACCCCACTCTGCCAGGAGCCCTTGGCTCAAAGGCGCTCAGCTCTCTCACTCCCCGGGTGGGCACACCCACTGTAGCTGCCTTGCACTGGTCTCCTGGTTCTGCTGCTGCTGTTTCTCTGCCACTCTTGCTGCCACTTCCCACAGTATGCAGTGTTACAGCTCTCTTGCTGTCTCCTGGGTCTAGAAGGTTCTCAGCGCAGGGATCCCAGGTCCAAAGGATGCGCTCCACTCCCATCTGTTCTTTTTTGGTGGTAGGGAGGTCCCACCCTACTCCATCCACCTCTGGGATGGCTCGTTTTAAGCCTAGCGGGATGGTAAACTGACCAATCCCTTCATTAGGGTTCCATGTACCTTCTTTGCATGGCCCCACCCCCCACAAGAGTGCCATGCACCTTATTTGCATTATTAGCAGACTGTCCAATCCCTTTGGTGGGCCACAAGCGCCTCATTTGCATATTCCCACCTAGTCATTTGGTGGGAGTTCCAAGACCATGGCAAGAAAGGCCATATAAAAGTAATCTGTCGCCCTGCAAGAGCCACTGTGGACTGAGCACTCCCTACCCCCTACTCCACACCAAACAGGTCCTGGCCAGTGCCTACCGGGACAGGGGCCACTACCCCATCCCTCCCGACCCCTCTATTCAGCCCCTACCTCCCATACCTCACCCTTCGGCCAGAGGAAAAAACTCCCCCAACTGAGACCAGAGTACTGGTGTCCTGGGGGGCAGTGTGCAGGGACAGGGGCCACGCTGGCTCCCTGTCCACCCTCAGTGATGCTGTGTGTATGACCAGCTTCCTCCCACAATGGAGACACTGAGGTTTGCCGGCTGGTAGGGGATGGAGCAGGGTGAATGCTGAGGCCGAATCCTGGATGTCCCACCAACCAACCCCCCAGGGCCTTGGCTGTCATGCCCCCTAGGCTGAGCAGAGGGCATACAGGGGGCTGGCAGGGTCAGCAGAGGGTATGCTCCTGACCTTGGGGCAGGGCCAGTGCAGCTCCAGAGCCAGGACAGCTCTGAGGGGCTGACAGCCCTCACGGCTCCAAGCCAGCCCAAGGGGCCGTCCTAAGGGCTCTGACCACAGCCAGCTCTGTCCTGTCCTAAGCCCAAGGAGTGAGCTCCCTGCCCTGATCCCAGGATGTGGGACATGGGTCGGGGCCTCAGGACAGAGCAACGGCTGCTGGAAGGGAGAAGAAAGGGGGAGGGGGGCAGGAAGGGGAAGGCCAGAGTTTCAGAGACCTCTAAGGAGTTGTCCCAGCCTCACCCCTGCAGTCCTGGACCTCTACTGTGGGAATGGTGGGTGGAGAGATGGGGCCTCCCCACCAGGGATGCATGGGTGGGTCAATGCAGAGCCCCTGCAGCCAGGGACGGGGTGGTCAGGGGGAAGCTGGGGACCTGGACTCTGTCCTGGGCCACTGCTGAGAGCTGGGTGCGGTGGCTGCCTTCGGGCTCCCCATCCAGAGAGCTGCTAGTGCCCCTGGGAGTTTTAGAGACAGGACAGTATGCTGGGCTGGGACAGGAGGTGGGCAGCAGCAGCTACGTCAGTAGTGACAGCTCAATGGTGGCAGCTCTTAGTGGCAGCTCTTCTTTTCTGCCCGACAGCAAGCAGGTCCACTCTGGGCCCACCCCCGTGTGGCCTTGGGTGCCTGGCGTGTCCAAGCGCCTGTTCCCCCACTGGTCCTGCAAGCAGAGGCTGGGCCCGAGCGTGTTTTCTGTGGGAAGGGAGGTTCTGGGCTGTGACAATGGGGTGGGGACGCCTGCCCGCTGACCCCTCCTCCTCCCCGCAGCCCAGAGCCATGAACGAATCCTGCAACAACAGCCAGCAGTCCTCGCCGCCCTGGGTCGCCCACCTGTCCTCGGCCTACGCGGCTTTGCTGCTGCTGCTGGGCCTGCTGCTCAACGGCCTGGCGCTCTGGGTGCTGTGCTGCCGCTTGCCACGGTGGACGGAGACACGAGTCTACATGGTCAACCTGGCGGCTGCCGACCTGTGCCTGCTGTGTGCCCTGCCCTTTATGCTGCTCAACCTGCGGTACCGGGAGTCTGACACGCTGTTCTGCCAGCTCTCCCAGGGCATCTACCTGGTCAACAGGTACATGAGTGTCAGCCTGATCATGGCCATCGCCGTGGACCGCTACCTGGCTGTGCGGCACCCCCTGCGCGCCCGAGGGCTGCGCTCGCCAAGCCGGGCTGCGGCTGTGTGCGCACTGCTCTGGGTGCTGGTGGGAAGCTCCCTGGCGGCCCGCTGGACCCTGAGTGTGCAAGAGGGTGGCTTCTGCTTCTCCACCAACACCCGGCACCACATTGACAGTGTGGTCTTCTCACTGCTGGGGTTCTACCTGCCACTGATCGTGCTGGTTTTCTGCTCCCTGCAGGTGGTGGCCGGCCTGGCCCAGAGGCCACTAGCCGACTCGGCCCAGGCGGAGGCCACCCGGAAGGCCGCTCGCATGGTCTGGGCGAACCTGGCAGTGTTTGTGGTCTGCTTCTTGCCGCTGCACGTAGTGCTGACGGTGTACTACGCCATAGGCCCGCACAGCTGTGCCTGGCGCCAAGTGTTTAAGTACTCTCTCTACTTCACCTCCAGGCTCTCGGATGCCAACTGCTGCCTGGATGCCATCTGCTACTACTACATGGCCAAAGAGTTCCAGGAGGCCCGCTCTTTGGCCCTTGGGGCCAAGGCCCACAGGAGCCAAGAGTCTGTGGGTGTGGTCCTCACCTAGGGGGTTACCGCAGGCCGGGACTCTGGGAGATGCTGCTGGGGGAACCTGTGGCCAGCTGCTGGGGGGCCCAGAATCTCTGGGGCGCCCAGGTGGCAGCAGCCCGATCCTTGGGATGAGAGAGGGATGGGGATGAGGGCACGACGACTGAAGCCTGAACCGGCCAACCCCAGGGCCTTGGAGGTGCACACCTGGACACCCTGGCTGGGAACACCTGGACACCCTGGCTGGGAACACCTGGACACCCCACCTGGATACACCTGGACACCCTGCCTGGGTACACCTGGAGTGGGTGGGAGTTGGTGGTTGGCTTACTGCCAGCACCCCACTGGGGGTGCAGATTGAAGCTCTGCACAAAAAGTGCTGAGACGAGGCTTCCCGAGGGGGAAGGGAGGAAGCCAGTGGCTGGGAGGAACAAAGGCTGTGTCCCCAGAGGCCTCAAGGGCTCTCATTTTGGGACCTCACTGTGCCCTTACACCTGCTCCCACCCCTGGCCCATCCCCCACACATGGGGATGGCTGGGGGTCTACAGCTCCCAAAGGACACACAGCCTGCCCCTCCCCATGTAGGGCTGTGCAGGTGCTTTGGTGGGTCGGGGGGCAAGGGGATCATGCAGGGCAGCAGCAGCATGAGCCCCAGCCCCTGCGGTCCCACCCTCACCCAGGCTACCTGCCCTTTCATAGCAGCACCCCAGATCTTTCCAGGGCTGGAAGACCAATCAGGGACCAAGTCAGGAAACTGTAGCCAATGTCCAGGGCTGGAATCCCTGCCTGGCGTGGCTCCTGTCCTAGGGCCCGGCCCACATCCTCCTCTCCCCACCACTAACCCCCTACTCTCTCCCACTCACCACCCTGCAGCAACCTAGGGGGCCTTGGCATACCCGCCTGAGACTGCTGTCCAGCCCCCTTGTGGCTTGGGAGGCCCTGAACAGCTGTGGTGTCCAGCCCTCCACCCATCTATGAGTTCATCAGCTATCCTAGAGCACACCGCCTGGCTTGGGGATCAGGACTGGTGCACCCTGCCCACCAGGGCACCCAGCCTCCAACCCCAACCCTGCCTCAGGCCACCAAGTCTTTTGTTATCCTACCCAGAGACCCTGAGCAGCACAGGGCTGGCGGGGCCACACTCTCGTCCTATGGAAGAGCTGAGCACCCAAAGTGTATGGGGCAGTGTCTGGGGGAGCCCAGCAAATGCAGGTGTGAGCAGCCAGCGGGGCACAGCGGCCCCCTCCATCTGGCCACACATCCCCATTCCAGCGCCCCGGCACTTCTGCAGCCCAGGCTGAAGCTGAGCTACCTGCACAAGGGGGAGCCATCTGCCATTTCTGGGGAGCATTCAGGGCTCGTGGCTGCAAAGGACAGACCTCGTACAGGGCGGCCCCTGGCATGGCCTAGAAACGAGCCTCTCTCACCAGAAGGTCAGGGTTGGTGTGGAATTTTAACCAGGTGCAGTGGCGTTGATTCTGACTCCTGGTGCCCCCTGTGTGTCAGAGTACAACTGTGCTCCACAGGGTTTTTAGCAGCTGATTTTTAAGAAGCAGATTGCTGGGCCTTTCTTCCAAGGCACCCCTGGGTGATCTCAAACCTCCAACCTTTGGGTTAGCAGCCACGTGCATAAACCATTTGCCCCACCCAGGGACTCCCAGTGTAGAATTTAGGTGGCACGTGATTTTCAGACACAGCGCAGAAGGTCATTGCTTTAGGCTCCAGCATTGCTGTTGGGAAGTCCCTTGTCCTTTTGATTCCTAACTTTGTACTTTATCTGTTTGTTTTTTTGTGCTCTGGATCCTTTTAGGATATTTTCTTTAGAGCACTAAAGTTTCACAGTGAGGTACCTCAGTATGGGTTTTTACTCAGCTATGGTATTGGAGGCCTGGTGGCTCAGTAGTTAAAGTGTTCCCCTGCTAACTAAAAGGTCAGCCGTTTGAACCCATCAGCTGCTCCTTGGGAGAAAGGTATGGCAGTCTGCTCCCCTAAAGATTTACAGCCTTGGAAACCCTCTGGGGCAGTTCTCCTCTGTCCTATAGGGTCACTATGGGTCGGAATCCATCCGACAGCAGTGGGTTCGGTTTTTTTGGTTACGGTACTGGGAACATGGTGGCTTCTTTCCGTCGAAGGACTGGGGTCCTTCAGTTCTAAAGAATGGACTGGTTTCCACCTTCAGGAATCTCCTGCCCCCCTTCACCAAGAGATGACTCCTGTGGGTCAGAGGTTGGAGCTCTTGGACTGACTTCTCTCTTTCTTAGTTTTTATATCCTGCTATCCCTCTAAATTATTTCAGATTTTTTTTGAGGTGAAATTCACGTAACAAAAAACTGGCCATTTTAGAGCGTACAGTTCACTGGCATTTAGTCCATTGGCAACCACCACCTCTCGGAGTTCTGAGAGGGTTCCCTCAGCCCCAGATAAAGCCCACCAAGCAGTCACGTCCGCCCCCCCCAGCCCCCTGGTCGCCCCCCAGCCCTGGCAACCATCAGGCTGCGCTCTGTCCCTGTGGACTTCACCTGTTGCACACATTTCATGCGAGTGGCACCACGCAACATGTAGCCTCCTGCAGTGGCGTCACACTAGGGTTGGTGTCACCGAGTCTGGTCACTCAGAGTGTCGCCCCCCATGGGCCTGCTCCCGGTCCCGGCTGCACAGGGTCCTTCGTGATGTTTTCTGTCCTGTTACTCCTAAGTCATAATTCCTGTGTAGCACTCCTTCTTTTCCTTTAATGACTACTTCAGTCTCAAAAACATTATCTGATATAGGTTCACAAATGCTCATCACCACAGTGTTATAACTGAAACAACAGAAAATTTGACAAAATCAGCGGCTGTAACGACACGGGCAGCAACAAATATAAGGGCGTGCGATTTTACTGGGAGCAGATGAGACTACGCCGTGGAAAGCATCACGGTGTCTGGGTAACGACCGCAGCTCTGGCCGCGGGGCATTGGCAGGGTCCACAAGGAAATCAGCAGAGCGTTTTAGCCTGGTAGGTATATTGATATTCCTAAGCTGAGCTTACAAAAACACTTTGATTGTTATAACTACCAGGATATTTTCATAAAAAGTAATAAATTTCTGCGGAAACCCTGCACAGCAGTTGTATAGACAGTCGTTTTGGTGTCACCCCCTCCACTCCGCACGCCCCGGTGACATCACTGACCTTGTGTCTGACTGATCTCACTTAGGGGAACGTTTCCAAGCTTCATCCAGTCTGCGGCATGACTCAGAACTTCGTCCTCTTTACGGCTGAATAACAATATCCCATAATATCCCATTGTGTGTCATATTTATTCATTCGTCTGTTGATGGACGCTTGGGTTTTTCTGCCTTTTGGTGTGAACAGTGCTGCAGTAAATATTGGTGCACAAGTATCCGTTTGCATCCCTGCTTCCAAGTCATTTGGGTGTATACATAGGAGTGGGGTTGCTGGGTCATTTGGTAAAAAGAGGAAGACCCTCGGTGAGATGGACTGACACAGTGGCTGCAACAGTGGGCTCAAGCATAACGATCGTGAGGATGGCGCGGGACCAGACGGTGTTTTGTTCTGTTGTGCACAGAGTCGCTATGAGTCGGAACCGATTCGACGGCACCTAACAACGACAACGTGGTGATTCTATCTTAACTTCATGAGGAGCCGCCAAACCATTTTCCATAGTGGCTGCGCCATCTTACACCGCCACCAGCAATGTCAGAGGGTTCCAGTTTCTCCACGTTCTTGGCAACACTTGTTACTTTCTGGCCTTGGATAGTGGCCATCCTAGTGGGGGTGAAGTGGTGTCTCGTTGTGGTTTTGATCTGCATTTCCCTAATGACTAGTGGTGTGAAGCACCTTTTCACGTGCTTCTTGTCCATTTCTATTTCTTCTTGGGGGAAATGTCTTTTCAAGCACTTTGCCCATTTTAAATTGGGTTGTTTATATTTTTATTGTTGAGTTTTGAGTTCTTTATGTGTTCTGAATACTAGACCCTTACCAGATATGATTTGTAAATACATTCTCCCAATCGGTAGACTGTCTTTTTACCTTCTTGATAACGTAACTCTGATGCACATTTTTAATTTTGGTGAAAGTCAGTGTTTTTTTCTTTTGTTGCTTGTGTGTTTGGTTTCCTACCTAAGACTCCACAGTCAGATCCAAATTCCTTTGAATTTTTAGTCTACCCGCTAGGGAATCTCCTCTATTTTATAGCCATTTTACAGAGTTTTTATGTCAATTATTACTCAGGAGCCCCTCCTTGGCTTTTGAGCATTACCTTTACAAATAGCATCCTGTTCTCACTCCAGGGACACATCATCTCCTCCTGTGTCTCTGAGGACCCCACTTGGGGTTTCCTTCTGTTTTCAGCCCTCTCCTGCTTCCTCTGTTGTCTCCATTTCTTCTTTTTCCCGTTGTTCTGACCCCCTTCTCCCTGTGGAAGGCCCTTCCCAGCATTTGCAATCTTTGGCAGTCTGTGTGGGGAGAGCCTGAGGCTGTGATGGGCGAGGTGAGAGCTGTGGTTGGCTGGGGCCGTGGCCCATTGCTCGGGATCTCAGACCCGTGGGCCTTTTCTCCCTGCAGTTCAAGTGGTGTGTGGGGAAGGGGCAGCTCAAGGAAGGGGTCTGCAGTGCAGATGAGCAGGCAGACTGTCCCTCAATCTCCTGTTTTCGGTGCAGACCCTGACACCACCTTCCTTTGTGCCTGGTGTCCCCACAGTCTGAAGGCTATCAGGTGGCCCTTTTCTGGGAATATATCCCCAGTCTTCTGTGCGAAAGGATGTACCTAAGAGGGATCCATGCAAGAAAAAGGCACTTTTCTGTGTATCTCACACAGAGTAAACCAAAAAAACAAAACCCAGTGCTGTCGAGTTGATTCCGACTCATAGCGACCCTATAGGACAGAGTAGAACTGCCCCATAGAGTTTCCAAGGAGCACCTGGTGGACTTGAACTGCCGACCCTTTGGTTAGCAGCTGTAGTACTTAACTACTACGCCACCAGAGTTTCCTCACGTAGAGTAGGAGGCAAGAAATTTGGTGACTGAGAAACTACTGGAAGGTTTGGGTAAGAGGAGGTCCTGGGGCTGCTTGCTGCCCAGCCTCCAAGTCAGGGCAACGTAACTGCACGCCAGGAGCCAGGACCCTGCAAGGCACCAATGCCAGGGCGGCCCCACCGCTTTGGAAGGGAGGAGGCGGTGCAGTGCTGAGTCCAGCCAAAGGTGAGCACTTCCAGAAACTTCTGCCAGCATCAGGCTGCCGTTTCCCCAGAGTGACCATCTGGACCATGGCACACAAACCGTGGGTCAGCCTCCCCTGCCTGGCCCCAGAGGAAGACAGGCCTAATCTAAACTTCATCCAGTGCCCTGGCAGCAGGAAGGTCTAGGAAATGTTGTTCTCAGGCTTCCAGCCCCTGCTGTACAGGGAGAACATGGAAGAGGCTGCAGATGTCCACTGTTCATCGCACAGGGGCCTGGGAGCTGGGTGTGAGCATGTCTTATGATGAGAGGGCTAGGGCCCTGTGTCCAGAGCCCCGTCACGGGACACCACACCAGGTTCCTCACCGTAGCCCTGAGGGCACCATTCAGCCTCCCCCACCCATTGCCCGGCAACCTCAGCTGCTTGCTGTGGGTGCTGTGGGTGCTCTGAGGACAGCGAGGACAAGCCGTGGTGCCCTCATGCTCCCTGTCCTCCTCGGTGGTTCTCAGAGGACAGGGGAAGAGCTGCTCTCCCTTGGCCTCCTTTCTATGCGAGGCAGCCTGGCTGGCTCTCCAGGTCAGTCCTGCTGTGGCTGTGGGTGCCCCCAGCTGGAGAACACCCTCAGAGGGGCCTCAGGCTCAGCTCTGTGCACCCAAGCCCCCTCATGCCTGCTGTCCCACTGCCTACTCTGGGTGTGGGGTGACACTTCTGCCAGGATGTTGCCGAACGGCACGCCCTGTTTGGTTGGCGGTGAGACTTCCACCATCACCTCAGGCTAGATGCCTCCCCGCTACCCTAGGTCCCATAAGCCATCTCTGAGATGGAGCTTTGCACTCAGAGGCTCATGGGGTGTACTCTTGGGGTACCCCACACAGGTGCAGGTGAAGCAGTATGGCAGAGGGAGCATTCGCACTGCAACTGGGGGGCTCTGGTGCGGAGTGAGCCTTCCACACAGGCAGGGGCTACGCCCCTGCACACCCCTGCCCCCCATGGAACAGTCACTGGAGGTGGCTGCCTTGGATTAGCTGCAGAAACTTGTGGGAGGCAATTCCCAGAGAGGCAGGGGTGGGAGCTGGGGGTGGGAGGGTGGGGGACTGGGGAGCTGGAGGGTAGGAGGCTGGAGGTGAGTTTCTTGGTGTTGCAGGGGTCTTGGGCAGCACACCACAGTGTTCATTGCATCCCTTGCCCCATCAGGTCCAGGTGCCTGGATGCTGAGCTTGTTCAGGCCTCCTCAGACAGCGGCCCAGTGCAGATCTAGCTCACCGCCCAGGCTCTGGGTCCCCGTGGGGCAGGCTGTAGGTCCAAGAGCTGTGGGTTCTCCTGCCTGGGCTCACACCAGCTGCCCAGTTCACTCAGCTCATGCTAACCCTGGACCACAGGGGCTTCCTGTGTGTGGATCTGTCAGCCCTTTGCCCAGGATAGAAGCGTGCAGGGGGGCGGGGGGGAGCACAGCCCACCCTGGAGGGAACATGCACCCCACCCTCCCCTACTGCAAGGCTGTGAACCTCAGGTTGGAAGTGCCAGCTGTCCCCATCTGCCCTGAGCTCTGGGCTGCAGTGGTGCAGGGCTGTGGTCAAGAAGGGGGTGGGAGGTTGTCATGCATGGCAGGGGAGGCGAACCTGGGTGGCATGCAGATGGTAGGGGACAGGGCTGCCCAGATTTCCAGGGATTGCCCCACCCTCAGAGTCTGGGTGGGAGCAGCCTTCTAGACTCCACCCACTGGCCAAGAGTACAGAGGTAGGAACCACAGCCCACGGTTGGCACAGCTGAGCAGCCAAGGGAGCAGCCTAGCTGTGCAGCTGAGCCAGAGCAGCAGGTCGGTCCCAGGCCTAGGTCCTGGGTCCAAGTAAGTGAGTCCGCCCCAAAGGTCCCCCACCCCAAGGGCCCTATCCTGCCCTCACCTGCTGGCAGCTGCAGGGCACCAAGAAGGGTTGAGGGTTGGTGGGGGGGGAAGGGCATTGTGAGGTAAGGAGGCTGGGGGGTGGGCTTCCTCTGGCCACATTCATCCTGGTCCAGGCCTTGCCTGAGTGTGGGCACCTGGCCTCAGCCCTCAGCCAAGCGTGGATGAGAATGAGGGACAAGCAGCTTCCTCTGAGGGAGGTAGAAGGGAGCCCCACTATTGTCAGGGCTTCCAGGACTGCTGCAGACAGAAAAAAAAAAAAAAGCAGTCTGGAATCAGGGAAAGGTGGTGATAGAGGATGAGAATGCATGGTGCGGGGGTGGGGAAGCAAGAGGGAAGGGAGGGTTCTGAGAGATGGGGGTGGGGAAAGGAGAAAGGCAGGGAGAAAGAAAGGGGTGTAAAGCAGAAAGAAGGGAGACAGGGAGAAATGCGGAGGGGGAGATGAGACAAGGGTACAGGAGGAGATGGGGATACAGGGGTGAGAACGGGGAGGGGGAGAAGGATGGGGAGAAGGGAAAAGATGGGAGGAGATGGGGAGGTGAGGGGGGAGACGGGGGATGGGGGGATGGGGAGGCAACCCTTTTACAAGAAAATAAGGGGTGAGCAGGGAGAGAGCTAGAGACAAGAAGAGAGGTAGAGACCAGCCCCAAGAGCCAAGAGGTCACAGACCCCTCTGTCCTGGCAGGATGGCACTGCTCGAAGACCTGGCCAGGGGCTAGGGTCCCTCTTCTTATTGGGGCAGGGGAGCTCCATCTCCTGCTTCCTGGAGGGACTCAGTGAAATGGCCTGGAGTCACAGAGCCCTGGGCTGGGGCAGGAAGGAGAGAGACAGGCTGCAGGTGAAGCCCACCAGCCTTGGCCGCTAAGCACACTCCCCCGCCCCTGCTCCTATCCCCTGCAGTCTTTACATGACCAGGAGGGGCAGGTGGACTGTGGTCCCTGGGCTGGCATCCTGCTCTCCCACCACCTCCTGTTCCTCCCCAGGTGGGGGCCATGGCCTCTGGCACAGTGGCCCCCAGCAACGCCTCCAGCAGCTGCAGAATGGACAGGAGTGCCCTGTCGCAGGTGGCCACCAGTGTCTCCATCTGCCTCATCCTGGGCCTGGGGGCTCTGCTCAATGGCCTGGCACTCTGGGTCTTTGGCTGCCGCCTGCGCAGGCGGACCGAGACGCATGTCTACATGGTCAACCTGGTGGCGGCCGACTGCCTCCTGCTGCTGAGCCTGCCCGGGGTCCTGTTCACGCTGGACCCAGTGGGCGGCGCGCACGAGGACACCCGGTGCCATGTGCTGCAGAGCTTCTACTACGTCAACACCTACATGAGCACCAGCCTCATCGTCGCCATCGCCGCGGACCGCTATGCCGCCCTGCGCTTCCCCTTGTGCGCCCGGGCCTGGCACTGCCCCCGGCAGGCGGCCATCACCTGTGTGGCCCTCTGGCTGCTGGTCATGGGGGCTGTGGCTCTGTCGGCAACCTGGCTGCGCAGCGGGGAGAACTTCTGCTTCGGGGGGGCCAGACACGCGATCCCCGGAGCCTGGTCTTCTCGCTGTTCCTCTTCTTCCTCCCGCTGCTTGTCCTGAGCTTCTGCTCCGTCCAAGTGCTCCAGCACCTGCTCCGCGAGTGGACGCGCGCTCAGCCCCAGGCTGCTGCCACCATCCGCAAAGCCATCTGCGTGGTGGCCGCCAACCTGGCCACCTTTGTGCTCTGCTTTCTACCGCTGCACGTGGCCTTGCTGGCCAAGCTGGTGGCCCAGTGGGTGGACACAACCTGTCACACAATGCAGATGGTGACCACCTGGGTGAAGGTGGCATCCCGGATCGCCAATGCCAACTGCCACCTGGACGCTGTTGGGTACTACTTTGTGGCCAGCGAGTTCCAGGAAGAGGTGGGGGCTGTCCTCACCCTGCCCTGGCCTTTCCAGGGATGGAGCCATGGCAGCTCCCAGGGGCAGCCGGCTGAGGAGAGCCAGGCAGGAAGGGGCTCACCCCAGCCCCTGGAGGAGACTATCCTGTGCACTCCAGGCCTCCCTGGAGGCTTCCTTCCTTCCTTCCTTTCTCCTCACCCAGCAAAGCTGAGCACAGGGCAGGTTTGTGCTTTTGCAGGTGGCTGCTGGGTCCTGGAGACGGGCCGCCTCTCTCAAAGCAGAACATAACCAAACAGTAAAGGATTGCCACCACTGGGAACTCTTTCTCCACGGTCTCTTCTCTGCTGCCATTTCCCTTTGTTGGTGCCCAAGCCCCCAGTCCTCAAGCTCAGGGGCCACCCCCCCTCCATAATGCATCCCCCACCTATTATGATGCTCAGAAAGGGAAGGAGACCACAGTGCCACCCCCTTGGCAAGTACTGGGGCGGGGCATTAAACACCTCATTTTATCCTGTCACCTACAGAATAGGATTAGAAACTGTGATGGTTAAGGTTGTGTGTCAACTTGGCTGGGCCAGATTCTCAGTGGTTTGGCAGTTATGTAATGATGCAGTCATCCTCCATGATACGATCTGATGTGATCAGCCAATCAGTTGAAAGGGAAGCTTCCTCAGGGGCGTGGCCTGCATTCAATAGCTATATGGACATCTGGCAGAAGCCATTTGCTTGCTCTGGGTCCTGCATCCAGCTCACCACCACCTGACCTCCAGTTCTTGGGCCTAGAGCCAGTGGCTTGCATATTACCTGCCGATCTTGGGATTTGACAGCCCTGCAGCCTGTGAACCGTCAGCCAGCCACCTTACCTGCCGATGCTGGGTTCGTCAGCCCCTGAAGCTACGTGAGTCAGGAGAAGCCTCCAGCCTGATGCCTGACCCATGGACTTGGGACTTGCGAGCCTCTACATTCACGCGAGCCATTCCCTTGAGATAAGTCTCTCTCGCAGCACTGGTTTTGCTTCTCTAGAGAACCCAGTCTAAGGCAGAAACCAGTAACTACTGGCAGTTTCAGGGCCTCTGCTCAGGCCTCTGGCGTGCTGGGTGGTGCAAATGGATAAGTGTTCAGCTGCAGACCAAAAGGTTGGAGGTTCAAGTTCACCCAGAGGTGCCTTGGAAGAAAGGCCTGGCGATCTACTTCAGAAAAATCAGCCCTTGGTATCAAACGCTGCCGGGTTCCAGGCACTGGCCTAGGCTCTGGGGACACAGCAGTGAACAAGACAAAATCTGTGCATCAGTGTAAATAGGAGCTTACTGTGGAAAACAATAATAATATAATTTGTGGGATTTTTAACAATAGAAATAAAAACATGACCACAAGACGTGATTAATCTGAGGCAGGAAAGCCAAAAACCAAAAACAGTGCCCGTCAAGCTGCTTCTGACTAGAAGGAGTTAAAATGCTCCCAAGTTCTTGCAATATCCTGAGGAAGCGTAAGTATGTGAAAGAAATTCAGACTTTGATAAGTAGGCGTGTTGTAATTACTAGGATAATGCCTGAAACAATTGAAGGAGAGTGTACAACTTATAAACCTTTACAGAGAAAAAAATAGAATGACTCAATGGCAACAGATAATCCTAAAGAGGGCAAAAAGGAGAGAAAAGGAAGTGAAAAAACAGTAGAACAGATAGCATATTTTCAAATCTTATGTAGTAGTAATTACATTAAATGTAACTGGGCTAAATATTCCAGCTAAAAGACAAAGACTGTCAGATTATTAAAAAAAGAAAAGAAAACCATAGACTGCTACAAGAGAAGATGTAAAGATAGGGTTACAAAATGGTCAGCAGTAAAAGAATAAAAAATATCTGCCATGACACACTACCCCAAGAAACTGGAGAACTTGTGTCAAGCAAAGTGGCCTTTAAGGGAAAGCATACGAGAGAGAAAGCTGTTCATATTTACAAAAGGCTCACTTCCAAGGATATATAACAGTATTAAATTCACACACCCCAAATAACAAGGCTCAAAATATATAAATCCAATAAAGTAAAATAACTAGAAGAAGAAAGAGATAAATCCACAATTGTGGGGGAAATATTTTAATATCATTTTCTAAGAAAATCATAGAACAAGCAGGAAAACCTAGAAAGGACATAAATTTGAACAATAAGAGTAATAAAAATATGCTGCACATATAGTACCCAGTACCCACCAGCTGCGTAATTCGTGTTATTTTTCAAGCACAGAAAAAAATGCACAGAAATAGAGCACATGCTGTTTCACAAAGCAAATCTCCATAAATTTCAAAGGATTGAAATCAGAGCATATTTGCTTAACACAATGCAACTGTGAAAGGTATCAGTAAAAAAATATAGCTAGAATATCTCATATGTTTGGAAATTAAGAAATTCACTTCCAAAGAATCCAGAAGTTAAAACGAGAAGCTATAACGGAAATTATACAATATTTTGAATGGAGTGATGAAGTCAGTATCAAAAAGTGCAGGGTTTGGCTAAAGTAATATATAAGAGGGGAGCTATGGCCTCAAGGTCTTATTTAGTAGAGAAAAAAAAAAGGCTGATAATTATTGGAGTATCCGTATCATAACAAAAAAAGAATAGCAAAATACAGTAAAAAAAAAAAAAAGTAGAAGAAGTGAATCCTGCAGCCCATTTGTGGCTATTATCCTGTTGCCAAAAATTCAAGCTGGTTTCAGAAGAGGACGTGGAACCAGGGATATCATTGCTGATGTCAGATGGATCCTGGCTGAAAGCAGAGAATACCAGAAGGATGTTTCCTTGTGTTTTATTGACTGTGCAAAGGCATTCGACTGTGTGGACCATAACAAATTATGGATAACATTGTGAAGAATGGGAATCCCAGAACACTTAACTGTGCTCATGAGGAACCTGTACATAGATCAAGAGGCAGTTGTTCGGACAGAACAAGGGGATATTGATTGGTTTAAAGTCAGGAAAGGTGTGAGTCAGGGTTGTATACTTTCACCATACCTATTTAATCTGTATGCTGAACAAATAATCTGAGAAGCTGGACTATATGAAGAAGAATGGGGCATCAGGATTGGACGGAGACTCATTAACAACCTGTATTATGCATATAACACAACCTTGCTTGCTGAAAGTGAAGAGGACTTGAAGCACTTACTAATGAAGATCAAAGACCATATCCTTCAGTATGGATTGCACCTCAACATAAAGAAAACAAAAATCTCACAACTGGACCAATAAGCAACATCACAATAAATGGAGAAAAGAACTGAAGTTGTCAAGAATTTCATTTTACTTGGATCCACAATCAACACTCATGGAAGCAGCAGTCAAGAAATCAAAAGATGATCAGATTGGGCCAATCTACTGCAGAAGACCTCTTTAAAGTGCCCCTAGAGCCCTCCCAGGGAGGGCGTGTGGGCCTGTCTTTGTCTGTCCCTGTGTGTCTGTGTGTCCCTGTATGGGTGGGGTCTGCATTGGTCTGGGTTGAGCCTCTGTGCCCTGGCTACCTGTGTCAGCCCACCCCTGGGTATGAGCCCATCATGTGTGCCAGGGTGATGCAAGTGGCAGGGGGAACAGTGCCCACAGGTCTGGAGATGGAGCTGGAGGTAGATGCAGAGAAGCCCCTCCTCACTGCTGAGACCCCAGTTGTGCTCCCAGGAATCCATCTTGTCAGGAAGCCTCCTGTGCTTGGCGCCTCCCCTCCCCACCATTTGCTCTCACCCACGGGTAGGAGCTACAGGACATGAGCCCGCCTTCATTTAGCCCCTGTCTTTCTCAGGGCACCCCAGAATCACCCCCATACCACTCCTCACGGGGTTCCCTCCCCTTGTCTTCCCCATGTGCCTGCAATCCTGGTTCCAAGGCAGGACTCTTCACAGGCTCTGCCCTTGGTAGAACCAAAGACAACACAGCGTCTTCCTCTTCTGCAGCCTCCCAGATACACAGACACATGCATGCACACACCATGGCAGGAGGTGGGAGGGGCAGGACTAGGGGAAGAGCCAGCACTGGAGGCTGGTTCCACCTGGTGGCCTGAGTGTGGAGCAGGCTGGGTCCACCTTGTGCTCTGAGCAGCTGATGAGCAGAATGGGAACTGAGGACAGGCTGTCTCGCATGTTCTCCCAGACTCTGCGGGCACCTGGCCGAGGACAGCAGAGGTTATGAGAACAAGGCAGAGTCCAGGACCACTGTGTCCTCATGTGTCTGGGTGTGGGTGTTTCACTGATGTACTCCCTGTGGGTCCACAGGCTACCCCGTGTTCCTCAAAGCACCCCTACCCCACCACAGCCCAGGACCTCCCGCTGGGAGCTAGCCCGACCTTGTGAAGGTTTGCTGTGTCCTACACCGTCTTCACAACCGCTGTGTGCTTGAGTCCACTGTGTACGAGTGCCTTCCAGCCTAGAGGTTCATCTTCCAGAACTTAGTGGACGATGTTCTGTGGATTCATAGGGCTTTCACTGACTGGTTTTCAGAAATAGATTTCTGGGCCTTTTTCTCCTAGTCTGTCTCAGTCTGGAAGCTCTGCTGAAACCTGTCCACCATGAGTAGCCCTGCTAGTGTGTGAGATACCAGTGGTATTGCTTCCAGCATCACAGCAACACGCAAGCACCACAGTACCACAGACTGACGGACGGGGGTGGAGAGGGAGTTCCAGGGGCTTCTTAGAGGATCTGGACCTGTCTGTGTTTGGTGACAGGGCAGGTTGGAGGCGGCCATGCTCTGGATGCGGCTTGGCAGGAAGTGGGGCAGTCGGCTGGAGGCACCTACTCATCCTTATCTGGAAAATGGGTGGAGCGAAGCAGGCCCAGCATTGCCCCCAGAGCAGCTTGGGGTAAGATTGGTCGGGAGGGGTGACGTGGGAGCATAGTTGCCGACAGAGGTCTTTGTTGTTACCTCCACTCAGGCGTGGTTACGATGGAGTCTACTTTTTCCCTTGTTTCATCACAGGCATGAGGGACACTTGGTGAAACGGTTTACAGCTGGTGGGGAGGAGTGGAGACACCTGCGGGAGGCACCCCTGTAGCCCAGGGCAGGTGAGCACGGTATGGATCGCACATCCCAGAGGGGCAGCTGGGAATGCCGTCTGTGGTTGGACTAGAGTGAGTTCCCCTGTTCCTTCCATTGCATGCTGAGCTGCTGAACCATTCACCCAGACACCTGCAAGACACGAAATGACAGTCAGTCCTGTGTCAGGCCTTGGAGTCAGAGGTCCGATCAGGGGTCTGCAACATTTTTCTACAAAGACCCGGAACTTAAACATTTTCAGCTCTGTGGGCTGTATGGTCCCTTTGCAACTAGTCAACTCCACCACTGCATCGTGAAAGCTGCCACAGACGGCGTGTGAACAAATGGGCAGTGGAGCTGTGTCCTAATAAAACTTTATTTACAAAAACTGGTGGTGGCTGCATTTGGCCGTGGTTTTCTGGCTCCTGGTCCACATGTCCACACCAGCTGCTTCTGCCCTGGAGACTCAGGTGCCTTTTTTTTCTTTTCTTTTTTGTCTGTTCATGGACTGTTCCAATTGGCTCCGGTGCTTATGAAAGTGTAGCAAGGATTTTTTGCTGTGGCGATACTCCCCGCTGGCTAGCTAAGAGGACAGCAGCAGCTATGTGCTGTCCACCGCAGCTCCGGCCAGGGAGTCTGGTCTGGTGTGTTGGGGTCCAGAGCAGATGTAGCAGCCTCTTAGGCAGCAGCACTCCCTCCCCCCGCCCCAGGGGCACCACCTCCATCTCTCTCAAGGACACCCCTGCGTGGAGGATGTGACCCTGTCTCAGTCACCCCTCCACTCACCCTGCTGTGAGCTCCGCAGCCAGGAGCCCTCCAAATGCCATCCCTGGTGCCTTCCCAAGGATTTACTAGAGCTATTTTTTTTTTTTTATTGTGTTCACGTGGAGCCGAGTCCAACTTCTGCAAGGTGGAAGGCTCGAGTGAAAAAACGAGGGAGATTTAAGTACCCAGAACGACGTGATGAAGCATTAATCGTGATCAGCAGGTTCCAGGTACAATCCAAGGCAAGCTCGTAACAGAGCCAGGCGGAGAAGGGAACAGCAAGTGACAGACAGACAGTAACCAGTGTCCTGGTGGAAGCCACCCAGAGGGGACCTGTAGGTGGGTCACTGGGATAGACTGGGGCTGGAGCAGGGTCTTCGGCCTCTGTGCTTGGGGAGTTCTGGGCCCACATGTGTGAGTGACTCCACCAGGGCTTTGGAGCTCGCCTCCTTGCTGGGGGCGACCAAAGCAAGAGAGTTCAGCTTCAAGTCTAGCATGACACAGAGGATAGGGAACCTTGAGCTGTGCTCTCTCACGATCTCATTTATGGTTTTTAAAAGGCTGGTCTGGCTGTGCTGCCCTAAAGGTGAGACAGGGCAGAAGGTAGCAGAACACACGCCAAATGGAACAAGAAGCAGAGGGACTCGGGCAGGACTCTGCCACAGGCGCTGCTGGACTTTACACGGGTGTGGGTCCGGCACCCACGAGCCAGCCTGTTGTGGCTGGTGCATGCTTGCAACACAGGAAAGGAGACACAGACGCAGAGACAGGTGCAGGTGTGAGAGAGGACAGTGGTGGTAAGGGTGCGAGGGAGCCGAGAGGCCCCAGACAGCCCCTGACCCCCATCAGACTCTGCTTCCTCCACAGGGGCTGGCGAGGCCCGCGTCCCCCTCGCTCTCCTGAGCCTCTTTGAGAGCTTACTTGCTCTCAAACCCAGCGACCCCCGGCTCACTCTGCACTCATGCAAGCAGCTCGGCCCTGTGGCGGCGCTGGGCCCCTGGACTCTCACACCTACTGCCACCGCTGCCTCTGCAGGAGGACAGAAGTCAGCCTGCAGTGGCTCTCTGGGCCCAGAGGCGCTGACATCACCACGTGCTGGGGCACAGAACTCCGGGGCGCCTTCTGGGAGTGGAGAACATGCAACGACGTCCTGCTGGAATTTCCTTCTGAGCTTCTGGTGTGAGGCCACAGAGAAGGGGTGGCCACTAGGAGGGCCGTCCGCTGCACGCCAGAACAGGTCTGGTTCCGATCAGATGCAAAGTGTCCCTTTTCATGAGCAGTGCCTTGGGGACCCCCTCCAGGAGGGCTGTGTGTCTCCTTGTGAGCAGGGCGTTGGGGCCCCCTCCAGGAGGTCCGGGTGAAGGCTCACAGGCAGGGCAGCCATATCTTCCAATGCAGAGATCTGCTGCCTGTCCTAGGACCCCTGAGGCGGGTCCTGCGTGCTGCCTGGTGCCCTGGGCCACGTCCCGTAACTGATGAGCTGACCTCACCACCTTAGGCGGCAGTGCTAAGTATCCCTGAATTACAGATGGAGGAAGCCCACATCCCACCTCATTCAGAGGCAACGATGCTGGTAGGATTGTCCAGGTCTCTGGGAGGGCACCCTCCATTCCCCCAGGTGGTGTGGGCTTTTGTCTCTGCTGGGGACGCCCTGACCTGCTCAGACAGAGCTTGATGGAGTCAGGGGGAGCTGGACCTCACAGGCTGTTTAAGTCTTGTGGTCCCCTGCCACAAAGAGAGGAAGCTGAGCCCAACAGAAGTGGTCTTTCCTGGTGCCCCTGCCCGGAAGGAAGACAGAGTTCTAAACCGCCCACGTCATCAGCTCCAACTGTCACTGGCAGTGGCTGGGAGGGGGGTGTCTCCTAGGGAGGGGGCGGTGGTGACAGCTTGGCCTCTGAGGTCCTTTCAGACCCCAAGACCAGACTTGGGAAGAGGAGTGTGTGAAGGACACAGAATCACAGAGGAAGAGGCTCAGGAGTCAGGGGCCCTGAAAAGCCTTTGTCACTGTCACAATTGTGCCCTGGGCAGGACTGGCTTTGACTTGTGAGCTGTGTTCAGGGCCTACCTGGGGCTCCTTCTGGCTTAAGTCAGGTTGTTTCCCCCACAGGATGCCCCAGGGAGACTAGAGACTGTAAAACAAGCTACAGACTGGGAGAAAATACTAGCAAATCATATATCTAACAACTTGTATACAAAATACACAAAAAATTCTTCAAACCCAGCAATAAGGAAGCAATTCAATTATGCAATGGGCAAAAGACCCAAATAGACACCTCCCAACGAAGACGTGCAGAGGGCAAAAACGCAGAGGAGAAGGTGCTCAGCTTGTCACTGTCGTTCGCAGTGGAGTCCATTCTGGCAGAACAGAACTGCCCCACAGGGTTTCCAAGGCTGTAAATCTTTACAGGAGCTGACTGCCACGTCTTTCTCCCCCTGAGCAGGTAGCTGGTGGGTTCCAACCTCGGGCCTTTCAGCTAGTAACCGAGCGCTTAACCACTGTGCCACCAGGGCCCCTTACACATCTACTAAAATGGCTAAACTCCAAAACCCGGACAGCACCAAATGCTGGAGACACATGGAGCTACAGACGTCTCACCCGAGGCTGATGGGAACGCACGGGGTGCAGCCACTGAGGAAGACAGCTCCCCAGTTTCCTAAACAAGGAAATCTCTTACCCTGAAATCCAGCATCAGACTCACAGTTTTTATCCAGCGGATTTGAAAACTCCCCAGGGCCAGGGAGTGGGGGATGGAGCTGGCGGGGGGGGCGGCAAAGAAGCTTGGGGTTGGGGTGGGAGGGGCTGTGGGTGTAGAGCAGGGCTGGGGGCTGTGGAGGGGTCAGAGGGTTTGGGTTTGGGAGTCAGGAGAGGGAAGTGAGGGTGAAGGGTCAGGGTGGGAAGCGTGTAGGGGGCAGAGTGGCCAGGTTTGGGGGTCTGGGGGGTTGAGGGGTGGATTGGAGGACTAGGGGTGCTGGGATCAGGGTCGGGGGAGGTAGCTGCCAGGGCTGGCAGGGGAGGGGGTAGGTCTTCAGGGAAACAGGAGACCGTGGGAGGTCTACTCTGGCCCATAGAGGCAGGGGGCAGAGAGGACGGAACTCTGTGCGATGAGGGGAGCCTGAGGTGGAATGCTTCTAGGAAAGAGTTCTGAAATCTCTGCACCCTCCTAGTCCCCTCAGCCTGGCTCAGGGCCAGGGGTGGGGCGCGCGGGGGGTGGGGGGTGCACAGTGGGGGGAGTCAGCAGACAAAGCAGTTGGCGGGAACAGCCAGTTGAACAAATCTGGGCCTGCTGCGAAGGAGAGCAGCAATGGCGTGCCCAGGTGAGTGGGGGCCATCCCTCTCCCCACGCACCCCCAGTGACTTCACCCTCCCTCCCATCCCTGCGCCCCCAGCTTGGCCCCTGACTGCTGAGGGACGTGAGGCATGGCACCGCCTCTCAGTGCCCCCCTCCTGTTAGGAGATGGCAGAGAAGGTTCCAACGCTGTGCCTGGGAGCCTCAGGAGAGCCCATGTTCCTCCCCAGTTCTGTGAACTCTGCCCTGGGCCCTGCGGCCAGGCTTTGGGTCACCCCTCCCCAGCAGGGCCTCCTATCCTGCAGCCCACCACAGGGGGCCCAGGAGGAGCAGGAGGACTCCTGACATGGTCTTCCATTCAACCCTGCGGCTCTCTGAGGCCTCAGTGTCTCCAGCACTTTCTCATTGCTCTGGTCTCCCAACACAGTTGCCAGAAGAAGAAACTGAGTCTGGAGGACTGGTCAGTGTCCTCAGGAGGAGGCAGAGCCCACGGTCTCAGAGTGACCATTATCATGAAAGCCTCACCTGAGCAGGCAGGTCTCTCCCCGGATGGAGAGCCTAAAGAAGTCCACACCGCAACATTTGCCCAGGTCAGCCAAGCGCTATTTTCCACTTCAAAGCTCAGGCTGGAGATTTCAGGAGGTGGGGAGCCTGTGGGTGGGCATTTTATCTGCCCCCCGACCCCTACCCCGCAGCACTGTGTTAGCTCTCCTGGAGGCCAGCCGGGTCTTGAAGGCACTTGCCCTGTAAATCTCTTTCCCCATCCGTGGTTCTACCATTCAGGATTCGCTCCTTTGACTAGATTACGGATCTCCAAGAGCCCTGGAAAAGATTACACTTTAAGGCGCTGACGCTGGGCAGGTGTGGGCCCCACTGGGGAGGGACAGCCTGCCCAGGTGAGGCTGATACCAAGCTGGGGCCCAGGCTGGGGAGGGACACATCATCAGACTTGGGCTCTGACTTAACATGGGGCTGGACAGGAAGGGACAAAACTGCGGTGGGGGGGCGGCCAATTAGGAGGGTACAGTAATGTGGGGGTGGGGAGGCCTGGGATAGGGACTTGGGAGCAGGATGGTGAGAAGGGACGGGGTGTGGGGGTAGGCAGTGACCTGGAGGATGGAGAGGTGTAATTCTAGGAATGAGAGACTTGGGGTCATGAGGGAGCCAGAGTGCCATCAGGCATCTGGCCTGGGTGCCAGGATGGGGTCCCCTTAGCCGGGCATTAGAGACTTGGGCTGGTGGGCGGCACATGGGGGTCCTGGGCTCAGTTGGGGGATACAGTGTTGGGCCCTGAAACGACAGCCATGGCATGTTAAGGGGGTAGCTGAACATGGGTTCTGGGGCACCGGAGGAATACTAGAGGAACTACGGTGGCTGGCGGAGGTGGGAGCGGGGTGGGGTGAGCCCCCTTGGTCAGTGAGCAGAGAAAGACAGGCAGGGGCACGGGTGCTGCCCAGGCGGGGTGGAGAGGGGGAGTCTGAGCAGTGAGGAGGTGCAACCAGAGGTGGCAGGGGCAGGAATGAGAGGGGCCGGGCAGGGTGGAGTCAACAAGAGGGCCTGCATAGGGCATGGTCAGCAGGGCCTGACTGAGGGCCAGAAGTGGGGTGCACCCATTGCAGCTTCCCAGAGGGTCAGTGGGTGCCTGAGTGGGGCAGTTTCAGGCCCCGTTTCCCAGACTCCCCAAGTTCCCCTTAGTTATTCCTGCACATGGCCTCCTTCCCTTTTGGGACCCCACGGGAGGCCATGCCCTCCAGCCTACCCAGAACACCCCACCCAGAGCCTGTCAAGGCAAACACAGGACCCAGGCTCATGGCAGTGGTGGGGTGGGTGGGGGTCCTCACTCCCATGGCCACCTGCCTTACCTGGCCAAACCTGCCTTCAGCCTTAACAGGGAGGACAGATGGGGCTGCTGGGAGCCGCTCCCGCCCCACTCGGTGCAGGTTCAGGATCCCCCTCCTGTGGGCAGGCCCAGGACTCCCCCTCCTGGGTGTAGGCCCAGGGCCACCCCCCGATCCCAGCTACATGGTCTCCAGAACTTCTCCCCAGGGTCTTGCTTCAAGAATCCCAGCCCCCCAGCTAAGACCAGCAGCTGTTTTAGGTGGTCTAAGGGGGCAGCTGACTGGGTTGGTTTGGACTCTGGGAGCAGGCCAGGTTCCCGGGCTTCCACCTCGGCCCCTCCTGGCCCTTGAGTCCAGGGAAAACACAGCTGTGTTGTTGATCTGCGTGGATGGAGATGACCCCACACTGTGGCTCCATGGAGACAGGCCAGGTCCTTCTGAGCTGCCAGCCAGAGCATGAGGGTGTGTGTGTGCCTGTCGTGGGGGATGTCCTCTCCACGGGGCAGAAGGAGGGCCACCAAGGTCTGGAGGAGGGTGACAGAGAAATGGGAGGGGTGGGGAGGGTGGGTAGGGGTAGAGGGCTGTCCTCTTCAAGGGGTAGAAGGAGGGCCACCCAGGTGTGAGGAGGGCATGTCCTCTCCAAGGGGCAGATGGACAGCTGCCTGGGTGGCAGCTCAGCCAGCACAGGGCTGGAGGGCAGGGGGTGCTGCCTGGGAGCCCAGCCCCTTTCACTGTCTCCACCCCAGTGGGTGGGAGATAGAGGTCCCTGATCTGGGCCTGGCGGCTGAGGGTCTCAGCTCTGGGTGGAAAGATTTGAGGTCTCAGGCACTCTCTCTCCCCTGAAGGGTGTGGCTGGGGCCCCAGCACCCCCTGAGCTGAGTGTGGCTTCTGCCCTCCATGGTCAGCACCCTCTTTGCCACCCTCCAGCTGGTTGGGAACAGCCTCCCCTGGAGGTAGGAGCCTCTTCTGATGCACTTGTTGCCAGGCAGCCCTGGGAGGAAGGCCTGCGGAGGTCAGTCCCAGGAAGGAACTGGTCAGAAACCACCATGTCTGATGCCCGTCCTCTTCACAGAGACCCCAGCTTCTTGGACCAGAGGCTTGGCCCTGGGAAGGCTAGCCTCCTGCTCCTTTGTGTCTCACTTGGGGCATTCCCAGGTCTCAGGAGTTCCTCAAGGGCTCCCCGTCCTCAGGGGAGTTGATGGCTCACCAACACCCCCGGCCCAGGCCTGAGCTGGGCGAGAGAACTGAGGGACAGACACAGCCGGACACTGCCCTTGGGTGCACACACGGTCAGGCTGCGGGCTGGGGGTGCTGTCAGGGCACCAGGCACAAGGGGCAGGCATGGGCACCCAGGGAGGCTTGAGGCTGGAGTAAGGCTTGTCGACTTCAACGCCCGTTTTTACTTAACACTAAGGTGAGCACCTGCATTGAGAGTTTTTATTTCCTTTTTCCGCGTTCTGCACAGCTTTGCGCCTCTGTAAACTTAATTAGGTCAATAACCACACTCAGAGTTTGTTCCTTTTACACTGGACGCACACTCCGGGGCCCTGGGGGTAACATCTGTCCTGTAGCCTCCTCACCTGGCTGTGCCTCAATCCCGGACTCGCGCTTTTTCTTCCAGTTTCTTGAAAACATTGCTCCACTGCTGTCTTGGGTCACCATGGCGTCTGAACCACTTGCTTTTCTCTTCATGAGACCCGGTCTTTAGCCCAGAGGCCCAAAGCAGTCCGTCATCTGTGTCTTACCAGTTTCACTGTTGCTGTGGTGGTGGTGCTTAGACCCCACCCATGAGTGGCTTCAAACCGCCAACCCTAAAGTGGAACACAAACTGTTTGCACCTCCCAGGCTCCTCAGCAGTTTCCCTGGGACAGTTTACCTCTCTCTGTCTCTCTGGGTGTGTCTACCTGGACTTGGGGCTCAGAAGCGGTGGGACAGGCCCCAGCGCAGACACTTCTCAAGTCCGAGCAGGGCCAGCGTGGTGGGCAGGGGAGGCGGCAGTGGCAGCCCAGGGCCATGGGAGGGACCTGAGGGAGGACACCAGAACTAGATTCCCGGACTAACTGCGCCCCCCGCCCCTCCACTAAGGACCAATAAGACAGGTGCTGCCTCATACCCCCTGCAGACACATAGCCCTCCACAGCCCCCTTGGATGCCGGGCCACCCCCCCTGCCCAGATGGTCATGGTCCTACAGGAGGGCCGACTTCTGAGTAGCCCTAGTTTCCTGAGGCTTCAGGAGCTGGTGTGCGGCTGCCCACCTAGGGGAAGGGAAGGAAAGGAAGCCCCTGGTGTTGAGCCCACCTCCGCCTGATCCCAGGTGCAGTGGGTCATGCCCAGGGAAACCTTCCATTTCACCTTCCTTTGCCACCCGGTGCCTCCTCGGGTCAGCCTTCTCTCCTACAAGGCCACGTCACCCTTTGCCACTTCCTGGACCACACTAGCACTTTCTTCAGCCCACTACAGCCTCACAGCCACTATGGCCAGAATCTCATGGCCTTTGACCTGGGCTTCGAGCACCACACACGGCCCATGTGCCGGCTCGTGGCCCAGATGGTGCAAGCCACGGCCACAAGCTTCAACCTGGTCCTTGGTGCTGCTAAGAAACCTACTGTGCTGAGAGCTGGACAATATGGTGGCCTTCTCTGCCAGCCAGTGTGCAGTCTACACCCAAGAGCCTCTGGCCCCTGGCTCCCAGAGCAGGGCCTGTGCCTGGAACAGGCTGGACTGGGCACTCTACCAGCACTTCAGCTGCACCTTGTTGATATGGCTGGGTGCTCTGGGAATGGCGGGAAGCGGTGCTGTGGTGGAGAGGGAGCAGCGGGCTCACACCTGCTTCCCGCAACCAGGGGGCTCCATGTTGGGAACTGGGTCTGACCCACAGCTGGCACTCCTGGACCACGGCCTGGCACCCATCCTGGGCTATGAGCTGAAGCCTAGCCTGGACCTGGCCATGGAGTGTACCTGTTGTGGCCTGGCCACCCATAAGCTGCAATTCGGCCAGCCCCTCTACCTGCACCAGTTCCGAGAAAGCCCTGTGGTTCTCCAGGACTTGGGAGATGACCCCGCAGGAGCAAAGCCCCCGCAGGGGGCAAATGCGTAGTCCTCAGGGTCTAACGCAAGATGGAAACACCTTGTTCAAAAAAGCAGGAAAGGCGCCACTCAAGATACTAGAACAGGAAGCTTTGTCCTTTGAAGATATTTTACGGCTAAGAAAACATACTGGGATGATGAAGATAGAAAAATAACAACACAAACTTAGAAATCACAAAAAAAGATACCATGTCAGGTGTGATAATTTCACAGAATACAATTAACAATAATACTTTGTTAATGATATAACTTGACAAATCAATTTTTGGGCTGCCTTTTCTGCAAAATCATTTACTAGACGTTCAAAATGTATACTTTCAGCAATTAACTTTTGAACCAATGTAATTGAAAGCAATATTGGCTGCTGTTGGCAAATGCGAGATTACAAATAACTTTAAACAACTTTTTTAGCTTTGAGAAGGATCTTTCTGTTGACGCAAGCACGGCTGGAGCTGTTGAGAGTATTTCATAGGCTGTGACGGTGTTCGTATACGTTTCTGATAAATTATTTCAAAGCTTAAGTTTTGGTACAATAGAGCTCGTTATTCTTTTGAAACGATTTTTCTGAAAAGATTGAACTCTTGATATCGATCAGTTTTGTGTTGTTGTTGCTAGGTGCCACTGAGTGGGCTCCGACTCATACTGGCCCTGTGTACGACAAAAACACTGCCTTGTCCTGCATCGCAAGCGTTGTCATGCTTGAGCCCATTGTTGCAGCCTCTGAGTCAGTCCATCTTGTTGAGGGCCTTCCACTTTTTCACTGACCGTGTACTTTACCGAGCATGATGTCCTTCTCCAAGGACTGAGCACACCGGGTAACATGTCTAAAGTATGTGAGACGTAGTCTTGCCACCCTTGCTTCTAAGGAGCGTTCTGGCTCTACTTCTTCCAAAACAGACAATGTCCCGCAGCTATTCAGTTCTGTGTACGTCTGAGTTTAGTTTTAAGTGTAAATTTAATTAAACGTAAATGTAAACTTTAATGTTTCCTCTGACATCCGTTGTACATAGGGTTGCTATGATTCGAAACTGACTCGACGGCACCTAACAATACCAACATCTCCTGTAACTTGTGGAGGTCAGCCACACGAGAAGCTGAAAGAGCCTTCACGACTTGTACATAAGCCAAAACATCTCTTCATACACTTCATTGCGGTATCTTCAACAAGGAAAAATTATTTTTAAATTTGTCTTCCACATTAACAATTGGCTCATTCAAAGCTTCATATTAAAATTGTTTTCCTTTTCTTTGAATGTGACGATTTTGAAATTTAATTTCTGTGGCAAACCTTGTGGATATTTGCTTTGCAGTTTTGCAGCAGTTTTCAAAAGTAGGGATTCTGAACTCTTCGAATTATCCTAGTAACTTCCTGAAATGCTTCAATGCAACATCCATGTGTTTGCTTCTGTTTGGTCGTCACTCACTGATGAAAGTTACTGTCTGAACCTATAAGCTCCTGTCCTGGTGCTCAGGCTGGGGGGCTCCTATCTGTACAGCTGCTGCAGGGATAGGCCATGGGGCTGGATGGGCCAGCTGGCCTCCCACCCTGAGTGCTGACGCTGCCACTGCCCCTGTAACCAAACTAGGGTTCTTGTCCTGTCCTATTAGCTGATCAAAATAAGACAGATGCCACACCACCGGTTGCAAGGGAAAAGCAGAAAGTGGCAATTTGTTGTTTGCACAAACAAGGTGGGGCCTAGCAGCCAAAAGACCATGCGTTCCCCGCTCCAGGGGAGCCTGGAGCTTTTATGCCCTCCAGCCCCCAAGGGGCAGGGACTGGTGCCCAAAACCTGACACCCCAGTCCCTCCCATGTCCATATTTGGAGATCCAGGTGCTGAGTCATGTTGCAAAGGAAGAGATATTTCGCTCTGAAAATGGGCTCAGGTGCAGCTGTGTGCCGGAGAACATCTTTCTCTCTGGCAAAGTTCAGGTCTGGGGTCCAGTTCGGGGCCACAGCTCTTCAGGTCCCACACATGCGTCAAGATCCTGGTTTGTGCATGCGTGGGATTCCGGAGCCAAATGCAAATTGTGGCTAGGGCGGCAGCGTAGTTGGGCCAAGCTATAGTTAGAAACAGTGGCTTGGCAGGCTATGAAGGAGGGGAAACTGCAGTGGACCAGGGAAGCCTCAGCGGTGGCTTCACCCCCTTTGCCACTGCCAATCTGGGCTCTTGATCCCAGTGTCCTACTGTGTGACTAGGGTCACTGCCCATGAAGCCAGCCCTGCCCCTCCTGAAGCATGGGCAAGGGCAGACCCCATAAGCCCTGCCCAGCCCTCCCCCACTCCTCCAGCTCCGAAGTCCTATAGGCCACCAGGGCAGCCTGAGCAGTGGCCCTGACCCGCACCTCGGGGTCACTCAGCTCATTGGGCTCAGGCTCAGCTGCTCATCCGGTCCTTTTCCTGGCCCAGCCCAGCGCCTGTCACTCCTCCAGGCCTGTCCTCACACCCCACCCCCACCGTGCGGCTCTTCACTCTAACACCCTTCCTGGTCCCTCCTTCCCTCTGCCCTCATGAATCTATTCATCCAGCCTTAGAACCTTCCACATCCAGTCCCATTTGCCTCCTTGCAGAGTTCATGCCCACACATCCCTCAAAGGCCACCTCCCCCAGGAAGCCCTCCTGGATGCCCAGGCCAGAACAGTGTCCCCCACAGCCCTCATGGTTCCCGGCTGTGGTCCATGCTCCCTCAGTCCCAGGAAAAATCCAAGGACAACAGCTGTTCACGGTGCTCCTGTGCCATCCTGGGTCTGCAGAGGGAGGGAAGGAGGTGGCTGCTGGGCTCTGCTGTGCCCCCCGAGCCACGTGGAGGGGGTGCTGAGGACCTGAATGAGCGAGTGACCACAAAGAAAGAGCAGGGGCTGCAGAGCCAAGCACCCCTCCCCTCCCGAGGAGGGGGCTTGGCAAGTGTGGCCCTTGGCATCCCAACCCCTCGCCCCAAGGGAGGTTTAGCCCCCGGGGTGGTCAGGCCAAGGAAAAGGGGAGACCAGGGCTCCAGACAAGGCAGCTCCATGCCAGGCTGATGGAGGCTTCTGAGGGGTGGGGGCAGCTACAGGGTTGGGAACAGGAGCTCTTCTCTCTCCCACCAGGGAAGCCGGTGCACGAAGATGTGCCCTGGGCCGGTGCATCCAGGGAGAAGCCCACCAGGGCCTCTCCTCAGCTTTCTCCCCCTCCACCCTATCCCTCGGGGCATCCGGGCCCAGGAGCTGCTCTCAGCCGAGGACTGGGGTGAGGGCCTTGGCGTCAGCCAACCTGCTTCAGGAGACACCAGCTCAGGCGCCTGGGTCCTCTTGGGATGAAGGATTCCAGGTCAGCCTGGTCTCAGGGGAGATGGCTGGGAGACCCGGGTGTGAAGTCAAGCCCCAGCTTTGAGGGAGGTTTACCTGGCTTGCTGGGCCACCTGGGCCCTCTGGAGGGTCAGTGCTGGGGATGGCAGGATTTGGGCCCTGTGCTGCCGTGCCCCCTCACACACACCGACACCACCAGTTCCCCAGTGAGACCTCCTGGGCTGTGGGCACTGAAGCGGGTCCTGTGTCTGCTGTGGCCCTGACCAGGGCAGCCAGGTGCTGCCACAGAACCTTCTAGTACCAGGTGGACTCACCTTGGTCCTTTTCCTCTTTCCTACCATAAGCAAAAAAATCAAACTCTTTGCCAGACGAGTCGATTCTGGCTCATAACAACCTTCTAGGACCGAGCAGAATCGCCCCATAGGGTTTCTGAAGGAAGAAGCCCAAGCTGCACTGAAGGCATTGGTGAAAAACAAGGCTCCAGGAATTGACAGAATACCAACTGGGATGTTTCAACAAATGGATGCAGCGCTGGAAGTATTCACTCGTCTATGCCAAGAAACTTGGAAGACAGCTACCTGGCCAACCGACTTGAAGAATTTCATATTTATGCCTATTCCCAAGAAAGGTGATCCAACCGAATGCGGAAAGTATCAAACCAGATCATTAACATCACACACAAGTAAAATTTTGCTGAAGACCGTTCAAAAGTGGCTACAGCAGTATATCAACCGTAAACTTCCAGAAATTCAGGTAGGATTCGGAAGAGGACGTGGAACCAGGGATATCATTGCTGATGTCAGATGGATCCTGGCTGAAAGCAGAGAATACCAGAAGGATGTTTACCTGTGTTTTATTGACTATGCAAAGCCATTTGACTGTGTGGATCATAACGAATTATGGATAACACTGCAAAAAAGGGGAATTCCAGAACACTTAATTGTGCTCATGAGGAACCTTTACATAGATCAAGAGGCAGTCGTTTGAAGAGAAGGAGAGGATACTGTGTGGTTTAAAGTCAGGAAGGGTGTGTGTCAGGGTTGTCTTCTTTCACCATACCTATTCAATCTGTATGCTGAGCAATAATCCGAGAAGCTGGACTATATGAAGAAGAACGGGGCATCAGGATTGGAGGAAGGCTCATTAACAACCTGCGTTATGCAGATGATACAACCTTCGTTGCTGAAAGTGAAGAGGACTTGAAGCACTTACTAATGAAGATCAAAGACCATATCCTTCAGTATGGACTACACCTCAACATAAAGAAAACAAAAATCTTCACAATTGGACCAATGAGCAACATCATGATAAGCGGAGAAAAGATTGAAGTTGTCAAGGATTTCATTTTACTTGGATCCACAGTCAACACCCATGGGAGCAGCAGTTGAGAAATCAAAAAATGCATTGCATTGGGCAAATCTGCTGCAAAAAAATGAATGAAATGAATAAGGAAGACCAAAGAAGAATTGACACCTTTGAATCGTGGTGTTGGAGAAGAATATTGAATATACCATGGACTGCCTGAAGAACAAACACGTCTGTCTTGGAGGAAGTACAACCGGAATGCTCCTCAGGAGCAAGGATGGTGAGACTACATCTCACATACTTTGGACGTGTTACCAGGAGGGACCAGTTCCTGGAGAAGGACATCATTCTTGGTAAAGTAGAGGGTCAGCGAAAAAGAAGAAGACCCTCAATGAGATGGATTGACACAGGGGCTGCAACGATGGGCTCAAGCACAACAATGATTGTGAGGTTGGCGCAGGACTAGGCAGTGTTTCATTCTGTTGTACACAGGGTAGCTATGAGTCGAAACTGACTGGATGGCACCTAACGACGGCAAAATAGGGTTTCCAAGGAGCAGCTTGTGGATTTGAACTTCGGACGCTTTGGTTAGCAACCGAGCTCTTAACCACTGTGCCACCAGGGCTCCATTCCTCCTAGGTTATATGTTTTATTCTTATTCTCTAAATAAGAGGCCAGAACGAGTCCTGTGGGAAGGAGGAGGGCCCCACCTTGCCTGCCCTTCCCTTGCCCTTATAGAGGCTTCTATGAGGCCCAGGGAGACGGGTGGGTCTTGAAAATGGCTTATTGACAAGTGGTTTATTGACAAAGGGTGTTTGGGGAGAGGGGTCAGTGCCCCCTTGGCACCAGGGTCTCAGGGCCCCAGGTAATGCCCACGTGGTGCCCACAGGCCAGGGGTCAGTTGGGACATAGTGCCTGGCCTGTCCTGCTCTGCCCAGGGTCCCCGCCGCTCCTTCCTTTTGCAGGGGTCTGGAGGTACCCAGGCCCTGGGGCTGGCTTCCCTCTGGGGGTCCGATACTTGCTCTTCTGGCTGTAGAACAGGTTCCTCTGGAAAAGCCGGGGGAGGTTGCCCTGATACAGCAGGACAGCCAGGATCATCCCTGCGAGAGACGGGGTCCCTGAGCTGGCACCGCCGCCCCCACCTAAGCTCTGTCGCCATGAACACAGCCCTCCCGGGTCAGTGGGGCCGCAGACCTGGGCACGGCCTGCCTGACCCTGTCTGGGTATCCCAGCCACGCCTCCCAGGATCTCATCTCAGTGCCAGGGGACTCGCCAGGGGTGGGGGGGACAACCAGGGGGACCCCTGCCTGCTCCTCACCTGCCCTGGGGACGGGTTCCGGGCCCCTGTGCAGACGGTCTGCCCATTCCCGGAGTTAGGGTGGACCTCTCCCAGGCCGCCCCCAGAGGCTGAGGTACCAGCCCAGGGTAGGGGGCTGTGTGCGGGCTGTAGGGGCAGAGGAGAAGGGTGGGTGGGGGCTGGACCTGCTGACCCTCCCCCCCAGCTTGTACCCAGAACTGCAGGAGGCGAGGCCCTGACAGCAGCCTGGTCCTGGGGGCAGCGGGGGACTTGCAGGTGGGCAGGAGAGCCCCTGTTCTCCAGGTTTGGTGGGATCTTTGAGGACCTAATGTGGGATGGGGCCGTGATGGAGGGAATGATCTCTGGTTTAGGAAGCACCAGGGAGTAGCCGTGCTGTCCTCATGGCAATGAACCGGCTTGTTTGGGCAGGGATGGGGGAGGGTGGGCTGAGACTGCATGACGTCTGAGTGGACCCAGGAGCTCTTGCTGGGACCCACCCTGACCCCTCTAGGCCCCCAAGTGGGGACCATCCAGAGGAGTTCTGTGGAGGAACCCCAGAACCTCGCTGTGTTACCTGTCAGAGGACCCAGCCAGTACACCTGGGCATACTCCAGCAAGGTGTGCCCTGAGCAGTGGAAGGTGACTGCAGAGGCCAGCGCAGGGTTGAAGAAGGCACACGATAAGGGCCCAGCTGCAGGGGGAGGCAGGACAGGCCCCATGTAGCACCGCCTTTCAAAACCAGAAACCCGCCCTGCATGCTGCTACGTGGGCCTGGGCTCAGCTCTTGGCGCAGGGCCTGGTCTGCCACCTCCATCCCTGCCTCACTGATGGAGACGTGAAGCCAAGGCAGGTCAGCCAAGGCCAAAGGTCGCAGGGTCTGGGAGCAGCAGGGACAGCATCTCACCAAAGACGCCCGACGCCCATCTTGACCTCTCACCTCCAGGCTGGACTCAGCCCCTACTCAGCCCCTTCTTTTCTCCCAGGCCCCCCCCCCAGGTGGGAGCCTAGGCAGTCTGGCCATGCCCCTGCAAGCTTTGGCCCCCCCTGCCTCAGTTTCCGCATCTGCACAGGGCTCCAGAGACACTCCCTGTGGCCTCTGTGGTCCAGCTGGTCACCACTGTGGCTCACTCAGGGGGCTATGGGGCTGGTTTTCTCTCCCTATTGGCTGAGCCCCTGGCCCACCCCAGAATGAAAGAAGCTTCTAGAAGTCCCGAGCCTCCTTAGCTCCCTTCTTGCTGTATCTCAGCATCTGGGCACATGTGAAGGCTGTACCCCAATGTCTGGCACACATGAGCGCTGTACCCCAGTGTCTGAGCACACGTGAACGCTCCATAATTAGTCCACATCCTCCTAGGAGGTCTGTCCCCAGGGCGCTGGCCAGTGAAGGCTCCACGTCTCTCCCTCCGCAGGGAGACCCTCCTGGTGACACTGTTCTGCCGCCCCATCTGGGAGCAGGAGGAGGCGGGGTACCCAGACCCCAGCAGTCCCCGAAGAAGACACCTGGCACCCACCTGGCCACCTGCCCAGGTAAGAGGTCTCCTTGGAAGGATGGGAGCAGCTCAGAGCTGTGAGGGCACAGCCAGGAAGGATGGTCTGGGCAGGGGCCTTGGCCTCCCTCTATGCCGAGTCCTGCCTGCTGACCCCATCCCACCCACCAGGGTCCCAGTGGTGACCACCCAACCCTCTGGCCAGGAGCGCCCTCCCTGGGTGTCCAAGGGGTGTGCAAGGGAGCCCTGTGGTTTAGAGGGGCAGCTCACCTGTGTAGGCCAGGATAGCGACCAGCAGAGCCACGGCTGGGACCCTGAGGGCAGGAGGGCTGTGCCGGAAGCGGAGCAGGGTCAGGTGGAAGAGGAAGGCACAGACGCCCTCCACCAGGGTGCCGTGGGGCACGGACGTGCGAAGGGCTGAGCTGCATTCTGCGGCCAGAAGGTTCTGAAAGACATGCAGGAAGCTGAGCTCCCAGGACCAGCAGAGCTGGACCAGGGCCCGAGCGGCCACCATGCCCAGTGCCTGGGCGGCCAGCTTCAGCAGCGTGCCAGGCATGGACGCCTCACCCAGGAGGAACTCCTGCAGGGCCCCAGTGGGATTGGCCGAGGCCCCGTCCAGAGATGCCCCGTGCCCCAGGAAAAGCAGGAGAACTGGTGTCAGCAAGAGGTCAGACCCCAGGCCCGCGGTCCACGGCCCCAGCTCCACCAGCACCCTCAGCTCTAGGCAGCAGGCCCCAAGCTGCACTGCACCCACTGCTTCTCGGGCGAAGCTGACGTAGGTGCCTGCTGGGAGCAGGACCCTGCATGCCCTCCTGGCCGCCTCACAGAGGGCGAAGGTGCCAAAGAAGAAGGCCAGGGACGCATTCAGTGTGGCCATCTGGCCAGAGGAGCTGTGCTGGGCAGGAACCCAGGGCTGCGGCCAGCCTGACGGCTCCCAACAGCCCTGATGTCAGAGCACCCGTGGGAGCATCCACCTGGGCTGTGGCACCTGGGAAGCGACAGGTGGACCCTCACCTGCGGCCACGCAGAGGTCCCGCCCTCCAGGACGTGGTGTGCTCCTGGGTTGGAGACAAGTCACCCTCTTCAAAGCACTCCCTGAGGCCCATGACTCACAGGCAGCTGGCTGGGCTCCTAGCTCCCGGGCCTCAGCTAGCATCCCTGCACCTGAGCTGTGTCCCCCCAGGGCGGGGGGAGTGGCCACTCCACCAGTTGCTCCAGCCCCTCCAGATGCCAGACCTGCAGAGAGAACCCCAAACAGAAGTGTGTTTCTAAGATGGCCATGAATCGTCCTGAGCACAGAGAAGCAGGAAGGGCACGTGCTCCCTCCAGACCCAGGATAAGGTGCACATGGAAGAGAGGACAGTAACCATCAGGAGTGACCATTCCCTGTGGCGGCCCCGCTCTGCCCCCACACCGGCCCCTTCCTGAGGACGAACAGCTGGCTGGGTGCTCCAGCTTCCCAAGAGATGGTTTGCGTCAGACTTTACCCAAAGCCGGCCCATCTGGCTGCAAGGACAGTGCCCCGTTCTGGGGTCATGGTCTCAGAGGCACCGGCCATCAGCACCCCACAGTGACCCATGACCTCAAGGAGATTGCATGGGGCCAGGGCAGCAGCCATGGGGGTGGTCCTGCTTCCTGGCACCAACAGGTAGGACCCCCAAGGGGGCACAGGTGACGCCCCCATCCTGGCTCCCCCACCCAGCTTGCAGCTCCACCAACACAGCCCCTGTCACTTCCCCCTCCACCCCCTCCCTGCCCCCTGCCCCTCAGGAGAAGGCAGGACCACCCTTCAAAGTTCCCTCCCTCCATGCCTCCCTCCTTCTTGGTAGGCAGTTCTCAGACATGGAAAAAATCTGACATTGAAGCTAGTTCAGATCACTTCAAGGGGGTGTCAGGGACCCGGCCCTAGGTGGGAAAGGGGCTGATCCAACAGCCACCGGGCCAACCTCGGGGCTGCCGGGTCCTGGCACCTGAGGGGCAATAGCACCAGTCCTGCCTCTCCCCTGTGTCATCAGCCTCTGGACATGCAGCATCTCCAGTCCCTCTCCCTAGACACCTCATCATGTTGGGGCACTTTTCACGTGGACTTGGAGCCAGTGGAGGCGGAGTCCTCCCACCAGAACCGATTCTGGCAGGTTCCAGCAGGCAGGAGGCCTCAATCCTTCCCTCCCCCACGGCCTGCCTCCCCACCAGGTGGTTTGCTTCTATCTCTCTACCCAAAGTGGACCCCACTGGCCTCCCCTGTGAAAACAGGAGACTGAGGCCCAGGGAGGGAGGAGGGAGGGGCTGGCGAGTGCAGGAACCTGCAGCTCAGAAAAGGAGCTGACTTGTCTTCGGTCCTCCCAGCACACAAGGGGAGGGGGTGGAGGAGAGGAAGGAGGGGAGCCCCTAGTCCATAACCCCAGCAGGAAACCCACCTTGAGGAGTCTTGCAGGACCCCCACCCAATGCCCCTGCTTTGGGCCTCACACTGGGAGGCCAAGAGCCTATCCAGCCCCCATCCAGTGTGGGGTCTGGTCAGTCCTTTCCTCCACGAGGCCCCCTGCCCCTCAAGGAGAGGAAGAATGCTCTGAACGCATAGAGGCCAGCAGGCTGGGCAGGGAGCAGCCGGGTTCCCTCAGGGGACCCTGCAGACAATGAGTTCAGGCAGATGCCTCCAATGCAGACCCAGCACCTCCTGTGTGACACCCTCCCCAGCTATGAGAACCTGGTCTGGGACCTTGATGCATCTGCTGTCACGAATCAGGGTACACGTGGAGGGGTCCACGCAGAGGGGTCCACGTGGAGGGTTCAAGTGGAGGGTCCACGTGGAGGGTGCAAGTGGAGGGTCCATGTGGAGGATGCAAGTGGAAGGTCCACGTGGAGGGCTTTCAGAACTGATGGCCTGGGCCACTGTGAACTCCACACCAGACAGACTTCAATAACTGTTCACTACATTTTTTTTTTAATAAATCTTAAATAAATTGAAATGTGCCATAAATGTAAATTTCCTTGCCTTTTGACAAACACATAAGCCTATGTTACCCACCCCGTTATCAACAAATAGAACATTTTTGCAAGGAAGAATGAAGGAAACGAAAGATACAAGGAAAAGATTAGCCCAAATGGACCACATCTACTGTGGCCTCCACCAGACTGAGTCCAGTACAATGAGATGGTGTCCGGTTACTACCACTGACTGCTCTGACAGGGATCACAATAGAGGGTCCCAGGCAGAGCTGGAGAAAAATGTAGAACAAAATTCTAACTCAAAAAGAAAGACCAGACTTGCTGGCCTGCCAGTGGCTGGAGAAACCCTGAGAGTATGGGCCCTGGACACCCTTTTAGCTCAGTAACAAAGTCACTCCTGAGGATCCCCCTTCAGCCAAAGATGGACAGGCCCATAAAACAAAACGAGACTAAAGGGGCACACCAGCCCAGGGGCAAGGACTAGAAGGCAGGAGGGAACAGGAAAGTTGGTAATAGGAAACCCAAGGTTGAGAAGGGAGAGTGTTGACATGCCGTGGGGCTTTGCCTATGAACACTGCCCCGCATCTGAATCCCCTGGCCCCAGAGGACCCTCTACCCTGACTTTTCTTTTTAGTATTTCTGACTAGGTAAACACTTTAGTCTGTCATGTTAAGCAGAACGGGGCTTTCTTCCTTCCTGAAGAGTTGAACCTAAGGTAACCAGGTAGAAGAAGGGAGTCGCACCTAAGCAGGTGGATGGTGGCGGAGGAGCCCAGTGCAAACAGGTGAGGAGGGGTCCACACAGGGGGCTGCGGCTGGGGCTGGGGCAGGGCAAGTTTGGGCACTGGGTACAGACGGCAAGTTTGCTCATTATGTAAACACCCAGGTACAGGGGCTCCTTCCTGGTGCCTGACTGCCTCTTTCCTAGGAAATGTGTGCCCAGACGCTTGTAGGAGCTTCGCAGGTCTCAGCAAACAACATCGGCAACAAAAACTCTAAAGACAAAGCAATGTCTATCACTAGCGAACGGATCGATGAGTCTCGGTGTATTTACATGGTGGAATTCGACACAGCGGTGAAACCGTAGCTTTACACGTTAAACTCGGTGAGTCCAAGAAACACGAAACAATGTGCCTCTATAGGACGAAGGGGACTGTTATGGATTGAATTGTGTTCCCCCAAAACGTGTGTCAACTTGGCTAGGCCATGATTCCCAGTATTGTGTGGTTGTCCTCCATTTTGTGATCTGATGTGATTATCCTATGTGTTGTAAATGCTCTATGATGTTAATGAGGCGGGACTCAGTCTACAGGGTTCGGTTGTATCTTGAGTCAATCTCTTTTGTGATATAAAAGAGAGAAGTGAGCAGAGAGGAGAAAGCCCTCATTACCACCAAGCAAGAAGAACCAGGAGCAGAGAGCATCCTTTGGTCCCTGTGCTGAGAAGCTCATAGACCAGGGAAGATGGATGACAAGGGCCTTCCTCCAACACTGACAGAGAGAGAATGCCTTCCCTTGGAGCTGGCACCCTGAATTCTGACTTCTAGCCTCCTAAGCTGTGAGAGAATAATTTTCTCTTTGTTAAAGCTATCCACTTGTGGTATTTCTATTATAGCAGCACTAGATGACTAAGACAGGGACCCTGAAGTACAACGAACAGAGAATAGACTTTTCAATAAACCGCGCTGTGTCAACTGGGTATTCGTATGGAAAAAAATGAATCTCCATCCCGCCTCACATCATACATAAAACCCCAACTTCAGAGAGATTAGAAATGTGCAAGATATATAGAAGAAGAAGAAGAAGAAATAAACTCACTGCCGCCTAAGCTTCTCGTCTAACCTTTCGAGCGGTGCCCTAAGTTTCCTGGTACTTCTTCTACTGGAGTGTCTTGGAAGCGAGACTTTTAAATCTACTCCCACTGTGAGCAGACTTCCCTGTACTCACACACTCATGCGGACAGCTCCACCTCTGTCTCACTGACCCCTGACCCTTCTGGCGGCTGTGGTCCCAGCACCTGTCCTGCACCTCTGCCCAGGCTTCTCCTCCAAGGTCTTCCTCCTGGGGTCGGCTCCACTGTGCACCCGGGGCTGTCCCAGTCCCTGCCCAGACCCACGTCTGCTGGAGTTCAACATCCCCTTCTTCCCTCTGGCCTGCAAGGGCCAGGGTCTCTAGCTCCAGCGGATGTCCAAGCCTGCTGGCCTGCCCAGGACCACTCTGGGACCTCAAGAGAACCTTCATCGGGAAGTCGCCGCATTTGCCCGGGAGGTGGCGCTGTGGAGACAGGCAGGAGGAGCTGGGGAGGGGGGTGTTTGGCCTCTGTCATCCTCAAAACACCTACCCACAGGGAGAGGGAGAGCAGGACTCAAAAATCGATCTTTTCCATGACTTAAAGCCTCCTCTTAATACTTTGGTATATAACGCATGCTGACAGTTTTAAATAAAACTGCCACGCCACTCTTTTAGGTGGACCGAAACCCAAGCCAAACCAGTTGCCATCGAGTCCACCCCAACTCGTGTCGATCTTGTATGTGGCAGACTAGAATTGTGCTCCGTAGAGTTTTCATTGGCTAATTTTTCTGAAGTAGACTGCCAGGCCTTTCTTCCAAGGTGTGTCTAGGTGGGCTTGAACCTCCAACCTTGCAGTTAGCAGTTAATCATTTGCACCACCCAGAGACTCCCTGGATGAAGGATTGGTAGTTGGGAAATATGGCCTTAGTGATAGAAATGATGCCAGAGATCGCATGATAGAATTTTGCAAGACCAATGACTTCTTCATTGCAAATACCTTTTTTCACCAACATAAACGGCAACTATATGGACCTCACCAGATGGAACACACAGGAATCAAATTGACTACATCTGTGGAAAGAGACCATAGAAAAGCTCAGTATCATCAGAACAAGGCCGGGGGCCAACCATGGAACAGACCATCAATGGCTCGTATGCAAGTTCAAGTTGAAGCTGAAGAAAATTAGAACAAGTCCACAAGAGCCAAAGTACAACCTTGAGTATATCCCACTTGAATTTAGAGACCATCTTAAGAATAGATTTGACACATTGAACACTAATGGCCAAAGACCAGACGAGCTGTGGAATGACAGCAAGGACATCATCCATGAAGAAAGCAAGAGGTCACTGAAAAGACAGGAAAGAAAGAAAAGACCAAGATGGAGGTCAGAGGAGACTCTGACACTTGTTCTCAAACACTGAACAGCTAAAGCAAAAGGAAGAAATGATGAAGTAAAAGAACTGAAGATTTCTAAGGGGAGCTCAAGAAGACAAAGTATTATAATGACATGTGCAAAGACCTAGAGGTAGAAAACCAAAAGGGAAAACCACACTTGGCATTTCTCAAGCTGAAAGAACCCAAGAAAAACTTTAAGCCTTGGGTTGCAATATTGAAGGATTCTACGGAGAAAATATTGAATGATACAGGAAGCATCAAAAGAAGATGGCAGGAACACACAGAGCCATTATATCAAAAAGAACTAGTTGATGTTCAACCATTTCAAGAGGTGGCGTATGATCAGGAACCAATGGTACTGAAGGAAGCAGTCCAAGCTGCTCTGAGGGCATTGGCGAAAAACAAGGCTCCAGGAATTGATGGAATATCAATCGTGATGTTTCAACAAACAGATGCAGCGCTGGAGGTGCTCACTCGTCTATGCCAAGAAATATGGAAGACAGCTTCCTGGCCAACCGACTGAAAGCGATCCATATTTATGCCTATTCCCAAGAAAGGTGATCCAACCGAATGCAGAAATTATCAAACAATATCATTAATATCACACGCATGTAAAATTTTGCTGAAGATCATTCAAAAGCAGCTGTAGCAGTGTATCGACAGGGAGCTGCCAGAGGTTCAAGCTGGATTCAGAAGAGGAACCAGGGATATCATTGCTGATGTCAGGTGAATCCTGTCTGAAAGCAGAGAATACCAGAAGGATGTTCACCTCTGTTTTAGTGACTGTGCAAAAGCATTCGACTGTGTGGATCATAACAAGTTGTGGATAACATTGCGAAGAATGGGAATTCCAGAACATTTAATTGTGTTCACGAGGAACTTGTACACAGATCAAGAGGCAGTCACTGTTCAAAGAGAACAAGGGGATACAGCATGGTTTAAAGTCAGGGAAGATGTGCGTCAGGGTTGTATCCTTTCACCATACCTATTTAATCTGTCTGCTGAACAAATAATCCGAGAAGCTGGACTATATGAAGAAGAATGGGGCATCAGGATTGGAGGAAGACTCATTAACAACCTGCGTTATGCAGATGACACAACCTTGCTTGCTGAAGGTGAAGAGGACTTGAAGCACTTACTGATGAAGATGAAAGACCACAGTCTTCAGTATGGATTACACCTCAACATAAAGAAAACAAAAATCCTCACAACTGGACCAGTGAGCATCATCATGATAAACAGAGAAAAGATTGAAGTTGTCAAGGATTTCATTTTACCAGGATCCACAATCAACGCCCATGGAAGCAGCAGTCAAAAAATCGAAAGACACATTGCATGGGGCAAATCAGCTGCAAAAGTCCTCTAAAATATTGAAAAACAAACATGTCACCTTGAAGACTAAGGTGCACTTGACCCGTGCCACGGTGTTTTCAGTTGCCGCATATGCACGTGAAAACTGGAGGATGAATAAGGAAGACTGAAGAACAACTGATGCCCTTGAATCGTGGTGTTGGAGAAGAATATTGAATATACCATGGACTGTGAAAACAATGAACACATCTGTCTTGGAAAAAGTACAACCAGAATGCTCCTTAGAAGCAAGGATGGCGAGACTACGTCTCACAATATTTTGGACCTGTTACCAGGAGGGATCAGACCCTGGAGAAGGACATCATGCTTGGTAAAGTAGAGGGACAGTGAAAAAGAGGAAGACCGCTGACAAGATGGACTGACACAGTGGCTGCCACAATGGGCTGAAGTGTAACAACGATTGTGAGGATGGTGCAGGACCAGGCAGTGTTTTGTTCTGTTGTGCACAGGGTCGCTGTGAGTCGGAACGGACTCGACAGTACCTAACAACAACAGAGACTCCTTTTGGTATACCAAGGCAATTAAATGGCATAGCTCTTTGATAACCACCCTCATCAGTCTGTAAAAACAAAACAGTAAAAGAACAATATCTTGCTTAATTGTTCAAAATTTTACTTTGTTCCCTTTCTGTTTGTGATTCGTATTTCTTCTATTCTACTTTCCCCAAAGAATTTTATAATTTTGTCCTAATGTAATATATCATTGCTCTTAAAAGATGTTTGATCGCTCCATAATTCTCTAATATACATATTGATATTTAAACCAAAACAAACAAAAAACCAAACTTGATGCTGTGGAGTCAATTCCGACTCATAGCGACCCTGCAGGGCAGGGTGGAAGTGCCCCCCAAGGAGCACCTGGTGGATTTGAGCTGCTGAGCTGTTATTCTGGTTAGGAGCCAGAGCACTTAACCACTACACCACCAGGGTTTTATGTATACACATATACACATTTTAAAGTTTTTTCTTGTGGTCACAGGACTCCATGTGTTGAAAATTCTCTTCCAGATGGAATTATCATTTTCTTTAACAATACTAGAAATTAGGATAATTATTAGACGCACAAAGGAGAGTGCCGTTGGAAGAGCTCTTCCTAATGGAAATAATGGGGCTACAGGTTGCATCCACTCATCTGTCTGCAGTTACTGCAAAAAGGAAGCCCCATGCTGCACCCTATTTCTGTCTTTTAATTTCTATTTTTCATTCTTTGGCCACAGATGCTGAGAAGCCTTGTTCACATAAGTAAGTGGGGGGGGGGTGGGGGGAGGTGGAAGGAGTCTGGTCAATTTCAGGATTAGACGCCAACAGTCACCCGTGACCTGGCACCCAGCCTTACTTCTGATGGTCATTGATGACTTCTCTTGTCTCTGCTGGGAGCCTGGCTTGACAAAGGGCTAGGCTGAGCAGGTTCTCCAGGGGGAAGAGGGACAGGCCCCTGTGAGGGATGGGGAAGGAGAGCCGCTGGCCCTTCTCAGGTGGGCCAGTGGGGAAGGCAGTCCTGGGGCTGCAGGTGGACATGGACTCCCCCCGTTCTGTGCCCCCACCCCCCAGGCATTGGTGCCCCAGCCCGCCTCCTCCACCCGCAAGCTCCGTTGGCCAGCTCTGTCCCACCCGGGCTCCAGCACCCAGGCCCTCAGCCCTGTATTTGTGGCTGTCCCCTGGCAGGCCACCCCTGCCCACAGGTTTTTAATATCCCACCCATCTCTAGAACCCCTGGTCGCTGTGTGGTTTTGTGGTGTGGGAGGGGTGGAAATCCACCCATTAGCCCTCAGGCAGTTCTTCAGACACTAAACAGCCCAGCTGGCCCCAGGCTCACACACTGGACTGAGGAGATGGTCAACCTGCAGGGAGCTAACTAGGCAGCCCAGGCCTTGGGCCTCTCGGTCTGACCAGCTCCATCTCAGGGCTTCATGGCGGACTGGCAGGCACCAAGGGAGCATGCTGCTGCCCCAGGTGGGCTGCACCAGCTGGCAAACAGTTATGAGGTGCCTGCTGTATGCACCACCCTTTGCATACAAAAGCTGCGCACAACACAGAAGGGGGTGGGCTGCCCCCCCCAGGGAGACCTATGGGTAAACTGAGGCATCAGGCCTGGCAAGGCAGCACTGGGCTGGGCGTTCAGGTGTGGCTCTAGGGGACCCTGCTCTTCGCTCTGGGGCAGCAGGAGGGTGGGTGGGTGTGGAAAAGCAGCTGGAGGCCCCCTTTGCTAATCTGACCCCCACCACTATCTGGAGACTTTGGCTTTGTCCTGAGGGTGGTGGGCCCCCTGAGCCTCTTCCTCCAGCCAGGTGAGGGTGGGGAGGCTGGGGGGGGGGCATCTGGCTGTCATGGCCCCTCCCCCGCCGCCCCCAGTCCACTCCCAGACCCCACACCCTAGGGCCAAGGAGGAAGAGACAGCGCCTCGAGGGCCTGCCCCCTCCCCAGCCACACCCTTCCTCAAAGGGAAACCGAAAGCAGGCGGCCACTGCAGGCTGGCTGGCGCCCAAGGTCGAGTCCATGGAGAGTCCTGGTGATGGCCTCGAGCGCTCTCTACTCCCAGCCGGGGAGTGGGGGGGGGGGGTCTCATGGGGCCAGCTGGGCGCCTGCTTGCAATGGCTGCTTGACTGGGGCAAACGCCTGAAGCACCCTTTCATCTTTTTGTTTCCCAGCTGGTTCCAGGGAAAGGGCGCGCCCGGCACCTGGAAGCGTAAGTGGCCAGGGAGGGCGGGGCAGGCCAGCCAATCCCGCCCGCTCGCCCGCCCACACTATGGGTCCTGGCCGCCTTGCCCGCTCCGGTTCTGAGATGGGGCGAACCTCGAGCTGCCCGTGCATTACCAAGTCCGCCGCGGGGCTGGAGCCAGACCGCTGCAAGTCCCAGAACAAGAAGCCCTTCGCAGCTACGAAGTGGGCCCGGACCTGGCCTCAAGGGACCCCAAGGCTGCGGGGCGCCTCCAAGCCCGGCAGCTCCGGCTCTCTGTGCTCAGCCCCAGGGCATGAGCTCAGGCCGAGGAAGGGAGGTAGAGCTCTCTGCCCCCGGACCCCATCACCTGCCCCGCTGCCTGTGCCCCCAGCCTCCTTCCCCGGACACTCTGCCTCCATCCCCAGGCTCCCATCACCTGGACATCTGCCCCTGCCCCCATGGCCCTCTGACCACCCCCCTCCCACCAACATCTGGCCTTTGCTCTAGCCCCTGAGTTCATGTCACCTGGTTGGCCCCTGGACCCCACTACCCAACCATCCAGATCCCGACCACATCACCTGACCGTCAGCCCTGTCCCCTGCCATCTGCCCTGTGCCTCAGCTCCTGCCATCTGCCCTGGGCAACCAGCTGATTCCTCTTCTCTGGACTCCCCCTCAGCACCAGTAGGTCTGGTCAACCAGGGTGCTACCTGCTACCTGAACAGTGTCCTGCAGTGCTTGTTCTTCACACCCGAGCTCCGCGAAGCTGTCCTCAGGTGCGACCAGGTGGGGGGCGAGGGCCAAGCCAACCTTGGGCTAGAGGTGCCTGCTGCCCAGCCAGCCCTGTGAGTGACCCTGAATGGTTGTGGGGGCTGCTGCCCAAGGCCAAGCCTCCAGAGAGGACTGGGATGGAGGAGTAACCCCGCTGGCTCCAGCCTCCAGCCCCACCTGCCACATCTGCTTTAGGGGTCTTGGAGAGGGCGGGCAGAGCCCTGGTGATGCAGTGGTTAAGCTCTTGGCTGCTAACTGAAAGGTTGGTAGTTTGAACCCACCAGCTGATCCGAGGGAGAAAGATGTGGCAGTTTGCTTCAGTAAAGATTATAACCTTGGAAGCCCTATGGGGCAGTTCTGCTCTGTCCTATAGGGTCACCATAAGCTGGAATCGACTTGATGGCTGTAGGTTTGGTTTGCGGTTTGGTCTTGGGGACCAGGTCAGAAATCTGCTGCTCTTTCTCTACAACTCAGGCCTCTCCAGTCCTGGGAGGGAGCAGTGGTCTGGGGCCAAGCAGAGTTGCTGGGAGTGAGCCTGGGGTCCGGAGAGGGGCTGACCCTGGAGCTGTGAGTGGGATGGTTGTTATGTGTGCCTGGCCCCCAGGCCAGAGGTCTCCAAACCCTCACCTCCCTGGAGGGGCTAGCCTGGAGGAACAGCCCAGACTGCCCTTCCTCCCCCCACCCCCCCAGCTCCTTCCCGGTCTGCTCTGGGGCATGGGGCGGTTGCTGTAATCCCCTGCCCAGCGGCTCCTTCCTGCTCTTCTCTGGGTGGGACATGGGGGGTGCTGCAGACCCCCTCCGCCCTGGAGGAGGACGGGGCCCTTTGCTGTCTGATTGCCACTGTGTGGCCTGGGCCCTGAGGGTCAGAGGCAGAGGCCGGGCCTTACTTGGTTTGGGGGGCACAGGTCAGCTGGCGGCAGAGCCTGCAGGGGCTCTCAAGCCCCAGCTCTCAATGGCTTCTCTTTCTCTTTCTGGAACCCTGTAGATGCGAGGACTGTGAGGAGTCCAGTCTGGTCACACAGTTGCGGAGGATCTTTCTGGCCCTGCAGACTGCCCAGGAACCTGTGACCACCACCGCCGTCACCCACTGCCTGGGGCTGAGAAACAGTGAGAGCCCGACTGGGAGGGGGCCGGGACCCCAGTGGTGGGGCTGCTACCCCATGACCCTGGCCCCTGCCCGGCCTACCCTCCTCACCCCTGTGCTCCAGCATTGCCAGTCTTCGGGATCCTCCAGGAGCAGGAGCCCCAGGCAACAGGGCTGAGAGTTCCATCCCCGACCCACCTCGCTGGGGAGGGGAATCCAGGGGAGATGGGTCATCTTTGGCCTCTCTCCCTCTTCCTTTCCCCACCTCCCTGTGTCCCCTTCTCCCTTGCTGGACTGAGGGGCAGGAGCATGGGGTGGTGGGAGACAGGGGCGACAGGGCTTAGAGCTCGGGGGTCTCAGCCAGGACCACATCCCCGCTTCTCTCCCCACGCCCCCTGCACAGTACACAAACAGCGTGATGTCCTGGAGTGCTTCCAGACCCTGCTGGCCAAGATGGCTGCAGAGAGAGCGCAGCTCCTCCAGGTGAGATGCCCCTGAGAGTGGGGGGCCCTGCTGCTCAGCCGCACTCAGCCTCACCATCCCTTCACTCCAGGACCACAAGCACTGAGAGCCCCTTGGTTTTACTCTCTGAGGAAACAGGCCCAGGAAAATGTATCCCATGGGGGCTGGAGTGCCCAGTGCCCTGGAGGGAAAGGACTCCAAAGGAGGGCCTATGCCTATGGAGGTGGGAGGTGGGTGGAGCGGGTGGCCCTCACCTGTGGGGGTAGGCAGGGTAGAGCAGAGTGATCTTACCTGTGGAATGGGGGACAGGGTGGAATGGGGCAGTCCCCACCTGTTGGGGAGAGGCAGGCTGGTCTACCTGTGGTGGGTAGGAGCCTAGAACAGGTAAGATACAGCGTTCCTTGGTCAAAGGGCAAGCATGAAGGGGGGGCATGCAACAGCCATGGGGGACTCTGGGCTAGGTGGGGGTGCCAGGTGAAGTGGGGGAGCTAGGTGCCCCGGGACAGCATACACAAAAGGAGAGGATGGGAGCCCAGAGGACTGGCCCAGGTTCCTGCCTAGAACACAGGGAGTGATCTCCCTGCCTGGACATAGAGGCTCTGAGGCAGGACCTGGGGGACAGAGCTGCACGTGGGGGGAGAGGCAGCAGGGGCAGTCAGCCAGAGGCCCCCACCCAGGTGGGCAGGGAGAGGCACTGAAGGACACTGTGCTGGGGGCTGACCATCGATGCCCCTTCTACAAGGACCATTGTGTGGCAGTGAGGAGGGAGAGGGGGCCATTGCCTGGGTGAGATGTGGGAGGGGGGCTGTGGCCCAGCAGTGAGGTGGGAGGGAGGCCATTGCCCAGCAGCGTGGGAGGACACTGCCTGAGGCCAGGAGCAAAGCCCTACTTAGACCCAGGCAGGAACCTCTGCAGGGGTTTAAGAGGGAGGGGCTGGCTGACAGGCCCGAAGTCTGGGGGGAGTCAGGTGACCCAGAGGAACCGGGGAGACGGTGCCCTCTCCCCGTGGCCCTGGACCCACCACACCCACTCAAGGTGTGGCCACAGCTGGCTGCTGCCCCCAGACTCAGGTGGACGCATTTTCCAGCCATTCCAAATGACCACGGAGCGTGTCATCAAGTGTCTGGTCTGTGAGAATGAGACACGGCTGGAGGAGGTGCATTTGTTCCTCATGGTGACCGTGCTGCCAGGCCCCGGCGAGGCCCCACGCTCCGTGGTAAGGCCGCCCCTCCCGCTCCCGGATACCTCTCTTCCTGTGCTGAGAGCTCCCACAGGTGGTATAGCCTGGTGGGGATGCTGCCACAGACAGAAGCCTTGCAAGGGGACACAGGCCCTCCCTGTGGAATGCCAGCCCCCCTGGGGAGCCTATAACTCCAGGTCCAGCCTCAGCTGGGCCTTTAGCCTCAGCCCTGAGGTCCTGCCAGCCTCCCTGGGGGAGGTCCTTTCCAGCCCCCACAGGGGAGGTGCATCTACAGTCTTCTGCTGATCTGGGGAGCACAGAAAGAGCCCCCGGGGTAAAGTTGTGGCCCATAGGGCCTTGGGAGGCACCCACACTGTACCTGCAGCCCCTTGGCTGCCAGGCTCCCTGGGCCTGCCTTACTGAGGGTGGGCGGGTGGTGCAGGCCCAGCCCCCACTGGGAGCTACCCTGACTTTACCCTGCAGGATGAGGCGGTGCAGGCGCTCTTCCGGAAGGAGCATGTCACTGGTGACAACCAGTACTTCTGTGAGAAGTGTGACTGCAAACAGGACACCAGCTCGGTGAGTGAGGGCCGGCCGCTGGGCAGAGCTGTAAACGTGCAGACACCCCAATGCAGATTCAGTAGGTGCCCAGGGTGTGTCCAGAAGTCGCTGGTGGCAGACACCCATGTGAGCCTAGAGCGCTGCGCACAGCCAGCGCCGGCCCAACAGACAAGGCCCCGCGATGCTTCCACGGGCCTTGAGGAGAAGCTGGCTGGAGCCCCAGCTGGCCTGGGTCGGCTCCCTCTCCCATCCTGGGAGCTGAGCTTTCCTGAAGGCTGGGGTCAGGGGTGCACTCTGGCCAGCTGCTAGAGGCTCTCAGGCACTGCGTACAGAATGTTGGGGCTGTATCTGGCCCCAGGAAGAGCCCGTAGTTGATGTGATGGACTCTTGTTGCCTGTCACGAGTGTGTGGGGGGAGGTGGCATCAGCCCCCAGGTGCCCTCGGCCGCCAGGTGCCCTCATGCCCCAGGCCAAAGCCTCAGCTCTGCCCGAACCCCCTCTCCTCTGTGCCTTCTCTGTCAGTCACTCATCAAACACGCCCACAGGCCCTGCTCTGGGCCCAGGTGTGGAGAGCCGATGTTTAACTGGGAGGGACAGGCAAACAGAGGGCTGCGCTGCTGGGGGACAGCCTGTGGAAACCTGGAGCAGATGGCCGGGTTGAGGGACAGTCCTCCTCAGGGATGGATGTGCTCTGAAGCCAAGGGGTATCTTGGCCACCCCCAATCAGGAAGCATGTTCATGAGATGGGCAGTCCTTGTAGGCATTCCTGAAGCAAGAAAGCCCCAGGTGGCCCGCACCCAGGATGGAAGAGCTCAGCTTCTCATGCCTGCCCCCTGTGGACAGGCCGGCAAGGCCCCAGGTGCAGCAGGACGGGAGGACCAGGGGTTCTAAGGTGGGGGCCGGGTGTGCAGACTTGCTTTGCTGCCTTTGCAGGAACTCTGCCTGCGAGCCCTGCCCCCCGTGCTGGTCATCTTACTGGAGAGGTTCGCCTACCATGAGGCCTTCCACAAGCTGGAAGACTGCGTGGCTGTGTCGGCAACGCTGAGCCTGCCGTCTCCAGTGAGACTCCGTCCCCTGGACCTCGTGCTGTTCCTCCATCTGGTTACCCTCCTGGCCAGAGCCCTAGGGGCCAGCGTCTGCCCACCAACCCAGGACCAGAGCTGGCCTGGTGTCTTCTTTGCTCTGTGTGGCTGCTGGCCTCTCTGGAGGGGCAGAGGGCTGCCTCTTCCTCCATAGGCACAAAGGGGTCTCGACAACAATTTGTCTTATATCCAGAAAGGCCTGTCCCACCCAATAAAGGCCAGGCACCGATGAGGGCCAGCCCCCTAGTTCTGGTCTCAGGGACAGCAGGGAGGAGACAGGAGGGTCCCTGGACTGCCCAGCGGTGCCTGATGTCCCTGTGCTGAGCTCAAGAGCTGACCTTGCTTAGCTGGGTTCTGTTGCAACAAAACTAGTAACAGGCACCCCTTCTCAGGTCAGCCCTCACCACCCCCCAGCAGCTCCCCAACCTCCCATTCTAACTGCTGCTTGTCTGGGGCTGAGCCTTAGGTAGGAGCAGATTATTAAGGGCAAGACAGGGCTCCCCAGGGAGGACAGTCTCACCACCCAGACGTGGGATGGAGGTCTCAGCTGGAACCCCAGTTCGGTCCCCCAGGCTCTCAGCTCAGGGACCTCCTGCCTGAGAGCCCAGGGGGTAGGGTTCCCATACAACCCCTGGCCCTGCTCAGGTAGGGGCTGAGGCCCTGGAGCCCTGAGTATCAACCTTGACTCTTTCCTTTCCTTGACTAAGGGGTTCCTTCCTCTGCATTCATTCATTTGTTCATGAATCCATTCATTCAACAAACATCACTGAGCACCCCTGTGCCCCAGGCACTTGTCCCAGGTGCCGAGAACACGGGTGTGAACAAGTGGAAAGTATCTGTCCCACCTCATGGAGTTCATGTCTAGTGGTGGGTGATGATAGTGGTCAACAGATAGATGATTTTGAAAGTGCTCAGTGCTGCAAGGAGATAAGAGGGCAGTGGGAACAGCCTGTTGACAATGGTTGGTCCACACTCCCCAGGATGGCCTCCCTGGCCGTCTCAGCAGGTGACATTTGAGCCAAAACCTGAGGAAAGAGATGGAGCCAGCCACACAGAGAGCCTGGGGGAAGCAGCACAGGGAGGGACCCAGAGACCTCCTGGGACTAAGGGGAGGAACTGAGGAGGGGAGTGGCTGGAGTTGAGTAGCAAGGCAGGCTACAGCCAAACCCTCAGGGCTTTGTGGGCAATGGAGAAGGGTCTGGGTTTCCCCAGGTGCCATGGGAAGCCATTGGAGAAGGTGAGCAGGTGGGTATTATGGCTGGATTTACAATTTTGTGTGAAGAGTGAATGGTGGGGGGACAGGAGGGAGATGGCAGAGCAGTTAGGAGGCTGTTGCTGTGTCCAGTGTAAGATTCTCCTCCACTCTCCAGCACCAGACTCTTCTTACCAGAGATCTGCAGAGAAAACTCTGGTCTTGTAGTTGACTCATGGTGTCTTGTAGTTGACTCACAGTGTCTTGTATTTGGCTCACGGTGTCTTGTAGTTGGCTCACGGTGTCTTGTAGTTGACTCACGGTGTCTTGTAGTTGGCTCACGGTGTCTTGTAGTTGGCTCACGGTGTCTTGTAGTTGGCTCACGGTGTCTTGTAGTTGACTCACGGTGTCTTGTAGTTGGCTCACGGTGTCTTGTAGTTGACTCACGGTGTCTTGTAGTTGGCTCACGGTGTCTTGTAGTTGGCTCACGGTGTCTTGTAGTTGGCTCACGGTGTCTTGTAGTTGACTCACGGTGTCTTGTAGTTGGCTCACGGTGTCTTGTAGTTGACTCACGGTGTCTTGTAGTTGGCTCACGGTGTCTTGTAGTTGGCTCACGGTGTCTTGTAGTTGGCTCACGGTGTCTTGTAGTTGACTCACGGTGTCTTGTAGTTGGCTCACGGTGTCTTGTAGTTGGCTCACGGTGTCTTGTAGTTGGCTCACGGTGTCTTGTAGTTGGCTCACGGTGTCTTGTAGTTGACTCACGGTGTCTTGTAGTCTAGTCGGCTCACGGTGTCTTGTAGTCGGCTCACGGTGTCTTGTAGTCGGCTCACGGTGTCTTGTAGTCGGCTCACGGTGTCTTGTAGTCGGCTCACGGTGTCTTGTAGTCGGCTCACGGTGTCTTGTAGTCGGCTCACGGTGTCTTGTAGTCGGCTCACGGTGTCTTGTAGTCGGCTCACGGTGTCTTGTAGTCGGCTCACGGTGTCTTGTAGTCGGCTCACGGTGTCTTGTAGTCGGCTCACGGTGTCTTGTAGTCGGCTCACGGTGTCTTGTAGTCGACTCACGGTGTCTTGTAGTTGGCTCACGGTGTCTTGTAGTTGGCTCACGGTGTCTTGTAGTCTAGTCGGCTCACGGTGTCTTGTAGTTGGCTCACGGTGTCTTGTTACAGTGGGAGCTGTGGTTTTTCCTGCCTTCTGCAGGCTCAGCAAAAGCAGGCATCCCTTGCACGTATTAACAAATGGGGGTAGCAGCTGATTGAGGTGAAGCTGTCTAAGAAGCCTATGAGCTACCCTGTGATGATTAGCTGACCCTGTTGCTCCCTCAGGGGCAGACTTTGAATTGTCATCCTGAAGGTACTGAAGTAGGAGCTGCAATTTTGGGTGCAGGGCAGGCAGACTGTGGGGCTGGGAAGGGTATATTATGCTGCAAGGCAGTGATGTCCCTGGGTTTGCTGGGATGGGGTAGGCAGCCCCTCTGGAGCCCCTGGGCTCAGACCTTGCTGGGTGTATCTCTCTCTAGGACAAGAACTCTTATGATCTCTTCGCAGTGTGTCACCATGTTGGTGACCTCACTGGTGGACATTACGTGGCAGACATAAAGTCCTTTGAGAAGCCTTGCTGGTACAAGTTCTCAGACAGCCGTGTGCAGGAGGTAAGTTGAAACTATGCCTTTGTCTGACCAGGACCTCAGCGGTCCACACCTGGGCATGGTGGGAAACTCACAAATATCTCTCTAAGGCATCCCTATTCTATGACCCTGAGAGGCTGTGAGCTGAAAGCCACAGTAGCAGTGCCACAGTTCCTGGGTTTAGATCCTGGCTCTGCCCTCAGCTGGCAAGTCCTGTAGACTCTGGGTTCCTCATCTGGAAGAGGGGTTACAGTAGCGCCCAGCTTCAGGGTGCTGTGCGGATCATGAGCTGATGCACGTAGACCTCGCACAAGATGGGGGCTCGGGGAGCTCAACATGCCTGGCACTTGGTGGCGTTCCTCAGAAAGAGCCTCTGGAGTGACCCCACCACACGGAGGCAGGAGTAGGGAGGCCCAGGAGGAATTTGAGACCTAGAATGACACTCTGAGTGCTGGAGAACACGGGCTCGTGAGACACTCGTAAACATTGCTCCACACGCGGGGTCTCCTGGTGCCACGTTTCACTCTTCATTCTAATCCACCGTGGTCAGCACCCAGCTTCCCCTGAAGCTGGTGAGGAAGCTAGCACTGGTCCTTATTGGGGTCTCTGCAGGGATGTGCACAGGTCTCGGGGTCTGTCTGCAACACACCCAGAAGAGGGGAGGGGGCTCCATCTTTCCAGTGGGGGCCTGAGCAGCGTGGTGCAGGTCCCCTGCCTCTCAGCCGATCCTGTCTTGGGTAGTCCCCAAGCCCTTCCGCCTCCAGGATCTCGGTCTGACCTAGGAAAGGGCCATCTTCTGCAAAGACCCTCAATAGTCCCCGTTTGATGGGCTCTTCCAACCTTGAAGCTGGCCCTCATTCTTGGGGCAAGAGGAGATGTGAACCCCAATCTTTCTTACTGAACCCCTGTTCCTCTTTTGTTCCAGCTCCAGGCAGGGCCATCTGAGAGCAGGTACTGTCCAGCCCTGTGTTCCCGGGTGGTGGTGAGAGGCCAAGATGCTCCTTGTCAGGGGGAGGCTGGGGTCTGGGATGTGCAGAGCCAGGGCCTGAGCGAGGACGTCCTGGGAGGAAGGGTCCTCTGAGTTATAGAAGTGGGAGGGTGGCGGGAATCAGGCTGAGATGCAGCCAGCCCCAGACAGGTGCAGTAACAGAAGTCTGCCCAGGTGAGGACCCCTCAGAGGACGGGTGCTTCACCTCTGATGTCGGGGTGCCCTCATTTGGGGCAAGACTTCAGCCAAGCTAGCCTAGGGCTGAGGACACTATCCTGCATGTCCCCAACATGCCCAGGGCCCTTTAGTCAATTGCCTGTAACCCCCACACTGTTTCCTCGTGGCCTCTGCAGAACTGCCTACCTGCTGATGTACCGTCAGAGATCGCAGGGCCCCACCAGGTGAGAAACGGGCCCTCCTGGACCTGGTTGCCCCTAAACTGCCAAGTGTCATGTGCACCCGGGACCCTTGCTGGCGTTGCCCTATGTCCAAGCGTGTGGTAGAGGGTGGCTGGAGTTAGGGCCGCCGAGGGCCCAGCTTCCCTTTATGGTTAGAGGGGGGCCCCACCTGGCCAGCTCAGCCTCCCTGAAGCTCAGCCCTGCAGGTGCCCAGAGCAAGCATAGCTGTGAAGGCACCGAGGGTGAGCTTGGTACTTCCCTGGAGCCTTTCCCCAATTCAAAGATTTGATTGTTTTTTCTGATTATGAAAGTAACACCTATTCACTGAAGAAAAGAGATGCTACAAAAACATAAAGAAGAAAGTAACAATGGGGTCATGCTGAGCTTCAGCCAGGTTCAGCTCCTGCAAGACCCAACATCAAGTCTCAGTTCTGTGGTCTCCCCAGACGCCCCTCCCAGCAGCCCTACCCTCCTCCCCTGGACACTGCCCAAGGGAGGGGCCTATCCAAGGGCAGCAGGGTAACCTAGGAGCCCTCCTACTTGGGATCACGTGTCAGAGGCCCCATGTCCCCAGGGGTTCCTGGCTAGGCCTTCGTTCTGTGCTTCAGGGTGTGAGTCTGCTGCGTCCAGGCCCAGGAGGACATGAGGGCCACCGGGCGAGGCCAGCCCCCACCTTCCGCCCAGCTCTGCGCAGCTACATGGGAGCATGATTGGGTGCTAGGGGCGTGGAGTCTCATCAGTCACCAACCCAGGAGAGCCCCAGTGGAAGCCCCACCTTTGTTTCTGGAAATCCCCTGAACTTTCTCTCGGGAACCCTTTTCCTTTGATTCTTCCAATAAAAACCCAGCAAACCAAGGCAGCCTCTCTCTGGGCCCTGCCCCACCCAGGGCCCTGAGCACACAGTAGGGGGAGTTCTGCGATCTGGCCGCTGGCTCTGGGACAGAAGAAAGACAGATGCTAATGGGAGTAGTGAGTCCCAAGATGTGGGCCGCCCCAGTAAAGGCGGGAAAGGACCCCCTCTGGAGGAGAGTGTCAGAGGGTCCCCGAGCCCCTGCAGGGGGTCACAGCCAGGTATCCCTGGCCTGATCTCCAGGGGTCGGAGGGGCCACATCCAGGGCTCTCCACAGGGACCCTGCAGCGGCCTTCTGGTGCCCTGAGCTTGGAGGCTGCCGCAGGACAGAAAAAGAGTGAGGCCAGGCCTGGGCCCAGGTCTGAGAGCCCCTTCAGAAGTGGTTCCAGGACCAGGGGACTCAGGAGTGCAGAGGGTCTCAGAACACTGCACCCTGAGCTGGTGTTCCTGCACAAGGCCCGCAGCTGAGAACTGAGCAGGGACATCCCAGGAGGGGGCGTCATAGGAGAGGGCAACCCAGAGGGGGTGCCCCAGGAGGGGGTGTCCTGGGAGGAGGTTGCCCCAGAGGGGCATCGTGAGAGGGTGTGGCCTGAAAGGGGTGGGCCCCTGCTGAGGACACAGACTTCGGCCTCTGCGTGGCCACCACGAAAGGTTTCCTGGAATTGAGCCACCCTGAGAAGTGAAACCTAACCAGTCCAAGCAAAGCTGCCATGGAGTGGGTGGGGTGGGTAGCAGCTCTGGAAAGAAGCCAACTCTGTCTTGTTTTCATTGTCAGAGCTTTTTCCTGCCCTGAGGACAAAGGATGGGGTTATGGTGGACGGAAGCAAGTGCTAGCGAGACTACCCTGCTCCCACCACGCTGGACGGGGTCAGGAAGGTGCCCCGTGCCTTCCATTTGCCTCTGTCCTGGGGCTGACGCCTCACGTGGACAGAAACAGGCCTCGCCTCCACATCCAGGATCTCACGGAGCTGACTGGAGGGCCGTCCAAGCCCCCTGAGATCACTGACCTCAGGGGTCTGGTGGGGCCTGGGTGGCCCGTCTTGCCTGGACTCCATTTAAGGGCCTACCACAGTGACCTGCTCAGTGGATCAGTGGATTCTGCTGCAGGACAGCCTCACAATGACCACCCATGGGGACACCTGAGTTCTTCCTCTGTGCAGCCTGATACAATCTCCACCAGGGTTGGCTGCAGACCTCTGTCTGCCTGTCTGTTTGTCTGTCACACAAGTCCTCCCCAGACAAAGGACCAGCTCTGAATCCCTGCACAGATGGGGCGGGGGGAGGGCTGCTCTGTCAGCAAGCCCTGCTCCCACTGCAGGAGAGTGGGATCTGGAGAGACTGGGGGGGCTGTGGCACAGGGAGCTGGGCCCTGAGGCTCAGGGCACTGGGTGCCCCAGGTGCTGGGAGATGCCCACATCTGGCTCACAGATTCCGGGGCCTGCTGCCCAGCCTCATGCTGGGGCCCCCGCAGGCCCACCCCATTCTTACAGTAGACTCCAGGGGTTCAGACCCCACTCTCAGTTCTGAGGACAGCCCAAGACCAGGATTCACAGGGGCTTCGGCGCTTTCCACAGGATGTAGGCAGAGTTGGGGGTCAGCGGGGATCTGCTCCATTCCTGCCCCCTGTCCAGCAGAGCCCTCGGAGAGGCTGACTGCCTGTGCCGGGAGAGGCCTGGTGTGCTTGGGGCGGCGGGCGGGCGGCGGGGGGAGGCAGCTCTGAGAGTCCTGGATAGCCTGGGGCCAAAGGTCCAACCTGAGCCAGGGCCAAGGACAGAATCCCTCCCTGTTCCCCCTGGACCTCAGATCCAGAACCTGGGGGCCTGTGGTGGGTCCCCAGAGGATACTACACTGGGGTACTGCTGGGCTGTGAGGAGGCAGCGAGCAGGCTAGGGCCCCCACCTAACAGGCTTTGCTGGTGCCCCCCCTCCTCAGATAAAGGGGCTCAGCCAGGTGTGACTCTGACCATTTATTGCCCAGCCCCATCTAGACACCAGAGAGCGAGAGGCTCAGAGCTGCCCGGCTCTCCGGCCCCTCCGGGCAGCTGCACGATGATGAGGAGACAGGACTTGTTTCTGATGGAGTAGTCCTGCAGCGTCTTTGCTGGGTCCAGGCGTTCACTTGCAAATAACAGAGTGAATTCCTCAGACTCTGGAGCAGAATGGAGGGGAGTCAGCCTCAGTGCCCGGAGCCTGGGAAGGGGCTACTTGTTGGGTTGAGGGGTGAGTGCCAAGCATATTCCCCGGGAGAATTGAGGGGTCACAGGCTTTCTGGGGTTCTGCACCCTTCAGGCCTTCCTTGGGGCATCTCACAGCCCCCCTGCAGCCTGCACCCTGCCTTTCTCTGAGGGCAGAGAAGACAATGGAGGAGAGGGGGAGGAAGGCCATGCCCCCGGCATGGTTCCAGGAACCCCATTCCCAGGTCCCCAGTGATGGGGCCTCCAGCCCAGGCAGGAACGTCCAGGGAGGGCTGGGCTGGGCTACACCCCTGCCCCCCTCTGGAGGGGGCAGACACTCAGCCCCAGGACAGATCCATGAAGGAGCCTCCTGCCCCAGACCGAGGGGCCCCAGGGGTGAGGACTCCCCGCTCCCAGGGGCCCTAAGTCCACCAAGACCCTGGCTGCAGACCCGGGACCAGCCCTCTTCAGCCATTGTAGGGAGCTCCGGGGGCCCCAGGGCTCCTCCCCTGGGAGCATGAGTGCCCTCCCTGCTCACCTTTGTGCAGCATCTTTTCTGACACCAACACCATCAGCTGCTTCACGGTGGTCTGCTTGAATGCTTCCTCAGAAGTGGCCACGTCCACCACCGTGTCCCTGCCTTTCAGCCCGTGCACCACCACCTGGAAGAGCATCTTCTCCTGGGACGGAGGGACGGACCCAGGGACAGACGAACTGACCAGAGCTGAGGCTGCTCTGGGGCAGGGAGCAGCCACTGCTCGTCTCAGGCTGGGGCTGGGCTGGTGAGCAGCTGGCAGGGTGGGGCTGAGGCTGCCTTCTGGGTCCTTTCACTTTCGATGAGCTGCTCCCCTGAGAGCCCTGCCTGGGAGGGTGTGTGGGCCTGTGTCCTTGTCCCTGTGTTTCTGTATGTCCCTGGATGGGTGGGGCCTGCCTTGGTCTGGGTCGAGCCTCTGTGCCTTGGCTACCCATGTCAGCCCACCCCTGGGTGTGAGCCTGCGTGTGTGCCAGGGTGATGTGGTTGGCAGGGGGATGGTGCCCACCTGCCTCCACCTCCCTCTGGAGCAGGTCTGGAGATGGAGCTGGAGGTGGATGCAGAGAAGCCCCTCCTCACTGCTGAGACCCCAGATATGCTCCCAGGAATCCACCTTGGCAGGAAGCCTCCTGTGCTTGGCACCTCCCCTCCCCCACAGCAGCAGACTTCCGGGTGTCGCTGTCAAACCTCTGGGCCATCTTGATTCCATACACAGCCTTGCAGACAGTGGACATTTCATGTGAGCTCAGACTCACCTGGAGCCTGCTCATCCCTGCCCTCGACATGCCCAAAGGGGAGGGAGCCACCGCCCACCAGGTGCTCTCACCCATGGGTGGGAGCTACAGGACACGTGCCCGTCTTCTGGGCGACCCTGTCTCTCTCAGGGGACCCCAGAATCACCCCATACCGCTCTTCACAGGGTTTCCTCCCTTCGTCACCCCCGTGCGCCCGTGATCCTGGTTCCAGAGATCACCTCCAAACACAGGACTTAACACAGGCTCCGTCCTCGGTGGAACCAAAGGCGACACCACGTCTTCCCCTCCCCAGACTCCCAGATACACACACAAGTGCATGCGCACACATAGGCACACACAGACGCACACTCCCACACATCCACACACACATACACAATGGCAGGAGGCTCACTGGTGGCAGGAACAGGAAGGAGGGAGGCCAGCTGGGGTTGACGGGTTTTATTGTGACAAAGACATGCCCACACAGCGCCCTGAAGGACTCTTGCCCAGTTAGGCCCATTTGGGGCGGGGATACCCAGCTGAGGGAGGGGCCCGGCTCAGACCCTTCTCCCCCCACCAAGGGCTCCTCAGAGATGACAGGAAGAGCCAAGGACAGGCTGTTTTTTGGTCCCCAAAGGGTGGGCTGTAGGGGGAGGGGTACACGGCAGGACGATGTCTGAACCCCTACTCAGGACTACGTGATCGACTGGGGTGGGGCACAGGATGAACAGGGCCTGCAGGGGCGGATGTGGGGTGGGCGATAGGGTGCTCCACCCCACTCAGGTCCCACCCTGCAGGGCAGCTGCCCTGTGGTTTCAGTTCTGTTTCTCTGGAGTTTCTGAGAAGGGCTCTCAGGATGTGGGGGCTGGGCTGGCCAGAAGGAGGACCCCAGGGAGGAGCTGGGGCAGGGTGGGAGAGTGCCATTATGGCCACCTGAGGAGGGCAGAGCCAGGGTCTTGTCAGAGCTGTCTAGGGGTCTCCTGTCCAGGCCAGAGCCTTTGTTCCAGAGGCTGGGGGTCCTCATTTCTTGGTCAGCCAGGCCTTAGGGGTGCTTCGTAGCCACCCAGAGTTCAATGCCCTGTCCTGGGCCGAGTGTCCCCCATCCCGTCCATCACCCAAGTCCAGCTGGGGTCCACAGAAGCCACAGGCAGGAAGGGGAGGAGCTGGGCGTGCCCCATGGGTTTGGACGCTGGGCACTGGCCTGAGTTCTCCCGGGTGAGCAGATCAGGGCTCCCCACAAAGTGTCCTTCACCCCTGGGGAGAAGTCATGGCAGACAGACCCTGGCTTTGCCCTGGAGCTGCTTGGGTCCAATTCGGTCACCAGCTCTTCCCCTCCACCACCCAGGAGCCTCCACACCTCAGGGCCCTGAGCCAGGACCGAGAGGGTTCTGACACGGGTACATCTGACTCTGCCCAGGAGTGCCACAAGGACACGGGATTAATTCTGATGAGAGACTGGGGGGTGTGGGGGCCCGGAGAGGCAGGTGCAGGACATGACACCTTGTGGCTGTGGGACAAGCAGGTCCGGGGCCGAGCAGCTGGGAGGCCCTGGTGCCAGCCCCAGAGTCTGGACCTGATCACGCCGCTGTGAGGACATGGCAGCCTGGGGGGCCCATGTGCTTCCCAGCTCTGGGCTCTGCTCCTGCCCCCCCACCACCACTGCCATCTCTCCATGCTCAGCCCTCCCTGTGGGCTCTGGGGTCCCACCTGAAGAACCTCATGAGCAAGAGCCCAGGACCAGTTTCAGAACCCAAGATTCACTGCACTGGGACCCCTTTTCACCTGATGCTCCTCCTATAGGTGATGGTACCTAGGTGAGCTCAGGTGGATCTCAGCAACGACATGGAGCTCTGCGATCATGTGAGTAGGTCTGTTTACCTGCACGTGGGTCTGGGATCAGTCCTAGTGCTTTTCTGTGCATCCGAATGTAATTTCTATCTATTGATCTGTGATCTAGCTGTCTGTGTATCTGTCTCTTATCTATCTATATCTCTATCATCTATATCTATTTACCTATCATCTATCTATATCTCTTTTTGTCATCTGTCATCTACCCATCCATCTGTCCGTCTATTCGTCCATCCAAATATTTGTCTCTATCATCTGTTTATCTATGTATCTATATAGCTCTCTATATATCTATGTAACTATGTGTCTATGTAACTATGTAGCTATCTATATATCTATGTAACTATGTATCTATGTAGCTATCTATATATCTATGTATCTATATAGCTATCTATATATCTATGTAACTATGTATCTATCTATGTATCTATGTAGGTGTCTGTCTGCCTATCATCTATCCATCCATCCATCCATTTATATCTCTCTCATCTATTTCTATCATCTATCAGTTTATCATCTATATCTCTACCATTTATCAGCCTGTCTGTTTATATATCTGTCTATGTATCCTCTGTCACCACTCACGTAATCATATAACTCGGGTTATTCTCCTGGGGTAAACTTGTCCTTCTTACTTGTCACACTGTTGGAGTGTGGCTTTGCTCCCTGTGACCGGTGTTGACTTCGTCACCCCACAGCCCACCACCTTGTCGGCTCCACACAGGGATGTGGGTTTGCCGCGGGGCCAGGGGCTTTGCACAACACTTAAACCAGGCGCCTGCTTTGGTGGCCTGGCAGGCCCGAGCCAGCTCCAGGCAGGCGAAGCAGAACTCCACCTGGCACCGTGAGCACACCACGTACTTGCACTTCTCCTTGTGCTCAATGAGCAGCCCGCACGTGGGGCAGGCCCGGATTGAAGGGCAGGCACAGATCTCACTGCCGGGGAGGTCCTTGGTGGTGCAGGAGGCCAGGACCTCCAGGTTGGGGTCCTTGCAACCCACGTTGGCACAGTGGTCAGAGGGCGTCCCAGCCCCCTTCCAGGCCCGCAGGCACTGCCAGCAGAACTCGTAGGTGGCCCTCAGCGTGGAGGTGCAGACCGTGCAGAGAACGCGGATGGTGGTCAACTCCTTCCTCTCCACCAGGCTTTTGCAGCTCGGACACTGTGGGACGGATGGAGGGCAGTGGGCACTCATGATGACCAGCAGGACGAGACGTCCAGCCCAGCTCAGCAGAGTGAGGAGGCGGCAGGAAGCTAAGGTCCCCTTCCCTAGGACCTGAGTGGCCAGGGCAGGGCCTGTGGCCTGGGCCCCTCTCCAGGGCAGCCCCACCCACCTCTTTAAAATCACAGTAGCTTCTTGCTGCCAGCAGGGCCAGTTTCTGCTCAAATTGGTACTGCTCAGTGTCATTCAGCACTGCGCACTGGCGGACCTCTGGGTAGGGCCACTGGGCCCCGCATTTCTCCCCATTGATGTCAGCTGGGCAGCATAGCTTGAAGTGGCCCTGGGAAGACAGGGGAAGGCACCAGCTGTCCATGGTGCTGAGGCCGAAGTGTTGCAGTCTCTAGCCTGTTGGCCCTAGCCTCGGCCCCCAGTCCCGTCCACTCGCATCCCATCACTATGGCTGTTAGTACGTCCCCGTCAGGCCCCAACCACAGCCAGCTGCCTCCCCTTGGGGGTACTCTGGGGGCTGCACCATGAGTCTGTACTATGGCCCCAAGCAGGTTTTCCCAGGGATCCCCCAGCACACTCTCACCCGAGGACAGAGATGGACTACTTGGATTGGACCCTGAGGTGCTGCTCCCCCGGCCCAGTGGAGCCAGAACCCGCTTCCACTGAAGAAGACAGGAGAACCTTTGCCTCCCTTCCGGATGTGGAATGAGAGTCTCCCCCACCCCTCGTGGTGGCCATGGCTGTGGTGCCTGCCCTACCTGGTCCATCAGGCTTCGGCACCAGGCTGTCAGGCTCCCCGGGTCCACAGCGTGGCCACAGCTCATCTCCACCCGCAGCTGGCCGTCATATTCGTCCCCTGTCAGGGACAAGGGGCACATCAAGGGCTGCAGGGCCCACCACCCACACTGCACGTGTGTCTGGGGGCAGTTGGGGTGCAATGGCCCTTCAGCCCTTTGTCCTCACTCTCTCCTCACCCCCCAGAACTCTTCCCCGGCCGAAACACACAGCCTTACCATCTCCACTGGGCAGATAAGGAAACTGATATCCTGGAAGGGACAGCCCCTTGTCCAACTAAGCGACGTCACCTTTACAGGGTGGGGCCCTGTGCCCCCTCTTGGAGGCTGCACCCATTGCTGAGCAGGCCCTGTGCCTTTTCGTCCTCCCTCCCACCCCCACTTAATCGCCCAGCCTCTTCCCGTGATGGCCATAGGCACGTCCTCCTCTGGAATCCCTGCCTGGTCCCTGCAGGGGCACTGAAGTCTGAGGGGACAACGGAGCCCTGGCCTCCTGCCATCCAGCGTGGAGGCCCAGCCCAGGCTGTGGGCCACCCATCCGCCTCACAGGGCCCCTGCACCCACCCCCTCACTGCGGTGGGCCATGGAGCTGACCCCTCATAGGGTGTCCCTGTCCTTCAGTCCAGATAGCCACCTCAACGGGAGAGGACAGGGTCACCTGCCCCCTGCAAGGGTGGCTGCAGTCAGGACTGAGTGACAGCAAGACAGCACAGCCCCTTCCTTCTACCTTCCCTTGCTATCAAGGCACTTCTGTGGCCCTTTGCTTGGGCCCAAACCTTTAGGGTCCGCTAGGACTCCTCTCCCTACACCCCGCCCCTGTCCAGAGACGCCTTCAGTCTGCTGGATTCCTGCAGCCCTCGTCCCCAAGCAGAGTGACACCACTGCCTGTCCTCGAGCCCTCAGGGACAGCACAGCAACCCCTCCAGAGTCGCCCCACAACCCCCACACTTCACTGACCCCCTCTCCCACCTCCCTCTTCCTGGCCCAAGTTCCAGAAACCACCAAGTTCCTGCCCTAGTCCTTTACCCTGCCAGTGTAGGCAGCTGTGGCAGGAAGCTCTCAGACCTCGGGACTGCTTTTCATGTTTAAGAACTTGTGTGGTGGGTGGATCTCCTCTGATGCCACCTTCGGATCCAAACAGAAGTCCCAACGCAGTCCTGGCCTCTGTGATCCATGCAGAGCCCAGACGCCCCGCACTCACCGGTTATTTCGTCTTTGCGCAGCACGAATTTGAGCGGACGCTGGTTGTGGAAATCCTCTGTCTTGGAGTGGCTCATCGTGGACGCGCGGGTCTGCGCGAGTCTCCACACTGCAGCGGCCCTTTGTCCACCCAGAGCAAGGGCATGAGAAGACCTTCGGGTCCACGGGCAGGGCACGTCCGGGCGCCCCCGGGTCCGCCCCGCCCCCGGGTCCGCCCCGCCCCCGGGTCCGCCCCATCCCCGTTGTCTGTCCGGAACCTGCAGCCACGCCCCCAGCTCCCTGCCCAGGTCGAGGCCCCAGGGTGGGTCACCCCGGTGCAACTCAGGGCTCATCGCCTCCGCCCCAAAGCCACAGGTGGGCACAGGCGCGCAGAAAGAAGCCAGCGTGGTCCCTCTGCCCACGGCAAAGGTGGGCAAACTGAGGCCGAAAAGGTGCGCCCAAATGGGCGGAGCTGGTCTTGCCCCTTGGGGCCGACCCCCGCCTGCCCCTGGCTGCTCTGAAGGAGTCTCCCGGGTCCTGTCCTAGCATCATGTCGCCCTGCTAGCAGTGGGGTGATGCTGGCCATTGCTCTGAATCGCCCCGAGTTTCAGCCTCCCCACTTGTAAGATGAGTCAGGGTCGGGTGACGGCTAGCTCAGCTATTGGAGGGGACCAGGGTCTGCTCTGGTGGGCGGGTCCCCAAACAGCAACAACCCAGTGGGGTGGACTGGACATGAGCCAGCAGGAGCCAAGTGAAGTAGTAAAAATGCATTGTCTTTAGTGTTTTAATATTAGAGGGAATATATTTTCTGATTTGTTTTAGTATAGCTGTATAAACTGTGATTAACCTTGGAAAATGGGTCAGGCTCTGTTCAAAATATAGCTGAGCGGCCTGTTCCGCTCTTAAAACGTAATAGACACCCTAATACCTTACAACAGGTTTTCCCCTATTCAAAATAGGTGACCGAGAGCTTGACATGACTAACGCCATAAGGATGCTCTAAGTAACCTCTAAACATTTTTTATCGCACCAGCTGCACCCGTCTCTTCTAAAGGGGTGCAGAGCTCTCTCAGCTCCTGTGGCCTCGGTCTTCTTTTTTGTCCTCTTGAGAAATGGCCCTCAGCCTGCAAACCGACAGGAAGGCTCTCTGGCATTTTTAATCTGCAACGTCCCTTCTTGCTCCCTATCTCAGCCGCAGTGGACTTGGCAAAACAGCTCCACTAGCAGGGAGATTCTTATGTGAGTTTTTCAGCCTGTTACAAATATACTGATTAGAGTCCGGATACCTGATATGCAGATATCTTTAGTTTAATAAAGAGTGTTTTGTAGTTGTTTTGTGACGTATAAGACCATCGGTGGACTACGTGCTCAAAACATTAGGTAACCCTGATCTTCCCCATATAAAACCCTCCCATCAACCCTTTAGGGTAGACAGAATTTGGGAGAAATTTAACTCCCTCTGTCTCTTGGGTACCGGTATTCAAGAGGTAAGCCCTCTTACTGCTTACCTCCTCCTGTCTCAGTATTGGCTTTGCGGCAGGCAGCTCGAAGCCGCGATTTGCGACAACACCCGGGCAGCACCAGTGTTCTCAAAGACGCTTCTTGTCCTTGGTGATCGATTACCAGCCAGTGGCTGGGTGCCCTGTCATTGTGACTGGTGCCATTTCTTTTCCTCGAGAGTGCCAGTGAGTCTGCCAGGCCGAGGTTGCGGCTCTTTGTCTGCAGCCCAGTGGCCACCGCAGGGACCCTGTGGGCTCCACACAGGGACAGCAGGATCCACGCTGGTGCCAGCTCCTCAGGGTGGGCGGGGGGCCTGGGGGGGAGGGAGAATTGGGGTGGGGATGTGGGTCGAGTGCTGCTCCTTCAGGGCTTCCTCCTCCAGGAATTTTCCCTCCCTGCCCCTGTCACGTGACCTGCAGCTACAAGTTCTCAAATGCCTCCGAAGAGAAACAAAACTGAAACAGAGTTTCAAACACTGACCCTCCCCCATTCCTTGCCCTGGCTGTGGAAGGGGCCCAGGCCCTGGCCTGAGGAGCCGTAGCGGGTCCAGTGCCAGCTGAGCATCCAGAACCTTCCTTGGAGGCCAGCAAGGAGGGTGTTGTGCCCTGGGGGCAGGGCAGTCTCTCACACTCCCAGGTCCCACATCCCTGCGCCCTTGGGCACATTAGTAACCCTCTCTGAGCCTCCGTTTTCCCACCTCTCAGCTGGGGGTGCTGCTGGGAGTGACCTGGCCCCTGGCTGGGAAGGGTGGTTTAAAAGAAAAAAAAAAAACAAAAACCTGTTGCCTTTGAGTCAATTCTGACTCATAGCGACCCTATAGGACAGAGACCCTATAGGACCGAGTAGAACTGCCCCATCGGGTTTCCAAGGAGCGCCTGGTGGATTTGAACTGCTGACCTTTTGGCTAGCAGCTATAGCTCTTAACCACTAGGCCACCAGGGTTTCCACAGGGTGGTTGGGTTCCTACGATTCCCTTGCCCTTTCTAAAGCTGGGGCCAGCTCCTCCTGGCTACTTGCGTAGGGTGTCCGGGAGGGTCCCGCCAGGGGTTTTGCCCAGCGTCCCTCCCCAGGCACTGCGACCTAACCCTCAGGAGATGGCGAGTAGGCTCCAGCACCCTCGCACCTTGTTCCCCAGAGTGGAGCGCAGGACATGGGACCCCCACCTGGGATTCCTGGAGTCTCGGGGTCCTGCAGTCACGAGAGCCACAGTGGGCACCAGGAGCTGGAAGGCGGGCGCAGGGTGGGAAGCGGGGCTCCTGCCCCCAGGGCAGTGCTGAGCCGAGTGCTTGTGGGACTGGACCTTGGAACCCTGCTCACCTCCCCACCAATGCTGCAGCCTGCCATCAAGGCTTCTGGGGAGTTCTCCGGAAAGGAGAAGCTGGCCGGCTGTGTTTTATGCCCAGACTGTCGAATTCCGGACTTGTTATTCATTCCTGATTCTTCCGTTGGCCTGGTAAAATTTCTACCTTTTTTCTCCTTATGTTGTCTCTTTGTTTGAATGTACGGGAAAGGTGTGGGACGGGATAACGGTGTGTACCTCCATTCAACTACTCTGCCCTCTCTGGTCCCCACCTTACGTTGATGCCATCGTGACAGGCAGAGAGAGTGGGCTACCGGGGCTGGGGGCCGGAGCACTGTGCTGGGGGTTGGGGGATGTTCAAGGAAGGCAGTCCTGGCCCTCAGCCAGGATGCGCCCTAGAGGGTTCTAGTCTGGAGAGTGGTGGTCTCCCACTGACGTTGGCTCCTCTGAAACCAGAACACCAGTCAGGCTGTGGGGGAGCTCAAGCGGGGCCAGGTTTTTTCGAACAGAGGCCGTGTCTGCCCTGTGTGCCCCTCGGAGCTCTTGGGGGTTCTTGCGCCTGTTGTTGTGGGTTGCCTGGTCCTGTGCCATTCCCATGATTGGTTGTGGGTCAGACCATTGTGACCTACAGGATTTTCACTGGCTGATTTTCCGAAGCAGATCGCCAGACCTTCCTTCCTCGTCTGTCTTAGTCTGGCAGCTCCACTGACACCCGTTCCACGCGAGTCCCCGCTAACAGACAGGTGGTAGCTGCCCACGAGATGCACTGGCTGGGAATCGAACCCAGGTCTCCTGCATGCGAGGCGAGAATCCTACCACCGAACCACCACTGCCTCACAATAATTCGTTAACCGTGTAATATTTATATTTGATTGTAGGAGAATGTGAAATCCTAAGTGTTCACCATTCATTCTTCTGTCGTTAAACATGTTGGCTGTGAGTTAATCGGGTTAAGCAGTTTTCTCCTATTCCGAGTTTTGATCAGGAACGGATGTTGGGTTTTGTCAAAGGCGTTTTCTGCACCTGTAAGATGATGATGTGGTTTTTCTTTTGTGAGTTTGTTAATGTGGTGAATTGCATTGATCGGCTTTTGAATGTTGAACCAACTTTGTGTTCCCAAGATAAGTATCAATTGGTCAAGATGTGTTATTCTTTTTGCCTATTGTTGGATTCAATTTGGCAAAATATTATTGAGGATATTAGTATCTCAATCGATAAAAGATATTGGTCTGTAGTTTTATTTTCTTGCAATGTCTTTGCCTGGTTTTGGTATCAGGGTGACGCTGGCCTCATAAAATGAGTTCACTGTAGCGTTGATATTTTCTCTTCCTTACGTGTCTGGTAGAATTCACCATTGCAGCCATCTGGGCATGGATTTTTCTTTATATTGAAACTTTTAAATTATGAATTCAATTTCTTTAATGGATATAGGACTATTCAGGTTATCTATTTCTTCTTGAGTGAGCTTGGGTAGTTTGTATCTTTTAAGAAATGTGTTCCTTTCATGTAAAAGTTTTCAAATTTATGGGCATGACGTTGTTTGTAATATTCTGTTATTATTATTTTAATGTCTGTAGAATCCATAATGTGTTCTCTTTTATTAATTTTCTAGAAATAATTAATTTTTCTTGAGCATTTTAGCCAGAGGTTTACAATCTTATTAATCATTTCCAAGAATCAGATTTTGGTCTCATTCATTTATTATTCTTTTTGTCCTGTTTTAAATTTCATTGATTCCTATTCTTTATTATTTTCTTCCTTCTGCTTGCCTCGGGTTTAACATACGAAAAAAAGTCATCGACACGAATAAGTAAAGTTGAAATGTAACGAGGTACCATTGATCAGCCGTCAATCAGGAGAAGAGAGGAGACTCTTCCGGTGTAGCCTGTGGTGAGAGTACCAATTGGCAATGCCCATCAGAAGCTGTGTGTGCACGTGGGTACATGTGTCCACACGCATAGGTACATACATATGTACAGATATGCATATGTGTATAAACTCAGACAAAGCAATTCCAGCTAGGAATTTGCCCAAAAATTTAGAATAAGGGCACCGTTTCATGTATAAAGATGCTTCTTGCACCATTGTTTATTATCCTGAAAAGTTGAAAAATAAGTTTTATTATGGTACATCCACGTGGTGACATTTTATGAAACCTTTAAAATGCTGTCGATTCCTGTTTGTTGACAAAGAATAAAATTCATTCTTTTATTTTAAACCGAAAACAAAGGTTCTGTGCGCGTGACAAAATCTGCCTCCAGCAAGAAAGCGTGCCGGTTTGTCAGAGCAGTCTTACATCTGCCCTCCGCTCCATCTCGCATTTCTACGGAGAAGCTGTTTGGAGGAGCTGGAGAGGGACCCCTTTGCTCCACATGGCAGAGGAGGGGGGCTGGGGTGAAGAGCGGGGCGGAGGCCGACTCCACGGGGGGCAGCAGGAGAGGAGTATCCTGGGACCTGGAGCCGACACGTGGGGAAGAGACAGGTAATGGGAGTTCTTTGGGAATACTGTTTGCTGTGAGGTGGGGGCCGTCTGGGCACCCCACACGTGACAATCAGGATCTCCTTGGTGTGACTGGGTTTGGGGGACACTGGGAGGGGCTGTTGGGCCTGGCAAGGAACAAGCTCAGCCCACAGGGCGCCCGTAGCTGAGGGTTTTAGTCGGGGAGATTTTGCATCCCAGTCCTGCATTGTGCTGAGACTACAGGTCATCCCTTTCTACCAGCTGGGTGAGGGGCACACAGGACCTCTCTCTGCACTATTTTCTGCAACTTCCTGGGAATCTACAGTTATCTGAAAACTAAAGAACAATTTTCCCTACAATTTCTAACTTTCCCTACAATGGCTTTGGATTTCTGCATGACCCTTTTAAAACAGAGCAAAAAGTAAATGAAGGCAGAATTCTGTGCGAGGCAGAGTCTTAGCCACAGCCTTGTAGGCTGTCGACAGGTTAAAAGATGTGACAGCTGTAGAAGGCTCAGACCAGGGCCTCACAGACTGAGTGTGGGTGGGGTTAAGTTTTTATTTAAAAAAATAGTAAACAAAATAAAATACTTTACACAAGAGCATGCATTTCAGGTTCAAGGAGACACCCACCAGCACCTCAGCACTCTGGCTCCACCCAACCTTCCTTGTGGGGGATCCTCGGAGACCAGTGTCCTCAGAAGGTTCTGGAAGAAGGCAAGCGCTGAGAGCCCCTGACTGGCCCAGGCTCTGATGCTGGGTCTTCCCCTTTGGTGTGGAGGCTGGGACAGTGTCCTCTCCATGGGTAGCTCTGGGGTGGCCTTGTTGTGGGGCCTCGTCCACCTGCCCTGCACAGCCCGTCCTGGCTGGGATGGCCTTTCTCTCCTCACTGGTTCTGGCAGTTACCTGGGCAGTCCTCCGACCCCGTCCCTTCTGCCACCAGCCTGCTTGGTGGGCCTCCCTCATGCTGCTGCCTCAGAGCCAGAACAGGCCACTGTGGGTCCCTGCATTGCCCCTGAGCCCCCCCAACTCTCCCTTTCCCAGCTCCAAGGGGTGCCGGCCTCCTTCTGAGAGCAGGGGACTGTGTGGAGGCAGGGTCTGGGGCGAGGAATGGGATCAGGTGCTGCCCAGCAGCGGAGTTGTCCTGAGGCCCTGCCTGAATGGCAGCGTCTGAGAGGTTCTGGGGCCCTGGTACAGCCAAGGCTGCTGGGGACCCTGGGACCTTGGGACCCAGCCTCACAGGACCCTGGCCTGTCCCACCAAGACCTGTACTCCAACCCCAGGTGCCCCTAAAAGTACTCTCCCAGCCTGACCCTGTGGCTGTCTCAAGGTCCACAGGTTGCGGGCTGAGTCGTCTTTGGGGCTGAGCCCAGCCTTGGGGACGCCTAGACAGGAACCTTAGTGAACCTCCCTCACCCTGCAGCCTTCTCCTCCCCTGTCCCCACCACCCAAAGCCTGAACCCACTGGACTGCTACTCCCTGCACTGGTGCTCCCCAAGCGTGGCCCCAGAACCTCTGAGCCTGAGCCCCCCTCCTGAACCTGAGGGTAAGCCCTCCTCTTTGCTGGCCTGTCTGCAGCCAGAGGGTCACCCCCTGTGGCCCTGGAGCCCATGGCCCAGCCTCACTGGGCAGGGCTCTGAGGGGCAGGCCCCAAAGGGTCAGCATCCCTGGGGAGGGCATGGGGAGCAGGTGGGTGTGCCCGAGACCATCACTTTTTCCCTCTTCCATCAGAAGCCAGCTCTCCAGGCCTCGTCTCCAGACTGGGTGCCTGGGTGTCTCAGCCGCACCAACTTACTGAAGCTCGAGTAATGACACGGCTGGTTGTGCTGCGTAAGAGCCACATTTATTTCTTACTAGACAGAGTCTGGGAGCACACAGACAGGACAGGGCCACAGCCCACCACGCAGCAGAGAGTGGGGCTCAGTGACGGGGTGGGTGCGGTATAAGCGGGCCAGTCAGTCACGTATGTACAAAGTGGGGATGCAGCTCGGTGGTGGGGGAAGGGCTGCAGGGGGGCTCAGGACGGAAAACTGGGGCCAGGCCAGGAGGAGGAGAGTCAGCCACGGCTGGACCTTGGGGCAGGGGGCCGCCCTCCCAGGCCCTGTGACCTCACTTATGCCCTGACAGCGACATTCAGGGACCTCACCTGAGCTGGGCAGCAGCCCATCCTGAGGTGGGAAGGGGGCAGTGGGGAGCGAGTCATGGGGCAGGGGTGATGGTGGGAACCTGGGTCACTGCAGAGGGCCCAGCTCTGTGTGTGTGTGGGGGGGGGGGAGGGCCTATGTGTAACTCGCTGGTATCTTAGGTACAATCAGAGTCTGGACCCCCCCTTGGTGAAGCCCTGGACTGGTGCTCAGGGCCCCACTTCCCCCAGGGCCCCTGGTGGGTCACTGGGCAGCAGTGGAAGGGGCACCCTTGCCCTCAGGGACAGAGCGACCCCCCAAGGGGAGGAGAGCGGTCCCCAAACCATGGTGGAGCCACAGCCTGGGCAGTGTCAAACATGACAGCAAAAACCACCCAAGGGGCGACTTTGTCTCCACCTCTCAGGGTGTGGGAGGCAGCAGCCCGAGACTGAACCCCCTCAACTCCCTTGATGGGCATGGTGCCCTTGCTGCCTCAGGAGCAGAAACCAAGTCCCAGGCAGGTGAATGAGCTAAACACACTATGGAGGCAGTTGCGGGCAGGGCAGTACAAGAAGCCAGGAGTCCTGACTTAGATGCGTGTTCCGGACTCCACTCGGGGGGGCCCCCCATTGAGCAGACTCAACAGAGGAAGCAAACGGGGCCTGGTGCCCCCAGCTCCGCAGCAGTGCAAAACCGCTCCAGGCCCAAATGAACCAGCCGGAGTCTGGGAGTCCTGGATGCTGCATTCAGCTGGCTCCCACCCCTCCTTCCTCCCCCCATCCCAGGCAGTAGGTGCTCTGCAGGTTGGCTGGCCTCAGACACCTGCGTCCTGGCGGGAGGGCTCAGGCTGCCCACGGCCGGGCTTCAGGTTGGCTGACCTGCACCCTGAGTGGGGTGGCCGGCCCTGCGCCCCCCCACCCCCTCTTGCTGAAGGGAAGGCGGTTCTCAGGAACCCTTCCATCTTAGCTTGCTCCCCCCTGCTGAGTGTGTACATGCTCCTGACATCCTGTCACCTGTGTCCCCTGCTGGAGTGGGAGCACTGGCCCTATGCTCCCCAGGATGGGAGCCCTCCTCTGGTCTGAGGAGAGCTGCTGGTTCTGTGCGTCATGGATGTGGTGAAGACACCCCCTGTGGGGATTTCTCATTGCATGCACAGAAACTCTCCCTGGGGCCAGGAGAAGGAAGCTCTCCTATAAACATGTCTGTCAGGGAGCCATGGGCTCCTCAGCCATGCTGTGCTCAGTCACCCACTTCTCGGCTGCACCACAGGCCGCTGGCCACCCCAGAACTCTGCCCCGCCCTGCCATCCTATAGCTCTGCCTAGAATTCCAGTCACCATCCAGGTGATGGACAGGTGGGGGACTCGGCACAGTGGCACAACCACTGTCACCTCGGTGGCTGTGAGGCTGGCACCCAAGCCTTCTCCCATCTGGCCCCGCCCTGGACCCTGACCCGCCCCACCTGTGACTGCTGACACACACACCCGCTCCCATGGCCTTTGGTCACATCCCAGGTGTGCCCAGATGGGACATGGGCTCTACCTCCCACTAGAAGCGGTGTGATACCACCCATCCCAGCATCAGGGCATTCCCCCCCCACACACACACCCTGGGACAGTGCGGGGGAGAGGCCCCAGGCCAGGGCTCCCCACGAGCGCTGCCCCAACCCTGTCTTTCCCTAAGAGGCTGGGGATGAATGTGGGGACAAACGGGGTGGGGGCAGGAAAGGGGCGGGGTCCATGGGCATCTGCCAGGTCTGGTGAAGGCGTCAGAAATAAATACTTATAAATAGAACAAGTCTCACAGTTAGTTTCAGGAGGGACTGACTGCTTCATTGTCACTAACTAGCGATATATTAATTATAAGTCTGTCTATCCTTAAAAAAATATTAGAAGGGCAGTGCCCCCACCCTACCCCGCCCCCCACGTGTGCCCTCTGGGGGTTCCGGCGCCTCCCGACTCTTCCTCTCCAGTAGCTAAAGAAATGATAAGAACGGCGTCAGCTGTGAGCCTCGGTCATGTGGCTGAGCCCCTAGGTGGGGAGACCCCGGGGCTTGGTGCCCCCCACCATGGGCATTCACCACCTGGTGGGGGCAGGGCTGATGGCAGATGACAGGACAGATGGGATAGGGTGGAGGCAGGCTGGGTCGGTGGCCATCACTGGGGGCTTCGCTCAGACCCTCATCTGGGCAGACCGCCTCCGGGAAAGCTTGGACCTGTGTAGGGGTGGGGAAGGGTGGTCACAGCCTATGTCAGGGAAGGCAGAAGGCTGGTGAGAGGTGCAGCCCCTCCCTGGGGGCGCCCGGCCCTGCACGCCCCTGCTCACTTTTCAGCCCTTCCCCCAAAAACCCATTGTTGCCATGGAGTCAGCCCCAACTCCTGGCACCTCCGTCTGTTAGAGCAGAACTGTGCTCCACAGGGTTTTCAGGGGCTGATTTTTCAGAGGTTAGTTGCCAGGCCTTTCTTCACAGGTGCCTCTGGGTGGACTCAAACCACCAACTTTAAGCTGAGCAGCTGAGCAGATTAATGTTTAGCATTCCTCTTTTCACCCCAAACAGAGGGGTTTAACCTGTTTCCTGCAAATACTTGTGGCAGCCCTCTGCCTGTCCCTCCCCACTGATTTGTATAAAGGCATGGAGGAAAGTTTCCAGAAATCTACAGTCTGTGTTTTTTCTCCTTTCATCAAGGCCCATTCTGGGGTCTAAACCCTTCTTGAATAGAAATGACCCCACGCAAGCATCGACATCCCCACGAACACCTGCACTCCCTTCTTTGGAACACTCGGGTGGTGCCCTGGAGGCCGGAACCTCATCAGGGTCCCCAGCAGACCTCTGCTGAGGCCGCATGGGGAAGGGGCACCCCGCCCGCGTCCCCACGCACCGTATGGTCCCGGCCAGGAGGGGGTTGAAGGCGTATAGCCAGTCATGCATGTCCTTGTCGCTGTTGGCCTGCAGCAAGATCCCACGGTGCTCCGTGCACACGGCAAACGTGTTAGGTGTCTATAGTTGGCGGGGAGGTGACTGGTGAGACCTGAGGTCTGCACTGACCCCCAGGGCTCAGGCTGGGGGGTAAGGACCCCACCAGGAAAGCTCAGGGATAAGGGGGCAAAAATGGCACCAACACCAGGGGCTAGAGAAACTGAACACAGGCTTCGACCCCTTCTGGAAACCTGACCCCACAGCTCCCAACCCAGGGGCACCCCACAGGGAGCATCACCCCTCCCGGGTTCCCTTCCCTGCTGGCCGGGGTGGTGGCCACCAGGCCCATCAGTGGTGGTGGACATGCCAGATGGTTGAATTCACACTGCCCTCCCCTCCACCCTCCCACGGAGGGAGTCCGACTCGTAGATTCCCCCTGCAGGCTGCAGCAGACACCTGACCCAGACAGCAGGAGCGCCTTCCCCTGGGGCCTCCATGGCTCAGCGAGGAGCAGGGTAAAACCCAGGAGCAGGAGGTCAGCGCCCACCGCGCTGCCCGCCCCGGTCTCAGTGCTGCCTCACCCTGGTCTTCACCAGGACTCTGCAGGCAGGCAGAGACCCCAAGATGGTGGGGGGCTGGCCATCAGGTGGGCAGGCGAGCCCAGCCCTCCTCTCCGGGGCTCTGGGCCCCGCTCGCACCCTGAGCCAGCTGGGCTCACCTTGAGCATGGCCTGCTGGTCCTCACTGTACTCCACCTGGGCAGTGGACAGGTTGAGCACGAACCTCTCCACGCTGTCCTTGTCACTGTTGTACATGTAGGCATAGGGGCGCCGCACCACCACAAAGCGCTTGGCCCAGCCGGCTGTGTGCGGCTCCAGGAAGTGCAGGTAGCCCTTCTTGGAGACAATGGGGCTGGGCGGGGAGGGGTGGGGGGGATAACCTGCTTACTCAGGTGTTCCAGGCAGTCAGTAGGGGACCCCAACCAGGTCCTCCATGACTCCCGAGCCAGGCCCCACGGCAGAGCCAGCCCCAAGGAAGAGCATCCAGAGCCGGGTGGTGGGGGCACTGGCAGACCCTTCTGTGGGGCTGGGACCACAGCCATTGGCCAGCCCCTCATCTTCCAGCTGTTAAGGGTGGGCTTAAGGAAGCTAGAGACGCCCCCTTGGGCCTGACACCGAGGCCTGACCCCACCCAGCTTGTTGCAGCCTCCTCAAGGCTGGAGGGCCAAGGGGCCTTGTCCAGAGAGGTCGAGCCAGCCAGTGAGCAGAGGCACCAAAGCCACCCTCCTGCAGGGCTGCCCACCAGGGCGGACGTGGCTGACACATCCTCTTTCCTGCTACTGTCTGCCCACTGCCCACACCGGCCAGTGAGCACAGAGCCTCCCCCCACCCACGGCCCAGGGTGCTGCCTGACCCTCCTGGTGCAGAGCTGGCCTCGCTTGCAGGCTGGGGTGGATGCCTGGCCCCCAGGCCCCCTGTTTGGGGCAGGTCCAGGCTAGACGGCCTTACACACCTGACCCTGATCTCCTGGATGTCGGGCACTAGCAGACGCTGGGGCTCCTTGTCCGTCTCTGTGGTCTGGGTGGGGGAGGGGGACTTCTTGGTGTCCACCTCAGGCACTGGCTCGGGCTCCGGGCTGGCTGGCCGAGAGCAGGGCTGTGGGGTCCTGGGAAGCAGAGGGGACGGATGTGTCCCTGTTAGATGATCCTCACTGGGCCAAGCCAGCCCACCTGGGGTCCCCCGCACGCCCAGACACAGGTAAGCCCCCACCCCCACCTGTGTGGGCCAGCCCTCACCCCTGCCCCTGCAGCAGGGCAGCTGAGCTGAGGGTGCCTGGACCCCAGGGCTATGTAGGCACCACGGGGAGGGCTCCCCTACTGACCCCAGTGGCTGGCCAAGGGGCACAGCTGACCATGTAGGCTACTGCTCCCCCCCGGCCCCCGCCCCAATAAAGCGGGCCCAGCATCTCCTCATCCTGTGACATGCTCAGGGAACCCATGGCACTGCCAGGCCCAAGTGACTGGACCTTGGGGGGGGGGGGCAATGCCTACTTCTATCGTTTTTAAAACAAAATTTGGAAACCCCAAGGCACTTTAAAAACAAGAGCAGAAATTGCCAGCAACAGAAACACTTTATAATCGGTGCCTATATACGACTGGTTTATACCCGTCCCATCTGTTTGCAGCCTGGTTTTTCTCCAGAGTGTTTACGAACTCAGATCCGTGGAAAGGGTGGGATTTTTACAGCTCTGGTGTTGGCCACTTTAGCAGACAGGCCGTCTGAAAGGTAACCACGCCCAGGGCTGTGATGGAGGTGGAGGGACAGCACTCCCACAGTGAGGGGCGCACTCTGCCGCTCCAAGTCCTAGTCTCGGCCACTGTCACTGGTCATGATGCCGGAAGCTTCTACAGGCACCGGCGATCACTCACCTCAGGTCAGTGTTGTAGCGCCCTTCGACCAGGGAGGGGCAGGTGGAGGAGGGTGTGAGCGTGGCTGCTCCGAGAGGGGACATGGAGGGGTCCCGCAGCAGGGTGACGGACATCTCAGAGAGCTGAGGGAAGGGGAGAGAGTGCCTTTCCTGGGGGCCTGGGGCAGTGTCCCGCCCACTGTGCGAGGGGACACCCCTCGGTGTGGACTTGGCCTCCCCCTCCTCCATCTCTGCTGGTGTTCCTCCTGCTCAGGAAGACAGGCTCGGCCCGGAGGACGCTGCCTCTGTCCCTCTCAGCACCCGGCTTCCCAGGGCCAGGTCCCCAGGCCCTCAGAGGGGCGTCCCTGGCACCCCCACCCACCTTGCTCTCGCTGGCGCTGATGCAGACGTGGCTGTGGGTGTACTCTCTGTTGAACGTGTGTGTGAGGAGACGCAAGCACTGTCAGGGAGGGGACAGCATCGTCAGGACCCCCTAGACCTGGCAGACAGTCGGGGGCCACAAGGGCAGAAGGTCGAGGTGGGCAGCATCCCCTCAGGAGGTAGGGAGAGGCAGGGAAACCTCAAGGTCAGGCCCAGCACAGGGAGAGGGCCAGAGTGGCAGCTGTGCCTGGGGTGGTGAGCTGCCCATTCAAGGGGGTATTCAAGGGGGTGAATCACAGCTGGTGGAGGAGGCTGTAAAAGGCCCCAAGATCCCAGGGCAGGTTGAGAAGTGAGCAAGGGGACTCTAAGAGCCCCCATTTCCCTCTCCCGGTGGGGTGGCCCCAGCCAGAAGCCAGCTGCAGAGAAGCCCCAGAGCAGAGGTCCAGTGCCCAGCTGTGCTGCTCCCAGCCCAGCCCACCTTGACGGCCAACTCCCGCTGCCTCTCGTTGGGGACCTCCAGGGGTGATGGCCGGCCCTCGGCCGAGAGAGGAGAGGAGGCACCAGAGGAGCTGCGAGATTCGGAGTCCTCACTATAGATGGGCGACAACACCTCGGGGCCGGGCCGCTGGGTGGTCTCCAGCTTCTCCCGCAGGAGCAGGTAGTGCCTGGTCTTCTCCACCTGCCCAGGATGGATGGGCGGCCTCACTCACTGCTGCCCGGGGTGCAGCCACCCTGGCCTCCATCGGGGCTCCTCCCCACCCCATCCCCTGGGTGCTGCCCCATCCTCCAGGACTCCTGAGACCCCAGGCATCATCCCACCCCTCCCCGGGCCAGCTCACCCTCCCTCCCATTCCCCACCAGCCCTCCCCCTACCTCCTGCGGGACCCCTCCCTGAGCCCTGCCCCACCTCCCCGGCCACCTACTCTCCGGCCCCCTCCCTGGACGCTGTCCCACCTCCCCCCACTTCCTGGCCCCCTCCCTGGATGCTGTCCCACCTCCCCCTACTCCCCAGCCCCCTCCCTGGACGCTGTCCCACCTCCCCCCACTTCCCGGCCCCCTCTCTGGACGCTGTCCCACCTGCCCCTGCCCTTCCACCCTACCTCCTGCAGCAGGCTGAGCTTCTCCAGCTCCCACTGGTGGTCCAGGATGAGGCTGTCACTCCGCGGCCTCCAGCCTGCCAGGTTCTCCTCACCACGCACGTAGGCCACAGACGTGTCCAGCACCCGCCTGCGGCGTCGCTGCATCCCTAGAGGACAACCCAGGGTCAAGTGCATCCAACCATAGCCCGGGGGCGACCTGAGGTCAGGCGCTTCCGACCACTGCCTGAGGGGCCATGGGTCCAGGCCCTACCACCACTCACTCCGGGGCCATTCTGGCTGCTGGAGTCCTGTCCCCTCTGGGATCAAGATTGGACTGTACCGCCGGGCCCACCCCCACCCCCACGCCCAGAGCCCCCCAGACCCTGTGCTGCAGGTGAAGAGAGAGCATCAGATGAGGGCTGTGTTAGACCCACTGCCCGACCGTGACCCCTACCCCTTGCTGGCCCCTCAGGGTGGCCACGGGAGGCACCCAGTCTGACCTTCACGCCACCCTCACCTCCCTGACCCCTTGGTTCTCAGAGTAAGCCAGGGCTGCAGGTGCACACGTGCATGGCAGGTGAGGCCACCTGATGATAGCAGAGCTTCCAGGGACCCTGCCCCAATACTCCACAAGGTGCGCCACCCCCACTGGAGGGTGGGGCGCCTACCTGGGCTGCCTGCGTCGGCCACGTGGCTCAGGCTGAGCTCATACACGCCCGTCACGCGGTTGCTGTGGGGGCAGAGGGGGCGACGTCACCCCAGCACGAAGAGGGGTGCAGATGGCGGGCCCCCTCCCACTTCACCATGCCTGCTGGCACGAGTCCCACCATACTGAGCCCTAGGTGGCCTCGCTGGGTGACCGCCACACGGGTGGGGGTGTCGGAATCCCCATGCTGCAGGCCGAGGCAGACAAACACCCAGCCCCTTCCAGCCCTAGTACTGGAGGTTACCCGGAAGCAGGGAAGCAGCAGGGACCAGGGCGAGTCCCCCTCCCATCCAGGTCCCCCATTGCTGGGGTACCTAGTGCCAGGGCCGCTCCCCCATGGCGTCCATCAGCCCTTGCCCACCTCGCTGCTCACCTCTCTGAAGCCCTCAGGCTCCCACTGCCGAACAGGTTTCGGATGGATCGAGAGGCGGGCAACTTGGCATCCCGGGAGTAGAAGACCATGCAGAAGTCCTTGGTGACGACGGCCGGCTGCGTGCAGTTCTCCATCTGGGGGGTGAAGGGCGGGGCGGGCTCGGCATGGGGACACCGTGTGCCCCCCAACCCTGCCCCGACCTCCCCCTGGGGGCCCAGGCTTGGCCTCAGGCCAGGCAAAATCTCTCCTCCTCCCCAAGACAACTGCCACAGGAAGAGAGTACCAAGGTCCTGCTGCCAGCCAGGGTGCCTGGGACAGGGTGTTAGGGCATGGGGTCCCCAAAGGCCCCCAGACAAGGCTCCTCGGCAGCACAGACCCCGGCAGCTGGTGAGGAGGGTGTCAGGCCCTGCCTGTGCACAGAGACCCCAGACACCCTGGAGACCACTTCACAGCAGGCCGTGCTAACTTTCACAGTCCTGCCTTCTGGCTTCCTGACGTTTATAGTAACTCTGTTGTGTGGACACCTGCTGATGGGTTGAGCAGCTAGCTAACTGTGTCTTCATCACCGTCCCAGGAGGCACTCACACGCCGTCCCCATGTGACAGACCAGGCACTCAGGCTCCAAGGAGAGGTGGCGTCCCACTGGCTATCCACTACAACCTCCCTACCCCTCACTACTGCAGTGCCCAGCTAGAAACGCCCATACTGCCAGTGTCCTGTACTTCAAAGGAAGGCCACGACCCAGCACTGGGCTGCTGACTCTGTGGGTGGGGGGGTCCTTCAGCTTCTGAGCTGCCTGGAATAGTGATGCAACGTGTGGTGGTGTTGCAGCCATCTTTCGACCCCGAGGACAAAATCCACACACTACAGATTGAAGAGTGGGTTAACTCCAAGCATGCCCATTAGATACATGGGTTTAAACTGAGGACTTGAGAAGTATCTGGGGTTGTCCAGAGCTAACCAAACAAAAAAACCCAATTGCTGTAGGGTTGATTTTGATTCATAGCATCTGCTCTATAAAGATTAAAGTGAACCCACTGCCATCAAGTCAACTTCAACTCACAGTGACCCTATAGGATAGAGTAGAACTGCCCCATAAGGTTTCCAAAGCTGTAAATGTTTATGGAAGTAGATCGCCACACCTTTCCACCACAAAGCAGCCGGTGGGTTGGAACCGCCGACCTTTTGGTTAGCAGACAAGTGCGTAACCGCTGCACCACCAAAGCTCCTTCCATGAGGATTACAGCCTTGGAAATCCTATGCGACATTTCTACTCTGTCCTATGCGGCCACTATGAGTTGGAATCGACTCGATGGCAATGGGTTTGGTTTAATCTTTAGGGAGGCTGCTTGCTAGGTCTTTTCTCCAGCGGAACAGCTGGTGGGTTCTAAGCTTAACCACTGCACAACCAAGGCTCCTTCCAAGGCTAACGAGCACCCTCATGTCCCCTGTGTGAGCACCCCAGGCTTGCGAGGATGGGTGATTTGTGGGGAGGGCCCCGGACATAGGACTCTTGCCTCAATGTAGGCAGAGAGGGTCATGTAGATTTTCTCCCGGTAAGGGGTGACCCGGTTCAGCAGGAGAGAGTTGTGCATGGAGCTGTCCCACGCGGCCTCAAACTGGTAAAATGTCCTGGAAGGAAGCAGACATGAGGTAAAGGTAACCGTGTGTTGCCGCTCTCAGCTGGGAGGGGACATGCAGACAGACAGACAGACACAGGGAGAGCCAAGGAGGTGCCTAGGAAGGCTGGGATCCTCCTTACTCAGGACCCAGGGTGCCGCGAGGGGCCTCCAGTGCCCTTCCAGCTCCACGCAGGCGCTCGGTGGGTGGGAACAGAGTCCTCCCAGCCCCACGCGGGCGCTGGGTGGGTAGGAACAGAGTCCTTCCAGCTCCACGCGGGTGCTGGGTGGGTGGGAACTTGGTTGCTGCAGCCCTCTGGCTAAGGCTGGAAGAGGAGGGTGGTGGAGAAAAGAAGGGCAGAGAGGAGAGGGAAGGGAAGACAGGGAGGGTGTGGAGCGGAGAAGAGAGGGCAAGAGAGGAGGAGGGATGGGATGGGAGGGGACTGGGTGGCCCGGCCCCAGCCCAGCCTTGGTCTGAGTAAGGAGGCGCCTTCACCTCTCCCTGGATCTGAGGGGACCTGGCCTGGGCTTGCCGAGAACCTCCCTGGGCCAGCCCCAGTGCTGTCCATGTGGGGACAAAGCACCCACTGGGGGAACGGATGCGTTGAGTGGAAACCGGGGAGGCGGCCCCGCTGTGAGTGAGCAGGTCTCTACTTGGTGCTAAGGAGAGCCACCTCTCCTCTCTGTCCCTGATCTCCAGCCCGGAAAGGTGACGAGGGAGTGGGACCACAGACGACCAACCCCTCCTCAAGCCAGCTCGGCCCACCCAGGAGGTCCCACCAGGCTCTGGACACACCCGGTGCCCCCTCCTCTGAAACAAGGCTTTCTGTTATAGGACAGTTTCTGTTCCCAACCCGTCCGAATGGTCAGTAAAGCCAGTCGCCATCAAGTCAACTCCGACTCCTGGCAACCCCACGTGTCAGGTGAGAACTGTGCTCCGTAGGGTTTTCAGTGGCTGATTTTTCTGAAGTAAACTGCCAGGCCTTTCTTCCGAGGCACCCCAGGTGGACTCAAACATCCAACCTTTCAGTCAGTAGCCGAGTGCATTAACGCTTTGCACCACCAGGGACTCCAGTCCTGCCGTGGGCCTGGGCTCGCGGAGGGCCATTCACTGTGAGGTTGGGAATTTACCTTGATCCAAAGGCCCCGGGTGGCCCCCTCAGCTTCCCTGGTTTCCATCAAAGCATCCTCACAAACACACAGCTTCACAGAGACATGTCAGCGCAAACAGTGAGGGTAGCAGCTCGCACCCCAACACGGCCAGGCCTTTCCCACGTTCTGGGTCCCCCGGGGCACCCAGGTAAGGCACCCAGCCTCTCCTGGGCAGAGCCAGCTCCCCTTGGGCATGGCCACGTTGGGGCACAGACAGTGCCACCACCGCCAACTACCCCAGAGCCAGTCCAGGGACACAGGGACACGGAGTGAGTAGAGGGACGGGGCGGGGCCACTACCACACACGTCACCAGGGACAGAGCTCCAGAGGACAGTGAAGACAGGGAGCCAGAGGGGGTGGAGGGGAACGTGAGCAGAAGGGATCTAAGAAGCGGAAGAGGACAGACCAAGCAAGGGTGGAAGAGAAAAGTGGGGTGTACCTAGTGTCATTTCCGAGTGACAGGCTAAAGCGGAGGCAGCCCGGCACACACACGACACACACAGAAGAAATGAGAACGTCAGAACGCGTGTCAGCCACATGGTGCCCGGGCGCGGCAGGCGTGTGGGGGCGTGCCCTGTGCCCCCCACTCTCCCCGTGAAGCCTGGCAGCATGGATACCCCCTCGCCCAGTGTCTGCAGGGAGAACCACCACTGAGGCCGGGAGACACCTCCCCTCCGAGCAGGGACTGCCGGGGCCGGCCCCGGGGTCTAGAGCCAGAGCCCAGGACACCTCAGGAGGCCAAGAACACCCTCCAGATGCCTGGCTTCAAACACCACCATGCCACTTCACAGCCAAGTGACTTCTGGGGGCCACAAAACGTCTCTGCCTCCGCCAGTGCAGCAGGGCTGTGACGTCCCTCCACACGGGAACACGGTGTCAGTGAGAGGGAAGGACTGATGAGAGGTTTGAACTGCGACTCTAAAAGCGTCAATTACACTACATCCGCCCCCACCGCCTCCGTCTGCTCTCTCGGTGGCCCTGTGCAACGCGTCTGTGTGACCTGGAACTGGTCACGATCAGCGGCAGAGATGCTCAGCTCAGTGAGTGTGTGTTTTTAACCCGACACTAACTGGGAGGGGGTAGCCACAGCGTCACAATCACACCTGTGACCTGACCCGTGCCAGGCCCCCTGCTGGGAGATTTCTGTGCCCCGTCTCACTTAATCCTCGCCACAACTGCGTCGGGCTATCATGGCCCCCATGTTCCGGGAAGGTTCCAGGGTGCTCGGCCACTTGCCCACATTCACACACTTAGCAAAAGGCCCAGCCAGGCCACCCAGAGCCCAGCCTCACCTCCAGGCTCTGGGCCCACTCCTGGCTCTGGGACCAGGCCTGCCTTCCCCCACCTCCGCACCTCTGCTTGTCCCCTGTGCCACTGCCATGATGGCTCTGTGCCCCGCAGAACGGGGCTCTGGGCAAGGAGGCTCAAGCAAGACCGCATCTCGGGGCCCTCACCCTCGCTTTTCCTCTCAGTGCCCTGAGCGCAGTCTACTGTCCACCGAGGAGCTGACGAGCTCACCTATCGAATGGAGAAGGAGCTCACGTATAGGAAAGACCAAGGCGCACATGTTCTAGTACAGGGGCGAGGAGCCCCGGCCCACCTGCTCAGGTATGGGGGTGAGGAGCCCCAGCCCACCTGCTCAGGTACAGAGTAGGGAGCCTCATAGAGGCCAGTGAGCTGGAGTCCTCCTTGATCCCTGTTGCAAAGGAGAACCAGCTCCCTCTTCCTTGGCGCCTCCACTGGTTGCCCCCCAGCCTGAGACTTTCTTTGCTTACCTTACCCAGAACCCGATCTAGGGTGGAGTTGGGGGGTGGTTTGGAGACCAGCCTGCATGCCACCCTCCAACGCACTACGCTGTTGTGAACCTAAAAACTTGACAACTGTGACTTCAAACCTTGCGCAGGATAAGATCTGACTGACAGGCCTGGGCATTGCCATGTGTGAAGCATATAGCCTCCAAATCAGGCCCCTCCCCAGGGACACCCTGTGTTGCTCTGAGAACAGGGAACTGCCTGAGCAGGCTGCAGCCACCCTGGCCAATCCGACCCGCCCTCAGAACCTAGCCAGCATGCTGCCTCCTCCAAGGAGCCCTCTCTGACTTCCAGGGAGACCTAAGTCCCTGCTTTGGCCCTGCAGGGCAGGGTTCCCATCTCCGTCGTATGCACCACCACTGCAGTTTTTCGTTACAAGTCCCATTTCCTTCTGGGAGCAAGGGGCTAGGGGTATCTGCCTTACCTGGCTCAGGGCCCTAAAACTAGCACAGCCCCAGCCTGTAGCCCCTTTGGAAGCAGGCACGTCTGCACACTTGCCCAGGGAACATGCGAGCAAGAAAGTCCAGCTCCACTGCCCTAAGGGTCTCCTTGTGGCCGCAGTGGCCTTCATCCACAGCTGCTCAGGCACACTCACAGGGACGTCTGTCCTGCCCCCCATGGCTATCATGGCCAGACCTCAGAAAGCCCCGGCTGGGCACCCACCCTACCCTGAAGGGTCAGGCACATCTTCCATTGACTTTAAGGCTCAATACGCCTGCGTTGGAGATTTCTGCTGCTCGTTCATGAAGATGCTGTCCTCCTTTCAAACAAGCCAACCCACAGAACCACCTCCAGGAAGCCTGGCTGGAAGCCCATGGGCCCCGACTCCCATTCGGAATGGATTTGAGTTCTTGTGGCACTTGGAAGCCAGCGCGGGCAGGGGCCTTGCTTGATCCAGCAAAGATTCACAGCTCCTTGCCCAGGAGCCTGTGGGGCGCCTGAGTCCCTGACAGCCCTAGCCTCTCCATGACTTTACCACCTGCCTACTTTTCAAATGCTGGTGCTCTGGCCATGGCCAACAAGTGTGGCTGGAGGCACCATCCCTCCTCCCGGCCTGGCCAGGCGAGAGGATCACAGGCAGAGAGGGAACTTGCTGGAGCCTGAGTCTGCCGTCGGCCCCTCCCCGTCCTTCACTCCTGGCGAACTGCCTGCTAGGCCCCTGCCCCTCTTTTCTCTTTCACCTTGCACAGAGGGCCTGGTCCTCAGGAGCCGGTGCAGCCACAGGCAGCCTGGCTCACATGCAGAAGCGCTGGCTCTGCGCAGCCAGGTGCAGTCAGCACAGGGCAGGCAGGGCTCAGGGCGGGAGGAGCGGGGGCCAGCCAGTCTCTACAGAGAACAAGATGCTAGGAAAGCAGCCAAACTCAAGAGTGAGGGGCAGGAGGGGCTCAGCCAAGAAGATAAAGGAGAGAAGCGATTAAAAAAAAAAAAAAACCGAAGGAATACCCCAAGGAAATGAAAATAAAGGAGACAGGAGAAACAGAAGAGAAAAAGTGAGCAACTGTGTGAGGAACCCAAAAAGCTGAAGCTAAAGGTGATGTTCGGGATTGTGGGGTGGCGGGGGGGGGGGGCTGGGGAAGGCGGGAGGAAGAGGAGGCTGAAGTAAAGCCAGGGAGAGAATGATACCTAGGCAGGTCCGAATCAAGAAACTGCCTGCAAAACACAAACATCACACGTTAGTGAGGCCGGGCGGAGGGCCGGGTGGAGGGCCGGGTGGAGGGCAGAGGACTGGGCAGAGGGCAGAGGGCCAGGCAGAGGGCTGGGCAGAGGGCCGGGTGGAGGGCAGAGGCCAGAGGGCAGAGGGCAGAGGCCAGAGGGCAGAGGCTGGGCAGAGGGCAGAGGCTGGGCAGAGGGCAGAGGCTGGGCAGAGGGCAGAGGGCCAGGTGGAGGGCAGAGGGCAGAGGGCAGAGGTCTGGGCAGAGGGCAGAGGTCCGGGCAGAGGTCTGGGCAGAGGGCTGGGCAGAGGGCTGGGCAGAGGGCAGATGGCCAGGTAGAGGGCAGAGGTCTGGGCAGAGGACAGAGGGCAGAGGGCTGGGTGGAGGGCAGAGGGCAGAGGTCCGGGCAGAGGGCAGAGGGCAGAGGGCCGGGCAGCGGGTGGGGCAGAGGGTTGAGTGGAGGGCAGAGGGCAGAGGGCTGGGCAGAGGGACGGGCAGAGGGCAGCGGGCAGCGCAGCAAGTGGGTGCTGCAGAGGGAGCCAGAGGCTCTGGCGGCCACATCCGGTGGCCACTCTGAGGGGAAGGCAGCCAAGCATGGCCTCTCAGCCGGGAAGGGTGAGACAAAGCACAATGGTAGGCTGGCCCTCGGCCGAGCCAGGTCTGGGTCTCAGAGTCTCGGCATTTGTGGGTAGAGGAAAGCTGGACTCCCCACGGGACCCATCATGGCCACAAGCCAGGGAGGAGGGGCCCTGTCTGCCTGGCCAGCTGAGCCCCCACGGTGGAGGGTTCTGAGACTTTTCTGGGCAGGGCTGCGGGTGGGGCGGTCCTGAGGCAGCACCAGCGTGGGCAGAGCCAAGCAAGGCCTCCAAGTAGCTGAGGGCAAGGTCTACTCCCGTCAGCCACGGGCCTTCCTCTGTCCATGGTCCTAGGGCCTGGGCCCTGAGGTGGGTTGGGCAGACCCCAGAGCTGCCGGCCTCACTTCTCACAGCTCACAGGGAGCGGGAGGGAAGCCCCTTCAGCAATGGACTCCAGGGCCAGGGCCTGGGTCCTCGGGCCCCAGGAACAGAGATAGACCCAAGGACAGGCCCCCAGCTGCTGTCTCCTAAGCTCCCCTCTGACTCAGCCCTGGGACTAGCTTCTCCCCCACCCCGCTGGGCAGTCCAGGGGCCAAGCTGGCCAGGAGGACGGGCAGACCCCAGAACACAGCACTGGGCCTCAGTCAGGGAGCTCGAGGCGGGAAGGGCCAGAGATACCCATCATCCCACCCCCCTCTTTGTGCCCTCCACCCCCCAGATGCTCAAGAAGCCAGGAGTTTCTGGGGCTAAGGGACAGTCAGAGGTCAGGGGGAACACCGAGGTCACCTCCCAGGCTCCAAAGCATGGCTTAGCAAGGCAGACAGACCCCTCCCAGAGGCCCAGGCATGGTTGCCCACATCCCTTGGGTGGCCCTGTGGGGCAGTCCCTACAACTCTCTGCTGCTCCCAAGGCCAGAGCACGCCCCTGCGGGGCCCCAGGCCCACCCTCTGCATGAAGTCTTAGCTCCCAGGTGTGACACCTCCACCCTGGCCTGCCTTTAAGTGGAACACAACTCCCAACCCAGCATCCTTCACCCACTGGACATAAGCAACAGGGTAAGCTCTTCTGGAAGGCCCCTGCCCATTGGCCCCACTGCCCCCCTGCACTGCCCACCCCACAGCCCCTCAGAACACAGCCAGCTCCCACCCTGAAGCTGCTGCTCTGCTACCGGCACGGAGGAGGTTCTCTTAAAGTTCACCTCCCACATCCGTGAGGAAACCAAGCTCTGTCTGAACACAGAAGTCGAAGGAACAGGACGCGACCCCCAGGATCCTCTTCTCCTGTGGGACAGGCCTCCTCCTCCTCACCCCTCTCCGAGCACAGCGGGCCCTCAAAGATGGTTTTCCTGCAAACTCAGGAGCAGTGGGCAGACGCCCCTAGCTAGAGCCCTGAGAGTCAGCTCCACCTCTGTGTCCGGGGGGGATGAGGGGTTGGGAGTGGCCCTCGGGGAGCCCCCAGCACACACTCAAACTCTTTCATCTCCTCAAACTCCTGGAGAGCTGGCTTTGCAGATGTGGTCACAGCACCTGACGTACCCACCAGCACCGACCAGACAGGCGTCTCGCCCACCTGTGAGCTGAAGCGGCCCCACCCTTCTCAGAGTCTGACTGCACATGCGCCCCCGGCACATCCCACACCACTGCAACCACAACCACTCTGACCGCCCAACCAGGGGGCTCTGGCAGGCTCGAGCGCCTGGCTCATGGCCCTGCCCACAGCCCCAGGTGTGGCCAAGGAGAGGCCCAGGCAGGGCTCCAGCTACAAGCTCTCGGCCACCTCCCCCAGGAGCCCCAAGAGTAAAAGCCCAGTGACAGGGAGGATGCGTCAAGCCATGCCCTGTGGGCCCACCACCTCCAGGTGCAGGGGCAGGCAGAGCACAGGACCTCACACAGCCTGCCTCCGAGAAGCTCAGGACCCTGTCCCAGAGTCTGTGCAGTGTCACCCTCTGGCATGGGCCTACAAGTCTGTCCACCTACCCATGACACTCCCAAGGACAGGACTCTGCCAGCCACATCTGCTAGAGAACCCCACGAAGAGGCATGGATGAGTGTGACTGCAGACAAGCGAGGCCACCAGGCCCCCTCACTGCCCAGCACCCTCGTTGTTAGTGCAATTAGTGGAGCCTAGTATCCTGACCCAGGCCCGACCCCAGGGAGCAGGGGCAGAACCCACCACCACCCCACAGGGACTCACCGGTCATCCTGGGCGGGGTGAATGTACCCAGATGAAAGGATGTTGAGAGACAAGATGTTGGGGTCGATCAAAGACTCGTCGGTTTCTGGGGTGTTCCGGATGCGACCTGCGGGAACGCAATGTGTTACCTCAGGGGGGGCTGGTGGGGTGCTCTCTCTGCCACTGTCTCCACCTGGCAGGGACCAGGAGACTGTGATTCTGCATCTGGGGGCCAACTCCACATGGCCAGAGAGGACTCTGAGGTCAGAGGCTGGCCCCATGCCATTTGTCCACAGGCTCCCATTCATTCCAGCTTCCTCCCTCCTGAAGTCCCAGTTCTGAGCATCTCAGCCATAAACTCTGTGTCCATCCAGGTCTCTTTCCCTTTTCCCTTCTTCTTTTCCTGTCTGTCTTTCTGTGTTTCTCTCTGTATCTATATTTCTGTCTCTGACTCTTCTTTTCTTCCTCTCTGTATGTCTCTCTATCCTGGCAAGTGGTGCCTGCAGCAGGGCATCTCATAAGACACCTGTGCCTGGGTGGAGGCTCATTTGGTGACTTCACCCTAATGGTAACAGTTAAATTGGCCTCTTGTTTATCCAAAGGCAAAAACAAACACCAGAAAGTATCTTTGTTATGGGAAGAGGGTCACTGTCCCCCACCCCGACTCCCACGTGCAGTGGAAGTGAAACACAGGACTGGCTAGATTTGTGCTTCCACACACACTGGGAACTGCCCGGAGCCCCCTTCTGGAACCTTCTTGATCCTGCCTGGCAGCAGTATCCAGATTCTGAGAGGAGGCAGATGTAGGCTCTCCCCAAGGCGCCCTTTCTCCAGTTTAGGGTGGGGCTAGCTTGAGGGTGCATCCCCCATGCTGCAGGCAGACAGGGTATCCACAGCCAACCTCCAGGCTGGGGTTCAAATGCAGGCGGGAGCTCACCCAGAATCAGCCTCATGCCTCACTGAGCCTAACAGGGGAGCCCAGCCTGTAAAACCGATGCCCGTAGAGCCACCCTGGTCAGGGTGGAGATGGGGGGATGTATGGATGCAGGAGCTGGGGTCCTGCTTCTCATTGTCTGCACCTCCAACCCAGCCCCAGAAGGTCTTATCCAGAGCTCCCATGAGCATCGTGGCCACCGCGGGGTCCCTGCTTATCACTCACTGGGAACAGGGGAGGTCTCGTCCCTTTTTCTGAGCCCCCCCATACCATGTCCAGGTCACTGGGCCCAGAAACCCTCACAGCTCTTGCTCCACTGGGGTCTCACAGGGGAGGGGGCACTGGGGTCGGAGGAAGCACGTGAACAGTGAGTTCAGGGTCCTGGGGGGCCAGAAGAGAGGCTTAGATCCCCCCAGAAAGACTCCACTGCCCTGGAACTGTGCCCAAGCACACATCGGCTTGATTTAAGACTCCCAGAGAGGCAACTTGGTGGGACTGGTGTTGACAACAGCATCTCCAAAAATCCCTTTACGTAGTGCCCCTCCCACACACAGATGCCCCTCTCCAGGCTCTGACCTGGGGCCCAGGGGGCAGCCCCAGAGACACTGGTCTGGAGCCACCACCCAGCCACAGGCACCGAGGGTGGAGCTGCGGGGGGGACCTGGGGGCCTCCTGCCCACCAGACACATGAGTGGACAGTTGACCCTGCCCTCCATGATGCAAATGGGAAGGTAAACTCCAACAGCTGGCAAAGGAAACCTGAGGAGTGGAAGGAAAATGCCTGACACCCTTGGTGATCCAGCAGAAATTCGGGGATCATCACTTGGCCCAAGGTTCTCCCCTTCAGGTCAAGTGGTAGCCGCGAGCACACAGCAATAGGGGCAGGGCTGCGTTAGAACGCGGGTGTCTGGCTGGGGCTAGTGTTCACACCCCGGCCCCGCTCACCCACGACCAGCTCGCGCACTTCCTTCCAGCGGATGTGGCTGCCGGTCTCGTGCAGCAGTGTCACGGTTATCCGCCTCTGGATTCCCTGCAGGGGTCAGGAGAGAGGGCCATCAGACCACCTGGGGCCACGTGGGCATGGCCTTGGAGTGGGGAAGCCAACCCGACCCGGACCTCACGGGGCGGGACCTGGGCCAGGGGCGGGGCCTGGGCCTGGGGCGGGGCCTGAGCCGGGGGTGAACGCAAAGGTTAGGTGGGGCCGTCAGAGTGCGGTGGCGGTGGGCTGCACACCTGGTGAAGCAGGAAGGTTCCCATACAGGGCATACCCCCTCGGTGGTCCACCACAGCTGGGATGTAACTGCAAGAGAAAGATGGTAAAGCGCTGGCCCCGCCTCCCTTGTCCCCTCTTGACGCCCAGCACAGCCCCTGGTTCCGGAGTGGTCAAGAGGTGGAGAACCAGGACACATCAGTCGCTCCCTAGGTCAGAGATGGAGTCTACGGAAACCAGAGCCTGCGGGGCACAGAAACCCTCCCTGGGCCGCAGCGCCCATCACCCACCCAGTTCCCCCCACTGCGCCAGGAGGCTTAGGGCAGGACGAGGTCAGGCCACTCCAGCAGGCCGTCTCCTGGCTTCCCCTTGCCCCTACAGATTCACAGCCTACAGCCAGAGGGCTGTGATAGAGTCGGCCACGCACCCCCAGGCCTGAGGCTCCCTCCAACTCAGGGCCAAAATCCAAACTGCCCCCTGCCCGGGTGGTGGCCCTGCACCTTCCCCCCCCACCCCAAGGCCTCGCCTGCCCCACTCCAGCAGCAGCAGGGGCTCTGTGCTAGTCCCCACACAGCAGGAGATGCCCCCTCACCCCTACCCCTGCCCCGCCTTTGCGCAGCTGTTTCCCCCCAGCACCCGCCCCGGCGACCTGGGCTGCTGTCCCCCCGATATTTGCTCATGTCTCCCTTCCCGGTGAGGGCTCCCCTGTCCCACACTGCAACCTCCAAGTCCCTACCCCAGCCCCCCTTCACTCATCACCATGAGGGGACAGGCGATTGCTTCCACCCCACCCCTGCCTGCCCCCATCAGCTCCGAAGGGCAGGGTTCTACTCCCCAGCACCTAGCCGGGCAGCATGATGCCTGGACTGCACCAGGTGTACAGTATACACCTGCTGAAGAATGACCACCTGCACTGCCAAGCCTTGAGGCAGCCCAGCACCTGGCCCTCTCCTTCTCCCCCACAACCCTCAGGGACACCCCGGCTGAGCCCCCAGGACTCTCTCCTCCCCACACCATACTCCCACATGGTCCCCCAGCCCACCCGCACTCACTCTCCATTGGCCTCCAGCTCGCAGATCTCGAAGTAGACCAGCAGGTCATACTTGCAGTGGCAGGGCCCTGGGGAGGGCCGTGTCAGTGTGCTCAGCTTGGTGGCAGGCACTGAGGAACAGGAGGAAGCAGGTGGGATCCTGGCCCATCAGGTAGGGAGGGCACATGCTCCGGGAGGGGCAGGGAGGGGAGAGTGTGTGTGCTTGCCTGAGCTTGGGGGCAGGGGCCTCAACAGTAGTGAGGGAACCTCCCTCCACTCCTGCTCCCACCGGGGAAAAACCAGCCACCCGCCCTGTCTCCAGCATCCAGCCCAGTCCTGGCATGGTCAGGCCCTGGCACCCATGTATGCTCCCTGCCCCATCTGACATGTCCTGCTGCTCTGTGTCATCCTGGAGGGGTGAGCAACAGTTCCACTTCTGAAGCCCTCGCCCCAGAACGGAGCACCTTGCAGATCAGGGGACAGGAGAGGGTGGTCAGGTACAGGGGCCCCAGGGCCTGGGCAGGTACAGCCCACCTCGGGAGGAGGGCACAACTTCGGTCCCAGACTGGGACACGGTGGGGCGCACGCTGGCTGGGAACCTCACCTACCTGGCTTGGACAGTGGCATGACTCTTGGAAAATGCCGGCGTGATGGCCTCAGGGGGCTGTGTAAGGAGAGGCGCAGGCTGAAAGGGAGCCCCTGCTGTGAGGCAGCCCTGGGCAGGCAGGCAGAGTCTGCGGGGACCCTGGACCAGAGTGGCCCCCACCCACCAGGCCAGTCTCTGGGGCCTGGAGACAGCAGGGATGCTGATCCCATGCCTGTCTGTCCATCTGTCCTCCCTCCCACCAGGCTTGGGAAAGGCCCCTGTCTCAGGCTCTCCACCATCTTGAAAGGGAGAGGAAGGACCTTCAGGATCCCCCCTCAACTGCTCGCCGGACGCCTGAGGCCCCCAGAGGCCACAGAACGTCAGGCCAAGGACCAGGCACTGATTCTCATCCCGGTCAGAGCTACCCTCAGCTTCCTGGGACTGATGAGGCTCCTAGGGCCAAACATCCCAAAATCAAAGCCTCTCATGGCCCTCTTCCTGAGCCTGGACGTCCTGCTCAGTTCTGGGTCCTATACGGCAGCTGAGGAGGGATGGAGTGAAACCAGGGGATCCCAGAGCCCTAGGGCCTGTACACGGTTCTCTTTGCTCCCCAGGCCTGGCCCCAGAGAGGACACCCTACCCACACGCTACAGGGTTTGGGGGAGCATGGCCCACGGTGATACACTGATGAGGGTTCTGGCCTTGACCCCCAGCCCTGGGAAGCCATGTCAATGAGGGGACTGGACACATACTCCCCAGTCGCTAAAGACCTGGGGTGAAGGACGAGCTGGGCTGCCTGCAGAGGCCTGCCTCTGGCCCAGCACTGCTGCCCACGCCCTGCCCCGCTGGGAGTCCAGGTTCGGATATCAGGGCTCTTTAGAAGCCCCCTCCTCAGCCCTGCAGGGGAAAGCCGGGTGCAGGCCCAGGTCTGATCAGCTCTGAACTGTGCCCACCTTGTGTAAAGGGCTAGGGATGGAGAGGGAGGTGGGTGTTGGGAGGAGCAGGGCTCTGTGCCCCAAGACCCAGCCCCTGTCTGTGTGGGGCCAGGGTCTGCCTCACAACTTGGAAGTGGAGGTGCTACTGGGAGGTAGGACGAGGAGGTGTCCAGAGTGGGCTTTAAGCCAGCAGTCCCTGCCCCATGCCACCCAGAGCCTCCCCATCCAGCTCCCCTTGTCAAGGTGCTGACCTGAGCACGTCCTTGCAGAGGGGTGGGAATGGGTGCTGCTGGTAGTGGCCGAAGACTTCAAACACAATAGGCTGGCTCTTGATATACTCGATGAAGGACTTGGTCACCTCCACGGCAATCTGGTGGCAGCGCCGGAGGGGGAGGGAAGTTGCACAATGAGCGCTCAGTGGAGACCCAGGCCTCCTGGACCAGCCCAGCTTCGGCCAGCGCCCCCAGGTGGGGCTCAGCGGCCCTTTCAGAACTCGGAGGTGGAGACCATGAGAAAGGGCAAGCACTGTCTCTGCGGGCACTGACCCATAACAAGCCCTCACTCATTCATAGAGTGTCCCCAGTATCAGAACTGGCCTTACACCCGGGAGTAAAAAAATCAGAGTCCCTGAACGCCTTTTGGTCAGGTCTGGCTATGCAATCTACAGGGGCCCAGGGCCATGTGAGAACTGGGGCCCATGAAGCAGTGATGAAGGTCACATTCACACTCAAGGCTCCACCACCTACAGCTTCTGTGGTCACCAGTGTCCACACATCTCTCTCCCTGCTGCCCACCTAACCCTGTGTGCAGCCCACCTAACGCTATGTCTAGCCCCAGGGAGCTGCTGCACCCCAAGAGCCTCTGCTCTCTACCATCCTGACAGCCTGGCACTTGGCCCTCTTTCTGCCCGGAACACTTTCCTGGCTTCTCTCCCCTGGAATATGCCCCCTTTGTGCACGGTACGGCCCCTTCCCTGATGTCCAGGCCAGGGGTGCCTAAGAGCTCCCAACTTCCCAGGGATAGTCCATATGCCTCAGCCTGGCACATGGCAGGGGTTCAGAACATGGAGAACGGACGACGGGGAGAACGGACGACGGGGGGAACGGACGACGAGGGGAGCGGAGGACTGGGGGAGCGGAGGACGGGGGGAGCGGACGACGGGGGGAGCGGACGATGGGGAGAATGGATGACAGGGCAATGATCAAGAGGAGAACGGATGACGCGGAGGATGACTGTATGCTCGGTGGGAGGGTGGAAGTATGGACAAGGGCTCCAAGGACATACATTCTGGACGTGATAGAAGCCAAGCGGTGGGCCCCGGCCTGTGTTCTTCAGAGGCTCCGTGGAGAAGGCCTCATCATGGCGGTGGATAAAGCTGCAAACCAAGAGGATACATGGTTTAGCCCCACAGGGGCACTTGGGACAGGGGCGGAACCCACACCACATTGGAGGCAAAAGGGGGCATGTGGGCATGCACACTGATCATGCCCCCCCCTCCCGCTCCCCGGCTTGTGTCGTGCTAACGGCAGAGAGCAAAGACCACCAGTGCCCCCGGAGACACAGGACACCGGCTCACTTGAACTGGCAGAAGATGTCAGCGTATTCAGCGGAGATGCTGGATGCCTGTAGGACTGTCACTCGGAAGGTGAAGGTGCTGCCGAGGCGGAGGTGGTCCAGGGCAGCGTCCAGGGGCCCATCCAGCATGGATTTCTCTGGGCTGTCTAGGAGGCCTTCAGGAGGCACTGCTGCTGGAGACCAAGTGGACAGTGATGTGATGGGGGACCCCAAGGGAACCTGGGCCTCCAGGGGTCAGGCAAGGAGCCCATGAAGGCCTTGGCTGTCTGTGGGGTTCATAGCTTGGGGGCTTGGAGGGGTTGGGTCTAGAGCTTGGTCTGCTGAGCGGGGATACCCACGTCTCTGTGTGCCTCAATGTCCTTGGCAGCTGAGCAGGACAGCCTACCTGAGCAGGTGTTGTTGTTGACCTCGTCAGCAGAGGGTCCCACATCAGCACCCTGGCCCTGGCCTTCCACGATGCGTAGCTCTTCCTGGGAGGTCCCTGAGCGGGACATCCCCACCACAGGGCAGGACTCGGACTGGAACTGTGGGGAGGAGGAGGAAGGCAGAGTCAGAGGGGATCCGGGAACTGATGGAGAGCCTACCCAGGGTGGGGCCATCCACAGTCCTGTCCAGGGCCCACCACCACCACTGCCCCTGTAAGTGTGGGCCTGAGCCTTCACAGACCTGTGTTCCAGATCTACCCTGCCTTGGATAGGACAACCACTTCCTGAGGCTTCAGTTCCCCGGCTATGAATTGGCCTCAAAGTCACCTTTGGGCTCTACAGTTTGTGGTTATCTGAAGAGTGAGCCATTTTAGTAACAGCTCACCACCTGCCCCTCAGCTCAGCAAGAGAAAGTGGCAGGGAAGGTGCAAAAGGTGTCTGATCTCCAACTATGCCTCATCACAAACATGGCACCCCAGTCAAGCATGCCACAGCCCTTGCTTCTGCCCACCTCATCCTCATAGTACCTTTTCGAAATGCTGGTCATCAAAGGAGATTTTGGCAGTTCCCGACTGGCGGACGCCTGAGCCATAATCGGGGGCTTCTTCATCAGCTGAAAGAGGAACCGAACAGGATAGTTGGGGACCAGCTCATCCCTGAGAGGTGGGTATGCTCAGAGCTCAGCCAAGCCTCCCCATTGGGAGGGGGTGCACAGGAACAGGACAGGTGGCAGGGCTCCGACCCACACTAGGGCAGCTGAGCCCTGGCAAAGCCCCAACACTGCCAACTGCAGCTCAGTAACCACAAGGGTGCCCCTCTTGGCACACCCGGACACCCAGCCTGTGCCACAGCAGGGTCCCAAAGTCAGCTGTTCTCTCAGCACAGCCCACTCTGATCAGTGCCGTGAACTTGACATTTTAAAAAACAAAATTCCAACAAACTAGACAACCTGGATGAAACGGATAAATTCCTAGAAACACACAAACTACCTAAATTGACTCCAGAAGAAACAGAAAATCTGAGCAGACCTGTTAAAGGGAAGAGATTGAATCAGTAATCAAAAACGTGCCAACAAAGAAGAGTCCAGGACCTGGTGGCTTCACTGGTGAATCTACCAAACATTTAAAGAATTCGCACCAAATTCTTCCCAAACGCTTCCAAAAATAGAGGAGGAAACAAGAGTTCCTGACATTCTGAGGCCAGCATTACCTTGGTAACAGCCAGGCAGAGACACAAGAAAACTACAGACCAATATCCCTTGTGAATATACGTGCAATGATCCTCTACAAAATACTACCAAACCAATCCAACAGTATGTTAACAGCATGGCAGCCATGACCAAGCAGGATTTATCCCAGGACTCGAGGTTCTACATACAAAAATCAATCAACTTAATACACCACATTAATGTTGGTGTCGTGTGCTGTCAGGTTGGTTTTCTTCTCAAAGGGAAAAAACAACCAGAAGGTCATCTCAACTGACCAGAAAAGGCATTTGCCAACATCCAACACCCTTTTATGACAAAAGTCCTCAGCAAACTAGGAATAGAAGGGAATTTCCTCAGCCTGATAGAGGTTTTTATAATAAACCCACAGCAAACATCATACTCAATGAGAAAACACTCTCTTCTCACCCCTCTTTTGTTTGAAGCTCTCAGTGGCTTCCCATTGTGCCTGGGATAAAGCCCGAAGCCCCTTTACCTGTTGCCTAAAGGCTTTTGACCCAGTTTCTGCCACCACTCCACTCTGGCCACTCTGGCTAAACACCTCCCCCGAGGGGACTTGCAGGCCTCCCTCCAGCGGCCTGGGCCTTCTGTTACACACCTCCACCCCTCCTACACCCAGTGCAGCCTGGGGGACTGTCACGCTGCCCCAGGGGATCCTTTGAGCACCAACACTCCTGGTTCTAGCCTGTGGCTTCCAGGGCAGGGCACGTAGCACTGATCTGCCATTGCCCAGTGGGGCCCAGTGCCAACCTGAGCCCATGGCCGAATCCCCCAAGTCTGTAGGTGTGGTCAGCGGCCTTTTCTAAGACTCCTTTGCCACCACAGCCACTGGACTGTGGGAATGTCATGTGTGGCCCAAAGTAAAATCAAGGGCACCCTATAAAGCGTCCTGCTTGATGGGATCCAGGTTCAACTGGCCCAGCCTGTCAGGATCCCAGGGAGAACCGAGAAAAGCCAAGGAGGGCAGAGACCCCCACCACCACCCCGGCAGAGTCTCCTCCTTGAGACAGCATCATTGCTGCTCCAGCTGCTGGGACGAGCCTGGAGTATCCCGACCCCTGCAGCTCCCACCCCAGAGCCCCCACCTGCCCACACAGTGCCTAGGAGACCCCTGCCCCCCAGGCACCCTCCGGGACGGCCTACACACACCTGAGATGGCCTGAACAGCCACTCGGAGGAAGCCCTTGACTTCGCCCTTCTCGCTGACAATGGCCACACGGTGCACCAGGGGTACAGGGTACAGTAGGTTGCTGAGATACACAAAGGCCCTGGGGAGAGGAGAGGCCGAAGTCAGGGCCGCCTGTACACTCCGACCAGAGGTGGCGGCAGGGCCCAGCCCACAACACGATGGACACGGAGCTGCAGAGCAGAGCAAGCGAAGCGGCCATAGCCAGCAGGGCAGCGAGCAGGTGGGCAGCCGGGCGTGGGGGTCCGTGGTGCTCAGAGGAGATGGAGGAGGCCCAGAGAGACATCGAGGAGGGAGGGAGTGGGCTGCAGAGAGCCGAGGGGGCAGGAGGGAGGAGTGAGGTGAGCGCAGGCCGTACCTGTCCAGTCCAGGAAGAACGTACTGGGGAGGGGAGGTTCCAGCCTGCTTCAAGAGGACTGGAGGGTCTGAGCAGGGCCTGGACCATAACCTACAACCCTAACACAGGCACTGATGCTGGCTGGCCCCCCATCCCTACTTCACCAAAAAAACAAAAAACCGACTGCTGTAGAGTTGATTCCAACTCATAGCAATCCCATAGGACAGGGAAGAACGGCCCCATAGGGTTTCCAAGGCTGTAATCTTTACGGAAGCCAACTGTTGCATCTTTCTCCCTCAAATGGCTGGCAGTTTTGAATCGCTGACCTCTGGTTTAGCAGCTGAGCGCTTTAACCACTGTGCCACCAGAGCTCCTCCTTTCCTTACTTCACAGGCCTCCACAATTTCTTTCTGAATCCATCCCTGGAAACGGCAGGGAGTCAGCCGAGCATGGATGGGCATGCCACCCACAGCCCAGTGCTGAGTGGGCTCTCTGAGAGGTGCCTAAGGATGGCCCCGGCTGCCTGGTGCGCCCCCTCAGCGACCCCACCCTGCTAGAGCTGGGAGGGGCTGAAGCAGGGGGGGCCACATGGGCAGCCAGGTGGCATTGGCCCTGTGTCCCTGCCAGGTGGGTGGCAGACATGGCACAAAACTCCCCTGCTGTTCCGGGCACCTTCTAGGGGTCACCATCCTGGTGGGGTCACCCTACTGGGGCAGAGGGAGTGAGGTGAGTATCGCTGACCCACTCAGGCTTCAGCTAGAAACCAGCCCTCATCTGCCCACCCACCCCTGACTTCCAGGTACAGCATCAACCCCTGAGAGGCACAGATATGAACAGCCCCAGCCCCCCACAAGGGCAGCGGGGAGGGGTCCTGGAGGAGGGGCACCAGAAGAGCAGGATTTGGACACAGGGGTGGGTGGGAGGCAGGGAAGGGCATACATGAACAGGTGTGGTCACCTGGCCGGGTCTAACGCAGTGCCAATGGCAATGACAGTGACGACGATGACGACCAGGAGGGAGCAGCTAGTGACAGACACCCAGTGAGTCCAGGTGCTTCTCAGGGGTCCTCACCCTGGCATGTCAGCCCCCAGGGGCATCAGGCAGTGTTTGTACACACTAGACTGGGGAGTGCTACTGGCACATAGTGGGCGGAGGCCAGGGATGCTGCCAAACACCCTACAATGCACAAAACGTCCCCGAAAGGACTACATGACCCAAAGGTGGACGGTGTGGCATGAGGATGCCTGTTGTACTGCGTGGCCTTGTTATGTTGCCCACGCTGCAGAAGGAGGGGTGTCACTGTCCACAGAAGAGGACCCACACTAATGCCAGCCCGGGGCTGCACCCAGTGGCTAGCCCCAGAGCCCTCGTTCTCACACCATGCTATGAGGGGGTGCAAAGAGAAAGGGGGCTATGGGAGCTCCCCGAGGACTGAGGGTGTCAGAGCAGACAGTGAGTCAGGGAGGGCTGTGTGTTTGACCAGGGAGGTGGAGGCAGGAAGAGCTCCAGAACCAGTCAGCATAAGGGTAGGTGAGGGGCAGGAGGCAGGAGTTGGAGGCTAGGTGGGGTCCAAAGGCGTAGCCCTGAGATGTCCAGGGCCTGAGCCAGGGTGCTGAGGCAGAGGGTCTGGGGACAGGGAGAGTTTGCCCTGCTCTGGCCAGGTGGGCGCTGGGGCCAAAGGTGGGTGGCTGAGGGTGTGTCACTTGTCCCTGGTTCACTCGCCCCAAGGTCAGACCCCAGGCTGTCCCTTGGCCTTGCCTATACCCCGCACACCCCACTCCAGCAGGAACAGCTTTGAGTGCCATACGCTGGGCACAGAGAAGGGTCAGACTCCTGAAGTGGCACTGATGACCCAGCCGAGTGGCCCAGAGATCAGAGACCTCAACATGCCCCAGCTGGCCACAAACACCCTGGCATACCTCTTAGGGGCCCTGGTCTTGCCACCCCCTCCCCACATCAGATGGCAGGGACCTGGGCACCTCCCTGGCTCCGTCTTTCTAACTAAATCCTCAGTTCTACCTAAATCTCCTCACAGTCCCCTTGGCTAACCCACCATTGTCTCCTGAAAGGAGCCTCCAGCTGCCTTCCTGCTGCCCCTACAGCCACATGGCAGCCAGGAGATCTTAGGGAGCCATCGGAACCTGCCCCTACACCACTGGATGAAGTCCAGGCTCCGGGCAGAGGCAGCATGGCCCACAAGTCCCCAGCCCTGACTCGCCCTCCTGATACTGCTCAGTCCCGCCCGCCCACACCAGCCGCTACTGGGCCCCTCTAGCAGATGTTCCAGGCCTCTAGCCTGCACCCTGAAGACCTCACTGGCCGGGCCTCTTCCAGGGAGTAGTGCCCACTGCAGCAAGGCCATGGCTGGGAGACAGAGAGGCCCTGAGGACGTGGAAAGTGGCCACACCAGGAGCAGACGCAGAGTACCACAGCCCTCACCACCCTCGGGCCTCAAGACGGGTGGGATGAGGACACAGTGTCAGGCACGAGGGCCCCTTAATCGGCACAGTGTCCCTGGAAGAAGAGGTCAGATGTTCAACCAGGGCTGCCCGGCCAGCAGGGTGGAGCCAGAGAGCTCAGAGCCCCGGTTGGCCCAGGCCGTCCCCTGGAAACCCAAGGGGTAGTTAAGAAGAGCTTCCTTCTGGCTAGCTGGCCAGGCTCTGGGACCCCGACTTGCAACAGGCACTGTCCTATCACTCTTGGAGCCACGGAGGTGACCCTCAGGCTTGTGGGCGCCTCTGGATTCATATTGGAAGGGACAAGGCTTCCCTAGCCCCAGTGGGTGCCCCTCTCTCTTCCTGAATTCCCAGAGTTAACACAGACCGGCTCCCGGCCTCTCCCACCCTGCTCCCCAAAAGGCTAGGCCCCAGGGATTTGGAGGCACATTCTAACCAACGGCCCGCTACACCGAGAGGGAAACCGAGGCAGAGGATCAGGCCTGGCCCAGGTCACATGGCGAGGCTGCAGCAACACAGGCCCCGCTTGGCTCCCCGCCAGGGCCTCTCTGCACCCCAAGCCTGCTCACCCAGAGTGGACGCTCTCCTGCCATATTGCTAGTGGTGAGCTCAGTAACAAGCTGTACACTGCACAGAGAAGTCAGCCACAAATTAGATGGGGGCGGGGCTCATGGACAAGGCCCAGACCCTCATAGGTCCTAGGCTCAACGTGAAGCAACATAAGAAAGGGCAATCCAATTAGAAGTGACAGCAACCACTACGTGCAGGGGTGAGCATGTGACGGGGCTGGAACAGGTAACTTCCAGCACCCTGGAAGGGGGAGGGTGTCCTGTCTCATGTGTCTAAGACATACAGTTTGTTCCCATCTCAAAGCTGATCTGGGACATGTCCTCCCCAAAGGAACATCTGAGTTCAACTGACGGCAAGGTCCCTCTCTTGGGCACACAGAATGCGGTGCCTTACACCTCAGACGGCACTCAGACCTGGTAATATGTTATCCACACCCCATTCTAGAGGAAGAAACTGAGGCACAAGGAGGAAAGGAAGTTGCAGGGCCAGAAGCTTAATAGAGCAGTTAATCAGTCAATTAGATAAATTCTTTCATGATCTTCCAGAATGCTCTCTCGTCAAAGGTAGAAAACTCAGACCCCCGTGCCACCCAGGGTAGCCACTGACCACGTTTCAACTGTCAGACAAGCTGGAACCAGCTGTGCCCCAGAGAGAGGGTTCCCCACAGGATGGGAGGCTGCAAGGGGCTCCCGGTTGGGGGCTGGGGTTATACCCCTTGGGTCTGTGGTTACCCTCTTCTCTGCCCTCCCAATCCGGCTGTGGGCAATGGGTATCCTCAGGCCCGTTCGCCGGGATGCCAAAGCCAGGACACCCAGGTGGGATCACAGACTCAGCAGCATCTCTGCTGCTGGCTGTTCCAGAAGGAAATGGAGGCTTGCTGGCTCCTCTCCCAGACCACAGTGGGGGACTTGCCTGAGCTGGAAGGGACCTCTGGGCCAGCACCCCACCCCATGGCCTGCGCCTGCCCCATGACCAGCATCCACCCAGAGGGAGCTGTGAGCCCAAGCCTGGGGACTACGTGGCACCCAGGCTACAGCAGGACATGGCCTCTTCCCAGGTCTCGCAGGACCCGCACCTGGCTGACTTCACTTTGAGGTGTGAGGTGCCAGGCACGTGGTGCAGGCCTGAGGGACCCACGACTTTGCCCCCCACCCACCAGGTGCCAGAGACCACCTGGCATCAGCTCCCACCACTGTGGGGGCCAGGACCCAGACCCTGGACACCTGGCTTGGGCACGGCACATGGACAGCTCTGGGTCCCTGGGCTGAGAGGCTCCACCTTGGCCATGCTAGCAGAGTCAGCCCAGCGTGCGGAAGGCACCACTACGCAGTCCCCAGGGCTCGGAGTGGGCACCCAGGCCCTCCGTCTGCACCCAGAGTCCTGGACCCTGTCCCTGGACAGCGCCTCTGCTCCCTGGATCCTTCCTCCCCCTCCGCAGCCCCTGCCTGCCCAGCCTTCTCCTGTGCTACCCCCTTTCTGGAAGCATCGGTGGTCCAGGCAGGGAGAACTAGCCTTAAGAGCCCCAGGCCAGTTTTCTGTCTAGGCAGCAGGAATCAGGAGGCTCTGTGGCCTACAACCCCTCCCCAATTCACCTGGCGCCCCAGATGCTAGAGAGAGAGCCCCTTGGCCCTGCCAAGGACCAACCCAGGGCTGGGGAAAGGGGCCCTGGCTCAGGAGAAGTGGGGTCCCCGCTTGGCGGCCTCGCCTAGAGGGGAGAGTACCTTGAAGCAGACTGAAACCCCCTCCCAGAGAGAAAGGAGGCGGGCGGGACAGGCAGAGCCGGGGGTGCGGGAGGGAGGAGGCAGGCGCTGGCCACAGGTTGGTGAGGCAGAGACGCATGCTGGCTGAGAAGAGCCTTTCAAAAGAAGACAGAATGAGGCCCCCAATTTTGCTGAAGCTTTGGAGGAGAGCCAGCAGCTACAAAATGGTGAAAGGAGCTAAAAGATGGGGGTTCACCCACAAACCCGTGGAAGCACACGTCACAGGGCAGGCAGGCGGGCCTGCACAGCTGCTGCATGAAGCCAAATTGTGCCAAACCAAAAAGATTGTCCAGAAGCTTCCGAACGAAGCCCTTGGCAGAGGCCCCATGATGCCAGGCGGCCAGGCCTCGCATAGATTACTTCGGTTTGGTTTGTTTGTTTTGTAAAATCTCAAATTCACAAGGAGAAAAAAAAAGTGTTGGAAGGACCCAGCTCTTTTCGGCCGAGACTGTGAGAGCCCACCCCGTTTCTGCTCGCGTCCTTGACCCCCTGCACCCCCTGGTCTCGCAGCCACCTCACAGCCTCTCAGGAGCCACCCCCCTAGCCACCCCGGCTCAGCAGGTGAGGGGGCATGGCAGCCCCAGTACTCTGACCTCAGGGGGCTGTTCCTCACTCTTGGGCTCAGCAGAGCCCAGACCCAGGACATCATGGGGGACAGCGCACAGGGTCTGACGCAGCGGGGCAGCATGTCACAGGCGCGACTGGCCCAATAGCCTCAGGGGAAACTAATCAGAACCAATCCATGGTGCTGATGTGCACCCACAGGAACATTTCCTTCTGAGGATGGCTGGGGCTCCCAGTGTAGACCCCAATATCTGGAGGTCACCGTCAACTTTCAGCATTGGGGCTCCAAAGTCAAGGCTTCTAGAAACTTCTATCGGGCTAGCCCAAGGGAACAATCTCAAACTCCTAAAAAAGTTTCTATTAAAAATTATCTTTTTCTATACCTAAAATACGTAAAACCTGTTTCATGAGCCGAATTCCCCACGACAGCCTTGTTTCCAAAGCTTCCCCTCACCTGTCTGGCCTCCATTTCACAATAATAAAACCATGCGTGGTGCGCTGTAATTGCCAAATCTGCCTGCAGGATGCCTCTCCCCCCCTCCTGCCAGGCGTGGTCCCTGACGGCCTCTGTCCCCTCTCGACCTCTGCCTCGCCTTGCCCATCTGGGAGACATATCCCCAGCAGTTCTCTGCAAAGGGCACAGCTGGTATCTCTCACCACGGCAACCTGGAGGTCAGCAGGGATGGTCCTGTCCTCACCTTCACACAGGAGACAGGCTGGGAGACAGGCAGAGTCAGCCCCGGCTTCAGGGGTAGGTGACCGAGCTCCCGCAGGCTCCTGAGCTGAGGCCTGCCCCTCACCAAGCACCGGCCCCTCCTGCCCTCCCTCCGGCCTCCTCAGGACTCCTCCCCCCTTCCCTGTAAAACAACCCTGAGTGTCTCCAGGCTCCATGAACCTCCAGTGGAGAAGTGCCATCAGCTGGGAAGAAGCAGGAGGTGAAGCTGGTCCGAGGTGTCAGCTCGGGGGCCTGCCTCACCTTCCAAATGTCCCCTCGGGCTGGCTCAAGAACTCCTAGAGGATTTTGGGCATCTGGGGCCTGGTTGGCATTCCCATCCCCCCTCCCACAGCCTCTGCAGAAATAATCCCACCTGCCCAGCTGGGTGACCCGCGCTCAGGTCTGTGCCCGGGGCCACAGATGCAAGCTCAGGGCCACCCTGCCCTTTCCATAACTGGTACCCTGGCTCTGCCTTGCCCCAGCCAAAGCGTCATGAAGACCAACTGAGAAGACGAGTGTTCTGGAATGTGCCGTGGGGAGCCTTTGTGCTCCCTCGAAGCCCTCTCCTGGGGGAGGCCAGCCCCTCTGTCTGCCCCACTGCCCAGGGAACACACCTGGGTCCCTCATACCTGGGTCCTGCATATCTGGGTCCCTCACACCTGGGTCCCTCACATCTCGGTACCCTCACACCTGGGTCCCCTCACACCTGAGTCCCTCACACCTGGGTCCCTCACACCTGGGTCCCGCCCTGTGGCGGCCGAATTATGCCCCAGCAGTGCTCTGTGCAAAAGAGCTGGGTCCTTCCCAGCATGCGCGCCTCGATCTCACCAACCTTCCTACTAAACTGAACAGGGGGGGCCGGTCGTAAAACGGGTCCCGGCCGTGGCACAGCGCGTGCTCCGGAAAGACGTCGTCTTCCTCCAGGTCCTCCTCCTCCTCCTCCTCCTCCTCCTCCTCCCCCATGCTCTGCTCCTCGGCCGGCTCGGTGACATCGGAGTCGGGGCTCGAGAAGGTGGGGGAGGGGGTGAGAGCAGCCATGCGCTCGCTCATGCATGTGTTGAGAAGTGGGTAGCTGCTGCAGCCAGAGATGACTGAACTGAGGTTAGTACGACAAGACAGAGAGAGGTTAACACCAGCAACTTGCGGGGGCGGGGTGGGGCGGGGGAGCATCTCTCTAAAACCAAACACACAGGCCATCAAGAATGCAGCTTTCAAAGATGAGAAAATCCAAAAGGTACCCCATCTCCAGGCTTAGAAAGAAACAGCAAGGTGTGGTAGGCCAAAAGGTGCCAGAAGGTACTGGAAGGTACCATGGAAGGCACCGGCTGGTTTAATGGAGAATAGGGGTGTGACTGAGGCCGTGTAAGACCTCATAAGCTTGGTCCCGTGGGTGCAGGGGGCCTCAGATTGGGAGACGAGGGAAAGGTGGTCGGTGAGGGTCTGGGGTGACACGGTCCTGCTCCCTGCTCACCCTCAAGGCCATGAGGTGACCCCAGAGACCTGCCCAAGGCCCAGGGATGCTTGGGTATCTTACATGTTCACACACGTAGACATGTGCCACCTGGTGGCTGCAGCCCTGCAGCAGGTGTAGGGACAATACCGGGACCCCGCGCCAGGTCCCCTGAAATCACAGGGCCTCCGAATATGGAGGGTGGGCTGGGGCACTACAAGCCGGGGGACGACGGGGGGGTGCAGTCTGGGCAGGCACGTGAAGGGGTGTCTCGCTGGCTCCCTTCCCCACACCAGGGTCCAGGCCTTGGCTCTCTCTCCCTTTCACTCTCCCAGCTGGGGGAGGGGGCACCCACCTGCCCACGAGCCGGAACCAGGGGAAGCGGTCGTAGAAGGGGTCTCCACCGGTGACCACGTTGTCACAGTCCTCGATGATGCTGGAGGGCACCTCGGCCGCTCGGTCGTACATCTCCCGCATTAGGTCTAGGCGTTGCCTGTGGAGACCGAGGGGTCAGTGGGCGCAGCCCAGCTCCAGCCACAGCTCCCTGTTTGGCCCTGGTCATTCCTGGACCCAAATGCCTCGGCCAACTGCCAGTGGCAGGTTTCTGGTGAAACACGCAAGTTTACCAGGAATCCCTCCCAAATCTACCAAACAACAACAAAGCGATCTTAACAGGTAGGATGGGCCAGGACAAGCCCACAGGATGAGGACTGAAGAGGGGGCGGCTGTGCTTGGAAGCTGGGAAGCCGATGGGAAGGGGGAGAAAATCCCAACTGAAGCTGGCTGGTGTGGGGAGGGCTCAGAAATGGGGCCCCACGCAGAACCTGGAAGGTTAGGAGTCGGGACAGATTGGTGCTGGGGACGCAGAACACTAATACTTTAAACATTACCGTTCCCAGGAGAAAGCGTCATACAAGGAAGGACATGCAAAGTCAGGCTGTCACTTCTAGCCTATCGGACTGTGAGAGAATAAACTTTTCTTTGTCAAAGCCGTTCACTTGTGGCATTTCTTTTATAGAAGCACTAGGTGACTAAGACAAGTGTGCCAAGTTCCTGAAGGGTCATTGAGCTGCACACTTACGGTATGTGCGTTTTCCATACGCACGTGACACTTTAAGAGTTTTTAAAAAGTTACACAGGGCATGGGACAAGCCTTTGATGTGTGGTATTGTCCAGGGCATTGCAGGACCCATCGTTCCTGGGCCCCGCCCACCAACTGTCAACAAAACAAAACAAAAACCAAATGTGCGAGTTCAAGTGTGAGTGTGTGACTGTATGTGTGTCTTCCAAGGTGTGTGAGTGTACGTGTGTGTCCATGAGTGTATGAGTAGCTGCCAAGGTGTGTGAGTATGTGAGTGTGTGTATGTTTGTGAGCATGTGTGCATGTGTGAGTATGTGAGTGTGTGTGGGTGTATGCATGTCTGCCAAAGTGTGTGTGTGTGTATGTGTCTATATGAGCGTGTGTCTGCCCATGTGTGTGTGAGTATGTGCATGTTTGTGACTGTGTAACTGTGCTTGTGAGTGTGTGTGAGTGAACGTGAGGGTACGCGTGTCTGCCAATGCGTGTGAGACTGTGAGTGAGTATATCAGCATTTGCGTGTATTCAAGCATGAATTATTGTGTGTGTGTTGGGTGCCTGAGTGTGTGTGACTGTCTATATGAACGTGTTTGTGTCTGTGAATGAATTGTACAAGAAAGGAAAGTTTATGAGTGTGATTATGTCTGAATGTGTGTGAGTGTACTTGTGAGCATGCATGCCTATGTGTGAGTATGCACGTCTGCCAATGTGTGTGTTATTTGTTAGTGTGAGTGTGCTTGTGTGTGGGTATGTGAGTGACTGTGTGTGTCTGCCAATGTTTGAGTGTAGGTGTGTATACAAGTATGTATGTATGTGCACGTGTGTGTATGTGTGTAATAAGCATGCGTGAGTATACATATGTGTATATGCATGCAAGTGTGTATTTATGCACGTGGGTAGTGTGCATGTGTGTGTGGGCATGTGTATGAGTGTGGTGAGTGCGGGTAGAACTTTAGGAGAGACACCATCTCTCAAGTTGAGCAATGGAGGAGGCAGCGGGATAGCAGAACATGTGTGTGTGTGTGAGAGTGTGTGAGTGTGAGAGTGTATGAGTGTGAGTGAGCAGTGGAGGAGGCAGTGGGACAGCAGAACGTGTATGAGTGAGTGTGTATGTGACTGTGTGTGTGAGCCTGAGTGTATGGGTGTCTGTGAGTGAGCAGTGGAGGAGGCAGCAGGACAGCAGTGGCCTCCTCGGCTCCCTCCTCACCCTCAGCCCAGCCCCCCCCCATGGGGCTTCCTCCACAGCCCCCCTCACCTCTACTGGGTTGGCCAAGGGAAACGTCTCCTGCAGGGGTGGGGTGGAGGAGTGAGAGGTGGGGTGCTCCTCCCCCCATCCCTGTGTGGCCCAGCTCAGGTAGCCCAGCTCCGCCTGGCTGTCACACCACCGCCCTGCACTTCAGGCCCAGGCAACAACTCCCTGCTTGTCCCTGCCAGCCCTGCTGCTGCCCGCAGCCCTGCCCTCATCCCCCAGCAGCACTGTGATGAGCCGGTGGCCCTCTGGCCTTCACCTGCCCCTTTCTCCATGGAAACACTAAAATGTCTCTCGACCATGCTAGCATCAGGAGATACTCCATTTCTGTGGCCTCGGCCCAGGACCCCGCCTGCCCTGTCCACTGTCTACCCCCTGCCCGTCTACTAGCCACACCTGAGCTTCTCCAGTGTCCAGTAGTGAGTGGCCCCATTCTTCTGGTCCTGCACCTCCACGGCCACAATGGTGCGGGGAAAGGGACGCGTCTCCCTGTCTTTGGCGGCCTCGGGGGGCAGCAGGTCGGGGGGCAGTGGGGAGTACAGCGTGTCCGTGAGGAGGACAAACTGGAACTGGACCTGGGGCAGGCGGGAGGGGCCATATGTCAGCCCCATGGGGTGACCGGGTTCCCCAGGGGTGCCCGCCCCACCTCCCGGAGGCCTGTCCCGAGACCCCTCTGCACCCACAACCGTTCACCAGAACCTTCCAGCTATCCTGGAGCGAAAGCTGCGCCTGCCCACCACCAGCCCATTGGCCTGAGTTCCCCCACCGCCTGCCCTTCTTGGGATCCAGGTGAGGTGGGGTCCATTCCACTCTCCCAGGCTGGTTGATGCCCCATCCCAGCTGTGAGCCAGGGTCCCCATCACTCATGGATGGGCCATTGTCTCTGATACATGCTACTGACTGGCAGGGAGGGGGCCCACCTTCTTCTTGAGCTCCACGCTGATGGCATTGGCCTCCTTGAGGAAAATGGCATTACCCCACAACAGGTCACGCAGGGACGTGAACTGGTACCACTTCCACTTCCGGAAGGCCCACAGTGCCAGCTCACACTCCCGTTCCGTCCACTGGACTGTGGAGACAGGCACGTGGTCATCATGGGAGATGCCATGGCCTGCCTGCCAAGCATCCTGGCCTCAAGGAGGCTGAGTGGACAAGACAGCCCTGGTCACTCTGTAGGACTGCCCTGAGCCGACCCCATGCCCTTGCAGCCAGCACTGCCAGCAGGGCTGGAGCTAAAGGTGGCCCTACCCCAGGGTCGCTGTGACTAGAGGTGACAGGAGGAGGCCCAGGCCCCTGTTCCACACACACTTCTCTTCCGGGCCCAGAGAGAAGGAGGCAGGAGAAAGAGCTGCCTGAGGAGCAATGTGCAGAGGCCCGTGTACCCCAAAGAGCAGAGGCCTCAACTCCATGAGCTGGCTGGGAGCTGAAGGGAAGCTCAGCACAGACCACGGGAGCCTCACAGCCAAGTACAGTCCCACGCCATTGGGGGTTGGCATCCGTGGGAGAGGAGGCAGGTGGGCAGGTAGCCCTCACCCTCACCCAGCTCACATGCCCTCTCTGAGCCAGGACTCCAGGAAGGCTGGTCCTGGCCCCAGGGCTCTACCCTGTGCTCCCCACGCCCCTACCGGCCTTCAGCTGCCCACCCAGAGCCCATACTTTGGGCGGGAAGGAGCCTTGGTGGGCAGATGAGGCAACAAAGTCCAGACCACAGAAGAGGCCTGCTTGCCCAAGGTCACATATAGGCCAGAGGCTGAGATGGATACGAACTTGTCCCCAACTCCATACCCTCAGACCCCAGGACAGCCAGCATTCGACATCCAGCTCACGAGCAAACCCTCAGACAGGGAATTCTGAGGGGAGGTGGAGCAGTCTCCGTCCTGGAGGGACATCAGACACATGGCTGGCTGGGTGGGGTGAGCCAGGGCCACTCCATCACCCATCAGAACCAGCTTGTGTGCACATGTGTAAGTACATTGTGTGTGTACAATGTGCACATATGTATGTGTGTGCACGTGCATTTTATATGTGCATGTTTGTATGTGCACATGTGAAAGCATTGTGTATGTACGTATGGCATGTGCACATGTATGTGTGAATGCGCATTTACACGCATGTGTGTGCATTCATGTGCCTTCAGATCTATGTGTGTGTGACTCTGTATATACACAGGATGCACACATGTATGTGCATGTGTGTTCACTGCATACACGTGTGAGCACATGTGCGTATGGCACATGCACACGTACGTGTGTTTATGTATCTGTGTGCGTGTGTGTACGTGCTCGTGTCCTTTAGAACCAGCACGTGCACACATGTGTATGTCATGTACACTCATGTGTATGCATGTTTGTATGTGCACATGTGTGCACTGTACCTGTGTGTGCATCCCTGTTGCATTACAGCCCCCCTGAGTCCCACCTTGGTGGACGCTCCCAGGAATGAGGTGCCCTCTCCTGGGGGGGGGGCAGGCTGGGGCCTCAGGGCAAAGCGATGACCACTGACCTCCAGAAGGACCTGGGGCTACCTCTTCTCCAAGACCCCTCCCCACTCAGGCCCTCTCACCTTCATCTTCCAGCTCCTCCTCCTCCTCGTTCACCTCTGGGTAGTACTTGGAGTCCATCTGCTTCTTCAGGGCCTCCAGCTTACTCTCATAGTCCTGTGGGGGGAGGAGGCCACACCAGCTGGCTCAGCCCCTCCACAGCTCTCCTGGCCTGGGTGGGGCTGCCCCCGGGGAGCCTGGACACGTCCTCGCCACATCCCACTCTGTAGGGGCAACTGAGGGCTGGGCAGGTGCGCAAGGGTGGGCTCTGGGAAAGCAGGCACACCCCAGCTTCTCCAGAGCCCCCGACCACCCAGCGTGGGCCAAGAGCCTGGGCAGGGGCTCCCCAGGGTGTGGCATGTAGATGGGGCTGGGTCCTCACCAGCCTCTGCTGCTCCAGCAGGTAGGTGGCCTCCTCCCGCTCCTTGCGGTACTGGTCCTCCAGCTCCTGGAGCCTGCGGGGGCCAGGGGTGAGCAGGCACTGAGGATGTGGGGGCACTGGGGCATGGCGGCCCTACCTCTGCTCTGCCCCCCACTTCTGCTCTCCACCTCATCTCAGCCCCACCTGCCTCACCTCTGCCCCTCTCTTCTCCCCTCGCCTCTGCCTCTCCACCTCTGTCTCCCTCACCATTCCCCACTCCTGCTCCCTTCACCTCTCTCCCACCCCTGCCCCACCAGCCTCACCTCTGCTCCCTCTCCTGCCCCCATCTCCCACCCCTGCCCCACCCATCTCACCTCTGCTCCATCTCCTGCCCCTGCCCTGCCTGCCTCACCTCTGCTCCATCTCCTGCCCCCTCACCTATCTCCCACCCCCGCCCCGCCCACCTCACCTCTGCTCCCTCTCCTACCCCTGCCCCGCCCACCTCACCTCTGCTCCATCTCCTGCTTCATGTCGATGCCCTGTTTCTCCAGCAGCTCTCGCTGGGCGAAGGCCCAGTCCACGGGCTCAGCGGGCGTCTCCGCGCAGGGCGTGCGCTCCCGCTCTTGCCGCGCCTGCTCCGGGTGGTTGAAGCGGAACACGTGGCTCTTCCCCATGATAATGCGATTCCCTGGGGTGAAGGCCAATGATGTGAGGGTGAAGGAGGGAGAAGAAGAAAAGAGGGGTGCCGGTGCCCACTTGAACAGCCTGCAGCCTCTCCACCTCGAGGGGCCCTGCCGGCTGCCATCCAGGTGCTCAAGCCAGAACCCAGGGGCACCGATACCCGTCCTTAGCCTACATCCCCTTCACCGTACCCCTCCCTGGTCAGGCCACCCCACACCTGGGTCTGGACAGGCCTCCTCACTCCCCAATCCAGCTGAGCCCCGCACCCATGTCTGTAATCCTCCCTGAGCCCCCTGCCCCATGTCTGCAGTCCTCCCCAGGCCCCCCACCTGTGTCTGTAATCCTCCCTGGGCCCCCCACCTGTGTCTGCAGTCCTCCCCGGACCCCCCACCCATGTCTGTAGTCCCCCCCGGGCCCCCCACCTGTGCCTGTAATCCTCCCTGGGCCCCCCACCCCATGTCTGCAGTCCTCCCTGGGCCACCCACTGACCTCTATGTTTACAGTCCTCCCCAGGTCCCCGCCTGTGTCTGCAGTCCACCCTGAGCCCCCCACCCCGTGTTTGAAGTCCTCCCCAGGCCCTCCATTGACCCCCATGTTTGCAGTCCTCCCCGGGCTCCTCCCCCCGCGGGCTCTGTGTCTGCAGGTCAGTCTGCCCTCACTCCTGCTGGCTGCCTGCAGCATGTCACCTCCTCCGTCCATCCTGCCCTCGGGCCTGGATGCAGCTCAGCTCAGCTCAGGCACCAGGAAGGAACCCAGACTGAGGTTCCTTCTCAACCCAGGCTCTGCCTGAGCCCCTGGGCATCAGGGACACCACAAAATGTCCAGTGGAGGATGGAAGCAGCTGTCTGAGTTGGCGCCACTCCCTCGAATGGCACCAACCAAACACACTCACCAGTGGCTGACCCAGCTCCCACCCCCTGGATCAGCTGCACAGGGACCCCACCCCCTCCACAGCTTTCCTGGGGCCCAAAGGTAGGACCCCTGTGCCCTGGGGGTTTCTACAGAGGCTAAAAGCTAAGCCCTTAAGGGGTGGGTGGGTGGATGGGACAGGAAGCCAGTGTCCACCCCCAGCCCTTCCTGTCCCTTCCACCTCCCCCAGGCTGTCACCCAGTAGAGCCACCTTCTAAATTTTTACTTTTCTAAAGAACAGACTTTAATACGTGTGTGTGTCCTAGAACACTGGTGGTCTCTACTCCCAGAGCCAAGCCCAAACCCGGGGTGCTGACTGCAGAGGCTGCGGGCCGCTGCCCCTCTGCAACAGCCCCTCCCTGCCGGGTCCCATCAGCCCTGGAGAATGGTGCTGCCAAGTGAGAGCAGACGGGCAGAGCAACGGGCCTCCGGAGAAGGGGCGACCAGGCATGGGGGCAGGGCTCCCTCATGGCCCTATGCGCCAGTATGCAGTGGGTGTGGGCTACAGGGATGGGCCCACACCCCTGCCATACCTGACCGAAGGATGCTGGGCTCTGTGACTTTCTTGCCGTTGACGTAGGTGTCTGCACCCTCACAGGGCTCCAGGGTCACCACTGCTGTGGGACAGATGGGGCGGGGGCCGGGAGGGGCCGTGAGGGGCCATGAGGGGCTGTCCACACTTCCCCTACCTATGCAGGGGCACCACAATGCCTCTCTCCTCTCTGCTAGTTGCAAAGACACCTAGGTTGGGCCTCAGAGCAGCGAGGGGCATCCCACTTAACAGAGGGAAGTGACCCCTGGGAAGGAGACCTATGTGCCTGAGTTAGAGTGCCAGGCCGTCCATGGGGACTGACCCGGGCGCCAGACACTAGCCCAGGGCTCTCTCAAGGTTTTGGCTAAGGGCATGATGAGGAAACAGGGGCTAATATCTCCGGGCCCCAGTGATGCAGCGGTTAAGCGCTCGCCTGCTAACCAAAAGCTTGGTGGTTTGAACCCATCAGCAGCTCCACGGGAGAAAGCTGTGGCAGTCTTTCCTGTAAAGATTATAGCCTTCGAAACCCTATGGAGCAGTTCGACTCTGTCCTAGAAGGCCGATATGAGTCGGAATCCACTTGTGAGCAATGGGTTTGGTTCTTTTTTGTTTTACTGGAGCCCCAGGGCCTTAGGCCATCAACATGGGTCGGGGTGGGGGGGTGGTGCAGGGCTTTGTGGGCAGAGCAGCACTGGGGCCACCATTCTGAGATGGCCCCAGAGGCCATGGGGGCCTGGAGGGAGCACGCCCTCAAACTGGGCAGATGGCTGCTCCATACCAACACGGAAATGGGAGTTAAAAATCGCTTCCCTTCCCATGTCTGGAGCCCCCTCCTCACATAGATACGGTCCTGTCCACCGGCCCCCATGGCCGCCAAGCTCCTGGCCAGCAGCCTTGGGCACAGGGAAGGTGAGGAGGCAGCTGGCCTCTGCCCCCACCCCACTTGCAGCCTCAGAGAGACGAAGCTTTCCAGGCGCTGGGCCCCCAGGGTGAGGGAGAAGCCAGTCATTCCAACTACCTTCCTAGTGGAGCTTCATCCCCAACTGTTGCCCCCCAACATGACGTCATGACGTGGGGACTGACTTAGCACCCAGAGGCAAGGCTGGGGGACCTGGGCTGACCCAGCCAGCAGCACCGCAGGGAAATGAGGGGGGACTGGGAGCAGGGGAGGGCGGGGATACCTTCGGTGCCTCCCCTGGAGTCACTCCTGAAGATGCAGTGCTCCTCCTTGATGAAGTGCCCGCTCAGGACAATGTCCTGCCGCCTCTCTCCATCCTCCCGGCCCACTCTGCAAGAGGACATGTGTCACTAGGGCCTGGACTCAGTGCAAGGGGACACACGTCACACCAGGCCCAGACCCAGTGCACGGGGACATGCATCACCCCAGGCCCGGACCCAGTGCAAAGGAACATGCGTCACCCCAGGCCCGGACCCAGTACACAGGGACATGGGTCACCCCAGGCCCATACTCAGTGCAAGGGGACATGTGTCACCCCAGACCCAGACCCAGTGCAAGGGGACACACATCACCCCAGGCCAGGACACAATATACAGGGACACACATCACCCCGGGCCCTGACCCAGTGTGCTCACGCCGTCGCCCACCAGGCTACTCTGGGGAGCGCTGGGGTGAGTATCAGCAGGGAGTCAGAGGGGACACAGCCCTGCCGCAGAGTGCCTGTGCCCAGCATGGCCACAGGAAGCAAGTGGCAGTGGGTGGGAGCCACAAGCCCAGGGTGGGGGTGGCCCTGGTGGCCACAGGAGGCAAGCTGGTGGTGGCAGGATCCGAGATCCCCCCAGGTCTGGTCAGCCCCTTGCACCTGGTGATCCCGTCCTTGATGTAGTAGAGGAGACACTCGGACATCAGCGGGTCCTCGTTCAGGTTGACCAGATGTGGTGTCTGGAGGGAGAAGGAGGGTCGCCCTGTCCTGGGGAGGGGGCTGGAGCCCAACATCACCCCCCATCTCTCCCCAGAGACTGACCACCACCAGGCCTGCTTCACAGGGGGCACGGGCCATGAGGAGGAAAGCCTCCAAGGAGGGGCCTTTGCCAGGACACGCCAGCCCCGAGCCCCCATCTCAGCTGCCCAGCAGGCTAGCTGCTCTGACCAGAGTAAAGAGCAGGGTAGGCGCAGGCCCTGCCTGGTGGGCAGTTGCCCAGAGCAGGCTCCCATGCTGGAGTGGCACGACATCCCTGTGCTTCAGGGGAGCAGGCTGGGGGGCGCCCAGCTCTACCACTCCACCCAGCCTCAGACTGTGCCTGGATACAGGGAGCCCACAATGGGGGGACAGCAGTAGGTGGGTCAGGGCCCATCTGCTGCTGGGGGCAGAGCAGGCTGGGTGGGATGTGCAGAGTTCAGCAAAGTCCCTTTGATACAGTGCACCTTAGCACCTGGAGACCACCTGTGTGTGCCAGCAGCCGATGGCAGGGGCGTAGGAGGGCCTTGCCTCCCCCCCCGCCCGCCCCGTGCACACCCCAGAGACCACCCTCCATGACCCTGTACTCCCTTAACGGAGGCTGGCACATGGGGAAGCCACCACCACAGGCATCTGGCCCTATGGCCACATCTCCCCCCCAGGAGGAGTGAGAGGAGGTGGGGACAGAAGAAGCCTGAAGCTCCCGGCCCCTATCCCCACCCCCAGGGAGTGGCTGCCCTTGATAATGAGGCTCTTCTTGGGCAGGGCCCTGAGGGCCTTCCCCCTGGGGGTCTCCAATGCCAAGGCCTCCAGGGCAGTGACTGGCAACTGCAGAAACCCTTCCCCTAAACAGAGTTGACCAGGGCGCTGCTCTGGAGGGGGAAGGTGGAGCTAGGACCCAAGAGGCCAGCACTGGGGGCCAGACAAAAAGCCACTTCTCCAGGGAGGCTTCCTGGGACCCTGGGCTGATCTGCAATGTTCCAGGTGCACGTGTGTGTTGTGTGTGTGTGCGTGTGTGTGCGCACACAAGGATCAGGGTGTCTGTGCTCTGAGAATCACCAGAGACCTCTCCTCAAATGGTGTGCTAGACCTGCTCAGTTGGGGGAGGGGCTCACATACATCCTGAAGAAACTATGAGGGGCTCTGCTCCATGAGAGGAGAGAATCCCATCTGGAAGACCCCGCCCCCCCTTCCAGGGAGGGAGCTTTCCAGTGCAGGAGCCAGGCCTGGGTGAGAGAAGAGTGGTCCCTGTCGAAACCGGTGGCTATGACTGGCCTCAGCTCCATGTTCAGTAGCCCAGGGTCCTAGCCTCTGCAGGTCTGCAGCCCTGGGCTCCCAGGCTCTGAGGGGACCCCAGGTCCTCAACCTTGAGGGGATGAGCACACCCCTCAAACAGCTAAGTGACTGGTCCCCAAAGCCACAGGTAGGCCCACAGTGGAGGGTGGAGTGTGGTGCCCTCAAAGGGGGGGTCTGGTTGTGGGCAGGAGGTGGAGCCCCACTCTGCACCCGGGGCCACATAACCCCACACTCATTCCCCTCCCAGGACCCCTCTGGCCTCCCAGGAAGCTGGGCCTCTGCTTGTTTCGTGTGGCACCCATAGAGCCAGCGGGCACCCCCAGGGAGTGTGGAGGTCACAGAGGGACCAGCCTACCTTTTTTGGAGAGAACACACCCAGGGTGCCACCGTCCTCCCTCATGGCCACACCCATCTCGGCCAGCAGTGCCTCCCTGGGAACATAAGATGGGTCAGCAGAGCCCCTGCGGGATGCTGGACTGGCCACGCAGGCTTGTCTTGGTTGATGAGGGAACCCCTGATGCCACATGTATGGCAGCAATTTAGGGAATAAACCCCCCAACTCCGTGCAGGGGAGTTGGTCCCCTGAGAATGCCCCTGAACTCACGGGCAGACACCTGTACCCTGGTGGTGGTGACACAGGGCAGGGGTCCCTCAGTGAGGGGGCAGAGCCCCAGGGTGCAGGAACCCAGGGGTGGAGCTCAGAGCCGAGTGCTAGCGCTCCTCGGCCGGGTGCTTGCTGCCTGCCCCCTGCAACTGCCTCAGTTTCCATGAGCTCACTGGTTGCCCGACTCAGCTTCCGCGAGCTTGCTGGCTGCTCCCATACCACCACCTCAGTTTCTATGAGCTCACTGGCTCACTCCCCAACCACCTCATTTTCCCCACTGCCTGCGGCGCCCACCTCTCCATCCGGATGGCCTCTGTGCGCCGCAGCTTCTCCTCCCAGGTCTCGTTCAGCTCAGCGATGATCTTCTCCGTCTCCTGGGGGCCGAGAAGGCAGTGAGGGGTGAGGATGAGCAGAGACAGGCAGGGCATGGAACAGAGCACACGACCCACCAGGTCCCAGAGCACCAGCGCCGGGGCCGCCCGAGCAGACAGGACCATTGCAGGGTTCAGGGTCTGCAGACATAACCACAGGGAAGAGGAGAGGGCAAGCATACCTGGGACCCCAAGACATGGCTTCTCAAGCCCACTGTCCCTTCACTGCTGAGAACCCCGATGTCCTCGCCCTTTTAGGGCACATCCACATGGTCTCACCCCTTCCGTCCCAGTTCCACACTCCAGTTGGACCCTTACCCCAAGTGGGCTCCCGACACCCTGAGAGGACTCCCACCTCAAGTGGGACCCCTCTAACCCAAATGTGACACCTACAGACCAAGAGTGTCTCCGCGCTTCAAGTGGACCCCCACACACCCCCACTCCCAGTGGGACCCCCACCCCAATGGGTCACCTACATGCCTGTGGGACCCCCACCCCAAGTGTGGCTCCACACTTCGTGGACCCGTACATCCTAATGGCACCCCAACACCCAAGTGTTACCCACATCCCAAGTGTGACTCCACACTTCAAGTAGACCCCCATATCTTAATTGAGCCCCCACACCCAAGTGTTACCCCACATCCCAAGTGTGACTCCACACTTCAAGTGGACCCCCACATCCTACTGGGGTCCCCACAGCCCAAGTGGGCCACATGTCGACAGCCATCCTCCAAGCCACGAGCACCCCCAACCCCACAGCAGCCTCAGGTCCGGCCTTGTGCCTCTGTCCTCACAGTGCTCACCCTCCCGGCCCCCTCCTTGCCACAGGAACGCATGGATGGAGGCCCTAAAATAAACCTGCAAGGCCCACTCGATAACCCAGGACGGTGGCTGTGGGGCAAATGGCTTGGGCGGCTGCATGTATGTGCAGTGTCAGAAAAAACACTTCAGAAGGGCTGGGAACCGACAAGTCACTGCCCTTCTCAGCACCTGGAGCCCTGGAGTGGCGCTGGGTAGAGAGCCAGCAGAGGGGAGCAGGTGGGGTGGGGAGCAGACAGCGGAGGGAGGTGGGTGGGGTGAGGGGCAGACAGCAGAGGGGAGTGGGCAGGCTAGGGGGCAGACAATGGAGGGGGACAGGTGGGGTGGGGGACAGATAGCAGCAGATGCCAACAGACTGGGTGAGGGCACAGACAGTGGTGGAGGGGTGTGAGAAGGGGGCGGACAGGGACGGCTTCCCGACCACTCACAACGCTCCCTGATCTCTGAGCCTCATGCAGTGACGTCACCTCTTGGGTGGGTGGTCCAGGGGCTCGAGGTCCCTTCTCCTCCACAGCGCACTGAGTGTGCTGGGTCCTGTCGATGTCCCCACACAAACGGGGTGCTTTCTGCCAAGTGGTCTGTCTGGTCACTGGCCAAAACTGTGCAACCCCAGCCCAGGACCCCCAAAAGGACCAGGCTGCTCTGGCACTGTGGGTGGGCTGGGACCGGTCACAGCCCTGTGTCCTGTCTGGTCCCGTTGGCCACATGCTGGGGCATCTGCTGGCCACCTCCCTGGCCCTGTGTGGGAGGTGGACTGCCCCACCTCTTCCAGGGCCCCAGCCCACAGTGCCCAGCCGCTCTCACCTTTAGCCTCTCGATGGCCTCCTCGCTGCCCGGGGCAAACAGGATGCGCTCGTGCAGGCTGGACACAGAGGCAGCGCGGCTCGACAGGGCTGAGAGCGAGGATGAGGGGCTTATGCCCACCAGTGCGTTGGTCACTGTGGAGAGAGGGTCAGGGGCGAATCAGCCCGGCCCTGCCACTGCATGGTTACTGTTCTAAAGTCTGACAATCTGCGGGGGGCGGCGAGGGGCTGACAGATGGAAAGAAAAGACGGTTGGGAAAAGCCAGAGGTGGGGAGGAGGGGGCAGAGCCAAAGCCAGAGCAGCACAGCGGGACGAGAAGCAGTGCGGTGGACAGTGCATGCTGGGCCCCCGTGCCTCCTCGCCCAGGCAGGCCACTCCCAGGTGTCCATCTGCCTTCTCCCATCTGCTCTTCAGGCCTCAGGCTGGTCGCCTGTCCACGTCCACACCTGGGCCCACACCCAGCTCCAGCTGTGCCCTGGACCTCCCCGACCCTTGTGCATTCCTGTCCCCTGCCCTTTGCTGTGATCTGTGGCTGCCCGGCACCCCCGTGCTCCTGCTCCCAGAGGATGACCCTGGCCCTCGTCCTCTCCGCGGTGCCCCTGCCCCTTCCCACATGCCCACCCCCAGCCCGTCAGCCCAGCTGGGCATGGGAGCTGGTGCAGAGACCATCCATGAGACCATTGGGGAGCCCCTCCTCCCTCTTCCTCGAGGCACTGTGGAGCACCGAGAGTTCCCCTACACAGCTCGACACCCCCAAGGCAGGAAGGGGAGCTGTGACCCCTTGTGGGCTGTGGAGCCCAGGGCCCCTTCTGGCAGAAGCAGACACGCAGCAGAGCAGCAGCAAGCACAGGATGGCACGGATGGGGAAACTGAGGCCACCTGCAGCCCCAGGGAGGGGCTCAGCCTCGTCCAGTGCCCTGGAGGCAGGCCCGAGGCCAGTGGGAGGCTTTTCCCACTGTGAGCATTTCCAGGCAGAGGGACCTTGGGGTGCGGAGGAGCAACTAGGGAAACCACAGCACGGGGGGCTCTGGGCCAGGGGCCAGAGGACCGGGCTGCCTCTGTCTCCTCAGGGAGGCTCAGACTAATACTCCCTGAGCCTGCGGCACCAACATTCTGAGCGTCCGGGCCTCTGGGTGTGCAGACAGGGTCAGAGGGCCCGGCCTTGGCCTCGTGGTCCCAGAAAGGTGTGCTGCAAGCACCTTGGCCTCCCTGGGCTGCAGTTCTCCATATAAAAATGGGGGTGACCAGGGGTGGACTCACACATTAGGGGAAGTCCCATCTACCAGGAGGGGCCCTGAGGGCAGAATGGGCCTCAGACCTCCAGCTCTGGAAGGACAGGCGGGCCTGTGAGCCTCCCCACCTCCCTGGGCTGGGCCCCCACCGTGCCGCCCTGTGCCCTATGGGGCTGGACCAAGCAGAGCGCAGGCAGCAAGGGGAATACACACATTTGGGTCCTCCGGGCACAGTGTTGGCTAAGGTGGGAGAGGCTTGGGGAAAGGAAAGACAGAGAAACAGAAGAGTAGGTTTGTCTCCAGGGTCCCTGCCATGCCCGTTGCAGGCCGGGCAGCCAGGAGCAGGGCTGGCGGCCTCAGCGCAGTGAGGGTCTTCAGTGCAGGGACATAGGGACCACTGAAGCCCAGCACCCTTGCCTGATTGAGTGGCTTCCAGGAATACCATTTCTGGCCAGCTTGGGCCAGCACCAAATGCAAACCAGGCAGTTCCATCCAGGCCGAGGCCAGGAAACATCCCTCTGGTCCAGGGCCCACACTCCAGCCTCCCACCCACAGGCAGTGTCCCCCAGGAGCACAGGGCAGGGACTGGGGTTTGCCAGAGGGGGCATTGAGGGACTCAGCCAGTGGGGGTGGTCCCAGAAGGGAGGCCCTGGATCCCAAAGCCCAGCTGCTTGGGCCAGGCTGGGCTGGTCAGACACTCACTGTCTGCGATGTGACCCAGACCCTGGGCGTACAGCAGGTCCCACAGCTATGAGTCTGAGCCTGCTGCCCTGCCCACGCAGACACTCACTGTCTGTGATGTTGCCCAGACCCAGGATGTACAGCAGGTCCCACAGCTATGAGTCTGAGCCTGCTGCCCTGCCCAGGCAGACACTCACTGTCCGCGATGTCGCCCAGACCCTGGGCGTACAGCAGGTCCCGCAGCCGAGTCACCTCGTCCTTCAGCTCGCGGATCAGTCTGTTGTTGGGGTCCTCGTTGATGACTGCGTTGCAGCGGATCTGCTTGGCCCGGTCAGCATACCTGGGCAGCAAAGGCAGGTGTGGGCTATGCCTGGGAGAGGGCTGTGCCCGGTGGGTCCAGGGCACCCAGAGCCCTGGTGGGGGAGGGGCCTCCGCAGCTTTGACACAGCCTGGTGTGGACTGAGGAGTCATCCCCACTGCAAATCACTGGGGGTGGCTGCTGGGCAACTGGCCAGAAACCTGTAGGTGGGGCCAGCAGCCTCCACCCAGGGAAACAGGCCCCGGGACACAGGACAGGGCAGTGTCCTCTCCCCATGTTGAAGGTCTCAGCATCTGGCCTGTGGCCCCAAGGAGACGGGAGCAAGTCCAGCCACAAAGGGGCAAGAGGAACTGAATGAGAACTTACACATGTATGTATATTGTACCCATACCGAATATAAGCAAACACCCGAGAAATGCTATAAGTAAGATGTATCTATATGAGACACATGCTCTTTTTCTTCTTACTAGTGGTGGCACAATGAAAAGAGGGTAGAGGACCCAGACTACCAAGCAGCCTCTGTGGGGTTGGGGGGCACAGGTTCCCCACCTCTAGACATCCACCCTACAGCCAGAGGGATCTTTTCAAACACAACTGTGCCCCTCGTTAATTAAAAACCTTCGGTGTCTCCCACTGTTGACAGGTGAGAAAACAGCACACAGGGCTCACCAGTCTAATGCTATGGTGCCCTCTGCTGTCCGCAGACCCGAAGTATACCCCATAGAGTGGTAGGAACAGAATAGGGGGACATGAAGCCCTGGGAGCTCTGTAGCAGCCACTTTGAGCCTCACGGAGTCACAAGTGAGACCCCCCCAAAAAGTACCCCCTTTCTCACTGGTGTTCCTGACTCGGGCACAAAAGGATCTATCCCCACCCCCAGACAGGAGAGCCCACCTCAGTGTGCTCAGGGTTTCATCATAGTTGATGTCTGCAGGGCTCAGGGCTGCCACCATCGCTGTCCTTGAGTTACCACCTGCAGGAAGAAAACTAGGTCATGTTCAACAGGGAGTCTGGCTGCACTGCTATGTCCTCTTCAAAAATAACCACATGGTTATCCAAAAATAAACACAGGGGTCCTCCCTGGCTACATCTACAGCTGATTAGGCTGAGGCTCAGAGAGGTAAACCAAGTCATGGGCTGACCTAGTGAAAGCAGACAACTGTGGAGAGGTCTCTTGCCATCTTTGGCTGCCCCCTCATCACTGCACTGGGCACCTCTGTGATCTCTCTCCTACTCAGTGTTTTTCTTACATTTGGGCCCATTTTACAACAACCAGGCCTCACCTTCCCTCCCCCATAAAAAAAGGAAAGTTTTAGAGGATCTTACGGCATTTACTGCAAGGTCAGGACTGTTGGTGTCCAATAATTTTTCACACACTTTGACATTTTGTTTGAAAGAGTTTTCTCAATATTTAAGGTCAGATTCCTAGTCCAGGGCAGCACAGACCCAGCATCAGGTAATACGTTGTATGAGAAAATGGACTGTTCTAATTTTTCTATCACTAGATCATTGGTGGGGCCCGAATGCAGTGAATATTTAGCAGTCAGTTCTGCCAGGGGCATCGGCCTCGAAATCCTGACAAGGCCTGCTCATTAACCCACCTGGCTACATCACCAGGACCTTGGCCTGTCTGTGCTCCAGCTTTGGACACGTGCTTCACCTGCTTGACCTCAGGTGCTTGTGTTCTCAGGGCCATCTCTCTGGAATATGACTCCCCAGTGAGGTGATGGTGTGAAGGAGGGCCTGGAGCACAATGCTGCGTTGGGCCGTGTTATGGATTAAATTACATCCCCCAAAATATGTGTTGTAAATCCTAACCCCTATACCTCTGGAGGAAACCCTGGTGGCATAGTGGTTAAGTGCTATGGCTGCTAACCAAGAGGTCAGCAGTTCGAATCCTCCAGGTGCTCTTTGGGAACTCTATGGGGCAGTTCTACTCTGTCCTATAGGGTCACTATGAGTTGGAACCGACTCGACGGCAGTGGGTTTATACCGCTGGGTGTAATCCCATTTGGGAATAGGGTTTTCTTCGTTACGTTAATGAGGCCAGTGTAGGATGTGTCTTAAGTCAATCGCCTTTGAGATCTAAAAGGGGCAGATTAGGCACAGAAGCAAGCAGAGATGGGGGAAGGTAGATGCCATGTAGAGATCTTCAAAGAACGCCAAGATGAATGCTAGAGAAGCTGACACAAGAATTTTCCCTCAGCGCGGACAGAGAGGGGCTTCCCCTAGAGCTAGCGCCCTGAATTTGGACTTCCCATCTCCAGAATTGTGAGAATATATTTCTGTTCTTCAAAACCACTCACTTGTGATATTTCTGTTACAGCAGCACTAAGAAACTAAGACGGGCCCCAAGACGGGTTCAGGGTTTCCCTTGCCCCTACCCTGGGGTTTCCTTCAAAGGATTAGCTTAGGAGTGGCCTTGCGGTAGGACCTCCTTTCCAACTCTTCAGATGAAGGGACACATTCCTGTGGCACTCGTGTCCTTGCTCAATGGGGTCAGCCTCCCCCCAGGAGCTCCCATCTGCCCCCTCCTCTACCAGGAGACCTCAATGCTGGCCAGGGCTGGGGGTCAGCCTGGCTGGTTCTGGGGTGTAGGGCCTCAACCATGCCTCAGCCATCCAACCGAGGAAGGATAGGAAACCCCAGTTGTCTATGTGCACCAGGTCAGCCTGATCTCAGTTTTTCCTATGGGTCTCAGCCTACCCGACTGTAAATGTAGCCAGGGAGGACCCCAAGGCTATTTTGTGGGAAAGGGATCTGTGTGGGACATTTTGGCCTTCGTCGGCCAGCCCCTCCCCGATTCTCTCTCACTGGCTCAGAACTCAGGTGGGGAGAAGGTTGTGATTTATCTCAGTCCCTCAAAACACAGCAATCAAGCAGGGCTCCCCAGAATCATCTAGTCCTGGGCCCGCTGTTATATTTGGAGAAACTGAGACCAGAGGGGTAGGGGCTTGGTTTGGGTATCAAGTCGACCTGAAGCAGGAGTGCTGGCACCAGTGGGTGGGTTCTGTGGAACCCATGGGACCAACCTGGTTCCCAGACAAGCTTTGGTCAACCTATTGCCAGTCGCTGCCCCAGGCCCTCTGGAAGGGCCACGCTGAGCTGACTGCACCCTCTAGGCTCGCCTCTTGGCCTTGGCACAGAAATGGTGAGAGGCCTCCCAGTGGTTGGGCACCCCACCCCATCAGGAAGAAGACATAGATGGCAGCCCGGGCTGAAGATTGGAAGCCAGGAGTGGGCAACCCTGACAAGTGCTCACCCAGGTTTTCCCGGAGAAGCCAGGTCAGCACGGAATCTCGGTATGGAATGAAATCTGTCTTCTTTTTTTTCTTGTTCTATAAGGGAGAAACATTCAAGGGGTCAATCCTGAGCCCCTGAGGGGAGGAGAAAAAGAGAAGGAGGGGAACACGGCAAGGTCTGCCACGTGGCTCCCCAAAGCCAAAGGCTGGGGCATGGGGCGGGCCCTCAGAAGGTCAGGGTACCTGCTTGGTGCATGACCACCCAGGGCAAGACCCGCAGGTGCCTCTATTCCAGGCCAGAATTAAGGACTTGCTAACACATCCCTCAGGTTCCTCCCAGCTCCACCCCTGCTGCATGTCTGGGATGCACAACTGACTCAGGCCCAGGAGTGCTGACACCACTGCCTACCCACCACTCTGTCAGAAAGACCGATCTGAGTGCACTGCCCCTCCTCAAGCACACCACCACTAAATGTGACTTTCCAGGCTCCATAATCTCCACCAGTCCCCCACTGAGCTCACCTCTGCCCATTCACACAGAATTTTCCTTCCCTCACACAGTTCCTCACAGAGTTTTCCACACTGTTTCCCACAGTCGTCACACATGCCTCATACAAGTCTTCACAGTTCCTCACAATTTCTCACAGCTCCCCACATAGTTCCTCACAACTCTTCACACAGTTCCTCACACAGTCCCAAACAGTTCCTCATGCAGTTCCCACATAGTTACTTACATGGTTTCCCACACAGTTCCTTCAACGGTTTCCCACATAGCTTCTCACAGATTTCCTCACACAGTTCCCTATACAATTTCTCACAATGTTCACAGTTCTTCAGAATTCCTCACAAGGTTCCTTATACAGTTCCTCAGAGTTTTCCAGGCAGTTCTTTACACAGTTCCTCACACGTTTCCTCATGTGGTTTCCTCGCAGTTGTTCACACAGATCCAGACACGGCTCCTTATGATGTTCTTCACACAGTTCCTCACACAATTCCTCAAGCAGTTCTTCCCACAATTCCTCTCATAGTTCCTCGAAGCACCACACACAGTTCCTCCCTTAGTTGCCCATGCAACTTCCTTCACACAATTCTGCATTTTTTTCATATAGTTCCTCACAGTTCTCACACATTTCCATAAACAGTTTCCCATGATTTTTTAGTTTCCCACACAGCTCCCCAGTTTTTCACACAATCCCTCACAGTGCCTTCAGATTCCTCACACACTTCCTCGTACAGCTCCCCATGCAGTTCTTTAGTTCCTCACAGTCCTTCCCGCAGATCCTCACACGGTTCCTCACATAGTTATTCACACAGCTCTAAACAGCTCCTCACACGGTTCCTCACACACTTCCTAACTCCTTACACCACTCTACACATAATCCAACACGGTTCCTCACGCAGTTCCTCACAATTCTTCACACAATTCTTCACAAAGTTTCTCTCATGCACAGAGTTTCTCACACAGTTCCTCTTCAGTCCTTACAGTTTCACTGTCCCCACAATTCCTTACAGTTCCTCACACAATTCCCCGCTGTCCTACACACACTTCCTCACAATTTCTCACACAGTTCCTCTCGGTCCCTCAGACATTTCTTCACAAGGTTCCCATACAGTTCACCACACAGCTCGTCACATGCTTCCTCACATACATGGCACAGGTGCTCATCCTCTCGCCTGCCTCACTCCTCTCCACCCCTCAGGTTTTGCCTGGGAAACTGTCCTGTCCACGTAGACTAAAAACCAGCTTTCTTGTGGGTTGCTCTCCTCACAGCCCATTTCCTTCCTTTATGGAGTGCACCTCAATTTGTAATTACATTTTTATTTGTCAGTTTCCTTGTTTAGTATATGCCTCCCCCATTATTCTGTGGCCCCATAATGCCTCTTTGTTCACCACTACAGCCCAGCTCCCAGCACAGCGCCTGGCTCAGAGTTGGGCTCAATAAGTTTATTAAGTGAGCAAGTGACGGGGTTAAATGTATTGCCAGGCATCACAGGGAGAGCAGGGGCCAAGGGCATGCTGCTTCCAGGTCCCTCCCCTGCAGGGAGTGAACTCCCCCCCCCCTAGGGTGTGACAAAAGCTGCTTACCTTGTTGGGCCCGGAGTCCTGAAAAAGAAAAGACAGAAAGAGTCTGAGGACCTGGAGTGAGGCCACGGTCCCAAGAGGAGGGGGACTGGTTACGGAGGGCAAAGGAGCAGGCCAAGGACTGGTACAAGCAGGGACTCCATTACTGCCATCTGGCCACAGCCTCTACCTTGAACTGGTCCTGACAGGCAGGCCAAGGGATAGTGTGACTACTTGGGCCACTGTCACCTGGTAGCTCTTACTTCCTCACCCCCGACAATTTCAGAGTAAGGTTGGTCTTCTGAAAGCCATCCTTTCCTGACCTGAGACCTGGACCTCTTGGTGAGTGGACAATGCTGCCTGTCCCATGGGGCCTGCCAAGTCCCTCAGCTCCAAGAGCCATGGGCTCCACCCAGGAGGTCAGCTTGGCTTGGGCCAACCAAATCAGAGCTTACAGCAGCCTTGTCTTCCCAGAAGTACGCCAGCAGCACACTCACCATGCCAGTGGTGACTCTCAGAAGAACCCTGTGAGGAAGGCAGCAGTGCAGGGCCTTCCCATTTTACAGGTGGGGAAACTGAGGGTGAGGGCGTGACAGGAATCACTACACCATCTCCAGCTTCATGACCCCTCATCTCTGGCTGTCCCTTGAACCCAGGCCACCTCACCAGAGACAGGCCTGGGCACAGGTGTGACAGGCTCTCAGCACCCTCCGTGGAGGGCAGGATGTGAGGTATTTCCATGGTCCCTCCCATCAGCTGGTCCTAGAAGCCCGGAGCCAGCTCACCATTTCGGCCAGAGCGGAGATGACCTTCCCCAGCGTGGTCAAGGACTTGTTGATGTTGGCTCCCTCCTGTGTGCAGAGAAGACAGTCGGGTGTCAGGACACCTCAGGACCCTCTTGCTTCTGCACATGACCCTGGGGCCTGATCTGTGTGGTATGGGCTGAGGCTGGGGGCCCTGAATGTTGACCCTGGGGCCACCAGGGGCACAGGACCCATGCAGGAAGCCGGAGTGAGGCCTAGCCCAGCCGGGAAGCCAGGTTGCCAGCGTTTCTCCACCAGAATCTTAAGAACACTGCGCACACGCCTGCCCCGCCTTGAACAACTTCCAGAGCGCCTTCCTACCTATTGGATAATGGGGACCAACAGGGGTGCTCAAGGAAACAAAGACTCCCCTTCCTGGCGCCCAGGGCTGTTTGGCGGGAAGATGTCGCTGTCGCTGGAGGGTGCTGGATAGCCACCTTGCACCTAGCCTTGCAGCTGCATCAGCGCCACCTGTCAACACCCCCAGGGGATACAAGGTCCCATGAGGGCCCCAGGGCAGTGCTACAGCCCTTAGGGGAATGGGGCTAGCTGGCCCTCTGGCTGCTGGAGGCCCACCCCTCACCCTGAGGTGGCCCCAGCCCCAGCCCAGATGGCCCTCTAAGCCAGGGACTAGTGGGTGGGCCAGTGTAGGCCGGGCCTACCTTGAGACGCGTCCCCTTGGCACCAGTGGAGTCAGCCCGCTCGCTGCCTGCCAGATCCACCAGGCTGACCTTGCTCACCTGCAATCGAGGGGCACTGTGAGGCCTAAGGGGCCCAGCAGGGCCTGCGGGGCTTCCATCATGCCCCCAGCACATGAAGCCAAGGGGCTCCTGTCACTGTCACCCCATGTCCTCAAGGCACTATCTGTGGTGGGATTCGAACCCGGCACTGCTCAGGCCCCTCAGGTCAGCTGCCCTCAGGCCGGCCCTGAGCGGGTGGCTCCTACAGAGGCCACAGACCCCTCCGCGCCCATGCCAACAGCAGAGCAGGAATGGCAGCCAGACAGACTGCATCAGCCAGGCCTCATGTCTCTTGAGCCTCCGCTCTGACCGCCCTGGGCATCCGGGAGGCCCCGTAACCCCAGGGTTCAGGGGAGCTGGGGCTGCCAGGAGAGCGCAGCTGCTGAGGGTCCAGAGGCCTGGGGATGGGACTGCCCAGAGTGAAGGCCGGGCAGCCACAGAATGCCCCGCTACCTGGGTCAGAGGTGCTCCCCACCCCCCACCCCCCCACTCAAACTTAGGGAAAGACAACCACCCCAGGAGACTCTGGGCAGCAGCAGCAGGCAGAGTGGCATCTCCTCAGCAGGTAGGAAGGCGCCCTCATGGCCTCTCCTCTGCACCCCATCTCCCAGGCCCAGACAGCTGGGACGGGATCCCTGGCCAGCCTGCGGGGTGCGCAGTGGACCAGGACGGTGCCTGAGGGCGGCCCTCAGCTGCTGCACATCTGCACAGGACCACTGGCCTGCATGGGCAGAGGCGGACCCGTCTGCAGCCTGAGCCCAGCCACACCGGGGGCCTGAAGCCTGAGGCCAGGGTCTTGCATGTGGGGCGCCCCGCTGAGCCACCCACCTTCTCGGTGGTGATGTTGGTCTCTGCGTCATGGCGCTTCTGAGTGAAGATGATATTGAAGACTGCATGGGAACGGCTGCTAGTCTCGTTCATGTTCGTGGCTGCCACAGTCCTGGGGACAGCAGGAAGGGATGTCACCCCAACCCCCTAGGCTGGCGAGGGGACAGCTCATGGTGCCAGTTGCCCCACAACAGGGCCGGGGCAGAGTGTCCTGGCAGAGTTCTCAGGCCTCCCCTCTCCCAGCCCTGGGCTACTCCAAGTGCACACCCCCGCTGTGGATCAGCCACAGGTGACAGTGCCCCTTACAGGTGAGAGCAAGTGACACTGTCCTACAGGTGAGAGCGGGTGGCACTGCCCTTACAGGTCAGAGAAGGTGATGCTGCTCCCTACAGTTGACAGGAGGTGACAGTGCCCCTACAGGTGAGGGCAGGTGACAGTGCCCCTACAGGTGAGAGTGGATGACAGTGTCCTACAGCTGAGGGCGGGTGGCACTGCCCCTACAAGTGAGAGCAGATGACAGTGTCTCTACAGGTGAGACCAGATGACACTACCCGTACAGGTGAGAGCAGGGGACACACCTCCCCAAGGCTACAGCCGGGCATGTCCTCCTTGAAGAGGGTCACGGTGGGGTGGGGGCAGTGTCATCCAGGGATCACCCCACACACACCTGGCCTTGTTCCCCGAGTCCATGAGGTCTTGGATGTCATTGTAGGAGGTGACAGCCAGCTTGGAGAGGTCCTCCACATAGGGTCCCAGAAGTGGGTGCTCCCGTACCCGCAGGTTGCCTTTATTCTTGGGGTTCAGGAGGTCGCGGACACGCTCACAGTAAATCTCCATGTAGCTGACCTACAGCACAGAGGGCCTGCCATCAGGGCCCTCCAACACAGGCCAGGGCTCCACAGGTACTCCAAATTCTCCCTCAAAAGACACAGGGCCACAACCCCTGGGGGTATGCAAGGGGGCCAGCACCAGGCCACCTGCACCCCCCCACCACCCACAGCCACCCTGGAGGCTCCCTCAAAGGCACTAGCTGAATTCAGTCACGCCCAGTGCCCCCTTGCTGCAGCCAGCCCAGGACCCACAGCCGAGATGTCTGGACTTCTGCCCCCAAAGCCCCTGGTCCCTCACTCCCCCTCCTACCCCACGTGCTGTGCAGACACACTGGCCCATGCTGTCACATGGGCGGTTGACTGACAAGGGCTCAAGCCACCAAGCACTGGAAAGGTATCACAGTCCAGTCTGGGCCCTGGCTGTTCCCAGGGGCAGGACAGAGGGAGGGGGCCCACCTCCACAGAGTAGGACATGTTGTCATTGGTTGTGTCATTGATCCGGGAGAAGAGGTCTTCACAGAGCTGTATGAGAGGGACCAGGAGAAAAGAAGAGATATGTCAGGCAACGGGGCTGGGGGTGTCGGAACCCCAGAAGCACATCCCTCATGGTGCCCTGGGCAGCGTGCCCCCAGCCAGGCCCCTCATCAGCACTTCCATCCCAAAGGTACTGTTGAGGCCCATGGTAAAGAAGCCCGCATCATCCTGCTCAGCCCAGTCCCCACACCTGCCTGAGGTCTGATCCTTTCCTGTGGATCGCCCCTCTGCTTTCTCTCCCCACACCCGGGCCACATTTGTGAGGGTTGGGCCCACCTGCCCTCTCCACCCCCTGAGAGGAGCCGGCTGTTCTCTCTCTTCCCTGACCAGGTGGAGCCGTGGCCAGCTGGAACCACAGATGTGTGTGGGTGGGGTGGGCACTCTGTCCAGGGTCCCTCGCCTCTCCATCCCAGGTCCGGGTCTGCAGCCCTCAAAGCCAGTCCTGACCCTCCCCCCAGTTTACCTCCCCAGAGCATGCCTCCCCCACCAAGCAAGGTGTGTGTGGGGGGGGGGGCTCCAAGTCTCTCCTGGGCTGCCCTGTAGGGTGCCCAGCTGGGTTTCCCAGCCCTGGGTGCCTTGTGGCCGACCCAGCCTCCTGCCTGCCCGTCCCCCACTGGTCCCGCCTGGTCCCTGCATGTCTCCCCGCCTCGTGCCTGTGGGATGATGCCCTGCTGGTCCTTCTCCTGCTTGCCCATCATGGTGTAGGACTTGCCAGCACCCGTCTGCCCATAGGCAAAGATGCAGACGTTGTAGCCCTCAAAGGCGTGCTGCAGCATCTCCTCGCCGATGTCCCGGTACACCTGCTTCTGGGAGGCGTAGTTAAAGTCTTCAGGCTGGGAGACAGGTAGGGCAGCGGTCAGAGGCTGGTGGCCGTGAGTGCTTGGGACACTGAGCACCAAGCCCACCCCAGCCCCCAGTGTCACCGCCCACTCACTAAGCACTGGCACTGAACCCATCCCCGACACCCCCACATCCCTGCTGGCTCACCGAGGTGTGGGACCAGTAGGAGTAGTCAAAACTGAAGCTCTTGGGTGTCTCTTTGGGTTGCTTGGGGTTGACGATGGCTGTGGAGAGGGAGGCCGCAAGGTTAGGGCATTCATGGGGAGGGGTCCCCTTAACTACAGAGCCCACATTGGACAGGTCAGCCTGAGAGCCTACACCCCTACAGCCTCAGGGGATGCAGCCTGGCCAGGGAGACCCCCTTTTCCAGGCAGACAAGCCCCTGCCCCTCCTCTTTGTGATGGAACCTACAGTGGCCTACAGCCCCCACTGATGCCCACTGGGCTGGGACTCCCAAGAGAGCCTGGAGTAGTTTCTTCTTGCAATGCAGCGAAGCCCGCCCCCACTGCTGAGGCCCGCACCCTTTTATCTCCCTAGGCCCCAGCCACTCTGCTTCTGCTCGGCACATGAGTCCTAGAAGCACCGGGCAGGCCCGCCTGAGTCCACGCTCTGGGCACACTGCCAGGTGTCAGGTTTGTGAGGGTGCCAGCTGCTGCCGACCCTGCTGTGCCCTTTTGAGGACACCTCCCACTTCACTCAGTCTCCTGCTAGGGGAACCTAAGTCCGTTCCAGGGTTTGCTCTTGTGACCAGAACCATGGGATGGTCTCATGTGTCTCCTTCTGCACAAGTCTCTGTGGTCAGGCGTATCCCTGACCGGCATCACATTTTCCCCCCAGCTGAGGGCCCACAGAGCCACAAGCCTGTCCCAGGCACCCAGAAGCCCCCTCCCCAGAGCAGAGCCAGGTCAGGTGTCCCCAGGGTCTGCCCTGCACCTTTGGAAAGAGCTCTGGTGTGGGGGCAGCAGTGGGCAGGTGACTGACCTCCACAGGGCAGAGAGGTGGTGGCACCCATGTTGTTTCCAGGAGCAGGGGCAAAGAGCAAGTGGCCTTGCTTCACCTCCTGCTGGGACCCAGGTAATGGCACCCAGAGGCATCGGTGTTTGCTGTACACCACATGTGGACAAGGAGATCCCTAAGGTACGCCCCCCAGGGACAGGCACAGGTGGTGCTCAAGGCATAAGGGGACAGTGCAGGGCAGCCCAGCCAGTGTGGGTCACAAGAGTGGTGAGTGTGCCCCCGCACCAGCCATCAGAGCGCCACCTAGCAGCACTGCTCAGGCCCTTGGTCCCTCCCCACATCCTCACCCCCGACCTTGGCTCTGCCTTTCCCTCACCCCTCTCTTGCGGCCCGTGGTGTGGATTTGAAACACCCTCTGCCGTTACAGTTGGGACTGCGAGCCCAGAGACAGGGCATCCTCTCTCCAGGTCACAGGATGCACAGCAGGAATGGGACCCAGGGTCCCCCAGTCTGCTTTCTTCAGGCACCTCCAAGCCTCCTCGCTGTGCTTACTGGCAGCCCTTTCCTCCCAGCCTGACTCCCAGGAGATGAGCAGAGTTCCCTGGAGAAAGGGGCTTCCCTGCTAGGGTCTCGTGGGTTTTTCCGGGTGTGGGTTTGAAGAGTGAGAACGGAGAAATGGGCCCTTGGGGGCCTGCTGCGCGGGGCGGCTCTGGCTAGCTCATTAAGACCCCCCCCCAACACACACACACTTTGCCAGCCCCTGAAGTAGCTGGGGCTCCTGAGGCCCCCCAACAGCAGGACAAAGCTTCCCAGGGCTCAGCAAAAGGAACACAAAGGGCCAGCGCCCTGAGGGAAGACAAAGAGGTGAGGGCTGGGGTGGCTGGCCCAGCCTGAATAGGCAGAGGGAGGAGGAAAAGAAGCATAACGGAAGCGGTTTTCTAAGAGTCTGAAGGTCCTCAGGCCTTGAGCACAAGAATGCAGTGTAGCCCAGCTGGCTCTTCCTGGACGCTGAGCAGTTCTTCAAGCTGCTGTTGGTAGCTGGAAACTGTCTGGGACAGGAGTGGAATATTTACACCACGGAAACTGGCAAGTGTAGACTGTTTTTTGGTTTGTTTTTAGAGAGCTGCCAAAATGTACAGGATCTGGGGGGCTGCTTAGTTTGCAGGAGACACATAGAACTCACTGGGGTTTTGGAGAACAGTTAGCTCAATACTCGAGCACTTGTCCATTCTTATGGTCCCGCAAGCTCACATATGAGCCAGGGTCCCGGAGAAGGGCTGGAGGCAGGAAGGAGAGGCTCAGTGTGGGCCAGGGCCCCAGTGGGGCTGCTGGAGGCCAGGCCCCAGTCAGACCAGCCCTGCAGCTTTGTCTGGGACCCTTCCCCTCCACAGGTGCCATCGTCCCATTGGTGTAGAGAAGGGCTCACCATGGACAATTCCCCCGGTGCCCTACCAAGACAGCTCTGGGGTAGGAGTGAGCCTGGAATGGAGGGAGAAGGCCTGGGGTGGAGTCCCAGGTTACCTCTCATCCCATCTCTGAGTTCAGCTTTCCCACCTGTTACCTGTAGAACATGGGTAGGGACTAAAGGCCTCCTAACCCCAAGTCCCCTATGTGGCTTTCTGAAAGGCTGGGAAATAACCTGGAATCAGAGCCTGGGCTCAGGGAGTATCCAGGACACCCCCTCCCACTACTGTGCAGATGGGGAAACTGAGGCACAGAGGGAATAAGTGTAGAGCACAGGACAGGGCCCCCTGAATCCCAGGCCCTCGGTCCTGGGCTAGCCCGGAATTCACTTCCTGGAGCTCACATTAGGCATCGTTCTCTGGTGGGGCCAAGGGGGCCATGCCACCATCTACCTCGAGGGCCTGCAGAGAAGTGACTGGGGGCAAGGGGAGATGAGAATTTTCTGCGAGTTTCAAAGTCTGTCCTTTGTAAAGTGAGGGCATGGGGATAGAGGGGAAGGCAGCTGATGCGAGTGACTTCTGCACTCCCGACCTCCCACGCCAGCTCTGCTATCAGGGATGAGGCTGCAATATGTGCAATTTGGCCGGCTCCTCAAATTGCTAGGTTTGGTATGTTCAAATGAAAAGTACTATTTATCCAGGCAGTGATTACATGATGACAAATTAAATTTACTTTTAAATGTTCTTAACGGTATTGCAAGTGGCCCACTTGAGAACCTAGTGCTCCTTCGTATGCACCAAGTTTTGAGGGATCTGCCAACAGCCCCTCAGGGCAGAGCGGGGCCGGTGGGCCTGATCACCTGCCACCCTGACATCCTGCATCTGGGAACCTGCTCCTCACCAGCCAGAGCAGCTCTGCAACCTCGGTTTTATTTATTTCAGCTCAACCTGAGATATTGTGAGAGAAAAGTGTGCTCCCCCCGCCCCAGTGCTTCTCTGGCTGCCAAACCCGAACCCAGCTAAGCATGGACCCTTCCTCATGCACACCGCAGGCAAAGCAGCTGCTGCTGGTGCCACGCCCGGCTCCCCCGTGTGTCCGTCTCTGGGCACGTCCTTGGGTGCCCACCAACCCCTAACACCCTGCCCCTCCACGCCCAGGCGTCCTCAGCCTCTCTAATGCCTTCCCTTCAGGCAGGCTTCCCGAAGGCTGAGTGTTTACAGGTGTCCTCCTCTCCAGAGTCCCCTCGGCTCTTCACCCAGAGTTTGGGCAGGGCTTCTAGCTCTTTCCGCATGTACCATCGCTGTTTAGTTTTCTCCAAAATGAGTATGCTTTCAAAAGGATTTTTCCTGACTGTTCGTATTCTCTCCCTCACACACATTCACACACACACTCTCACATACCATCTTTTATACTCACTGTCTCTCACACACATCCACTCTCTCACACGTTCACTCACATATTGTCTCTCACCCTCACTCACTCTCACACACGTACACACTCTCACTCTCACATTCATTCATACGTGCACACACACACCCCCACACATACATTCTCACACATACTCTCACTGTCTTTTACACTCACTCTCACACCTCACACGCTCTCATATACTCACACACATACTGTCTCTGATACACTCATTCTCACACATTCACTCCCACACACATACACACTAACACATTCACGTACCTGCACACTCTCCCTCACACACATAATACAATCTCTTACACACACACTCTCACATACGGTCCCTCACACGCTGTTTTACTTACTTTCTCATACTCACATACACACTCTCTCACATACACACTCACACATGTACACACTCTAACACGCTCACTGTCTCTCACACTCTCACTCTCACACATTCACTCCCGCACACGTGCACTCTCACTCCCTCTCGCCTTCACTCACACACACTCTCTCACACACACTTTCACTCACTCTGTCACACATACTGTCTCACACACACACTTTTACTCTCTCACACATACTCCCACACACACTCTCATATGCATTCTTACATACACACCCTCACTCACTCTCACACACACTCATATGCATCCTTGCACACACACATGCATACACACTCACACATTCATTCTCACACACACTCACACGCATTCTCACAGACACACACTCACACACACACGCCCAGTGCGTATGAAGAACTTTAATGGGTGTTCTCCATGCTGTTCTATGGCCCTCTTCCGCATTTTCCCAAGATCATAAACACAAAGCTACCCTCATTTTGACAGTCACCAAAGTCCATTGCTGCGATACACCGTATGTACTGTAACCAGCTCCCACTGGTGGACAGCCAAATGGCTTCCCCTGGCTTGATAAAAACAGGTCTGAGGAGAACATTCTCAAATGCACATCTGTGAACACGTGCTTGACCGTCTTCTGCGTCTCATTTCCTACAAGTGGCCTGGCAGGGCCTGGCATAGCCACATCCGACACCCACCCCAGGCTGCCCCCAGCAACAGGGGTCCCTGTCTCCTGCCACCCTCCCCAATGCCGGGTTTGCCCACTCAGCTCTTGTATCCAGACCCTGGTGTCACAGGCACATGGCACTGCTGGCTCCTGGCACACCTGTGGGAGCAGTGGGGCCAAGTGCTGCTCTCGCCCTGTTGCCCTGGCTCTTATTTTGTGGAGCCGCGAGCACTTTGATTTCCTGGAGCATGAGAAGCAGTATCTTCTAAAGAGTGTCTCCGTTCCCTGGAGAGCACACACTTGGCTTGTACTCCCTCCTGCTTCTGTAGTCCACTTTCCTGGCAGAACTCTGTGGCAGAACTTTGCTCCAATCCTGGTGCACATGTGGTTTGGCTAAGTTTCTTACTCATCTTTGAGTAAGGACAGTTCTTTCAGGACCTGCCTACTGGTCAAAAATAGTGTGGAGGGGGTACTCCTTGAGTCCCCACCTGACTCCGTGGACCCATGTGGACCTTCTGCTGAGAACGTATTCAGGGAGCAGAGGTTGCTGGTACACAGGAGAAATCCCAAAACTCCAACACCTTCAGGGTACCCCAAATGTCCGAAGCAGGGTAGCTTCCCTGTATAGGGCACACCCTGCCTGCATTGAAATTCTAGTTTAAAACCACAGCTGGCCAAAGAAACTGTGGCTGCCCACAAATTCAGCGTGGTGTTTGTTCAGCATTTGCTCGGGCCTGAGGAGAGGGCAGGATGATGGGAGGGGGCAGCCACAGCCTGAGGCTGGTCTCTGAATCAGGGGTGTGTGGTGTCCCTCTGGAGGGAGCTTTGTGGACAGCCTCGGCCATGTAGCACTGCCCTTGGCTCAGCAGCTCTTCGCCCCACGGATGGGGCTCAGCAAAGGTGACTTGCCTCCCAAACTCGACCTTCCTGCTTCTGGAGCCTGCCAGAGAAAGGCAAAATGGGGTGTTTGTCCACACAGTTTCTCTACAGGGCAGGTCAGAGGCTTCAAGAGGGTGCCCATGCTCCCTCGGCCCCTCCCAGCAGGGCCATGCAGCCCCCAAGAGCGTCTGTCTCTCACTCTGTGACACCCGTTCCTCGCGCCTTCGCCCAGCCCTGAACTCAGTTTGTGGCCTGATGTTGGGCCACCCTGAGTGCCAGGAAAGATGATTTCTGCCTCTGATTTTTTTGTTCTTTCTGTTCATTTTTCAGGTTTCCAGTAGGGCTTAGTGGTCCCAGTGGGGTTTGGTGGTCCTGGTGGAGTTTGGTGGTCCTGGTGGGGCTTGGTGATCCTGGTGGGGTTTGGTGGTCCTGGTGGGGCTTGGTGGTCGTGGTGCGGTTTGGTGGTCCTGGTGGGGCTTGGTGATCCTGATGGGGGTTGGTGGACCTGGTGGGGCTTGGTGGACCTGGTGGGGCTGGGTGGTCCTGGTGGGGTCCAGTGACCCTGGTGGGGTCTGGTGGTCCTGGTGGGGCCTGGGAGTCCTGGTGGGGCTTGGTGGCCTTGGTGGGGCTTGATGGTCCTGGTAGGGCTTGGTGGTCCTGGTGGAGTTTGGTGGTCCTAGTGGGGTTTGGTGGTCCTGGTGGAGTTTGGCAATCCTGGTGGGGTTTCATAGTCCTGGTGGAGTTTGGTGGCCCTGGTGGGGTTTGGTGGTCCTGGTGGGACTTGGTGGTCTTGGTGGGGCTTGGTGGTTCTGGTGGGGTTTGGTGGTTTGGATAGGATTTGGCAGTTCCAGCAGAGGTTGGTAGTTCTGGTAGGATTTGGTTCTTGTGGTTCTTGCTGAAACTGAGCCACGAATTGGAGTTACCTATTTCCTCTCATGCTCTGGCCCTGGGGTGGGTGAGGTTTCCCATGGCCATTTCTGAAGTCCTGTTGGTACCTTGCCCATATGCCCTCTGCCCACCAAAGGTTACAGTTCCTACCTGGGGATCACAGTTCCCACCAGGGTTCACAGTAACAACCAGGAGGTCACAGTTCCCACCCACAGGACACCTTCTCATCCAGGAGTCACGATTTCCACACGGGGGTCAGAGCTGCATCTGGGGGACACAGTTTCTGCACAGTTGATGGCTTACCCCCTCAAAGCTTTCTCTGGGCACAGGTGGGACAGGCCAGAACTGCTAGAAAGTCAGTACCCTGGATCAACCCCCAACAACATGGCAGGGGTTTCTGGACAAACAGCCCAGCGTCCTGGCTCCTCGAGAGGACACTTTGGGAGCACATTCTGCATGCTAGAGGACTCCAGAAGGGCTGAGCCCACTGCCCACAACAGTGACCACTCATCCACACCCCCTCATCAACCTCGCCCCCCCCCACCTCCCTAACCTGACTGGCACCCACATCCACTCCTGGCACTCAAACCATAGTCTCAGTGCCTGCTTCTGGGGGCCAAATGAGGCGCCCTTTCACAACCGCAACAAGCCCCAAGGTATGCACTGAGTACCATGCCAAACATCAACCCCACGAGCTCGCCATACCCTGAATTTAAGGAGAGTCTCCGATAAAGGCCCACCGAGGTCCCTAGGCTTCCAGAACAACCACTGCCCAGCCCAGACCCCACTCCCACAGGCCCTGAAGAAGCCCCAGGGCCCCCCAAGTCTTCCCCCATCATACTAGGAGATCAACCCCTAGGAGGCAGGGCCATCAGGATTAAGTGCCCTCTGCCCTTGGCAACCCCTCCCTGCAAACCTGCAACAATAGGCAGGCAGGGCATGCCACTGCAGAGCACCTGTGCATGGGTGGGGCCTGTTGTTCCCTGATACTTGAGGATGAGGCAGTCAGAGGACTGATCTACCTGAGAGGCTCCAGCACAACTGCCCAGCTAAGCTCAGCCAGCCACAGACAACAAGAGCACGATGAGTTCATGGGCTGAGGCTCATGCTCTGGGTAGACGGTTACCCAGCAGTAGTAGGTAGATAACCAGACGCTGTTCTATCTACATGGACCCAAAACACGCACAACCATCTTGAGTGTGCAAGGCAGGGGTGATGGCCCCTTTGTGTCTCGTGGTACTCACTGGTGGTGCTCCCGGACATCTGGATGATGCACTTTGAGTCACGGCTCATCTCTCTGGAGTTGAAGGGGCGGACACGCACCGCCACCTTCACCGAGGCCCCAGCCATCGCTGCGGCCTCTGTCGGTCACTCCTGCAGCAGTGAGGCCTTGCGAGGGCAGGAGACACCTGGGTCAGAGAGGGAAATTAGAAATAACATCTAAGAAAGCAGAACAAGTGTTCAGCGGCCAATAGAGTACACAGGTTCTTTTTCCCTCCTTTCCGAACCCCCCCAAAGAACACCTCCACCAGGTACAAGTCCGTCAGGATGGAGAGGATGAGAAATATCACAGAATTCAGAGCATGGGAAGTGATGGGGACTGTGGGACATGATTTAGAAATCTGGGAAAGCTAAAACTCAATGCAGGAGATAGGCCAATATGCTCTACAGAACCCAAAGACTCCAAGTGCCTCTGAGGCCAGCCTCTGGGGGGAACTGAAAATGCTGTTCGTGGAGAGTCAGCATAAGGAGGGTTGAAGCCCAGGTCCCCACTCTGTCCCTCAATATTAGAACACTGCCCCCAATAGGCAATGAAGCTTCAAGGGCTAGCAGAAGGTGGGCTTAAAGCCTCTCTATTGAGAAGCGGGTGCTGAGGTGCACGCCAAATGCTGAGCAGCTGCCCCTAGCCTCCTTCAGTGAGCCAACTGCCAGGAGCAGGGGGCTAACCAGGACAGAACCAGACCAGGACAGAAGTAAACATGGACAGATGAAGACAGTCAGGCAACAACCCCACCAGGCCACAGGGTTTCTGTTCAAGAGTTCACTCTCTCCTTCTTAAATGTGGACAGACAGGTGTAGATCAGTAGATCTCTGATGAAATGCTCTAACTAGAAACACAGAGACTAAAGGGAACACAAAAGAAACAAGGCAGGGGTCAGAAGAATTAATATCCTCCAAAAGAAAACAACAGCTACTAAACCTGTGCCTGAGTGCAGGATGCCATTAAAAAAAACTTTTAAAGAGTAAGAGATTTTCAGGAATTAAAAATATGAAAACAGAAATTTTATGAGTTAATAAAAAGGTTAAAAAATAAAACCAAAGAATCATGAAAGTAGAGAAAAGAAAACAGAGAATCAATGAAAAAAACTATTAAAGAAAAAATTCAAGAAAATTTCTGTGGACTAAAGGTCATGACTTTTCAAATTAAAAAGGGTCTGCTGACCCTGGTAAATATAAAAAAAGACCCACACCAACGGAAACTGTTGTGAAAGATCAGAACCCCAAGGCTAAAGAGGAGCTTGCAGAGAGAAATCTCAAAGGGTCGAGGATCAGAACGGCATCAGGTAAATCACCAGCAACACACGCTAGACAATCTGAAGCCTCCAAAGTCTGAGGAAAGTCATTTTTACCCTGAATTCTATGCTCAGTCAAACTCCTGATCCAGTATGAGTAGAACGAGGGCCTTTTAGACATAAGGTTTTACTTCCTGTGCACTCCTAGGAAGACATTGGAATGTGCGCTTTGGCAGCTGAGGGGTTAAGAGGAGAGAGGAAGATGTGTGGGACCCCAGCCAGAAGGACACTGGGGTTGCCCCAAGGGTGACGTCCCTCCTCAGAGGAGGACGTGGAGATCCATGGAGGGGATCTCACAGGGAGAGAAGACAGGGCCAGTGATGGCTTTACTGTCTGGAAGGGTCTGTCTGAGGGCTTGGTGAGGAATTAGCAGTGGACCCAAGGAAAACGATAGGAAAAAGGCTGCATCATTTATCATTGATTCCAGAGAAGATGTTCTGTAAGACAGAAAACATAATCATAGTACACATTTAGGCACGTAGAGAAGAATATGTACCTAGTCCCAGTAATGTAATATGGAATATTTATTCAACAACAACAAAAGAAATATAGTGGCGAGGAGCAGGAGAGAAAGTCATGTGTGGTGGCGGAGAAGGGGTGCTGGTAGAGGTGTGGTACAGAAGAGCTGAATCTGTAATAGTGGAAGACTCTAGATACAAATCCAAAATTGAAAAAAGAAGAAATAGCAATGTGTGCGTGATGTGAACTTACCCAGTCCTGGTCCTGCCTTGACCTCAGCTATGTGACTTAGCCCCCCAGGCCTCAGTGAAATGACAGCATTCCCGGGACCCTGAGGAAGGCTGGTGAAAATCCCGAAAGAGTAATGATGACACAGTCGCTGGCTGTTCTGGTGAGTTTACGAGGTCATTCCCAGAGGACATGACGGAGCTGACCAGCTGGACACCCACTGACCCAGTGAAGGCTTTGGAGCTGAAGAATGGGAATACTGGTAACAGAGGAAAGGGAAAGGTCAGGGTAGGATGGGAGAGTTGCCAGCTATGGGAATAGCCAGAAGCCCCAGGAAACAGAGTCGAGCCTGCGGTGAAGAGGAGTCTGGACCTCCATGCATTGCTGTCTAAAATGGACTCGGATGCCCACAAGGCAGTGAGGCGTTCGAGTAGAGCAAAGGCTGGGGTGGGGCTGTTATGAGTTGAATTGTGTCCCCCAAAAAGATATGTCGAGATCTTAACCCCCGTACTTGTGAATGTGGCCTTCTTTGAAAATAGGGGCTTTGAAGACGTTATCAGTTAACCTGAGGTCATATTGGAGTAGGGTGGGCCCTGATCTAATCTGAGTGATGTTCTTAGAAGACACAGAGAGACAGATAGAGAAAGGACGCCCTGTGAAGACGTATCTATCTACAAGCCGAGGAATGCCTGGGGCTACCAGAAGCCAGGAGAGAAAAAGAAGGATCTTTCCCTGGAGCAGAGAGAGCGTAGCCCTGCTAACACCCTGAATTCAGGCCCCAAACCTCCAGAACTGTGAAACAATACATGTCTGTTCTTACAGCCACCTACTTTGTGGTATTTTGTTAGGGCCGCCCTGGGAGACTGAGACAGGCGCAGCCTCCGAGACCCTCCCACTCTGAGATTCCATAGAATCCCTCTCCTAGAAAGGAAGCTTCTGCCTCACCCTCCCCACACTGCCTGCTCTTGGGAGAATCTGGGCAAGGGGCCCTCCTGTAGTGTCCCAACCTCTCATCTGTGAAGACTGAGTGACTGAGGACCTCTGAGCATGCCCTCCAGGACTCCAGGATCAAAGCATGAGGGGCTGCAGAGCCCCCAACCCATCTCTGCAGACAGAGAAGGGGGCACAGCAAGGCCTGGAACTGAGGCAGGGTGCAAGCTCTAAACTCCCAAATCATGCCTGAGGCCAGCGCCTTGGTTCCCCAGAACTCCGCCAAGCAGGCTGGACATGGAGGAGAAGGACTGGCCCTCAGGTAAGCCTATATCCTCCAGAGGCCCCGGGCAGAGAGAGGGAAGCACCAGACCACCCTACAACTGAGGGCCAACAAGTTTAGGAGGGGGGTGGGGGCAGAATTCCAGATGGCTGGAATCATGCCCAGCCATGCCACCACAGCCCCTAACAGCCACAAAACGCATCCACATCCAAACATCCTGAGTGCTTTTCCATTATGGGTTGACATTTGTAGATCCATTAATGACCACCGGGAGCAGAATGAAGGGACGTGGCCCTCTGAGATTCTGTGGAACTGGAATAAGGCTTAGAACACTAAGGCTGAGATGGAAAGAGAAAGGTAAGCTAGTGAATTCCTGCTGGGGATGCAAACTGGAACAAGACTTTCAACAAGCATTTAGCAGCAAGCTTTTTGTCTTAAAAAAAAAAAAAAGTTTATATCCTTTAAGCAACTCTATGTACTGAAATGGGAAGTTATTAGAAATGAAGAAAATATTTATAAGCAAATGCTCAATCAGATATTGCAGAATTTTCAGTTCTCACGAATTTAGCTACTTAAATTAAATGCAGTCCCAATAAATAAAATATTTCAACAGGATTTTCAGTGGAATTTGAGAAGCCAAGAGAATTTTGAAAAAGAAGGGAAACTTCCCCTACCCGCTATCATACATATTACAAAGCTAAAATAAGTTCCAAAGTCTAGTAATAACACAGGAACAGAGAGAGCAATGAAAAAGACTAAGCATGTACAAAAACAGACACACACACACACACACACACAAATCCAAAACACTATCAGGCAGCATTTCAAATAATCAAGTAAGGCTGGTATTGGGGCAACTGGCTAGCCCACTGAAAAACAAAGCTAGAACCTTCTCTTCAAAAGCCTTACAAAAAAATACAGGAAATTGTGCTAATGGCTCCAGGGCAGAGAACAGGCATTAAAACAAAGCATAAAAAGGTCAGGAGGACTTCTGGTGGGGGGCAGGGTGGAAAGGCTGGCAGCAAACCAATTCTCCCACCATCCACAAGCAGAAAAGCTGTGAAAAATGATCTATTTAAAATAATCAAAGAGCTATTGAAGCAATCAGGAATAGCAGGCCAAGATTCCAGAGAAGGGGGGCTGCCAAGACAGGAGACAACATTCCACAGCACTTTCTTCCTGGGAGAGTTTGTACACTGGTCACAGAGCAAGAGGCTGGAAATCTGGAGTTTTCCCAGGCAGAGAGCTGTTGCTGAGAGACAGAGAACCTGCAGAGAGCTTCTGGTCTAGGGAAACAAACTTGAGAGACCAAGATCCCAGGAGAAGGGAGAGGTGGCAAACTAAGCCCCCCAAAATGATCAATTTTTCCCTTAATACATTTGCCAAATTCTGAGACAAAAAGGCTCTGAAAATCAGAGCCAAGTCTTCTGGAATCTCAGGTGCTAAGAAGACAAAAGCCAGAGTTCAAGATCCACCAGGAAGAGGGGCCTCTGATCACACCAGGGTCTGAGAACCCTAGAAGATACAACCTAAAGCCAGGGGAGACTCATAAACAGAAGCACTCTTATCCAAACTGCAACCCCATCCTGACTGAGCTTAGTCTCTGAATTAATAATCAGCCCTTGCTCTACCTAAAAAAAAAAAGCAAATCATCTCTGCTGGAGTTCAACATGATCTGTAGCCTCTGCAATGTTTTAATAGACAATGCCTGACACTAAATCAAAAATTACTAGGCATTACAAACAATGCACAAACACCAAAAGATAAACTAGGTAATGGGAAAAAAAAAGTAAAAAAACTTTCCTAAAAATTAAAACACATACTCATCAAAAGGCTCTACCAAAAGAGTAAAAAGAGAATCTACAGACTGGGGGAAAAAAAAAAAAAAATTGGCTATGACATATCTGACAAGGGCCTAATCTCTAAAATCTATAGAATACTTCAACACTCCTCAGTAACAAAAAGACAAATAATTTCAATTAAAAAAAATGGGCAAAGGATATTAACAGACACTTCACCAAAGAAGATATTCAGGTGGCTAACAGACACTTGAGGAAATGTTCTCGATCATTAGTCATCAGAGAAATGCAAATCAAAACTACAATGAGGGGGGGCGGAGCCAAGATGGCGGACTAGGCAGATGCTACCTCGGATCCCTCTTACAACAAAGACACGGAAAAACAAGTGAATCGATCACATACATAACAATCTACAAACCCTGAACAACAAACACAGATTTAGAGACGGAGAACGAACTAATACGGGGAAGCAGCGATTGTTTCCAGAGCCTGGAGCCAGCGTACCAGTCAGGTACGGCACAAGCGCAGAGAGCTGCTCCACCCCCCTGAACTAACCCCGGGAGGGGGACCAGCCAGTTCCGCGGGCGGCGTGGGACGCAGCCAGTGGGAGAAGTCCCCGGGAGGCAGTGCCTGGTCTTCGAGCAGGAAGAGCAGCGTCCCAGCCAGGGAACCGTCCCACCAGGATTTGGACTGGACGCAGGTACGGCATAAACACGGAGAGCTGCTTCACCCCCCTGAACTAACCCCGGGAGGGGGACCAGCCAGTTCCGCAGGCGGCGTGGGACGCAGCCGGTAGGAGAAGTCCCCGGGGGGTAGTGACTGGTCTTGGAACGGGGAGAGCAGCGTCCCAGCCGGGGAACCGTCCCGCCGGGATCTGGACTGGACACAGCGGATTTTCTGGAAAAACTAGTTTCCCAGTGATGGCTCGGAGACAACAATCCATATCAAACCACTTAAAGAAGCAGACCATGACAGCTTCTCCAACCCCCCAAAGAATCAAAATCTTTCCCAAATGAAGATACAATCCTGGAATTATCAGATACAGAATATAAAAAACTAATTTACAGAATGCTTCAAGACATCAGAAATGAAATAAGGCAAACTGCAGAACAAGCCAAGGAACACACTGATAAAACTGTTGAAGAACTCAAAAAGATTATTCAAGAACATAGTGGAAAAATTAATAAGTTGCAAGAATCCATAGAGAGACAGCATATAGAAATCCAAAAGATTAACAATAAAATAACAGAATTAGACAATGCAATAGGAAGTCAGAGGAGCAGACTCGAGCAATTAGAATGCAGACTGGGACATCTGGAGGACCAGGGAATCAACACCAACATAGCTGAAAAAAAATCAGATAAAAGAATTAAAAAAAATGAAGAAACCCTAAGAATCATGTGGGACTCTATCAAGAAGGATAACCTGCAGGTGATTGGAGTCCCAGAACAGGGAGGGGGGACAGAAAACACAGAGAAAATAGTTGAAGAACTCCTGACACAAAACTTCCCTGACATCATGAAAGACGAAAGGATATCTATCCAAGATGCTCATCGAACCCCATTTAAGATTGATCCAAAAAGAAAAACACCAAGACATATTATCATCAAACTCGCCAAAACCAAAGATAAACAGGAAATTTTAAAAGCAGCCAGGGAGAAAAGAAAGGTTTCCTTCAAGGGAGAATCAATAAGAGTAAGTTCAGACTACTCAGCAGAAACCATGCAGGCAAGAAGGGAATGGGACGACATATACAGAACACTGAAGGAGAAAAACTGCCAGCCAAGGATCATATATCCAGCAAAACTCTCTCTGAAATATGAAGGCGAAATTAAGCTATTTACAGATAAACACAAGTTTAGAGAATTTGCAAAAACCAAACCAAAGCTACAAGAAATACTAAAGGATATTGTTTGGTCAGAGAACCAATAATATCAGATATCAGCACAACACAAGGTCACAGAACAGAACGTTCTGATATCAACTCAAATAGGGAAATCACAAAAACAAACAAATTAAGAGTAATTTAAAAAAATATACACATAACAGGGAATCATGGAAGTCAATAGGTAAAAGATCAAAATAATCAAAAAGAGGGACTAAATACAGGAGGCATTGAACTGCCATATGGAGAGTGATACAAGGCGATATAGAACAATACAAGTTAGGTTTTTACTTAGAAAAATAGGGGTAAATAATAAGGTAACCACAAAAAGGTATAACAACTCTATAACTCAAGATAAAAGCCAAGAAAAATGTAACGACTCAACTAACATAAAGTCAAACACTATGAAAATGAGGATCTCACAATTTACTAAGAAAAACGCCTCAGCACAAAAAAGTATGTGGAAAAATGAAATTGTCAACAACACACATAAAAAGGCATCAAAATGACAGCACTAAAAACTTATTTATCTATAATTACCCTGAATGTAAATGGACTAAATGCACCAATAAAGAGACAGAGAGTCACAGACTGGATAAAGAAACACGATCCATCTATATGCTGCCTACAAGAGACACACCTCAGACTTAGAGACATAAACAAACTAAAACTCAAAGGATGGGAAAAAAATATATCAAGCAAACGATAAGCAAAAAAGAAGAGGAGTAGCAATATTAATTTCTGACAAAATAGACTTTAGACTTAAATCCACCACAAAGAATAAAGAAGGACACTATATAATGATAAAAGGGACAATTGATCAAGAAGACATAACCATATTAAATATTTATGCACCCAATGACAGGGCTGCAAGATACATAAATCAAATTTTAACAGAATTGAAAAGTGAGATAGATACCTCCACAATTATAGTAGGAGACTTCAACACACCACTTTCGGAGAAGGACAGGACATCCAGTAAGAAGCTCAATACAGACACGGAAGATCTAATTACAACAATCAACCAACTTGACCTCATTGACTTATACAGAACTCTCCACCCAACTGCTGCAAAATATACTTTTTTTTCTAGCGCACATGGAACATTCTCTAGAATAGACCACATATTAGGTCATAAAACAAACCTTTGCAGAGTCCAAAACATCGAAATATTACAAAGCATCTTCTCAGACCACAAGGCAATAAAACTAGAGATCAATAACAGAAAAACTAGGGAAAAGAAATCAAATACTTGGAAAATGAACAATACAATACCCTCCTGAAAAAAAGACTGGGTTATAGAAGACATCAAGGAGGGAATAAGGAAATTCTTAGAAAGCAACGAGAATGAAAATACTTCCTATCAAAACCTCTGGGACACAGCAAAAGCAGTGCTCAGAGGCCAATTTATATCAATAAATGCACACATACAAAAAGAAGAGCCAAAATCAGAGAACTGTCCCTACAACTTGAACAAATAGAAAGTGAGCAACAAAAGAATCCATCAGGCACCAGAAGAAAACAAATAATAAAAATTAGAGCTGAACTAAATGAATTAGAGAACAGAAAAACAATTGAAAGAATTAACAAAGCCAAAAGCTGGTTCTTTGAAAAAATTAACAAAATTGATAAACCATTGGCTAGACTGACTAAAGAAATACAGGAAAGGAAACAAATAACCCGAATAAGAAACGAGAAGGACCACATCACAACAGAACCAAATGAAATTAAAAGAATCATTTCAGATTATTATGAAAAATTGTACTCCAACAAATTTGAAAACCTAGAAGAAATGGATGAATTCCTGGAAAAACACTACCTACCTAAACTAACACATTCAGAAGTAGAACAACTAAATAGACCCATAACAAAAAAAGAGATTGAAACGGTAATCAAAAAACTCCCAACAAAAAAAAGCCCTGGCCCGGACGGCTTCACTGCAGAGTTCTACCAAACTTTCAGAGAAGAGTTAACACCACTACTTCTGAAGGTATTCCAAAGCATAGAAAATGACGGAATAATACCCAACTCATTCTATGAAGCCACCATCTCCCTGATACCAAAACCAGGTAAAGATATTACAAAAAAAGAAAATTATAGACCTATATCCCTCATGAACATAGATGCAAAAATCCTCAACAAAATTCTAGCCAATAGAATCCAACAACACATCAAAAAAATAATTCACCATGATCAAGTGGGATTTATACCAGATATGCAAGGCTGGTTTAATATCAGAAAAACCATTAATGTAATCCATCACATAAATAAAACAAAAGACAAAAACCACATGATCTTATCAATTGATGCAGAAAAGGCATTTGACAAAGTTCAACACCCATTTATGATAAAAACTCTTACCAAAATAGGAATTGAAGGAAAATTCCTCAACATAATAAAGGGCATCTATGCAAAGCCAACACCCAATATCACTCTAAATGGAGAGAACCTGAAAGCATTTCCCTTGAGAACGGGAACCAGACAAGGATGCCCTTTATCACCGCTCTTATTCAACATCGTGCTGGAAGTCCTAGCCAGGGCAATTAGGCTAGACAAAGAAATAAAAGGTATCCGGATTGGCAAGGAAGAAGTAAAGTTATCACTATTTGCAGATGACATGATTATATACACAGAAAACCCTAAGGAATCCTCCAGAAAACTACTGAAACTAACAGAAGAGTTTGGCAGAGTCTCAGGTTATAAAATAAACATACAAAAATCACTTGGGTTCCTCTACATCAACAAAAAGAACACCGAAGAGGAAATCACCAAATCAATACCATTCACAGTAGCCCACAAGAAGATAAGATACTTAGGAATAAATCTTACCAAGGATGTAAAAGACCTATACAAAGAAAACTACAAAGCTCTACTACAAGAAATTCAAAAGGACACACTTAAGTGGAAAAACATACCTTGCTCATGAATAGGAAGACTTAACATAGTAAAAATGTCTATTCTACCAAAAGCCATCTATACACTTAACGCACTTCCGATCCAAATTCCAAAGTCATATTTTAAGGGGATAGAGAAACAAATCACCAATTTCATATGGAAGGGAAAGAAGCCCCGGATAAGCAAAGCACTACTGAAAAAGAAGAAGAAAGTGGGAGGCCTCACTTTACCTGATTTCAGAACCTATTATACAGCCACAGTAGTCAAAACAGCCTGGTACTGGTACAACAACAGGCACATAGACCAATGGAACAGAATTGAGAACCCAGACATAGATCCATCCACGTATGAGCAGCTGATATTTGACAAAAGAACAGTGTCAATTAATTGGGGAAAAGAAAGCCTTTTTAACAAATGGCGCTGGCATAACTGGATATTCATTTGCAAAAAAATGAAACAGGACCTATACCTTACACCATGCACAAAAACTAACTCCAAGGGGATCAAAGACCTAAACATAAAGACTAAAACGATAAAGATCATGGAAGAAAAAATTGGGAAAACCCCAGGAGCCCTAATACAAGGCATAAACGGAATACAAAACATTACCAAAAATGATGAAGAGAAACCCGATAACTGGGAGCTCCTAAAAATCAAACACCTATGCTCATCTAAAGACTTCACCAAAAGAGTAAAAAGACCACCTACAGACTGGGAAAGAATTTTCAGCTATGACATCTCCGACCAGCGCCTGATCTCTAAAATCTACATGATTCTGTCAAAACTCAACCACAAAAAGACAAACAACCCAATCAAAAAGTGGGCAAAGGATATGAACACAAATTTCACTAAAGAAGATATTCAGGCAGCCAACAGACACATGAGAAAATGCTCTCGATCATTAGCCATTAGAGAAATGCAAATTAAAACTACGATGAGATTCCATCTCACACCAACAAGGCTGGCATTAATCCAAAAAACACAAAATAATAAATGTTGGAGAGGCTGCGGAGAGATTGGAACTCTCATACACTGCTGGTGGGAATGTAAAATGGTACAACCACTTTGGAAATCTATCTGGCGTTATCTTAAACAGTTAGAAATAGATCTACCATACAACTCAGAAATCCCACTCCTGGGAATATACCCTAGAGATACAAGAGCCTTCATACAAACAGATATATGCACACCCATGTTTATTGCAGCTCTGTTTACAATAGCAAAAAGTTGGAAGCAACCAAGGTGTCCATCAACGGATGAATGGGTAAATAAATTGTGGTATATTCACACAATGGAATACTACGCATCGATAAAGAACAGTGACGAATCTGTGAAACATTTCATAACATGGAGGAACCTGGAAGGCATTATGCTGAGCGAAATTAGAGGCAAAAGGACAAATATTGTATAAGACCACTATTATAAGATCTTGAGTAATAGTAAACCTGAGAAGAACACATACTTTTGTGGTTACGAGGGGGGGGAGGGAGGGAGGGTGGGAGAAAGTTTTTTATTGATTAATCAGTAGATAAGAAATGCTTTAGGTGAAGGGAAAGACAACACTCAATACATGGAAGGTCAGCTCAATTGGACTGGACCAAAAGCAAAGAAGTTTCCGGGATAAAATGAATGCTTCAAAGGTCAGCGGAGCAAGGGCAGGGGTCTGGGGAACATGGTTTGCGGGGACTTCTAAGTCAATTGGCAAAATAATTCTATTATGAAATCATTCTGCATCCCACTTTGAAATGTGGCGTCTGGGGTCTTAAATGCTAACAAGCGGCCATCTAAGATGCATCAATTGGTCTCAACCCACCTGGATCAAAGGAAAATGAAGAACACCAAGGCCACACGACAACTAAGAGCCCAAGAGACAGAAAGGGCCACATGAACCAGAGACCTACATCATCCTGAGACCAGAAGAACTAGTTGGTGCCCGGCCACAATCGATGACTGCCCTGACAGGGAGCACAGCAGAGGACCCCTGAGGGAGCAGGAGATCAGTGGGATACAGACCCCAAATTCTCATAAAAAGACCAAACTTAATGGTCTGACTGAGACTAGAGGAATCCCGGAAGCCATGGTCCCCAGACCTTCTGTTGGCAGAGGACAGGAACCATCCCCGAAGACAACTCATCAGACATGAAAGGGACTGGTCAGCGGGTGGGAGAGAGACGCTGATGAAGAGTGAGCTAATTCTATCAGGTGGACACTTGAGATTGTGTTGGCAACTCTTGTCTGGAGGGGGGATGGGAGGATAGAGAGAGAGAGAAGCCGGCAAAATTGTCACGAAAGGAGAGACTGAAAGGGCTGACTCAAGAAGGGGAGAGCAAGTGGGAGTAGGGAGTGAGATGTATGTAAACATATTTGTGACAGACTGATTGGATTTGTAAACGTTCACTCGAAGCTTAATAAAAAAGTTAATAAAAAAAAAAAAAGTCTGATAAAGGCCGCAAATCACAAAAAAAAAAAAAGCTTGCAAGTCATCACTGGACATGGTTTTCTGATGTTTCAATGTTTTTCTTACACTCTAAGTGTTAATCCTACGTGTAATGCATTTACAGGTATTGGTAGGCAATATATTAAAAGTGAGGGGCTTCAAGTTTGCTTTCGGGTTATAACTTGTCACTTTCAGGACCACTGGAACCACTGCAACCCAATAAAATCTCTTTGAGGGGAAAAAAAATAAAAACTACAATGAGTTACCATCTCACCCCGACATTACTGGCACAAATTAAAAAAACAGAAAATAACAAATGTCGGAGATGCTTCGGGGAGTTTGGAACTCTTCTGCACTGCTGGTGGGAATGTAAAATGGTACAACCACTAGGCAAAATGATATGGTGCCTCTTTAAACAGCTAGAAATAGAAATACCATATGATCCAGCAATTCCACTCCTAGGAATACGTCCTAGAGAAATAAGAGTTGCCACATGAATAGACATATGCACACCCATGTTCATTGCCACATTATTTGCAATAGCAAAAACACGGAAACCACCTAGGTACTCATCAACAGAGGAATGGATAAACAAATTATGGTATCTACAATGGAATACTACCCAACGATAAAGAACAATAACGAACTCTCAAAACATCTCACAACACGGATGACTCTGGAGGGCATTAAGCTGAGTGAAGTAAGTCAATCACAAAAGAACATATGTTGTATGACACCACTTTTATAAAAACCCAAGAAAAGGTTTATGTGCAAAAAAAAATCTTTGATGGTTACAAGGGAGAGGAGGGGTGTTGTTGTTAGGTGCTATCGAGTCAGTTCCAATTCACAGCGACGCTATGTACAACAGGACAAAACACTGCCCGGTCCTGCATCATTCTCGCAATTGTTGTTATGCTTGAGCCCACTGTTGCAGCCACTGTGTCAACCCATCTCGTTGAGGGTCTTCCTCTTTTTCACTGTCCCTCTACTTTACCAAGCATGATGTCCTTCTCCAGGGACTGATCCCTCTTGATAACAAGTCCACAGTATGTGAGACGAAGTCTTGCCATTCTTGCTTTTAAGAAGCATTCTGGTTGCACTTCTTCCAAGACAGATTTGTTCATTCTTTTGGCAGTCCACAGTGCATTCAATATTCTTCACCAACACCACAATTCAAAGGCATCAATTCTTTGGTCTTCCTTATTCATTGTCCAGCTTTCTCACACATACGAGGTGACTGAAAACAACATCACTTGGGTCAGGCGCACCTTAGTCTTCAAGGCGACATCTTTGCTTTTCAACAATTTAAGCAGGTCCTTTGAAACAGATTTGCCCAATGCAATGCGTCTTTTGATTTCTTGACTGCTGCTTCCACGGGTGTTGATCATGGATTCAAGAAAAATGAGGACCTTGACAGCTTCAATCTTTTCTCCACTTATCATGATGTTGCTTCTTGGTCTAGTGGTGAGGATTCTTGTTTTCTTTATGTTGAGGTGTAATCCATACTGAAGGCTGTGGTCTCTGATCTTTATCAGTAAGTGCGTCAAGTCCTCTTCACTTTCAGCAAGCAAGGTTGTGTCACCTGCATAACACAAGTTGTTAATGCATCTTCCTTCAATTTTGATGCCCTGTTCTTCATAGAGTACAGTTTCTTGGATCATTTGTTCAGCATACAGATTGAATAGGTATGATGAAATGATACTACCCTGGCACACATATTTCTTGACCTTAAACCGTGCAGTATCACCTTGTTCTCTTCAAACTACTGCTTCTTGACCTGTGGACAGGTTCCTCATGAGCACAGTTAAGTGTCCTGGAATTCCCATCCTTTGCAATGTTATCCATAATTTGTTATGATCCACACAGTCAAATGCCTTCGCATAGTCAATAAAACACCCTTCTAATATTCTCTGCTTTCAGCCAGGATCCATCTGACTTCAGCAATGATATCCCTGGTTCCATGTACTCTTCTAAATTTGACTTGAATTTTTGGCAGTTCCCTGTCACTATACTGCTGAAGGTGCTTTTGAGTGATCTTCAGCAAAATTTTGCTTGCATGTGATATTAATGATATTGTTCAATAATTTCCACATTCAAATGGATCATCTTTCTTGGGAATAGGCATAAATATGGATCTCTTCCAGTTGGTTGGCCAGGTAGCCGTCTTCCAAATTTCTTGATATAGATGAGTGAACACTTTCAGCGCTGCATCCGTTTGTTGGAACATCTCAATTGGTAGTCCATCAAATTCCCGGAGCCTTGTTTTTCACCAGCGTCTTCAACGACTTCTTCCTTCAGTACCATTGATTCCTGATCATATGTTAAACACTGAAATGGATGAACTTCAACCAATTCTTTTTGGTACAGTGACTTTGTGTATTCCTTCCATCTTCTTTTGATGCTTTGTTCATCGTTTAATATTTTCCTATCAATTTCTCATACACAAGTTCAAGCTGAAACTGAAGAAAATTAGAATAAGTCCACAAGAGCCAAAGTATGACCTTGAGTATATCCCACTTGAATTTACAGACCATCTCAAGAATAGATTTGACACGTTGAACACTAATGTCCAAAGACCAGATGAGTTGTGGAATGACATCAAGGACATCATGCTTCCTTCAAAGCAAGAGGTCATTAAAAAACAGGAAAGAAAGAAAAGACCAAAATAGATGTCAGAAGAGACTCTGAAACTTGCTCTTGAACGTCGAGTAGCTAAAGCAAAAGGAAGAAATGATGAAGTAAAAGAGCTGAACAGAAAATTTCAAAGGGTGTCTCGAGAAGACAAAGTAAAGTACTATAATAACATGGGCAAAGAGCTGGATATAGAAAACCAAAAAGGAAGAACATGTTCAGCATTTCTCAAGCTGCAAGAACTGAAGAAAAAAAAATTCAAGCCTCAAGCTGTAACAGTGAAGGATTCTATCTAGCCAAATGGAAGACAAGTGTTAATTTTAATGAAGGGAAAGACAACACGATACAGGGGAAGTCAGCACAACCTGACCAAAGTAAAGTCATTGGAGCTTCCTAGACACATACCTTGAAGGACCAAGTTACTGGGGCTGAGGGCTGGAGACCATGGTCTTGTGGAACATCTAGGTCAATTGGCATAACATAATTCATAAAGAAACTGTTCTACATCCTACTTTGGTGAGTAGGGTCTGGGGTCTTAAAAGCTCATGAGCAACCACCTAAGATACATCTATTGGTCCCATCCTGTCCAGGGCAAAGCAGAATGAAGAAAATCAAAGACACAAGAAATATATTAGTTCAAAGGACTGATGGACCAAATGAACCACAGCCTCCACCAGCCTGAGCCCAGAAGAACTAGATGGTGCCTGGCTACTACCATCAATGGCTCTGATAGGGATCACAATAGAAGGTCCCAGACAGGGAGGGAGAAAAAAGAAGAACAAAATTCAAATTCAGACACACACACACACACAAAAAACAGACTTACTGGTCTGACAGAGACTGGAGGAACCCCCAAGACTATAGCTTCTTAGTTCAACCAAAAATACAAGACTGAATGATCAACACCCGCCCAAAAGCAAAGATAAGAAGGCAGGAAGGGAGAGGAAAACTGGACAAATGGACATGAAGAACCCAGGGTAGAAAGAGAAAGGGGGAGAGAACTGACACATTGTGGGGACTGCAACCAGTGTTATTTATATTTGTGTATAAATTTTTGAATAGGAAACTAATCTGTACTGTAAACTTTTACCTAAAACACAATAAAATTAATTAAAAAAAAAAAAACTACTAGGCATGCAAAGAAAATCTGGTGGTATATTGGTTAAGCGCTACAGCTGCTAACAAAAAGGTCAGCAGTTCGAATCCACCAGGCACTCCTTAGAAACCATATGGGGCAGTTCTACTCTGTCCTATAGGGTCACTATCAATTGGAATCGACTCAATGGCAACGGGTTTGGTTTTGATTTGGGGTTAGGCATGAAAATAGACAGGACTATTATGATTAAAAACAAAGAGAAAAAAGAAAAGAAACACACCCATACTCAATCCAGATCTAGAAGTTATCAAGGATGTTAAATAACATGATTAGTATGCTCAAAATAAGAGAGAAAAAGATGGAGAAGATAAATAGCAAAATGGAGAATTTTTCCAGAGGATTGGAAACTATTAAAAAAATATATATATATCGAACAGAAATTCTAGAACTGAAAAACACAATAACTGAAATTAGAAGCTCAAGAGATTAGATACAGATGAAGACAGCGTTAATGAACTGGAGGAGAGGTCAGCAGAAAATATAGAAAGCTAAAGAACAGATAAAATCAGAGGTTGAAAGTAAAAGGATAAAAATCCTTGGTTTATCTGTTCTATCAGCTACTGAGAAGGAAATCTATATACTACACACATTCCTTTAAAGTGCACATAGAACATTTACCAAAATTTGACATATGCTGGCCATAAAGCAAGCTTCAACAAATTCAAACTTCAATTTCAAATTAAAATCATAAGGCATGTGTTCTCTGACCACAGTGGAATTTAGCTATACATCAATCAATCAATCAATCAATCAAGGCCTACAAAATCCACCATTGCTTGGACATTAAGCAAATACTTCTAAAGAACCCATAAGTCAAAAAGAAAAAAAAAAAAGAAAGATCATATTGGGTATTAGAAGATATTTTGAACTGAATGATAATGAAGGTACAACATATGGAAATCTGTGGCACCCAGGCGAAGCAAGACTCACAGGAAGTGCATAAATTTCAGAGCAAGGGGGATCAGGGAAGGTGTCCTCACATCGCTCTCAGATTGATTCAGATCCAGCATCCCTGAGGGAGCTGTGGGTTCTCTGGAGAAGACCAGGAGTTCCGAGGGTTTGCCTTAAGAAGGACTCAGCAGCTTGTGAGCCAGCAGCTGGAGGCTCCACCAGGGTAAGACTCTGTCATCCGGTTCAGCCCTAAACCCTGGTGTCCAGCAGAATTCAGGAGTTTGGGATATGCAGAGATATCAAGGAGGTGGTTGGATGTGTGGATTGAAGAGGGGTTGGTGGGAAAAATAAATCAGTCACAGCTTTGCCTCTTGAAGTCATGGAGATTGGAGACCAATAAGGAAGAAGGGTAGGAAGAGAAAAAATGAAAAGCCTTGGGCTCAAACTGTATCCTAAGTTGACTTTGGAGTCCCTGCGTGATGCAAACAATTAAGCGCTCGGCTGCTAACTAAAAGGTTGGAGGTTCAAGTCTACCCAGAGGCAACTCCTGAAGAAATGCCTAGAGATCTACTTCCAAAAAATCATCCATTGAAAACCCCATGAAACCCCTGGAACTATTGCCCTGAGATAATCTTTAAACCTTAAACCAAAAATACTCCCCAAAGCTTTCTAAAAACCAAACAATAGTTTAGCTTAACTGGTAAAGAATGTCTGCCTTGAGTATTACGCTCTTTTAAGATCTATCTATAAAGTATCAAAGTGGCAACAGCACTCAGAAAAGGAGGACGAAAACGACTGCACGGGTTGAAGAATGTAATCAGTGTCACTGAACTGCACATGCAGAAACCATTGGATTGGTATATGTTTTACTGTGTATATTCTCAAGAACAACAAATAAATTATTTTTAAAAAAGCCTCATAGAGCACAGTTTTACTCTGACACACATGGGGTCACCATAAGTCGGAGTCAACTCAATGGTCATGGGTTTCTTGACTTAAATCCCCCTGTAAGAGGTATCTGGGGTCACCTCCCTGAGCCGTGTGGGGTGCCCACAGCACACATCAGGGGGCTTTGCAGCTTTCCCTACTGCCACCTTTGAATTCAGCTTTCCTGATGTCCTAAGTCAGTTACATGTATCCTGCTTTTCCATTTCCAAAACGTGGCTGCTCTGCGTTCTCTCCTGTTCTTTCATCCCTGTGGAGGGTTTAGGTCTTTTTTTTTTTTTTTTTTTAGGTTACCTTTGCTGTTATTTTGGAAACTCTGGTGACATAGTGGTTAAGTGCTACAGCAGCTAACCAAAAGATCGGCAGTTCGAATCCACCAGGCACTCCTCAGAAACTCTATGGGGCAGTTCTACTCTGTCCTATAGGGTCGCTATGAGTCGGAATCGACTCAACTGCAATGGGTTTTTTTTTTTTTGCTGTTATTTTAGTGACATTTCAAGACAAATGGCTAACCCTCACAAATACAACATTGAGAAAAAAGAAGCCAAACACAAGCGAATACACACCTTAAAGTTCAATTTAAGAAATCTTCTAAAAGAGTCAGAAATTAGCAGGATAACCACATTATTTAGCAACATAGAGCTAAAGAAAGAAAGAAACAGCTAAGGGAGCTCAAAGGGGCTAGGGATGCGGAAACTGTTGATTTTCTAGATAAGTTGTGAAGATTTGCTTGACTCTTCTAAACTGTGTTCATATTTGACTTAAAAAGAATTATTTTTAAAGTCATTAACAAATGGTTCAGGTAAAAAAAAACCTCATTTTGGTTGACAAACACCGGTGTGAGTAAAGACAAAAACCAGCTTGTTCATTCAAATTAATATTTCTCAGCAGAGAGTAAAAATAAAGGATGAAAGACAGCCATCCACTTCTAGCAACATGGTAGATGATTATAAAGCATCTAGAAATTCTGCACAGATAACAAATATCAGAAGAACTCCTGAGGAGAAAAAAAAAAAAAAAGGAGGAGCTAAAATTAAAGTGACAAGCCAGTGAGAAGGCCTCCGAGAGGAAGCTGATACCAGGAATCCAGAGAACTGGTTTTCATTTGCTGTTTGGGGGATGGGAGGAATGCTTCAAACATATGAAAAGGCAGAATTGGAACCAAGTCGCCACAAAAATCTGGAAAAGGCAGAATTGGAACCAAGTCGCCACAAAAATCTGGAAAAGGCAGAATTGGAACCAAGTCGCCACAAAAATCTGGAAAAGGCAGAATTGGAACCAAGTCGCCACAAAAATCTGGATCTTCCAAAGCTACAATCTCAGTGAAATGGGAGGCTGGGAGAAACCTATCCGCCATCAAAGAGACACAGGGAAATTAGTCTGAATGACTCTCAGCTCCAGGTGACAAAAAAGAAAGTGTTTCTGAGAATTTGAAGTCACTGGTCTATTCCCACGCAGGTTTGAATTTCAAATTATGATACCTGCAGGATTAGTAGTAAAACCCAGGAACCCAAGGTTGAGAAATTAGCTCAGAGCAGTTCTCAGTTGTTAGCACCCCCGCCCCCCCCAAAACTGCCATTAAGTCAATTCCAACTCACAGCAAGTGACCCTACAGGACAGACTAGAACTGCCCCACAAGGTTTCCAAGGAGTGGCTAGTGGATTTGAACTGCCAACCTTTTGGTTAACAGCCAAGCTCTTAACCTCTGCCCCACCACGCCTCCGTTAGCATCCAAAGCACCAGGCAAAATCAAACACAAATCCTCCATGCAAAAAGCTTCCTGTCTCCCCCTGCCCAGGTTCCCAAGATTCCTACAGATGAAGGTCAGTCAAACGACAGCTCACAATGAAATGCTACCAAGTACATGGAGAAGCAACTCACCATGAGTGAGAGTCATAAAAAAAAAAAAAAGAAAGAAAAGCTAAATTAGATCCTCAAGGACTTCAGATTATAAAACAAGCATGCTTAAAATAGTTACAGAAATAAGAAGGAATGGAAAATAAAGGGGCAAAATATGGGGAAAAAAGCCATGCAGAATTTTTAGAAGTAAAAATGTAATCAATTACATTGTAAAATTTAGTAGACATATTAATCAGCATATTAAATGGAGCTGAACAGAGAATTAATGAACTGGAAAATATCAGGAAAAAATTACCCTGAATGTCCCCAGAGAGACAAAATAATGAAAATATAAAACCAATGTAAGAGTAGTAGAACATGGAGGAATTAATACATCATGACAGGAATTTTAACACACCATTCACCAACTGACAGATCAAGGAGACATATAATTAGTAAGGCTATAGAAGATTTGAACAACACAATAAGCATGAACTAGTGGTTTTTAGTGGACATACATGGACTCTTGTTTCTGGGAATTAGAAAAACATATTGTTTTCAACACATATAGAACATTTACAATATTTTACCATGTACTAGGCCATAAAGCAACTTGTAATAAATTTCAAAACACTGTACCAAATAGATTATGTTATTTGTCTACAACAAAATTAAATGACTAAAAATCTATATGTTTAGAAGTTTTAAAAGTATACTTCTAAATAACTAATACACCAGAGAAGAAATCATGATGGGAATATAAAAATACTTAGTATTAAATGATAATGAAAGTACTACTAGCAAAACTTATGGACTTCCACTTCCATCCATAACAGAGTAACAAGAACCACAGTTAACCTCCCACTGTAAACAATAACTAGGAAGCTGTATAAGATAAAGGAAAAGAAATGTTTTCAGACATTAGACAATGGGCGATACAGAACTGTGATCCCTGAGAGAGGGCGAACATACTAGGTGAGCCCTATGATTGCTCCAAATATACCTGGAGACAATTTACAGATCTCGGGGATCGGGAAGTCGAACGCAAACAGCTCAGCAGCTTCAACGAGTTGAGGAGATTGAGGTCAGAGTGTGGGTTAGTTGAGGCAGCTGGAAGTTGTGGATCAGAGTTCTGGAAAGGAAGGAGCTGCTCAATAACAGAACTCCAGAGATTTGCATAGGCATACCCTTGAGTATTTGCAGAGTATTAGCTCATGCATGCGTAGGCTAGGCAAAAAAAAAAAAATTGGATGTTGTAAGCTGTACAATTCCCCAAGCTCGCACAAAGTAGGAAGACAGTTGTGCTCCAACGAGCTGAAATGCAGAGTCTTCTTTGGCCCCTCCACCCCAGACATTCAGTGGAGACTCCAGAGAAGTCATGCCTTAGTAGTTAGTGGAGATAAACTATCCCTGGAATGAAGGCCATTCTAGGCTAATTCTAGAAAAGCTTAAGAACAAGCCTTGAAGGATCAAACTGATCATCAAGTAATTTAACTGCCTGCCAAACAAAACTCAAATCCTTTAAAGGCAGAGAACATAATTCAGACACTCTACAATCAAAATGTCTAGCACCCAATCAAAAATTACTAGCCATGCCAAAAACAGGAAAATGTGACCCATAACCAGGAAAAAAAATTAGCTAGCAGAAACCTGAATTTTCTTACAATCATTTAAAAATCTATGTACCAAAAAGCAGTAGACTTGCACACTTTTTATAGATGAACTTTACAAACATTCCAAAAAAAAAAAGCGCTAATTCCAATTGTACACAAACTCTTTAAAAGAATAGGAAAAAGGCAGACAGAGAGAATAAAACCCAACACATTAACTGATACATTGACATAATATAATCTTGACACAAAACTAGACAAGGAAAATTTGGTAAACGAAGATTATGACAAATTTCACTGATGAACATAAATACAAAAATCCAAAACCTTAGCAAGAAAGTCCAGCAACAGATAAAAAGAATAACGCAGATAGGCTTATTCCAGGAATGCCAAGATGGCTTAACATTAGAATATCTATTAATACAACACACCACATACCCAGAAAAACCCAGTGCCCTCGAGTCGATTCCGACTCATAGCGACCCCATAGGATAGAGCAGAACTGCTCCCTAGAGTTTCCAAGGAGCGCCTGGTGGATTCGAACTGCCGATCCTTATGGTTAGCAGCCGTAGCACTTAACCACTACGCCACCAGGGTTTCCCTCACCACATAGCAAGGAGGAAAAAAAAAAAAAAGCATAAGGTACTCAACAGATACTAAAAAGCAGTCAATAACTTTCAAGGTTCACTTGGTAAACCTCTTAGCAATATCAGAATAAAATAACGTTTCTTTAACCTCATAAAGTTGTTGTTGTTGTTGTTAGAGGCTGTCGAGTCGGTTCCGACTCATAGTGACCCTATGTACCACAGAACAAAACACTGCCCGGTCCTGTGCCATTCTTACAATCATCGCTATGCCACTGTGTCAATCCATCTCATTGAGGGTCTTCCTCCTTTCCTCTGACCCTGTACTTTACCAGGCATCATGTCCTTCTCCAGGGACTGTTCCCTCCGGACATGTTTAAAGTATGTAAGACGCAGCCTTGCTATCCTTGCTTCTAAGGAGCATTCGGGTTGTACTTCTTTCAAGACAGATTTGTTTGTTCTTTTGGCAGTCCATGGTGTATTCAATATTCTTCACCAACGGCACAATTCAAAGGCGTCAATTCTTCCCTGGTCTTCCTTATTCATCATCCGGCTTTCACATTCATATTACGTGATTGAAAATACCATGGCTTAGGTCGCACCTTAGTCTTCAAGGTGACATCTTTGCTTTTCAACACTTTGAAGAGATCCTTTGCAGCAGATTTGCCCATTGCAATGCATCTTTTGATTTCGTGACTGCTGCTTCCATGGGTGTTGATTGTGGATCCAAGTAAAATGAAATCCTTGGCAGTTTCAATCTTTTCTCTGTTTATCATGATGTTGCTTATTGGTCCAGTTGTGAGGATTTTGGTTTTCTTTATGTTGAAGTGTAATCTATACTGGAGGTTGAGGTCTTTGACCTTCATCAGTAAGTGCTTCAAGTCCTCTTCACTTTTTCAAACAAGGTTGTGTCATCTGTATAACACAGTTTGTTAATGAGTCTTCCTCTAATCCTGATGCCCCGTTCTTCTTCATATAGTCCAGCTTCTTGGGTTATTTGCTCAGCATACAGATTGAATAGGTATGGTGAAAGGATACAACCCTGATGCACACCTTTCCTGACTTTAAACCACTCAGTATCCCCTTGTTCTATCCAAACAACTGCCTCTGGATCTATGTACAGGTTTCTCATGAGCACAATTTAGTGTTCTGGAATTCCCATTCTTCGCAATGTTATCCATAATTTGTTATGATCCATACAGTCGAATGCCTGTGCATAGCCAATAAAACACAGGTAAACATCCTTCTGGTATTCTCTGCTTTCAGCCAGGATCCATCTGACTTCAGCAATGATATCTCTGGTTCCACAGCCTCTTCTGAAACCGGCTTGGATTTCTGGCAGCTCTCTGTCGATATACTGCTGCAGCCGCTTTTGAATGATCTTCAGCAAAATTTTGCTTGCATGTGATATTAATGATATTGTTCAATAACTTACGCATTTGGTTGGATCACCTTTCTTAAGAATAGGCATAAATATGGACATCTTGCAGGCAGTTGACTAAGACAGACTAGAAAGAAGGATCCGGCAGTCTACTTCTGAAAAGAATTAGCCAGTAAAAACCTTATTAATAGCAGTGGAACATTGTCTCATAATAGTGTCAGAATTTGAGCCCCCCAGGTTGGGAGGCACTCAAAAGATGACTGGGGAAGAGCTGCCTCCTCAAAGTAGAGTCGACCTTAATGATATGAATGGAGTAAAGCTTTCGGGACCTTCATTTGCAGATGTGGCATGACTCAAAATGAGAAGAAACAGCTACCTCGTAAAGAATGCCTGTCAAAAACATACCCAAATATCATAATTAGTGGTGAAATATTAGAAACATTTCTTTTAAATTCAGGACCAAGTCCAGGATGTCTGCTATCACCACTTCTACTTAACCCTGTAGTGAAGGTTCTATCCAGAGCAGTAAGACAAGAAAAAGAAAGTAAAAAGGCATAATATGGAGTGGAACGAAAGAAGCCAAATTGTCATCATTTGCAGATCATTTGTTTAGCTACACAGAAATCAAGAGGAAACACAGACAAATTATTTGAATTAGTAGGAAGATTCAGCAAGGTTACTGGATGAAAGCCCAATATACAAAAACTAACTACGTTGCTCTACACCAGTGACAAAGAGTTAGAAAATACTTTTTAAGGTACCATTTAAAATAATAACCAAAACTATAAAGTACCTAGGAAGAAATGTCACAAAAGAAGCATATAACATTTATGAATTAAATTTTAAAACTTTACTAAAAACATTACAGAAAACCTAAACAAATGAAGAACTATAATTCATTAATAGAAATCTCAATATCTTCAAATGTTGGTTTTCACCCAGATTAATTCAATGCTATTTCAAATGAAGTCTCAAGAAAGTTTTTTTGTTTGTTTTGTGAAACTTGACAAATTGCTTCTAAATCTGTATATAGAAGAGTAAGGGGCCAAGAACACCAATAACACATTTTGAGGGGGGAAAAAAAAAAAGGTATAGAGGACAACATGCCCTACTGATTATCAAGACAATACAACCAAAAAACCCATCGCCATCAAGTCGATTCCAACTCATAGCGACCCTATAAAGATATCGTTTTTAGTACAGGATGGTATTGGGGCAGGGAGTGGTAACTAACAAGGAAACAGATCTACATAGATATGGTACTTTTTCTGACTGCGGTGGCTTTGCAGATCAATAGTGAGATGAAAGACCATTGAACCAACCATGTTGGGACCAAAAAACCAAATCCGCTGCCATCAAGTCAGTTCCAACTCATAGCAACCCTATAGGACAGAGCAGAACTGCCCCATAGGGTTTCTGAGGCTGTAAATCTTTACCCAAGCAGACTGCCACATCTTTCTCCAGGGGAACGGCTGGTGAGTTTGAATCGCCGACCTTTCAGTTAGCAGCTGAGTTCTTTAACCACTGTGCTACCAGGGCTCCTTCATGTGGGGAAAAATTAGACTCCTCCTTTATACCAAAATAAACTCCATGTGGATTAGAGACGTAAACGTAACAAGAAAGTTTTGAAAGAAAATGAAGAGTGATGTGTTCATGCTATCCTTTAAAAGGATTCCTTAACCCACAAAAGCTATAAAAGGAGAAGTCTGGCCATCAAAAATACCATTAAGAAGGTGAAGAGAAACCCACTGACTTGGAGAAGATAGATGCAGCACATATAACCCAACAAGGGATTCATATGCAAAATATATAAAGAGCGTATATAAATCAATAAGAAAAAACACACTAAAGATATAATAGGCAGTTTACATGAAAAGATACAGCAATTAGAAAACCATTTTTTAAAACTATACCCACCAGATCGCAAGATTAAAAAGGCTGATGGCACGGAGCAAGAGAAATTCCTAGAGATCACCTTGGGAAAATTAACTGGGACAACCACTTTGAAAACAATATGGAAAAACCTAGTAAAATTGTACCGCATGTGACCCAGCAACCCAGATGCCCATCGTGCTCTATTTGCTACACAGATTTCAGAGCCGATGAGAGGGGCCATAAGCATCCTTGGAGGCAGGGAAGGTCTCTTCGCAAAGGTGCAAGACGTGGAAAAGCATACAGTGAGATAGAACCCCGAGAACGTTCAAACACGCAAGCACTGCTCCGCAGAGCAGAGGGTAGGGGATGACATCCTGTGAATGGCAAGTACCACATTCAGGGTGGTGGGAAGTGGGAGGTCGTGAGGTTAAGGTCTGGGGTCTCTCGGTGCACCAGCTGTGGATGTGGGTGAAAGCATTCTTGCCTCCATGGCCTTCTCTGTAAAGTGGGGTGGCGCTGGAGCCTCTCCCCCTGCTCCCAGGGTGAGAAGGAGGGGGGATGCCATGGAAGTGCACTTGGCAAAGTCTGGCACGGCCAGCTCTGCACCTGCCTGGCGGGAGGCAGGAACCGCTTTACTTCCTAAGCTGAGGGTGGGGACGTGGCTGTTAGTGTGATACTCTTTATTCTTTTTTGTTATGTTGTAACTCATGTAATAGAATTTTTTACAATTTTTAACTTCTTCCTAGAAGTCTTCCTGTGAAGGGGAGCAAGAACTTGGGTGGCCAAGGAGGGGACTGGGTATCCCTGAGGGGGTCCACAGACTGTCTGTCGCCTGCAGCAGAGTGTGTTAAATTTGGGGCGGGGGGAGCGGGAGGCAAACCTGTAGCACCTGAGAAGGTAGAGGGCATGGGGGCCACTGCCTCTGACACACCACGTGCAGGAGGATGGGGAAGCAGAAGCTGCCCCTCCAAGGCAGAGAGGGATGGGCTACTAGGGTCAGGGGGGCAAGATGTTTGAGAAGAGACCAGAGCGTGAAATGGCCCTTCAATCACGCTGACTGAAGTGGCTCTGTAGGCTGCTAAGCATGATGGCAAGGACAGGCAGGAGGCCGAGCAGAGCCCGCAGAGCCACGGGACTGGCTCCTGAGCTGGGGGCAGGGGTATCTGCACCCAAGACCTCACAGGGGGTTCAGCCAGTGTCAGAGGGTGACAAGACCCTAGGCGTGACCATGAGAGTGAGGGATGAGGGGCCGGACAGTGGGTGGTCATCCACATGGGTGTGGAAGTGATGGAAAGTGATGCCACCATGAGAGGGAACAAGGAGCTGGGCCTCCAGGAAGGAAGAGAGATGAATTCGTTCTCAGTACAGCACCTGCCAGCCACGGTAGCACAGGATCAGCCTGGCCTCGAGGAAGTGCCGTCTCTTTGTGGCTGGCTGAGCATTTCAGATCTCTGCACCCAGACACGGCATCGGCACTGACACGGGGCAGGTACAAGGGCACGAAGGGCAAGAGAAAGCCAAAGCCCTGCAGAAAGAGGCCGCAAGATGATGACTGAGGTGCACGGGTGAATGTGCTGAGGACCCAGGAGTAGAACTGCCCCACGGGGTTTCCAAGGAGCCGCTGGTGGATTCCAAGTGCCGACCTTTCAGTTAGCAACCGTAACTCAGGCTCCTCTTAATACTGAAGAGGATAAGCATCCTAGCCAGCACCAGGCCACACTTCACACACCCCGGAAGGGTGAGGAGGGGCCCCTTGGGCCTGATGACCACTGGGCACACTGGTCATCCTGAATCCCCACTGAAACCATTTGCTGTGGAGAATCAACCCCAGCAGCGGAGGGACGTTCTGGAGGGTAGAGAGCAGGAGTCAGAAACGGGCCCAGGGGGCTCTGTGCTTGGGGCTCAACCCAGTGGAAGTCAGGAGGGAGAAGGACGGGGCTGAAAATGGGGCCCTGGGTGCAGGTCTGTCTGCGGAGCATCTAGATGAAACAGTGGGATCCTCACCTCATCCCACTGCCCACCCTCATAGAAGACAGCAGCTGCTTGCACCCCCAGGCAAACACCTGAAGGCTTTTCTCCAAAGAAATGGAAGGAAATGCCTGGCAAGAGCAAAGCCTTCAGTGTGGGTACTGGCATCCACATTCTGGTACTGGAGAGCAACTTGGCAGCCAGACCCCACCATTCCACCTAAATCAAAGCCTCCAGTCAGAATCCCACCCAGGTGGGAGTGGGAGAGACCCAGAGGGAAAACAGAAGCAGCAAACCCACGCTACTACCCAGTGGTCCCCCCTAAAATATGAGTGGATAGACAAGGAGGCCCACACACAAGAGAAGAACAAAAAGCTTAAAAACAAAGCCTGAGTAAACCAGCAGAAATGGGCCCTGCAGGAAAGAGAGGTAAACCAAGGAACAGAAGTGAAAACAAGCAAACAAAACCTCTAGTTAACACACTCAGAGTGTCTCAGGAAGATACCACATTTCCCAAACAAAAACAGAATGCTATGAAGTAGGAGCACCTAGAGACAAGGGAGATGGAGCTCTTACCGATGAAAAATGTAAGTGCTGAAATACAAAATTCAAAAAAAGAACCAGAAAATGAAGTAAAAAAAAAATTGTCCTGAAAAATAGAACATAAACAAGGAGGCAGAATATATGAGAAAAGGCAAGAACGCCAAAGATCAAGCTAGGAATTCAAGAAAGTAAAGAGAATAAATGAAGGGGAGTAAATTATGAACAGAAAAAAAGAAGAGAATTTCTCATCACTGGAGAGGCTGAGTCTTCAGCTGAAAAGGACCCACAAAAGCAAAACCCCACACTTGGAGCCAGTCTTGTGAACGTTCAAAACACAATAGATGAAGATGGGATCCTGAAAGACTTCAGACAGAAGTAACTAGTCACTGGCAAAGACTTCTCATAAGAAACTGGATGCAAAAAGACAATGGTGAGGATGCCCTCAGAGTTCTGAGGGAAAAGATTCACCCCAAAGGATTGCTGCCAAACAAACCACCTACCCAGTGTGAAGACGGAGTAAAGACACCCTCCCACATTCATGTGTCCTTTTTAGGAAGTCACACAAGGATGTACTCCAGCAAAACAAGACAGGAAAACAAGAAATAAACAGTTTTGGGGTCCAAGAAAAAGAGATTCCTATCCAGGGGTGTGGCCAGCAGTCAGAAGGTCAGGATGGAAGGCAGCAGGGAGGGAGCAACTAGCTCAGACTCCAGGAGGGGGGTGCCGGGAAAGAGGGGACTGCACAGAAGAAATAGTACGTACGGCTGAGAGCTGAGAGAAGGTGAGGACAAAAGAAGTACATTCAATGTAAGAAAAAGTTAACAGAAATCTAGGCAAAATAAGACATCCTGCCTAAATATGAATCTAATGCAAAGAGAACGAGGTCCTGTGGCTTCCCTGGTCAGGGTCTGCTATAGCAGTCCCTGCTTACCCTGGAGCTGCCGCCCTCCTCCCAGGCACCAGGGTCCTGTGGCCGTGGAGTGGCCCCAGACTCGCAATCCGTGAGAGGCAGGACCAGATGAGGCTAAGCAGCTGAGTAGCCCCTGCCCCAGTCCCCATCCCCCGACAGCGGCCACGTGCCTGGAACATCCATGGCCCCGCCCTGCCTTGAGGGGACCAGAGACGTAGAAGGGAACTGAGGCCCAGCTGAGAGTTACTGGCATTGGCTAGGACAGGGCCAGGACTCCTGAAGCCCCCTTAGGACACTTCTGAGGGCAGGCCAGAGGCTGGCTCAAGGAAAGGGGCCTGCAGAAGCAGTTAGGGCTGCCTCCCCAGAGCGGCAGGTCAGGAGTCGCACAGGAGGCCCAGAGGAAAAGGGGGGCGCCTGCCCAGCCAGCCTGGGGAATCGGTGGGTGGAGACACACAGAAGTCCCCACCCCTGATACGGTGCTCACCCAGCTCCACCAGGCAACAGACTACTCAGGCTAAAACCTCTGCCTCAGTAGGCGAAAGGGGCAGGAATTGAGTTCCCACTGCTTACGAGGCACTGTGCCGGCCTTGGGGTTAGGGTGGAGGAGGGGGATGGGGAGGGGCTGGCAGCGGGCAGAAAGCAGGGCAAACACAACAGCTTTGGAGTTGGAGGAAGCTGGGGTAGAATCCCAGGCCTTGTACAAGTCACATCCTCCCCAGACCCTCAGTTCCCTCACCTGGAAAAGGGAACACCACCTGCCTCACAGGGGTTGTTGGGGCATTAGACGAGGGGAGCCAGTGAAAATGTACCCCAAAGAGCCTTCACTCTCCTCACTGCCCCCCAACCTACAGCAGGAGGAGGGGTGCTGGCGCAGACCAGTACACAGGCAGCCCCAGGAAGTGCCAGTGAGGTACTGGGGGCGGTGCAGAGAGGGAAAAGGAAAACCTTGGAGCGTGGTGGTGACGAGGGGAAGGGCTTAGGGCAGGCTTTGTGGTGGAGGCAGCATTCAGGGGGCTGGAGCTCTCAGGTGGAAGGTGGGTGGAGAGCTCAGGGGCTCGTGGTGGGAAGGCTGCCCTAGCCCACCCAGGGGCAATGTGGGGGAGGAGGGAGGGGGCTGCCCTAGCAGGCCCAGAGGCAATGTGTGGGATGCGGGCTGTCCCAGCCAGCTCAGGGGCAATGTGGGGCAGGGAGACGGGTAAGAATCACAAGTAGGGACAGTGGGTCCTTGGCTCCTTGGCTCGCTCTCCCCAGGCCATGGGGAGCCCTGAAACCTGAGCAGGTGGCGGCATGCAGAAGGCACCCCCCACGGCCCATCTGAATCCTGGGGCGCAAGGGCCAAGGGCTTGGCAGGCCCAGACCTCTAGCCGGATTAGATTAAACCCAAGATGTCCCTCCCACCTCGACTCCCCGCAGCCCTGCAGCCCTGTGTTTTCCCCTCAAAGCCCTGCTGCGAACGGGGCGTGGCGCCCAGACAGCCCGGTCAAGGCTGACAGGAAGGGCTGGGGGAGGGGCTTGGAGGGGTCAGGAGGCTCAGCTACACAGTGTGTGTGACTTTGGCTGTGTCCCTTACTCCTTCCAGTTCTGGTCTGAAAATGGCAGCAGGGCTGAGCCAAGACTCTCATTGTGTTCTTGGGTCCTCCCGTACAAGGACAGTCTCATCCAGCAAACTTGCTATATTCGGTGAGCCCAGAGCCCATCCCTGCCTGCTGCCCCTGCCCCCACCAGGAGGGCTGAGGGACCCAGCTGCAAGGCTGGGATCCCAAACTGCCATCTGGACATCGACAGGGTCAGAGGCAGGGGAGGGTCCCATGGGCTAATGGAGCAGAACCTGCAGGGCTGTGCTCTGGGTACCACCCCTCAGGGAGAGGTCCAGCTGGGCAGAATTCCTGAACAGCTCCCTGGTGTGGGTGGGGGAGCACAGGTTGCATACCTAGTTGCCTGTGGCCACCTGGGGCTGGGGGCTGGTGATCCCTGTCCTTGGGGGCCTAAGAACACTAACCCTGGCAGTGCCCTGGGGAGCATATGGGACTGTGCTCAAGGGCACCCTTCTGTCCTCCCAGTGGTAGCTGCTGAGTGACCCAGGCCAGCCACGCCCTCCCCAGGGTGACCGTTCAACCCCTGTCAGCTCTCAGATGTACCAGGCAGGGTCACAGGCCTGAAGGACTTGGGGCAGCCTGGCTCTAGCTCTGGCCCATCAACCCTAAAGGACAGGGCACATTCCCAAATGTCCTTTGCTGGTGCCCCTCCACGGACCCCAGTGGAGTCGCATAGGACAGGCTGGGCAGCGGGCCCCCCTCTACCTGCCAGCCAGCCAGGCCCCAGCTCTGGACTGTGGGCCTGTGGCTGGCCAGTGGGGGGTCCTGAGTGGAACAGTCTATGGGGCACTCCAGCGGGGTTGGGGAGGGAGCACCCAGAAGAGGCAGTGTTAGGGGTGGGGCTAGCAGACAGCAGGCTTCTTGTAGGTCCTCCCTGGAAGCCTTGGGGCTGGGGGTGCCTACTCCATGCCCCACCCCAGCCTCTGTCTGCCCTGTGGACCACATCCTGCAGGGCCACCCTACATCTGATGGAAGTGCTCGTCTGGCCCTTCAGGACTTCCCGGGCTGACCTCCTCCACCTAGGTCTAGACAGGGCCCAGCATCTGGGTTTTCCACAAGCTCCTCAAATCCCCCACCCCGCATCAACTGACAGCAGCTGAGCAATACATATGGCCTTCACTTTAAGGTCAGACAGAGACCCCGGGGGAGGCCGAGGGGTGGTTGTCACTAGGACAAGTCACGCAGGAGGAACCCAGGTCCTGGATCCAGTCTCTCCCCACCCCCAGAGAGGCCCTGGATCCTGACCCTAGGCCCCTGGCCTACAGGCAAAGAACCCACCTCCGGACGTGCTTGTACCGCCTAAGTGGCCCTGAGATCCACCTGCCCTGCTCCTCCCGTAGCCAGGTCCCTTACTCTACACCGTAGATGCCAGCACCCCGCCCCCCTTGCTTTAGGCTTGCAGGAGGGAGCAGAGCCCCTGACCAGCCCTGCCTACTCCATCCACACCGCTGCTTCAGCCAACCACACCTGCAAAATGGCCGCCGCAGGTGTAGCCCCGACCCACCCCCACCCCCAGCCTCCCTTCTAAGGTGCGGCCACCTTCTCAGAGGGAGGGGAGGGTGGGCATGGCTACCTCGAGGGCACAGAGCGGGTGAGTCTGGGGTGTCTCCAGCACGAGAGAGGTTCTGTGTGCCCTTGCGGTCTGTGTGCCCCCGGGGTTCGGATGGGGCCAGCCACCGCAGCCGGGGCCTCTCCGCACCTCCTCCTCCTCCTCTCCGCACCTCCTCCTCCTCCTCTCCGCACCTCCTCCTCCTCCTCTCCGCGGCCGGCCGCAGGATCTAACCCGCTAGCCCGGCAGACCGCTAATCCCAGCAACGCGAGAACCGCCGGGGGAGGGGGGTGGCCGCTTGCGGGGGGATCCATCGGTCTCTGGGGCAAAGTCCCTATTCCTGGGTACGTGGACGCGCACTGGGTCCGCGTGGGGCGACGTCGCGCCCGGCCCTGCAGGCCCCATGACTTGGCATTCCCTCCTTCCCTTTCCCCTCCCCCTCCCGCCCCTGCGGCAGCCAAGAGCGACCCTCCCCGCCGGCGAGGATGCCTCCGGCCCCTTCCTGAGCCCCAGGGCTGCGCTGTTGGTTTTTCGGGGAGTCGGGGTCTTCGCTGCCAGGATTCCTTCCTGTCATCCGAGCCTGGGCGCATGGGGAGCGCCACCAGCCAGACGATGCGGCCCGGCAGCCCTCTCCCCGCCCGCGGCCAGGCCACACCTGTTACTGGGGCGCTGGCTGCATAGATGCAGGCCTCGTCCTCTGGCGGCCCCTCCCAGGCAGCCGGCCATTCGGAAAGAGGACTGGGGTCTCTGGGGAAGGGAGCACGGACGGGGACAGGGGCTGACAGGCAGCCCCGCCCGCCTATTATGCTCTTTGCACCAGCATCTGCCCTCCCCCACCCGGGGACCAGGGCTGCTGCCTGCGCCCGCCTGTCCCGGGCGCCCTCCCCTCGGGCGGAGGCGCTGCAGCAGAGCCCCGGGGGCCCCCACCGGCGCCCCCTCCCCCGTCCTTCATCCCTCTCCTCCTCCACCGGACCCGGAGCAGCCCCGGCTGCGTCTCTGCCCGGGGTGGCTCCTGTAGGTGGAAGGGGCTAGCGGGGAGGGGAAGGGTCCCTGTCGCGAACCTGCCGCTGCGCGCCCTTCTCAAGCGACCCTCGCCTACCCCGGCCAGATTCCAGCCACAGCAGGATGGCCCTGCCAGGCTGCGGGTGAAGGGCGGGCGCCCCTGAATTTGCCTCTTTGTTCTCTGCGGGGACCAAGGAGGATGGAGAAGGACGGGTCCGCGGTGCCCGCGCCTGGCGGCGCAAGGACACAGGCGCCTGCAGGGACTCCCACCCCGGGAGGGGCGGCGGCGCGCGCAGTGGTGCAGGTGCGGGATGCGGGTGCGGGGTGCTGGTGTCAGGTGCGCGGGGTGCGGTGCGGGGCGCTGATCGAGCGGGCGGCCGCCTCACCTCTCCGGCGTCAGTGGGTCAGTGGCGGCGGCCCGGCATGGGCTCGGGCTGTTCGCGGGTCCCCGAATGCGGAGCTCTGCCTTCTCCTGGGCTGCTCTGGGCTCTGTGACGGCGGCTCCGCGTGATGGTCTGCGCGCCCCCGGCCCGGCCCGCCCCAAGCCCCTCCCGCCGCGCTGGTTGGTTGCGCGCGGCGCCCTAGCCCCAGCCGCCAGCTGGTTTGTCGCACAGGGAGAGGGACGGGCGTCGCCGCCACCGCCAGGGATGGGGCTGGGGCGGGCTGTGACATCACTGCTGACACCACGGCGCGCTCGGCGGAGGGGGGCGCAGATTGCCGGGACAAGGCGCCCCTTCTCCCCGAGCGCCCGACCTCGCAGTGGAGAGGGACTGGCGGCGCCCAGTTCGCGGCCCCACCCGAGCGTGCCTGCCGCCCCGCGCCCCCCACTGGGTTCCTTTTTAAGAGAAAGCACTAGAAAGATCCGCCTGTCCCCACCCGGGAAGCCCCCCAGCACAAACGCACGGTCTGGGAGGAGGACAAAGCTCCAGCGGGCTCCCCGCGCTGGGGGTGGGGGCGTGGGGGTGATAGTGGGGACCGTGTAACAGGTGAGGGTTTATTCATTTCCATTGCTGCCCGGGCCTGAGCGCTGGAGGAAGACGCGCGCATTGCGGACATGTCACGTGTGGCTCAGCCCTCCTCGCAGGGATGATGCAACCGGCTGGGTACCCGCGTCTCTCCTCCCAGCATGCCTTGGGGTGAGACCCCCAACCCTCTCCGCCCACTTCACCAGACCACCAGCCCCCGGATCCTCACACCCTGTCTCTCCAACCTGACTCCCCTGGACCAACCAGGCGCCGAGGCTCTGGGTCCACAGTGGCAAACCCTGCCTTCTCCAAATCAGCCACCGAGGGCTGACTGTACCTGCATCCCCTGCCCCCCAGGGCTGGGCAGCCTTGAAAAACCCTAGGGCCAGCTCAACGCGGGACCTCCTTCACCGCCTGCGGTGGGTGCAGTGACGTCACGCCCTCACGAAACCGGGCGCCAGGGCTCCTCTGCCGCCCGCGCCTGCTCTCGGCATCCTCCGCACTGGCGGCTAAGCCTGCCTCCGCCGGGTGGGTGCCTGGCGCTGCCCTGAGGGCTTCACTCTGTAGACCCATTTAACCCTCTCACAACCAGGGAGGAGGTGGTTTCGCCTCCCTCCGCTGCCCCTTCAGCAACTGCCTTGTAAGTAACAGGGCAGCGACCTTGCCTTGCCTTTTCTCACCCACACTTCCCTGCAGACGAGCTGGACAGATCCTTTTTTTCTCCTTCCTGGAACCACCGCAGCGGTAATAAATGAATGGAGCTTCCAAACTTTGGTAGGACCAGCCATCCTCTGGGCCTCTCAGGACCTGGAGGAGTCTTTAATCCTCACCTCCGTTCCCAATTTAGGTGTTGATCCGGTCAAGCTCTCTCTATCTTCTTGAGCCAATTTGGCATTTTACATTTTTCTGGGAATTACCTCATTTCATTTTGATTTTCGAATTACTAACATACTTATATTTATTGTTTCTGCACTTTTATCACCTTTTTATTCTCTTTTGCTTATTTGCACTTTTCGTTTGAATAAAAAAATAGTTTTAAACAATTTCAAAGGACCAACTATGAGTTTGTTAATGTCATTTTCTCCTTTATTTGATTTATTTCTCTCCTTTTCTATTATTTTCTTCCTTCTTGGTTCTTTGGATCTCATCTGTTGCTTTGTCCTCAGCTAGGTGTTTAGCTTGTATATTTTTAACGCTTCTGACTTTCTGATTGATCTATTAAAGCTATGAAATTTCTTCTACAGTATTGCCTTAGCTGGGTCTCACAAGCTTAGATGAGCAATGTTTTCATTATCATTCAGATCTACGTATTTCTTAATGTCCTCAAGGCTCTCCTTTTAAACCCTTGGGTTATTTAATAGCGTTATTTACTTTTCCAACAGTGTTTTTTTTTTTAATTGTAATCTTTTGTTCCCTATTTACAGTTTTTGTATCACTGTCAGAGAACAATGTCTGTGTTCAGTCAGGATCCTGACAGGAAGCAGATGGCACACTCCAGTGGAGACATTTGAGGAGGGCTTAACAAATGGACTATTGACAAAGGTGTGGGCAGGTGGTGGGGAAGCCTCAGGGCTAGGGGGTGGTGCAGCCTCACCTCCCAGACAGGGTCAGACCTTGGTGGAGGGATGCGGCCAGCTGAGCATCATTGTAGAGAGAGAGCCAGAGCAACCAAGCCCTGGACCCACTTTCCCTCCCCCTGATCTGGTGGCGCTCTCATTGGCACAGCCCAAGGGGATGCTGAAGAGCAGGGGCATATATTGGTGAGGAGCTTTTACAGTGGGATCCAGGGCCCAGAGCACGGACTAAGGGGACTTAGAAACACAAACAGATTCCAGCTCAGGCCACGTGACATTGACCCTCTGGATCTGTTGGGGCTTCTTTAGGTCCCAGCACACCACCTAGTCGTTGTCTATTTTTGTAAGTGGTCTGCTTGTGCTCACAAAGGTTTTATTCCCTGTCTGATGGATACCATTGCCTTTGTTAGGTGCCGTCGAGTCGATTCCCACTCAAGTGACTCCATGTGACAGAGCAGAGCTGCCCCATAGGGTTTTCTTGGTTGTACTCTTTACCGGAGCAGATCACCTGATCTTTCTTCCAAGGAGCCGCTGGGTTCAAACCTCCAACCTTTCTGTTAGCAGCCGAACACTTAACTATTTGCGCCACCAGGGCTCAGAGGACACAGACTGACAAACGTCACTCAGGAGCACATCTTTCTCCTCACCTGGGCGCATCCCTCAGGTGCTGAGGCTCCATTCCTCTGGGGTGGCAGCTCCTCTGTCTGGCAGCATGTGGTAAGGGAAGCCCTGGTGAGCTGAAGGAGCGGCCTGGGGAGGGCCCCCACCCACAAAGCTGCTGACCCTCACTCGATGCTGCCCCCAACCAGGGAACTCCTCAGGTCAAAGTCTGACCTCTAACCCTTGGCCGGAGTCTGATACAGTAGCAACCAGGAAGGTAAAATGCCCAGGAAAAGCTAACGAGCAATGTACAGTGTACAGGTTTCAAGTTTATAAAGAAAAAATGTAGACAAATTTGGAGATCCACTGAAGAGAGGTCAGTAGATGGAAAGGCATAGCATACTCTTGGAAAGGAAGAGGCAATATTGTAAAAGTGCCCGTTTTCCCTAAATGAAAACTACATATTCAACACAATCTCAGTTAAAATACCAACACTTGGAAAAATAAACGTGTAAGACTAACCAGGAGACTTTAAAAAAGAATGAGGCATGGCCTGACCAATCAGATATTAATATACATTATGAAACTCTGGTAATGACAAAATGTTAGTACTGAAAACGAAATACTATAGCTCAAAAGTTTATGATAAAGGTGTCATTTGAAACAACTTAGTGAAAACAGGTAATTTGTTAACTGGTATTGGGACACTAAGAGTCCGGGGAGGGGCACAAACGATTAAGTGCTTGGCTACTAGCCGAAAGGTTGGTGGTTCAAACCCACTTAGAGGCACCTCAGAAGACAGCGATCTGCTTCCAAAAGGTCACAGCCTTGAAAACCCCATGGAGCAGCTCTACCTTGCACATGTGGGGCCCCCATGAATCGGAATTGACTCAACGGCAACTAGCAACAATTGAGACACTATACGGACACTGTGGCAAAAAAAAAAAAAAACAACTGGATTTCTTCCTGACACATGACATCAAAATAAATTCCTGAGGGAGTAAGTATTTAAATGCAACAAATGAAACTCGAAGTAACCAGAATAAAGCATGGGTGGAAGCAGTCATGTCTTGGGGTGGAGACAGCAGGGTAACCTATGCAAGCAGACCACGTAAGAAATTAAACAGCTCTATGTCCCAGACACCTTAAACAAAGAGTGGCCCCACACTGGGAAAAGTATCTCGACACATACGAAGATGAAGGGAATTTCCCAAAAGCATAAGAAGCTTCTACCACCTGTCAGTTTGTTGTGTTATGGTGGCTTCCATGTCGCTGTGATGCTGAAAGCTACGCCACCAGTATTTCACATACCAGCAGGGTCACCCGTGGTGGGCAGGTTTCAGTGGAGCTTCCAGACTGACAGACTGGGAAGAAAGGCCTGGTGACCTACTGAAAATTAGCCAGTGAAAACTTTACGGCTCACGAAAGAACACTGTCTGATTCTGGCTTTGGACGCACCACCAGGGGATCAGTCACTGGAGGAGGACACCATGTTTAGTGAAATAGAGGGTCAGCAAGGGTGAGGGAGCCTGCATTGAGATGGATTGGCACAATTGCCACAATTGTGGGCTCAAACATGCTGGTGATGGTGAGGAGGATGCAGGACCGGGCAATGTTTCATTCTGCTATACATAAGGTCAACATGAGTTGGAGTCAACTCAACAGCAGCTATCTATTTATCTTTTAGGAGCTAATGCAAATCAATAGCAAAAAATCATGAGAAGTCACAAGAGGAGTGGATAGAGACTATACTGGAATAGTTTTCAGAAAGGGAAAACCAGAAAAAGAACAGGCCAATAAACAAGCAAAAAGATAGTCACAGTTAAGTAAATGCAAGTCAAAACAGTGAGATCTGTTTTCAACCTATCGGATTCTCCAAACTCAAAATGTCTGGTGATGTCTGTGGGGCCAGAGTATGGGGTGGCCAGGGGCCAGTGGGTCAATTTTTCAGGAGGGCACTTTGTCAAGATGTCAGCATTTAAAGTACTCATACCTTGAGGCGGGACCAAGATGGGAGAATAGACAGATGCTTCCGGCAACCCCTGTTACAACAAAGACCCGAAAAAACAAGGGAAACAAGTATACTTATGACAAGCTAGGAGCCTTGAACACCAAAGGCAAAGTTAGAAAACAAACTGAGGGGCAGGGGGAGGAAGAGATGGTTCAGAAGTGGAGAGGAGTCACGAGACCTGAATCGCCGGGAGCCCACAGGCACCATTCCCAGGAGTGGCTGCAGCCGGCTGGTACAAGCATTCGACCACGGTTTCCTCACGAAGAAGCAGCCAGCCATGCAGCCTACTCACACCTCCGGAACCAGAGAAGAACGGTGCTCTCAGCAAAAACTAAGTACTTGTGTATATTTTACCACACCCCCGACCCCCACACTGGCTTCATGGGCTGTTGATTTCCCTGGGCCTGAGATAGGCCCTGTTGAGTGCCTAGAGCCATCCTCCTGGCCTTGGAGAAAGAATAAATTCACAACCAGGGGAAAAGATAATTTGCCAGCTCCACTAACTGGGGGAGCTCAGGACAGAAGCAGCTCCTGTCCAGGCATAAGTGGTCCATGGACTTTGAGTACCTTTCCCCCCTGCATGGACTGTGTGGGCCTATTTCAGGAGAATAGGCCCTTGTTGGCAGACTACAACTGTTTCAGCTGTGCAGTGGAGAGGTGGGTGTTTGATGTCTGACATGGCTTTGGCAATTAAACAGGGTCCTCACCTACCCACATCAGGGGCCTAAGGACTGGTGGCTCCACTCAGGTCACCCAGCCAGCCATGACAGGGGTTCAAGGATAACTGGTACTTCTCAGTCCTTACAACCAAAAACATTGGGTGCCCATGGTCCATCTGCAGAACCTACCCACCTGTACGGTCTAGGGAAAAGGGACACACTTTCCTCAGAGACACGTGTGGGATAATTCTCAGCCCCCTGCCTTGTTCAGAGCGTGACCCCCTGCTGCAACCACATACCTGTACCTACACCAATCACCCCTGCCCCTCTAAGACTGCAGGACAGAGCCTGTACCACACACTTGATGATTAGCTACCTAGACGCCTGAGTTGAATTCATACAAGAAAACTGAATGGACTCCTAAACTGATATACATAATAACAGCTCTAGCCAACTGGGGACAGGACATGAGAGCTCCAAGGGTGAAAATAATCAAGCTAGCTCACTCAAGCAACCCATTTGGACACATCAAAACAAAACAAAGCAAGAAGCTACAATACAGTAAGCAAACATAACACAAACAAATACAATAACTTATAGATGGCTCAGAGACAACAGTCGATATCAAGTCACATAAAGAAATAGACCATGATTGCCCCAACAAGCTCTCAAAACAAAGGATCAAGGGATCTTCTAGATGAAAGTGCATTCCTGGAACTACCAGATTAATTACTAATTACAAAAGATTCATATACAGAACCTTTCAAGACATCAGGAAGGAGATCAGGCAATAAGCAGAACAAGCCAAGGAAGACACAGATAAAGCAGTTGAAAAAATTTAAAAGGTTATTTAGGAACATAATGAAAAATTCAATAAGCTGGAAAAATCCATAGACAGACAATAATCAGAAATTCAGAAGATTAACAATAAAATTACAGAATTAGACAACTCGGTAGAAAGTCAGTGGAGCAGAACTGAGCAAGACGAAGATGAAAGCAGAATTGGTGACCTTGAAGATAAAGCACTTGGCACCAATATATTTGAAGAAAAATCAGAAAAAAGAATTTTTAAAAAATGAAGAAACCTTAAGAATCATGTGGGAATCTATCAAGAGAAATAACCTACGAGTGATTGGAGTACCAGAACAGGGAGGGATAACAGTAAGAACAGAGAGAATTGTTGAAGATTTGTTGGCAGAAAATTTCCCTGATGTCGTGAAAGATGAGAAGATATCTATCCAAGACGCTCATTGAACTCCACATAAGGTAGATTTTAAAAGAAAGTCACCAAGACGTATTATAATCAAGCTTGCCAAAACCAAAGATAAAGAGAGAATTTTAAGACCAGCTAGGGATAAACAAAAAGTCACCTACAAGGGAGAGCCAATAAGAATAAGCTTGGACTACTCAGCAGAAACCATGCAGGAAAGAAGCTAATGGAAAAAAATTGCCAGCCAAGAATCATATATCCAGCAAAACTGTCTCTCAAATATGAAGGTGAAATTAGGACATTTCCAGATAAACAGAAGTTTAGGGACTTTGTAAAAACCAAACCAAAACTACAAGAAATACTAAAGGGAGTTCTTTGGTTAAAAAAAAAAAAAAAAAAATTTTTTTTTTTTTTTTAGAAAATCAATAATATCAGGTATCAACCCAAGAGTAGAACACTGGACAGAGCAATCAGCTGTCAACCCAGACAGGGAAATCACAAAAATAAATCAAGATTTGAAAAGTTCAAAACAGGGTAACAGTGATGTTATTATGTAAAAGAAGACAACTTAAAACAATAAAGAGGGACTAAGAAATGTAGTCATAGATCTTTCATATGGAGAGGAAGACAAGACGATACAAAGAAATAAAAGTTAGGTAAATTTAGAAAAATAGGGGTAAATATTAAGGTAATCACAAAGGAGACAAACTATCCTACACATCAAAATAACTACAAGAAAAGAATAGAGATTCAGCAGAAACAATCAACAACAACGAATACGAGGAAAGGACAATATATGAAGATAAACTCCTCAGCGTAACGTACTCATACCTTCGATTCAGAACCCTGGTGGCACAGTGGTTAAAGCATTTAGCTGCTAACCAGAAGGTGGACAGTTCAAATCCACCAGCCGCTCCTTGGAAACCCTATGGGGCAGTTCTACTCTGTCCTATAGGGTCACTAGGAGTCAGGAGCAACTCAACAGCAATGGGCTACCCTTGATTTAGTAACTCCGTGGCTAGAAATTTGCCCATGGGATGGATATACACACGATATTTTGCCAAAATAAATAGGCAAGAATATTTACCACAACACTGATGTTAAGAGCAAAAAACTGGAGATAATCAGGGTGTCCACCCACGGGAACTGGTTAAGTCAATCGGATTACATACAGGAGTGGTTTCTGTGAAGCTCCTAAAAACAGTGAGAATCGAAAGTATGTGATGATGTGGAAATACAACCAGAGTGCTTTATTCGTTATTAAAATGGGGTATGCCGGTTTTGCCCTGAAAATCGCAAGAAGCTGTTGGTGGTGTGTGCAATGGTTGGGAGCTGCTGTTGAGGGGAGAAGGCATCTGAGGTCTTCAATTTTTTTATACAGTTTTTCCGTATATACGGCTTGGATTTTCTAATCTTATTCAGGCTTAATTTTTTTATGTCAATGCAGTTTTCTAAGAGTGTAGATTAAGATACATTTTCATTTTTAGTTTGTTTTTTACTGTTCTGAGTGGTGGCTGAGTCCTCGCCCACTCATGGTGAGGCCATGCTTGTTGGAGGATAAGTGCAGTAGACGGGGTTTTCACTGGCCCATTTTTCACAAGTAGACTGCCAGGCCTTTCTTTCGATGCGCCTGTAAGCAGACTGAACTGCCAACCTTCCTGTCAGCAGCCAAGGAGTTACCCTTTGCACCACCCAGGTGCTCCAACCGGATTGTTAAATCCCTGCTGAGGAGTCTGGGTTTTTACAACCAAGCGATGCGGCGGTGGGGGCTACAATGAATAGACTGCGATGTAGAAGAATGCCGCGGGGCCTCAAACCAGCTCTCCTCGGAGGGCGCCCACCCAGCCCTGGCCCCTCCCAGCGCCGCGCTCTGAGTCGGCCTCCACCCTCGACCGCAATCCTGAGCCCCGCATTTTTGGGGGGCGGAGCACCGGTGGCGGGGGCGGGGGATGCGCGGACCCTGGGTCAGAGCTCCAGCTAACCTGAGGGAGCGGCCTGCCGGTCTGCTCAGGCCTCTCGCAGGTGTCCACGGACACCCTGTGTCCTTCACGGGTGCCCCGCCTCCCCTCATCCTTCACTCTTGCCCTGGACACCTCAGAGATGCTCAGGTGCTCCCTGACCCCTCGTCTGTGTTCCAAAAAAACCCGAACTCGTTGCCTCCTATGCATTCCGACTCATAACGACCCGACAGGACAGAGTAGAACTGCCACATAGGGTTTCCGAAGAGCAGATGGTGGATTCGAACCGCAGACCTTTTGGTTAGCAGCCAAGCTCTTAACCACTGCGCCACCAGGGCTCCCAGGTACCCCAAACCCGTCAAGGCGCCCGGGCACCTCACAGATTCCCTCCTCTGGCCTCACAGGCGCCACTGGCAGCCGCTGCACCCCGCTCCTCACCGGCGCCCCGGCTCTGCTTCCAGACGCCGCCGGTACAGGAAGGGTAAGTTGCTCCCCGGCCCTCTGCCCCAGTGGCCGCGCTGCCGTGGGGACATTGCGCCCCAGCAGGGTGCAGCCCCCCAGGGGCCCGGCCCCGCTCTCCACCAGCTCCCGCCCCCCGCCCCAGTGGCCCCCAGGTTCCCCGGCAGAGCACTGGGCGCCCCGGGCGATGGCGGGTAGGTGGTCCCTGGGAAGAGGAGGATTGGAGGGACTGAGGCGGCCGCAGGCACCACCCTCCCCCCGAGACCCCGCCCGCCGAAGGCTCCGCCCAGTTGCCGTGACAACCTCTCCCATCTCCCCAAGTCTCCAAGTTCCAGGCTCCGATCCGCCCGGAACGCCGCTGCCATGACAACCACCCAGCGCTCGGAGCCGGTAGCGCAGTCCCTGAGGGCTGGCACAGGCGGCGGGGGGCCGGGCACCAGCCGCAGGGCGCTCTGTGGGGTCGTGGTGGGCTCGGGTTCCAGACGCCCAGACCTGACTCTGGAAGGCGTTTGGGGGGATCCAAAGCCACCTTTCCAGGTGGGGAAACGAGGGTAGAGATTTGCTCCAAGTCCACCACGCGCTAGTGTCCAAGTTCAGGCACGACCCCAGGGGCCTCTGGCCCAGCCGAGGCCCATTTCTTCCCAGCTTTGCTCAGCCGGCTCCCGGAGTGCAGGCCACATGGTGACCCGTGGGGGACAGCCGTTCTCCAGACCTGGACCTGCCACCCCGGCACGACAGAGCTCCGATCTGGCCTGGGCCCCCTTGTCCACCGTGTCCCCACTGGTGCCCGCTGCGTCTGCCCAGCCGCACCATTGTCATCCTTCTCACCTTATGAAGTCTTTCCCTGCGACCTGACAGCCGCACCTCTCAAGGCCTAAAGCCGGTTCTCACGCCGCCTCTTCCGTGAGGCCTTCAGCCCTGACCACTGCGGCAGCTTTCCTGTCCTCAGAGCGGCCATTTGAGGAAACCGAGGTTGAGATACTTGAAAGGGCCCTGAGGGCTAGTAGCTTCTCCTGGGGCCAGAGCTACAGGGGCCAGGCTCCGTGCAAGAGTGGGAGGAAGCTAGTTCCCCATGGCAATCCCCACCCCCCCAGCCCCCCACCCAAGCCTTAATTATCCGAGGGGCAAGATCAGCCCCTTTCTGCACTGATGGCAAACCTTGGAGGGGACCTCCTCTCCATACTCAGGGCCCAGGTGCCAGCCCCAGATCCTGGTGGTGCCTTCCAGCCCAGGGGCCTCAGCCCTGGCCACATATCAGAGCCACCTAGAGATTTTACCAATGCCCACATCCCCCCGCCCTCTCTGAAGTCCTACTGCAGTTGGTCCAGGTGGGTCCTGGGTGTTCTAGAAGTGGCTTAGAGCTACAGCTGCTAACCAAAAAGTCAGCAGTTCGACTCCACCAGGCGCTCCTTGGAAACCCTATGGGGCAGCTCTACTCTGCCCTATAGAGTCACTATGAATCAGAATCTACTCAAAGGCAATGGGTTGGGTTGGGTTTGGATTTTTCTAAGTGATTCTAATGTCTAGGTGGCCATGGAGAGCCCTGGTGGGGCAACCTGGAGTGGGATTTGAAATGATGTCTTCCCTGCAAACTTCCGGGCATGAAGTTCATGGCTGCTGCTATGTTTCAGTCTACTTAGCTCAGTTGGCGCACATTCATGGAGTCCCCACTCTGTGCTCCGGGTGGGGGTCCAACCCCCCCTCCATGTGACACCCAGAAAGGAGTCAGTCCTGACCCAGGTGATGGCCAAGCAAGACCGGGACCAGGGACTCTGGAACTCAAACTAACTATCCTTCCTATTTCCCTGTGGAAAGAACAATTGTCTGCCTGTTCCTAATCTTTCTTCTGAAAACCCAGATATTTATAGAAACACAAACCATGAAAGGAAATATACAAGAATGTCTTTGCTCAGAAAACTGGGTTGTGCCTCTCTCTGGAGTAAGGGGGTTTATTTATCGGAGACTCCTTGGGGACTGAACCCCAAACAAGAGAAGAGGGCAAGGAGAAGAAAGATGGAATCTCACCATTTCATCACAGAGTTTGAGAGGAAAGTCAGGTCAGTTTCTGACCCAAGGGGCACTGTGAGGGTGACCACGCCAGGCCTGCCTGGACAGCCCTGGTTTATCTGTCTTCCCAGCGCCCCCCTTCACAGTGCTCTGGTGTGCCAGCTAGATGATATGGCCACCGTCCTCACATTGCAGGTAACTGCCCGTGACAAAGAGAACCCCAACACCGTTTCCGGGACTCTGCACCACATGCTGGACCGATGCAAGTTCATGTTTGGACACTTTGTTAGGATGTGGGGGTGTGTGTAGAGTCCCTGAGGGGTACAAATGGTTAAACTTGGCTGCTAATCAAAAGGTTGGTGGTTCAAGAAGAGGGCTTGCCAATGCAATCTACACCCAAAAGGTCACAGCCAAGGAAAACCCTGTGGTGCTCAGTTCTCCTCTGACTCACCTGGGGTCACCGCGAGTCGGAGTCCTCTCCAGAGCAGCTGTTTAGGGAGCACAGTTCTACTCTGACTCACGTGGGGTCACCGCGAGTCGGAGTCCTCTCCAGGGCGGCTGTTTATGGAGCACAGTTCTACTCTGACTCACATGGGGTCACCGCGAGTCGGAGTCCTCTCCAGGGCGGCTGTTTATGGAGCACAGTTCTACTCTGACTCACCTGGGGTCACCGCGAGTCGGAGTCCTCTCCAGGGCGGCTGTTTATGGAGCACAGTTCTACTCTGACTCACCTGGGGTCACCGCGAGTCGGAGTCCTCTCGAGGGCAGCTGTGTAGGGAGCACAGTTCTCCTCTGACTCACGTGGGGTCACCGCGAGTCGGAGTCCTCTCCAGGGCGGCTGTTTATGGAGCACAGTTCTACTCTGACTCACATGGGGTCACCGTGAGTCGGAGTCCTCTCAAGGGCAACTGTTTAGGGCGTGTGTGTGTACTGTGTACTCGTGTGTCCCATTCCATCTGTGAGTGTGGGAAAAAAGAGGCACCTGGAGGAAAGGCTGGTAGACTGGGCCGCAGCTCCAGGTTGTGGAGAGGGGTCTGGGTGCAAAGAGAAGTGGGGAGTGGCAGGGAGACCTCCACAGGACCCCCAGGACTCCTGGGCACCAGTTAGCCATGCACTCCTGAGCTCTCTCTGGAGACTCGGAGGCAGCAGAGCTGGGATGAGGCCTGGACTTGGTGTTTGTAGGAGCAATTCACCCCTCCCTCCACAAATCCTAACCCCGCTTCACTGCAGCGTCACCCAGGAGCAGAGCTCTGTCACAGCATTCCCCGAAGACAGGACATGATCTGCAAGAAAGGGGCATGGCTGGGCCCCAAGCTTAGAGTCCCAGAGCAGAGCTCCATCCCACTCCCCCCACAACCGCCTCGCTTGGGAGTAGAGGCTGGCACGGGCCCTACTGAATGGCCCCATTGTCTGGATAGGAGGCCCATGAGAACCTGCACCACAAACGCTCTGCTGGGCTCGACTCTGGGTGCGCTGGACAGAGAGGTGCTGACTCGGTGTCTGGCCAGCAGCAGTGGCAGCTGGGGAGTGGACATGGGCCAGAAAGAGCCCAGTGTGAGAGCTGCCCTTCCTCTTGGGCCCTCAGTCTGTGTCCACTGACCCAGGCCAGAAGGGAGCACTGGCTCTTTCATGGTCGGCAGAGTCCCCCACACTGCTGGCCCCCCACCCCATCTGTTCCTCCTCCTTCCTCAATCCACCAACAAGATCCGGGCTCCCTCTGTATCAGGAGCTACAGGGTGTGAGGTGCACAGATATGTTGCCTACTAGCTGGGGGCTAATAAATCAGGATACCCCACAGTCCCCCAGAGCTGAGTGAAAAACAGGCAGCAGACTGGGGGCTCCAGCACCAGTCTGTTGTCGGCCTGACATAGGGCGGGGGACTGAGAACACAGAGCAGGTGTTGGGTTCAGCCCCTGGAGGATTCTGGCTGTGTAGTTGGACACTCGGGTTTACTGAGGAGGACACAGCCTATCTAGGGCAGCAGTGCGTTCTTACTGAGGACAGACACGGGAGTGCTTTCAGCACAGCGGGAGAGCTGGGATGGAGGTACCCGGGTGTGCTGGCTGGGAAGCACTGTACCCCCACCAAGATACACCCCCTTCCACTCCCCAGACCACTCTGGGCCCTGAGGCTGACCTTGGTCTCTAGATTCTGGTTTCAGCTAATAGGAGGGAGGGACAGGAGGTTAGAGGGCAAGAGAAGATGGATGGGAGGTAGAGCTGACTTCCCTAGCTCCCTCCTTTCCACTGGGTGGCCTGTGGGCCTTGTTGACGGTTCTGGTTCTACAGTGGCTTCTTCACTCAGCTCTTCTTCAGGTTCCAGGAATGGCTCCCTCTCCCTGCCCTCCAGGTCAGGGGTAGTAAAGAGCTCCAATGTTTCTAACTCCTGGGTGCCAGCCCTCCCTTGGTGGGTCCCTAACCCTGTCCGCCCCCCCCAAACCAAACCAAACCAAACCCACTGCCATCAAGCTGATTCCAACTCATAGCAACCCTGTAGGACAGAGTAGAACTGCCCCTTAGGGTTTCTAAGGTTGTAAATCTTTATGGAAGCAGACTGCCATATCTTTCTCCCACGGAACGGCTGGTGGGTTCAAACCACCAACCTTTGAGTTAGCAGTTGAGTGCTTAACCACTGTGCAACCAGGGCTCCTTTAACCCTCCCCAAAAGCCAAAAAAAAAAAAAAAAAACCATTTCCATCAAGGTGATTCCAACTCATAGTGACCCTGTAGGACAGAGTAGAATTGCCCCATAGAGTTTCCAAGGAGCGGCTGGCAGATTCAAACTGTCGACCTTTTGGTTAGCAGCCGTAGCTCTTAACCACTACGTCACCAGGGTTTCCTAATCCTGCCCACACCTGTGTAAACAGCCCATCATCAAACTCTCTCAATTACCTAACTTGAATGAGCCAACGAGTTTCTCGCTGGAAGCCTCACTGATACTTGTGAGTCTTTCTCAAAAGCCTAAGAACACTGTTATAACATGAGCTAGCCATAGTTGTTGTTAGCTGCTGTCAAATAGGCCCCCAACTCATGGCAGCACCATGCACAATGGAAGGAAATGCTGCCTGGTCGTGCACTACCCCATGATCAGCTGAGGAGGCAACCATTGTGATCCACAATGTTTTAATTGGCTGATTTTTGGAAGTCAATTGCCAAGCCTTTCTTCCTAGTTCACCTTTGTCTGGAAGCTCTACTGAAATCTGTTCAGCATCACAGCTACACGCAACTTCCCACTGACAGATGGGTGGTGGCTGCACATGAGGTATTTGGCTGGGAATTGAACATGGGTCTCCTGCATGGAAGATGAAAATTCTACCACTGAACCACCAACAGCCCCCTTAGTCATACAAAAAAAAAAAACCCTGTTGTGGTCGAATGGATTCTGACTCATAGTGACCCTACAGTACAGAGCAGAACTGGGGTTTCCAAGGAGAGGCTGGTGGATTCCAACTGCCCACCTTTTGGTTAGCAGCCAAATGCTTAACCCTTAGACACAGAGCCTCCCCCACAAATAGCAATAAATTACTCAAAACAGAAATCATACAGGTCATTGTTCTATGAGCCAAAGGTAATAAAACAGGAAATGAACAAGAAAAGTATATGGGTCAGGAATGGGGTGGAGCCTAACACCTTGGAAGTTAAAATGGAAGTTTAAAAATGTATTAGGTTAAATGAAGAATCAAAATTGAAATTACACTCTACTTAGAAATGAATGACGAAGATAACACACTTTATCAAACCAATGGGATGTAGTCATTGTGGTAAAAGGAGGAAAATTCAAAGCCTTAAATGCTTCTATGTGAATTCAAGGAAACTGAAAATTATCAACCCATACATTCAACTAAATAATTTAGATAAAAAGGAACCAAAAAAAAAAAAAAAACCCCCAGACACAATTGTTGTTGTTGTTAGGTGCCACCGAGTCAGTTCTGACTCCTAGCTACCTTATACACAGCAGAACAAAACACTGCCTGGTCCTGCTCCATCCTCACAATTGTTGTTATGCTTGAGCCCATTGTTGTAGCCACTGTGTCAATCCACTGCATTGAGGGCCCTCCTCTTTTTTGCTGACCAAGCATGATGTCCTTCTCCAGGGACTGGTCCTTCCCGACACCAAAAGAGAGTAGAAGAAAGGAATTAAGTAAGATAAAACCAGAAATAACGAAATAGAAAATTAACAAAAGTTAGACTTAGAAAAAAATAGGACAGGTTCTTTGAAAAGTCACAACTACATCAGTTTTGACGAATAAAATGAGGAGGGGAAAAGTGCCACACATAAGGAGTGAGAGGACGTAATTACAGAAAAGAAATTGTTCAAATTAAATACATAAAAATGAAAGAGCTAAATAAAATGGATAATTTTCCGAGAAAATATTAATTACCAAGATTTTCTCACCAGGAGAGAGAAAGCCCAAATGATTCAATAACCATGGGGGGAAAATAGAAGCTACAGTAAATTATCTGGATCTTAATTTTCCCACTCACCCTTACGATGTTACCAGACCCAGTGCCGTTGAGTCGATTCCGACTCCTAGTGACCCTATAGGACAGAGTAGAACCGCCCCATAGAGTTTCCAAGGAGCGCCTAGCGGATTCAAACTGCTGACCCTTTGGTTAGCAGCCGTAGCACTTAACCACTGTTAGGCCCAGATTATTTCAGGGACAACTTCTCCCAAATCCCCAAGGAATAGATAATGTCTATTTTATTTGAGGAAACCCTGGTGGCGTAGTGGCTAAGTGCTACGGCTGCTAACCAAGGGGACAGCACAAATCTGCCAGGCGCTCCTTGGGAACTCTATCGGGCAGTTGTACTCTGTCCTATAGGGTCCTTATGAGTTGGAATCGACTAGACGGCACTGGGTTTTTTTTGTTTGTTTGTTTTTGAAGTGTTCTAGAGCAGAGAAAAAGACGGCAAGATTCCTAATGCATCCTCTGAGGATAACATGATCCTGTAACACAAATCATAGCACAAAAGAGAAAACTCAAGATTAATATCACCTTTCTTACAGGAATTCAAAAATCCCAAATGGAATTTAATAGCATAGTGTAAGCGTGATATATTATGACCACACAGAATGCATTCCAAGAATACAAGGATGGTTCAACAATAGAAAATTTTGCAACGTAATTTTATTACCTTAACAGTTTTTTAGAGAAGGAAAAATCAGGTCATATTGATTAAAAAAAAAAAAAAACTGTTGCTCTCGAGTCTATTCCATCTTACAAAGACCCTATAGGATGGAGTAGAACTGCCCCACAGGGTTTACAAGGAGCGGCTGGTGGATCGAACTACCGAGCTTTTGGTTAGCAGCCAAGCTCTTAACCACTGCACCACCAGGGCTCTGTTATATTGACAGATACTAAAAATACATTTGATAAAATTCAATGATCATTCCTAATACAAGTTCTTGGTAAATTAAAAATAGCATGAAACGTCCTACGTTTGTACGGCTAGCTATCAAAACCGAACAGCAAACGCTGCCTCCGTTACTCTCAAGCGCGGTTGGTCCCTGATTCTGTTTTCACAATCATATTTATCTGGCTCTGAAATTATCTATTTTCTTGTTCATTTCCTCTGTTCTTCCAGGTAGTGGAGATTTTGTCTACCTTGTTCATAATTGTATCCCCAGAAAAAAGAACAGTGCCTGGCTCAAAAGTACACGCGAATAAACATTGGATAAATGAATGAATAAATGAAGTGATGAGTAACTTAATGTATTTCAATGCAAGCTAAAAACAAAATAAGAATGGTTGTTATTGCTGTTGATATTCAGTGTTATTGTGGGGCTCCTGATTAATACAAAAAGACGAGAAAAAGAAATGCTAGACCAAGGCATTGAGAAGGGAGAAGCATAATGATCATTTCATTCAGGTGAAATATATATATATATTTTTTTTATTTTTCCACGTGGAAATTATTTTGTGTGAAGATTTAAACACATACAACAAAACGATAAAATTATAGTATGAGACTTTTGACGCGTAAGACCTGTCAAATTTGAAATAATTATGTATACAAGTCATTATTACAGAAGTAATCTTTGTCATGTAGGACAAAAAAAATTATGTAAGTGTCCAAAAATTAAACAAGAAAGTGAAATATTTTTAATTCTTAGAAAATTTAAAAGAACAAATAAGAAAAGTTGGTATGGTGACTAAATACCAAATAAGGCAAAAAAAACTCAGCAGTGAGTATGAGAAAATGCAAAGGCAAGGATACAAAGAGGCCATTCCCAGGGGAGGAAGCTCAAATGATCAGCTAGCATGAGAAACACATGAAAAGGGCTCACATTACTGTTGTTGTTAGGTGCCAGTTCTACTCATACCGACCCTATGTACGATCCTATGAAACACTACCCAGTCCTGCACCATTCTCACAATTGTTGTTATGCTTTAGCCCATTGTTGCAGCCACTGTGTCAATCCATCTCGTTGAGGGTCTTCCTCTTTTGCTGACCCTCTACTTTACCAACCATGATGTACTTCTCCAGGGACAGATCCCTCCTGACAACATGTCCAAAGTACGTGAGAAGTAGCCTTGCCATCCTTGCTTCTAAGGAGCATTCTGGTAGTACCAGTTGTACTTCTTCCAAGATCACCTTGTTAGCAATCAGTAAAAATCAAAATTAATGTATTAACGACATACCATTGCTTGACCTTCAGATCTACAAGCACTGAGTCAGACCACACCCTGGTGGGCAGGCTGCTGGCCATCATGTGAATCCTCTCACGCCCTTTGGAACGGTGGTGTGGGATGTGTGCTTGCCCCAGGACCCAACCATCGTGCTTCTGTGTGTTAGGCTAGCCCAAGACCAGAGGAGACACGCTGAAGATGTTCATCACAGCATTGTTTAACACCTCAAGTTTAGAAACCACCTAAGTGTCCATCAATAGAAGAATGGATAAATAAAGTGTGATGTGTTTATATAATAAATGCTATAGCAGTTAGCCACCCCCCCATCTGACACTTTGTCGTACTAGGACAGCTTTCATGTTGCTATGATGTTGGAAGCTATGCCGCCAATATTTCAAATACCAGCAAGGTCATCTATGGTGGACAGGTTTCAGCAGAGGCTCCCAACCAACACAGGCTAGGAAGGAAGGCCTGGTGATCTACTTCCAAATATCAGCCAATGAAAACCCTATGATCACAACAGAATATTATCTAATATACGTTGGGCAACGAAAAGGAGGGAAACTCTCAATGAGATGAATTGACACAGTGGCCACAGCAATTGACTCAAACATACTGGTGATCGTGGGGATGGTACAGGACCTGGTCATGTTTTGTTCTGTTGCACGTGGGGTCATCATGAGTTGGAGTTGACGCAATGGCAACTAGCACCAACAGGGTTATTTTGCCTTTTTTTTTTTTTAGAATCTCGCACAGCAAGAGTACGTTAGCATGTACTCGCGCGCTTGGACGCTTTCACTGAGCATCACCCTCTCGAGAGTCATCTGTGCTGTTGTATCAATCGTCTGTTCCTTTTTATTGCTGAATAATATTTCATTGTATAGCTTATTCCACAGTTTCTTTATCTACTCTTTCGTTGATGAACATCTGGGTTGTTGCTAGTCTTTGGTTATTATGAATGAAGTCTGAACATTCTTTTTTTTTAATTTAATTTAATTTTTTATTGTACTTTAGATGAAGATTTACAGAACTAGCTTCTCATTTAAACAGTTAGTACGCATATTTTATGACATTGGTTAACAACTCCACGACATGTCAACACTCTCCCTTCTCGAACTTGGGTTCCCCATTACCAGGTTTCCTGTCCCCTCCTGCCTTCTAGTCTTTCCCCTGGGATGGTGTGCCCCTTTAGTCTCATTTTGTTTTATGGGCCTGTCTAATCTTTGGCTGAAGGGTGAACCTCAGGAGTGACTTCATTACTGAGCTAAAAGGGTGTCCGGAGGCCATACTCTCAGGGCTGCTCCAGTGTCTGTCAGGACAGTAAGTCTAGTCTTTTTTGGCGAGTTAGAATTCTGTTCTACATTTTTCTCCGGCTCTGTGTGGGACCATCTATTGTGATTCCTATAAGAGCAGTCAATAGTGGTAGCCGGGCACCACCTAGTTTTACTGGACTCAGCCTGGCAGAGGCCGTAGTAGCAGTGGTCCATTAGTCCTTTGGACTAATCTTTCCCTGTATCTTTAGTTTTCTTCATTTTTACTTGCTCCCAAAGGAGCGAGACTAGTGGAGTATCTTAGATGGCCCTCACAGGCTTTTAAGACCCCAGATGCTACTCACCAAAGTAAAATGTAGAACTTTTTCTTTATGAAACATTTTATGCCAATTGAGCTAGATGTTTCCTGAGACCGTGGTCCCTACACCCTCAGCCCAGCAATTCGGTCCTTCAGGGAGTTTGGATGTGGTTTTTTTATGGAGCTTCCATGACCTTGCCTTGTACAAGTTGTGCTGGCTTCCCCAGTATTGTGTGCTGTCTTACCCTTCACCAAAGTTACCACTTATCTATTGCCCATTTAGTGTTTTTCCATCTGCACACCTCCTCTCCCTCGTAACCATCAAAGATTGTTTCTTTTTTTGTGTTACCCTTTCATAAATCTTTATGGTAGTCGTCTCATGCAACATTTGTCCTTTTATGATTGACTTATTTCACTTAGCATGATGCTCTCCAGATTCTGTGTTGTGAGATGCTTCACAGATTCATCATTGTTCTTTATTGTTGTGTAGTACGCCATTGTGTGTATGTACCACAGTTTGTTTATCCATTTATCTGTTGATGGGCGTCTAGGTTGTTTCCATTGTTTTGTTATTAAGAACAATGCTGCAGTGAACATGGGTGTTCGTATGTCTATTTGTGTGACGACTCTTATTTTTTCTCAGATATATTCCTAGGAATGGGATTGCTGGGTAATATGGTATTCCTATTTCCACCTTTCTAAGGAAGCACCATATTGTTTTCCAAAATACTTGTATCATTTTGCATTCCCACCAGCAGTGCATAAGAGTTCCCATCTCCCCACAGCCTCTCCAACATTTGTCATTTTCTGTGTTTTTGATTCATGCCAGTAATGCTGGGGTGAGATGGTATCTCATCGGGGTTTTGATTTGCATTTCTCTAATGGCTAGTGATGCCGAGCATTTCCTCATGTGTTTGTTGGCCGCTTGAATATCTTCTTTGGTGAAGTGTCTGTTCATTTCCTTTGCCCATTTTTTAATTGGGTTGTCTTTTTGTTGTAGAGGTGTTGGATATTCCTGTAAATTTTAGAGATTAGGCCTTCGTCGATTTGGAATAGCCAAAAATTTTTTCCTGTTCTGTAGGTTCTCTTTTTACTCTCCTGTTGAAGTCATTTGATGAGCATAAATGTTTAATTTTTAGAAGAGCCTAGTTATCTAGCTTATCTTCTGAAGTTTCTGTGTTGTTAGTTATGGTTTGTATCCTGTTAATGCTGTATATTAGGGCCTCTAGCATTGATCCTGTTTTTTCTTCTATGGTCTTTATAGTTTTTGGATTTATATTTAGGTCTTTGATCCATTTTGAATTAGTTTTTGTGTATGGTGTGAAGTGTGAGTCCAGTTTCATTTTTTTGCAGATGGGCATCCAGTTTTGCCAGTATCATTTGATAAAAAGATTGTCTTTTCCCCCATTTGATGGACTTTGGGCCCTTGTCGAAGATCAGGTGATCATAGGTGGATGGATTTACATCTGGGTTCTCAATTCTGTCCCATGGGTCAGTGTATCCATTGTCGTACCAGTACCAGGCCATTTTGACTACCATAGCTGTATAGTAGTTTCTGAGGTCAGGTAGTGCAAGTCTTCCTACTTTTTTCTTCTTTGCTAGTGCTTTACTTATCCGGGGTTTCTTCCCTTTCTATATAAAGTTGATGATTAGCTTTTCCATCTCTTTAAAGAGTGGTGTTGATATTTGGAATGGGATTGCATTGTGTTTGTAAAGCACTTTGGGTAGAATCATCATTTTCACAACGTTGAGTCTACCCATCCATGAGCATGGTATGTTTTTCCATTTATGTAGATCTCTTTTGGTTTCTTGCAGTAGCATTTTGTAGTTTTCTTTGTATAGATCTTTTACATCTCTGGTTAGATTTATTCCTAAGTATTTTATTTTTTTTTTAGGGGCTACTATAAAAAAAAAAAAATTTTTTTTTTTTTTTTACTATAAATGGTGTTGCTTTCCTGATTTCCTTTTCATCATTCTCTTTATTGGTGTATAGGAATCCAACTGATTTTTTTATGTTTATCTTGTATCCTGATACTCTGCTCAATCTTTCTATTAGTTCCAGTAGTTTTTCCATGGAATCTTTTCAGTTTTCTGTGTATAGTATCATATCTTCTGCAAATAAGGACAGTTTTACTTCTTCATTACCAATCTGAATACCCTTTATTTCTTTTTCTTGCCTTATTACTCTAGCTAGGACTCCCAGCTGAGTTCTATTGGCTAGAAGTTTGTTGAGAATTTTTGCATCTATTATTCAAGAGCAGTATTAGTCTGTAATTTTCTTTTTTTGTGGTGTCTTTGCCTGGTTTTGGTATCAGGCTTACGCTGGCTTCATAGGATGAATTTGGAAGTACTCCTTACTTTTCTATGTTCTGAAACACTTTGAGTAGTACTGGTGTAAGCTCTTCTCTGAATGTTTGGTAGAATTCTTTAGTGAAGCCATCTTGGCCAGGGCTTTTTTTTGTTGGGAGTTTTTTCCTTTTTTTTACCTTTTCAATCTCTTCTCTTGTTAAGGGCCTGTTCAGATTTTCAACATCATTTTGTGTTAGTTTAGGTCGGTAGTGTGTTTCTAGAAATTCGCCCATTTTCTCTAGGTTTTCAAATTTGTTGGAGTATAGTTTTTCATAATACTCTGTTATGATCCCTTTTGTTTCAGTTAGGTCTGTTGTAATGTCCCCTATTTCTTTTCTTATTTGAGTTTTTGCCTCCTCTCCTGTTTTTCTTTTGTTAATTTGGCTAGTTGTTGATATTGTTGATCCTTTCAAAGAACCAACTTTTGTTTTTATTGATTCTTTGTATTGTTTTTCTATTCTCTATTTCACTTATTTCTGCTCTGATCTTTATTATTTCCTTTCTTCTGGTGGCCGTGAGCTTCTTTTGCTGTTCTCTATTTGTTTGAGTTGTGTAGCTAATGTTTTGATTTTGTCTCTTTCTTCTTTTATGATGTGTGAATCTAAGGCCATAAATTGACCTCTGCCTTTGCTCTGTCTCAAAAGTTTTGGTATGATGTGTTTTCATTCTCATTTGAGTCTGGGAATTTTTTGATTCCATCTCTGATTTCTTGTATTACCCGGTGGTTTTTAAGTAGGGTGTTATTCGGTTTCCATGTAATTGATTTTTTCCCCCTTGCTCTTCCTGTTGTTGGTTTCCACTTTGATGGCACTGTGGTCAAAGAAGATAAAAAAAAAAAAAAAAAATTTTTGTTTTTTTTTTTTTACTTTGTATTATTTCAATGTTTTGGATTTTGTTGAGGGTTGCTCTGTGGCCTAAGATGTGGTCTGTTCTGGAGAACATTCCATGTGCTTTGGAAAAGAATGTGTACTTTGCAGCAATTGGGTGGAGTGTCCTACATATGTCTGTCTTAGTCATCTAGTGCTGCTGTAACAGAAATACCACAGGTGGATGGCTTTAACAAAGAGAAGTTTATTCTCTCACAGTCCAGTGGGCTAGAAGTCCAAATTCAGGGCTCTTGCTCCGGGGGAAGGTTTTCTCTCTCAGTTGGCTCTGAAGGAAGGTCCTTGTGATGTATCAGTCTTCCCTTGGTCTGGGAGCATCTCAGCGCAGGAACCTCGGGTCCAAAGGACATGCTCTGCTCCCGGCACTGCTTCCTTGGTGGTATGAGGTCTGCTCGCTTCTCTCTTTTATATCTCAAAAGAGATTGGCTTAAGACACTACCTAATCTTGTAGACCTCATCAGTATAGTTGCTGCTAATCCATTTTATTTCATCATCATGATAGGATTTACAACACATAGGGAAATCCCATAAAATGGTGGACAATCACACAATGCTGAGAATCATGGCCCAGCTCAGTTGACAGATATTTTGGGGGGACACAATTCAATCCATGACAATGTCTATGAGGTCAAGTTGGCTGATTATGTCCTTTAGACCTTCCATATCTTTTTTCTTTCTGAATGTTCTGTCCTTTACTGACAGCGGTGTGTTGAAGTCTCTACTATTATTGTGGAACTGTCAATATCTCTTTTCAGTGCTGTTAGAGTTTGCTTTATGTATTGTGGAGCCCTGTCATTGGGTGCATAATTATGGCTATGTCTTCATGACAGATAATCCCTTTAATCACTACATAGTGCCCTTCTTTTTCTTGGATGGTGAATTTTGTTTTAAAGTCTGTTATCTGAGGTTAGTATTGCCACTCCTGCTCTTTTTTGGTAGCTGTTTTCTTGATATATTTTCTCCATTCTTTGATTTTTAATAAATTTACAGCTTTGTTTCTAAGATGAGTCTCTTGTAGACAGCATATTTATGAATCCTGTTTTTTTTTTTTTTTTAATCCATTCTGTCTCTCTCTGTCTCTTTTGGTGCATTTAGGTCATTTACATTCAGTGTAATTATTGGTAGGTGTGAGATTATTGCTGTCATTTTGTAGTGCTTTTGTGTGTGTGTGTGTGGTGCAGATGTTTTCTTTGTTCCCCTTACTCTTCTTTGCTGGATTCCTTTTGCTTGTGGATTCTTTTTTTCATTTCTTTTGTTTTTACTGAGACTGTATGTTTTTCTTCTTTATTTGGAGGAGTAGGTTTGTTAACTTTCTTTGTGGTTACCTTGAAATTTACTCCTATTTTCCTAGGTTTGAACCAGCCTATTATTACTTGGTATCATCTTGCCTTCCTCTCCATTAGAAAGTTCTATACCTACACCGGTTATTCCCTCTTTTATTGTTCTGACATTGTTGTCATTTGCAAATTAACCTCTCTGGTTCCCTGTTGTAAATCTTTTGGTTTTGAAAAGTCCTTGAGAGTTCATTTCCTAGGTTGGTAGCTGGCTGGTGTGATCTTGTGTCCTAGGTTCATTCAGGCTGTCATCTGATGTTGTTTTCAAACTGAAGGACTCCCTTTAGTAACTCTTTTAAACTTGATTTGGTTTTTACATATCCCCTTAATTTCTTTTTATCTGGAAATGTCGTAATTGCACCATCATATTTGAATGAGAATTTTGCAGGATATATTATTCTTGGTTGGCAATTTTTTTCTTTCAAGATTTTATATATGTCATCTCATCGCCTTCTTGCCTGCATGGTTTCTGTCAGGTAATCAGGGCTTAGTCCTTCTGTATGTGATTCTTCATTTTTCTCGAGCTGCTGTCAGGATTCTTTGTCTTTGGTTTTAGTGAGTGTGATTATGATATGCCTTGGTGATTTTCTTTCTATCCTATGTTTTTTTTGAGATTCTTGGGTGATCAGCTTTTCATCTTTCCTGATATTAGGGAAGTTTTCTGTCAGCAATTATTCGATGATCCTCTCTGTGTTTTCCATTTTTTCCCCCTCTCCTGGAACTCTGATCACTAGCAAATTTTTACTTTTGATTATATCCCACATAATTCTCAGGTTTTCTTCATTTTTCTTCGTACTTTTTTCTGATTTTTCCTCAAAGTTGTATCCAAGTATTTGTCTTCAATTTCACTGATCCTGTCTTCCATCATTTCAAACCTGCTCCTCAGACCTCCTATGACACTGTCTGATTCTGAAATCTTGTTTATCTTTTGGATTTTTAATTGTTGTTTTTGTGTGATTTTTAGTTGTGAATTTATTTTGCCATTTTGTTCCTGTATTATTTTCCTGAATTCTTCATTTTTTTGTCTGTATTTTCCATGAATTTTTCTATTTTTTTCTCGTTTTGTCTGCTTTTTCCTTCATCTCTTGGATTGCTCTGAATATTAGAGATTTGAATTCCCTATCAGGTAGTTCTAGTGCCTTTTCTTCTACTAGAAAGTCATCTGGTGTTTTATTTTGGACATCTACTGGAACCATCCTGTCCTGTCTTTTTATATGTTTTGATATTGTCTGCTATTTTCAGGACATTCAGTAGTTATTTTCTTGGTTTATTGATTGTAGATTTGTTTGTTTCATCCTGCTTTTTTTGCTTTATTTGGTTATGTCTGAGCAGGTGGGCTATCTGTTCTTTGTTGTTTGCTCCTCTGTGGGCATACTTTTCACCTCCTTGTCCAATGGGCAGCGCCAATTGCTCAGCTGTGGTGCAGCAAGGCAGGTCCAGCTGAAGAGGAAGGGCTGGGGTGAGTTGTTTGTGGCACACACTGGGGCAGATAGGGTGGTCCAGGGGCCAGTGCAGGGCAAGTTCTTGTAGGCCATACCTGTGCTGTTTGGGAGTGTGATGTTCAGTGCATGGTGCAGGTAGGCAGGAAAGAGGGGGGAGGTTGTGGTGTGTGAAGCTAAGATGGGAATGGGAAAGAAGAGAGAGAAACAGGAGCCAAAAAAAAAAAAAAAAAAAAAAGTGCGGAGGGAGCTTGCTGTTGGAGTGGAGAGATGAGAAACTGAAAAATGAAGAAAAACAAAAGGGAAAAGAGAAAAAAGAAGAAAAAAAAGCCCCCAGGGATTCCACTGATGACTGGGGAAGTGGCTCTCAGGCCTTGGGGCACAGCCTGTCTAGAAGGAGCAGAGATGATATACAGCACCATGTATTCAAGAGACAGGAAAAGAAGGAAAGCAGAGAGAGATGAGAAACTGAGAAATGAGGAAAAACAAAAAGAGAAAAGAAAAAATAAATAAGTTTTTTTAAAAAAAGGCCCCCAGAGATCCCACTGACATGGCTGCACAGATCAGGGAAGTGGCTTCCAAGCTGTACTATACTGCCCAGTATAAGGGGCAGAGATAGCACACAGTGCCCCGTATTCAAGAGATGGGAAAAGAAGGTAAGTTGAAAGAGATGAGAAACAGAGAAATGAAGAAAGACAAAAAGGAAAGAAAAGAGAAAGAAATACCCCCAGGTATCCCACCAATGCAGCTTTGCAGACCAGGGAAATGGCTCCCAAGCCATGCAGTACAGCCTGGCTAGAAGGGGCTCCCAAGCAGAGACAAGAAAAAGAAAACAAAGAGACAAAACAAAACAAAAAAAGGCCCCAGGAATACCATCAGCTTGGCGGCTTGGACCAGGGAAGCATCTCCCCAGGCGAGCAGTGGTTCACAGCCTGTCAAGAAGCAAAGATGGCACGTGGGGCCAGGTGTTCAAGAGAAAGGAGGGAGAAGAGGCGAGAGGCAGGGAAGAAAACAAAAGAAGCCAATGGAAGCAATGCCAGCAACAACAAAATGGCACTGTAGGAGCAGGCTGGTGTGGGTGGGGCGAATCCAAGCTGCACGGAGCTGGCACCTCCTGGGTCGCAGTCACTCAGCTTGCTGGGAAGAAGTGCAAGAGCAGGAAAGCATATATCGCTGGTTACCGGGTGCTCTTGTCTCCTGCTGGGAGCTCCGTGAATCTGCTTTCCTATACTCTCTGTCCACAGACCTCCAAGAGGAGTCCGAGATGGTGAATCCGTGCTGCGTTAGTTGATAGGGGTCCTCTGCTCATATCTCTCTTGTCCTCTGTCAGTTTCCTATTCCGTTCTGTGCTCGACTGAGCTCTTTATCTCTTCATTTGACACTTAGGGTCCCAGAACTGACATGTGTCTGTTTTACTCAGTTGTTTGGGTCTTTACTGTGGAGGGACGGCACGATGCTTCTGTCCATAGCACCGTGTTGGCTGTGCCTCCAAAGTTTGAACATTCTTGTACAAGACTTTGAGGGGCTGTGTGCTTTTAATTTATCTTTAATAAATACCTAGAAAAGGAGCTGCTGGGTTATAGCATAAACATATATTCAGCTTTTTAAGAAATTGAGGTTCAGTTTTCCAAAGTGGTTGTAGTATTTGAGGTTTCTAACAGCGAGGTAAGAGGTTCTAACTGTCCCGTGTTCTCACCAACATTTGGTATCTTCAGTCTTTCATTTTAGCCATCTTAGGAAGTGTATTTCCTTGATGATTAGTAAAATTAAGAATTTTTTTTCATACGCTTATTGGCCTTTCATATATCTTCTTTTGTAAAGTGTCCAAGTCTTTGCACATTAAAAAAAAGTTGGATATTTTTGTTTTTTACTACTAAGTTGAAGATTCTTAATATATTCTGGATATAACTATCTAGTCAATTACATGTGCTCTGAATATTTTCTGCTAGGGCGTGGGTTATTTTCTTGACTTGTTTTTGATGAGCAGAAGTTTTCAATTTTGATCAAGTCCAATTTATCATTTTTTTTTAATGGTTTGTGCTTTTTTGTGTCCTAAGAAATTTTTGCCTCCTCCAAGACTGCAAAGATATTCTCTTCTAGTGTCTTACTGCTTTAGCTCTTTCCTTTAGGTCTATGACACAACATGAATCGGTAGCCGGTTGTTCGTGCACCATTTGCTGAAGAGGTCAAATCTCTTTAGCACCCTTATCAGAAATCATTGACCATATGTTCTGGGTCTAGACACTCTATTCTGTTTCGTGTTTAGAACCTATGATACTGAAGGAAGAAGTCCAAACTGCACTGAAGGCATTGGAGAAAAACAAGGCTCCAAGAATGGATGGAATACCAAATGAAATGTTTCAACAAACAGATGCAGCACTGGAAGTACTCATTCATCTATGCCAAGAGATTTGGAAGACAGCTACCTGGCCAACTGAATGGAAGAGATCCATACTTATGCCTATTCCAAAGAAAGGTGATCCAACAGAATGCAGAAATTATCAAACAATATCATTAATGCCACACGCAAGTAAAATTTTGCTGAAGATCATTCAAAAGTGGTTGCAGCAATACATCAACAGGGAATTCAAGCCAGATTCATAAGAGGACATGGAACAAGGGATATCATTGCTGATGTTAGATGGATCCTATCTGAAAGCTGGGAATACCAGAAAGATGTTTACCTGTGTTTCATCGACTATGCAAAGGCATTTGACTGTGTGGATCATAACAAATTATGCATAACATTCTGAAGAATGGGAATTCAGAACTCTTAATCATGCTCACGAGGAACCTATACATAGACCAAGAGGCAGTTATTCAAACAGAACAAGAGGGTAGTGCGTGTTTTAAACTTAGGAAATGTGTGCGTCAGGGTTGTATCTTTTCACCACACTTATTCAACCTGCATTCTGAACAAATAATTCAAGAAGCTGGACTATATGAAGAAGAACATGGCATCAGGTTTGAAGGAAGACTCATTAACAACCTGCGTTATGCAGATGACACAACCTTGCTTGCTGAAAGTGAAGAGGACTTGAAGCACTTACTGACGAAGATCAAAACTATAGCCTTCAGTATGGATTACACCTCAACATAAAGAAAACAAAAATCCTCACAACTGGACCAACAAGCATCATCATGATAAACGGAGAAAAGACTGAAGTTGTCAAGGATTTCATTTTACTTGGATCCACAATCAATGCCCGTGGAAGCAGCAGTCAAGAAATCAAAAGACACATTGCATTGGACAAATTTGCTGCAAAAGACTTCTTTAAAGTGTTGAAAAGCAAAGATGTCATCTTGAAGACTTAGGTGGGCCTGACCGAAGCCGTGGTGTTTTCAATTGCCTCATATGCATATGAAAGCTGGACAACGAATAAAGAAAACAGAAGAATAATTGATGCCTTTGAATCGTGGTGTTGACAAAGAATAGTGAATATACCATGGACTTCCAGAAGGACAAACAAATCTGTCTTGGAAGAAGTACAGCCAGAATGCTCTCAGAAGCAAGGATGGCGAGACTTCATCTCACATACTTTGGACGTGTTGTCAGGAGGGACGAGTCCCTTGAGAAGGACACCAGGCTTGGTAAAGTAGAGGGTCAGCAAAAAAGAGGAAGACCCCAGCGAGGTGGTTTGACACAGTGGCTGCAACAATGCGCTCAAGCACAACAATGATTGTGAGGATGGCGCAGGACTGGGCAGTGTTTCGTTCTGTTGTTCGTGGGGTCGCTGTGAGTCAGAATGGCTTGACAGCACCCGGCAATTCTGTTCCATTAATCCACTTGTCTTTCCTTTTGCTGACACCATACTCCTTGATCACTCTAGCTATCTATAAATTTTATTTCTTAAAAAAAAAAAAAAGATACGAAGCACAAGTAGGAAAATGTTAACCTTTGCTAAATTTGGTGATGGGTACATGAATTTTGAGACCTTTCAAAATATTTTAAAACATGCACTAAATATATAATGGAAGACTGATTCCAATCACACCAGCAACAGCATTTGAACAGACCTTGAAATAGATCTTATAATAAAGACTATAAGTTCTGGGTTTATAAGATGTTATTGAAAGACATAGAAATTACCGGAATAATTGGGAGATGTACTATCATCCTGGAAGGGAAGGCTATCATTATAAATTTGATATTATATATATAAAACACTTTGGCTGTTATGAATGAAGGTTTAGGATATTTTAGTAACTTAAATTTATTTTTATGTTAATCTAGGCAAAACATTTTTTTGGAAAACAAGACTAAGTGTTGTAAATTTAATGTAATTTTTATAAAAATCATAACTGAGTATTTTAGTAACAATTTTCTTCTCAAGTTGATCTAGGCAAAGCAAGTGGGAGTGGAGAGCAAGAACCACACTGAAACAAGAAGAACAATAAGGAGTAGGTGGTTACCTGCCCTGTGGCAAACCAACCTTGAAGCTACAATAACTAAAACAATGCCATCCTGGTGAAGGACCCGAAGAAAAAAAAAGAAACAGATATAAATAAATTTAGCATATTTATCATATATGGACGACACTTGAAACCATTAAGAAAAGAGTCATTCAAATTTTCAAACCACGTTTGTTGAGTAAATCATCTATTGGGGGAGGTATCTTCCTCGTTTCACACACAAAAACAAATTCCAGATGGATTCAAGGTCTAAGATAAGAAATAAAACTTCTGGTTATTTTTTCAGTATAAAAACAATTTTATAATCCTATTTTTCATCTTCTTGAGGAATTTGGAAGAGCCTTGCTGAGCCCATAGGGACCTGAGAGCCATAAAAGGCACACCCAAAAGATGTGACCACATGAAAGTCTAGAGCCCAAGCATGACAAAAGCAACCACGGACAGGGTTAAAGACAAAAACCTATGTGGGAGAAGTTTCTGAGATCTGTAAAAGACAATGTGTCAGTATCCATAGTAAAGAAAAAAAAATTTTTTTTTTTTTTTTGTAATGAGCCACCCCCAAACGGTAAATTGATGCTTCAATGTGTTTGGGTTGGGTTAGGGTTAAGGTGTGGCTCCGTCAGCCTCTCCTCTCCTCGGCAGCACTGCTCAGTTCTCTGATGTGTCCTGTGGTTTTCTCTCTGTGGTAGCCAGCAGGAACCAGGGAGGTGGAGTGCAGACGGCTGGAGGACTTGCACTTCTCCTCACTTCCTTGGGTGACTGCAGGGCCTGCCCTTTGGGCACGCCCTGGCTCTGCCAGACAGAAGACAGACGGTCGGGCGTGGCATGTCCCCTGTCAAGGCCAGGAATGAAAAAGAGTCTGGAAAGACAACCCCGAGATGGGGCCCAGGGCCACTGAGAAACGGAGAGGTCCTGAAGTGAGTCCCAGGAATACCTGGTCCATGAGCCACGTCTCCCTGCGCTTCAAGAATGGTCCAGTGCTTACCATGGCAGCTCCCACCCTGGTCAGGAGGGGGCACACCTGGTCCCATTCCCAGCCTTACCTGTCACCTGTCGCTAGTGGGTGGCTCTGGGCAGGGTACTCCTCTGGGGCCCTCAGTCTCCCCATCTGTACTGAGGAGCCCTGAGGCCACACTCTCTGAACCCCCTCCGCTCTGCTGCTTGGCTTGGGGACCGCTGCGCCCAGGGCCAGCTCAGAAGGAAGGTCAGAAGATGGCCGCAAAGCGAACTTGGCATCGGAAGTGGCTGGAATTGATCTTTCCTTAGGTCTTGGCAGAGGAGCGGCCGACCCTGGAGAAAGGAGTGAGGAGATCAATTTCTTTCTCATTTCTTATTCAGGAGGATGTGGGAGCAGCCAAGAGGCCCTCCAGCGCCCCTGGCTTTGTGGTTTCAGGAGCGTTCTCCGGGGCGACTGAGACACTCGGACTCCAGGAGCTGCGGCCGGACGCCAAGGGCCGCTCCGCTCAACTCTGGGCTCCTTGCACAGGGGTCGTGGCCTGCGGTAGGGTGCCTGAGCCCCCAGAGCCGTCGCCGGGAGTTGGCGGGGTGTCCTGGGCAGCGGGAACAGAGGTGCCGAGGCAGCAGTGCAGGGGACATCAGAGGAGGCAAAGCATGTGGGCCCTGCTCCGCGGGCTGCGAAGAGCAGGAAGCGAGCTGCTTCGCTGGTCTCTGCTGCTGGGGTCCAGACATCTGAACCGGGGCTTGCGGCCCTCACAGCCTCCCCAGTTGTGAACTGCCCACTAGGAAAGCACGCCCTAGGGGATGACCTCCGCTGCTCCCTGAGGCGACGCGCCTCTTCCCAGAGGGGAGGGTCACCCTCACCGGGACAGGACGGGAGCCTCGCTTCATGACTTATGCCACACCCCGCCCCTCCCGCGCTCTCCCTCCTCCCGCCCCCTTCGCACCTCCCGGTGCCCTCGCCCGTGCTCTTCCTGGCCCAGGCTCAGTCTCTGCAGGCGGTTGCCCTTCCGCGGGTCCCTTCCCTGCTCAGTGCCCCAGTGTCGTCATCTGTATAAGGCGTGACCGCAGGCTTTTCTGGAGGGAGTGTGAGAATGGCTGAGCTGAGGTCTGCAGAGGTGAGGAACAGCCCTCGTTGTGGTCATCAGTCCTTGTTACAGCCTCAGCACTCCCCCCCACGGCCTCCCCACGACCCCCCACTCTGTGCAGGCCCTGATGGGAAATCACACCCAAGCTTCTTCAGCTACCTTCCATAGCACCATGAAGGATGTTGAGGCTCTGGGCTCTGAGAAGACCCTGATACCCCACCTGGCTCCCTTCAATTAGACACCTGGAGTCACAATCCTGGCTCAGGAAACCGAGCCACAGAAAGAACCAAGCTTTCCTGTGAACAGCATGGAAGCCCCCAGCTGGTTCTGAGGACAAATTCCAGCCTGGGCCCTGCTTTCTCCTGCCTACACTGGTTTCCCAGAGAGCACCATTTCCTGGGTCTACACTCCCTCTAGAAACCTCCGGTGTCTATGAAAATACTTGAATTTAGGGAAAAACCAAAATATCCAACCCAACCCATTGCTGTCGAGTTAATTCCTAGTGACCGTCCAGGGCAGAGTAGAACCGCTTCATAGGGTTTCCAAGGAGTGACTGGTAGATTCGAACGGCCGACCTTTTGATTAGCAGCTGAGCTCTTAACCACTGTGCCACCAGGGGTCCAAACCAGCTGCTGTCAAGTTTGTTTCTGCCTCGTGGTGACCTCACACGTGTCAGAGTGGAACTGTGCTCCATGGGGCTTTCGCTGGATGATTTTCAGAAGGTCACCAGGCCTTTCTTCCAAGGCACCTCTGGGTGGATTCAAACCACCAACCTTTTGGTTAGTAGCTCAGTGCTTAGCCACTTGCTCCACCCGCAACTCAGTAAGGGTCAGATGTAGGAGGGCATCGCACTGAGACAGGAAAGCAGAAATGTGCCTCTAGGAGCTCAGATGACTCCAGGAGGGCAGTGCTGGGCCCCCCAGCCCCGCCCCACCCAGCGCTGAAGGAAAGAGCCTGGGCAAAGATGTTCACAAGGTCCCCCTCAAAAGTCCCTGAAACCCTGGCTCCTGACGCCTTCACTTTCCAGACTGTGTGGCCACTAGGGGGCTTCTGGACCAGCCCTAGAGGTCCAGACTCCATGCTGCCCTCCAAGATGGGCCTTCCAGGGAGGAACCCTAAGAGAGGGAGGTGTATGGGGAGCAGGGAGGAAACAGCCTGGGCAGATGGTCACACCCTTAGCCTGTGATCTGACACGCAGAGGGATGCTGAAAGGGACAGCCACTGGAGACTGGTTTTCAGACGTGCTTCCCCTCCAGGGAGGGTGGACCCAATCTGGGCCCTGAGGTGGGTGGCCCTCCTGGGGCTTCCCCTTTTTACAGCAACCTAGCAGCAGTGGCATTGTGGGGGCTGCGGCCACAGGGACAGATCCACTAGCTCCCCACACCTGGGGGCCAGGGTGCACTACACAGAGCTGGCCTGGGGGCAGAGCCTGAGTGTCACTGCCGCCACTATTCCCAGGGTGCAGGCAGGTACCGTGATTGGCCTTGGTATATTAGTTATGCAAAGCCAGCCCCTCTGCCCCTGCCCCGGCCTCACCCTCCCAGCCTCCCAGCGCCTGCCTGATTACTCTGTCATCAGATTGGGGGCAGGCTCTAAGCTTAATAAGGGGCCAAATTCACCATGTCCAGAATTTAATTTGACTAAAATATTATCCAAACAATCTAAATATCAAGTAGTTAGCCTTGGAAGAAGCTCAACCAGAATGCTCCTTGGAAGCAAAGATGGTGAGACTACATCTCACATACTTTGAGCATGCTGTCAGGAGGGATCAGCCCCTGGAGAAGGACAGCATGCTTGGTAAAGTAGAAGGTCAGTGAGAGACGAAGACCCTCAACAGGATCGACTGACACAGTGGCTGCAACAATGGACTCAAGCGTAACGATTGTGAGCATGGCACAGGGCTGGGCAGGGTTTCGTTCTGTTCTACAGAGGGTCGCTATGAGTCAGAACTGACTCGTCGGCTCCTAACAACAACAGTTAGTCTGAGCTTATAAAGATGTTCCCAAACTGCACGGTGGCACCATGGCATAAGGGGGGCGTGAGAAACCCTGCTAGAGAAAATGCTCTCGTATTTAAGGAACTATGTACTGATTTCATCTCCAATGAAAACTCACCACCATGTCAGAATCCAGGCCGCACACGAGGCTGCGTCCCAAGTGGGGCCCTGGGGCAAGACCTGAAAGCAGCTTGGACTGGCCTGGAGTTGCCCCCAGAGTCTGCACCAGTTAGAGCCCACGTTCACTGAGAAGAGCTCATGTAGGTTTTTATTACATTACTGTCCTCAGTCTGTTATTTGAAATAAAGTGAACGAACAAGGAGACTTCTTTCTGGTGCCATTATGTGAAAGGGCACCATGATGCCCTGTGCCGGGATGAGGCACTGGTCACCGCTGTTACTGGGGTGGTCTGTGTGAGCCCAGACCCTGCTGGACCCCATGGCCCCCTAGAAAGCAGGTCAAGACAGAATCCTGCACAGCCTGCCCAGTGGCCAGGACAGAGCCGGCTCAGCCCCCTGCTCCCCGGTGATGTATGCATGGTGGAGGTTTACATTCTATCTCCTGTGTCTGGCGGCCCTCCCCCAGAGGTGCCCAAGCAGCATCCACCCCCTGGGGTGGGGCAGGGTGGTTCACGGATGGTGGCAAAAATATTGCCCTTTTGTCACTTCTCGGACAGCCACAACAAACACCGAGGGACATGGTGTTCCCTCCAGAGCCTGCTCATCAGCTCAGGCCTCACACGGCCAGCCCTCACCTGGCAGAGGCCTGCACCTGCCACTCAGAGTGCCACCCCCCCACCCCGGAAAGCTGCATCTCACAGCGTGGGCCCTCCAGCACCCACGGGCCCTGCCCCTGTCAAGGCCTCGGATTCAGGCAGACCCTCTTCTCAGGGCCGGAGAACTGACTGTGGCCATGAGCACGAGGGCCTTGGATGGCCCTTGCAGCCCATAGAGACACTCCAAGGAGGGGCAGCTGGCCGCGGGGGTGAGGGGCCTCCCAGCGTCCGCCGATGATGCCGTTACCTGACGCGAATGGCCAGGGGCCAGTGGACCGTCCACATTAAGGCAACTCTGCAGAGAGCAGCCCAAAGGGCAAAAGCATAGTTTTTTACGTCAGTCAGAAAAAGCTCCAAGTTAAACTGAAAACGGAGACTCCATGCGGGATCTGGCAGTTTCCTCCAAGCTCCCACCTGGAGAACCTCAGCCACGTGATGCCCCTCAACACTAACCTGGGGAAACCACAGGGAGCTGGGCCCACTGGGGGCTGGGTGGGGCACCTGCCTGTCCGCTCAACGCTCATTTACTTGGTCCCATAGTGTTGCTCCCGGGCGAGCTCCTTCTCTGTCCTTGGCCCCAAGGCTGGCACTGTCTGCCCCACCTGGCCAGGTATCCCTGAGCCCCAGGACTGGGGATAGGAGGCGGGCAACTGCCTGCTATTTGCTGACATCAGCGGCTGTGCAAACCACTGGGGAACCTCCCTCGGTTGCGAAAGCTGCCCCCTGAGTCAGGTCAACGCTGCTCAGGACACGCACACATCATCTGGCTTTTCCAGGGGATACCACCCACCAGAACCGCCGGCCAAACCCCGACAGGCCCCTCACGCCCTCCCAGAAGCTGACCCTTGCACGCCGCACTGCATAAAGGGGGGTCCTGTGGAGAGGGCAGGCATGTGGGGTGCACTCAGTGTCAGAAGGGCCGTGGAGCACAATCAACATCCAGAACCACTCCCTGAACCTGCAGGAGACATGGCTAGAGCTCTGAGAGAAGACCCAGAGGGGGTGGAGCAAAGCAGGGACAAGCATTGAGGCAGAGGGAACAGCACTGCAGAGCAGACACACGAGGCAGTGGGGTGCATTTTGTTAGACGTTCTGGAGCAAGAGACACACCTAGGGGGAGGGTATGATGGGCGGCCCTGGAGGTGGGAGGACAGTAGTGGTTGAGAGAAGGAACCAGGGCCTATGGGGCTGTGAGTGAGGAGGCCTGAGCAGGAGTTGAGAGAGGCTGGGCCGCCTCTTCACTCACAACAGACAAGAGGACTCCCGGACTGGCCCGGCTCAGCCCTTGATAGGTTGGTACCAGTGCTGGGCAGAGGCTTGGCTGGGTAGACCCCACAAAAGACTCCAGAGGCCCAGGGTTGGGCATGAATGTGTCTAGGCCTGCCCAGGCTAGGCCAGCAGGCCTGCTCCAGCTGAGTGCCCTGCTGCGCCTCCCACCCCCCACCTTGGACCTGTGTCCCTGCAGCCTCTTGGTGGAGCAGTCCTCATCCCACCCACTTCCCCAAGGCCTAGGTCCCATGCCTCCACCCCGCCCCCATACCTCTTCCTGGTATCCCCGGGGCCCTCTCTCTCCTATAAGCTCACGGGCCCTTCTCACAGCACATGCGGCTGTTACAGACCTGGGCTTGAAAGGACACCACGGGTTGTAATGGGGAGGCCACCCCCCACAACAGAGTCCTCCCATTCCTTCTCTGCAGAGAGCCTTGCATTGCTCTCATTCTGCCCACCTGCCCTCACAGAGCGCCAAGGAGACCCCCAAGGGGAGTGCACCCTGAACCTCAGGGCACTCTGGATAGAGGCCAAGGAAAGACACATTCCATAAAGAAAAGGAGAGAACATGTCCTCAGTGAGTGTGTGAGTGTGTGTGTGTGTGAGGGCATGTGTGTGCATGTGTTCATGTGTGTTATGTGAGTGTGTGTGCTGTGAGCATGTGTTGTGTATGTGCACATGTTTGTGTGAGGGCATGTGTGTGCATGTGTTCATGTGTGTTATGTGAGTGTGTGTGCTGTGAGCATGTGTTGTGTGTGTGCACGTTTGTGTGAGTACACGTCAGTGCATGTGTTCATGTGTGTTATGTGAGTGTGTGTGCACGTGTTCATGTGTGTTATGTGAGTGTGTGTGCACGTGTTCATGTGTGTTATGTGAGTGTGCATTCATGAGTTTGCATTCACATGTTGAACTGTGTGCGTAAGTGCATGGGGTATATACATGTGTGTAAGTGCGTGTGTAAGTATGAATGTATATGCACAGTGCATGTGTGTTTTCTCAGTGGGGCCTTTTCATCAGCTAAGCTGTGTCAGCAAACTACCACTCACAGGCCGTTTCTGGCCCCCTCTCCTGATCTGCACACAGCCATATCGTAGCTGCTTGCACTCAACAACTACAGTGTTTAATTGTTTCAACTCAGATAGTGTGACCCGCCAAGCCTAAAATATTTGCCTTCTAGCCCTTTAAGGAAAACTTTTCAAACCCCTGAGCTCAGCCGGATGGGGCCAGGACTGGCCTCCAGGACCTGGTAAGAGGGAGCTGGAAGGGGTTGGAGGTGAGGACAGAGCCAGGCACGCTCTGTTTGTCATTTACAGGCCTGGAGGCACCGCCTCCCCCAGCCAGAGGTCAGCGCCCTGGCTGTCAGGCCCTGTGAGCAAGATCCCCATCGATAAGGGGTCAGGTAACAACAACCAACCAAAGGCAGTGAGGGCAGGAGGACTGCGGTTGGCACGGGGCCGGCTGGGAAATGTTCCGAGCTCTGGCCGTGGCCAGTGTGGCCCTGAGACCCCGAAAGGCAGGGCAGGTGTGGACCATGGCCTCCCACCAGCTGCTGGTGTCGCCCCCAGAGGCTCTTCGGAAGCCCCTCTCTGTCCCCAGCAGACTCCTGCTAGGGCCCGGCCCCTCTAACCTGACCCCGAGAGTCATGGCCGTGGGGAGCCTCCCGCTAATCGGCCTCATGCACAAGGAGATGTTCCAGGTAGGCCTGCGGGTGGGGTGCAGGCACCACCCTAGCCCCCTCTTTGCCGGGGGCTGATGTGTGTCCTCCCCAGATAATGGATGACATCAAGCAAGGTATCCAGTACGTGTTCCAGACCCAGAACCTGCTCACACTGGCCGTCAGTGGCTCGGGACACAGCGCCCTGGAGGCTGCCCTGTTCAACGTGCTGGAGCCGGGGGACTCCTTCCTGGTGGGGGCCAACGGCGTCTGGGGGCTCCGGGCCGCAGACATTGGGGAGCGCATTGGTAAGGGCAAGGGGGCCCCGTGCCATTTCCCAGGTGGGCACTTGCTCTGTTTTGGCTCTTCATACCTTCACCGCCCCCATGACCGCCCCCTGTGCCCTGGCCCCAGGAGCCCGCGTGCACACCATGCTCAAGGACCCCGGAGGCCACTACACGCTGCAGGAGGTGGAGGAGGTAGGGGGTGTGGGGTACACTGGCCTGGGGGGCTCTAGGGGGTTGGGAAGCCTACCCTGCACCATCATCTGGCTGGAGCCCCAGGAAGGCTCCCCACGTCTGGGAGCAGGTGAGACGCCAGGTAGGGTGGGCTCTGCCTGATAGGGAAACTGAGTCAGAAACCGAGGCCAGGGTCGGGGGCAGGAGGCAGGAGGCTGGGTGGGACAGGGCAGTGGGGCTCCCCAGTGGTGAGGAGGCCCCGACCAGTCCAGACGGTGCTGGCCTCATGACGGCCATTATCCCCACAGGATGACAGGAGGCTGGGGTCTCTGGACAAAAGTCCTTTTCTTGGGCAAAGTCACTTCCCAAGCTGACAAGCCTCCCCCTGCACACACAGAGGAGGGGTTTGAGGCATGTGGGGCCCTATGGCCTGGATCCTGGGTGTTCATGGAGGGTGTGGGGTGGTCCTAGCCCTGCCCTCCTGTGGAAATGGCCCTGGAGCGGGGGTGGTCAGTTGGCCCCAGGTGGCTCCCGACAGGCTCTGCCCCAGCTCTCCCGTGACCCTCAGGGCCTGTCCCAGCACAAGCCAGCACTTCTGTTCCTGACCCATGGGGAGTCATCCAGTGGTGTGCTTCAGCCCCTTGACGGCTATGGGGAGCTCTGCCACCGGTGAGTGGCCATGGGGACACTTGTGGGCCCTTGGGGGTGGGGGGCATGCTGGCTAGAGCTGGGCCCAGGCCTGTGTCAAGTAGCAGGCATGCAGGCACCCCTGGGGTCCTCCTGCTCTGGGTCGAGTCTGGGTGGCTCCTCATCTGGAGAGCTGTGGGGCTTGGGACAGAGCCAGGTGCTCAGGTGCTCAGGTGCTCAGAGTTCCCGCTGCCCTCTAGTCCCCACGGCTGACTGCTGCCAGGTACCAGGGCCTGTGGGTTCTGCCCCTCCTCACCCCAAGACCCCCAAAGGTGTCTCAGCCCCACTGCCCTCCTGGCAACGGGACTCAAAAGGCACTCCACGCCTAGTCATGGGACAGTTTTTATGCCTTTTTTTACTAAAAGCATGTGGAGGGGGAGGAGGAGGAGGTCTTCAGCATGTCTGCCTCTGGACTCTGCCCCCTCTGGCCCTGGACTTCAGGCCAGGAGGCTAGGCTGAGCCATGCGGCAGAGGGAGACGCAGGCCTTCATCCCTCCCCCAACCCACCCCCACACAGCCTGTGGGCCTGAACACCCAGAGCAAGCCCGAGGACCACAGCCCAGGCCACCCAGGGTGACCCTCCCCACATCTGTGTGCCAGGCCCTGTGGGAAGGGCCACTGGGGCCTTGACACCAACCAGACCACTGCCCCTGGCCCTCAGGGAGAGACAGCTGCTGGGAACAGGAGGCCCTGGGGAAGAGGGGCCACATGTGGGAGGTAGAAGCTTCCGCCTGCTTCCTTACTGGCCTCTAAGGGCAATTGAGGCCCTCCACACACAGTCAGGGGAGGACTGACCCCGAGGCCCCTCGTCCTGCTTCACACTGGTCCCCCCTCCCCAGGTACAAGTGCCTGCTCCTCGTGGACTCTGTGGCCTCCCTGGGTGGGGCCCCCATCTACATGGACCAGCAAGGTAGGGGTGTTCTGATGGCTGTTCACCCGGCGGGATCTCAGGGCAGACAGGCCCTGGCTGGAGCACTTCCTGTGAAGTGCCTGGATGCCCACCATGAGCCCACCCTCTGTCACCAGTCTGAGGGCCCAGGGAAAGGGCCCACTCCTCCTTGGGGGCTGGCAGGCTCCCTTAACTAGTCTGTACCGGACATTTCTGCTTGGCGTTCAGAGCCGGGCCAGGGTCAGGGTCTGACCGGGCACCCAGGGCAAGCGGAGGGGGTACCTCTCAGTGGGGCAGTCCCTGGAGAGCAACTAAGAGCACCTGTAGGACTGGGAGGAGGGATGTCAGGCCCTTTTAACCGGGGACAGGAGCGGGAACACTACCACACACAGCCTCAGCTTCCCCCCAGCTGTGGCACTGAGTAACCATGGGGTTGTCAGGGCCCTCTTGCTGCACCCCGCCTGAGAAGCCTCCATTCCCAGCCCAGTGTACCCTCGGCAGTGCCAGCCAACAGCCAGCGCCTGGCTTGGCGGGGCTGACTGCTCCTTCCTGTAGGGCCTGTCTGATGAGGGTCCCTCGGCAGTGAGGTTTCCCTGGGTTGACCCTCAAACTCCTGCTCCCAAAGGACAGACATGATGCTGGGGGCACAGGGCTACTCTGGGGTGCCCACACTGCACCCCCAGGGTGGGCCACACCTTCCTGATGGAGGGAGAAGCTGAGCAGGAGGCTAGGGCTCAGGTGACCCCAGCACGACGACTCCCCGGCCTCATTTACCTCCTGGGCCCCAGCCACCAGTCCTCCAGCACAGCACCCCCTCTCCACAGAGATCGACATCCTGTACTCGGGCTCCCAGAAGGTCCTGAACTCCCCCCCAGGAACCTCAATCATATCCTTCAGTGACAAGGCCCAGTGAGTGACCACAGACCCAGAGATGGGTGTCGGGGAGCCTAGTGAACACTGAGGAGGGGGACCCTGGGGCCAGTGTTCCCATGGCCACATCCTTCTGTCCCCCGGGAGCCCTCACCCTCATCCTGAGCAGAGTGTGCTGAGGCCAGTTCACAGGGGACAGTGGTCTAGGTACAGTGAGACCACAGGGGGCTGGGGAGGCTCTAGAGGGGGGCTGGGTGTGTGGGGGGCAGAGGCCTGGTGTGTGGGGACAGAGGACTGGTGTGGGAGGGAGCAGAGGCCTGGTATGTGGGGGGCAGAGGCCTGGGTGTGTCGGGGGCAGAGGCCTGGGTGGGTGGGGAGCAGTGGCCTGGCATGTGGGGGGCAGAGGCCTGGTGTGTGAGGGGCAGAGGCCTGGTGTTTTCAAAGCTACCAGCTCCAAGTCAAGGGGTGACCATCAGGATGGGGGAGCCGAGCCCAGGCCTCCTGCCTCCACCCTCCAGCTCAGCTCTACGGGCCACCTTTGCCCCCTCCAGACAGTGTCATCCACTATCCCCATGTCCAGACCCTGAGCAAGGCCCGGTCGAGGGGTTCAGCAGGCAGTCAACACCCAGCAGCCTTGCTCCTTGGCTGTCCACCTGTGGCCTGGCCAGTGTAGCGCCTTTACCAGACAGGCAGGGTTCCGGGAGGATCCGGCACCTGCGCTGGACGCTGGACCGTGGGAATCAGGAGTCACTAGGCTGAATCAGAGCTGGATGTACTTAAAGCCACAGCCAGTTGGCACTGCCTGTCGTAGGAGCAGAGAGAGCAGGGGTCCAGGCTGGGCCAGGCCCCCCAGGGTGCAGCTCCTAAAGACAGGAAGAGAGACAGCCTGGATTCTGTGCGGTTGCCAAGTGTGCGGACACGGTGTGAGGCGCCGTGGTTGGCCTCCCAGTTACACCTCAGCCTTGCAGCTCACACCTCAAGAGTGCAGCTGCCTCCTGAGAGGAGAGACTCCAGCCCCACACCCCGAGCCTCAGCTTTCCTGTCATGATGGATGGGTTGGACTGGCTCACACCGCATCTTCCTGTTTCTGGCAATGAGGCAGAGTCACTGTGAGAGGGGCCTGGGGCAGGCAGAGACCCACAGGGAGGGTTCAGGCTGGCCGGGTCCCTAGAAGGCCTACTTGTGCCCCAAACCAAGTGTCAGAGGCACAGCCAGGACCTTGGGGCTCCACACTGTGAGCTCCCTTCTGTGAAGTGTAGGGGGAGGAGTAGACAAGATGGCCCCAAAGACCTCCACCTGCCCTGCAGTGCTCAGTCTGACCCTTCTCTGCAGAAGTAAGATCTACGCCCGGAAGACAAAGCCCTGCTCCTTCTACCTGGACATGAAGGGTCTGGCCAACTTTTGGGGCTGTGAAGACAAGCCCAGGATGTGAGGGCCGGGCTGGGGTCGGGGTGGTTGGTCATGGTGACTGGGGGATACAGGGGTCGGGGGGAGACTTCTCACGATCCCCAGCCTCTATGAGAGACCCTGAGCCCCCACATTCACATCCCCACACGTCACCTGGAGTCCTGGCGCTCACCTGTGTCAGGGCTCACCTGTGTCAGGCCATCCAATGCCCCACAGGGTCCATCCTTCCCTCACCTGGTCTGCAGACTCGGGGCAAAAAGTGTGGCTCCCACCTTCCCACAGATCTGACCTCCAGAGACACCCCAGTACGCCCTCCCATACCTCATCGGGGGCCCTGCCACACCTCCCATCCTGGGCTCCTGTTTACCCACCCCAGAGGAGAGAGTAAACCCATTCAAAACAAAGCTCGTGATGCTGGGTTGGCCCCTCCTGTCTTCCAGATACCATCATACTGTCCCCATCATCAGCTTGTACAGCCTGCGGGAGAGCCTGGCCACCATAGCGGAGCAGGTGAGGGGTTGCGTGCCCAGCATGGGGGCTGAGGCTGGGCAGGAGCGGCCACTCCTGACGAGCCTAGTTGACCCATGGGGGTGACACATCCTCCCCACCCTCCCCCCCCAGGAGCACCAGGAACAGGAGGTGTGGGCAGGACACAGGGGTCTCCCGGCCTCCGTCCCCTTCCCATCAGACTGCGGGCAGTGGAGGTCGGGAGGAGACACCCTCAGAGGGAAGGGGCCCTGTGCTAGGTCGATGTGCCTTTCCTGGCACCATTCCTGAAAGCCCCTGAAAAAAACCCACTGCTGTCAAGTCGATTCGGACACATAGTGACCCTATTGGACAGAGTAGAACTGCCCCATAGGGTTTCGAAAGACTGGCTGGTGGATTCGAACTGCCAACCTTTATGGTTAGCAGCCGAACACATAACCACTGCACCACCAGGGCTCCGAAATCCCCAGAGGAATTGGCTTTCTGCCCTGAACCACCACCCTCGGCAAAACTCTGCAGCAACCTGAACACAGCTCCTGTCTATTCTTGGCTCGCGCTCAATCCCCGACATTCGCTAGCCCCACGTCAGGGCCGACGGAGGAGAGGCTTGACCTCTGTGCCCCCTTCTGGGGTCACAGGCTGCTGGGAGTGGCATGGAGATGGTGGCCTGGGAGGACGGTCGCCTCACGTCAGGGCCGACGGAGGGGAGGCTTGACCTCTGTGCCCCCTTCTGGGGTCACAGGCTGCTGGGAGTGGCATGCAGATGGTGGCCTGGGAGGACGGTCGCCTCACGTCAGGGCCGACGGAGGGGAGGCTTGACCTCTGTGCCCCTTCTGGGGTCACAGGCTGCTGGGAGTGGCATGCAGATGGTGGCCTGGGAGGATGGTCACCTGGAACAACTGCACGGCCTGACAGCCGAGTTCTGTCCAATGACTGGCCTCCCCTGGAACACTAGTTCTGAAAGTGTCGTCCGTGGCCATTTTATCTGCTGACTTGCACTCGGCCCCCAGGGCTAAGGTGCTCTCTGCCCCTTGCTATTCCCTCATTTCCCAGAAGATCCCACGTATTCTAAGTGCTCCGCGTCTTCCCAATGGGAGGCAGAGGGAGCCAGACCCCCCAGCCTAGACACCCCACTTGGGGACCACACTGCCCAGGTCTATGGGTGCCCCACGACACCAGCGGTCCGTGATAAAGGACCGGAAAGCCCCTGCCCTGTGGAGCCCCCAGCAGTGAGCGCGGATGCAAGTAGGTAAAGGCCGGTAGTGAGATGGAGGGAGGAGGAAGAGGCGCACCTGAATGGTGCAAACGCACCCAGCTGCTAGCAGAAACTTTGGAGGTTCAAGTTCACAGAGAGGCTCCTCTGAAGAAAGGTCTGGAGATCCACTGTTGAAAAATCACCTACTGAAAACCCCGTGGAGTACAGTTCTGCACTGACCCATGTGGGGTCACCATGATTGGGGGTTGACTCCATGGCAGCTGGGTTGGTTAAGGAGGAACAGGAATGGGGTAGGGGATGGAGACAACTGCAAATTAAAATAGGTGGGGTTCATTGCCAAGATGGAGGAGGTGAGGAGGCCTGGGCCCGGGAAGTGAGCCACAGCTGGGCCCTGAGACCGAGAGGGGGAAGAAGCAGGGGAGGAATAGAGGAGGCCAAGAGGGGGAGGATGGGGAAGGGGTGGAGGGATGGTGTGTGGGGGTCCTGGTGAGGTCAGTGCACTGGGGACAGGAACCGGGGCCCAGAGCCCAGAGGGTTGAGAGACATGGGAGCCAGTGGCTGCAGTGGGTGGAGGGCAGGGCTCCTGGGGGTTAAGGAGTGGGAGGCTTGGAAGCCTGGCCCCTCCTTCCCTCCCTAGGGTGAGAGCTGGCCAAGCCCCGAAGCAGAAGGGGGCTATAGAACACAGGGCTAGGACCTCCACCCCACTCTGTTCCTTTCCCCTGGACCCTCTTGTCTCGGCGCCTCTGACAGCTCAGCCCCTCCCCCTCCACTTCCCTTCCGCCAGGTGACAGACAGTGGAAAGAGTCCGGCTCCCCTCTGGTTCTGACCCAGCCTGGGCCCTGTGTGGACAGCAGCCCCTTCCCTCCCTTTGACTTGCCCCCACCTCCCCAAATGCCCCTACCTAACCACCACCAGGGGCCACATAGCTCCAAGGGCAGGTTGGACCCTGGGCAGAGCCACAACTGGGGGCTTGGGGGGCTCTAGGAGGCAGCGGGGACTCCAGGGGACTAGGAATCCAGGCCCGGAGAGGAGGCCTCCAAGCCTGGGGCTGCTCCCCATTGGAACCTGTGGGGCCTGACCCCTGCCCCACCCTGCTCAACGTCCTTGGTGCCCTCTCCCCACAGGGCCTGGAGAGCAGCTGGCGGCAGCACCGGGAGGCCGCAGCCTACCTGCATGGGCGCCTGCAGGCACTGGGCCTGCAGCTCTTTGTCAAGAACCCAGTAAGGGGCCTGGAGGCAGGGACAAGGAGCAATGGTCTGGTCCCTCCGAGGTCCTGACACCTGCCTGGAGTTCAGGGCAGAGCCAAGCCAGTGGAGCTGGAGGGCACAGCCCAGTGGCCTTTGGATGCTGGGGCTCAGGGCACTTGGACACTTGGCCTGCAGCCCCCAATCCTCCCCCAAAGCCTCCCTGCCTGGGGGTAGTTACAGGACCATGGGAAGGCACTCCTGAGCCCCCAGGCAGGGCCCCGTGGTAGGGGTGGGGGCTCCAGGGCTCACACCAGGCGGGCGGACATGAACAACCCTGGCTGTGGGGTAAAGGCGGCGCTCAGGCAAAGCTGAAGCCTCTGGCCACCTCCCAGGACTGGTGAGACTCACCCAGGCTCAGCTGCCCTGTCCTTCTGAGCCTTGGATGAGGGGCAGGCAGTGGGGTGGTGGGGGGCCTGCTTTCCTTGGGCCCTCTCCCCTGCTGCTGCCTTGGGCAGAGGCCAGGACTGGGCAGGCTGGGCAGGTGGCATGGGCGGCAGTGAGGGTGGGTGCAGCACTGCCCACCTTCTTGGCTGAGCCACCCTGTCTGGCAGGCACTCCGGCTGCCCACAATCACCACAGTGGCCATGCCTGCTGGCTACGACTGGAGGGACATCGTCAGCTATGTCATGGACCACTTCAACATCGAGATCATGGGTGGCCTTGGGCCCTCGGTGGGGAAGGTAAGAGGGCAGCGGCTCTGGCCACAGGACCGCTCTGGGGGCGAGGGGCAGGGCCAGTCCCACCTACACAGAGCGGATGCTCCGATCGGCGCACCCATGTCCAGCCGACTGGCCCGGTCAGCAGACACACAGCAGGAGGGCCCAGGACGGCAGGGGCAGCGAGAAGGAGCGACCCTGTTCCAACGCTTGTGACCCCTGCAAGGGGAGACCCCGGCGAGCGTTTTCTCCTGCCTCCAGCACCCGTACTTGGTGGGGTCACATGGGATTGCTGTAACATCAGCCTGGCCCAACTGACCTCCATAGTTCCACACAGAGGCCCCTTCCCACTGAGCAGCACTGATGCTCGGAGTCTACTGCCTGCTGGGGAGGCAACGCTCAGAAGGAGCCCTTGTTAGACAATCCTGGCCCCCCACTTCCTTCACTTGTTCTGTGGGCACAGGGGGAGGGTTGAGAGCCTACCTCTGGCCTGGGTCTGCATGGTCCCCCTAGTGGGGACAGGAAGAGTGACATCTGCACCCACCTGTGCCCCATCCCCCTAGGTGCTACGAATTGGTCTGCTGGGCTGCAACGCTACCCGGGAGAATGTGGACCGTGTGATCGAGGCCCTGAAGGAGGCCCTGCAGCGCTGCCCCCGGAACAAGCTGTGACCACCCACCCAGCCCCACACCTACCAGGAGGGACTTGAGGGAGTGACAGGACCAAACAGACTGTAAGACCCAGGGGCCGGGCAAGAGAGCTACTGACCCAGCAGGGCAATGCAGAGCGAAGGGCAGGACCAGGCAGCCTCCCTGAGCCTGTCTGAGTAGGAACCCGAAATCACACCCTTCAGGCTCAGTGTCAGCAGCTTCTAAATGCCCTGAAGCCCCCAAAGTCACTGACCTTCCTGGGAATATTCAATAAAGAACCCTGTGGCTGGGTCTTCGCTCCTCCCTGTAGGGTGGGCTGCGCGGAAGGCCCTCAGGGGAGCTGCCACTATGTTCTCAGCACTGCCCCGGGCAGACCCTGGAACCTTGGTAGCATGGACATTTGGGGCGCCATCTTGTCCTGGAGCCGAGGGGGCTGACCTCTCCTGGGGTCTCCCTGCGGTTGGAGGACAGGGATGTGCAAGTAAGTCAAGATGGCTGGGGATATTGTCTCCTTACGGCCTGGCCTAGGTGTCGCACCTGCAAAATGTATCAACAGACACAGCGACACCAGACGGACCCTTACAGCCGCAGGGCAGATGCGCGACCCTGCTCACGCAGACCAGGATATCCATATGGACCAGGGCACCCCCATTCCTGGGGCCGCATACCTGCGTGCACACACGGGGCAGTGCAGGTGCCAAAGGCCTAGGAGGGATACCACAATGGGCTACTTGCCCTCATACATGCTGCCAAGTGGATCACCCCCAGGCTCAGCCCCTCATCTGCTCAGATCCCTCTGCCTCTGGCCCCAGATCCCTGTCCCATGCTTGGGTTTTCTGCTATAGCGCGGTGGGGGTCCCTCCAGCCTCTCCTTCCTAGCAAGGCTCAGGCTATGTGGAGGAGGGGCCCTGATTACTCAGAACCAAGATGTGCTGGGCAGCCACCCACATGTCCACATTTCCCAAGAGGATGGTTGAACAGGTGGCTCTCCCCTTGTTGAGAGGGTATTCATAGTCCAAATGCTGCTATGTGCCTTTGTGTAGTCACTAGCCCTACCCCCTGTGCAGCGAAGGGTTGGCCTGGCTTCTTCCCTATGTCACTCACCTGGCACTGGATGAGCACAGTCTACTCACATGCGTCATTGGACTATGTTCGTGAGCAGATGATAGGCCAACAGGCCCATGGCAGGTTTCACAGCTGCTGGTAGATGTGGGCACAATGGATGGACACAGGCACTGTAACATCTTAGCTGTGGTCAGCACAGGAACTGTGAGGGGCCGGTGGGTGTGGAGCACAGAAGGCAAAAGGAGGAGCTCTCTAAGAGGAGGTGACAGTTTGAGAGGCCAGAGCATGCAGGGCCACGTAGGCCATGTTTGAGACTTTGGTCTTTGTCATAAGAGAGCAGTCCTGTCTTGGTTTGGGTTTCCCCAGAAGTGGGTGCTGAGAGCAGGGTTCAAGTGCAATGCTTGTTTGGGAGGAGATCCCAGGAATGACCCATATGAAAGTTCCCTTGGACTCCCAACCAGCTAGTACCTCTGCACTCCATCTTCTGATTTCTGTCAGCATAGATGAGTTCTGCCGGTATTTGGATTTCATATGGATGGAATCGTACGTATATTCTCTATTGTGTCTGCTTCTCTCACTGAACGTTTTTGAGATTCATACATGTTATTGTGGAAATCATGGTTTGCTCATTTTTATTGCTTAGTGGTATTCCATTGTATGGATATATTGCAGTTTGTTTATTCATTCTGAGTTGTTTCCAATTCAGGGCTATCATGAGTAAGGCTGTGATGAACATTCTCCTATAAGGTTTTGTGTGGATATATGTTTTAATTTCTTTTGGGTAAATGCCTGGGAATGGAATTGTGGAGTCATAGGACATGTGTAGATTTAACTTTAAAAGACACTGCCACAGAGTTCTCCGAAGTGGTTATAACATTTTACCTCCCCACCAGTAGTATAAGAGAATTCCAGTTGCTCCGCGTCCTCATCAACATTTGGTGTTTGTTGTCTTTTTCATATTAGCCTTTCTAGTGGGTGGGAAGTTGTGTCTAACTTTGTTTTAGTTTGCATTTTCCTGATGACTAATGATTTTGTGGACCTTTTCTTGTGCTTATTACCCTTTTGCATATCTTCATTGAGAAGTGTCATTTCAACAATTTTGCCCATTTTAGTTGTATTTTTTGTCTTTATTGATTTGGGGTAGCTCTTTCATATATTCTGGATACTGTCAGATGTGTGTGCAATGAATATTTTCTTCTGGTCTATTGCTTTCCTATTCATTTTCTTAATGATATCCTGAAAGAGTAATATTTTTTGATTTGGGGTTCTACTTATCAATTTCTTTTTTCTTTTATGTCCTGTGCCATTTGTTTCTTGTCTACCTCAAGGTTGTAAAGTTATCCTTCTGTTTTCTTCTAGAAGTTTTATGGCATCAGTTTTTTATGTTTCTATGAAATGAAAAATGAAGTTTAGTTTTTATCCATACTGATGTCTAGTTGTTTCCACAGTATTTGTTATAAAGACTTTACCGTTGAGTTGACTTGGCAACTTTGTCAAAAATTAATATATATAAGTTTATTTCTGGCCTCTCTGTTCTGTTTCTTTCTCGTGTTTATCTGTCCTTATGTCAATACGGAAACTCTGGTGGTGTAGTGGTTAAGTGCTATGGCTGCTAACCAAAAGGTCAGCAGTTCGAATCCACCAGGCACTCTTTGAAAACTCTATGGGGCAGTTCTACTCTCTAGGGTCACTAGGGTCGACTTGACGGCAATGGGTGTTTTTGGTTTTCATGTCGATACCATACTGTGTTTAATACTGTAGCTTTATAGTACATCTTGAAATCAAGCAGATGAAGTCCTCCAATTTTGTTCTTTCTTTTCAAGATTGTTTTATCTATCATACAGCCTTTGAATTTTCATATATATTTGAGAATCATCTTGATTTTCTTCAAAGTCATTTGCTGGAATTTTAGTAGAGATTACACAAAGTCTATATACCAAGTTCGAGGAATATACAGAGTCACTATACCAAAAAGAATTGGTCAACACTCAACCATTTCAGGAGGCAGCATATGATCAGGAACCAATGGTAATGAAGGAAGAAGTTCAAGCTGCACGGAAGGCATTGGCAAAAAACAAAACCCATTGCTGTCGAGTCAACTCCGACCCATAGTGACCCAATAGGACAGAGTAGAACTGCCCCATAGGGTTTCCAAGGAGCGGCTAGTAGATTCAAACTGCTGACCTTTTGCTTAGCAGCTGTGGCTCTTAGCACTACGCCACCAAGGTTTCTGGCAAAACACAAGGCTCCAGGAATTGACGGAATACAATTGAGGTGTTTCCACAAAGGGAGGCAGCACTGGGAGTGCTCACTCATCTATGCCAAGAAATTTGGAAGACAGATACCTGACCAACCGACTAGAAGAGATCCATATTTATGCCTATTTCCTAGAGAGGTGATCCCAACGAATGTGAAAATTATTGAACAATATCATTAATATCACATGTAAGTAAAATTTTCCTGAAGATCATTCAAAAGCAGCTGCAGTAGCATATCAACAGGGAACTGCCAGAAATCCAGGCCGGATTCAGAAGAGGATGTGGAACCAGGGAAACCATTGCTGATGTCACGTGGATCCTGGCTGAAAGCAGAGAATACCAGAAAGACGTTTACTTGTGTTTTATTGACTATGTAAAGGCATTTTAGTGTGTGGATCATAATAAATTACAGGTAACATTGCAGAGAAGGGGAATTCCAGAACACTTAATTGTGCTCATGAGGAACCTGTCCACAGATCAAGAGGCAGTCATTTGAACAGAACAAGGGAATATTGCGTAGTTAAAAGTAAGGAAAGGTGTGCGTAGGGTTGTATTCTTTCACCATACTTATTCCATCTGTATGCTGAGCAAATAACCCAAGAAATTTCTGGACTGTATGAAAAAGAACAGGGCATCAGGATTGGAGGACGACTCCTTAACAACCAGCCTTATGCAGATGACACAGCCTTGCTTGCTGAAAGTGAAGAGGACTTGAAGCACTTACTAATGAAGATCAAAGACCACAGCCTACAGTATGGACTGCACCTCAACATAAAGAAAACAAAAATCCTCACAACTGGACCAATGAGTAACATTGTGTTAAACAGAGAAAAGATTGAAGTTGTCAAGGATTTCATTTTACTTGGATCCACAATCAACAGCCATGGAAGCAGCAGTCAAGAAATCAAAAGATGCACTGCGTTGGGCAAATCTACTGCAGAAGACCTCTTTAAAATGTTGAAGAGCAAAGATGTCACCCTGAATACTAAGGTGTGCCTGACCCAAGCCATGGTGTTTTTAATCACCTCATATGCATGCAAAAGCTGGACGATGAATAAAGAAGAGCAAAGAAGGATTGACGCCTTTGAACTGTGATGTTAGCGAAGAATATTGAATATACCATGCACCGCCAAAAGAATAAACAAATCTGTCTTGGAAGAAATACAATCAGAATGCTCTTTAGAAGCAAGGATAGGAAGACTACATCTCACATACTTTGGACACATTGTCAGGAGGGATCAGTCCCTGGAGAAGGACATCATGCTTTGTAAAGTAGAGGGTCAGCGAAAAAGAGGAAGACCCTCAACAAGATGAATTGACACAGCGGCTGCAACAATGGGCTCAAGCACAACAATGATTGTGAGGATGGCGGAGGACTGGGCAGTGTTTTGTTCTGTTGTACGTGGGGTCGCTGTGAGTCTGAATCGACTTGAGGGCACCTACCAACAGCAACAATGTGTATCAAGTTAATGAGAATGAAAATCATCAAAATAATATGAATTCTAATATAGTAACAGTAATTTAGGTCTTCTTTACTCTCAACAATGTTTGCAGTTTTCAGTGAAGAGGTGTCATGGATTGAATTATGTCCCACAAAAAACGCGTGGTATCAACTTTGTTAGGCCATTATTCCCAGTATTGTGTAGTTATCCTCCATTTTGTGATTGTAATTTTATGCTAAAGAGGATTAGGGTGAGATAGTAACATCACCCTTACTCAGGTCACCTCTCTGATCCATTGCAAAGGGAGTTTCCCTGGGGTGGGGACTGCACCACCTTTTAAAGGAAAGGGAAGCAAGCAGAGAGTCAGGGATCTCATATCACCAGAAAGAAGCACCAGACCAGAAGAAAGCAAATAATAAAAATTACAGCAGAATTAACTGAAACAGAAAACAGAAAAACAATTGAAAGAATTAACAAGACCAAAAGCTGGTTCTTTGAAAAAATTAACAAAATTGATAAACCATTGGCAAAACTGACAAAAGAAAAACAGGAGAGGAAGCAAATAACCTGAATAAGAAATGAAATGGGTGATATTAGAACAGACCCAAATGAAATTAAAAGAATTATATCAGATTACTATGAAAAATTGTACTCTAACAAATTTGAAAAGAAATGGATGAATTTCTAGAAACACACTACCTGCCTAAGCTAACAAAAACAGAGGTGGAACAACTAAATAAACCCATAACAAAAGAAGACATTTAAAAGGTAATTAAAAAACTCCCAATAAAAAAAGCCCTGGCCCGGAGGGCTTCACAGCAGAGTTCTACCAAACTTTCGGAGAAGAGTTAACACCACTACTACTAAAGGTATTTCAGAGCATAGAAAAGGACGGAACACTCCCAAACTCATTGTAGGAAGCCAGCATATCCCTGATACCAAAATCAGGTAAAAAACAAAACACAAAAAAACCCAGTGCCGTCAAGATGATTCTGACTCATAGCGACCCTACAGGGCAGAGTAGAATTGCCCCATAGAGTTTCCAAGGAGTGCCTGGCGGATTCGAACTGCCGACCCTTTGGTTAGCAACCGTAGCACTTAACCACTACTCCACCAGGGTTTCCAATCAGGTAAAAAAAAAAAAAAAGACACCACAAAAAAAGAAAATTACAGACCTATCTATGAGGCAGTTCTACTCTGTCCTATAGGGTCGCTATGAGTTGGAATCGACTCGACGGCAGAGGAGGAGGGATGCAAAAATTACAGACTTACATGCAAAAATCCTCAACAAAATTCTAGCCAATAGAACTCAACAACATATCAAAAAAAATAATTCACCATGACCAAGTGGGATTCATACCAGGTATGCAGGGATGGTTCAACATTAGAAAAACAATTAATGTAATCCATCATATAAATAAAACAAAAGACAAGAACCACACGATCTTATCAATTGATGCAGAAAAGGCATTTGACAAAGTTCGACACCCATTCATGATAAAAACTCTCAGTAAAATAGGAATAGAAGGAAAATTCTTCAACATAATAAGGGCATTTATACAAAGCCAACAGCCGACATCATCCTAAATGGAGAGAGTGCGAAAGCATTCCCTTTGAGATCAGGAACTAGACAAGGATGCCCTTTATCACTACTCTCATTCAACATTGTGCTGGAGGTCCTAGCTGGAGAAATTACGCTAGATAAAGAAATCAAGGACATCTGGATTCTTAAGAAAGAAGTAAAAGTATCTCTATTTGCAGATGACATGATCTTATATACAGAAAACCCTAAAGAATCCTCAAGAAAACTACTGAAACTAATAGAAGAGTTCAGCAGAGTATTGGGATACAAGATAAACATACAAAAATTAGTTGGATTCCTCTAAGCCAACAAAAAGAACATTGAAGAGGAAATCACCAAATCAATACCATTTACAGTAGCCCCCAAGAAGATAAAATAGTTAGGAATAAATCTTACCAGAGACGTAAAAGACCTATACAAAGAAAACTACAAGACACTACTGCAAGAAATCAAAAGAGACCTAAATAAGTGGAAAAACATACCTTGCTCATGGATAGGAAGACTTAACATTGTAAAAATGTCTATTCCACCAAAAGCCGTCTATAGATACAACGCAATTCCGATCCAAATTCCAATGACGTTTTTTAATGAGATGGAAAAACAAATCACCAACTTCCTATGGAAGGGGAAGAGACCCCAGATAAGTAAAGCATTATTGAAAAAGAAGAACAAAGTGGAAGACCTCACTCTACCTGATTTTAGAACCTCTTATACAGCCACAATAGTCAAAACAGCCTGGTACATTTACAATAACAGATACATAAACCAATGGAACAGAATTGAGAATCCAGACTTAAATCCATCCACATATGAGCAGCTGATATTTGATAAAGGCCCAAAGACAGTCTCTTTAACAAATGGTGCTGGCGTAACTGGATATCCATCTGCAAAAAAATGAAACAAGGCCCATACCTCACACCATGAACAAAAACCAACTCAAAATGGATCAAAGACCTAAATATAAAATCCGAAATGATAAACATCATGGGAAAAAAAAAAATAGGGGCAGTGCTAGGAGGCCTAATACATGGCATCAACTGTATACAAGACATTACTAACAATGCAGAAGAGAAACCAGATAACTGGGAGCTCCTAAAAATCAAATACCTATGCTTATCCAGGAAACCCTGGTGGCATAGTGGTTAAGTGCTATGGCTGTTAACCAAAAGGTCAGCAGTTCAAATCCACCAGGCACTCCTTGGAAACTCGATGGAGCAGTTCTACTCTGTCCTATAAGGTCGCTACGAGTTGGAATCTATTCGACAGCAACGGGTATGCTCATCCAAAGACTTCACCAAAAGAGTAAAAAGATTACCTACAGACTGGGAAAAACTTTTTAGCTATTATATTTCCGATCAGGGCCTGATCTGTAAAATCTACATGATACTGCAAAAACTAAATTACAAAAAGACAAACAACCAAATTGAAAAATGGGCAAAGGGTATGAACAGGCACTTCACTAAAAAAGACATTCAGGTAGCTAACAGAATCATGAGGAAATGCTCACGATCTTTAGCCATCAGAGAAATGCATATCAAAACTACATTGAGATTCCATCTCACTCCAACAAGGCTGGCATTAATCCAAAAAACACAAAATAATAAATGTTGGAGAGGTTGTGAAGAGACTGGAACAGTTATACACTGCTGGTGGGAATGTAAAATGGTACAACCACTTTGGAAAACAATTTGGTGCTTCCTTAAAAAGCTAGAAATAGAACTACCATACGATCCAGCAATCCCACTCCTTGGAATACATCCTAGAGAAATAAGGGCCTTTACATGAACAGATATATGCACACCCATGTTCATTGCAGCACTGTTTACAATAGCAAAAAGATGGAAGCAAGCAAGGTGCCATCAATGGATGAATGGATTGGAGGAAGACTCATTAACAACCTGATTTATGCAGATGACACAACCTTGCTTGCTGAAAGTGAAGAGGACTTGAAGCACTTACTAATGAAAATCAAAGACCACAGCCTTCAGTATGGGTTGCATCTCAACATAAAGAAAACAAAAATCCTCACAACTGGACCAATGAGTAACGTCATGACAAACAGAAAAGATTGAAGTTGTCAAGGATTTCATTTTACTTGGATCCACAATCAACAGCCATGGAAGCAGCAGTCAAGAAATCAAAAGACGCATTGCATTCGGTAAATCTGCTGCAAAGGACCTCTTTAAAGTGCTGAAGAGCAAAGATGTCACCCTGAAGACTAAGGTGCGCCTGACCCAAGCCATGGTATTTTCAATTGCACCATATGCATGTGAAAGCTGGACGATGAATAAGGACGACTGAAGAAGAGTTGACGCCTTTGAATTGTGGTGTTGGCAAAGAATATTGAATATAACATGGACTGCCAAAAGAACAAACAAATCTGTCTTGGAAGAAGTAAAACCAGAATGCTCCTTAGAAGCAAGGATGGCGAGACTGTGTCTTACATACTTTGGACATGTTGTCAGGTGGGATCAGTCCCTGGAGAAGGACATCATGTTTGGCAGAGTACAGGGTCAGCGGAAAAGAGGAAGACCCTCAACGAGGTGGATTGACACAGTGGTGCAACAATGAGTTCAAGCATAACAATGATTGTGAGGATGGCTCAGGACTGGGCAGTGTATTGTTCTGTTGTGCATAGGGTCGCTACGAGTCGGAACTGACTCGACGGCACCTAACAACAATAGCAACAATATTCACACAATGGAATACTACTCATCGATAAAGAACAATGGTGAATCCGTGAAACATTTCATAACATGAGGAATCTGGAAGGCATTATGCTGAGTGAAATTAGCTAGTTGCTAAAGGACAAATATTGTATGAGACCACTATTATAAGAACTCAAAAAATAGTTTAAACAGAGAAGAAAATATTCTTTGTTGGTTACGAGAGCAGGGAGGGAAGGAGAGAGAGGGGTTTTCACTAATTAGATAGTAGATAAGTACTATTTTAGGTGAAGGGAAAAACAACACAAAATACAGAAGAGGTCAGCACAACTGGTCTAAACCAAAACAAAAGAAGTTTCCTGAATAAACTGAATGCTTTGAAGGCCAGCGTAGCAGGGGTGGGGGTTTGGGGACCATGGTTTCAGGGGACATCTAAGTCAATTGGCATAGCAAAATCTCTTGAGACAACATTTTCCATCCCACTTCAGAGAGTGGTGTCTGGGGTCTTAAAAGCTGGCAAGCGGCCACCTAAGATGCATCAATTGGCCTCAATCCAACTGGACCAAAGGAAAATGAAAAACACCAAAGATACAAGGTAATTATGAGCCCAAGAGACAGAAAGGGCCACATAAACCAGAGACTACATCAGCCTGAGACCAGAAGAACTAGATGGTGCTCGGCTACAACCAGTGACTGCCCTGACAGGGAACACAACAGCAAACCCCTGAGGGAGCAGGAAAGCAGTGGGATGCAGACCCCAAATTCTTGTAAAAAGACCAGACTTAATGGTCTGACTGAAACTAGAAGGACCCCAGAGATCATGGTCCCCAGACCTTCTGTTAGCCCAAGATAGGAGCCATTTACAAAGACAACTCTTCAGACAGGGATTGGACTGGACTATGGGATAGAAAATGATACTGGTGAAGAGTGAGCTTCTTGGATCAAGTAGACACATGAGACTGTGTGGGCAGCTCTTGTCTGGAGAAGAGATGAGAGGGCAGAGGGGGTCAGAAGCTGGCTGAATGGACATGAAAACAGAGAGTGGAGGGAAGGAGTGTGCTGTCTCATTAGAGGGAGAGCGACTAGGAGTATGTAGCAAGGTATATATAAGCTTTTGTATGAGAGACTGACTTGGTTTGTAAACTTTCACTTAAATCACAATAAAAATTAGAAAAGAAAGAAAGAAAAAAGCACAGGGAGCAGAGCATGTCTTTTAGACTTGGGGTTCCTACACAGAGGAGCTCCTAGTCCAGGGGAAAATTGACAAGAGAGACCTTCCTCCAGAACCAACAGAGAGAGAAAGGCTTCCCCTGGAGCTGCCACCCTGAATTTGGACTTTTAGCCCACGTTCCTGTGAGAAAATAGACTTCTCTCTGTTAAAACCACCCACCTGTGGTTCTGTTATAGCAGAGCTAGATGACTAAGACAAGAGGTCTTGCATATCTTTGGTCAGTTTTATTCCTAAGTGTTTGATACTTTTCATGCTGTTATAAACGGTATTTTTAAAATTTCATTTTCCACTTTTTATTCCTAATATATAAAAGTACAATTAGTTTTTATATATTAAGCTTTTGTCTTGTGGCTTTGCTAAATTCTAGTGGTTTTATGTAGATCCCTTCGGATTTTGCATGTAGATAACCAAGATAACTGTGAATAATGACAATTTTATTTCTTCATTTCCAATATTTATGCCTTGTATTTCTTTTTTTCTTGCCTTATTACATAGGTGAGGACCATGAATACAATCCTGAATCAAATGGTGACTACAGACATTCTTGCTTTGTTTCCAGTCCGAGGAGACCTGTGTTGACTGTATATGATGTCATGTAGTTTTTCGGTAGATGCCCTCTATCAGATTTAGGAAGTTCTCTTCTATCTTGGTTTGCTAAGAGTGTTTATCGTTATCTGGTGTTGGATTTTGTCCAGTGCTTTTTCTGTAAGAGAGAGATGATCATAGGATTTTTCTCCCTTACTCTACTAATGGGCTTTATTTCATTGATTGTTCTCTTATTTTCTTGAAATCACTGAGAGTGGGATGTTAAAATATCCAACTGCCAATGTGGATTTATCTGTGTCTCCCCTTAATTCTGTCAGTTTGTCTTCATGAATCTTGAAGCTCTATTGTTTGCATTGTTATGTCTTTTTGATGAACTGATCTTGTTATCATTATGAAATATTCCTCTTTATTTCTAGTAATACTCTTTGTCTTAAAGTGCATTTGGTCTAAGATTAAATACACACATCAGTTTTCTTGTGCTTAACATTTGCATGTTATACATACCCCCTCCCCCCACTTACTTTGAATTTAAAGCATATTTATTGTGAAGAGCATATAGGTGCTTTTTAAAAAATCTATTCTAAAAAACTGTAGCTTTTACTTGGAGTGCTTAACCTATTTACATGAGTCTCCAATTCTGATACAGATTTTTATTTATCCCACTTGTTCTCTGTTCCTCTGTTCTTTCTTTCTTGCCTTATTATGGATGAACTACATATTCTATTTTATAACTTGCATTGGTTTGTTAACAATACCTTTTTATATTATTTTTAGTGGTTGTTCTAGAGATTATAGTATCCATATTAACTTATCACTCTCTACTTTCCAATAATATTAAACTACTTCACACACATTTTGAGACTTTTAAAATAGTGTAATACCCTCTTGCATATTGTGATATTGTTGGTTTATATATCATTACTACATAACACATATATGTGTATATATGTAGTTAGGTGCTGTTGAGTTGGTTCCGACTCATAGCGACCCTACGCACAACAGAATGAAACACTTCCCGGTCCTGCACCATCTTTAAAATCGTTGTTATGCTTGAGCTCATTGTTGCACCACTGTGTCAATCCACCTCACTGAGGGCCTTCTTCTTTTCCGCTGACCCTGTACTCTGCCATACATGATGTCCTTCTCCAGGGACTGATCCCTCCTGACAACATGTCCAAAGTATGTAAGATGCAGTCTCGCCATCCTTGCCTCTAAGGAGCATTCTGGTTATACTTCTTCCAAGACAGATTTGTTTGTTCTTTTGGCAGTCCATGTTATATTCAATATTCTTTGCCAACACCACAATTCAAAGGCGTCAACTCTTCTTCAGTCGTCCTTATTCATTGTCCAGCTTTCACATGCATATGATTTGATTGAAAATACCATGGCTTGGGTCAGGCATACCTTAGTCTTCAGGGTGACATCTTTGCTCTTCAACACTTCGAAGAGGTCCTTTGCAGCAGATTTGCCCAATACAATGCGTCTTTTGATTTCTTGACTGCTGCTTCCATGGCTGTTGATTGTGGATCCAAGTAAAATGAAATCCTTGACAACTTCAATCTTTTTTCTGTTTATCATGATGTTGCTCATTGGTCCAGTTGTGAGGATTTTTGTTTTCTTTATGTTGAGGTGTAATCCATACTGAAGGCTGTGGTCTTTGATCTTCATTAGTAAGTGCTTCAAGTCCTCTTCACTTTCAGCAAGCAAGGTTCCATAACACAGGTTGTTAAGGAGTCTTCCTCCAATCCTGATGCCCCGTTCTTCTTCATATAGTCCAGCTTCTCTTATTGACACGTACAAAGAGCTGGAGAAGGAAAACCAAAGGGGAAGAACATGCTTGGCGTTTCTCAAGCTGAAAGAACTGAAGAAAAAATTCAAGCCTCAAGTTGCAATAGTGAAGTATTCCATGGGGAAAATATTAAGTGACACAGGAAGCATCAAAAGAAGATGGAAGGAATACACAGAGCCATTATACCAAAAAGAATTAGTCAGTATTCAACCATTTCAAGAGGTAGCATATGATCAGGATCCGATGGTACTGAAGGAAGAAGTCCAAGCTGCTCTGAAGGCATTGGAGAAAAACAAGGCTCCAGGAATTGATGGAATAAAAATTGAGATGTTTCAACAAACAGATGCAGTGCTGGAGGTGCTCACTCGTCTATGCCAAGAAATATGGAAGACAGCTTCCTGGCCAACTGACTGGAAGAGATCCATATTTATGCCTAATCCCAAGAAAGGTGATCCAACCGAATGTGGAAATTATAGAACAATATCATTAATATCACACGCAAGCAAAATTTTGCTGAAGATCATTCAAAAATGGCTGCAGTAGTATATTGACAGTGAACTGCCAGAAATTCAGGCTGGTTTCAGAAGAGGACGTGGAACCAGGGATATCATTGCTGATGTCAGATGGATCCTGGCTGAAAGCAGAGAATACCAGAAGGATGTTTACCTGTGTTTTATTGAGTATGCAAAGGCATTCGACTGTGTGGGTCATAACAAACTATGGATAACAGTGCGAAGAATGGGAATTCCGGAACACTTAATTGTGCTCACGAGGAACCTTTACATAGATCAAGAGGCAGTTTTTCGGACAGAACAAGGGGATACTGTTTGGTTTAAAGTCAGGAAAGGTGTGTGTCAGGGTTGTATATTTAATGTGTATATATATATAACATATATATGGATATATACATTTATAAAACTATATATATATAAACTCTCAAAGATTTTTTTTCTTTCAAACTATCAATAGTCTTTTAATGACATTTAAGGAAAAAAAACCCACATACACATTCGTAGATATAAAATAAACCAAACCCACTGCTGCTGAGTCTATTCTGACTCATAGTGACCCTACAGGACAGAATAGAACCACCCCACAGGAGTTCCAAGGCTGTAAATGTTACGGAAGCAGACTGCCACACCTTTCTCCCACAGAGCGACTGGTGAATTCGTACTGCCAGCCTTTCAGTTAGCAGTTGAATGCTTTAATTATTGTGCCACCAAGGATCCTTAGATGTAAAATAAAGATCTTTTAAAATGAAAAAAAAAAAAAAAAAGTCCTTTTATGTTTACCCAGATATTTTCCTTTCTGGTAATTTTCATTTTTCCTGAATATCTAGGGTTCTTCTATCTGGCAGTATCCCCTTAAGCGTAAGGAGCTTCCTTTAGCATTTTTTCTAGTGAAGGTAAATTCTCAGCTCTTCTCTGGATAAGAATGAATTTATTTTTTAAGGATATTTTCACTGGATGTAGAATTCTAAGTCAATAATTTTTTTTCTTTCAGTACTTAAAAAATGTCTTCCCACTGCCAACCGGTTTGCATTGCTCCTGGTGAAAAGTAAGCCATTACTTACGTGGCATCATATCTCATATATGATGTGTCCTTTTCCCTCTGGCTGTTTTTACGGCTGCTCCTTCTCTTTGGTGTTCAGCTGTTTGTCTGTGATGTACCTGAGTGTGGTTTTCTTGGTACTTATCACACTTGAGATTCACTGGGCTTCTTTACTCTGTGAATGGATGCCTTTCAACAGTATTTGAAAGTTCTTAGCAATTATCTCTTCAAATATTTCTTCTGCCCCTTTATCTCTCTTTTCTCCTTCCAGTACTCCAACTACACTTATATTATCCTAAAAAAAACCCAGTAAAAGGGTACTTATATTATCCTAGTTACCTCAAATAGTCTCTCTATTTTCTTCACTCTTTCCCTTTGTTTTAGTTTGTATCCTTTCTATTCACCTCTCTTCTAGTTCACTGAAATTTTCCTCCACTGTTCCAGTCTTCTGTCAAGCTCATCTAGTGAATTCTTCATTTCTAGTATCACTTTTTTTAATTTCAAGAATTTCCATTTTAAGGAAATGTATGGCGTCCTCATCTCTTCTTGCATATTTTCTACCTTTTGGAATGGACATTTTAGCATTTTCATCATAGTTGTTTCAGAGTTCCAGTTCCAGAGTTCCAGTTCCTATCTTATGATTCCATCATTTGGGCCATCTCTGGCTTTGCTTCTTTTGACAGTTTCCTCTCTTAATTACAGGTCACATTTTTCTGGTTTTGCGTGTGTCTAACCCAAGGGAGCTAGACATGTGAGCTGAGGAAGAGGCGGATGTGGTGAGAAGATAGTCCAGGCTACTGTTCATGTAACTACTGCCTTGTTACATCCAACCTGCTTGACCTGATCTGGAATGCACCATGCCCATGGTACAACAGGTTACTGCTTCACCCCCCCAAACTTATGGCCTTGTAACACCCAGCTCATGATAGGCAGCTCAGGTCAAATAGTCATTTGGTATCCCATGGCCAGGGGCTCAGCCTCTGCTGGGGCTCAATATCATGTCGGAGGCTGCTTTTGAACAGTGAATAGTTCTCTGCTGCAGATGATGTGGTCTTGCTCCAGAACTCTGTGATCGGCTCCCCTGTTGGGGTGCCCCTTACTACCATGGATACCACCAGTGTCATTGCGTATGGTAGCAAGCACCTGCTAAATAGCGCACCCATACGCTGGCCCCACTCAGAACTAACAGCTTTTTGAGTCACCCAGTAAACGGACAATCCTTAGTGAGGTATGTGTATGCAGCCTTCAAAATCCAACGAGGCTGCCAAGCACTGTCCTTGTTCTTGGTGGTACCATATTTTTATGCAAATAACGCACATGTGAAAAAAATTGGGATAGTGGAGCTTGCGAAAATACTTCACAGGGAAGGGGCAGTTGGCAAACAAAAGTAGAAGATGCGGGTCGTTTACTTAAAATACATCGCCCTACAGAAGTCTGAACTCAGGGCACTGGCTCTAGGGGAAGGCATTCTTTCTGTCAGCTCTAGGGGAAGGTCCTTATCTCAGCTTCTGTTGTTCCTCAGTCCCTTGACAATCTTCATGTGGCATCTGTCTTCCTCCCGTTTGTACTTGCTAGTCTCTGTGTCTCCTTGTAACTTAGAAGTGATTGATTTAGGATACACCCTACACTGATATGGTCCCATTAACATAACAAAACCGTATTCGCAAACAGGATCACAGGTACAGGAGTTAGGATTCCAACACATATTTTGAGGGGACACGATTCAGCCCATAACACCTTGGATGCAATGTCTCAGCAAGTCCAGGATCACTGAACCTCTACCACCTTATTCTGTGTCACACTCTTGAAACTTTGCGAGGCTTATTTCCCACCCTTTGGAATGAATGTCTCTTACAAGGCATCCAAAGTACTTTTTACAGTAAATACTCCCCAGGTCTGATAAACATGATGTCTTCGATATGGTGAACCAGCATGAAATTCATTCTACAGAAGATCCAGGTGATGAGGGTCACCAGGTCTGTACTGTGACCGAGAGCAGCAGAGTTAACATCAACCTGGGGCAAGATGGTGAACTGACATTGTTAGTTACCTGTTTCTAGCGAATGAGAGCTCTTTCTGATCCTCCTTTCTGCTGGGAGTTGAAATGGATGCATTCCCCAGATTGGTGGCCACTAGCCACTTCCAGAGGTTGTGCTGACCTGTTCTACCAAAGATACCACACCCAGAACAGCACCTAGGGTACAGGTTACCACTTGGTTAAGTTTATGAATTCACTGCCATTCGCTATGATCCATCTGATTTTTGCTGGGGCCGTATGGATTAATTAAATTTTCTGAGGGTGGTGCTTAGCTCTGCTATTACACCTGGGATACAGCATCATTTTGATGGCCTGTTCTGGCCATGGAAATAGGGATAGTTTCAACATCTTCCCTTTAGCCTTTCCTGACATTACGGCTTTTACTCCTGTTAAGTATGGTCACCTACATGTACTCAATACCAGTGAAATGACCATAGGGTGGGCTTATGAGTCAGATTTTGACCAAGATCCTATTTTCCACAAGCCCCCACTCTAATTGGGTGGGGGGGTCATGATGGCATTTGCGTCCCCTTGTGTCAGTGTCAGCTCAGGCTCTGAGTCTCAGATCCTGCAAAGGGTCTGGGCATTTCCTTTCATCCATGTGCATGATGGTGTGTGGCCACAGGTCCCTTTGGAGGAGGTTTAAGGGAGTTCCTGTCATGGACTTGCTGTGGTATTGCAGGCCCTACCCCCAGGAGCCCAGAGTTTCGTTGTGTCTCAGAAGCTAAGGAGCAAGTACCACCAAGAGGCCAGAGCAAATGGAGACCAGAAACTGTCTACTGGGTTGGGGCACAGGAGGATCACCAGAACTTTTGTGCAGGTGGTTCACTAGAGTGAGGGGCTGCAGCCTGGAGGCAGTGGGCTGTGAAGAGCATATGGGCTGGGAAATAAAGCAACAAGAATGGTTGGGATGGGGTGATGCCCAGATGCTAGAGGACAGGTCGCCTTACACAGGAGGGAAGAGGGTGTCTCCACTGTGACAAGAGGAAGCAGACAGGACCAGAGCCAGGTGGGCAGGCTGGATCAGCACCAGGGTGGGCAGGTTGGACCAGTGCTGGAGCAGGTGAGGCGGGGGAGCGGCTAGTAACAGGAGCTATGGATGCCCCACCTCTATGAAATGGGAAGTGGAAACACCTGCTGAAGAGGGGTTCATTACCTAGAGGAGGAGGAAAACCAAAGCTCATTGCCATTGAGTCGATTCCGACTCATAGCCGCCCTATAGGACAGAGTAGAGCTGCCCCATAGGGTTCCCAAGGAGCGGCTGGTAGACTCAGACTGCAGTCCTTTTGGTTAGCAGCTGAGCTCTTAACCACAGCGCCACACGGGCTCCTAGGGAGGACAAGGTAGATTTCAAATTGTCTACACACAGCCTTTTCTACTTCTATTTTTTCTAGGGGAAAATACTTACACAAAGTGAGTGCCACCTCGGCTGTATATATTCAGTGCATTAGTTTATTCTAGCATATATATACTATTTCATCTCTAGAAGGAACCATGTGGTATAGGCAGGGACAAACCCCTGAGCTCCAGGTCCATGAAGATACTTGGTTTTCAGAGTCTCGACATCGCCACTGGGATCAACACAGTGTCACACAAACCCCACAGCACCGTCATCCCAGACCTTCACCCCGGAGGACAAGGCAGCAGTTCCAGGAGAGCCCACCTGCCCAGCACCTTCAGGTTGCCATGAGGCCACACCCTGGACAGTCTGAGGGTGGTCCCTGGGATCAAGTCTCTCCACCACCCACCACTTGTCTCGAGGTGAAGCCACCTGCCCTTCATCATACGTCCCGCAGCCTCCTGTGGGCGGTATAGGGAGGCATGGGGCGTCCCGCTCAGCTCTCTTCGCTGCCCAGAGTCTTGGTCTTCCGGAAAATGCCCTGCATGGCTGCGATCCGGTCCTTATCCTGGATGTTGAAGACCTGGAACTGCGGCGGGGTGGGGAAGAAGGACCAGAGACATCTGAGAGCCCATCACTCATCACAGGCCCTGGACGCCACAGTGACCCCTTACATAGTGCAGGACAACTTGCCCACACCTGGCCACTGGGCCTCCTCCTTTGGGTCTCTGCCTGGACCATTCTCCCCATAAGTGGGCCCCAACTGGCCCAGCATCCTCTCCTCCAGGAGCCCTCCTAGTGCTCAGGGTCCCTGTGTGTGTGTGACACAGAGGAGTCCTCACTAGGGCTTGCTGAAGACTGATTGTGTACCACCCCTCCCCCCATGCACACCCAGGTCTGCTGAGAGCCCACCCCTCCCGCCTCCCCTCACCCTTTTTGTTTCCTCACCCTTCCTGCTGCCATCTCCCCAAAAATACTGAGGTCTGCTGAGAGCCCAGAGCCGGTCCTTCCCTTCTCTGGTCTGCAGACTTTGGGGTGACCCCAGGAGGCTATAAGCACCCATCAGGTGGGAAGTATGGCTAAGACAGGGTTACCACTGGGGCCCTGCTGCACTAGAGCAAGGGAGGCTAACCCGGAAACATAGGACAAAGCCACAGAGAGGCATTTGCTTTGAGGGGTTAACCCTTGGAGACAGAGTGGGACTGGACACCATGGGGATAGAGACAGGAGGGACAGCGGCCAGAGCAGCAAGAGAGGCCAGGCACCCCTAAATGCCCGGTCATAAGAGGCACGGGGGAAGGAGGGAACTGAGTCACAGGGAGGGGCGGGAAACTGTCCCCATGAGGGGCAGGGAAGGCTGATCCCTCCCCGCAGAGTGGAGTCCCTGGGGTCAGCATGCGGGTCTCTGAGCCTTCCCTGAGTGTGGGTTTGGTGGTGATTCTGGTGGGGAGCAGGGACCAGCTCAGATATGCCACCCTGGCTCCCAGAAAGTGGCCATGGGGCCACAAGGTCACTGGTAAGGGGGTACCCCATGATCCATCTGACCCCCGACATCACCCTCTCCCCCAGTAGATACTCTCGCTGTCTGGAGGAGGCCTGGCCTGGCTCCTGACCTGGGGGTCCTGACCTGGTTCCTGACCTGGGAGGGCCTGACCTGACTCCTGACCTGGGAGGGCCTGCCCTAGCTTCTGACCAGGGGAGTCCTGACTTGGATCCTGACCTTGGGGCTCCTGACCTGGTTCCTGCCCTGAGGGTTCCTGACCTGGCTCCTGACCTGGGAGGGTCCTGACCTAGGGGTGGCCAGGGTGCTGAACCAGGGCTCTGTGCCCACTGTGGGTGGTCCTGATCTCACATGGCCCCTCCAGCCAGCTGTACCCACCTTGTCCAGAAGGATGTCGAAGTAGGCGGTGGTCCAGTAGGCTGGGTCACTGGCGGGCAGCTGCAGCAGGGCCTTGACGCTGTTGTCAATGCGTGGCGGTGGGCTGCAGCCCAGGTGCGTGACATGGATGCGCAGGGATGCCTCGGGCTGGCTGGCGAAGTGCTCCACATGCTGGTACAGGGTGCCGAGGTCCAGGCCACTGGCCAGCAGCAGGTTCTGCCCCGGCCACAGAAAGTGTGGCAGGTTCCTGGTGGCCAGGCAGCAGAGCAGCACCACCAGCAGGCGGTACACGGCGCCCTCCAGGTCAGCCCAATCCTCGGGTGCTGGGAAGAGCACTGAGGCCCACAGCAGCACCATCTGGAGGGGGATGCAGGGGTGGTGGCAAGTCAGCCAAGCCCACCTACCTGTACCCTGCTTCCACCTGCCTGCACCCCACCTTGGACACCCCCGTCAGTACCTCTTCCCCTGTCCCTCCCCTCCTCCCTCTGCCCCCGTCTTTGGTCTTTGTCCAGACCCCTCCCCACCTGCTGTCCCCTGCCCTGGCCATGGTGGTGGCCCTGAGGCTCTGACACCCCCACCTGCAGCACTGATCCACCTGTCTGCCTCCCCAGCTCTCCTGGAGCACTGCAGCCTGAGTCTAAGCCCACTCTGACTGCAGTCCCCCAGCCTAACCTCCTCTCCTCACGCTCCAAGACATCCCGTGCCAGTCACCCAGGACCTCTCTCAGGAGCTTCTGATGCTCCCACCTGCCCATGCTCCTGAGCCTTTCCCTCATGCACCCTCCCAGTGAACTCCTACACACCCCCGCACCCCCATCCAAAGGGCCCGTCTGGTGGCATCATCCCAGCCCCGTCAGTGTGCCTATGACTCCTGAGCCCAGATAAACCTCTGAGAGCAGCAAGAACAGACTTCCCTGGCTGCCCCAGACACCCTCCTCCCTCCTGCCTGAGCCCCCAGCCTGGGCCCCTCCTGTCCCCAGAGCCTGCAACCTGGGGCTTCTCCTGTCCCCCAAGCCCCAAACTGGAGCCCCTCCTGTCACAGGATGCACCTTTCTGTGTCCTTACCCTCTCCTTCTGCCGATCCCATCACCCCTCAGCTCAGTCTGGGGCTCCGGAGCCACAGTAGGGGAGACCCATAGACTGCTGGAAGCCAGCCCTTACCTCAGGGATGGGAATAGAGACCCCAAGAGGGTATGGAGGAGTCCCAGGCTATATCGGGGATGCACACAGCACTGTTTCCAGAGGCCAGGTCTGGCCACCTCTCCCTGCACCTGGAGCCAGATGGGGGGCCGTCCCTCTCCTCCTACCATGGGGCTCTGCAATGGTGCCCACTTGGGGAGGAGGAACTGACAGAGCCCTGAGACTCCACAGCCCCCTTGCTTCCCTTCACCTCCTTGCAGGACAGGGGTAGGTGGAGAGGGGCAGTTGGGCCTAGGCTCTGCCCAGGGCTGGATCAAAACCCCCAGCCTGGGGCCCCTCCCTGGCTTCTCTCAGCACTTGACAATTCACAGAACCCTACCAGGACTCGGCTTCCCCTCGGGTCACAGCAGCTCAGTAAGCCACGGAGAAGGGGAAGTTTTCCCTCATGACAACGGGGGTCCCTGAGAGGTGACAAGGCTCTCCCTACATCCTCAGGGGCTGGTTCCACTTGAGAGAAGAACCCTTCTCAGGGCTGAGGAGCTGGGCAGACACCGGCTCAGCCCAACTGAACAAGAGGACTCAGAACTGAAGCCCTCGGTGGTCCTGGTGAGGGACAGCAAGTACAGGCCTTGCTGCCGGCACGCTGCGGCCACACCCTTGCCCAGTGCCCCTCACTGGCCGTGGCCTCCTTTCCTCCCACCCAGGCAGGCCCCACACGGAGCTGGCTCCAGAGCTTAAAGGGGAGGGACAATGTGGGCTCCTGGCTCTGATCAGGGTCTTAGTGATGACAGAAAACAGTGCCTCAGGCAACTAGTGTTAAATTGCTGAATGATCTCTCACAGCTGTGATGGAAAATGTGCTGGCCAATAGAAACTGCTCTTTGGTGCCCCACCTAAAGCACTCCCAGGGCAGCCCCCCAGATAGGCCTCTGCCTCTGACCCCTGGCTCACAGGGAGCACCAGCAGGACAGAGGGGCCAGGCGAGTCCCATGCACACTCACCTTCATGTGGCTGAAGGCCAGGCCAGCACTCCGGCCATTGTCCCGCCAGCTCTCGTGGTTGACCCGATCCAGGATGGAGATGCTGTCCAGGCGGTGGCCGGGGAGGGAGCCCAGTGCACCCAGCAGCCTCGTCAGCAGGTAGTCAGTGGAGACCCTGAAACCAGAAGTGCTGGAGACCCCTTGGCACCAGGAGTCACCCATGCCCCACAGGTCACCACTTGAGGGAAGCCCCCAGGCTTTGCTGGCCCCCAACATCAGGAAGGCCCAAGCCCTGTGGGACCGCCCAGGTCCGACGGTGGCCCCTGTAGTGACATGGCCTCCCCTGTTTGACCCAACCCAGTCCTCTCTCAGTTTTCTAAATGGCCCTCCATGAACTTTTAAGGGTGAAAGTTCAGCTGTTACATAGACTGCCAGCCCCAAGACATGAGGGACTTAGGGTGCCCCAGGCCAGCCCAGCCCCTGTTGGTGCAGACAGGAAGGTGGGCACTTCCCTTTCCCGCCCTCCCTCCCTCTCTCCCCCTTCCTTTCTCACAGACTCTGACTTGGGGTCCTCCCCCCATTGCCCTGCAGATGGGGGTCCTCACAGAGCCCTCAGGCCTCCTGGGCACGGAGGAGGGGCTGCTAGAACCCCAGGGCCAGGTAGATGAAGGGGCTTCCCTCCCTAGACACCTCAGGAGGAGGAACCCTCGTGGGGAAGGAAGACACTGTGATCTCTAAAGCGTGGCCCAGGTGGAAGATTTCAAAAAAGCCCAGAGCTGTTTAGTCTCCTTGACTTCATGCATCTCCCAGTGGAGACCCCTCTGCCACATGGAATCTGTGACCACTGTCCCCTGCCTCCTCAGCTGCTTTTCCACCTGAGAGGGAGGGAGTGGGCTGGGGGAGGCCCTCCCAGTTCTGTGAGCTGTGACCTAACACACCCCCCATCACAGGTTCCCTGTGGCCCGGAGACAGTGCCCTGTACTCAGAGAGAAGTGATGCCGGGTGTTTTGAGGTGTCTCCTCAAGACTCCAACAACCTCTTGCGTGATACAGGTGCCCCAGGGGGCAGAGGCAGACTGGAGAATTCCCAGGAGCAGCGGTGCCCACCCACAGGACCTGCAGATGGGGAGGTTTGTCCTACCTCCAGTGTTGGGTGCTGGCTGGCACGAGGTCCACCCCCTGGTCCAGGATTCTCTCCAGGCTGCCTGTGGGGAAGCGGGTCACCAGTAGGGTCCTCTCTGGGGCAGGTACCCTGCACCTCCTTCTCACCACAGGCACCACGTTGAAGCGGATGGTCCTCCAGCCGCTGGACACCAGCAGGGACAGATGGAGCTCCTCCTCCTGAAGGCTGGAGGCATTCAGCGAGCCTGCATAGAGGCCAGCACTGAGCCAGACCACTGGCCCTCTGTGCAACCCACACCTGACCCTGTCCCACCGGGCCACCCACTCTCAACATGACTTACCTGCAGTCCTCTCTGCCCTGCCACCTAGACCCCTACCTTTTCAGGCAGCTGCATCTCACCTCTCACCTCCTCCATCCCTCCCTAGACACCTGCACCCTCCTACCCTGGACATCTGTACCCTCCCATCCCTGGACACCTGCACCCCTATCCCTGGACACCTGTACCCTCTCTCCTTGGAGATCTGCGCCCCCCATTCCTGGACACCTGCACCCTCCCTCCCTGGAAATCTGTACCCTCCCACCCTGGACACCTGCACCCTCCTGCCCTAGAAACCTGCATCGTCCATCCCTGGCTGGGGCCAGGAGGCTGGCAAGGCCCCCACCTGCCTCAAGCGTGGAGGTGGTTCTTAGGGCCACTTGTGCCCTAGCTGCCACGGTGCCCCACGCCCCGATGGTCCCGCCTCAGGTGGCAGTCTGGGAAATCTGATGGTGTCACTCACTCCCTGTCTCAACACTCTGTGGCTTCCCCTGCTCAAGGGGAAGCTCGGCCTCCCCAGCAGAACACACAGCAGCCCCCTCCCAGGCCTCTGCCCCTCTTCCCCCACTGCCCAAGCCCACTCCATCCGAACCTAGTGATACCACCCCCAGACATGCCTCCCACCCCTGCCAGTACCACCCCGCTGCCTGGCTGCACTTCAGCCCTCTCCCGTCAGCACTGGCTCCCCTCTCAGGCTGCCCGACTCCCCCGCCCCCCCGAGAGGAGGTGGCTGCTTTCTGGGCTCCCTCAGCCCGTCTGGCACCAGCACTGCCCTCTGACTGGATAAGGTGGCCCAGAGCCACCCTGGGGCCCTCGAGCCGCCTTCCCAGGGACTCTTTGAAAGGCACTTACGCAATTACGATTAAGTGCCTTGGTTCCTGATGGAGACCAAGTGGGAACACCCCTTCTGGTTTGGTTACATTTTTCTCCTTTGGAGGGAGCCCAAAAAAATAGGAGTGGGCCCTTCAGGGCAGCAGCTGTGGCCCCTGAGGTCAGATGAGGGACTTTGTAGAGGTGGAGTAAGTGGACGGAGCTCACCCTGTGGGGCCCCACATCGGCACCTGTGACCCGTCCCTTTGGCCTCCGGGCATCCCTTCACCTAATGTGGCCCTGTCTTCTCCACCTGAGATGGGCTGGACGTGGGCTCCCAGGGGGCAGGCAGGGCTGACCCCCGATCCAGGCCTCCACACACATGTGGAGATTCCACGGCAGCCCCTGCATATTACTCTTGCCCCCCAGGCCCCTCAGGGTCAGAGACCAGCTTGAATTTGCTCACATTTGAGCTTATGCTGCCTCATCAGGAATGTCCCTTCTCAACCTGTGCAGCCCAAGGTGTGGGGAGCTCTCCTGCCCCAGGGATGGGACACTTCCCAAGGGTTCCCCCAGAGGTCCTGACCTATGGCCCCTGGAGGTGGGACACCACTTCCCCATGCAGTGCCAGACAGTGGCTGGGAGCCCCTCAGTCTGGGGGTACAGCCAGCATCCCCCGGCCCAGCCTGCTTACCCCCAAACCAGGAGCTGGGAGCAACTGAAGCCCTAGCGAACAGGTGGCCTTTAAGGCCCTGAGCTGGTGGGCTGCCAGCAGCCTTGGCCACTCTCACTGAACAACCAGCCCCTCTTTCCTGACGTGATCCACCTCAGTGGTGGTCATAGGAAGGGCCACCCAGGAAAGGGCCACTGGGGAGGGCGGGCCAGGCAGGACCCCCAGCGGCAGAGCACTCTGCCCCTCCCACAGATGAGGTCATGGCAGCCCCCGTTAAAGGACAAGGCCCGTGTGCCCCCAGACGCTGACAGCGCCCTGCGGCCCCTCCCAGAGCACTGCCCTGGCCGCTGGCCACTGACCAAGGTGGCGGAGGTCAGGCCTCCCAGGGGCAGCCTGTGCCCAGGAAGGCCTGAGGGGGTATAATAGCCCCTCAGCTTCGCCTTGGTGGAAAAGGAGGGGCCTCCTTCCAGACATTGGAGGCTCCTGTCACACCAAGCCAATTTCCTCTCTCAGCCCTTTAGTTGCGTTCTATCTATGAGCGGCAGCTTGGGAAGCAGCCAGCTGTGCCCACTGTGCCCATGCCCACCGCAACCTCCCATCACACAGCCCCTCACCTCACAGCCCCCACCTCACAGCCCCCACCTCACAGCTCCTGGGCAGAGGCAGCCTGTGCCCTGGTCTCCTAGCTTCTGTATCCCTCTCAGCTGAGCATCCCAGAACAATGTCTGCAATTCCCACATACCCAGCAGGGTTTTGGGCTGGTGAGTGTATCTCTCAGCCCAGAAGAGAGCTGGGGTGGTGAGGGGAGCTGGCAGTTCAAACAGTACCCCATGCTCACCCCAACTGTGGGCCTGTCTGTGGCTAGGGTGGTGGGCCCGCTGGGGACAGGGCCAGGTGGGAAGGGCCACGGTAGTTCAGACCACAGACAAGGTCCTGCCAACTCGTGCACAGTAATTACATGCTCAGAGGATGACCAGATGGGATGCTGAGGAGGGGAGGATGGGGAGTGGGTGCCAGACACCTAATGACAGGCCTCGCCACCCTTGGGGGCTGCTCACCATCCTCCGAGAAAAGTGGGCACCTGCTCTGGTCACAGGGCTGGTCTTCGGGGGGGCTTTTCCCATGGCCGTGCAGGTGTCCCTGCCATGGGTAGCACCCTGGGCCCAGGACTTCCTGGTGCTGAAACTCAGTCCAGAAGTCAGGGGGTCTTCTCAACCTCCCTCCACATCCCAGCCATGTCCTCCATGTGCTGTGCCTGACACACCCCCAGGAAGTGCCCAGGAGGAGACAATGGTCCTGTGGCCTTGGTGGCTGAGCCCCCAACTGTGTTCCACCTGGTGGGCCAGGCACCAAGGCTGGGAACCCTGAACAGGGCACACCCTGGTGGGTGCCTAGCGTCTCCATCCCCAGCCTCACAGACTGGGCACCTCATATGAGCCAACACCAGGGCAGATGCCTGGGGACTCTAGGCAACAAGCCCGTGGGAGTAAGTGCCTGTCCCCATCTCAGGGAAGCAGGATGGGTCCCAGGTCTTGTCGGAACAACCCACCACCTTAGCCCCGTTCACCACCCAGGGTCACTGCTGTGCTGGCCCTGAACAGGCAGCCTCTGCTGGAAGGGAGACCCCTGCTCCTGCCCTGCTGGAGCCCTGCCACCCCAGGATACGCCCCACCGCCTCAGTCACATCAGCATGGCATGGTGGGAGGGGTCAAGGCCAGCTCTCCCCTCAGCTCAGCTGAAAGCGTGCAGTCTCAGGCCCACAGGGCCCCAAGACACAAATTAGCAATGTGGCCATCAACAGAAACAGACATGTTCACACACACATGCATACACATGGTCCTACACATGTACACATATGCACACACATGCATACACATGCTTACATGCATGCACACACTCACGCTTGCACATACACACACTCTTGCACATACACACAGGCTCACACTTACACACACGTGAACATGCTCACACACACGTGCACACACCTGCTCCTCCCAACCTTTTGCAAAGTGACCAGATATCACAGTGGGGTCGGCTGCAAGGACCGTACCAATGGGCTGTGACTGGTTACACACCCACCTGCCCAGAGCCATAGCAGGGATCCCCATCAAACAAGCCAATTGGAAATCAGTACCCTGGTCACGAAGTTTCTTGCTATTTAAAAAGTAGCATCCATTAGATTTTTGTTATAAAAATCACTTTGTGAAAATGAGATAACACGAAAGTCATAATCTGTGTTAGAAGCGTATGAGGCTAGAAAGATTCAGGACATCTTCCAGCTCATGAGCACCCCTGAGCAGTCCCACTCCTGTACACACATGCACAATGATCACATGTGTGTGTACTCACTCATGTGCACCAAACACTCCCCCTGAGCAGTCCCACCCTTGCACACACACATAGAGATCACAGGTGTGTACTCACTGATGTGCACCAGATGACCCCTGAGTAGCCCCACCCCTGCACACATGCAGAGATCACACGTGTGTGTACTCATGTGCGCCAGCCATGCCCCCTGAGCAGCCCCACCCTTGCACACACACGCACAGTGATCACATGTGTGTGTACTCACTCGTGTGCACCAGACACACCCCTGAGCAGCCCCACCGTGCACACACATGCACAGTGATCACACGTGTGTGTACTCACACACCTGCACCCAGACTCGCATCCTGAGCAGTCACACATGGGCATACCTACACAGCAATCACACACATGTGTACACAGACTTATGCATGCCCGGTGCTCTCACGCATGTACGCAGACACCACGTGCAGAGGGCCAGTCCCCCTACCTGGAGCGATGAGACTGTGGTGTTTGCAGTGCACGATGGCGGCCACCAGGAGGTCCCTGAGGACGCACAGGACCTTGCCCGGCACGATGTGGCCGCGGCACCGGGCGCTGCTCTCCGAGGAGGCGCTGAAGACATCGTTTGCCGTCCAGGGCTCCAAGCCCGCGCCTTCTGTAGGGACCCCCAGGCGGCAGCATGCAGGGCCGCCCGCAGGCTCGGCGGCGCCCGACTCCTCGATCAGGAGGTCCTCGGCATCCAGCCCCAGGGGCACCTCCAGGTCCAGGGGCTCTTCGGAGGAGCGCAGCGCGAACTGGAAGGCCCCCAGGTCGCGGGAGTAGTCGACCAGGAAGCGGGGGTCCAGGGCGTGCACGCGCTCCAGCACGGTGAGCAGCACATCCTCCGCTCGCTGGAAGTCCTGGGCCCGGGGCGCCGCGCGCGACCGGACCGCCTGCAGGTAATGGTGCCACAGGGGCACCTGCACCGCCATGCCGGCGGGCGGCGGAGCACCAGCCAGTGCGGGCAGGACTGCAGGTGGGCTGCGATCCCAGGTGCTGGTGCGGACGGGCGGCGGAGCACCCGGCCGTGGGAGCGGGACTGCAGGTGGGTGGCGATCCCAGGTGCTGGTGCGGACGGGCGGCGGAGCACCCGGCCGTGGGAGCGGGACTGCAGGCGGGCGGCGATCCCCAGTGTTGGGAGCGGGCGGGCAGGCTAAATAGCTGAGCCCAGCAGAGGCCTTTCAAGTGGGTGAGTCAGTCACCAGCAATCAGGAATGTCACTGGGGCCTCGGCCAGGCTCCACCCTCCTCTCAGGGCCGAGGCACCGCCCCACCCTCCTGTCCCCTCTCCCAAAAGCCGCTCAGGGCGCCCCCTCCCAGGCCGGCCTCCTCCGCTGCCTCTGGGAGCGGGTGACGGTTTTCTGAGGGTTCCTCCTCGTCCTTCCCCAGGAGCAGGTCTCTGCGGAAGCCAGGGCCTCGCCACCCCGCCGAAGTTGGAGGGGACACGCAGTACATGCCTGTTTCTCAGACGAGGAAGGTGAGGGAGGCCTGCGGCTTCCCGGCGTCTGCAGTGTAGGAGCCACCTTCCCCACCTCCTCTCCCTCCCGCGGCCACTCTCCAAGCAGTTTGAGAGGCAGTGAGCCAGGCTGGGGCTGCATGGGCAGAACAAAGCTGAACAACCTAGACAGTTTCCGCCTCCATCGCTTCTGCCTGGTGCAAAGGCTGGAGCTCCACTCTCGGTGCAGAAGCGGTAGGGGTGGACCCTGCCTCCCCCCACCATGCGAGCAGGGCCTCCGGGCATCTAGCCCTCCTGGCTGGGGCCCTCATTGTTGCCACCCCCGAGCCTTGGGCCTTCTGGGCGTGGCACGCACCTGGGCCTGGAGCTGGGCCTCTGTCCTGGGTGGAGCTGGTCTCTGTGGCGCTGCATCACCAGCTGAAGAGCTCCCCTCCCCCCAGCACCTGTGCTGGGCACTGTGCCCACCCTCCTGTCTACCAGCTCAGGGTTTCACAAATCCCAACAAGCAGGGGGCAGGTGCCACCCCTGTGGCCCTTGATCCTGCCATCCAGTTCTCAGCCACTGGACCCTGCAAACAAAGAACAGGTGGCCCCCACTCAGGTGCTGCTAAGATGCCAGGTGCCAGCCTCTGGACCCCACCCCACAGCCCTCCAGGGGACCTATCAGCCCTCACTCGTGGTGGGACCTGAGCTGCGGGGTGCACAACTGGATACAAGGATGATGCTTGGAAGCCCCCTGTGGGGTCTCCCCTCCCATGTCTCCCAGGAAGAGGAGCTCACCCCACACTGGGCAGTCCATGCTAGCTCCAGCCAGACTGGCTTCCTTCCTGGGACCTGAAGTTCCTGTCCTCAGGCCGCAGCCCAGGCTCAGAAGATTTGGTCCCCAGCCCCATCCTCCCCACACACTCTGTGGCCCCTCTGTCTCCAACCGGCTCTGACATGCAGGGGTCTTCCTCTTGGGGTCCTCCTCTTGGCAGGAGCCAGAAATCCTGCAGCCCAGGTCATCGGGGTCTCAGCCCTCAGCCATGGGCTCGAGGTGGGCAACTCAACTCCTGGCTCTGAGCCTGGGCTTTAGGTCTGTAAGGACTGGGGAGGCAGACTTGATACACCTGGTTTCTTGGGCCCCACTCTCCTAGGAATCACCCAGGAGACCCCGTGGCCCCCAGTCCATCTGAGGTGGTCCTTGGGAGCAGCCCCACCTGTGCCCTGTGCCCACCCTATGACCCTGGAGTTCCCCAGGCCAGGCCTTGGCCCTCCTCTCTCCTCCCACTGACGTCACCTACCTGGGCACACGGCCCCCCTTTGCTGACACCCCCTCCTTCTGCCCTACACACCCTCCCCTGTGTGCCCAACCAGGCACCCCACACAGCTCCACACCTTCACTCCCCTAATCACACATCGAAGGGCACAGGCCTCCAGCTGCCACCTGCCAAGTCTGCTCAAGTCCCCATAACACTTTCACTTCTAACCTGCTAGCTAAAATTTGGGAATTCCCTCTACCCCCTCAGGATGCCCGCCATAAGCTCAGAGGTCCCCAGCCCCTCTCACTTCTGCCCTGCTGGCTCCCACTACTGCCTCGGGTTTGATAATTTTGTCAAACAACTCACAGAACTCAGGAAAACACTATACTTAACGATTGCAGCTTTATTATAGCAAAAAGGGTACAAAAGAAGAGACACAGAGGGCAAAGTCTGGGAGCGTCCCCAACATGGAGCTTCCATGTCCCAAAAAGGGTGCGTCACCCTGCAAGCATCAATGTCTTTGGACCAACCAGGAAGCTCACGGAATGTCTGAGTCCAGAGCCTTTACTGGGGCCTCTGTAGGCAGAGTGCCTGGGTGGCACCAACTGTGAATGTGCTCGACTGGTTCGAGTTCACTCAGAGGCCCCTAGGAAGGAAGGCTTGGAAATCTACTGAAAAATCAGCCATTGGAAACCCTGTGGAGCACGGTTCCACTCCGCACACCTGGGGTCGAAATAAGTCATAATTGACTGAATCAGCTCCCTCCCCTGAGGTTGGCTGAGGCCACATGGGGGTGTTTCTGGCCTGGGCAGCCCTCTACCAAGAGGCCCCTCATTGGCCTAAACCCTCAGGTATGGTCTGGAGACCGTTTCAAAGACATCTCAGCCACTGGGGATTCCACAGTTTTAGAGGTTCTCTCTCAGGAACCAATGACAAGGACCAAATTCTCTGGGCGAAGTTAGATTCTTTGACCCACAGAGGATTATCTGCTTTACCTAAAGTGAACCGACCTTAGATGTTAGTCACAGGTAGATACCTGAGTTGACCACATAAACTTCCTGTCACTCCTGAGGGTGCGGCGTCGCCTGCGTGGTGGGGGAGCTGGTTTTATCCCTAACACTCCACAAGAGCAGATAGGGAGGCAGGTCCTCATGAGTCACCCCTCCCCCAGGGCCCCCCAAGCTGGGCTCACGTGCAGCCACTGAGTGGATAAATATGGGGTGGGGTCTTGGTGCATTCCTCTCCCCCAGCCTCTCAGGCTGACCCACGCTCTGGATCCCCCACCAAGGCTGGCAGCCACCTTGTGGTCCTGCCAAGGGCCCACTGGGGGGTGTCCCAGAGAAGCTGGGTTGGTGGTGTCCCCAAACATGAGCCTCCCAGAGGCCCATCTGATCTGGCCACCCCATGACAGGTGTCCACTGCTGTCCTGTGGCTGGGCCCCCCAGAGGGGCACAGAAACAACAGCTGCACCCAGGGCCCAGCACCCACCAAGCCCATGTCCAGAACAGGGCTGTATCTGGTACAACCATAGAGTGACAGCGGCTACTTCAGTTCCAGCACCGCCAGGGGTCATGCCCTCAGGCACAGCCCACAGGGGCCATGAACCCAGGTCAGCCAAGCAGATCCAGTCACTGAGACTTTCAGCCAACATGGCACCATAAACAGAAGCACCACGTCATCCCTCCACAGCAAAGACCAGAAAACTAAGTAAAACAGAGACAAATGTCATTCCTGGAACCTGAAGTGTCAGATGAAGAGATGAAGAACTCAGCCAAGCACTGAATGGAATAAGAAACTGACAGAGGATGGAGAGTGAGGAGAGATATGTGCGGAGGGCCCCATCAGCTAACGCAGCACAGATCCACTTTCTTGGACTCCAGCCGGGGATTGGCAGACCGGGATCGTGGCAAAGCAGCTTTGCAGAACTCCCAGCAGGAGACAGAGCTTGCTGGCTGGCTGTGGTGGCTCAGCCGGATGGGAAGTGCAGCGTCCGCCCCACCCATGTCCGAGATCAGCAGACAGGGAGTACAAGAAGCAGGTCACAAAGTTCCCAGCAGGAGACAGAGCACCCGGTAATGAGCAATACAAGCTTTCCGAGCCCCTCCTCCTTCCTCCCCGCTTCAGCCTCCTCTGCTTCCCACCAGCCGCAGTCTCTTGGCCAGGAGGCAACTGCTTTGGCCTCAGGCAGCTTGGATTCTCCCTGCCCACACTGGCCAGGCCCTGAGCTGGTGTTGGTTCTTTCCGTCTCTTTTGGTTTCTTCTGTGCCTCCTACCACCTCCCCCTCCTTTCTCTGGAACATCTGGCTCTGTGTGCCATCTTTGCTTCTTCTCGTAAGGCTGTGAAGCCATGCGCAACTGGGGAACCACTCCCCCGGCCGGCAACATCAGGCTGGTGGGATCCCTGCAGCTTTTTTTTTTCCTCCTCTCTTTTCTTTTTCTTTTTGCAGCTTGGGAGCCCCTTCTAGCCAGGCTGCACTGCACCGCTTAGAAGCCACACCTCCCCCCATCTGCACAGCCGTGTAGGTGGGATTCTTGAGGGCATTTCTTTTTTTTTTTTCTTTCCTCTCTCTTTTTCCCTTTCTGTCCTCCATTTCTCAGTTCTCATTTTTCTACACTTATCTTCTTTTCTTGTCTCCTGAATACCTGGTACTGTGTGACATCTATACACCCTCTAGCCAAGCTATACTGTGCAGCCCGGGAGCCACTTCCCCAGTCCTAGCAGCCCCACTGGTAGAACTCTGGGACTCCTGGGGGCTTTTCTTTTCCAAATTTTTATCTAGTTATTTTTCTTTCTTTTTTTTAATTTCCTTTCTGCTTGTCTCCATTTATCGGTTTCTCATCTATCCACTCCAAAGGGAAGTTCCCTTAGCACTCTTTTTTGTTTATTTATTTGTTTTTGGCTCCTGTTTCTCCCTCCTTTACTTCCTCTTTCCCATTGCAATCTTAGCTCCACACATCACAACCTCCCGCCTCTTTCCTGCCTACCTGCAGTGTGCACTGAGCGTCACACCCCTGAGCAGCACAGGCACGGCCTACTGGAACCTGCCCAGCACTGATTCCTGGCCTGCCCTGTTGGCCCTAATACGTGTCATAAACAACCCACCCCAGACCCTCCCCTTCAGCTGGACCTGCCCTGCTGCACCACAACTGAATGACTGGCCCTGCCCATCAGACAAGGAGGTGAAAAGTACCGTGACTACAGACAAGCAAACAACAAAGAATGCACAGCCTGGCTGCTCAGATGTAACCAAATAAAACAAAAAAGCAGGATGAAACAAACAAATCTACAATCAGGAAATGAAGAAAATAACTACTGAATGTCCCAAAGGCAGCAGACAATACCAGAACATACATAAAAATAGGACAGGATGATTCCAGTAGGCATCCAAAATAAAACACCAGATGACTTTCCAGTAGAAGAAAAGGCACTAGAGCTACCTGATAGGGAATTCAGATCTCTAATATTCAGAGCAATCCAAGAGTTGAAGCAAAAAGCAGACAAAAATGAGGAAAAAATAGGCAAACTCATGGAAAATACAGAAAAAAAAAAGGAAGAATTCAGGAAAATAATACAGGAACAAAATGCCAAAATAAATTCACAACTAGAAATCATTTGAAAACAATAATTAGAAATCCAAAAGATAACAAGATTTCAGAAATGGACAGTGTCATAGAAGGGCTGAGGAGCAGTTTTGAAATGATGGAAGACAGAATCAGTGACATTGAAGACAAACACTTGGATACAACTCTGTCTGAGGAAAAATCAGAAAAAAAGAATGAAGAAAGATGAGGAAACCCTGAGAGTTATGTCGGAAACAATCAAAAGCAAAAATTTGCAAGTGACTGGAGTTCCAGAACAGGAAGAGAAAACGGAAAACACAGAGAGGATCATTGAAGAATTGCTGGCAGAAATCTTCCCTAATATCATGAATGATGAAAAGCTGACCGTCCAAGAAGCTCAACGAACTCCATATAGGATATTCCCCCAAAGAAAAACACCAAAGCATATCATAATCACACTCGCTAAAACAAAAGACAAAGAAAAATTCTTGCGAGTGGCTTGAGAAAAACAAGAAGTCTCACACAGAGGAGAAACAATAAGACTAAGCTCTAATTATTTGGTAGAAACCATGCAGGCAAGAAGGCAACAGGATGACATACATAAAACCTTGAAAGAAAAAAATTGCCAGCCAAGAATAATATATCCTGCAAAACTTTTGTTCAAATATGATAGTAAAATTAGGACATTTCCAGATAAACAGAAATTAAGGGAATATGTAAAAACCAAGCCAAACTTACAAGAATTATTAAAGGGAGTCCTTCAGTCTGAGAACAAACAACATCAGACCACAGCCTGAATCTAGGACACAAGATTGTAGGAGCCAGATATCAACCTAGGAAATGAACTCTGAAGGACTATCCAAAACCAAAAGAATTGCAACAGGGAACCAAAGAGGTTAATCTGTAAACGACAACAATGTCAGAATAATTAAAAGAAGAAATAAATGTATAGGTATAGAACTTTCTAATGGAGAGGAAGATAAGATGATACCAAGTAATAACAGACTTGCTCTTACCTAGGAAGATAAGGGTAAATTTCAAGGTAACCATCAAGAAAGTTAACAAACCTACTCACCAAAATAAAGAAGGAAAACACAAGTCTCAATAAAAACAAAATCTACAAAAACAAAAGAAATTCACAAACAAAAGGAACTCAGCACAGGAGAGTAAGAGGAACAAAGAAAATTTTAGCGCTACAAAATGACAACAATAAACTCACACCTGTCAATAATTACACTGAATGTAAATGGCCTAAATGCACCCATAAAAAGACACAGAGTGACAGAATGGATTAAAAAACGGGATCCATCAATATGCTGTCTACAAGAGACACACCTTAGAAACAAAGATGTAAGTTTATTAAAAATCAAAGGATGGAAAAAAATATATCAAGCAAATACCTACCAAAAAAGAGCAAGAGTGGCAATACTAATCTCAGGTAAGACAGGCTTTAAAACAAAATCCACCATAAAAGACAAAGAAGGGCACTATATAATGATCAAAGGAACAATCCATCACGAAGACTTAACCGTAATAAACATCTACACATCCAATGACAGGGCTCCAAAATACATAAAACAAACTCTAACAACACTGAAAACAGAAATTGACAGTTCCACAATAATAGCAGGAGGCTTGGACACACCACCCTCAGGAAAGGGCAGATACCATCACTGCTGTCTGTGGGAGACACAGCAGCCAAGGCAGGCAGAGACCTGGGGAGACAGAGACACCCAGGGACAGAGACAGTGAACCAGGTCCAGATCCCAGAGCAGATAGTGTGGGCAAGGGCAGCCTGGAGGCAGGGATGGGCGGGGACAGAAGTCTCCACATTCCTTTGTACCCCTCCCTCTTCCCAGGAACTGCCCTGCCTTTGAAGCCAGACACCTCGTGCTCAGGGAGCCAGGCTGGGTGACAGCCCTGAGTCACAGGCCCTCAGTAGGAAGCAAGATGCATCTCATGTGGGTTTCGGGTCCCTCCCCTTCCAGGGAGGCTCTGGGTCAGCTGCAGGTTCTGGACCCATGAGGGCTAGCTGGTGACCTGAGAAGTGAGGTTGGCAGGCAGGGGCTGGTCAGCTCTGTCTCAGCCCAGCCCCCACCTCCACCCTCTCCCCAGGGTGCCCATGTCCACCGTGGCTGGGACCACCAGGAGATGGAGTCCAGGTGTTGTGAAGGATACTCCTGGCGTTGTACACAGGGTAGAGGCCAAGCCAAGCCTGCCTAAGGGGCCCTGCTTCAAGGACGAACAGAATGACCAAGCCCAAGGTGGCCTCTGTAAGGGAGGGGGCAGCACAGTACAATGCCAGCAGAGGGTCCCTGATGAGACAGCAACAGGGACCGTGATGGATCGGGCCAGAGCGCTCCTCCTACTGGACACTGAGCACTGGGCAGGTGGCCTCCCTGCAGCGGGCCTCAGTCTACCGTCTGTAATGCCCAATTGCACTCTCTAATGCTCTCCCAAAAGTTAAATGAAGTTGTGATTCTAGACCCGGAAGCTGTGGTCTGTGCACTGCTCCGCCCAGTGTCAGGGTGGGTCTAACCGTCCCTGCCCCTCCCTGTGTGTGATCACTCAGGTGGACTGTTCCCCACGGCGTCCCCAGGTCTCCAGGGAAACGGCTTCCTGCCAACAGTGTTCTCTAGATCCCATGGCAACGGGCCCTGCACTCCTGTTTCCAGGACAACCAGCTTTAGCGTCGCGGTTACCACAGCAACGCCCCTGGGTTCGTTGGCTGGTGTTCCTGTGAAAGCAGCCGAGTGCCCAGCTCAGGAGGACCAGGCAGAGCAGCCAGGGGCCTTGCAGGTGTGGGCCAGGTGTCCCGAAGGGAGCCTGAGGGGAGGGCCGCCCAGGAGCCGCCGGGTTCTCCTGAGATGAGTTCTGCCTCCAGTGAGCCTGGCGATGGGGCTGCTGCTGAGCGGCCCCGGCTGGGGCTGGACGTCGTGATCCAGGTCAGTGGGCTGCAGGCACTGGGGGGGCAGGGCGCTGCAGGGGGGGCCCGGGCACTTCCTAGCTCCAAGGGCCACTTTTCACCCACTCACGTGTTCAGCACAAGCGTGCACAACACATGTGCACACACATGAGTGTAGATGTCCCTTGGGAGAGGAGCCTGGGAGAGCCCAGACTGGGGGTCCCTGACCCAGGCCTGCCCTCCCTCCGTGCTGCAGAAACTCAGGGGATCAGGCCCCTCCGAGACTCAGGCTGCAGCTGCACGCGGGGAGCAGACAGCTCTGCAGACTCCCCCAGCACAGCCCGCTCTGGACCCTAGTTCCCGGCAGGTGTTCAGTGACAAAGTCAGAGCCAGCGTTTGCTCCCTGGAGAGGTGCTTGCCATCAGCTCCGTGTGGTCCGTCCTCAATAGCCACTCTGACTCCAGAAGTCGTGGCTGTCTCTCAGCCCACTCACCTGCACAACAACAACCACGCAGTAACAGTAACAGTAAGGACCGGGAGTCGCCCTGACGACAACAACAACCACGCAGTAACAGTAACAGTAACAGTAAGGACTGGGAGTCGCCCTGACAACCACCACACAGTAACAGTAACAGTAAGGACTGGGAGTCACCCTGACAACAACCACCACACAGTAACAGTAATGACTGGGAGTCGCCCTGACACTCTCCACTTGCCCTTAGTCCCAGCACCAGCCCAATGCCCAGCCCTGCGACACCACCCTCTGCCTCGCAGCACGCCTGGCCATCTGTGCTGCCACCCCTGCCCCGGTCACCATGACCAGGAAGTCTCCACCTCCACTGACCTCTTGGGGAGCCCCATGAAACCTCAGTGAACCAGCTGACTCCGAGTTGTTTATTAACTGCTGTGCTGTAGGGGTTGACCTGGCCCTACATAAACAATACAGGTCACCTGAGGAAAGTAATTACCCATGGTTGGTGGCGGGTGATAGATAGCATGGAACAGCCATCACACACACACGTATACATACATATGCAGCTATATGCATGCACACACAGAGCACATGGGCAGGTCACATACACACATATAGGTATGCATGCACACACCTGTAGGCACACATGCACACTCACCCACAGGTGCACACACATATAGGCACGCATGCACACACACACATCTGCAGGCACACACATACACTCACACACACATGCACACAAGGACAGAACGGACAAGGGCAGGTGATGCAACAAAAGAGAAGGCTGGTCGGTGCCTTTCCCCTGGGGCTCGGCTGGCTCTCTGGCTCCCGTGGGATCTCAGCCCTGTGAAGTCCTGAGGGCTGGACGAACAAATGATGGGTGCAGTTTACAAGACACACTCAGCCATGACCCAAATGTCAGCCCTTTGGGGTTTTCATCACCTCATGGATGCTGCAGTTACAGGCTGGTTTGGGCAGGACCCAGGGTGGTGCCGATATCGTGCGGTGGGCATTGGAGCTGGGTAAACATGGCTGAGGGACACGTGTGTGAGATTGTCATCTGGAAGCCAGGTGAAGCCTTGCAGGGTATGCCACCAGGTCTGCTGGACCGCCCACCAACACCTGTTATTTGCACTGCGGTGATTGAGATCTGGGTGCAATTACATCTGGGGCCAGCGGCAGGCAGGCAGGCAGGCAGGCGCCACAGATGCCCAGATAGGCCTGTCCAGACTGCGCGGGGGGCTGAGGGGTCCTCTGCCCCTCCAGTGACAGAGGGGGAAGCTGAGGACCTGCGAAGGGTGTGGCCTGAGGATGGGGAGCCTGGAGGGTGACCAGGAGTGGAGTCTCCGTGCACTGAGTGTGCCCCCACGCCCCAGAACCGTCCCTGACTTCCCTCCCCCTCAGCGCCCCCCCCCAGCAACATCTGCACAGCATCCTGAGATCCCACTCTGCATCTCAGAGTTGGCATTGGCGCTCCCCTGGGACAGGTGTGGGAAAGATTCTTACCTTCGGCCCCTGGGCGGACACAGTTGGGTTGGGAGAGCGCACAGACCCTGAAATTCTCTGTGAAGTGAGGGGTGGCCGGGGCATATGTGAATGGTTTGGAGGGACCCATGGCTTTTCCCGGATTTTTGGAAGGTCCTGTCCCAGAGTAGACAGACAGTGGTGGGGGCAGGGAGAGTCCCGGAGGAGGAACGCAGATGAGGCAAGACTTCTGATCCTGTGGCTGGCTCCTGGAATAGCTGCAGGGCCTTTCAGATGATACTTTTTCTCGGCTCACTTTGAGTTAATAGTATTTTCATAGGAATTTGTCCATTATATATAAATTTTTCAATGGGTTGGCGTAAAGTCGTTCATCTTCTGCCTTTTTAATGTCTGCAGAGTTGAGGTGGGGCAACTCACTGTCCCAGTTTGCTCGAGACTGAGAGGTTTCTGGGACTTGGGATCCTCAGTGCTAAAACTAGAAAGTCCCCAACAAGCCAGGACAAGCTGGTCACCCTAATGTGAACTGACACCCCTTTTTTCATTTCTGGCACTGGTCATTTGTTGGTACTGTATTTATTTATTTTTCTATTTCATGAATTTATGTCTTTTCCTTGCTTTTAATTTCTTGGGGTTTTTAAGTTTCTTGCTTATCTAATTTTTTGGGATGAGTGTCCGGCGCATTGATTTTCAGCCTTTCTTCTTTAATGTACGCATTTCCCTCTCAGCAAGGTTTCAGCTGCATCCCACAAGTTTTCAGATAACAGAACTTTGATATAATAATTTTCATTATTATCCAGTTCAAACTATTTTCCATTTCCTAACTTCCGTTGTGATTTCTTATTTTACCCGAAGGTTACTTAGAGGTATATTCCAAACACGTAGAGATTTTCAAGGAGCCCTGGTGGTGCGGTGGTTAATAGCTCAGCTGCTGACCAAAAGGTTGGCGGTTCGAACCCACCAGCCACTCCACGGAAGAAGGATCTGGTTGGTGGTCTGCTTCCAAGGAGGTTTGCAGCCTTGGAAACCCTGTAGGGCAATTCTACCCTGACTTATAGGGTCGTTATGAGTCAGAATCAGCTCGATGGTAATGGGTTTGGGTTGGTTTTTTAGAGATTTTCGAATGACCTTTTTTCTTAATTTATTTTTTTACATCTAGTTTAATTACACGCATGGACCAAGCATCAAATTGTTGTGGATTTGATTTCCGAATGATTAAAAACATTGAGCAGCTTTTCACATGCTTATCGGCTATTCCTGTCTCTTCTTTTGTGAAGTGTCTGTTCAGATCTTTTGCCTATTTATTAAGTTGGTTGTTAATATTCTTATTCTCGAGTTGTAAGAATTCCCTGTGTATCCTAGTTGCCATTTCATTTTTGTTAACGATGCCTTTTGGAGAGCAGACATTTTTAACTTACATGAAGTCCAGTTTACTAATTTTTTTCTTTTAGGGTTCATGCCTTTTGTGTCCTAAGAAATCTTTGCTTACCGCAAATTATGAAGATTTTCTCCTATGTGTACTTGTAGAAATTTTCCGGATTTTTCTTTTATGTTTAAGTCTATGGTGCATTTCTAGTTAATTTTATATATAGTATGAGGCGTTCTTTCCCGTATGGATATCAAGCTGTTCCAACATCATTTATTAAGTTGATCTTTCTCTCTCCCACCTAATTATCTTGGTGCCTTTGTTGAAAATTAACACAGCAATGGTCTAGGTCTATTTGGGGGATCTCTCCTCTGTTCTGTTGATCCATTTGTCTCTCTTTATGCCAGTTCCACACTGTCTGGGTCACTGCAGCTTTATCAGAAATCTTGAAATCAAGCAGCGTGTGTCCTTCAACTTTATCCTTCTTTTTCAGATTTTTTTTTTAACAATGCTAGGTCCTTTGGAAACTCTATGGGGCAGTTCTACTCTGTCCTATACGGTTGCTATGAGTTGGAATCGACTCGACGGCACTGGGTTTTTTTTAGGTCCTTTGTATTTCCATGTATTTTTTAGAACCAACCTGTCAGTATTTTAGGGTTGCATTTAATCTATAAATGGTATTTTTTTATTTCAATTTCCAGTTGTGTCTTGCTACTACATGTATTTATTTTTTGATATATTGACCTTGAATCCTGTGAGTTGGCTAAACGCGTGTATTATTAGTTCTAGAAACTGTCTCATAAATTCTCTAGGGTTATTTACATGCACTGTCATGTTGTCTTTGTGTACTGAAAGGGCTACTTCTTCCCTTCCAGTCTTTCCTGCCTTCTATTACTTGTTAATGCCTTATTGCACTGGCAAGGACCTGTAGTCCAATGTGGAGTAAAAATGGCAAGAGTTGACGCCCATGTCTTATGCCCAGTTTTACGGGGGCAATTATTCAGTCTGTCTCCATTAAATATGATCTTAACTATAGGTACAGAAAACCTGCAAAAGCCAGAATTTGTCAGAGAAGGAAAACTCAAATGTTTTCCACTAAAATGGCTGATAGAAAAGTGGTAAGACTGCACCCTGTCACAGGTGGAAAACTTGTGAGACCCAGAAAAACAACACAGCCCTGTCGAGTTCCAGTTCTCACAGGCTTCAATGTATTTTGTAGCTATAGTTTAGCAGATTGAGGATATTCCTTATCTTCCTAATTTGCTTAGAGCTTTCATCTCAAATGAGTGTTGAAATTTGTTAAATTTTTTCTGCATCAGTTGACATGATTTGTGGTTTTTTTAGACTGTCAGTACAATAGAGTGCATTGGGTTTTTGAACACTGAAGAAGCTAGGGGTCTGCTAAACTTCTTGAATCTATAAGTTGAATGCCTTTTATCAGTTTTTAGAAAATTCTTGGGTATCACATCTTTCAGTATTTCTTCTGTCACATTCTCTCTCTCCTCCCCTGTTGGACTCCAATTACTTGTGTGTTAGACTTTTTGCACACACCCCTATCTGTTTTTAGCATTCATTTTTACCTGTTGATTAGTTTGGGTATTTTCTATTAACCTGATTCCCAGCTCACTAAACATGTCTTTTGCTGTGCCTACTCTGCTGTACCCACAAAGTTTCTCTGGTGAAATTCTTCAACCTTTCACCTATTTTGCCTATATTTTCCTGAGCATAGTAAATCTTTGTTAATTTGAAATCATCGACAGCTAAGTCCAACATCTGGACCATCTGCTTTGATTTGTTTGATTTTCCCTATCATCAGTCATTCTGTCTCTCCTCTTTGAGTGTCTACTGATTTTTTATTGTATGCCAGACATTGTGTATAAAAGAATGTTATCAGCTCCAGGGGATATCATATTTCACCAGGGAGATTTAATCTTTCCAGTGTTAAGCAGATGGAGTTGGGGGCTGTTTTGGGTTTGAGCTTGCCTGTTTCACTGCAGTTCTGATAATAGCCAGCCTGCTACTGGCTTGTCCCTGTCCCTCAGGCACACACAACAGCCTAGTGGGCCATTGTCTTCTCAGCCCTTCAGAGGCTTTCAGCTTAGCCTTCAGGTGTGTTCACCCCATGATGCTTCAAAAGTTGTGCATATCTTGAGAGGCAAACCAGCAGTGTGTTTGAACCCTTCAAGTCTCAGATGTTGCCCCTCCAGTACCATGGGAATGTCAAAATCCTGGCTGGTTTTCTGTTCCCCAACAGCAACCTTCCCACCATCTCCCCAGAATCAGTGAGGATACAGGCGGAGAGACACTCAAGATGCTTAGTGTCAAGTCACCACTCCCTTGGAGGCTTTTGAGCTGGCCTTTTGTTGTCAGGGCCTTTGCTTCTTAAGCACTGTGAGACTGAAGGGCACTTCCTCTGCCTGGCAGAGATGCTGGGCTCCCTCTTCAGCCTCCTCAATGACCTCCAAAATTAGCAAACGCTTTGTAGGAGAAGCCACATCTGGATCTAGGCTCCTCAGCTTTGTCACCGCAGTTTCATCACTCCGGCCCCATGTACCTCCTGGATGCTCTGTTGGCTGGTCTCCTTCCTCAGTGCCCCCTGTTTAGGCTGAGCTCAAACCATGACCTCCAGCGTATGCCGACCCACCTCTCCTCTCTGAATGGATCCCATTTCTCATTCCAATCCATCTCCTCGGTGCTTTCATAGCTCTTAGCTGTCTTTTAAAACACGAGCTTAATGATTTAACGGGCTGTTCTAGTCACTGCAGACGGAGTGTTAGCTCACCGCGTCCTCCTGCATCTTCTCATCTTTCCTGGAAGGCAAATCCTGTGTCCCTGGATTTTAACTCTGAGGATAGAGCTTCCACCCACAGGTTTTACAGGGCCCTGGGAATCACTCACAAGAAGGACGATAGGTCTTGTGGGTGGAAGCTCTGTGATCAGAGAGATTACACACATGTTCACAAGGTGGGGAGGCATGAAGGGGAGGAAGAGGAAAAGGGAAGGTACCAAGGAGGGGAGGGAAGGTGCTGTCAGGAGATACAGGCAGAAAGGTGAGTGAGGTGATGGGAGTCAGAAGGGAAGGCTGTGTGGAGTCCTCGTTCTGGTTCCAACTCTGCCGATGATTGTCTCGGCCTCAATGTCCCCACCTGTACGGTGGAGTGAGGCAGGTGGTCTCTGCGTGGCCTGCCCGTGGAACCGGAATTGTGACTGCTTTGAGAGTGGGCTGTGGTGTAGCAAGTACTTGCCAGTCCCTGGGAAGTGCCCAGCCCTGTGGGGGTAAGCCAGAGAGGGAGGAGGGAGAGTCTGGTCTCCCAGTCTCCCAGGCCCTCCCTTGGTGTCCATACAGCCAGCACTGCTGTGCCAGCCAGACGGGCCACAGCCCCCGCTCAGGAACCCGCCCCAGCCCCGCTGTCATGGATCAGCCCCACATTCCTTGGCTGGACCTCTGAGGCCCTCACAACCGGGCTCTACCTGGTCTCCTGCCTTGTTCCCCATAACCCCCGGACCCTGCTAGTGCCCAGCTGCCTGTCTGTGTGCCTTTGCTTCCACTGCTGCCTCTACCTGGACACCTGTACCTGGGCTCCCTAACTGTTGGACCCGTACACATCCTCTAAGGTCCACCTCACAGGCCACCTCCTCCAGGAAGCCTATGTAGGCACTGAGACATGAAACAAACAAGACAGACAGGGCCCTTGCCCTCTGAAGAGGCCTGTTCTGAGTAACGTGGAGTTAGTGATTCATACTTTTGGCAGTTGCTGCTGGGTTTTTGGTCACTTGTGTCCTGGGCTGTGTCTGAGGCCTTGCTGGAGGCTGGGGGTGCAGAGATGAAGGAGCCCCTGCTTTGGTGCCTCCCTTCAGGAGCACCCTGGATTAGCTCTCAGCTGAGGACCAAACCCCCTCCCTGGAGACATAAGCTCCTGTCCCTGGGGTGATGCCCAGACCCCCCCTGCCAAATGCTGGAAACACACAGGGACATGAATTGAGCAGCTGCTGAAAGGCAGCATGTTAGAGCCAGGTGCTCGAGGGACACAAAGCCACTCATTCTCCTCAGGAAGTGGACCTGGCAGGAGGCTCTGGCCAGCGCCCTCTCTGCGCAGGCCAAGGGCAGAAGGCCAAGAAGGCCGGGCCGCAGGCCCTGTCCTCAGATGTGCCCTCCAGCTGAGCCTGCCCCTGGAAGGAGCCCAAACGGCCACCTGGGCCTGCAGGCAGAAGCATGGGAGCGCCGGTGCGGAAACCAGCAGAAACAGCAGGAAGCTGGGGGTCTGAGTGGGAGTGGGGCTGCCAGTGCCTGCCGGGGCCATGCGTGTTTCTGCGTGAATCCTGGTCTTGCACAGAGGGCCCAGGCTGTGAGCATTAGCAACGCTGGTTCACTCGAAACTGGTTTGGGGGTTCAAGGTGGGGTCCCAGTCCTCACGCTGCCCCTTGTGACCCTGAGCAAGTCCCCAGCTTCCTGGGCCTCGGCTTCCTCGCAAGTGAAGTGGAGGTGAGAAGTTGCAGGATTCAGGGATATGACAACGCTTGCTAAATGGCCAAGTGCGAAGGAACTTTGAGCACTCGATGTTCGTGGGCATCCCTCCTGACTCCCTGGCTTTGCCCAAGCAGTCACTGTCTTCTTTTCCTCAGCCCCTGTTGCCCATCAAAGTCCCCATCCTGGGCGCCGAGGGCGGGGGCCGGGCAGCCCCTCCTGCAGTGCCCCGCGCGACCACACGGTGGCACTGGTGAGCTCCGCCGCTGCAGACCCCCGTCCCAAGGCACCTCTGGAGTTCGGCGCTCTCAGCCCCGCTCCCACCCGAGTACGGGGGCTGGGTTTGCGTCCTGGTTGAGTCGGGTCACCCCGGGGCATCTCCTCTCCTGAAGTGATTTTAAACAGGGGCTTTGGCGTCTTTTCCTACCTGCCACTAGGCTGGTCCACCGGAGGTGCCCCTAACTTGGAACCCAGAGTTGGGGGGGGGGGCCTCACCCTCTTCGCCCCCAGATATGCCTGGGCTCCTTTTGCAAATGTATCCTCCTGCGCTGCGGACCAGGACATAACACCAATCAGAGATACCCCAGGAGTCTCTGGGGACGGTGGTCTGACCCTGGCCGTGAGCGGAGATCGCTCTAAGGTCACATTTCCAAAGCGCTTGTGGCCTCAGTCTCCCCACCCCCGCACGCGGCCCCCGTGGGGGCTTCAAAGAAGCCGTGGGCACATCTGTACAGCCCCCCGCCACCGACTCTACACCGCCACGCGGGGGACCGGTCGTGCCCGGGTCCCTGCCCTCCTGCTCTTGCCTGAGCGCCCTACCCTGCAGGTTGGGGGGGAGGGGGTCCCATTGGACTTACCGCCCCCCCGCCCCGTTACAGGAACCTGACACGTCAAGAACCACAGCATTCTGCTTTCAGTGTGGTGCCAAGGGCGAGGAAGGCCCTATGCCCCGCGGGGGTCTCAGTGTCACCCCAACCTCCTCTCAAAAGGTGGCCCTGACCACTGCCTTGTAGGAGCGCCCCAAGATAACGCCCAAGGCGCGGGGAAGGGGGGCATGGGGTGGCCCACAGCGACCCAGGGCAGAGGCTGGTCCAAGAGGTCGGGTCCTTGTGTGCAGAGCGCTGGGCTGGGCGGTGTGGGCACCGGTTCCGACCCACTACCCTGAATAGTGGGTCATGCCCCTGGCCTATCTGCAGGGCCCAATAGGATAAGGCGACTTCCGGACCCACCGTCCGGTGATCGGCGGTACTCAGCCGGGATCTGAGGGGGAAGCGGAGGAGGGGACCCAGCAGCAGCCCCAGAAGCCTAGAACCACAGGGTCCACAGCAGGACACTTACCCCTGGGGGAGGTGGGGGAGCCAGGGTTGCTAGCAGCTTCCATTCCACGTGCCCTTCCCAGATGGTGCCGCTAACCGGGACGGTTCCGAGGCCTGGCATGGACGATGGTGGTGGGGGCTGCGGGTTCTAGGTCACCCTAGCACCGGGTCCAACTGCCAGTACCTCTAGCAGCCGGTTGCCCCTTGCTCCATTCCCAGCAGCCACGCTCCACCGTTGGCAAATTCCATGCCCAGGGTCTCTGGGGCCCAGGCAGCCGGGGCTACCCTCCCCCTTTTCACAAAAGGGACACTGAGGGCCATGGCACAGCTGAGGTTCAGGAGGGCAGGTGACATGCCCAGGGTTGCAGCACGCTGACGGCAGAGCTGGGACCCCAGTTATTTCTTAGCGGGGAGTCCTTCTCTAATCCTGGTGGTGGGGGAATACCCGAGGAGGGTGGGGACTACCCTTCGCCCAGGCAGAGAGCCCGAGTGGGGGTGGCCGGTATGAGGAGGAGGATAGGTACCCCCTTGTCGTGCATGGGCGGGACCCAGGCCCAGAACTGAGAGCCAGAGGCGAGGACCCAAGAGCTAGTGAGACGGGGCATTTAGCGCAGGAGGAGGGGCTGGGGCAGCAGCGCGACCATGGGGGCGGGACTCAGCTGAGTCTGGGGTCTTCTGGAAAACGGATGGCCAGCCCCGGTGTCCTTAAATCCAAGGCGGTGCCTCGGTTGAGGCTCCCAATGGGCCTTCTAGAAGGTTCTTCGCGCACTGTCCGGGTCAGAACTGGGCGCCCGTGCCCGTTAGCCCCCAGCCCCAACCAGGAAGGACCCACCAGCTGCGGGGGGAAGCGCCCTGCTCGGGATCTGCTGTGCCGCAGGTCGCAGCGCGACAGGAGCCTGGGGCGCCGGGGACGGGGGAACGCTGGGCGGCACCCCCACGAGGGGCAGGAAGGTCGTGGCCTTGTGACTCGGGCCGCGAGGCGGGCGGCAGAGCCCGGAGGGACCCGACCCAGCCGGAACGGGGGTCCGCGCAGACCTGGGATCCCCCAGATGGGGCCCCCCCCGCCCCTCCCCCCCGCGTCCCCCCCCGCCCCTCCCCCCGCGTCCCCCCCGCCCCTCCCCCCGCGTCCCCCCCGCCCCTCCCCCGCGCCCCTCCCGTCTCACTTCTCGGGCTCGCCCCCTTCTGTTGTTTCCGTGGGGGCGGGGCAGCCTTCACTCCCAGCCGACCCCCTCCTCTTGCCCCCCCTACGGGCGGCAGGGGCGGGGGAGGAGGGGACCCGGCACCCCTCCGCGCGGCCCCCCACCGAGCCCCCCGCCGACGCTCGGCCGGCCCGTCGCAGGCACCCGGCCACAGCTGGAACCCATTACGCCCCCAGCGCCTCCTGGGACGTCTGGGCTAATAGTGACCCTGTGTAAACGTTTGCAGTGAGTCAAGTCCATGCGGCGCTGCTTTCCCGTTAGCGGGTGGCGCCAAGGATGCCCCGGGGAGAGGCGAGGGGGCCGCTGCGGAGGAGGCGGGCAAGGGGCGCGTCCTTCCCGGCCTCGCAGGGTGGGCTCTGGGGAGTTCTCGTCACCCCAGGCCTCAGCTTCCCCGCGTGTAAAATGAGGGGTCTGGGCAGGTGATGGCTGTGGGCCCTCCAGCTGTTTCCTCGTCAGAGGACCTGGGAGGCGGCTGCTTCCAGATGGGGGGCAGCTCTGCCTTGGCCCCCTCCCGCCCCCAGGGCAAGGGCATCCCTCACTGCCCACCAAAGTAAGACTCTGAGGGCTTGTCTGGGGAACCCAGGGGACCCCAGTCCCACACCAGTGAACAGTAAGGCCCAAGTCCAAATGAGGGCAGGCAGACCCAGGCCATGGGCTCAGGCTGGTGGGGGCGGGGGGGGGCACTCAATGAGGGCCTGCCCGGGGGGCTGCTGGCTGTGCCCTCCCGCCTCTCTGGGCAGCACCCAGGTCTGGGGATGACTCGGCAGGCTGTATCTGCCCAGGAGGGGGCCGGCCTGGTGGGGAGCAGATGGGGAAGCTGCCCTGCAAGACCCGTGTGAGGGGGGAGCAGCAGGGGGGAGGAGAGGACAGGAAGCCCTCTAAACCCTCTCTTCCAGCCCCAGCTGGGGGGCCTAGGGTTAGAGCCAGGAGGAGGCTGGGCCTGGAAAGGGTCTTCAGGGAGAGAAGGGAGAGGTGGCAGGAAGGCAAGACTGGTGGGGAGGGGTCCCTCACCAGGACCCTGGGCTGGGAGGAGGTCGTTTTGGGCAGTCATGGGAGGGGGGGTTGCATGGGGGAGCTGGCCATGGGGAGAGGGCTCCCAGGTGACAGGGAGGGAAGGCTGTGGAACTGGGGGCAGGGAAGCAGGGGGACTCCAGCTTTGCAGCCCGGAAAACCCTCGCCCCCCCACCCCAGCACACACACACTGCCCTGAGTACTGGAGCCAGTGCCTTAACTCTGACGTCCTAGTGAGGTAGAAGGGTGGGAGGCTGGGGCTGCCCTCAGCCCTGTGTGACTTTGCTGGGCCCTCTGTTCCCCAAGGTTTCATGCTGGTTTGAAATGGGCCCGTATTGACCCACACTCCTGCTCCAGCTTTGCTGGGCCCTGCCAGTTCCCCCCATTTTAGCCATCTAGTGCTGCTGTAACAGAAATACCACAAGTGGGTGGCTTTAACAAACAAATTTATTCTCTCATAGTTTAGGAGGCTAGAAGTCCAAATTTAGGGCACCAGCTCCAGGGGAAGGCTTTCTGTGTCAGCTCTGGGGGAAGGTCCTTGTCATCCATCTTCCCCTGGTCTAGGAGTTTACTCAGCACAGGGACCCCAGGTCCAAAGGACACACTGCTCCCAGCTCTTCTCTCTTGGTGGTAGGAGGTCCCTCTCTCTCTGCTCGCTTCTCTCCCGTTTTATCTCTTGCAAGATAAAGGTGATGCAGACCACACCGCAGGGAAACTCCCCCTACATCAGATCAGGGCCCTGACCTAAGTAAGAAAGTTGCGTCGCACCCTAATCCTCTTTCACATAACCAAATCTTGCCTCGTTAACCACAGGCAGAGATTAGGATTTACAACACACAGGGCAAGCACATCAGATCGCAAAATGATGGACAGCTGCACAATACTGGAACTGATGGCCTAGCCAACTTGACACACACTTCCGGAGGACACAATTCAATTCATGACACCTCTCCAATCAGCACCCTGCTGAGACCCACGGGACGCCCTGCCCAGGCTGACTTCCAGGTCCACTATGGCCTGTGCAGCTGGGCTCCTCCCCAAGGAGCAAAGGGGCCCCAGGCCAAGAGAATGTGCCTGCTCAGAGACCAGGATTCCCTTTCTAGATGGATTCTGGGGTACCATCTAGAAAGGTACCCATCCCACCCAGCTGGGCAAACAAGCTGTGAGCCCTTGCCTGCTCCCATGGGTGGGAGGGGGTTGGGGACCCTGTGCTCCATTGCTCAGCAGCCCCAAGGACCAGCCACTGGGGATGTGGAGGCTTACATCACAGCTCTACCTGACAGTTATCTGCAAGCCTGAGCCCCAGTTTCCCACCTGTGAACAAGGCACCAAGCCTGCCTCCAACATCCCTGAGAGGAGGATTCTGGATGACAGGCATGGCGCTCAGCCCGGCCCACAGGGGATGGATGGGGCAGGGCAGGGCTGGTCTTGGCCAGGTGTTCTTCAGATCTGATCCTCTGAGTACCTTACTCGCCGCTCCTCAGAGCAGTCCCACTTGACAGGTGGAGAAACTGAGGCACAGTGCTCTGGGTGACCTGCCCAGCCTGGCACAGTCCTCTGCGGGCCCTTGGCCTTCACAAACTCCAGTGGGGTTCTTATGAGAGGGGTGCCAGGCAGCTGTCCAGGGACAATAGCACCAGGGTCTCCGGGCCCGTGTTTTTTCAGAGACTGGAGGATACCATCCTGGGCCCCATGGCCAGCAGAGAGGACCGGGCACTGACTGTCCGGGGGGAAGGCCAGCAGGCGTCACCCACCCCCGTGCCTGTCCGCATCCGTGAGATCGTGGCCGGCAGCCTGGGCGAGGAGCAGCCGAAAGGTGAGGGGGGTGCGAGGGCACCAGGGAACCTCGGGCAGCGGACTAGGGTCCAGCTTCTGGGGGCCAAAGCACACCCCCAGCCAGGACTGCCCTGTGGCCTGTAATTGGGGCTGCCTCTGCCTGGTGGGGCGTGGTGCCACAGGGCTGCCCATGGGGTGTTCTGTCCACGCTCGCGGGGTCCCCCTGAGACCACAGGAACTGTCCCCAAGCCAGGCTGCATCTGCACCTGCTTTAGGTGGCCGCCAGTCTAAATGTACCCCTTCCTCCTTGACGTTTCATCAGCCTGGCCCCCGGGGGCACAGACGCTTGGCGGTGCTGTGCCACGCTCCTCTTGCCTCCCACCCAGCCCTGCGGGGCCCCCCCACCACCACAGCACCATCCTAATCCTTACCCCTCACACCTGGGCACCTGGGCTCCCAGTCGGTCCATGTTGGGAGCCTGTGCCAGGCTCACACCCTCATGGGGGGGCCCAGGGGTCCGTCTGCTATAGCAAGGGTTTGCGCAGCTTCTGAAGGACCTGGGACACTCGCCGTGTGCATGAAGGAAAAGGAAACCCCACTAGGTATTTAGAAAAGCAATTGATACAGGGGTGGGGCCTGGCCGCCCTGACACCGTGGCCTCGCTGCCTCACCAGGCAGGAACCCCCGTGTTCAGGCCGGCCCGCTGGCTCTGCTGTGGCAGGTTCGGGGCAGCAACTGGGCACAGGGATCTGTTTGGATTTGCTGTTCGTGTTAGATGCGGTGGGGTCAGTTCCACTCATAGTGACCCCGTGTACAACAGAGCACAACCCTGCCCGGTCCTGCTCCATCCTCACAATCCTTGCTATGCTTGAGTCCGTTGTTACAGCCACTGTGTCAATCCATCTCTTTGAGGGTCTTCCTCTTTTCCGTTGACCCCCTATTTTACCAAGCATGATGTGCTTCTGCAGGGACTGCTCCCTCCTGACAACATGTCCAAAGTACATGAGATGAAGTCACGCCATCCTTGCTTCTAAGGAGCACTCTGGCTGTACTTCTTCCAAGACAGATTTGTTCTTTCTGAGGTTTAAGAATGTTGATAAAGGCAGAGGGAGCAGTAGACTGCCCACCGGCAAGTGGGGAAGCCAGGCCCAGAGCATCCAGGTGTCCCCACCCTGGCTCCTGGGGTGTCTGGGGTCTGAGCTGTGGCCCTGCCCAGTGACTGAGGCCGACCCCACTTGGGAAGCCGGCGGGCAGCCCACCGTCCCACCTGGGGGCCAGGTGCCATGGCTGAGGGGACTGAGGGGACAGGGCCCTGAACTGGGGTACCCTACCTACAGGGGTGCTGGAGCCCCCTGCTGCCGCGGCCCATACGCGGGAGGAGAATGAGCTGCTGCAGAAAGAGCTGGCCCGGCTGGAGGACCTGCTGGCCCAGGCGGGCGCCGAGCGGGACGAGCTGAGCAGCAGATACCACGCAGTCAGTGAGCGGGTGAGTGTGAGGGGGAGCTGGGGCCGCCTGCATGGGGTGGGCATTGTGCAAGGAGTCTCAGAACATGCCACGAGGCAGCCAAACCCTGGCGCTACAGATGGAGAAACTGAGGCCCAAGGTGGGAAGGGCAGAGCAAGCGGTTTCCCCAAAGCCCCCTGAGGTCTCCAGACCCAGCTCAGCATTAACGTGTCCCCATCCACCTGCCTGGGAGTCCTGTAGGCTGGCCTTGCCTGCCTGACCGCTCGATTGAGCACAAAGCTGGCCCCACTGGAGGGAGCTGCAGGGCCAGCAGGAAGGATCTGGCCCCACCCTGGGAGGAATGGCCCTCCCCCAGCCCTCTTTTCAGGCCTCTGAGGGTGGAGATGGGGCAGTGGGGTCAAGGTGCCTTCCAGTGTGCCAGAGAGCTGCATCCAGGAACCTATTTGATCTTGAAGTGTGGTCAGGGAAACTGAGGCAGGAAAGTGAAGAAACTTGCTAGGCCAGAGCCTCTTTCCTGTGTTGGCCACTCCACAGGCAGGGCCAGGCCAAGGTGAATGTGGAGCAAGGGGCCCAGCTCAGAGGGTGGGGGCTCAGAGCCCCACTGTGCTTGGCCCAGCCCCCACCAGGCTTCTTTCAGAACCCCAGCTGTTCTTTGAGGGGCAGGACCTAAGACCCACTTTCCAGATAAGGAAACGGAGGCTCAGAAGGGGCCAGTGCTTGCCCAGGGCTGGGCCACCACTGCTGGGGCCAGGCCTGAGCCGGGGCCAGCCCTTTCCCTGGCCTGTGGCCAGTGACCAGTGCTAATGCCCGCAGGCCAAGCAGCCTCCCTTCTGTGGGGCCCCCGGGAGGCTTCTGCTGTCATGGGCCCCCAAAGTCTCTCCCCCTCCCCCATTCTCTGGTCCTCCCCTTCTGTAAACCCAGCCCTCATCTGTGCACCCTTTACCTGCCCCTCCTCCCAGGGAGTTCCTGGGGCAGGAACCATGAGAACGTTCTCACCTCTGGGGAGACCCAGCCCCAGGCCCTCCTTCAGGCTCTGTGTGTCCCAGGCTGGGTGTGTGGGAAGGGGAAGCTGTTCCTCACACAGGGTGGGGAGATGTTGGGAACCGGCCCTGGGGTGGCGGGGACAGAAGCCACAGAAACGCTGTAGACAAATTAGTAAACTCTGAGTCAGCGCCCAGCTCCCAGACGTGGCCGCCCCACGCTCGGCTCCAGCAGGACATTTCGACACCCTTGGACGCTACAGGAGCCCCTGGATAGGCTTCAAGTTGCCCCCAAGTCAGTGGGGTGGGATGTGGAGGGGTCAGGGTGGCAATTGCACCTGCTTCTTGGGAGTCTGCACCCCAGTGGCCCTCCCAGCCCTTCTGGCCACCAGCCTTGCTCTGGGCCCCTCAGCCCCTTGTTCTCACCTTGCTGGGGGCTGTGTGGGGCCCATGTACCCCCACCTGCCCACCCACCACGCCCAGCCCTCCACCATGCTCACCTTCCTCAACCTCACTCCCGAGATGGTGGGGTCAACTTGCACCCCAGCCAGAGGGGGCCAGATCATGGGACTGGACCAGGCTAGGAGGTGTGGGTACCCTTCAGCCCTGCACCCCTTAGCCTCAGCTCCAGCCCCCTTCTTGGAGGAGACAGGGCACCCCAGGAGGGCTGCGGGGAGCTAGGCAGGAGCTGGGAGAGGATGGGGTAGGGGCCTAGTCGTTCACACCAGGCCTTGGCCCTTGCTGACGCAACCAACTCCTGGTAAGGCCTAAAGCTCTGTAACAACACAAAACAGAAACCCCTGCCTTCTGTGGGGGTCGACTGGGGTGGGAGGGCGTGCAGTGAAGGTGAGGGCTCATATCCCCAGGCTACCGGAGAAAGAAGGCAGGTGCCCACTGCCCAGGCACTGTGCAGGGTCAGAAGCCCACCTGTGAGGAGGCTGCAGCAAGGAAGCTGAGGCCCAGAGAGCGGGTTCTGCCCTGGCCCTGTGGCCATAATGCTGTGCTCAGTGCCATGTACCTCCTGCCAGCTCCCCAAAACCCCCTGGCAGGGAAGCTCCCCATGGTTTCTGGAGCCCTGTTGTCCATGGGACCTCACTTCCAATCCGCCATTGGGGCGGCCTGGAGGCTCCTCCCCATCCCTCAGTTTACCCGCCTGTGAGCCAGGTGTAAGGCTGCACCAGCCACCTCAAGCACCCTGCAGCCCTACCTGTGGGCCACCCACCTTGCACACCCACACCATGCCCTGCCCAAGCAGGGGCCCATCAGTCACACCTCCAAGCTCAGCCCAGTGCCCCTCACCTGCCCTCTCTCTGCTGTCCCTCGGGTATAGGGGCAGGCCTGATGCAGATGGCACCCCCAAGCGTGTGCTGACTGTGGGGCCAGCTGCCTGACTGGATGTGTGGAGGGCCAGAGCCTGGCCCACTCCAGCCTCTGCTTTTACCAAACTGTCCACACCTGGCTTGGTGGCTTACGCACCTTTCCAGCTGCAGGCCCGGCTGGAGACGACCGAGGCCCGGCTGCGGAGGTCAGAGCTGGAGCACAGCGTGGACCTGGAGGAGGCTCTGGGTCGGCTGGAGGCCGCCGAGCAGAGGTGAGGCAGGTGGGTGGAGGTAGAGGGCAGACTCCACTGTGTCCTGCCCTCTGCCCAAGGGGGCTTTCAGTGACATAGCCCCAGAGCCCCAGTGGTAACACCACCATTCCCAGAAGTGACCCCACCAACCTAGCAGGGCCCCCAGCTCCCCAGTTTCACCTCCCAGCTACCATGATTGTTAGCCACAGCAGGTGGGGCGGGGCCAGAGGAGAGTTCAGAGTGAGAGTAGGGGCTCACATCAGAGGCCGGTGAAGGCAAAGAGCCATGTCTCAGGAGAGAAGGGGTGCAGAGGATGGCCCCATCCTGGGCCTCAGTGGGGGCTGATGTGGGGCCATGGCAGGTGGTCAGTGCTTCTTGGGCTCACTGCAGGGCTGTACACCTGAGCTGGGCCAGCTGGTACAGGAGGCCTGGGGTGCCATTTGAGCCCCTTAATTGAGGGCCTGGGGCTCTGAGGCCGCCCTGAGGTTCCTGCCTGCCCACCACCTCACTGCTGTGGTCTGTCCTGTCCAGGAGCACTGGCCTCGCACAGGTGAACACGCTTTTGCGGGAGCAGCTGGAGCACATGAAGAAGGCCAACGACGCACTGGCGGAGGAGCTGGCCAGGACGGCAGGCGGTGTGCTGCGTCTGAGGGGTGAACTGGGGCGTCGGGAGGAGCGGCGTCAGCCCAAGAAAGAGGTGCTCATCCCCGTCCCCCACCTGTTGGGGGACTCTGCTTTGGGGCAGCAGAAAACAGGGAAGGGTGGGCTGGCTCCAGCAGGCAAGACCACTGGCCTTCTGGAAACCCCACCCCCCACCTGGCCACAGCAGTCTGGAATGAGAAAGCCTGGTGTTCCCCTAGAGGGGAGAACTCCTTGAGATGAGGTAGACAGGACCCCGAGGCAGACGTGAAAAATAGAATGTGATGGAGGGGCCGAGTCCTGGCTTGGGGGGTCTGCACCCTGGTGGCCCTCCCAGCCCTGCCTGTCATGGACCTCCTTCGTCTCTGAGGGAAGGAGGCCCTGTAGGTCAGTGCTGGTCAGATTGCAGGAGGGGGTCTCTCAGAGGAGCCTGGAGCCTCACGGTCACCCACCGACCCTGGCCAGGTCACCAACAGTGCCTCCACAGCTCACCTGCTCAGTTTCTAAAACCCTGAGCCATTGGTGGTAAAGGCACAGTGCTCCAGGGGTCAGCACCTGTGGGAGAGCAGTGTCCAGGTGTTCATGGCCCTGAACCCATCTGTCACTGGAGGTGGGTCCCTCTGGAAGGGGTGTGGTGTTGAGGGAGGCAGCTCTCTCAGTTGAGGCAGTCCCTAAAGAAGCTGGGAGCTGAAAGTGTCCCCAACACCCTCCCAGCAGAGGCGAGGGCAGCAGCCCTTCACCAAAGGGCATCTGGACAGCACAACCCAGTGTCCACCACATGTGCTGTGGGCAGGGCTCTCCCCCAGGAGCTGCTTTGAAAGTGGGCTCCTTCCAGGTGGAGAAGAAGCCTGAGGTGGTCCCCAAGTGCCTGTGCCTCGGGCTGGGCTCTACACAGACATCCCCCCAAACAAGCCCACCTCAGAGGATCCGTAGGTCAGGCAGCAAGGGCAGCTACTTGGGCTACTGTGGGCCCACAAGGTGTCCTTAGGCAGAGCCATCACATGGGAGGGGCTCAACTCCCCTGCCCCTAGAGCAGCAGCTGTGGACCCTCTTGCTGCTGCCACCCTAACCCCATCCCCCCACCCCCCTCCTCCTTACCCCCCCACCCCCGCCGAGTTGGGAAAGGAAGGAATCATAAACCAATTGAGACATAAGAGAAGACGTGGCCACTGAGAGAGCTGTGTTTGTCATCAAGGGGTAATCTCTAATGATGGAACGTTGGTGTGGTAGGGGAGACACTCGAGGCAGATCACTCCTCATGGGCTATTGCCTGGTCTACACTTTATACAGCTCATACGGCTCGCTCAGCACGTGTGCCAGCAAGGGTCCTGGGAGAAGGGAGTCCCCAGAGTTCAGTCTGGTGTTAACGTGAATCCATTTCACCCTTGTCCTTGAAATATATTCTCCCTGGATGACAGTTGTTTTCCTCTCAGCACTTTAAAAACATCCTTTCTCTGTCATCTGGCTTCCATTGGTGCTGTTGAGAAGTCAGTTTTCCAGCCTCCTTTGATTCTGACTGACTCCTTGTAAAGGTAATTTGTCTTTTCACTCTAGCTGCTTTTTTCCTTTTTTTTAATTCTTATTGTGCTTTAAGTGAAAGTTTACAAATCACGTCAATCTCTCATACAAAAATTTATATATATCTTGCTATATACTCCTAGTTGCTCTCCCCCTAATGAGACACCACACTCCTTCCCTCTACTCTATTTTTGTGTCCATTCAGCAAGCCTCTGACCCCCTCTGCCCTCTCATCTCCCCTCCAGATGGGAGGTGCCCACATAGTCTCATGTGTCTGCTTGATCCAAGAAGCTCACTCTTCAGCAGTATCATTTTGTGTCCTGTAGTCCAGTTCTGGCTGCTTTTAAGATCTTTGCTTTGACTTTGGTGTTCTACAATTTTTCTATGATGTGTCTATGTGTAGATTTATTTTGTTTTTTCTGTTTAGGATTCATTGGGCTTCTTGTGTCTTTCATCATTTCTGGGGAGGCACCATTATCTCTGTAAATATTGTCTGTGCTCGTTATTGCTCTCCTTTGGGCTCCAATTAGATGTATGTTGGCCATTCTTATGCCATCATCTGTACATCTTAACCTCTCATATTTTGTTCCTTTTTGTCACCCTGAACTGTACTGTATAAAATTTTTTCATTGTTAAAAGTTCTGTTTGTTTCTTTTCCAAATATTTCACTCTTTACTCATACTTTCAAACCTCCCACTTGTTTGCTGGAGCATATTTAAAAAAAAAAAAAAAACATTTATTTTGTATTCTTTGTGCAGTTTCTAATACCTGAAGTTTTTCAGGGTCTCATTCTATTGTTTCTGCTGGCTGTTGATATGGTGCTTTGTTTCCTTGTATTTCTGGAGATTTTTAAAACTAAGAGCTGCTTATTTTCCTTGGAACTTTGTGAGAATTTTTTGAAAGCTGGAATGAGTGTAGCATCTTCCAGAAAGGGTTTGCATCTCCTTCTGACCAATGCCCATGTGCTCTGCCAGTCCCTGGGGTCACTTGAAGTAAATTTGCAGGTTGAGCTTTTTGAGACCACCCAGATTGTGTGAAATCAAGTTGCAAACTGCGTGATGGATAACTTGTGGCTCCAAACTCACAGGAATTTTTTTTCCCTTTTGCTCAACTCCAGTGTTCTAGACAGGAAGTCTTCCTTACAGTCTGCTGCAGAAGTGTGTGTGTGTGTGTGCACGTGCATGTGTGTGTGTGTGTGTGTAGAAGAGTATTTTAATTAACTCTTATTCTGAGAGTGCAGATTCTGGGGTATCACCTTTATGTGTGAGGAGTTCTCTATTAGCCTGCCCACTTTGGGGGGCCCCTAGGATTTGCTCTCTGTCCCCTGAGCCCCTTGTGGCAAGGAAACTGATGTTCCAATTGCCCAGTTTGTCAAGAAGTTGCCTACATTCCTCTTGGGTCCCTGACTTCACCCGTTCTGACGTGACTGTTCCTTACTGTTTTGGTCCACCTATCCTTGAATTTAAGAAGTTGTTAAGTATGGAATCTAATGGATTTAATTGTGTTTATTGGACAGGTCAGTCCAGGCATTTGACTCTCCATGTTGCTCTTTTGATGATCACAATCAGGGTAGGGTAGAGGCACAGCTAAAACAAGTATACAGAAGGCTTGGTACCAGACAGAAAGTGTACACCTTACAGAAGATACTTAGCAAAGCGTTACTTGGCTCCGTGGGGTAGGGGTGACCTCAGATTTGGGACGAGGGGATCAGGAGAGGCTTTAAAAAGAGAGGCGCTTGCATGGGTCTTGAAGAATGGGCAGAATGTAAACACACTCGGTCTGAAAGCAACACTGAAGAGCGTGGGAAGGAGCTCATCAAGAGGTCAGGGTTGTCACAGTCAGGGAGGGGCAGTAGGGATGTGGCACCTCCAAGGTGCCAGACCCCACACCTGACCACTCACCGAGCACACCTCAGGTCAGAGCAGCATCTTCTGGGACTGGAGAAAGAGAAGGACCCCTGTCCTCCACCCTGTCTCAGGGGACAGGAGCTGAGTTTCCCAAGGGGTCTAATGTCCCAGCGGGGAGATAGCTGAGTAAGTCTTGGTTCTGGGGGTTTTAATTGTTGAGAAGTTCCAGATGATAGTTGGTGAGACCTGCTGAGTCAGCACCCCTGCCCCTTTGTGGGACCATAAACCCCACCCCACTTGGTCCCCACCAGTAAGCAGGTTCTGCGGGGCCTCTGGGGGCCATGCAACCCTCCGCCATTCATGTGGGGGCTGAGGGTGCTCTCCTGGGGGCCACAGCTTGCCAAGGTTGGGGTATGGAGGAGTCCAGTGTTCATATGCACTGTTCTGGCAGGCAAGCCAGCGGGACCTGGAGATTGGTGGGTGGTTCAGCGTCTTGGTACCGGGACCCTGGGGAGCTTGCCCGGCATGGAGCCTGGAAGACAGTCGGGGAGAGGGGTGAATGGTATCCCAGGGCTCCAATTCCCTGCAGCACCTAGGCCTCTCGCCTGAAGTAGACACACACCTCTTGCTATCCAGGCCTGTCGGACACGCCCAGGGGAGTCCCAGAACCTCCTGCCTCTGTGGAGACAGGCCACAGCACTCCAGGCATACCTGGCTGAACTTCGAGCAGCCACCGAGAGGTGAGTGTCAGCTGCAAGACTGCAGGCTACCAAGGGCCTGTGTGGGGGAGGAGGAGGGGTGTCGGCCCCTCTGCAAGGCTCCTCCCATGGTGCAGTGCCCAGTGGGCGTGGTGAAGAGGGAAAGGAGGGTGACCATCTGGGAAATGGGTAAACAGGCTGACCCAGGCAGGCACAGGGAGTAAGGAGGGGGACCACAGCAGAGAGGTGGGTCAGGTACCCCAGACTCACACAGGCCACCCGATGCCATGTGGGTGTTCTCTTGAGGATGGGGAGCAGGGCTGATGGGGTCAGATCGTGTTCCCCGCTTGGCTTAGAGCCTCCAGCCCCGCGCCCAGACAGCTGCAGAGGCACAGCTGTGATTGGAACCCCGCCTCTCCAGGGGTCTTGCCGACATGCGGGCAGAGGCGGCCAGGACAGCGCGACGCCTGCACACGGCTTGCCTGAACCTGGACCCCAACCTGCGGCTGTCAGCCCACAGTGCGGCCGGTGCCCAGGAGCAGCAGCTGCGTGACAAGGTTCAGGAGATGCTGGCACTGCAGGGCTGCTGGGACGCTGAGAAGGTGGCACTGCAGGCCAGGTGGGCTCCGAGTGTGGCTGGGCGGGCACGACACCATGTCCCAGCACCGTCCTTCCTGTCTGCTGGGCTGCGTGGTCTTGGGGACTGCGACACGTCACTGCGTCCAATTTTCACCCAGCAATCTAACATCAGGATGCTTCCTGTGACGCAGCAAATGCTCACAGTCACTGTTTCCAGTGGGGACATGACAGTTCCCAACTCCAAACCAAACCCTGCTGCCATCTAGTCAATTCTGACTCATGGCGAGTCTGTGGGACAGAGTAGAACTGCCCCATAGGGTTTCCAAGGAGCACCTGGTGGATTCCAACTGCCAACCTTTTGGTTAGCAGCCGTAGCTCTTAACCACTATGCCACCAGGGTTTCCACGTCCCCAATGCAGATGGGCCCAAACCTCCTTAGCCAGTCCCCTAGGGGCAAAAGTGTAGGGTGTCCCTAACATTTGAGGATTCCAAAGAATGCTGGAGTGAACACACGCATGGTTCCCAGGAGAGGGTTCCCAGGTCTAAAAGCAGGACCTTTTTAGCAGGCGCCTGTGTTTTGAGACCAGTTGGTTAAGGAGCTGAGGCCAGGGCAGAGGGTTATCCTGCCTTGTGAGGAGCCCAAGGCCCCGAGTTTAGGGTGTGCCCTGTGAGTGTCACAGCCCTACCTCTGGGGCTTGGCTCCCTGGCCGAGGTAGCACTGTGACAGAGCCTACCCCTCTGGTGTTTTCTCAGCCACAAGGCCCTGTATCCTGGCTAACCCAACTTGAGCCTCCCTGCCTACAGAGTGGCCCACCAAGTCCATCGTGCCCCAGTCCCAGCCCAAAAGGAGGGAGCACCTGAGTGGGGTCCAGGCATGTGCCAGGAGACCCTGTGCAGGGCAATCCCTGGGCCTGACCGAGGACTCTGGGCCATGGGAAGGTGGCCCCGGTGCCATGGGGTGAGCCAGGGGCCTTAAAGAAGAAAGGGGCCCCCAGGAAATGGGGATTCAAGTCTGTCAGACTGAGGGTGATGGCAGTGTTCCAGGCAGAGGGACTAGCCAGGTCAGAGGTCAGGGGGTGAGCGTTGAGTTTGCCGTGTCGGGGGACAGGGGCCAGGGTCTTGGGCAGCCACTGGCATGAGGCTGGAGTGCTGAGTCAGGGCCAGTATGGGGGCCTTGAATGTTGGACTCAGGGTCAGTGTTTTATTCCTGAGACAGCGGGAGCCATTGAAGATTACGTAGCAGGGGAGAGGTATCTGACTGGAGCAGGGACTGAGGCCCATTTGGGCAGGGTTGTAGCAGCTGACTGGTCGGCACTGGCACCAATCTCTGGCAGGCAGGCCAAGAGTGTCCAGGAGGGCCTGGGGCCGCGTGAGCTGTGCACTGACCACCTGCCCACCCCATGCCCACCCCTCTGCAGACTCTCGGAGCAGACGCAGCTGGTGGAGCGGCTCACAGAGGAGAACACCGAGAAGGAGGGCACCATCCGTGCCCTCACAGTGGAGGTGCAAGGACTGGTACGTGGGGCCAGGCAGCCTCCCACGGCCCACCGGGATGGCCCCACAGAGGGGATGTCAGCCTGCCCCGCTGAGGAGTCTCCCCAGTTGCAGGAATCCCGGAGAGGCAGGGGTCAGCCATCTGTGGACGACCTGAGAGATCAAGTGGACGCTCTGCGGCAGGTGTTGAACAGCATCACCAAGGTGCCCCTGCCCTCTCCAGCCCTCCAGGGACTCAGGGTGTTCAGAAAGAAGGATGCAGGTGGGCCCAGGGCTCGGGAGTGGAGCTGGGACTGGGCACCTGTGAGCATTCCAGACGTTGCCTCACTCTCACCAACTTTGTAGCCTGGCACCCGTCACTCAGCCTCCCTGGGCTGCCTCAGTTTCCCCACCATTGGTAAAAGAAATGCTCTGCAAGTCTGGAGGATTCGTGGGTCCAGCTGGAAGGTCCCACTTAGTCATGGCCCCGTCCCCTCTCACCCTCTGTCCCTTCCTCTCTGCGCCCCAAAGGTGGCCAAGGCAGACTTGGGGTGCACAGAGCTGGTGCAGAGCGGCAGCACAGAAGGCTATGAGATGCTGGGCCAACCAAAGAGGCCCCTCCACACCACGTACCCCGGACCTGGGGGGCTGTCCCCGCCCCAGGCCCAATCCCCAGCTGCCCTAGACCCTGCCCTGCGGGCCGTGCGGGTGGCCATTGAGAGGCGACAGCAGAGGGAGCAGGTGGGTGCCACAGCCCATGGGCCCCAGAGCCAAACTGTGCCCAGCCCCCTGGGCTGCCCCAAGGGCACGTCCTGGTGAAGGGCTGCCCTGAGCCCACATCCTGTGGAGGGGCTGCCCTGAGTCTGTATCCCAAGGAGCAGCTGCAGGCTTAAGGGTGTCTTTCCTGGCGGAGCTGGGAGCCCAACCAGCCTCACACCCACCCCCGCATCAGGAGCTACGCTGGAAGCTGGAGGCCTCCCAGGCAGTGGCGGCTGGGCTCCGGGAACAGCTATCCGAGTGCAGGCAGGAGCTTCTGGCCTCGAAGGGACCCCTGTGGGAGCAGGCGTGGGAACATGAGGCCCTCCTGGGCGAGCTGGAGGCCCATCGCTGGGAGGCCCAGGGCTGCAGGGCATCCGAGGAGCGCCTAGGAAGGTGATGGAGGTAGGGGGTGGGTGTGGGCCGGGCAGGGGCAGAGCAGGGCAGGACCAGGTGAGGGGCTATGCCTGAAGCCACCTCGTTTCCCCTCACCTGGCCCACCTGGGCTACCCCTGACACTTCCTGATGCACTGTCCACACTGCCCCAGAACCCAGGCTGAGCTCATCCCTGGGCTCCCCTGGGCCTGCGAAGAGCTGGGCCTGTGGTGTCCTAGTGAGCAAGAACCCTCACGTGACCTTAGGCCTCCCACAGGGCCAGAGGCCCCAGGAGTCAGAGCCCACGGTCTCAGTCTGCCTCACTCTTCCCTTGAGTCCCTGAGCTCCGTGCCCCATGGCTTCAGAAAGTCTGGACCCCACATCCCCACCTCACGCCAGGCTTGAATCTGTCCAGGGAGGGTCCTCATTTCCCCCACACTGCCCCTGCCCCAGAGAGAAGGCGGCCCTGGAGGCAGTGGTGGAGGAGCTGAGAGGGCAAGTGGACATCTCAGCTGTGGAGAGGTGCAGGCTGGAGGCCGAGAACGTGGAGCTGCAGAGAAGCCTGCTGCTGTGTGCGGAGCAGGGGAACGAGCTGGCCCAGCAGGAGCAACGGAGCCGGCGGGAGCTGGACACCAGGTGGGCTCAGCCTAGGGAGCTCCGAGTGTGGGAGGGCCTGGCCCAGCCCCCTGCAGACTGTGTGGCCTCAGTGTCCTCCCTCACTGCAGGGGCCGCATGCTCCCCACCCATCTCAGCTAACCGTGGTGAACCTGGGAGGCAAGGGGTCCACACCCCCAACATCTGGACCCTTGCTTTGCCCCCTGCAAATCGACTGTCCCAAGGGCCCAGCGAGGGGTCGGAGGGCCAGGGCAGTCAGCTCAGGGCACACAGTGCTCCCCACTCCCAGCAGGTGTGCACAGGCACACTCACACTTGGTCACACACATTTGCGTACTCGGGTCGATGTACACTTGCATGTATACACACACTTGCACACTCACAAACTCATAAATACACACTCACACACTCACCCTCTGTGGGTGGATCAGAAAACCCACACCTCACCCTGGTGAAGGATCTCGGCTGAAAACCCCCTCCAGCCCAGAACCAGGGGCACATTTGACCGCTGTCTCCTCCAGATTCACCCACTTCCTGGCCCTCTGGGGAGTCCCTGCTGGGCTGGGGGAAGGAGCAGGGGTGGGGCCTGGGGGTCACCCTGCCCACACTGTGGTGACCTCATGGCCTCTCCCCTCTTGGTCCTCAGCCAAGGGCACCTGGAGCAGCTGGAGGAGAAGGTGTCGGGGCTCAAGAAGGAGCTAGTGTTGGCCCGGGAAGCGTTGAATGCCACACAGCTGCAGCGGGATGTGCTGGAGGGCGAGAACGAGGGCCTGCGCAGTGCCCTAGCCCGGGTGTGCCCATTACCCACAGTGCCCAGGCCCCCCAGGCTCGCCCCCACTCACCTCCCCTCCCTGCCTGCTCCCTTAGCCACCACCAGAGCCCCCAAAGCAACACGGGAGGCCTCCTCCTGTCCCCACCCAGGGCGCCCCACCTCATCCTCCCTGGCCCTCGCTGCTCTTACCCCCATGGCTGCTCCCCACCTCTGCTGGTCTTCCCTGGCCACCCTCCCATGCCTCCTGGCTGGAGCCTTTGTGCCCTGGTGGCTCTCTCCTTCACTGGGATTGCTGTGAAAATCCTCCTTCTGTGTCCTCACTAGGGCCTGCCCACCTCCATGACGGGGGGCGGGGTAGGGCACAACTTCTCGGGGCCGTGAATCTGGAACACCCTCTCTGGCGTGCCCCTCTGGGATGACCTCTGCTCCTCTGCCCTGCCCCAGGCTGAGTCCAGCAACGCTGACCGAGAACTGCTGGTGACCCGGCTCAAGTCTGAGGGGGTGGAGCAAAGGGACTCCCTGGCCAATATGGCCACCCTGATGGAGGGGCTGGCTCAGGACAAGGGCACCCTGAACCACCTGATCCTCCAGGTGAGCCCAGGACTCAGGTAGGCCAGTGGGCAGGGCAGGGCCACCCCCACAGGGCTGTGCTGGGACCTGGCCCTGAGCCTTGGTTTCCCCTAGGGTAGCTGCGAGACTCTTGACCCCAGTCCCCCTCCTTCATTCCTTACCCAGTCCCCCATGGCCTTTTCATTCCTGGACTGAGGCTCACACTTCCCGAGGGACGAGGGCTTGCTAGATGCACGACCCCACCCCGCCTGACACTGTCCTCTCCTGCGGCAGCTGGAGCAGGAGCGGGACCGCCTTCGGGAGCAGCAACGGGTGCTGGAGCAGGAGCAGGCCCGCTCACTGGAGCAGCTGGCACGGGCAGAGCAGCAGCTGGCACGGGAGCAGGCGGAGCGCAGGAGCCTGCTGCAGGCCTTTGGGCACCTGGAGGAGCAGCAGGAGCAGCTGGAGGGGCAGGCGGCCCAGCTCCGGCGAGAGAGGGCCCAGCTGCAGGAGCAGGTGGGCCAGGTGAGGCATCTGTGGGCTGGGTTGTATGAGAGAGCCGGGGCAGAGCCACCTCTGTGGTGTGGACACGCCATGGCATCCCTAGACCCAGTACTGTTTTCTAAATTGCAGTGCCAACTCCCTCAGCTCAGTGGCAGTGACCCACAAGTCTCAGAATCTGGCTGGTGGTGAGGGCGGGGTGCAGCATGAAGGAAGACCCTTTCCATCAGACCTCTCCCCGGTACCCAGGGCCTGGGGTCTGCCCTCACCAGGGCACCTTGGGCCTTGGGCCTAGCGAGCTCCACATACCTGACCTGCTTCCTGGCATACCGAGCTCCCCTCCTTCCTCATCCACATCCAAAACACTGAGCTGTTAGTCGCTTGTGCATTCAGGCACTCATTCCAAAATCCACTATCAACATAAATCTTTTCTTGAGCAGCCTTGACTCATTGTGTAATAAAACTGAAGCTGTTTTGTTTTTTCCAACCCAGGCCTCAGGTGCACTGTATGACAGCTCCGTCCCAGCTGAGTCCCTGCTGCATCTCAGCCCGTGGTGGCACTCAGATCCCATAGCCCCTGTCATGCTTGGAATCTCTCTAATGCCTTCAGACAGATTTTATAAATGCCATACAGCTTTTCTGGTTGGTCTAAATGGGAGCATTGGTCTTCAGCAGTCTCCACCGTTACCAGAAGCAGAAGGTTCTGGTCTTCGTTTTTTAAGAGTATTTTCACTGGGTATTTTTTTTTATGGAATATTAGGACAGCCATTATTTTCTTTCAGTGTTTTAGGGAGAAGTCATTCCATCATCTTCTGGCTTCCATTGTTGCTGTGTGGAACACAGCCGTCAGTCTTACTGTTGCTCATTTAAAGATAAACTCAAAACCAAACCCTGTTGCAGTTGAGTCGATTCCAACTCGTAGTGACCCTGTAGTGATCCTATAGGACAGAGTAGAACTGCCCCATAGGGTTTCCAAGGAGTGCCCGGTAGATTCAAACTGCGAACCTTTTGGTTAGCAGCTATAGCTCCTTACCTACTATGCCACCAGAGCTGTCTTTTTCACTCTGATTTTTTTAAGATTTTTTCCTTTACCTTTGGTATTCAAAAAATTTACTGAGATGTATCTAGGTGATATTTTCTTTATATTGATTCTTTTGAGAATTTATGTCTCACCTTAAATCTATGGCTTGATGTATTTTGTGAGATTTGGACAATTATTAGCCAGTATCTTTTTAAAATATTCTCTCTCCTCTCCTTTTTTCTTTGGGCCCTTTTTACCTTGCCCTCTGTTTCTCTTACACCCTTTTCTGAATTTTCCATCTGTTTTTCTCTTCATGATCCAGGCTGAATACATTCTTTTTATTTATCTTCTAGATCATTAGTCTTCTCATCTATTCTATTAAATCTGTTGTTGAACCCATCTATTAATTTTGGCTATTGCATTATTAAATATATAATTTATAATGGGTTTCTTTCCTATAGATTTTAGTTCTATTGTGAATTCTACACCTTGCCAACCATCTTCTTGAACATATAATCACAAATATTTTAAAGTCCATGTTTGATAGCTCTAATATCTGGATAGCCTGGAGGTCCAAGTCTATTTTCCGTTTTTACATGTGTTTTTTGTTGTATGATCTTGTCTCCTGATACGCCTGGTAATGTTGATTAAGTGTCAAGTATCGTATATTACAAAATTAAGAAATAATTTGAGAGTCTTGATGATGTTACTCTCCATCCAGAGAGAACCTTTTGATTCTGGCAGACAATGAGAGTAGGAGATGATTACCACAATCCGGCCAGTGCTTAAGCTGATTGGAACCTGAGCTTCAGTTTTTGTGAGCCATGGCCTGTTCACCACTATGAGGGTGAAACCCTTTTGAGACTCCAGTGGAACACTTGAGGTGCTTATCAATGCCCCTCTGCTTTGGTGGCTCTAAACTCCAATTTTTGTACCCCAAAGGCCATAGCGGAGTCTCTAGATGGTATAAAAGGCTAAGTGCTTGGCTGCTAACTGAAAGGTTGGTAGTTCAAGTCCACCCAGAGGCATCTCAGAAGAAAGCCCTGTGATCTACTTCCAGCCGTTGAAAACCCTGTGGAGGAGCACAGTTCCGCTCTGACACAGGTGGGGTGCCATGAGTCGGATTTAACTGGATGACAGCTGGTTTTTTTAAGGCTGTAACACTGCCAGAAGTTCTCCTTGGCTTCTCAGCTTCGTCACAAAAACTTTTAAATGAGCAACTGCTTTGAGGTGAGAAGAGATACAGAATGGCGGGCTCATTCCTCTGCATCTCCTCCCTCCGTGATCTTGGCTTCCCCAGTCCTGGCACCTTGGTAGCTCTCTGAAGCCTCGGACAAATTCTTATGATGTTTTGTCTGGACTGACTTATTCTTCTCTGTCTGGAACAATCTAAGTTTTCTGCCACCTTTCACTGGCATTCCTATGCAATGTTTCTTGCCCCCTGGACACATATGGCTCAACAAACGTTACCATTTAGATTGGCCGCTGGCTCCTGCTGGGAGCGCTTAGTCTGATCAATTCTCCATCATGAACCAGGGAGTGGATGTCCCATCCGCTGTGAAAACAGACAGATGCGCTCTGAGGTTCAATATGTTTCTTGTGTCTTCCCCTCTTTTCCCTCTCTGCCATTCTTGTTCAGAAGCCCCTCCTTCCCTCAATAGGCCCCTCCTCAGCCTCCCACTCATTCTCATTGTCTCTGCTGGCCCTCCCCTCCCCCTCCCACAGGTCACATGCGGGAAGCAAGCCCTGGAGGAGCAGCTGGCACAGAGCCTGCAGGACCGGGAGGCCCAGATGGACACCCTGCAGCGAGCCATGCAGGAGAAGGAGGCTTTGTCCGAGGAGCGGGCCCAGCTGCTGGCCAAGCAGGAGGCTCTGGAGAGGCACAGCCGGCTTATGGCCAAGGAGACAGCTGATCTCAGGTACCCCTGGGCCTATGCTCAGGGCACAACCCACGTGGCCTCACCCTTGGAGAGCATGGCAGGGGGTAGACGCTTACACCGTGTCTGAGGGCTGAGCGAGTGTGTCTGTGCACAGGAGAGAGGCTGTGCCTTTGGGGTGGGAGGCACCTAGAAGAGGTAAAATCCAGTGGGAGCCCTGGCCTGGCCCCCCGAAGGACATGTCTTCCTTGTCAACACCTGCATGGTGCTCCAGAGACCAGCAGCACCATAACTTTTAAAACGTGCTCCCTTTCACTGACACTTCAGCCAGTAAGTCCAACTAATGCCTTACGGACGGCTGTAGTGGCCACTCTCGTATATGCGTTGTCAGGGCGTGTGAATTTCTGTAGAACTGACACCTTGAGATGGAAAAGCTGGGTCAAAGAAATGCATATTTTAAGTTTTGAAATTTTCCCACCCCCCCCCAAAAAAATGGCCCCCACATCCTTGCCAACGCTGGATATTATCACCGTTTTAGGTGTTTGCTGATGTGGTACACGATCACTACAACACTGCGGGACCGTGGCCTGATCTCGCTGTGTTCTAGTGAGGCTGAGCAGACTTCACATATTTAGTGTTCGTTGGCCATTTGTGTTCCCTTTGTGAACATTCTTCTGTAGTGTCAGCTGACCTTCTGTCATTGGTTGGTAGGAGCTCTTTGCATATGTTGGATCTTAGCCCTATATTAAAAAATATATATATATACGTATATATATATATGAATCCACTGCTGTTGAGCCAATCCCAACTCATAACAACCCCATAGGGTTTCTAAAGCTGTAAATCTCTATAGAATCAGATTACCATATCCTTCTCCCACGAGGAGCTGCTGATGGTTTCGAACTGCCAACCTTTCGGTTAGCAGTCCGTCCCTTTAACCACTGCACCACCAGGGCTCCTGCTATATATAGTGTGGATTTTTCTCCAAGTCCGCACCTTGTCTTTTAAGTTGGTTTATGGAAACTTCTCTGCACGAAACCCCCATTTCCCACTGCTGTTGAGTCGATACTGATTCACGGTGAGCCTATAGTGATCTTATAGGACAGAGTAGGACTGCCCCAGAAGGCTTCCAAGGAGTGACTGGTAGATTCAAACTGCCAACCTTTTGGTTAGCAGCTGAAACTCTTAACCACTGCACCACCAGGGCTCTGTACAAAATGCACCCCCACCTCCCTTTTTAAGTGTATTCAGGTCTGTTGGCCTTTTTGTTGTTGTCTGCTGGGTTCTGTGTCTTGCTTGAGAAGATTACCAAATTCCCTTCCATGTTGCTCCTCGAGTTCTGGTTTTGGTTTCCCAGGGCTGCCATAACAAGATACCACAAAGTGGGTGGCCTTAAAGAGCAGGAATTTATTTTCTCACAGTTCTGCAGGCTGGAAGCCCAAATTCAGGGTGTTGACCAGGCCGTACTCCCTCTGTCTGCCCTGGGGAAATCTTTCCTTGTCTCTTTCAGCTTCTGTAGCCCTGGGCATCTCTCTGCCCTCCTTGGCTTGCAGGTGCATCTCCACGTGGCGTCTGTCTTCCCCCGTGTGACACTGGTCCATGCCTAATCTCCCCTTTTATGAGACATCACTCAAAAGGAAATAGGACCTCATACTCTTGTATGGGACCCCTGGTGGTGCAGTGGTTAAGAGCTTGGCTGCTAACCAAAAGGTCAGCGGTTTGAATCCAGCAGCCGCTCCTTGGAAACCCTATGGGGCAGTTCTTCTCTGTTCTGTAGAGCCGCTATGAGTTGGAGTCAACTCCATGGCAACAGGTTTTTTTTTTTTTTTCTTTTTTTTACTCCTGTATGACTTCATTAACTTAACTGATAATAGAAGAAAAGCCCTATTTCCAGACAAGGTCACATTCCCAAGTACAGCGGTTAGGACTCAGCACCTCTATTTGGGGGACACAGTTCCATGTGTAGCATTGCTGTGTGATTTGTTCTGGTTTTGCATTTAGCTTTTTATTTCACCTGACATGGATTTCTGCATAGGGTCCAAGTTCACTTTCAGAGACCTGAGACAAATGCCATGTCTCCTGTGTGCTGTCTGATATGCCAGCCTGCTGCACAGCCGTGTCACCCAAAGACTGGGCTCCAGCTGGATGCCACTCCTTGTAGGTGGTGGGTGAGGGTGACCCCCTGTGGTCTGATGCTTGTCTGCAGGGTGGAGAGGGACTCCCTGGAGAGCAGCCTCTTTGAGGCCCGACAGCTGGTGTCGAAGTTGCAGACACAGCAGGAGCAGCTGGAAGGAGAGGCTCAGAGCGCACGCCTCATGCGGCAGGCCCTGCAAGGTGCTCCTCCAGGTCCCCGAGGTCCTGCCTCTATCAAGGTCCCCAAGGGGCATGGACATGGGGCCTGGTACCTGTGCAACTAGACAAGCTGTGCCAGCCGTTGTCTGTGGGGGTGGGCAGGTTCCTCCCTGCCTGGCTTGCTTCCAGCACTGGCCTGAGGCTCAGGACTAGGCCATGGCCACAGGGTCAACAAGCTGGCTCTCTGCCCCCCTCTTTGAGGTCCACTCAAGGGCTCCCCCACTACCCTGCCCCCACCCCGGCAGGCTGTCACTACCGGTACCCAAGCCTGGTCGCAGCCATCATGGCGTGAGGGCTCAGGACTCACCCTGGCCATGAGCGTGGAATGCTCCATGGGAGCTCACCAGGGCCTGGCTGGAAAGACAGCTCCACGGCCTGTGGCCCCCACTGGCCGACCTGACGTCGTGTCCTCTCACAGTGGACATGGAGCAGCTGAAGAGTACGGGGGAGGTCCGGGAGACAAAGTTGCAGTGGGACTTGGAGCAGCTGCGGCGGCAGGTGGCACAGCAAGAGCGGGACTCACAGCTAGCCCTGGAGAGCCAGGCAGTGGCCCACCGTGAGGACCTGGCACGGCTCCAAAGGGAGAAGGTCTGCTTCCCAAGCCCCACCAGGCTGTGGCCACTTCCCAGGGCTCTCCCACCTTCTGCAGGGTCACAGACCTCCGGCCTGAGGGTCGGGGGGAGGCTGGAGACCAGCCATGGAGGTGTGTGCCAGGCAACTGTGCAGGCAGGCCAGAGGGGACCACAGAGATGCCTGCTCACTCTCCATAGTCCAAATTGGGGTCCAAGTGGGCAAGCCCCTCTCACCTGGGACCCCAAAAATGTGTGCAGGGCTACTGTGGAGACCTGGGTGCAGCCTGAGGCCCCAGAGCTGGAGGGGGCCACATCACTCATCTGAGCTGCCCACTGGTCACAGGCTTCTGGGAAGCTGAGGCCCTGTTTGATGTGACATGGTGCTTGGCATTGTAGAGGCCAGGAAAGGTTTATAAAATGTTAAGCAAATGTAGGATGGCCGGTACTGAGGCCCAGAGAGGCTCTTCGCAGCTCTTGCCTCAGTTTTTCCTTGTGTAAGACAAGGGAAGTGCAGCTGACTGGGCTGGACAGCCCTGGAGACTCATCCATCCATCTATCCATCCATCCACCTATCCATCCACCCACCCACCCACCCACCCACCCAGCTATTATCCATCCACCTATCCATCCAAACATCCATCCATCCACCTATCCATCCATCCATCCATCCATCCACCCACCCACCCACCCATCCACCCATCCCTCCACCCACCCATCCATCCATCCATCCACCCACCCACCCACCCACCCATCCGTCCATCCGTCCATCCATCCATCCATCTATCCACCCACTCATACATACATCCATGTGCACATCCACCCATTCACTCTTTCATCATTTCATCCATCCATCCATCCACCTGCCCAACCATCCACCTGATGAGTCACATCTCACTCAGGACCGTGGGCCTGCTGGCCTCATGCATCCTGACCTGTGCAGTCCTCACAGCCTGTTGCCTTGCCTTGGCCCAGGAGACCATGTGTCTGGCACTGTCAGAGGAAAAGGACATGGCCGTGTGCCAGCTGCAACAGGAGAAGGAGCTGGTGGCAAAAGGTGCAGCCGAGAGAGAGGCTTTGAAGGAGGAAATTCAGAACCTGAAGCAGGAGCGCGATGAGAGCCTTCTCCAAATGGAGCACGAAATGCAGCAGGTGACGGAGAATTGTGAGACAGTGGAGGGTCCTGACCCCTACCTCGCCATGCCTTCTCTGGCCCAGCACAAGGGCTATGTGGCAGGCAACCCACAGCCAGGTGCAGCCTTTCCAAGTCACTGCTATTGCAGCTGTTTTCTTCTACAGCAGTCCTACAGACAGACATCCAGCCACCTACCCATCAATCCATGCATCTGTCCATCTGCCCATCCATCCACCCGTCCATCTATCCATGTATTCATCCATACATCCACCCACATGTCCACCCATCTGCTCATTCATCTATCCATCTACCCATCCATCCGTCCATCTGTCCGTCCATCCATCCACCCAATCTATCTGCCCAGCAATCTATCTGCCCAACCATCCTTCCACCCATTCATTCCCCCACACACTCAACTGTATCTCCATTCACCTGTCCGTCATCTACCCATTCGCTTGAAAATAACGTCTTTCCATCCACACACCCGACCATCCATCAACACACTTGACCGTTTATCCACCCAGCCACTGAGCCAGCCACTTACTTATTTCTCCACACATGCACACACAGAGTGTTGTTGTTCTTCGTCATGGCTGAGTAATGTTCCATTGGTGCAGGGGTCATCCTTTATCTTGAGGCCCCTCAGTGGACATTCAGGTGTTCCCAGTTTTCCTGCCCTTTTACAACACTGCAGCCGATGGCCCTGGCCACTGGTCATTCAACAGCTGACGTGTCCCCAGCTGTCTCCACCTCAACACAAACATATACCTCTGTGATTGTGTTGAGTGCTGCCAGGTTCCTTTCGATCTTCCAGCGTCACTGAGAGTATGTCTCTACTGTTAGTGAGACTTAGCATTTGGGGTATGGACAGACCATCAGTGGCTCCTCCTCTGTGCACTGGAGGGGTTGGGGGCTTCAGGTAGGGGTGGTTTTGAAGCCCCCAGTCTGCACTGGGCCTTTGGAGAGAGTAGGATCTGGACAGGTACAGGGCATCCCCAGTGGGGGGCAGTCTGGACAAAGGGGTGAAGTTAGGAAAGTGCCCAGCAGAGGAAGGAGACTCTGGGACTGGTAGGGACTCACCCCACCAGATCTCCCCCCAGGTCTTAGATCCTAGGTAGGGAACTCAAGGGCTGCCTCTGTAGGTTCCTGCCCCCTCCCCACAGCAGCAACGTACAAGTGGGAACATGAAGTGACTTGCAGGGGTGTTAGCGCCCAGCATTCTGTGGCAGTTCTGCTTAGAGAGGGGCTGCTTCATCCCGAGCCCCCGTGTCCTTCACCTGCACCCCATCCTGTCACCTCCAGGCCCTGTCTCTGAAAGAAGCAGAGCGGAACCTGCTGAGGGAGGAGCTCTCCACGGCCACACAGGAACTAGAGCGGGCACGGCAGGAGGCCCAGGGCCAGCAGGAGCGAGCCAAGGTGAGCCCCTGCACAGCCAGGGACCTGCACCCTACAGACACACCTTCTTCATGTCAACCAGTGTGTCTGGGCCGCCCCCTCCCTGCCCGCCTGAGCCTCAGTTTCCCCAGTGTCTCCTGGGCCCCTTGGGAGGAGACAGTCTTAACGGGCGGGAAGGGTCTGCAGGAGCTCAGCTCTGCTCAGGAAGAACCAAGAACCAGGACCACCACCCCAGACACCGTGTCTAGCACTGGCAGGGCCAGAGGCCAGGGCCCTGCCTGGGCCCCACCTGGTGAGCAGCGGGCCCTGCACACACGGCCTCCCCACTGCACACTTGAGCTGCTCCTAGCAAAGAACATAGGCATGGGGAGGGAGGCAGGGGGAACAGGATACGGATGAGGCCACGGAGGCTAGGGACAAACTCACCGAGAGCGCCCTTCAAAAGGAGAAATTAAACTGGAGAGGCCAGCAGATATCTCAGGCAGCCCTCAATCATAAGGACTGTTTCAGGGATCCCAAGCTGACCAGGAGAGGCTTCAGCCTGGGGGGCCACCAGGGGGCCACGAAAGCCCCCAGGGAGCAACCACGCACCCCAACAGTGAACTAAGGCTGTTGTGGGCAGCTAGCTAGTGTTCCTGGGCCTCTCATCTGGAGCGCGTGCTGGGGTGGCCAGGCAGGCAGAAGTCGGGACGACTCTGGGGCCCCATGCCCCCACCCCATGGGTGGGCTGGGCACTGCTGCTGTCTAGGGCAAGGTGGCCACCATGCTCTGGGGCCCAAGGGCTCCTCCAAGTCCTCTTCAGATGGTACAGAGATGGGGTGGGGGCGGCCTGGGGCAAGAGTGATGTGGCAGGAATCGGAGAGGAGGGGGCCAGAGCCGGGGAGGACAGAGGAAGGTGGGTGTGAACCCCTGGTTGTAGGGAGCAGGATCAGCGGCCAGGGGGCTCCCCCGCAGGGAGCAGCCGAGGTCCAGGGCGCTGGCCCTGCCCTGGCCGCCCAACTCCAGCCTTGGCCTCTCTCCCCACGTCTTGGTGGAACACGCCTCACCTAGCCGGGCCAGCCCTGCTTCCTCTGCCTTGGCGTTTTCCTGCCAGCCCCACGGCCGTTAGCCATGCCGAGGCGTATTCCGGAAGTCTTGTGCTCATTTTTAGTCCAGGAGATCCCAGGTGCCCCAGCTTCAGGAGGCCCCAGACTGGAGGGCCCAGTGGTGTGAGTGAGTCAGAGCGAGTGAATGGACGAGGATGTCTGCACTGGGCAGTGAGTGGGAACAGCTTTGCACCGCAGGCCAGCAGGCCAGGGGCATGTCGGCAGGACAGCAGCCCCAGGGAGGCGGCCTTGCTCACTGCCAGTCCCCAAGGCATCTGCGGCGGGAGAGGGTGTTGCAATGGATGATCTGCGCAGCCAGGGTGTGTCCTCACCTCCCCTGCCTGACGCCACGACCGGTCCCAGGTCACCCCAGCAGGGCCGCCCCAGGATCCAGGAAAGCCTTGCCCAAGAGCTTCCCGCTTCCTGGAGCCCCTGCTTGGCGCCACCCCGGCCCACACCAACCCCCCCCCCGCTCGGCGCTGTCCCCGCTCCCCCCTCTCGCCCCCACCACTTGCCCCCCCGGCCCCGCCCCCCGCGGCCTGGCCAGCCGGTGGTCTGAGCGGCAAGGCGAAAGGGTGAGCTGGTGCAGGGCTGTAGGGGTCTCTTCCCTCCTCCCACCCCGCCCCCTCCTCCGCCCGCCCGGTGGGCAGTGGAACCAGGACAGGCCTCCTGGGGGCAGTGCTGGCTTCCGGAGCCTTCCGTTGAGCTAGGTCTGAGTCTCCCCTGGACTGGAGCGCGCCTGCCCACCAGCCGGCTCTTCGGGAGCTCCTCAAGGGCTCTTTTGCCACCTCAGCTCGGAAATGGAAATTAACCCCACCTGGAGGGGAGGACAGAAGTGCCAGCCAGGGTGGCTGATCGAGGTGACCTGAAGCAAGCGCACCCCGGGAGGGGAGCCTGCCCTGAGTCATGGTACCCTCACACCCTGGCCCCATGATCCCCTCAGGACATTCGAGGCCAGACCTCACTGAGTGCCCACTGAGGGGGCGTGGAGTCCACAAACTGGCCTTTCAGTTGAGGGGATAGCAGGGGCCAGGGGCCGGAGAAGGCCAAGAGCAGAGGGTACAGCCTGATGGGAACCCCCACCCCACTGGTGCCCTGGAGCAGCAGATTGCAGAATCCAAGGAGTGCGATGTGGGGCATTCCACAGACCCCAAGCTGGAGGCAGCCACCCACAGGGGGCCGTGCATCTCTGGACACACAAGGGCGGCTCCAGAGCCCCGCCTCCACCTCCGCCCCAGGCAAGGCCTGTACTACTTGGCCTCTAGGGCACACATGGCACTCTGGGAGGGAGGGTCCTCTCCCTGATAGTGAGGCCGACACCGGAGTAGTGAAGAGTCCATGCCTGGGAGGGCACAGGGTGAGCCAGACGGTGTCAGGTCTTTGTTCTTTGGGCGGGTGACTTTGAGCACCGCCAGGGCTGGGGGTCACTCTGGAGAGTGTCGTGGCTGCTGGCCGGCAGGAAGGCAGAGTCAGGCAAAGCGTTAGCAATCAAGGACTTCAGATCTCCTGGGCCCCGTTGTGCAGGTGTGTGAGATGCCACGGGCCCACCCCCCACCCAGTTGACCCTCCTCTCACAGTGCATCCCCTCAGGGGGCTGTGCTCCTCATCCTATATCCTTGATTCCTCTGGACTGGCGTGGCATCATAGGCAGTGGTCGGCACAAGAGTCCTGACCTCCAGCCACCAGGCCAGGCTCGACTACTGCCCCACTTGGTGCCACCTGAATAAGCTGCCTGCCTGATCCCAGGACAGCATGTGGCTGCCAGCAAGACCCAGCAGACCCAGTGGGAGTCTCAGGGGCCAGCCCCTGACGCCCAGTCTCTCCCCAGGCCACCATATCCACGGTGACCGAGGAGCTGAGGGTTCTGCAGGCCCAGTTTACAGATGCCATCTCCACCCACCAGAAGGAGTCTGCAGCCCTGAGCACCAGCCTCCGTGAGGTGGCGGCAGAGCGGAGCAGCATGGGAAGAGAGGTGAGTGTAGATGGGGGGCAGGGGGGCAGACCAGGGGGCCCGGAGTCCATGGTCCCCAGGTGGGGTCCAGGCCTGCATGCCCCTCACTGATGCCCCGACCCCAGACCGTGGCGGTCTCTCTCAGCTGACAAAATGCTGCCCGCCCCCGCACCGTCAGCTGGGGAGACAGAGGCTTTCATTTTTGAGTGAAAAGACTGGTACGTTCCTCAAATCTTCTAAAGTGATAGATTTGGCTTCAGGGGAGAAACGCGACTTGAGTCAGGGACCTGGCTGAATTCCAGAGGAAAGTTGCCTGTGGACAATGGCGGGGCTTTGACAGGGGCCTGGGTCCTGGGATGCAGCTCCTCGCCTGCTTAGTTCTGCGCATGTGTTCTTGTCCAGCAACTCTCGGGTTGCAGGCTCTCTCTGAGGGCCCCAATTGGAGAGAGGCCGGGTGGCCAGATGTCAGGGAAGTGGTAGCCCAGCCTCGACCACACAGTGAAGGCACTGGGGCCGTCTAATCCAGGGGAGAAAGTTGACAGAGAGGCTGGCTCAGGAGGGCTGAGGCCTCCAGCAGGGGAAGCACCTCAGGGCATGGGGGCATCCAAGTTCAGCAAGGCCTCCCTGGGAGCCCAGCCCTCAGCCCAAGGGGAGCCCCTTTTCCTGGTCCTCCATCCCCCAAGCCTCAAGAACTGCTTGGATGAGGCTGGTGCCCCAGACTCTGGCCCCATGGCAGCACAAGTCCAGGACTCCGTGGTATTCCACACTGGGGTGGGGTGAGCCTGGATTTCGGGATGCCTGGGGTAGAGGGGCAGCGAGGAGGTGGAGGGTGTTGCTGGGGTTTTCAGAGGCGCTTGGATGACACGGGAGTCCCCAGGAGCCACAAGACAAAGTCCTGGGGGCAGCCTTGGGCGGAGCAGCAGAGGCCCACGCAGGGCCGGGGCACTCAGCAGGCAGGCAGATCTGAGGAGTGTTTCTGAGGCCAGTTTGACAGGACTTAGGGGGGCAGCGGGCCTGGGGGTTTGGGCCAGAGTCTGAGGCTTCGAGGCTAGGGTTTGGGGAGGAGGCAACCCAGAGGCCAGGTGAGGCTGGGGGACGTGGCCGCCTCTAGCACTTGGGCTCTGGGCTGCGTGCCAAGGCTAGCAGGCGGGCCCTGACCTGGCGCCAGAGCGAGTGGCCGCCAGGCTCCAGGCCTGGGGGGAGCAGCTCCGCTGGCAGCAGCGGGTGAGGAGAGGGGCTTGCCCCCTCCAAAGCACCCTCTGGAGGGCAGGCCGGGAGAGCAGGACCGGCAGGGAGAGAGTGTGATTTAACATGACAGGCTGTTTACTTTGGCCCCGAAAAAGAAAGGTCCCCTTTCAACAGATTTCAAAGTCAGCCGGTCAGCGACCACACGGGGAAGCAAAGGGGAGATTTTAAAACTGGGAGTGGGGAGCAGCTGGGGCGGGGGGTGAGGAAGGCAGCAGGGGCCTCCTGAGAAGTTCCAGGTTCTGGGAGAAGCAGCCCCCGAAAGAAGAGAGGGGAGCCCCCAGAAAGGGTGTGGGGAGGCGGGTGTGTGTGTGTGTGTGTGTGCATCACAGAGAGGCAGCTCAGAAGAGCCATTCCAGGCGCCAGGCTGGCCCAGGGTCACCATGGAAACCATAACATTTTCAAAGCCTTTAAACTGGGGGAACTTCAGACCTCCTGCAGCCCTGCTAGAGGTTCACGTGTGTGTGCACACACATACATGCACATGAACACACATGTAAATCCACCCATGAACACCACACACACATATGCACACACTTGCGCATTCACATACACACACCACATGCACAGGGACACACTTGCAGACAACATGTACATGGGTGTGCACACGTGTAAACACATGGGCACCACACACAAGTACACACATGCACATGCACATATGCATACCAAACACACATGCACAATGCGACCCCACACACGCTCACATGCACAGACATCATGTATGCATATAAAGGGACACACGGACACATGTAAGTACATCTGCATGCACACAGATTCACACGTACACCAAACGCATCCGTTACTCCACACATGCATCCATACCCCAGGCACTCGTGTACACACACAACACGTGTTTAAGCACATGGGCACTGTGCACACAATCATGCATTCATGTAAACAGACACACGGACACATGTGTACATATACAACGCACAAATGTATGCACACACCCCTGCACTCATGAGCACACCCAACATGCATAAACACATATGGGCACCACACACATGTGCTTACATGCATATGTATGCAGGCACACGAAGCACATAGTACATGCAACTCTCGTGCACATTTTTCATGCATGTCAACAGATACATGTGCACACATACACATGGACACACAGATACATGCACACCACACCTATGCACGTGCTACATATGTGTACACACCAAGCACACACACACTGTGTACATGCGTGCACATGCACACACATGCCCGAGTCGGGGTGCCCACGCTGGCCCCCTGCTCTCCCCTCTGCCCTCAGTACAGAGCACGTGAGCTGCTCCCCTGCAGGAGATTTCAAAAGAGGCTGTTTATACGATTTCTAGTGAAGAAGTAACTCTTATAATCACATTAAGCGATTTGGCTGTAAAATTCCTGTCAAAGGAACGGCTGTTCTCAGAGGCCGAGGGAGGGGGCGGTGGGGCCTGGGGGAGCCGGGCTGGGCGCTTCCCCCGAGTTTGTTTTGATTGTTTTCATCTCCCCTGCCCTGGGAAATGAAAACAGTTTACTTTATGATGGATCGGCCCTTTCTCTGGTCATTGACCCTCTGGGCTCGTTTCTGCTGAGCTCGCGGAAAACGCTCTGCACGGCTGTGCTCCCACATGGGGCGGGGACGGGGGGGCAGTGGAGGGGCCGGCTCGGCCCCAAAACAGAACAACAGTAACAGTGGGGGGGCCGGAGCCAGCCGGGGGCCTGGACAGCAGCCCGTACAAGCGGCCAGGAGAGAGGGCTGCTCTTGGCAAACTTGCAACTCGCCATCCCGGCGGGGTCCTGGGGCTCCCTCACACCAGCGGACTCTGCTGGCTCCTCTGCCTCCTCCACAGGGACCCCGAGAGTCAGAGCGGAGCCTTCTCGGACTGCTCTGCTTCAGGCCAGAGCTCAGGCCTGGGAAGCCAGAGACCAGGGGTCCCGGTACTGGGGAGCGGCTGTCCAGTCCCCCTGCCAGCCTCCACTCTTCCCTAGACCTTCCCATCAAGGGGCTGTGGGCTTTGTGGAGCCTGGAGGCTCCTGTGCCTGACAGACCTGTGGGTAGGGCTCCAGACCCCCACTCTCAGCCCAGGAAGCTCAGTTCTTGTGGTCTATGTCAACAGGCCCCACCCAGAAGCCCCTCGGGATGGGGAGGGCACAGTGCAGGTCACTGTCTTCAGGCCCCATGGAAGCTTGGTGGGACAACGTCCGTTCACAAAGGCCCCCTTGGGTCAGCTTGGGGCTGGGAGATGATCTGGGGGCACTGAGGCTGGGGCTGGGCAGGGGCCTTGAGCTGTCCCACCTTGGGCCCCTAGCCTCTGCTCCCCACCCCTTGTGGCTTTGGGGACCCCCGCTGCTGTGTAGCCTCTCTTCTGTGAAGCATGCACTCCAGCCGGCTCCTGTAACAGCCAGAGCCCCCTGCCCTGGCTGCTCGACACCAGCCTGCCACCAGCTCTGACACTGATGGGGGGGCTGTTAGGGGCTCAGGGCCAGAGCCGTCCAGTCCAGGACCCCAGGCAGTTGCTGCCTGCCCACACACTAGGACGAGCTATAGCCACGATGCCCCGCCACTATTAGAAGAGAGAGGTGGGCATCAGGGGCCAGCAGGTGGGGTGGGCCGTTGGGCAGTGGCCAGCTGGAGCAGGGGTGGGGACAGTGCAGACATGTGGACAGGGCTATGGAACAGGCCCTGATGGCCAGCAGTCCCAGTGTCCAGGGAGGGACCAGGGCAGGACCAAGGCCGGGATAGGCTGTGTGGAGTCTGTCTGGGGCCCTCAGCGGGGGTGGGGAGGTACGGTGCTTTGGCCGGGTGGCAAGCAAAGCAAGAAGCCTGCCTACTCCTTTGAGCACCTGGGTTGGGGGGCTGTCGAACACCAGGCATCTCCCGGACCGGAGCCCAGAGGCTTTGGGCTACCTGAGGCTGTACCTAGGGCAGAAGCCCTAGTACCCGGTCCCTGGCTCCTGCCTCCCCCAGCTGGCACCTCAGAGCCACATGCTCCCCGCCCCAGGCTGAACGGCTACGGGCGCAGCTGGACGTGGCTCAGGAAGGGCTGGCTGTACTGCGCCGGGAGCTGCAGGGCGTCGAGGAGAGCTGTGAGGGGCTGCGCAGGGAGGCCCTGGAGGCTCGCCGGGCGCTGGCTGACGAGGCCCGCGAGAAGGACGTGCTGCAGCTGTCTAACACTGAGCTTCGGGCCTCCATCCGCACAGCCGAACAGGAGAAGGCCAGGTAGGGGGTGCCCCTCAGAGCATCTGGCAATGACTGCACAATAGATGGGTGCAGGACAGTCCTGTTGAACCAACCAGGCGGACAGACCCAGGCTCCCCTCCAGCTGCACCTCCACAGGGCCCCAGGGTGCTGGCCCATGCAGGGGTTGGCTAGGGACACAGACAGGCAGGCAGACAGACCCAGGCTCCCCTCCAGCCACACCTCCACAGGGCCCCAGGGTGCTGGCCCATGCGGGGGTTGGCTGGGGGACACAGACAGGCCTGTCCCCACAGAGGCTGGGGGGCAGAAGGAGGCCAGCAGTGTGCTGGGGCCCAGGAAGGCTGCCCTGTGGGAGGGACAGTGAAGCCAAAGGAGGTGGGGACCAGATCAGTGGGGCCCTGGGCCCTGAGTGGAGGTGTGCCCTGAAGGCGAGAGGGGCCCTATAGCGGCTGGGGTTGTGGACGTGGGGAGAGCCAAGACCAGGTGTCTCACTGGGATGGTGGGGCCTGCTGGGCAGGTGTGATGGTCACCCCAGGGAGGTGCCAGCCTGGAGGGTTTCCCTGGCCCCAGCCCTGGCACCTCCACAGTTTTAAGCGGTCCAAGGAGGAGCATGAGCAGAAGGTGCTGATCCTGGAGGAGGCCCACGCCGCGGCCCGGAAGGAGGCGGGCGAGCTGCGGGCTGGCCTGCGGGAGGTGGAGAGGGCACGGGCGGACGCCCGCCGTGAGCTCCAGGGGCTCCGCAGACAGGTAGGAGCAGTCTGGGAGGAGGAAGCGGGCCACCTTCCCGCCAAGCCCGAAACCCCGGGCCCCCACAGAGGCCGGTCTCTGGGCCAAAGACCACCAGGCCCTCCGATGGGTGCCAGGGGGCTGCAGAACAGGAGACCCCAGGCAGCCCTCCCTTTGGAGCGTTCTCTCCCCAGACGGAGCCAGCAGCAGAAGGGCCCTGCTCAGAGCCATGGGGCTCCTGGCTGGGCCTGCCCAGGGGGCACAGGTGACAAGACCAGGGAGAGCAACAAGAATGTTTTACAGAACTGAGTGGAGAGATACATGACGACCTGGTTAATGGGGCTGCTTGATGAATTATCCCCAAAATCAATGGCTTATATCCACCATTTTATTACACTCATGAGTTATGGGGGTCAGGAGTTCAGACAGGGCTCAGAGGGACCGACTAGACTGTATTCCACAATTGGGACCTCAGCTACAAAGACCTGACAGCTGAGGTGACTGGATGACTGGGGGCTGGGATGGTCCAGGGGCATCTACTCTCACATGTCTGGTGGTTGATGCTGGCTGTCAGTCGGGAACTCAGCAGGGCCTGTCACTGGTACAGCACCGTGTGGCCTCTCTGTGCTCTGGGCTTCCTCACAGTATGGCAGCTCAGAGCTCCCAAAGGAGTGTCCCCACAGTCAAGGCAAACACTGCATTGCCTTTCCTGACTGAGCCCCAAAAGTCAGGTGGAGTAACTTCCACCACATTCTATGTGTTAGAAGCAAACCTCAAGCCCACCCAGACTCACGGGGCAGGATGTAGCCCTCACCCCTTGATGGGAGGAGTGTGAAAGAAAAGGTGGCCATTTTCCTTAAACCACTACAGTCCACCCTATAGCCACAAGCTGTTTATATTCATCCCACTTGCAAATACATTACTTCTCTCTCACCCCCTGAAATCTCATCCCATTATGAACCTCCAGAAGTCTCATCCCATAATGGCATCAAGCTCAAGCTAGATGTCCAGGACCTTTTTATTAAATCAGGTCCAGGTGCAGGTAAGGGTCCTGCGTTTGGTCCTTTGCCGTGACTCCTCATGCACAGTCCTCTCGATCTGAAGACCTATGAACTAAGGAAACACTGTATTGCCCCTCACACAGCCAGCATATGACAATGCGACAAGCAGAGGACCTGCACAGGAGATGCTCCTGTTCACAGAGTGGAAATGGGAGCATACAGCGATCACTGACCCAAACAGTTCTGAAACCCAGCCTGGTACCAGCTGCCGGTTTCCTGGTTAGGACTCAGCCCTGCTCCCTAGGAGTCGTTCTCTGGCTTTGGGCTTCACCCTCCGTCTGAGGCTAGGTTCTCTAGAGAATCAAAACCAGAGAAGCATCTAGAAATACAACCAGAATTCTCCTTGGAAGCATATGTCTCACATACTTTGGACATGTTGTCAGGAGGGTTCAGTCCCTGAAGAAGGACATAGTGCTTGGGAGAGTAGAGGGTCAACAGAAAAGAGGAAGACCCTCAACAAGATGGATGGAGACAGCGGCTGCAACAGCGGACTCAAGCATAGCAATAATTTTGAGGATGGCCCAGGACCAGGCAGGGTTTTGTTCTGTTGTACATGGGATCGTTATGAGTTGTAACTGACTCGACGGCACCTAACAACAACAACAACAAATATATATATATGTATAAAGAGAGAGATTTATGTTAAGGAAATGACTCACTCAGTTGTAGAGGCTGAGAAGTCCCAAGTCCATGGGTTGGGCCGGAGGCTTCGCCAGACTCACGTAGCTGCACAGCTGGTGAATCCAAGATCAGCAGGTCAGACAGCAGACCTCTGGCTCACAGGCTGTGGAGGCTGACAGGTCCCAAGACTGGCAGGTAAGCTGCTAGCTCAAGTCTCAAGAACTGGATGGCAGGTGAACAGGTGCCAGCTGCAGGATCCAGAGCAAGCAGGAGCTGGAGAGCTTTGCCAGAAAGTCCACCTATATGGGATGCAGGCCACACCCCCAAGGATACGTCCTTTCAACAGATTGGCTACTCACAGCAGATCCTGTCATGGAGGTGGTCACATCGTATCAGGTCTTCATCATGGGAGTGATTACATCATTATACGACTGCCGAACTACATCGTAACTGCCAGACCACTGAGAATCACGGCCCAGCCAAGTTGACACACAGCCTTGACAATTGCACCCTCTAAGGCCTTCTTTTTCCATAAGTGGCCTGTGATTGCAACTGAGTAAACTTCTCAGCTTGCTTCCTGATTATGGTAGTTCACAGATCCAAAGAATTCCCTTCATTTGGTACTGTCTCTGTTCCCTTCTGTTCAAGCCCGTACAGCTCCGTTAAAATCTCTGTGAGTTTCATGCATATCAACTTAGAATCCATTTCATTAGATGAAAGCCACGCTCACAAATCTCTTCAAGATAAGCCTTTCTCTACCTTGGGCTCCTCATGAGGCTGCTGTAAAGCAAAATCCTTAATATTCTTAGCAGCCGTACCATTTAACAGAGAGGGTCTACGAAGTGTGGCCTTAAGATTCTCAGACGGCTTTTTGTTTGTGTGAAAGGTTTGTGAGGCACCACCTTAAATCCTTCTGAGATTTTAACACAGGGACTTACAATGTCACCCTGGATCTGATTTTTATCCTACCTGGAGACTCTGCTGGCTAAAATGACTATTTTAAGTATTTTATATTTCCTCCAAATTCCACTCAAAAACTGAATAGTTTATTTTTCAGTTCACCCCTCTCATTTTGTTACAGACAGCTAGAATAATTCAGAAAGCATCTCCAAAATGCTGCCCAAAAGTCTCCTTGCCTAGATCATACACACATTTTCCATATTATCACAAATGTCAGTTTTGCTAACCTTTCCACCACTCTGTAACAAGGGTCTCCTTTCCTCCAGCTTTCAATTTCCTCCTTGCCTCCCAGCCTTTGTCAACAGTTTCTTTGAGGGCTGCCAGCATTCACTAAAAATCTCCTAGGTTACTTCCAGTTTCCATGTTTTGCCCAGTGCCAAAGCTATTATGACATTTTAGGTTTTTGTTATGGCAATACCCCACTCCCAGTACTAAATTTTTGTTCCAGTTACTACTGCTGTGGAATAAATTATCTCAGAACTTCCAAAACCAAACCAAACCCAGCGCTGTCGAGTCGATTCCAACTCATAACTCTGGTGGCGTAGTGGTTAAGTGCTACAGCTGCTAACCAAAGGGTCAGCAGTTGGAATCCACCAGGCGCTCCTTGGAAACTCTGTGGGGCAGTTCTCCTCTGTTCTATAGGGTCGTTATGAGCCCGAGAACTTAGCAGCTTAATAAAAAGCAGCCATTTTGTTATGCTCATGAATTGCCTGTGTCAGGAATCCAGATAAGGGGATGGGGCTTGACTCTGCGTCACAATGTCTGGGGTCTCAGCTGAGAAGACAAGTAGGGATGTTTAGATTATTGGTGACCGGAAGCATCTTTTCTCTCATGTCTCTCTGGTGGTTGATGCCTGGTATGGGCTGGGAGCTCAGTGGGGCTGAGCCAACTGGAGCATCTACATGTTTCTCTAAATGGTGTGGGCTTCCTCCCAGCATGGCAGCCTCAGGATCGTTGGGCTTCCTCACAGTATGGTGGCTCGGGCCCCCAAATCAAGTGTCCCTTTGAATAAGGCAGACACTGTTTCATCTTTTCTGAGTTTGCTTCAGAAGTCGCAGGTCACTTTACATCTCATTCAACTGATCACACGATTCAAGTGGAGGGACATAGACCCCTCTGCTCAATGGGAGGTGTGTCAAAAGAATTTGCAGCCATGTTTTTTAAACTCTTCGATGAGGTGCTTAAGAAAATGTCCACTGTAAGAACAGGTGCCATTGATCGAGAGCTCCCTCTGCACCAGGTCTTTTACATCTGTCGTTCTCATTAAAGGAGCCCAAGTGGCACAGTGGTTAAAGCGCTCAGCTGCTAGCTGAAAGGTTGGTGGTTTAAACCCACCAGCCACTCCAAGGGAGGAAGATGTGGCAGTCTGCTTCCGTAAAGATTACAGCCTTGGGAACCCTGTGGGGCAGATCTGCTCTGCCCTGTAGGGTCACTGTGAGTCAGAATTGACTAGATGGCATTTAATCTGTCCAGCAATCCTGTGAGGAAGGTTCTGTTCCCTCCCCACTTTCCAGAAAAAGAATCTGCGGCACAGGTTACATGGTCGGGCCAGGGTCACACCGCTAGTGAGAGCAGGAACTCAGAGTTTGCACTCCTGAGCACTGCTCCACACTCCCTGGGCAGTCCCCACTCTGCACCCCCCTCGGCTTTGGGCACTGCCCAGGCAGGGCATTGAACTCTCCTCTTTGTCCCAGGAGCACTTGATGTCACTGAGGCTCCCAGCTCCTCACAGTGTCCTGGCCCCAGAGAGAGGGCGCCAGGCACGTGTTTGTGGGGTGACCAAAGGTGGCAGCCCTGGACCCCAGAACTGGTCACAGGGAGGGGACTCAGCATGAGACCCCACGGGTGCAGAGAGGACATGTGAGGGGAGGCAGGGCTCAGGGAGGCTGCCGGGTCCCTGCAAGGGGCGCGGGTCCACTCACCACACGGCCCACACTCAGGTGAAGGCGCTGGAGGCTGAGTCCCAGAGGAAGGGCCAGGAGGTGGGAGAGCTGCAGGCCAGAGCTGCCCGGGACACGCAGCTGCAGGAGCAGGGCCAGCAGGAGGCGCTGGAGCTGCAGAGGAGGGCGGCTGAACTGGAGGTGGCCTACGAGGGGGCCAGGAAGGAGGTGGGTGAGACTGCTGGCCCCTCAGAGGGGCAGCCAGGCCGGACATGCCCCAGAGAGGGGCCCTGAGGGTGAGGCCTTGGGAGGGTGGGGGCACCTGGGTCCAGGTCAGCCGTCCTCTCGCTCTGTCTCATGAGCACCCCATGGGCCTGTCTACACCCCCGCTGCTCCAGGGGATCCACACGCATCAGGGACTCTGATGGAAGAGCCTGAGGTAAAGCTGCAGCCCCGTTCCCCCTGGGCCCCAGCGCTCAGAGCTAGAAAAGGAGGTGCAGGGCTTTGCCCAGGTGAAGATCAGAGCTCTGAGCCCGGTGGAAGGCAGGGGGACCCAGAGCCCTACGCCCTCCCCTGCACACACCCAGACTCCCCTCTGTGCCCACACACTCCCACAGGCACATGTGTGTCCCCGTGCCCACACCTGCTTACACACATACAGCTGCGCTCACAGCCCCCCACCAGCTCCAGAGACTCACTGGTCAGTGCCAGCTGGGCCTTCCTGTCCTGTTTGCTGAAGGGCCGTGGTGCAGGCAGGTGCTTGGGGCCCTAGAGGTGCCTTTCCCCATCTGGGCTCGGGTGTCCCCCATCAATCGTGGGTGGGGGGACAGGTCCAGGGCCCCTGGCTGTGGCCTGCAAGCACGGCCCGCAAGGACTGTGGTAGTGCGAGTGAGGCCGAGGGCCCGGGGCAAGTGGATAGGTTGGGACAGTGACCCCAGGGTTTCCTCTCAGTCTGGCTGGACCCCCCTCACCCAGGTGCCAGCTCCCTTTGAACCTCCGCGTCCCTCCACAGGTCCTGGGGCTGCAGCGGAAGCTGGCGGCAGCGGAAGCCAGTGGCGAGGCCCAGGAGAAGCAGCTCACGGCACAGCTCCGGGACAGCCGGGCAGCTGAGCAGACGCTGCAGGCCGAAGTACGCAGTGTGGCCCGGAAGCTGCGGCTGGCAGACGGCACGGCCGAAGGGCTCCGGGCACGCCTAGACAGCGCCTGCAGTCGGATCCGCGGCCTGGAGCAGGAACTGGCCCAGGCAGAGGGTGCCCGGCGGGACGTGGAGACCCAGCTGGACCGTCTGTGTTCCACCCTGCGCCGTAGCCTGGGGCTCCAGGGGCAGAGCCCCGTGGCCTCCCCTGAGCGGTCTAGCTCCCCCACCAAAGGTCAGTGGCCTCTGTGCCTCTGTCCCAGCTCTGCCACCCACCTGGGCACCCTGACACCTCCTTGGGCCAGTTTCAGGAGCCTGGGCCCCCAACCCCCTGTGGCGGGCACAGCAGAGGGAGGGGGTAGGAGGTGCCTGCGTCCCCGTCCCCATCCACCTCCCTTCAGTCACCAACTCCTGCAGGCTCCGATGGCTCCCAGGCTCAAACCTGGCGGCAGAGCACCAGCCCCCCTGCAGAATCCTGTTCGCAGTTACGATGGCCCTCGCCTGGCGCCAGGGACGTGGAGGTCCTGGATGTGGTCTGTGTTCGGAATGCGCTGAGGGACTTCGTGCAGAAGCTGTGGGATGCCCAGAGAGAGCGCGTGAGCCCCCCCCCGCTGGCCCCCCCACGCACATCGGAAACAGGAGTGGGCACACGGACTCGTTCAGATTGCTGTCCATCTGTCCGTCAGTCCGGGCCTGCTGAGACCTGAGACCTGGCAGGCCCCTCGGTTCACAGTATGGAGGCTGCCCTTTGTGAGACGAGATAAATGCTGCTCAGATGGGGCACCAAAACCCCTGAGCCAGCTCCCCTCCTCGGGATGCGCCCTACTCCAGGCTCACCTCCACATCCCAGCACTTCCCATCTCTCCAGGCCTGGGGGTCAGCTCAGCCGCCTGCCACCACCCAGCCTTCCATGCAGCCACAGCACTGCCCACCTTGCCCCCCCGCATCTTCCCCAAGCTAGACTGAGCTGCCCGGGGCGAAAGCCACCTGATCTTCCACCACACCTGCCCCTGTCCCCCTGCTGGCAGACACCTCGGCCACCCTCCAGGCTGCCCCACTGACCTTGGCCTCTCTTTCCACCAGGACGACGCACGCTGCCAGGCAGTAAGCCTGAGCAGCCAGCTAAGTGAGGCAGAGAGCGCCCGGGCCCGAGCCCAGAGCCGCACCGCGCAGCTGCAGGAAGCGCTGGCCGAGGCTGAGGAAGGTGACCTCCCTGCCCCCCACCCCACCCCAGGGAGTGGCTCTGAGGGGGTCTCCACCCCAGGGCGAGGGCAGGAATGGGCATTCATGCCCCAAGAGTGGGAGGTCCCAGGAGCTGCTGGGGTGGACCACAGGGCCCCACCCAGACAAGCTGCTGCCCCCATCACACCAGGAGAAGGGGTGCTAAATCCAGAGACTTCAAAGGTCCTACCCAGTCCAGCCCCAGACCCTCCACCAGCCTTTCCTGCCCCTCCAGCCACACTGACCAGGCAGCCCCCACCGCAGGGCCTTTGCACTGGCTGCTCTGGGAGTCCTCTCCCTCCCCAGGTGGCCCCTTGGCTTGCTCCTCCACTTGTCCAGGCCTCTGCCCTCAAGGACCCCCCTTCTACCACCATATCACACACCTGTTTTTATCTGCTTACTGCTCCCCTCCCATTAGAGGGTCAGCCTGGAGGGCCCAGCCCACATCTGGCATGGGTTGGTGATGAAGGATGTTTGTGGAAGGAAAGAAGGCAGGACAGAGGGACAACAGGCAGCAGGAGCGAGGAGGAGGGCCTGGAGTCCAGGCAGAGGGAGCTGGGACCCCCAGGCCAGCCCCCAGGAACCCTCGAGCTTTGAGGTGCCATCACTGAAGCTCACCAAGCCTCAGTTTGCTAACCTGTGAAATGGGAGGAAGGGTTCTGCATGGAAGCCCTGCCGACCCCAGGGCCTCGGCAGCCTCGTGAGCTGCCCGGTTCTCTGCAGGCCAGCGACGGGCGGAGGCCGAGGTGAGCAGTGTGCAGGCGGCTCGGGCTCTGCAGGAGGAAGCTCTCAGCAGACTGGAGATGGAGCACCTGGCAAGCACCCGGGCAGCGGACAAGGAGAGATGCCGCCTCCAGGTGGGTCCCTGTGGGTAGAGGCACAGCTGGAGTGGGCCTCAGAGCTTGCGGGAACACGGCGCCGGTACCTAGAGCTGCCTGTGGCAGAGCTGTCTTCTACAGATAGGGAAGCCGAGGCCCTGGGCAGGGGAGCAACTTATCCCTGGTGGCACAGTAGGGGGAGGGGACAGTGCCAGGGCCAGACCCTGGGCCAGCATCCTCCAGGCCCTTCCCTGACAGCTGTCTGAGGTCTCGTTTTTGCTGCCCTAGGACCTCTGCTGAACTTAGAGCCACTTCTGTGAAGGGCAACGCACAGGAAGAACTGGGGTAGATGGTGTTAGGAGCTGGCTCCGGGCTGCAGAGGAGCCGCGAGGCTGCGGCTTTCAGTGGGGTGGAGAGGGTACGGTCCAGGCTTCAGAGCCAGGCCTCCCCCTGCACTGTTCACAAGGCAGCTCTTGCTGCAGCCCCAGCACAAGTCTCAGTGACCCCTGGGATGTGCTGAGCCCCTCAGTGGGATGGGCCCTCAGGCAGCTGAAGCTGCCCGTACCATGTCCAGGGAGCACCCCACAGAGCTCAGAGGGTGGAGAATGGCAAGCCCTGCGAGGCAACTACCCCCAGGCATCAGGGCATCAGAGCCACCCAACCCTCCCCCCCACCCCCCGCAAAGATGAAGCGAGCAGAGAACAGGAGGAGAAGGCGGCATAAGATCAGGGCACTGGGCAGGGTGGGACACGGCCTCTAGTTCCAGGGGTGCCGGAGCGGCCGGTCTGCTAAGGAGGGGAGATGGCCTTCAGGTCTGCGGAAGTGAGGGGCCAGGCACCGTGCAGAGCCCCAACCTCAGAGGATTCACACTCATGCTCCCGGTCAGCGCAGGGGCCTGTGGGCTCCGGTGGGCCGCAAGGGCCTGCGGGGTGCGGGGTGGCCAGGAGCTGAGCCACCGGAGCGATGAGGGGCAGCTTTGGGGAAAGTACATCCCCGGTCAGTGAGGGCCAGTCTGAGGAAGGAGTCCTGCTGGGAGAAAGGGCAGTTCTGCTTCGGGAAGGTCCCTGGTGCAGCCGCTGTCTGTGCAGACTTGCCGAAGGGTCAGGTGGCTGGCTGGGGATGGCGGCAGGACCTGGAAGATGTGCGGAGATGTGGGGGTCAGAAAAGGGAGGCCTGAGCTGAGTTCCATTTTGAACCAGCAAGTTTGAGGAGCCAAGGGATCTTGGGGCTGGAGCTGAGCCAATGATGCTGGAGGCAGGTCTGAGAGGCCTGGCCAGGGATGGAGGGTAGAGGTCCGAGGAGCGCAGGTGGGGGTAGACTCACCCCCTCCCTGTGGAGGAAGAGGAGTTCAAACAAAGGGCCACTGCCTACCCTTCAGGCCTGCAGCAATAGCTGCCTACTTACCTGCCACAAGGGAAGGAAAGGAGGTTTACCCCGTCCCCATTCGCAAAGGGGCGGGGTGGGGGGGCAGACAGGAGGGAAGGAAAAGTCTGTCACTGCTGTTTTCGAGTCACTAAATTGTTTTAAGGCACCCTGGTGATGCAGTGGTTAAGCGCCGGGATGCTAGATGAAAAGTCGGTTGTTGAAATCCACCCAGCAGCTCTGCAGGAGGAGAGGCCCAGTACTCTGCTCCCATAAAGAGTACAGCCTTGGAAACCCCATGGGGCAGCCTGCTCTGTCCTAAAGGGTCACTACGAGTCCGAATCGACTCGTTGGCACACAAAAACAACAGATTGTTTATATTTGACACTTTAACCCAAGAGTTACTTTAAAAAGTCATTGTGGTCGGCAGAATAATGGCCCCCCAGGATGTCCGTGTTCTAGTCCCCGGAAGCTGTGAATTCTTTAGGGAATTAAGTTTGCAGATGGAATTGGGGCTGCTGGTCAGCTGACCTGGAGATGAGGCCGTCATCCTGGAGCACGCGGGTGGGCCCAGCATCATGAAGTGGTCTTTATTAGGGAGACACAGGAGGGCAGGGTCAGAGTGATGCAGAGTCAAAGATGCCACAACGGCCAGTGCTGGCTTGGAGGACTGAGGAGGGGCCACCAGGCAAGGCATGCGGGTGGCCTCTAGAAGGTAAGAAGGCAAGGAAATGGATTCTTCCCCATAGCCTCCAGAAGGAACCAGCCCTGCAGCCCCTTGGTTTGAGCCCTGTGAGGCCATTTCCAACGTCTGCCCTCCAGAGCACTATGATAAATGTGTGCCTTTAAAGCAAGTACGTGGCCTTTGCTGGAGCACAGAGGATAACACTAGAGACGCCTCTCTTGTTTTAAGTCAGGCTTTCTATCTCATTGCCACGAGTGTGTGCTCCATGTACTTGCTGCTTTCAGAACCTGTTCTTTTCCTCAAGGTCCGATACATGAATCTCTTTTGAAAACCTTTTCATGTACATTTGAAAATAATATTTTTGTTTGCAGGTGACACATTTTGAAATACACCTATTAAATCAACCTTAAAAAAAAAAAAAAAAAACCCGTATTCGAATGCTCCACGTTTGATCTGTCTTCTGAGTTTATCAAACATGAGCGTGGTGTGTTGGGTTTTCCCGCTTCAGTTCCTTTTGTCAACATCTCCTTTATTTCTAAGGGTCTTTGATGTATAGATTCTTCTGACTCGCTCTGCGGAATGTAGGGCGTCTTGACTTCTCGGCGGTGTAGAACGGCCCCGCGGTGCTGTTGAATACTGTTTCTGCCTTGAATCCGCCTTCGTCCAGTATGTCAGTGTCTTCTCTGCTGTCTTCCCTGTCCTTGCCTCTGCACTTTTCCTCTTTATGGACTGAGCCATCATTTCACTGGCCTGTCCCTGATTTCAATCCTGTTCTAGGGGAAATCATCCCACTTAAAGGTTTTGCTCAGGGCCCTGGTGGTACAGTGGTTAAGCATTTGGCTGCCAACCGAAAGACTGGCAGTTCGAATCCACCAGCTGCTCCTCGGAAACCCTATGGAGCAGCTCTACTCTGTCCTGTAGGGTCGCCATGAGTCAGAATTGACTGGACGGCAACAGGTTTTGTTTTGGTTTTAAAGGTTTCGCTCTGCTCTACGTAGGGTTGCTGTGAGTCAGGACTGACTCAACTGCGCCTGACAACAATAAAGGCTTTGTGATAATTTACATATTCTGCCTTTGCTTTGATCACTGACGAGATGCCTCCTGCTTCTTAAGCTTCCTCACTAGGGTCCTCTTTCATCACCTTGCTGCTTGTTGCTGTCTGGTCGGCTCCGACTCATGGTGATCTCATGTGTAACAGAAGGACACATTGCCTGGTCCTCCGCCATCTTCATGGCCGTTGGTGTCTGAGTCCATCATTGTGGCTACCGAGTCAGTCCCTCTCACGGAGGGTCTTAACTACATCTGCAAGATTCCTCTGCCGTGTAACCTCACCTGATTCTTGGGCCGAAGCTCACGGGCAGTCTTAGAACTCAGCCCACCACCCTTGTTTCTAGCAACGTGTTAGACATTTGGGCCGAATGCTTCATGCCCACCCTTGGGTGCCCCGTCACTCCCCTTCACTCAGACACAGATGATGTAGAGCCTGCCTCCCACCTCTTCTGGGAGCAGCCCGTGTGTCTCCCCAGTTCAGTCTTGCTGGTGTCCTATGGCCTCAGATAGGTTTGAGAAACATAAAGATTCTGTGGATTATTTGGATTTTTCTTGTAGACAGTCCTAGGCAGCTTTTTACATCCTAGACAGAAGCCAGGAGCTCCGTTACCTGTGAAATTCAAAAACGTCTCCAAAGCACTGATTTGGTGACATTTCCTTCCATTATTTTTGCCTGTCCATGGTGAACCGTCTCCATTCGCAGAAACAAATCTATCTGCAGTTCACAGAGCGTCTTCCGCTTTAGAAACACTTCTCTCCTCCTCCATCTCCTCCCTTCCTTTCTCCTGGGATTGCCCGTGTCCCAGCACTGGCTCCCCTGGCCCTGGCCTCCCAATCCGCTTCCCTTCATTGCTCTCCCAAGTTCTGGGAGGACTCACGATCTGATGAATTTGGTTACCTGCTGGATCTGACCTGCTTCCCTGCCTCCACGGCCCTCTCTCTTGGGTACTTGTGGTTTTCTCTCATGAGGACACCCCTGCTCCCACTCCATAATCGCAAAGCCATTTTGAATCTCGTTAAGAACATCAATTAGCATCTTCTGAGCTGAACTACTATTGCAGTAACTCTTTCTTTAATCAGAGAGCCCTCAGAGCAAATTCCTGGGCCACTTTCTTCTTTCGAGCCATAGCTGATGGCCGCTTATTCTGTGGTTTTTCCCTTGCATGTCTTTAAAGAAGGGAGTATGGTCTTGTTGGAAAGTGGGCATGGAGAGGACCCATCAGGGACTTCCTGTATTCCTGTCCAGATGTCAGTCCCCAGTGAGAGGCTGACGGACAGGCTCCAAGATCCTGAAGCCGTGGGGGAGAGTGGGGAGGTCAGCAGTGGGGGCAGCATGCCCCCTCCCAGCACATTTCTGTCCCAGGAACAGAGAGGGCAGGGCCCTGTTCTCCAAGTGGGGCCACTGGTCCCTCACCTGCTATGACCCTCATCCCAGAGGCCCTTGTGGGATATAGCTGGCCCTCCCCCTCTGCACCCCTGCCCTTCTGCGTTGGGGTCCTGGGGGGGGGTCCCACTTCCAGTCTGGGGAGGCAGTATCTCCACAAGGAGCTGTGGTAATGGGCTCCTTGGAGCTAGGTCTGCATGCCCTCTCCCCCCGGGCTCACAGGAATCCTCACTGACATTGTCTCCAACTTTGAGGAAAGTTTTTCTCAACTTTTGTAAGCTGTCGGCCATTGGATGGGCGTCCGGGAGGGGGGTTTAGACACACATACATTGAAGTCTCCATCTCACCAGATGTCCCAGGCACCTTTGACTAAGAACAAACCAAGCAGGTAAATGGGGGGCCAGGGTGTTTCCTCTGGGCCTGCGGCTCCCTGCTGCCCATGACCCCGGCATGCCCAGGTCAGGTTGCCGTACCCAGCAGGGCAGGCCCAGTGCCTCTCCCAGCTCTGCCAACCCACCAACGTGTTCCAAAGCGAGATCCGGATTTTATATGACTTCTTTCACTTCCATGAACTGCTTTTTCCTTCTTTCACATAAGCCAATGTGTTTGTCAAGAGAAAGTTAATTAAAAACATATTTTTCTAATTAAATGGTAGGCTGTGCTATGCAAACAGTAAGATTCTTGTTTGAAAGCAAATCCCTCGGTTTCCAGGGCGACCCCAGGGACTCAGTAGAACAACAATGCAGAACCCTGCCTGGGCGTCAGCACACACACCAAACCAGCCCCCGGGGGGCCCACCCGCAGCTGGCCGGCCTCGGAGCCACTGTGACTCGGGCAGGGGGCCTGGCTCCCACCCAGCCTCACCCCCACCCTACCCATGCTCACGTGGAGAGGCCACCGGGTTGTTGTCCTGGGATGGGAGCTAGGCTCACAGCCTCGATGGCTGGGAGGGGCTGATGTGTCCTCAGACTCTGCCAGTGGCCCCTCCCTCCCCGACCCCCAAACATGCCCTGTCCAGCCCCCCAGTGCCAGCCTCTCACACACTTTCCCTCTTCTCTGCCAGAGAACTCTCCTCCAGGGCCCACGCTGAGCGTCAGTCCCCACACCCAGTTCTAGAAGCAAAGTCCCGGGAACCTCTCACCCTCCTGGGCACGGGTCTTCGGGGCTGGCAGGGTGTGCAGTCCACAAAGTCCCATGCCAAGGACTCCCAACCGCAGCTGTAATTGAATTACCAGGGTTTGTCAAGAAGTTTTGCAGCTGTATTACTTTATGGCTTTGTATTTATCGGGCTTTGGTGTTAAAGACTACTTTACTTTCAGAAATGAATGGGTGAGCGTCCCATCGTCACCAATAAGCCGGCCAGTCGCAATAGCATGGGAATTACATTTTCTCTCAAGGTTAATTTGAACTGTCTGAACACTCTCCTCCTCCTGATGTGTTAAAGAAACCAGAAGCCAAACGCATTACTGTCAAGTCAGTTCTGACTCACGGAGACCCCTGTGGCAAAGTAGAACTTGGCCGTAAGGTTTACTTGATTGTGATCTTTATGGAAGCATTTGGCCAGGCCTTTCTTCTGCGGTGACAGCGGGTGGGTTCACACAGGTGTTTAGCTTAGCAGTTGAGCACGAACTGTTTGCGCCACCCAGGACCTTTCTGTGTTAAGTAACAGATTTTAATTCCATCACCAAGCACTTTTATATCCCTGATCTGTTTTAGCTTTCCATCTCTTCTGGAGTCAGTTTTTGTCTTTGAGTAGTAAGTCATCTATCTCACGTTTTTCAAAGGTATGCCAAGGATTTGTTCATGGATTTGCATAACGTCACCTTCGTCTTATGTATGTGTAGTTATGGCTGGTCTCTGTCTTTAATGTTGTAGATATTTGTTTTATTTTTCTTAACCTGACTTGCCAACGGTCCATTTATTTTATTGATTTTTCCAAAGAATCAACATTTAACCTTTCTTTAATTTTTGTCTGGTTTATTCATTTTAGCTTTTACCTCTACTACTGCCTTCTTTTCTTACTGTGGTTTTTCTAATTTCTTACACGGAATCATTGGCTCACTGGGTCTGGGAATTGTCACGCAACAGTAAAGTGTTCAATGTTATCACAGTTCCCCAACTACGCTTTGATGCGTGAGTGTCTCATAGGCTTTTGATAGGAATTCTTTTTCTTTTTAGTAATTTTGTCCTAGCTTCAGTTTCTATTTCTTTTTTAATCCAGAGGTTATTAAAAAGAACAACCATGTGTTTGCACCTTGCTTTGCTGCTCTCACCTAGCCTTACTGGAGAGAGGGTGCAGGTGGGGCAGTTAGAATGATTCTCTTCTGGTTGCCTTCTGGATGGATCTTTATGTTCCCGGTTTGTTGGCTGTTTGCTTTCTTGGTTTGGGTTTGTCTGTTTGTTTGTGCTGTGTTTGGGTGGGGGGGAGGAAACTGGACAAACCGGTTGCAGAGTTCATGAGGAAGAATAAATGTTTGTGATTTTCCAACCAAATTTTGAAAAGGACAGTAAAACTTACTATAAAGCTAGTTCAACCCAAGCAGGAGGGGCTGGCACAAGAGTGGACAAAGAGACAAGAGGGACAGCCAGGGTCCAGACGTGGCCCAGACTCCTCCTGTCTGGGCCAGAGGCCCCCACTCTGTAAAGTGAGGGGTTTTGACCCCCTTCATACGGAGGCCCTTCTGGTGCCTGGCCTGAAGGCACCTGTGGGCACAGCCAGCTATGCTGGGGCCCCAGGAGGCTCTTGCTAGTCCGTTATCAGCCAGTCAGCTGTGGATGAGAGGAGAGCAGGTGAGGGCCAGTCAGCTGTGGATGAGAGGAGAGCGGGTGAGGCCAGTCAGCCGTGGATGAGAGGAGAGCGGGTGAGGGCTGTGGATGAGAGGAGAGCGGGTGAGGGCCAGTCAGCCGTGGATGAGAGGAGAGCGGGTGAGGGCTGTGGATGAGAGGAGAGCGGGTGAGGGCTGTGGATGAGAGGAGAGCGGGTGAGGGCTGTGGATGAGAGGAGAGCGGGTGAGGGCTGTGGATGAGAGGAGAGCGGGTGAGGGCTGTGGATGAGAGGAGAGCGGGTGAGGGCTGTGGATGAGAGGAGAGCGGGTGAGGGCTGTGGATGAGAGGAGAGCGGGTGAGGCCAGTCAGCCGTGGATGAGAGGAGAGCGGGTGAGGGCTGTGGATGAGAGGAGAGCGGGTGAGGCCAGTCAGCCGTGGATGAGAGGAGAGCGGGTGAGGGCTGTGGATGAGAGGAGAGCGGGTGAGGCCAGTCAGCCGTGGATGAGAGGAGAGCGGGTGAGGGCTGTGGATGAGAGGAGAGCGGGTGAGGCCAGTCAGCTGTGGAAGAGAGGAGAGCGGGTGAGGCCAGAGCCATAAGGGCCCGGGGTTGAGGTGCGTGCCCGGCACGCTTTTCTTCATAGTACAAAGTGCGGAATGTTTAATGAGATCCCTGTGCCCTAGACGGTTGTTGGTAGCTGCTGTTGAGTCGGCTTCTGACTCAGGACAACCCCATGCACAATGGAATGAGACACTGCCCAGTCTTGCGCCATCCCCGCCATCAGTTGCAGGTCAGACCATTGTGATCCACAGGGTTTTCACTGGATGATTTTCAGAAGTAGATCTCCAGGCCTTTCTTCCTAGTCCGTCTTAGTCTGGAAGCTCCACTGAGACCTGTTCAGCCTCACAGTAACTCGCTATGGTGCTGCACGCGAGGTGCGTTGGCCGAGAACCAGCCCTGGCCTCCCACGTGGAAGGAGAGGGTTCTTCCACGAACTACTACTGCCCCCAACCCTAGGGGGCGCCTGAGATATCTCCCCACCTCCACAAAGGGGAGCTCCATGTGAGAGCCCCGTTCTTAACAGCCACATTTGGGGGTTACCTCGTGGTCTCCATGGCACTCCCATAGCCCCACCCATCCTTGGTTTGATCCTGACGAGAGCCCATGAGGTTGCATCATACCCATGCCACAGTTGAGCAAACTGAGCCCAGGCCTGGTCCAGGGACACAGGCTGCAGCCTGACATCTTGTCCCAAGCCTGGGGCGCCTCCCTGCACCGATTCTCCCAGGAGGAGAGCAACTGGAGCCCCTGCAGCCCCAGGAGAGAAGGACGGGGTTTGTGCTTTCCTTTAGCTGCTTCAGCTCTCCAACTCATCCTCATCAGGGAGGCTGTCTCTGTCCGCCTCGTCACGCAGCACCAGGAAGGACAGCTGCCTTGCCCCAGAAAGGGGAACCTCCAAGGGGCAGGGTGGGGCGTGAATAAGGGGCACGCCATTCAATTACCACGGTTCGTTTGAATTCCATAAAAGCTGAGTCATTACAAGAGGAGCAAGATGCTTCAGATAATTGGTTTGGGGCCTCTTAAAAATACCATGAAATATTTAAGCCATGTTTGAAGGAAACCTCTCCTTTTTTATGAGAAAATGTGTACAAGCGGAAAGTGGTCATTTTCAAATTTGCAAGGATGGGTGAAACACAGCAATTTTCGGCACCAGCATTGCCCTTTTTTAAAGTAATAAAGCAGGAAACAAAAGCAGTGCTTGCAGGGTCCCCCCACCCTGCCCCCACCTGACAGCAGAGGACAGACATGAGGCCTGGTTCCCCTCCCAGCCTCCAAGCCCCAGCAGTAAGGGTTCCAGCACTTGGTGAAAACAGAGTACGAGCGGTGCCCAGGAAGGCCCCGGTCATTGTTAGCACCACATGTTTGCTGATGGAGTGGAGTGAGAGTTGGAGGACCCCTGGCATGCCTCGGCCCCAGACTAGGACACCTGCAGCCTTGCTCCTCTGTGGCTCTGTCCCTGGTCCCTCCCTCCCTCAACAAGCACCTCCCCTGGCCCCACACTAGACCTCTCCCTCCCTCCTGAGAACCCCCTTCTCCACCTCTTCCACCTCTCTGCTGGACCCTGGGTTCCTTCTCTTCTGCTCCCCTCTCCTGCAGCCCACCCTCCCTGCCCGGTGGTGCCCTGGGCACAGCTGTGGCTGAGGCCCCTGTGGCAGCAACTCATGGGTGGCCCCTCAAGACTGAACTATGAGCCTCCACCCCACATGTGCTCCAGTGTCTTCCCACCACAGGAAATGGGGCCTGGGAGGAACCCAGCTGTCCAGGCTAGGTACCCTGGGATCCTGAGGACAGCCCCTCCTCCCCCACACCCTGGCCCTCCAGTCTGCCTCCAACTTTCACGCCAAATCCTCCTCTTCTTGCCCGGATGAGCCCAAACCACTACCCACTCTTGTGTGGACATCTCTCCCCCACCCCCCTCCCAGTCCTCCACTCCAGCCACTTGAAGCCCCAGTGGGTGTGATCAGTGATTTTTTCGGGCCGCAGGCAGCCAGAAGGAACTGCCATTTCTCCCACGAACACTCATTGTCCTCAAGTCGATCTGGAAGTGGATTGCCAGGCCTTTCTTCCAAGGTGCCTCTGGGCGGAGTTGAACTTCCAGCCTTTTGGTTAGCTAGCTGCCCAGCACTTAACCGTTTGCAGCACCAGGAGCTGCCCGTGGCTGCATTACAAATGGCCTAATCAGCACACACGCTTGACCCTGCTTCTCGCCTGTGTCCACCCCAGTGACACAGACCTGCAGGGCAGGGCAGGACGGACAGATGCCCTGTACGCCCCTTCCCTCGTGTTTCCAGAAGGTGTCCCGTGTCTCTCTCCCCCAGGAGCAGCTGGACGCGCTGCACCAGGCGCTGGATGAGAGCAGGAGGCATAGCCAGGGCCTGGCCGCCACCGGGAGGCTGCTGGAGGGGCAGCTGGCAGGCCTGGAGCGCAGGTGCCAGGAGGCGGAGGGCACCCTGGAGCCCCTGCGGCAGGTGAGGTGCCCCAAGAGGACTGGTGTGCCGTCACCAGGGGGCGGTGAACAGTGTGGGAACAGGTCCTCAGCGGGAAGGAAGGCCTGGGAGAAAGATGCCGGTGTTTCCCAGGTTGACAGATCAGGAAACTGAGGCTCGCAGGAGTGGGGCGGAGAGGGTAGGAAGTCAGAGGCCCCAGGGCTCTCGCCAGGATTTCCTGTCCTCCGCGCCCACCCCCAGTATGCATCCCACGACAGAGCGGTCAACTGTGCGCACCAGAGGCCCGGGGCGCCCCTCCCCACCCCCACACGCCGTGCCCCTGCCCACGCGCGGCCTCTCGCGGCCCAGGTGCTGCGGCAGCGTCAGCGTGGCGAGCAGGCGGCGGCGGCTGCGGAGAAGCGCGTCCTGCGGGAGCAGACGGCCGCCCTGCGCACCGAGCGGGCGCGTCTACAGGGACAGCTGGCGGCGCTGCGCGCGCGCTTGGCACAGGTACCGTCCGCGGGCCCGGGGGTGGGGCGAACGAGGAATCCCGGACGGGGGAGTCAACGAAGGGGGCGGCCACTCGAGCGGATACCAGCGAGGGTGGGCGTGGGAAAGTCCAGGGTAGGCGGAGGGGGGTCCCGGTGAGGAGAGGTCCCAGAGGAGATCCCAGCGGGGGCGGGATCCGGTAAGAGGGCCCTGGAAGAGGATCCCAGAGGGGGGAAGGGGCGTCCCAGGGAGGGGTGGGCTCCGGCGAGAGGACGGGGCTGGGGGCTGGGGGGGGCAGTTCCTGGAGGTGGGGGGAGGCTTCTCTGTGTCCACATCTGCCACTGGGGGCAGGGCCTGTTCCAAGCACCAAGCTCTTGGTCTCTGGGAGCAGAGGACCCTACAGACCACAGAGCCCTTTGGGTAGTGTTACCTGACCCCCCATTGTGGGAGGCAGGCAGGGCCCTGGCTCATCTCCAGCAGCTCAGAGCCCCAGTCAGCCCTGTGAACCACCCACCTCCCGAGCCCAGATGCCCAGGTTGAAACGGCCCCTACCTCCAAGAGCGGAACCTGGCAACAGGTGGTGTGGGTCCCAGCCAGGATAGATGTTCAACCACTTGCCCTTCCTGGACTTCCTCCTAGGACGCTCACAGGGACAAGTGACCCAGACCTTGGGGTGGGTTGGGTGGACAAGGCCAGCCCCCTACAACACAGAGACTGGAAAGCGCATGGCATGGAGGGGCCACCCCAGCAGACCTCCCAACACAGGTTGGGGTGCAAGGCAGTGTCACCACCCCAGGGGGTCAAACAGATGCTGAGAACACATCACAGGGCCAGGGGCAGGACACAGCTGACGCCCAAAGTGCAGAGAACGAGAGATGGGCAAAGAGGCTGAGGCAAGGCTGTCCGGCGGGTCCCCGGGCCAATGACTACAGCAGACCGATGTCCTGCGCCCCCATGTATGAAACAGACCAAAGGGGAACTGTCTGGGATGAAATGGGTGTGGCGTCCAGAGCATCTTCCTGGAACCCAGGTTCACTGGCAGGGAAACTGAGGCCCAGGGGAAGGGAATGGAGCCTCTAGAAAGCATCTGCCCAGGCTGTGTGTCGCCAGGCAAGCACAAACGCCGCCATAGGGAGGGCCCTGTCCACCAGGCATTCACTGTCCAGTGGCTTTTCAGGAGAGGAGTAGCGGCCAGTGGGGCCACATCTCTCTGGGGACAGGATTGGGGGCAGGGTAGAGGCAGGGAGGCCCCCTGGTCAGGGCAGTAGCTGGAAACCACTAGCCAGCTTGTGAGATTGACACAGCGGCTGCAACAACCGACTGAGGCATAGCAAGGATTGTGAGGAAGGCCAATGAGACCTGTTCTATATCGGGTCGCTGTGAGTCAGCACCAACCCCAGGGCACCTAACAGTGGCAACAACAACAGGCCACCTGCCCTCCCCACAGAGGTGCAGTCCCAGGGACCAGGCTTTTCCCTGAAGCATGGCCCGGCACTGAGTGGCTGAGCTGGGGGCGGCGGCCTCCCCGTGGGCGTGCCTTTGGGGGTGCGACGGCAGTGCCATCCACAGCAGAGTGGCTGTGGGCACGGTGCCTGCTGTGGGTCCCTGGAGGGGGAGGGGAGGATCAGCTAATGACTTCCAGGAGGTCAGCTGTGACGGCCCGAGAGCCCATAAACCCTTTATTGGTGTCTCAGGAGGGGACCCATGTGGCCTGTGTTTATTTTGGATCCCGCTTTCTTCACGGCTTTTTAGCCTGCACGTCCAGGCGGGTAACTGGAGTTTTAAAGGAACAGGACTTCCTTTCCCAGGGCAGGGGGTGCTTTGTTTCTCCGTCCTAAAGAAGAAGAAGGAATTCTGGTTTTTGTAACACCCCAGCCCTGACCCCACCACGTAATCCACAGCGATGTGTCTCAGGGGCACCTGCGAGGCCGGGCCCACTCCACAGCTTGGGCCCAGAAGGCAAAGATGGAGGGGCTGACCTGGGACTCCAGCTCAGCCACCCAGGCCACCACGCCCCACCCCAGGCTGCACCGTATCCAGCATGCTGCCCGAGACCTAGTCTGGCCCGGAGTAATGGAGGAGACCAGTGTGGAGAGCAGGGCCTGAGTTCTGATCTTGCCCCAGCCACCTGGGGGTGCAAAGCAGATGGGGGAGCAGGTGGCGTGGGGCCCCAGACTACAAAGAACCCCTAGAGGCCTGGCCTGGGATCCAGGTCCCCGGAACTGGGCCTTCTGGGCCAACAGGTGGCGCTCCTGTCCCCAAATCTGGGCTCCGAAAGGCTCTGCTCTCAGAGGGACTGGGTTCTGGTCCCACTCCTCCCTCTGAAAAAGGACTGTCCAAAAGGGGACAACACGGCCATCACATCTCCTGGGTCACTTCCCTGATGTTTGAGCCCAGCCTGCCCTCCTGCCCTGGGCCCGGCCTGGTGAGGGGGTGGTGAAGAGGCAGCTCTGATCAGGTGACTTGCAGCCACTGAGGAGATCAGACACACTGTCTGTGAGGCCCCGACAGGCAGGTGATGGCCTCCTTGCGCTGCCAGCTCTCAGGGGATCTGGAGCCCTGTCTAGGTACCATGGCTTCATCCAAGGCCTGGCACCCCACATGCTCCTGGAGGGAAGGCGGCCTGATCCCTACCCCTGCCAGGAGGCCGGCACATCCTACCCCAAGGCCCACCCCCACTCTCTGCAGACGGAGCGTGAGACGATGAGGAGGGAGGGGACCGCAGCAAGGCTGGAGGCCAAGAAGGAGCAGCTGGACCAGTCGCTGAGTGCCCTGCACCAGGAGGTGAACGGGGCCCTGCGGCAGAACCAGCAGCTGCAGGTCAGCAGCAGCAGGGCTCTGCACACCCTGCCTCGGGGGCAGCGGGCAGGGAGGGGCTCCAGGTGGGTGTGGGTTCCCGAGGCGGTGCAAGTATCTGTGTCGTGTGCACGCACACACGTGTGCACACACACGGAGAGGGTGGGCTGGACCCTGGCTTTTGCAGAGACACGGCCCAGGCCTGGGCAGGTTCTGCCAGGCCATGTCTCCATCCTGGGCAGAATTGGACCAGAACCCCGGTGCCCCGGGGCCCCCTGGGGTTCTCTCCAGGGCCTACTTGTTAGTAGGATTCTGGGATCCCCGTGAGGAATGGTGGGGCACTCAAGGGGAGCAATACTGGAAGCCAGGGTGGGGACTCCCCTCTGTGTGGAGCAGGGGGTCCTTAGAGGCACCAGTCTGCTTTCTGATGGTTGTGAGACTCTGGCCACTGATTTTGTCCCTTTCCCCTATTGAGAAGCCAGCAAGGGAGAGTGGACAAGATTCAGCAGAAGGTAGCCTCAGGTCCCCACTCTCGCCAACCGGACATGAGGGCCGTGAAGGCAGGGGTAGCCAGCCCAGATGCTGGGCTTCAGGCAGCCAAAACCCAGAGCACAACGCCTGAGCCCAAGGCAGAGTGCCGAGCACACGTTCAGCCCTTGTCTGAGTGCTGGCTCTGGGGCTGGGGCATGTCCCCCGCCATGGCCCTGCCCTCTAGAGTGGCATCGGGCCAACCCCAAAAGGCAGGCACCGTGGGCACCCCCTGGGTTCTGTGCAGTGCTCCACTGGGGGGTGGAGGCGATGAGGTGACTAGATTCTCTTCCAGGCCCAGATGGCAGAGCTGGAGCAGGCCCACACCCAGCGGCTCCAGGAGCTGGCAGCCCAGCACCAGCAGGACCTGGCCGCAGAGGCCGAGCAGCTTCATGGGGCCCAGCTGCAGGCAGCACAGGCCCTGGAGTTCCGAGAGCGGACCCACCAGCAGCGGGTGAAGGTGCTGGAGCAGCAGGTAGGGCTGGAAGCCTGGATGGGTGCAGAGGGAGGGGCCCTGCGGGGGTTAACTGCCCTGCCTCCACTTGAACTCATCCCGCAATGGGGAGTTCATCACCCTGCCCAGCGGGGTCCAGACCACCTCAGTGGGCGACTCTGGCTGTACTGCAGTCCCCTTGTGGAACAGAGCCCGGGGGACCTGCGTGCCCCGTCAGCTGGTAGTAAGTCTATCTGTCAGCCCGATGTTTCTTTCTCCTTGGAGTCCCGTCATTGAGCACTCCATGTGCCGGGGGGGTCCTGGCCCCAGGGCATCCCCACCCATCTGAGTGCCCACCCTGTCTGCAGGTGGCCAGCCTGAGGGAGCAGCTAGACCAGGAAGAGCAGCGGCGGCGACAGTCCCCCCAGGCCGGGAAGTGAGCCTGCTCCCATCCCGGGCACCTGACCACCTGCAGCCCTACAGGCATGGGGGTGGGGGGGTGGGCAGCAGGCTCTGGATGAGGAACTAGGGGCCCAGAGCCGCTGGGGACTTGAGCCCCCCAGGAGGAAACCCAGCCGGGAACCACCCTTGGGAAAGCTGGCATGGTGAACCCTGGTTGGAGGGGCCGGCCCTGCTCCAGTAGGGGAGGCACGTTGTCAGTGGGGAACCCGGGACGGAGGTAGCCCCAGCACCCAGCACCTACTCCTGGGGTGCAGCAGCAGGGGTCCCTTGTGACGCCTGACTGTAGACCTGGTCTTGAGGAATCCCCCTCCCTGCCCGGCCCTCGGGACCTTTGCTTCCGGCCGGCACAGGACCAAGCGCGCTGGTTCCAGTGCCTCCGCCCGCTGGGCCTGGCCTGGCGCTCAGTTTCCGCCGTGGACGTGCTGATCGGGCCAGGCCCAGCCGGCGGCTGCCTGGGCCCCGGCTGCATTCCACGCCCTCGCTCTGTAAACACGGGGAAACACGTGGAAAACATTTCCACCACCCGGAGCCAAAAACAGAATGTCCTGCAGGGCCTGCCACCCGCTCCAGGAACCGAGGCCGTCACGCTGGCAGGTGGCTGGAAGTGACTCATGCCACGGGAGGCATGGAGTGTGAGGTTGTGGAGTGGGAGGTTGCTGCAGGCCCCGCCCCGCCCTCCCAGCCCGCAGACCCTGGGAACATTCCTCCCTCAGGCCCTGCTGCTGTGTGACCCAGGCGCCATCTTGCCTGCACGCACCTTGCCTGTGAGCACTTTGGCATCTCCCCCGTTCACAGGGGCCGCTGAGTTGTTTTTCTCTCCAAATGCCTGCTGCCGTTTTGAAGGTGGTGTGTTTGGGACATTTGTGGGGCGTTGGCCACCCCGTGAATTCTGGGGCATGCACAGCCCTGGCTGCCCCTCAAGCTGTGTCCTCACTCCAGGGCCCAGAAGCACACACGGCACCTGGCCCGCTACACCCTCCAGTACCGGGGTGGGGTGGGGTGGGAGGCTGAGAGCTCGTGGATCCTACCCCATCACCATCCCCGTAAGCTGAGTCTGAACAACATTCCGGGCCCAAACCTGCAGCAGCCATACATCCACCTGTTTCAAGATTGCTCCTGGACTTCCAGAGGCCAACCTGTCAGGCCTCAGGAATAGTTACCAGGCGTCGTAAAACGCTGCAGAAGCAGCAGCTAGAAAGAGATGGGCAAGTCAGTCGTTGTGCCTGCCAGTTTTGCCTGGCTGTTAGTGGCTGTGTAGAGAAGGATTCTGCAGTCCAGTCCTGGCCGTGACCCATTGGCACTGGCTGCTCTGTGCCAAGGAGTTAGTGGCGGTATATGTGGCCCTATACTTGCCCACCGACAGTGGCCAGTTAGGGCAGACAGCAGGCCCAGAGGAGGACGGCAAGCAGTCTCACCTTCGCTGTTGGAGAGCATTCTGCAACAGGGGGCAGGGCAGTGCTGTTGAGAGCAAACTCGTGGCACTCAGGGCCTGGCATTTAGTAGGCACTCGAAAGTGCTCCGATGTGCCCCCTCCCCTCCTCTCCTCCCCTCTGTGGTTTGCTCTGGAGGCTCCCCCTACCAGTAGAAGAACCAGAGAGCCAAGGGATGGGGCCAGGGGGAAGCTGGGGTCATCACCATGGGAGCCCAGCATGTCCTCCGAGGCTCCCACAGCCACACATCCTTATGGTGCCCTGCAGGACCAGCTGCTGCCCCAGCATGACACATGTCTCTGGGGCTAACACCCCTACACGGAGAAGGGCTGGAAACGTGTGCAGGTGGCGTTTCAGTGTTAAAATGAAGGCCCCCAAAATCCGATAGACATGACTTCCTGGCTATTTTGGGTGCTCAGTGAAAACATTTGGAGTGATTTATATTTTAACAAATAATTAAATCAGCTTAGGAAACGTGATTTTTACTCGTTCAACACAAAGTTGCATACTTAGAAAAAGACTTTTTTTTTTTTTGTAATGGAAATAAAATGGCATTTTCTAAAAATGTCCCCATAGGCAGTGTGTGGGCCTCTGTGTGTTAGATTCCAGCCAGCCAAGGCTGGGGAACTTGGAGAAGTTGAGCTTGGTTCTCAACAGCCCTTTGGGCACTGGTTTTACAGGCCAGGAAGAATGGAACCTCAGACAGGCAGTGCTTCTTAACCACAGGCGGTCCCAGGCTGGTCAGCTGGTCGGAGGCTACGTTAACCAGGGACAGAAGTGTGCCCAGTAGGCTGGGCTAGGACAGGCGCAGGTGCTGGGGCTGGGCACCCGCCTGTCCTCACTTGAACCACCCAGCCCACCCTCTGAGGGTGTGAGGCCAAGGAAAACCCCCTGAGGAAGGAGCTGAGGTGGGGGCTGGTCTGGAATGCAGGGAGCATGGTGGGGGCCGTGTCCTAGGCAGCCCCTGGAATCAAGGGGAAGGATGTCATCCACCTACCTCCAGCCCTGGCCAGCAATCTACCCTACCCAGGGGACTGCTGAACGCCTCAGACAGCCCACCCACCCACACAGGGCCCCGGAGGCAGGTGGGATCCAGTGTCTGGGATAGAAGCAAAATCCCTACAACTCTCTGTAGCCCTGGGGACTGTGGCTGAGGAATTTGGGACTCAGTGGGGGTGTCAGAGGGACCCACCCAGCCTCTGACCAGGGAGCTCTGAGCAGGCCCTTGGACGCGGGTCAGAGGCCCGCCCTCCCTACGCCCTTCCATTTCAGGGAGCACAGGCTAGTGGAGGGGATCAGGGAGCATACTGGGGAAGAGGGCTTCCCAGAAGGAAGGCAGACCCAGGTAGTGGGGTACAGGGGACCCTCCAGCACCCAGCTGGGGCAGGAAGGGCTAGGCAGGCCGAGAAGGCCAGCTAGAACCAGGGTGCACTACTCAGTTCCACAACACCCATTTTCGGTAATTACACGATAGTTTTGAACACCTGGAGCGATCCCAGGTGAGGGTTGGGTTTCTTTTCTCCAGCACACGCTGCTGGTGGACTGTGGGTTATGTACTTGTCACTGTAACTTTAGAATGTCCCCCATGTCGCTAACGTGGTAAAAGTAAAGGCAATCTTGTACTCCTGCCAGGCCTTCTGCACAGAAGTGGACCTGGCTTGACTTCCGGGCCCTCCTGGACTGTATGGAGGCTGGAAACCTGTGTCCTGCAGTGGGGGAGGGGGGTGACAAAGGCCACTCTCGGGAGGCCAGGAGGGCTCGGTGTGCCTGAGGCTGGGGGCCACACGGCAACCCACCTGTAGCCTGTATGGCACTCTGCACTCTTCGGCTCAAGGTGTTCCCAGTCTCTACACAAAACAGCAGCGAGTAGCCTGGGAGGTGCAGGCTCCATGTCGTCACCATCCCCTTCTGGGTGCCTGGGGGTGTCCTCACAGGGAGCCAGCCGCGCCTTCTCTGCCTGACTCTCTAGCAGCTAGAACTGAAGAGGTGAGGGTGGCATTGGAGCCTCCTCACAGTGTAGACAGCCTGGCTTCCAACCCTCCCTGCCCCTCCCTCTGGGCCATGACCTTGGCCAGCCCTGCCTGCTCTCCCAGGTCTCCATGGGGCGGGGGGACGGGTGGATGTTTACCTGGGCCAGTACTTCTGGGCTGTCTACGTGGTGGGACCATGTTCTGGAGGGGGCCTGTGCTCCACCAGCCCCCTCTGGGGTGAAGGTGACGAGAGAGAAACCTGGGGGGGATACAGCCAGCCAACCCCTGCCACTAGCAGCCCCAGACCTGACCCCGGGCCATCCTGGGGGGACCAGCAGACCGGACCAGAGGCCAGGTGCGCAGGGGGAGGGCCTGCCCCAATTTGGAGTCTCCAGGTTGCCACTGGGGCCCCCAGACCTAAATTGCACACACACTCGGGTCCTAAATTAAAATGTCACAGGCCTGGAGAGAGGCTCGGGTTTCCACCCCAGAGCGGGAGCCTCCTTGATAAAGCGATTTGGGTTTTGATAAACGTGGACGTTCTGTGGGGAGACAAAGGCGCCCTTGAGTCCAGAGGGGAACCTGAACAGCACAGTGTTGAAAAGTATTTCCTGATAATATTTTTAGCACCTGAAAAAAAAATGTTTTTTCTCATTTTTTGCCTGTGGAGTTTGTTTTTTTTTTTTTTTTAATGAAATGCAATGCCCAGAGCGTTGGGGCCTGTGTTAACCCCCAGTCTCCCAGGCCCGGCTGAAAACCAACTACAGGGCAAAGGCCATGGGGGTCAGCAAGGCACGGGCCCAAGGTCATGACCTCACTGGGCGCTAAGGCTGGAGGGTCTGAGCTGTTGCCGGCCCACCCAGACCAGAAGCCTGGAATCCCTGGGGTGGGGGCGGGCCTGGGTGTCTGCAAAACTGCCTGGCGACTCCACTGCACAGCCAAGTTGGAGCCCCGGTCCAGTCTACCTACTCCCACAGCGCCTAGAGAAACAGGCCTTCCCTCCGTGCATCTATTGAGCACCACTGTGTGCCCGGTGGAGTGCTGGCTCTGGGGCAGTGCTGCCTGATAAAAGCTGCAAGGCAGCCCCCAAAACCAGTCCAGACAAGGGCCTTGACTAGGGTCCCTGGAGGGGTGTGCTCAGGAGGGGTCTGCAGAGGTGGGCAGTGCCACAGGGGGGCAGCCTGCAAGGAGGCGGTGGCCTGCGTGGGGCTCTGAGGGCAGAGCAGGAGTGTGCCAGTGGGGAGAGGGTGAGGAGTGGGGTGGGGTGAGGCTGGGGATGGACGTGGGGGTCAGGTTGGAAGTGTTCCAGTGGGTGGGGTGGGCAGTGGGGGCAGGGTGTGTGGACATCCACATGTGAGTGTGAGCAGGCATGTGTGAGAGGGTGTGAGTGTGCGCGTGTTAGTGTGCACCTGTGCGTGTGTGGGTGTGTATGCAAGTGTGTGCATGTGTATGTGAGTGTGCATGTGTGAATGTGTGTGTGACAGTGCATTTTGAGTGTGTGTGCATGTGTGGGCTCCCCTGAGCACCAGGGTGAAGCTGGGCTCTGTCCACAGCCTGGGCTCTAAGCAGCTGTCATCTTACTTTCCTCCCAGAGATGACTGGAGGCCGTGGCCCTTCTCACAGCTCATCTCTTGGAACCGCAGCTGTCCTGTGGTCCTGGGATTCTCGGAGCCAAGAGGCCAGGCCCCAGGGCTGTGACATGTGGCAAGTTCCTTCACCTCCACAGCCTCAGTTTACCCCTCTGCAAAGCAGGCCCTTTGTACCAAAAGCGAGCTAGGTACCCAGGGCGTAAGATTTAAGAAGGTGCTCGCTCTCAGGGTGTGCCAGTGTGGGGTTGGATCGGAGAGCAAGGACCTCCTTAAATGTTGTGCCTGGATGCCCGGCTGGCCTGACACCCCTGACACCAAGCCTGGAATTGCTGGGGGTGAAAATGCCAAGCACAGCACCGTGTGCACCTTCGACATCCAGTCACACACTCACTCACACATGGTTTCTTAAACATAAGTCGGTGTTGCTTGCTCTGACTGCGCGACAGCACATGTTCACTGAAGACATTTTAGTAAACGCACAAAAACACAAAGACAAACGGAAACCTCCCAGACCGCCGGGCCACTGCTCTTACCACTCCATGCCCTGGGCCTTGGCTTTTTCTGCCTGTGCATCTTCTTGTCTTTGAGGGGTGCACTCTTGGCTTTGGGGGGCCCAAACTTGGTCTGCAACCAGGAATCTGGGAGCAGAGAAGATGGGGGCTGAGGCTCTGGGAGTCTAGGCCATGCATTCAGCGAGGGGACACAGAGGTGGACCACTGCACCCCCCCTGAGGTAGGACAGACACTAGGAGTGATGTCCCCGGTGATGGGATCAAGAGGTTGGAAGAAGGGCTGGGATGGCCACGGGACAGGGACACAGAATCTGAACTTGGGCATACTCTGTCAGGACCCTGGTACTATCTATCCGCCTGCTGGCAACCCTGTGGCAGAGCCCTCCCCATGGTAGGCCACTCTCCCAGGGGCCTGCCCATCAGAAAACCTCCTGAGTGTCTCTCCTGACGGCCTAGGTCTTTGTGGCCAGCAGGGAGGACACACTAATGGCCTGATGTCCCCTGCGCCGGGTGCTGCGGGAGGCTGCTGCCTAAGCTGGATGTCTCTGAGCTTAGGGGCTGGGGCCGGGCAGCAGTGAGGGCTGGCTAGCCAGGGTGGCCCCCAAATGACCGTGCTCTGGGTGACCCAAAAGGGCACCCAGAAAGCCTGACCCTCAGGCCCCAACATCCCAGACAGGCCTCAGGGAAACGGGTCTGCCCTGGCTGGTCCTTGGGCCAAGGTACTGGGGTGAGGACCCCTGCCTCCCCGCAGAGCCAGAGCGCGGCCCCGCCCACCGGGAGCCTGGCGCTTTAAGAGCGCAATTTGCATGACCCCGCCCCGACCGCTGTCGGCTATTTAAATCGCGGCCCCGGGGCGGGCGCGCTGACCCCGCTCCTCCAGTGCCTTATTCCCCGCGGCGGCCCGGAGCGCGGCGGAGCCGGCTGGGGCGCCGAGCCCACCGACGGCTGGCCCCGGGCCCCAGCCCGGCCCTGCGCTCCCCGTGGCCCTCCAGCCCAGCGCCGTCCCCGCTGCGCCCCAGCCGTCCCCACGTCCCCTGCGCCCCCTCGGTCCCCACCGTCCCCTCCGTCCCTCGGCGATGCCGCGGGGCGCCGCCTGGGCGCTGCTTGTGGCCGCGGCCCTGGGGTTCGGGGCGCACGGGGCCCGCGGCGCGGTGGCCCTCGCCGACTTCTACCCGTTTGGCTCGGAGCGCGGCGACTCCGTGACCCCCAAGCAGGACGACGGAGGCTCGGGGCTGCGGCCGCTCTCCGTGCCCTTCCCGTTCTTCGGAGCCGAGCACTCCGGCCTCTACGTGAGTACCGAGTCCCGCGGGGTGGGTGCTGCTGCCGCCGGCCGGCGCTCCAGCCGCCGCCGCCAGCAACTTGGCACCGCGGCCGCCAGAGGTGGAATGAGGACAGCTTCCTCCCTCCCGCGCCGAGGCGGACAGCGGCCCGAGGGAGAGGCGCGCCGGAGGGGGGCGCGCAGCGGGCACCCTGGCGAGGCGAGCGCGCTCCCCTGCCGTTGCCCCACGGGCCGGGGATTGGGCGCGTTCGCCCAGCGCGTCCGCCCGCGGCTGGTTCCAGCGCAGGGGGAGCGTGGTCTTGTCTTGATGCCTTCGCAGAGAGCGTGGCTGCGGGCACGTGCTTCCTGGGGCCTCAGTTTCCCCAGCCGGGTGCCAGGGTCCTTTCTGTTTCTCCTCGGGGCTGCGAAGATCTCAGCCCGTCTTCCTGGGGCCCCAAGAAGTGGCGAAGGCCTACCCCGGCTGACAGCCGAGCCCAGAGGCCGTGGTGATCCCTGCCCAGATTCTCAGGGCAAGGTGGGCTCCTCTACCAACTTCGGCTGGCAGGCTGACTGTGGGGTCGCCATGTAGGGGCCCTTCACTAAGCCTTTCTCTCCCTTCCCTTACCTGAGCCTGGGGTCACCCCCTCTGACTCAGACCCTCCAAACATGACTCTCAAAGGAGACCTCTGGGGCCAGGGACTCCTGAGCCGAGGAACAGCTGTGGCTGAAGGGTGAGGCCTCTGTGTGGTTCTGTCTCAGCAGCTCCCAGGGCAGAGTCCTGGGTAGTCACTCATGGGCGTCTGGGGAAATGAAACGTGGCACAGGCACCTGGCCATACCTGAATCAAGGCTGGAAAACTGCTGGGTCAGCATGATATACTTCACCTCCAACACCTTTACCCCAACTATGACCTATGCCACCTTCAACACCAGCAGCACTCCATCCCCACCATGACCCTGCCACCAACCCCACCATCAACCCTACCATCACCCCTCCATCGATCCCTCCATTAACCTCACCATCAACCCCACCATCAATCCCACCATTAACCTCACCATCAACCCCTCCATCGATCCCACCATTAACCTCACCATCAACCCCTCCATCGATCCCACCATTAACCTCACCATCAACCCCACCATCAATCCCACCATTAACCTCACCATCAACCCCTCCATCGATCCCACCATTAACCTCACCATCAACCCCTCCATCGATCCCACAATTAACCTCACCATCAACCCCACCATCGATCCCACCATTAACCTCACCATCAACCCCTCCATCGATCCCACCATCAACCCTACCATCACCCCCTCCATCAATCCCACCATTAACCTCACCATCAACCCCTCCATCGATCCCACCATTAACCTCACCATCACCACCTCATCAATCCCACCATTAACCTCACCATCAACACCCCCACCAGTACCATCAACCTTGCCATCAGTATCACCTCCACCATCTTCAGCACCACCTCCATCACCATCATCATCCTTTCTCCACCACCTTTCAGAACCTCCACCATCCCCAGCGCCCCTCCACCACCACAGCCACCGGCATCATTCACTCTCCATCCCCTCCTCCAACACCACAGCCTGGCAGCTGCGATTCCCCCATGTCTGTTCAGGAAAGCTTCCCCACCTTGGTGGCACCAGTTGGTGATGTGATAGTGGTAGGAAGAGGGGACAGTTATTCTCTCAGTAGATGCTGCCCTGCCAAACGTCCTCTGGACCAGCACTTGGACAGAGTGGCAGGCCTGACTTCTGGAAGTGTGGGGCAGAGCTCTATTCCGGGTCTGTCTGAGTCAGAGGAGGCACGTACATCATGGGTATGGGAAAACGCACAATGGCAGCATCCTAATAGAACAGTTCATCAAAATGTTCTTAAGCATTTGGGCTGGGCTCCAAGTCACAGGTGAAAATATTATTAAAATGGTTGACCCTCTTAACAGCCTCACCAAAACCATGTGCCCTTGCCAAAACAACTGGGAAAAATGGCCCTAAAGTGGAGAGATCTGTTAGCAAAACACATGGTTTCATCAGAAACCAACATTCTGGCTGCTAACAAAACATATGTCTCCATAAGGGTTTTTTCTTGCAACAAAGATATTATCGGAAAAGCACTTGCCTATGTGGACATAGTCTAGCCCACTTCACCTCTGTTTGCTCAGGAGGAAAGAAAGTGAAATTCTTGAGGGATCCATGCCCAAGACAGCATGCCTGGGACAGCCACGAGGGCTCTGTGGTGGGGAAGAGGCCAGGGCATGGAGGCAGCTGGAATCGGGGCAGGCAGTTGAGTTCAAACCTGAATGGAGAGAGATGAGGGCAGTGGATCTGACTTGGGTGCTGTGTGTTTCCTAGGACTCCTGTACAAAGTACCACACACCGGGCGACTTTAGACAGCAGGACTTTATTGTCTCAGAGCTCTGGAGGCTGGTAGATGAATTCAGGGTGCGGCAGGGCCACCTTCTTTCTGAAGACTTTAGGGGAAGATACTTCATTGTATTTTTCAACTTCTGGGGGCCCCAGGCATTCCTTGCCTTGCAGCTGCAGCATAACTCTGTCTTCATGTGGCATCTTCCCTCTGTCTGTCTCTCTATGCCTTTTCTCTTTTATAAGACACCACTCAGATGGGATTAAGACCCATCCTATGAACTCATGTTAACCTAACTGATAACATCTTCGAAGACACTATTTCCAAACAAAATCATGTTCACAGGAATTGGAGGGTGGGGGTGAGTAATGCTCATTGCTGTCGAGTCAATTCCAATTCATGGGAACCCCATGTGTTACAGAGTAGAACTACTCCATAGTGTTTTCTTGGCTGTAATTTTTATGGAAACAGATCTGTGATGCCGCTAGGTGGGTTTCAACCTCCAACCTTTAGCTTAGTATTCAAGTACAAATCATTTATGCCACCCAGGGACCTATTCAGTCCATAACAGGTGCCTCCATGAGGACCTTCTCCGAATGCCCCTGGCTCAGACCCTCCTCCAATTCCTCATGTCCAGTAGGGGCATAATGTTGGTCAGCTCTGAGCCCAGGCGCACATTCATTGGGTAAGCAAGGACCCTACATGGGCCAGACCCCTCCCTCTCTGGCCTCTGCTCTCCTCAACCGCAAGCCCAGTGCTTGGCAAAGAACAGAGTTGTTGAATGAATGAGTGAATAAATGAATGAGTGAATCCCTTGTCTCTCTGACACGATCCCATATCCAAACTGGAAATTAGAAGTAATCCTGAGGGAGGATCAGTGCTGTTCATTCTTCATCAGAGACAGCATGCAGACTAGGGCTGTAAAAGGGACCCACCATGTTGGGTCTTGCTCTTGTTGATTGCCATCTGTTGAGGAGGTGTAAGACTCCAACAAACAGTGCTTCCACGGGCATGGACCACTGCTGAGGAGGGGCCTGGCAGCTCCCTGTCTGGGATAGGGAGCCGGTGGTCCAGCTCTCTTATATTTCCTCCCTAACAGCCCCATGAGAGGACAGGCCAGGGCAGTCATCCCCGGTACAGGTGAGGAAACCGAGGCTCCGAATGCAGATTAGGGACCTTCATACCTCCATGTCCAGCTGACTCCTTGGCTGTTTCTCCCCAAATGTGAGATCTTGTCTTTCCTTGCTGGATAACTGTCCTGTGCTCACAAGGACATCCGAGCCTGCTGCCTGGCCTTCCATCCCCAGGGGTCCACCCTTCATGACTGTCCCCCTCCTCCCTCACCACACCCACCTTGCTCCCTCTGCTCCAGGCATAGAGCAGGCTATGCTCACCCCTTGCATGTGCTGTTCCTTTGCCTAGACAGCTCCTCCCTGTCCTCAAGTGTCAAATGACTTCCTGCTCAGGGCCCTTCCAGGAGGCCATGCCTAAACAGACCCCTTCGCCCCCAGCCCTGTGCTCTATGCTTGCCAGCACACACCAGTTCCAGCCTCGACTTAGTGGCTCATTTGTGTGCTTGTTTAGTGTCTGTCCTTGTCTCCCGCACAGGGGTGGGTGCTTAGCAAGGACGAGGACCATGTCTGTACTCATGATACTGTTCTGGGTGGGACAGCAGCCATTGACCAGCCTACCTCCTTGTTTACAGTCCAGGCCAGGGGAGAGGAGGTGGGCGTCTGCGGTCACACTACCTGTGAGAATTGACCTGGGACTTAAGCAGGGGTTATGGCCAGGGAGCACCCACAAAAAAGCCCATGAACTTCAGGCAGCATGATCTGACCTCGGCCCAAGGCAAACTCCTCAGCCTTCTCCCTCCCAGGACTGGCGTAAGCCATGGTGTGGGCACACTGCTGGAACTCGGCAGTGTGGTGGGGGTCCTCAGAAGGATGGTTCCTGTTGGTACATCCCACCCTGCAGGTGGGTCTGCTAAAAAGGGAAGCTCACCAGGAAGACACGTCAGGCATGTAATACTGACATGGACAGGTGGTCAGGATGCATCCAGCATGATAAAAGGAGGTCATGAGAGGCCATGAGGCCACACACAGGAGCAACAATTTGTGAAGGTGCAGGAGGCAGTGGTTTCAGGGGCAAATTATCCAATAAGCAAGGTAAGTGCAGTGCTTAGCTTGCTTACCAGATCCTCTGTAGTGAACAATTTCGCATGGGTCTGGTGTGGTGAAACCCATGTGAAATTGTTCACTACAGATTAGTAAGTAAGCACAAGTAAGCCTATGCTTACTTGTGCTTACTGGGTCATCTGCCCCTGCAAGAGACTGTAAATTTGAAAAGAGGCTTTGATTCTGTAAGAAGGTGCTGTGGGGTTGGGAGAGAGACCAATGCCAGCCATACATAGATGCAGAATCTTTGATGTGATGAAAAATGTGGAATTGTTCACTGCAGATGATCTGGTAAGCAAGGTGAGCACCGTGCTTACCTTGCCTATTGGCTAATCCGCCCCTGAGTGGTTTGTCACTATACTGGCCTCCCGCCTTCCAAGGTCAGTGAAGCCTGGTTTCTGGTGAGCTCTTTCTTGGCTGAGTGAGCCCAAGTGTGGGAGTGAGGAGAGTGAGAGCCTCTGGCTGGAGGGGACTAGACTGTCCTGTGTGAGGAATGGGGGGTAGAGACCAAGGTATGTATGGAGGGACAGGCCTGGGGGTGACTCTGGCCTCTGCCTGGGGCAGGAAACCAAGAGAAACAGACCTCTATTGCCTCCGCCCAGGGAGGCCATGGAAAGAGGAGATGTGTGTAGGGAATGGGAGCAACACTGATAAAACCACAGCCCACACAGTGGGAGACTTGACTTTTCTCCAGCCCCCCATGAAATCTTCATCAAAACCCTCATTGCACCCTTATGATTGTGGCTTTGATTGTCTTTTTGGTAAATAGAAAAAAGTATGGCATTGAACTTCTTTTTCTTCCAATCTCTTTTTAATTGGTGCATTTAGACCATTTACATTTAGTGTAATTATCAATACCCAAAACAAAAAACCCACTGCCGTCGAGTCAATTCCGACTCATAGCAACCCTATAGGACAGAATAGAACTGCTCCGTGGAGTTTCCAAGGAGCGCCTGGTGGATTTGAACTGCCAACCTCTTGGTTAACAGCCATAGCACTTAACCACTATGCCACCAGGGTTTCCAATTATCAATACAAAAAAAAAAAAAATCAATACAGTTGGGTTTAAATCTGTTGTCTTCATATTTGTTTTCTATATTTCCTTGTTTTTATTTTTTTATGATTTTATTTTATCTCCACTGTTGATTATTAGTTATACTTCTTTGTTTTACTTTGCTAGTGATTTCTCTAGGTTTATAACACATATTTAATTTATGGACTATCTTCAAGTACAATGTAAAAACCTTACAAAAGTATACATTGATTTCCCTCCTTCTAGCTTTTAGGCTATTGTTGTCATATGCTTCAGTTTTATATACATGTATATATATACTTTCACCAAATATATAATAAAATATTATATAAAATACTGTTTTATAAAATATTTAACATATAAAATTACATGTAAAATAATATATATATAATTTTATTGTGTTTTCGGTGAAAGTATACACATCAAAACAGGTTCCCGTTCAACACGTCCTACACGTAACGTTCAGTGACACGGGCTGCATTCTTCAGTGTGTGTCGGCATTCTCATTGTTTCCGTTCTAGTTGTTCCACTCCCATTAATTTAGTCTCATTTCCTCCAAGCTTCTCATCTGTGCTTTAGAGTAACTGTTGTCCATTTGGTCTCATATGGACAGTTCTCAGGGATGAAATTCTTTACTTTTTGAGCTAACCTGCTATCCAGTTAAAAGACGCTTTCAGGGGATACTTTCTGTTCAAGGTTTAAAGAGTCACTCAGGGCAGTTGTCTTGGGGATTCCTCCAGACTCAGTGGATTTTATGCTTTACTTTTACGTAGAGTCCCCGGGTGGTGCAACTAACTGAAAGGTTGCTGGTTCGAACCTACCCACAGGGGCCTCGCAAGAAAGGTCTGGCGATCTGCTTCTGAAAGGTCACAACCATGAAAACCCTAGGGAGCGGTTCTCCTCTGTGTGCAATAGGGTCACCGTGAGTGTGAGCAAGGGACCGGAAGGGCACCTGACTGAGGTGTGTGGGCAAGGGGAGGGGGCAGGAGGGAAGGAAAGGAGCCAGTGGAGAGGGAGAGGCCCGGTCAGAGGGCAGAGGGCACAGGATGCGGGGAGGCAGGCAGAGGGAGGCAGCTGGGGAGGGCCGGGCCTGGGTCCTCCAACAGCAGGTGAATGTTTTCCCACTCCCTGGGAACCCCTCCCTCGCCCCCCTCTCAGATTTGGGAGCTGAATTCAGCTTGGATGCCTCTCCTCCAGGAAGTCTGCGGCTTCCCCTCATCAGGGCAGCACCACCCTAGCCCCCACTTTGCAGGGAACAGTTGAACTCCCTCTGTGCTCCTGTGCTGTTCCCCGAGGCCCGTCCGGCCCAGCCCAGCGCACCACACCTCGCCTCCTGAGCCGGACCCCCGCCCTGCTGTCCACACACTGCCCCAGCAGGACACAGCCCCCAGTTGTGGTTGGGGGGACTCCTAATTACCCAGAACAGCTAGGAAGGGCCAGGAAGTCGCTGGCTTTCCTACGTTTTACAAACAAGCTTGTAAAATGCCTCAGGGGCTTATTGTTTGATTTTCGCAAAGAAATTAAAGCAGCCAGCCAGACGTGCCCCGTTTGATCTGAGGTTGAAGAATGTGGGACTGGTGGACAGAGCCGAAGGTGCTTCCTCCTCTCCCGGGGCCTTAGGAGGCGTGGGCCTCTGGCTCCCCCAGCCCCCAGTTTGCCAGTTAGAGCAGCCCTCCACCTCAGCCCTCAGGCCAGCAGGGGTGGCACCAGCGGCAGCAGCTCCTGGACTCGGGGGGGGACCAGCACTACCATACCACACGCTACCCTGAAAGTACTCTCTTTCCGCTTCTTCCTGGTTTGATCCCAGTGGAAATGCCACCAGCCACCAGCGTGGCTTCCGTGCTTCCTCTTGAGCCAGGTGTGGCAGCTCTGCCCGCTGAGTGGAGGGTCCCCTGCCTGATGATGACCAGAGGGTCCCCTGCCTGGCTACATGCCCCACCCCGAGGATCACGGATGGCCCAGCAGTCTCCTCCTCACCCGAGACGCCGAGGGCCTCCTTGGAGCTCACAGTGTCTCTGCAGATTCCTGTGACCTAGGCCTCATGGTTCCCAGGGGAGCGGCCAGGCAGCTGACCAAAGACACCCACCGAGCCTCAGCTCGGGTCGTGAGGCCACTTCAGCATGTGATGGAGCGTGGAGGGCCCTCGTGCCCTTGGCCCACTGGGCACAGGACTGGCTCCATACCCCTTCACCCTCAGCTTCAGTCCCTGCATACCTTAGGGCCCCGGGCCTTGGGGCTGGGCTGGCCGCAGGGCCTCACGCCAGCTGGTTTTAGCCCTGGAGCCAGTCAGGCTCCTGAGAAGCCAGTTTCCCAGCAGGGCTGGGGGGAGCCCACTTCCGTGGATGGAGAAGGGGTTTTAACCTCTGTCGAAGTGCTAGTGTAGGTCCAAGAGGGCGTGGTGGTTCAGTGGTAGAATTCTCACCTTCCGTGGGTAAACCCAAGTTTGATTCCCGGCCGAGCCACGTCCTGCGCAGCCAGCACCTGTCACTAGAGGTTTGCATGTTGCTGTGACACAAGCATGTTTCAGTGAAGCTTCCAGACTGAGACAGACTAGGAAGAAAGGCCTGGCGGTCTGCAGAAAATCAACCAACGAAAACCCAGTGGAGCACAGTGGTCCGATCCGCAGCCGATCCTGGGGATGGGGAAGGACTGGCAGTATTTCCTTTCATTGTGCATGGGGTCACCTTGAGTCAGGGCCACTTGACGGCAGCTAACAACAATATTGTAAGTTGAAAACACAGTTATATAATTGACGTTTTACGGGATGTAGAATGTGCCCTGTCTGAAGGGGAGGGACCCACTGCAGCTCCGACAGAGGCTGCCTGATGGCTCCCCACCCCACTCCCCGCTCCCTGTCCTGGGTCAGCTGGCCCCAGTGCTTCCTCGGCCTGGCCCACTACCCCCAGCCCCACCCCATCTGGAGAAGAGAAGTCCCTGGAGGTTCCTGCCCGGGTAAGGTGCCAGTGCCCGTTGGCTCCCGCTGCCTGCCGGCCCCCTGTGGTCCTGGCCCGGCCCTGCCCTGGCAGGGGAACAGGGCTGGCTTGTTCTGCTCCTTCCTGGGGCCCCGCCCCCATAGGGGAGGAGGGCAGAAAGGAAAGCTGGGGCAGCGGAGCGCAGGGGCCAGGCCCCGGGCCTCCACCCACAGACACCTGAGGGCTGGCCGCTCACTTCAAAGGCAGGAAGGAAAACCCTGCAGGAAACAGCGGCTACGGAAGAGACTGTGCGGAGCTGAGCGGGGCGGAGCGCACTGCAGATGTGTGACTTTCTCCCCTTAACTGGTCTTTTCAAAACACATCCAGAAAAGGGTCAGCAGGGAGTGCCTGGTGGTGCACAGCGTTAAGCGCTCGAGTACTAGCCAAAAGGCTGGTGGTTCGAACCACTCGGAGGCTCCTAGGAAAAAAGGCCTGATGACCTGCTTCCAAAGGTCACCACCTTGAAAACCCTGTGGAGCAGGTCTGGTCTGCACACATGGGGCTGCCATGCATCCGAATCGACTGGACAGTAACTAACAGCAACAGCCGTAACCAAAGACCGCAAGTGGGCGGTTTTAAAGAACAGGAAGGGCCTGCAAAGTGACGGACAGTCCGAGGACAAACGCAGTGCAAACCCCCATAGACCTGTACCCGCCTGAGACCCTCCGTGGCGGCACCTTGCTCCCTCCTACCTGGGTGGCAGTCACTGTCTGCTCGCCACACCACACTGTCCGGGTAGCATGGTCATTTCCATAGAAGCACACTGCACCGCGCTCTGGTGTATCTGCCCTCTGTCCCTCGTTGTCTCTAGGTTCGGCCATGCCCCAGTGGCACCATCTGCTCATTGTCGCTGACGTAGAAGGCTCCTTGTGTGAAGGACTGCAGGCTGTTTGCCTGTCTCAGTGTGGTGGGCATTTGGGCTCTTCCTAGTTCCACACTGTGACTATGGCTGTGGATATTAATAGCAGTACTATTCATGAACTTTCTTGAACATGTGTCCCAGTGCATGGAAGGGCCCATCTGTGTAGAGGACACCCCAGGGGGGAGCTGCTGGGTCACGGGGTGCACCTCTCTTCAGCTCTATTAGATATAGGAGAAGGACAGTGTTCCCACTGAGCAACACCTGGCCAACTCTCTGGCCATTATGGCAGGTGTGTTGTTGTTGCTGTTAACTGCTGTCAAGTCAGCTCCAACTCATGGGGACCCCACGTACAATGGAACAAAATGTTGCCTGGTCCTGTGCCATCTTCATGATTGTTGGTATGCTGAAGTTGTGGCCACTGAGTATTTTAAGTGCCTCCTGATCTAGGGGGCTCACCTTCCAGCACTGTGTTGGACAGTGTTCTGTTGTGATCCATAGGATTTTCACTGGCTGACTTGTGGAAGTCGATCACCAGGCCTCTCTTCCCAGTCTTAGTCTGGAAGCTCCACCGAAACATGTCCACCATCAGTGACCCTACTGGTATGTGAAATACCGGCAGAGGAACTTTCAAGATCACAGCAACATGCACGCTACAACAGTATGACGCACTGACAGATGGGTGGAGGTGTGTAGTGAGATCTTAACATGGTTTTAATTTCATGATAAATGGAGAAATACTGAAGTTGTCAAAGGTTTCATTTAGCTTGGACCCACAATCAACATCCATGGAAACAGCAGTCAAGAAATGAAACAACGTATTGCACTGGGCAAATCTGCTGCAAAAAAAAAAAAAAACAAAACACCAAACCAAACCCAGTGTGGCCGAGTTGATTGCGACTCATAGCAAACCTATAGGACAGAGCAGAACTGCCCCGTGGAGTTTCCAACAAGCGCCTGGCGGATTCGAACTGCCGACCCTTTGGTTAGCAGCCATAGCACTTAACTGCTGTGCCACCAGGGTTTCTGTGCTGCAAAAGACCTCTTTAAAGTGTTAAAAAGCAAACATTGTCACTTTGAGGACTAGGCTGTGCCCTACCTAAGCCATGGTGTTTTCGTTTGCCTCATACGCGTGCAAAAGCTGGACGATGAATAAGGAAGACCGCAGAATCGATCCCTTTGAATTACGGTGTTGGTGAAGAATATTGAATACACCATGGACTGCCAGAAGAATGAACAAATCTGTCTTGGAAGAAGTACAGCCAGAATGCTCCTGGGAAGGAAGGGCGGCGAGACTTCATCTCACGTACTTTGGACATGTTATCTTCAGTCCCTACAGAAGGACATCGTGCTTGATAAAGCAGAGGGTCAGGTAAAAAGAGGAAGACCCTCAATGAGATGGACTGACACAGTGGCTGCAACAGTGGGTTCAAACACAGCAAAGATTGTGAAGATGGTGCAGGACCAGGCAGTTTTTTGTTCTGTTGTGGTGGGGTCACTATGAGTTGGAGCTGACTCGATGGCACCCAACAATTTTCTTTTGTATTGACAAAGCCAAGTACGTCCTGTATGTTCATCTGTTATTCCTCTTTTGTGAAGTGCCTATTACTCTCCTCTCTTCTCTGCTGAGTCAACTTTTCCTTGTGGATCTGCGGTGTGCTTTCTAAAGCCAGGTTACATGCACTACAGGTATCCTCTCCTGTCTGTGCCTTGTTTCACTCTTGCATGGTGTCTTTTGGTGAACAGAAGTTATTAATTTTTTTTTATGTTTTTCATTAAGTCTTTTTTATTAATAATTTTTATTGTGCTTTAAGTGAAAGTTTACAAATCAAGTCAGTCTCTCACATATAAACTTATATACACCTTACTACATACTCCCATTTACTCTCCCCCTAATGAGTCAGCCCACTCCCTCCTTCCAGTCTCTCCTTTCATGACCATTTTGCCAGTTTCTAACCCTCTCTACCCTCCTATCTTCCCTCCAGACAGGAGATGCCAACATAGTCTCAAGTGTCCACCTGATACAAGTAGCTCACTCCTCATCAGCATCTCTCTCCAGCCCATTGTCCAATCCAATCTGTGTCTGACAAGTAGGCTTCGGGAATGGTTCCTGTCCTGGGCCAACAGAAGGTTTGGGGACCATGACTGCTGGGGTTCTTCTAGTCTCAGTCAGACCATTAAGTCTGGTCTTTTTATGAGAATTTGGGGTCTGCATCCCACTGAACTCCTGCTCCCTCAGGGGTTCTCTGTTGTGCTCCCTCTCAGGGCAGTCATCGGTTGTGGCCGGGCACCATCTAGTTCTTCTGGTCTCAGGATGATGTAAGTCCCTGATTCATGTAGCCCTTTCTGTCTCTTGGGCTCATAATTACCTTGTGAGCTTGGTGTTCTTCATTCTCCGTTGATCCAGGTGGGTTGAGACTCATTGATGCGTCTTAGATGACCGCTTGCTAGCATTTAAGACCCCAGACACCACACTTTAAAGTGGGATGCAGAACGTTTTCAGAATAGATTTTATTTTGCTAATTGACTTAGATGTCCCCTGAAGCCATAGTCCCCAAACCCCTGCCCCTGCTTTGCTGACGTTCGAAGCATTCAGTTTATTCAGGAAACTGAATAGAAGTTATTAATTTTAATGTAGTACAATGTGTCAGTCTTTTCTCTTGTGGTTCGAAGTCTTTGTGCCTTATTAAAAAAAAAAAAAACCCTCCCCAAGACACTATTCCAAGAAACCAAAAGAGACCTACATAAGTAGAAACACATACCTTGCTCATGGATAGGAAGGCTTAACATTGTAAAAATGTCTATTCTACCAAAAGCCATCTATAAATACGATGCAATCCCAATCCAAATTGCAACGACATTTTTTAATGAGATGGAGAAACAAATCACCAACTTCATATGGAAGGGAAAGAGGCCCTGGATAAGTAAAGCATTACTGAAAAAGAAGAACAAAGTGGGAGGCCTCACGCTACCTGATTTTAGAACCTATTATACCGCCAGAGTAGTCAAAACAGCCTGGTATTGGTACAACAACAGATACATAGACCAATGGAACAGAATTGAAATTCCAGACATAAATCCATCCACATATGAGCAGCTGATATTTGACAAAGGCCCCAAAAGAGTTTAATGCAGAAAAGACAGTTTTTAACGAATGGTGCTGGCATAACTGGATATCCATCTGCAAAAAAAAGAAACAAGACCCATACCTCACACCATGTACAAAAACAAACTCAAAATGGATCAAAGACATAAAATCTAAATTGACTTATGTTCATGGAAGAAAAAATAATGACAAAGCTAGGAACCCTAATACATGGCATAAAAAAAAAAAAAACATTACTGATAATGCAGAAGAGAAACTAGATAACTGGGAACTCCTAAAAATCAAACACCTATGCTTATCCAAAGACTTCACCAAAAGAGTAAAAAGGTTACCAAGAGACTGGGAAAAAATTTTTAGCTATGACATTTCTGATCAGCATCTGAGCTCTAAAATCTACATGATACAGCAAAAACTCAACTGCAAAAAGGCAAATAACCCAATTAAAAAATGGGCAAAAGATATGAACAGGCACTTCACTAAAGAAGACATTCAGGCAGCTAACAGACACATGAGGAAATGCTCACGATCATTAGCCATTAGAGAAATGCAAATCAGAACTACCATGAGATTCCATCTCACTTCAACAAGGCTGGCATTAATTAAAAAAAAACACAAAATGATAAATGTTGGAGAGGTTGTGGAGAGACTGGAACACCTATACACTGCTGGTGGGGATGTAAAATGGTACAACCACTTTGGAAATCGAATAGGGGCTTCCTTCAAAAGGTAGAAATGGAACTACCGTATGATCTAGCAATCTCACTACTTGGAATATATCCTAGAGAAATAAGAGTCTTTACATGAACAGATATAGACTTGACGGCACTGGGTTTTTTTTTTTTTTTTTTTTTAATGCACACACATGTTCATTGCAGCACTGTTTACAGTAGCAAAAAGATGGAAGCAACCAAGGTGCCCATCAATGTATGAATGGATAAATAAATTATGGTACATTCACACAGTGGAATACTACTCATTGATAAAGAACAATGATGAATCCGTGAAACACTTCATAACATGGAGGAATCTGGAAGGCATTATGCTGAGTGAAATTAGTCAGTTGCAAAAGGACAAATATTGTATGAGACCACTATTGTAAGAACGTGAAAAATAGTTTAAACAGAGAAGAAAATATTCTTTGATGGTTACAAGAGGGGAGAGAGAGGGATTTTCACTAATTAGATAGTAGATAAGAACTATTTTAGGTGAAGGGAAAGACAACACACAATACAGAAGAGGTCAGCACAACTGGACTAAACCAAAAGCAAAGAAGTTTCCTGAATAAACTGAACTCTTCGAAGGCCAGCATAGCAGGGGAGGGGGCTTGGGGACCATGGTTTCAGGGGACATTTAAGTCAATTGGCATAAGATCTATTAAGAAAACATTCTGCATCCCACCTTGGAGAGTGCATCTGGGGTCTTAAATGCTACCAAGCTGCCATCTAAGATGCATCCACTGGTCTCAATGCACCTGGAGCAAAGGAGAATGAAGAACACCAAGAAAGACACAAGGTAATTATGAGCCCAAGAGATAGAAAGGGACACGTAAACCACAGACTACATCAGCCTGAGACCAGAAGAACCAGATGGTGCCTGGCTTTAACTGATGACTTCCCTGACAGGCAACACAACAGAGAACCCCTGAGGGAGCAGGAGAGCAGTGGGATGCAGACCTCAAATTCTCGTAAAAAGACCAGACTTAATGGTCTGACTGAGACTAGAAAGACCCCGGAGGTCATGGTCCCCAGACCTTCTGTTAGCCCAAGACAGGAACCATTCCCAAAGCCAACTCGTCAGACAGGGATTGGACTGGACAATGGGATAGAAAATGACACTGGTGAAGAGTGAGCTTCTTGGATCAAGTAGACACATGAGACTATGTGGGCAGCTCCCGTCTGGGGAAGAGATGAGAGGGCAGAGGGAGGTCAGAAGCTGGCCAAATGGACACAAAAACAGAGAGTGGAGGGAAGGAGTGTGCTATCTCATTAGAGGGAGGCCATCTAGGAATATATAGCAAGGTGTATGTAAGTTTTTGTATGAGAGACTGACTTGTAAATTTTCAGTTAAAGCACAATAAAAATTAAAAAATCAAACAAACAAAAACACCCTCCCAAGTCATGAGCATATTCTCCCATATTATCTTCCAGTGGCTTTATGGCTTTTTATACTTTGGTCCACATTTAGGTCTGCAGTACACCTGGAGCTGATTTTTGTGCCTGGTCTGAGGGGGGTCTTGTGCATCCCCCGTTTGAAGAAAAGTGAAGCCACAGCAGCAGGACTTGCTGACAAGGCCCTTTGCCCTGCTTTGCAGGGCTGCCTCAGTCGAAATCAGGGTTCACATAGGTCTGGGTCATTTCTGCACTCTGTTCTACTGATCTTACCTGGAGCCGATGCCGTAGGGATGATTACGGCATTGTAAGAAATCCTGGTATCTGTAGAGCAAGCCCTTCCATCTTGTTATTCTCAAGAGGGTATTGGCTATTCTTGGCTTGACATTTTCATATAAATTTTAGAATTGGCTATAATCAAGTGGTGGCAAAGTGGTTAAGTGCTATGGCTACTAACCAAAAGGTTGGTGGTTTGAATCCACCAGGTGCTCCTTGGAAACTCTATGGGACAGTTCTACCCTGTCCTATAAGGTCACTATGAGTCGGAATCGACTTGATGGCAATGGATTTGGTTGAGGGTTTTTTTTTTTTTTTTTTTTTTTAATAATCAAGTTACACACACACACATACCCCTCCTGGATTTTTATTGAGATTGTGTTGGCCGTGCAGATCAATGTGAGGGAAACTGATATCTTTGCAACACTGAGTCGTGAGTCCATGGACATGGTACAGGTCTGTATTTACTTAGGTTGTCTTTAACGTTTTCAGTAAGGTTTTATTCATTACAGAGAAGTCCTGCTCATCTTTTGTTACGCTGATATTTTTAGACTAATGTAAATGGCAGCTTTGCTTTCATTTTCTAACTTTTTACTACTGGCACGTAGAATTACAACTGACTTTTGCATTTTCTAATTTTGTATCTAATAACCTAACAAAATCTCTTAGAATTTGAGTAAGTTCTCTGCAGACTCTTTTGCATTTTCTACACGCGCACTCATATCATGTGCAACTAATGACACCTGTGTTTCTCCCTTTGTAATCATTTTATTTTTTGATTTTTTTCTTGCCTTACTATGCTATTAGGACTGCCCCGACGCATAATCTAATAGAAATGGTGTTATTGGGATCCTTCTCTTATTCCTGATATCCAACAGAGAGCACCCCATGTTTCACCATTAGATGTAATGTTTCCTCTTGTTGGTTTTGAACATAACTTTATTGGATTAAGACATCTCAATATTCTGTGAATTCTTATCAGGAATGGATAGTGAATTTGACTAAATGCCTTCCTTACACTATTAAGATGATTATATTATTTTCTCCTTTAATCTGTGTTGTGGGTTGAATGGTGTCCCCCCAAAATGTGTGTCAACTTGCCTAGGCCATGATTCCCAGTATTGTGTGGTTGTCCTCCATTTTGTGATCTGATGTAATTATCCAATGTGTTGTAAATCCTAACCTCTATGCTGTTAATGAGACAGGGTTAGAGGCAGTTATGTTAATGAGACAAGATACCATCTACAGGGTTAGGTTGTATCTTGAGTCAATCTCCTTTGAGAAATAAAAGAGAGAAGTGAACAGAGAGAAGAGGGACCTAATACCACCAAAAAAGAAGAGCCCGGAGTGGAGCATGTCCTTTGGACTGGGGTCCCTATGCTGAGAAACTCCTAGACCCAGGGGAAGATTAATTACAAGGACCTTCCCCCAGCACCGACAGAGATAGAAGGCCTTCCCCTGGAGCTGGTGCCCTGAATTTGGACTTCTTGCCTCCTGGACTGTGAGGGCATAAACTTTTGTTTTGTTGAGGCCATCCACTTGTAGTATTTCTGCTATAGCAGCACCAGATAACTAAGACAATCTGTTAAATTACTTGGTAATTTAAATAAATTGATTTAGTGGCACATCCCCCACGTGTCTGTCAGTTTGTCCTACTGTGGGGGCTTGTGTGTTTCTGTGATGCTGGAAGCTATGCCACCAGTATTCAGATACCAGCAGGGCCACCCATGGAGGACAGGTTTCAGCTGAGCTTCCAGACTAAGACAGACTAGGAAGAAGGACCCGGCAGTCTACTTCTGAAAAGCATTAGCCAGTGAAAACCTTACGAATAGCAGCAGAACATTGTCTGATATAGTGCTGGAAGATGAGCCCCCCAGGTTGGAAGGCACTCAAAAGATGACTGGGGAAGAGCTGCCTCTTCAAAGTAGAGTCGACCTTAATGACATGGTTGGAGTAAAGCTTTCGGGACCTTCATTTGCTGATGTGGCACAACTCAAAATGAGAAGAAACAGCTGCAAACATCCATTAATAATCGGAACCTGGAATGTACGACGTATGAATCTAGGAAAATTAGAAATCGTCAAAAATGAAATGGAATGCATAAACATCGATATTCTAGGCATTAGTGAACTGAAATGGACTGGTATTGGCTATTTTGAATTGGACAATCATATAGTCTACTATGCTGGGAATGACAACTTGAAGAGTAATGGCGTTGCATTCATTGTCAAAAAGAGCATTTCAAGATCTATCCTGAAGTACAATGCTGTCAGTGATAGGATAATATCCATATGCCTACAAGGAAGACCAGTTAATACCACTATTATTCAAATATACACACCAACCACTAGGGCCAAAGATAAAGAAAACTGAAGATTTTTATCAGCTGCTACAGTCTGAAATTGATCGAACATGCAATCAAGACGCATTGACAATTACTGGTGATTTTAATGCAAAAGTTGGAAACAAAGAAGAAGGATCAGTAGTTGGAAAATATGGCCTTGGTGACAGAAACAATGCTGGAGATCAAATGACAGAATTTTGCAAGACCAATGACTTCTTCACTGCAAATAACTTCTTTCACCAACATAAACAGTGACTACACACATGGACCTCGCCAGATGGAACACACAGAAATCAAATTGACTACATCTGTGGAAAAAGACAATGGAAAAGCTCAATATCATCAGTCAGAACAAGGCCAGGGGCCGACTGTGGAACAGACCATCAATTGCTCATATGCAAATTCAAGCTGAAACTGAAGAAAATCAGAGCAAATCCACGAGAGCCAAAATATGACCTTGAGTATATCCCATCTGAATTTGGAGACCATCCGAAGAACAGATTTGACGCATTGAACACTGGTAACCGAAGACCAGATGAGTTGTGGAATGACATCAAGGACATCATACGTGAAGAAAGCAAGAGGTCATTGAAAAGACAGGAAAGAAAGAAAAGACCAAGATGGATGTCAGAGGAGACTCTGAAAGTTGCTCTCGAATGTCGAGCAGCTAAAGCAAAAGGAAGAATTGATGAAGTAAAAGAACTGATGATTTCAAAGGGTGGCTCGAGAAGACAAAGTAAAGAATTATAATCACATATGCAAAGAGCTGGAAATGGAAAACCAAAAGGGAAGAACGCGCTCAGTGTTTCTCAAGCTGAAAGAGCTGAGGAAAAAATTCAAGCCTCGAGTTGCAATAGTGAAGGATTCTATGGGGAAAATATTAAACAACGCAGGAAGCATCAAAAGAAGATGGAAGGAATATACAGAGTCATTATACCAAAAAGAATTAGTCGATATTCAACCATTTCAAGAGGTGGCATATGATCAGGAACCAATGGTACTGAAGGAAGAAGTCCAAGCTGCTCTGAAGGCATGGGCGAAAAACAAGGCTCCAGGAATTGATGGAATATCAATTGAGATGTTTCAACAAACAGATGCAGCACTGGAGGTGCTCACTGTCTATGCCAAGAAATATGGAAGACAGCTTCCTGGCCAACTGACTGGAAGAGATCCATATTTATGCCTATTCCCAAGAAAGGTGATCCAACCGAATGTGGAAATTATAGAACAATATCATTAATATCACAAGCAATCAAAATTTTGCTGAAGATCATTCAAAAATGGCTGCAGCAGTATATCGACAGGGAACTGCCAGAGATTCAGGCCGGTTTCAGAAGAGGACATGGAACCAGGGATATCATTGCTGATGTCAGATGGATCCTGGCTGAAAGCAGAGAATACCAGAAGGATGTTTACCTGTGTTTTATTGATTATGCAAACGCATTTGACTGTGTGGATCATAACAAACTATGGATAACACTGCGAAGAATGGGAATTCCAGAACATTTAATTGTGCTCGTGAGGAACCTTTATATAGATCAAGAGGCAGCTGTTCGGACAGAACAAGGGGATACTGAATGGTTTAAAGTCACGAAAGGTGTGCATCAGGGTTGTATTCTTTCACCATACCTATTCAGTCTGTATGCTGAACAAATAATCTGAGAAGCTGGACTACATGAAGAAGGACGGGGCATCAGGATTGGAGGAAGACTCATTAACAACCTGCGTTATGCAGATGACACAACCTTGCTTGCTGAAAGTGAAGAGGACTTGAAGCACTTACTAATGAAGATCAAAGACCACAGCCTTCAGTATGGATTACACCTCAACATAAAGAAAACAAAAATCCTCACAACATCATGATAAACAGAGAAAAGATTGAAGTTGTCAAGGATTTGATTTTACTTGGATCCACAATCAACAGCCATGGAAATGGAAACAGCAGTCAAGAAATCATTGGGTAAATCTGCAGCAAAGGACCTCTTCAAAGTGTTGAAGAGCAAAGATGTCTCCCTGAAGACTAAGGTGCGCCTGACCCAAGCCATGGTATTTTCAATCTCATCATATGCATGTGAAAGCTGGACAATGAATAAGGAAGACTAAAGAAGAGTTGATGCCTTTGAATTGTGGTGTTGGTGAAGAATATTGGATATACCGTGGACTGCCAAAAGAACCAACAAATCTTTCTTAGAAGAAGTACAACCAGAATGCTCCTTAGAAGCAAGGACAACAGGACTGCATCTTACATACTTTGGACATGTTGTCCGGAGGGATCAGTCCCTGGAGAAGGACATCATGCTTGGCAGAGTACAGGGTCAGCGGAAAAGAGGAAGGCCCTCAACGAGGTGGATTGACACAGTGGCTGCAACAATGAGCTCAAGCATGACAACGATTGTAAGGATGGCTTAGGACAGGGCAGTGTTTCATTCTGTTGTGCATAGGGTCGCTATGAGTCGGAACCGACTCGACAGCATCTAACAACAATGTAAAGCCTAACTTGTATTCCTAACAAAAATCCAACTTGGCAATGATTAATTACTTTTTGTATTTATGTATTGCTGGATTGGGTTTGTTAATTATTTGTTGGCAACTTTTTAAATAAGCGAGGTTGGCCTGTAATTGTATATTTATGTACTATTCTCATTAAACTTTAGTATCAAGGTTATGCTGGCCTCCCAAAATGAATTCTTCTATCTAGAAGAATTTATATACGTCTGGAATTATTTCTTGAATGTTTAGTGGAACTCCTTTTAGTAGTGGACTAGAGTTTTCTTAGTGGAAAAAATTCAATTTCTGTAATGACTATGTAAAAAACTAGGTTTTCTATTTCTACTTTACATCAGTTTTGGTAAGTTTCATTTTTCTAGATAATTTTTCACTTTATCTAAAATGTCAAGATTATTGCCATAAAATTGTCAAGGTCTGGGATTTGATTGTATCCTCTTTACTATCTGATAAGTTAGCCTGTTACTGACTCATGGATGTTGGCAGAAGACAGGAGACTCCTGGGCCTGAGACAAGGGACTTACTCTTCAGGGCACAGCAGCCAGTGGTCCATCTTGTTTGTACTGATTTCCCTTCTTCCTCAAGTCCCATGGGGCGATGCAGAGGGGTCCAGGTGGATGCTACACTTACAGTGGGTTTACATCACAGCCAAGAAACACTAAGCTTGGGAGAACCCACATCTTCCATAGCAAATCTGCCCTTTGTCCCAGAGGGAGACATTGCTTTATCCCCCCAGGTTGATCACTGCAAACAGAACCCTAATGAATGGCGAAGCACAGACAGGGCCCTGTGTTCTTGGCAAAGATTGTTAATTATCCCCCCTCCTCCCTGCATGCAGCATCTCCCACTTTGATTGGGGCGTGTGAGCAAAGGGACAGCGGCGTTTTCACAGAATTTACAGAGGCGCATTATGCTGCCTTTTTCAGTTACTGATTATGCTGCCACGGGGGATGTGGCGAGCAGCGTACTCAACCAAGTGGCCCTGCCTTCATGCTCAAGGACCATGTCAGCCCAGCAAGAGTCCAGGTGGCTGAGGCAGAATTATGTTTGAGCCCTCAGGCCCCCTTGAAGGGTGTGCCAACTGGGCCAACCTGGGACACTGTGAGGGGAAGAGACACATACTGACAGGAATGGTCAAGGTGGATCCCGGGTTTTCAAAATTGTCTACGTACCCCCATAGGAGCCCTCACCCCTTCTGTCCAGGAGAGGTGAGCCCTTTCTGGGCACAGCCACGTTCAGTAAGCAGCCCACCTGACTGAGGTGTGTGGGCAGGGCAGGCAGGGAGGTGGTCAGACACGTTCCCAGGCTGTCCCAGGGCTGGACTATATGGAGAGTGTGGGATGCCCTCTACCTGTTGTTGAGTGGCCTTTGTGCAGAAGCCACACCGTCGTCTTGCTGTTGCCGTCTAGGGAGTTGGAAACACAACCTGGACTGGTCATAGTGGTCACAGCGGTATGGCTGGAGTTGGCTGATGAGACTGGACAGCAGCACCATAACCTGGAAAGGTGTCAGCCACGGTGGGACCCCACTGGTCACCCTGGGAAAGGTCACAGATCCTTCTGAGTGAGACAGGGAGGCTGACTTTCACCAGGAGGCGTGAACCAATGTGCAGCAGTGGGTCTGCGAGGCTTCACAGCACCACAGGTGCAATAGGGGGTCACGGAAGCAGTGGGTCTGGGCAGTGCGAAGCGACCTGATGTCCTTTGGGCTCAGCAGGGAGTGGCCCCAGAGGTGGTGTCTCCATGAGTGACCAGATTGCCCAGTCAGCAACCGCATTTTGTTTCCACACTTTCAGGCCTGAGGATGGATGTCTCCGTCCGCCAGGCTGTAACCTTCTGGGTGGGAGACCAGACAGCCCAACCAGTGGCAGGGAGACCTTCCGTGAAAGGCCAGGTGGTGAATGCATTTGGCTTTGTGGGCTATGTGGTCAGCTCTGCATGAATGAAGGGATCTTTATTTGCAGAACCAGGCCAGGGGTCAGCAAAGCACAGCTGTAGGCCAAATCTGGCTGTGGCCTGTTTTCGTGTGGCTTGTGAGCTAAGAATAGCTTTTATGTTTTTAAAGGATTATACAAACAAAGGTAAATATGCAACAGAGGCTATATGTGGCCCACAAGACCAAAATATTTACTGGCTGGCCCTTTACAGAAAAGGTCCTGAAGGTTCCTAGACTAGGCCATTTGCAACAACCCAGAAGTCAGTGAGACTCTGATGTGTCTGGTCCTGGGTGCTCTCTATAGGGAAGGTGGTGGCTTCAGTGCACCCGACGGGGGACAGCCCTTCTTCAGCCCGCTCCAGGGCTGTCCTGGGGCCGCCACCCAGTGCACACTCTCAGGGCGTTAGCTCAGGGAACCTCTGCCAGCCCAGGGTCCTCTTCAGGTGCTGGGGTGGGAGATAAGCTCCCCACAAATCACCGTGACTCTTGATGGCTGCGCTGTTGATACACCTAGGCCTGCTGGCCCTCCCCTTGTTAGCCATTAGGTGCGAGCTGACCCACCCCAAAGGGTGACAGGCTAGAGTCCCCAGGCCCCTGGGTCACACTCAGCCCAGGCCAGGGCCACCCCCTTTAGAGGCGTGTACCTGGGCCTGCACCAGCAGGTGGCACTGTGGGGCCAAGACAGAGCCTCGCGTGGTCAGCTCCAGCTCCAATTGCCTTTCTCCTCCTCCTGCCACTGTTTCTGCTGTGGGGGAGGTGGGTGGGGACATCTGCCGGTCCCTGGAAGGGGACTTCCCTGCCACCATGGGACGCAGGACAGGGCAGGCAGGCTGTGGCTTGCCAGGACAATCACACACTCAGCTGGGCGGGCCACGGGCCACGCTGGCTTCCTGTTCCCACTTCGAATGCCTCTCTTCCCAACCCATCTGTGCATTCGGGTGCAGGTTCCCCAGGATCCCTTTCCTAGGAGCGGAGCCCGCACACAAGCACACGGGGCCGAATGCACAGGGGGCAGCCCCAGGCACCGGGGTACCACGTCCTCCTGGGAGTGCAGGGGGTTGGGGACAGCAGGGACCTCTGCCTCTGGGCGTTTGGCTCCAGGTTGGTGCCTCTCCTCCCCCACCCCTCCTTGGGTCCACCTGCACCCAGAGCCCATTCTCCCTGCCCTGTACTCAGCACTGCGGCCACACTCACCGTCCCCTCCAGTCGGGGGGACAAAGCTGAGCACTCTGTCCTGCAGTCTGAGTCCCTTTCCTTCCCAAGGGTCATGGGGAAATTTGGGGTGCACAGGAGACCCTGGCTTGGCTCCAGTAAGCTAGGCTTGGCGTTTACTTGGGGCCACGCACCCAGACATGCACCCAGCTCAACCAGGCAGACCTCGAATGGCTCCCCACACCCCCACCCTCCCTGTGGGGAAGCATTCCCACTAGGGTCCTGGGGAGTCTTCTCATTACCCCTAACCCAGCCTGCACAGGTCCCTGTCTTTACCAATCCAGAAGGCCTTGGCTCTGTCCTGCTAACATCCCTTCTGCCTTTATTTCTTCCTAAGCCAATTTCAGTAACTTGCATTGTTTTAGAAAATTCTTCAGGTAATCTAAAATTTCAAATGCATCATTAGTGTAAAGGTGTTTATAAGATCCTCTTACTATCCTTTATGATCCCCATGCGTCTGTCAGTTTGTCCCACCGTGGGGCTTGCATGTCGTTGTGCTGCTGGAGGCTATGCCGCCAGTATTTCATATACCACTAGGGTCACCCATGGTTGACTGGTTTCAGCTGAGCTTCCAGACTAAGACAGACTAGGAAGAAGGACCTGGCAGTCTACTTCTGAAAAAAATTAGCCAGTGAAAACCTTATGAACACCAGCGGAACACTGATACAGTGCTGGAAGAATGAACTTCTCAGGTTGGAAGGCACTCGAAATATGACTGGGGAAGAGCGGCCTCCTCAAAGTAGAGTAGACCTTAATGACATGGATGGTGTCAAGCTTTTGAGGTGTTCATTTGCTGATGTGGGACTACTTAAAATGAGAAGAAAAGGCTGCAAACTTCGTTAATAATTGGAATGTGGAATGTACAAAGTATGAATCTAGGAAAATTAGAAATCATCAAAAATGAAATGGAACACATAAACATTGATATCCTAGACATTAATGAGCTGAAATTGACTGGTATTGGCCATTTTAAATCAGACAATCATATGGTGTACTATGCCAGGAATGACAAATTGAAGAGGAATGGCATTGCGTTCATTGTCAAAAAGAACATTTCAAGATCCATCTTGAAGTACAATGCTGTCAGTAATAGGATAATATCCATACGCCTACAAGGAAGACCAGTTAATACGACTATTATTCAGATTTACACACCAACCACAAAGGCCAAAGATGAAGAAATTGAAGATTTTTATCAGCTGCTGCAGTCTGAAATTGATCGAACATGCAATCAAGATAATTACTGGTGATTGGAATGCGAAAGTTGCAAACAAGGAAGAGTTGAAAATATAGCCCTGGTGATTGAAATGATGCTGGACATTGCATGATAGAATTTTGCAAGGCCAATGACTTCATTGCAAATACCTTTTCAGCAACATAAACAGTTATTGTACACATGGACCTCGCCAGATGGAATATACAGGAATCAAATCTACTACATCTGTGAAAAGAGACGATGGAGAAGCTCAATATTATCAGTCAGAACAAGGCCAGGGGCCAACTGTGGATCAGACCATCAACTGTTCATATGCAAGTTCCAGTTGAAACTGAAGAAAATTAGAACAAGTCCACAAGAGCCAAAGTACAACCTTGAGTGTATCCCACCTGAATTTAGAAACCATCTCAATAATAGATTCGGTGCATTGAACACTAATGACTGAAGACCAGACGAGTTGTGGAATGACATCAAGGAGATCATACATGAAGAAAGCAAAAGGTCTTTAAAAAGACAGGAAAGAAAGACCAAAATGGATGTCAGAAGAGACTCTGAAACCTGCTCTTGAATGTTAAATAGCTAAAGCAAATGGAAGAAATGATGAAATAAAAGAGCTGAACAGAAGACTAAGGGCAGCTCAAGAAGAAAAAGTAAAGTATTATAATGACATGTGCAAAGACCTGGAGTTAGCAAACCAAAAGGGAAGAACACGGTCTTCATTTCTCAAGCTGAAAAAACTGAAGAAAAAATTCAAGCCTCACCTTGCAATATGGAAGGATTCTACAGGGAAAATGTTAAAGATGCAGGAAGCATCAAAAGAAGATGGAAGGAATACACAAAGTCACTGTACCAAAAAGAATCTGTCAGTGTTCAGCCATTTCAGGAGGTAGCATATGATCAAGAACCAATAGTACTGTAGGAAGAAGTCCAAGCTGCACTGAAGGCACTGGCAAAAAACAAGACTTTGAGAATTGACAGAATACCACGTGAGATATTTCAACAAACAGATGCAATGCTGGAAGTGCTCACTCATCTATGTCAAGAAATTTGGAAGACAGCTTACCTGGTCAACCAAATGAAAGAAATCCATATTTGTGTCCATTCCAAAGAAACGGAATGCAGAAATTTTCAAACAATATCATTAATATCACACACAAGTAAAATTTTGCTGAAGATCATTCAAAAGTGGTTGCAGCAGTATGTCAAAAAGGAACTGCCAGAAATTCAAGGCATATTTTCAGAAGAGGACTTGGAATAAGGGATATCATTGCCGATGTCAGACGGATCTTGGCTGAAAGCAGAGACTACCAGAAAGATGTTTACCCATGTTTTATTGACTATGCAAAGGCATTTGACTCTGTGTTGTCATTAGGTGCTGTCTAGTTGCTTCCAACTCATAGTGAACCTATGTACAACAGTACAAAACGCTGCCCATTCCTGCGCTATCCTCACAATTGTTATGCTTGAGCCCATTGTTGCAGCCACTGTGTCAGTCAGTCTATCTTGTTGAGCGTCTTCCTCTTTTTCACTGGCCCTCTGCTTTACCAAGCATGATGTCCTTCTCCAGGGACTGATCCCTCCTGATAACATGTCCAAAGTATGTGAGACATAGTCTTGCCATCTTTGCTTCTAAGGAGCATCCTGGTTGTACTTCTTCCAAGACAGATTTGTTTGTTCTTCTGGTAGTCCATGGTATATTCAATATCCTTCGCCAACACCACAATTCAAAGGAGTCAATTCCTCTTTGGTCTTCCTTATTCACTGTCCAGTTTTCACATGCATACAAGGGAATACTACATGGTTTAAAATCAGGAAAGGTGTGTGTCAGAGTTGTATCCTTTCACCATACTTATTCAGTCTGTATGCTAAGCAAATAATCTGAGGACCTGGACTTTATGAAGAAGAGCAGGGCATCAAGATTGGAGGAAGACTCATTAACAATCTGCGTTATGCAGATGACACAACCTTGCTTGCTGACAGTGAAGAGAACTGGACGCATTTATTGATGAAGATCAAAGAATACAGCCTTCAATGTGGATTACACCTCAACCTAAAACAAAAATCCTCACAACTGGACCAATAAACAATGTCATGATAAACAGAGGAAATTTTGAAGTTGTCAAGGATTTCATTTTACTTGGATCCACATTCAACACCCATGGAAGCAGCCGTCAAGAAATTAAAAGGCATATTGCATTACACAAATCTGCTGCAAAAGACCTCTTTAAAGAGTTTAAAAAAACAAAGATGCCACTTTAAGGACTAAGGTGCACCTGACCCCAAGCCATGGTCTTTTCAATTGCCTCACATGCATGCAAAAGCTAGACAATAAATAAGAAAGACTGAAGAAGAACTGATGCCTTTGAATTATGGTGTTGGCAAAGAATGTCGAATATACCATGGACTGCTAGAAGGACAAACAAATCTGTCTTGGAAGAAGTATAGCCAGAATTCTTAGAAACAAGGATGGTGAGGTTTTGTCTCACCTACTTTGGGCATGTTTTCAGGAGGGTCCAGTCCCTGCAGAAGGACATCATGTTTGGTAAAGTAGAGGGTCAGTGAAAAAGAGGAAGACCCTCAATGAGATGGACTGACACAGTGGCTGCAACAGTGGGCTCAAACATAGCAATGATTGTGAGGAAGGTGCAGGACCAGGCGCTGTTTCGTTCTCTTGCATTTAGGGTTGCTGTGAGTCAGAACCAAGTCAGTGGCACCTAACAACAACAACAATGACTAATGATGTTGAGCATCATATTCTTGTTGGCTTTGTATATCTTCTTTAGAGAAATGTCTATTCTTTGTCCACTTCTTAATTGGGTTGTTCGTCTATTTTGTTGTTGAGTTGTAAGAGTTCTTTATATATTCTGGATATTAAACCCTTATCAGATATATGATAAGCAATTATTTTCTCCCTTTCTGTGGGTTGTCTTTTTACTCTCTCAATAGTGTCTTTTGATGCACAGGAGTTTTTATTTTAATAAAGTACAATTTGTCAGTGTTTTTTGTTTGTTTCTTGTACTTCTGGCATCATATCTAAGAAATCATTGTCGAATTTAAGATTATAAAGATTCACCCCTATGTTTTCTTCTAAGCGTTTTATGGTTTTAGCTCATACATTAGGTCTTTGTTCCATTTTTAATTAATTTTTGTATATGGTGTTAGGTAGGGGGACAAATTCCTTCTTTTGCATGTGGAGATCTATTTGTCCCTGCACCATTTTTGAAGAGAGTGTTGTTTCCGTATTGAACAGACCCGGCTCCCTTGTCTGTCATAGATTGGTCATAGAAATATGGTTTATTTCTGTACTCTCAATTCTTTTGGTCTTTATGTCTGTCCGTATGCCAGTACCCCACTGTCTTAATCACTATAATTTGTAATGTTGTTGTTGTTGTTAGATGCCGTTGAGTCGGTTCCAACTCATAGCAACCCTATGCACAACAGAACGAAACACTGCCCAGTCCTGCGCCATCCTTACAATCGTTGTTATGCTTGAGCTCGTTGTTGCAGCCACTGTGTCAATCCACCTCATTGAGGGTCTTCCTCTTTTCTGCTGACCCCTGTACTCTGCCAAGCATGATATCCTTCTCCAGGGACTGATCCCTCCTGACAACATGTCCAAAGTATGTAAGATGCAGTCTCGCCATCCTTGCTTCTAAGGAGCATTCTGGTTGTACTTCTTCTAAGACAGATTTGTTTGTTCTTTTGGCAGTCCATGGTATATTCAATATTCTTCACCAACACTACAATTCAAAGGTGTCAACTATTCTTTGGTCTTCCTTATTCATTGTCCAGCTTTCACATGCATATGATGTGATTGAAAATACCATGGCTTCGGTCAGGCGCACCTTAGTCTTCAGGGTGACATCTTTGCTCTTCAACACTTTGAAAAGGTCCTTTGCAGCAGATTTGCCCAATGCAAGGCATCTTTTGATTTCTTGACTGCTGCTTCCATGACTGTTGATGGTGGATCCAAGTAAAATCAAATCCTTGACAACTTCAATCTTTTCACCATTTATCATGATGTTGCTCGTCGGTCCAGTTGTGAGGATTTTTGTTTTCTTTATGTTGAGGTGTAATCCATACTGAAGGCTGTGGTCTTTGATCTTCATTAGTTTAAGTGCTTCAAGTCCTCTTCACTTTCAGCAAGCAAGGTTGTGTCATCTGCATAACGCAGGTTGTTAATGAGTCTTCCTCCAATCTTGATGCCCTGTTCTTCTTCATATAGTCCAGCTTCTCGTATTATTTGTTCAGCATACAGATTAAATAGGTATGGTGAAAGACTACAACCCTGACGCACACCTTTCCTGACTTTAAACCAATCAGTATTCCCTTGTTCTGTCCGAACAACTGCCTCTTGATCTATGTAAAGGTTCCTCATGAGCACAATTAAGTGTTCTGGAATTCCCATTCTTTGCAGTGTTATCCAGTTTGTTATGATCCACACAGTCAAATGCATTTGCATAATCAATAAAACACAGGTAAACATCTGTGTTTCCTAGATTCATACTTCATACATTCTAGGTTCCGATTATTAATGGATGTTTGCAGCTGTTTCTTCTCATTTTGAGTCATGCCACATCAGCAAATGAAGGTCCCAAAAGCTTTACTCCATCCACATCATTAAGGTTGACTCTACTTTGAGGAGGCAGCTCTTCCCCAGTCATCTTTCGAGTGCCTTCCAACCTAGGGGGCTCATCTTTCAGCACTGTATCAGACAATGTTCCGCTGCTATTCATAAGGTTTTCACTGGCTGATGCTTTTCAGAAGTAGACTGCCGGATCCTTCTTCCTAGTCTGTCTTAGTCTGGAAGCTTAGCCGAAACCTGTCCTCCATGAGTGACCCTGCTGGTATCTGAAAACTGGTGGCATAGCTTCCAGCATCGCAGCAACACATAACGTGTAATAAGTTTTGAAATCAGGTAGTGTGAGCTTTCCACTCCCCCCCACCAAGATTGTTTTTTGGCTATTTTGGGCTCTTTGCAATTACATATAAATTTTAGAATCAGCTTCTCTATTTTTGAAGGAAAAAAAAAGGCCATTGGGATTTTGGTATGGGATTGTATTGAATGTGTAGATCAATTTGGGGCACGTTGGCATTTTAACAATCGTAAGTCTTCCAGTCCATGAAAATGGGATTCCCTTCCATTTATTTAGGCCTTCTCTAATTTCCTTCAACAATGTTAGGAATTTTCAATGTGCAAGTCTTGCGCCTACTTGGTTATTTATTCCTAAGTATTCTTTTTGACGCTATGTCAATGAATGGTTTCTTCATTTCATTTTCAGGTTGTTCATTGCTAATGTATAGAAATACAACTAACTTTTTTGTGTTGACCTTGTATCCTGCAATATTGCTGAACTCATTTGTTTGCTCTGTGTGTGTGTGTGTGTGCGCATGTGTGCATGTGTGTTCCTGGGGACTTTCTATACGATCATGTCATCAGTGAATGGAGAGAGTTTTCCTTCTTCCTTTCCAGTGTGGATGCCTTTTCTTTCATCTTTCTTGCTGAATTTCTCTGGCTAGAGTTCCCAGTGGTGAAAGTAGATATCCTGGCCCTGTTCCTGATTCTAGAAGGAACGTTTTCAGTCTTTCTCCATTGAGTACGATGCTAGCTGTGGATTTTTCATAGATGACTTTATCAGGTCGATGAAACCTCCTTCTATCCTAATTTGTTATGTGTTTTCATCATGAAAGGATGTGCTTTTTCTGCACCAATTGTGACCATCATACAAGGTTTTTTCCCCTACGTTCTATTAATGTGTACTGCACTTACTGATTTTCATATGTAGAACTACCCTTGCATTGCTGGGGTGAATCCCCCTTTGTTATGGTGTACAATCCTTTTATATACTGTCAGACTTGGTTTGCTAATATTTGGTTGAGGATTTTTGCATATATTCATAACAGATATTACTTTGTAGTTTTCTTCTCTTGTGACGTCTTTGCCTGGCTTTGGTGTCAGGGTGATGAATGCTCGCCTCATAGAATGAGTTAGGAAGTGTTCCCTCCTCTTCTATTGTTTGGAATCATCTGAGGAAGATTAATGCTAATTCTTCTTTAAATATTTGTAAGAATTCCCTAGTGAAGCCATCTGGTCCTGCGCTTTTCTTTGTTGGAAGTTTTTCAATTACGGGTTTAATCTCTACTTCTGACACGTCTATTCAGATTTTCTATTTCTTTTAGTGTTAGTGTTGGTAGTTTGTGTATTTCTAGGAATTCCCCTTTTATCTTATTGTTGTTGTTCAATATTGTTGAGTTGATTTTGATTCGTAGTGACCCCATGTGACAGAGTAGAACTGCCCCATTGGATTTTCTAGGCTGTAATCTTTAGGGAAGCAGACTGCTGGGTCTTTGTCCTGTGGAGCTGATGGTGGGTTTGAAACCAAACAACCGTTCAGTTAGCAGCCGAGCACGTCACTGTCGCACCTCCAGGGCTGCTTCTTTTCCTTTCATTTAGGTTATCTAATTTTTTAATATGTTGGCATTCAATTGTTCACAGTATTTTCTTACAGTCCTTTTTGTTTCTGTTTTTTTAAGATCATAGTAATGTCCCCACTCTTGATTCTGATTTTAGTAATTTGAATCTTCTTTCTTTTTTCTTGGTCAGTCTAACTAAAGGTTTGTCTGTTGTGTTGATCTTTTCAAATAACCAGCTGTTAATTTTGTTGATGGTCTCTATTGTTTTTCTATTCTCTATTACGATTATCTCTGCTTTAATCTTTATTATTTCCTTGTTTCTGCTTGCTGTGAATTCAGTTTGCTCTTCTTTTTCTAGTCACTTCAGGTAAAAAGTTTGTTTATTGGTTTACTTCTTTTATAATGTAAGCATTTACAGCTATAAATTTTCTTCTGAGTACTGCTTTTGCTGTGTCTCATTAGTTTTGGTATGTTCTATTTTTGTTTTCATTCATTTAAAAGTGTTTCCTAATCTCCTTTTTGACTTCTTCTTTGACCCGTTAGTTGTTTAATTCCCACACGTTTGTTCATTTTCCTGTTTTCCTTCTGTTACTGCTTTGTAATAGCATTCCACTGTGATCAGAGAAGATACTTTGTATGATTTCAATCTTTTTTGTTTTTTTTTTTTTTTGGTTGTTAATAGAAGGGCTTTCCTGCTTCAGGAAGCATATTTCATTGTACACAATACAATCCAGGTACTATTTAAACATCATCACATACGTTATATGTTCTTATGCTTTTTCTGTGTAAGTTTTTCTTTACATTCATGATACTTAATGCTATTTGATTGTGAGTTTAGTATTACATGGGTGTATCGTGAGGTTGTCTCTGAGGTCATCAAACACACCCAGACACTAAAGCAGCAATGCTTCACCTTGAACAGGTAACGAGCCACATGGCCACAGAGTAGGGAGGGAGTGCGACCCTGTAACACCATGTGTGGTAACGTCTGCAGCGAGATGCTGTGTCACCGTGACTCAGCATCACCCACATACTGATTCCGTAGCCAAGGGAGCACATAGGAGATCAAAGCTGGTGAACACCCGGGAGAGCATGCTGGTCTGTCAGATCGCCATTAGTTCCAGGCACTGCACCTGTGTTCTGAATGGTGCATCTTTCTCGTTTCCCTTTATCTTTGGCTACAGCCCAGGAAAGCAGGCTGGATCTGGACAATTTATTTTCTCACCCTTGCTGAGGAGAGGGAGAGCAGCAGAACGCTCACACTTCTACTTTTTCTGTGCTGCAGTGGGTGTGTTGGCCATTGCTGGGTGCCTTTCAATGAAGGGCAGTGGCATGGTGACCAGATGTCAGGAACCTCCATGTGGCTAATACCACTATTCTACTGTTAGGCTGTGTGACCTGGGCACGTGACAGATGCACCAGCTATTCCATGCTTACATCAAAAAGGCAGACATGACTAGTTTTTCAATGAAGAAACTGATGAGTTGTACTAGTCTGTTGACTGAGCGCTCGTCATAGATTTTTTTTTTAATTTTTATTGTGCTTTAAATGAAAGTTTACAAATCAAGTCAGTCTCTCACACAAAAACTTATATACACTTTGCTATATACTCCCAATTGCTTTCCCCCTAATGAGACAGCCCATTCCCTCCCTCCACTCTCTCTTTTCATGTCTATTTCACCAGCTTCTAACCCCCTCCACCCTCTCATCTCCCCTCCAGGCAGGAGACGCCAACATAGTCTCTAGTGTCCACCTGATCCAAGAAGCTCACTCCTCACCAGCATCCCTCTCCAATCCATGGTCCAGTCCAATCCCTGTCTGAAGAGTTGGCTTTGGGAATGGTTCCTGTTCTGGGCCAACAGAAGGTCTGGGGGCCATGAACACGGGGGTCCTTCTAGTCTCAGTCAGACCATTAAGTCTGGTCTTTTTATGAGAATTTGGGGTCTGCATCCCATTGCTCTCCTGCTCCCTCAGGGGTTCTCTGTTGTGTTCCCTGTCAGGGCAGCCACCGGTTGTAGCCGGGCACCATCTAGTTCTTCTGGCCTCAGGCTGATGTAGTCTCTGGTTTATGTGGCCCCTTCTGTCTCTTGGGCTGATTTCAATCTTTTTAAATGTATTCAGACTTGTTTTGTGGCCTAACATATAGTCAATCTTGAGAATATTTTATATGCACTGGAGAAGCATGTCTATTACGCTGTTGTTGGGTGGAGTGTTCTATATATGTCTCTATCTTTTTTGTGATTTCTAATTGCACTGTGGCCAGGAACAAACGTTGTATATTTTGCAATCACTTGAAATTTATTGACACTTGCTTTATGTTCCAACATATGGTTATTTTTTAATCTTCTATTTGTCTTATTTATAGGTCATTTATTAATTGCGTTGTTCAAATCCTCTGTATTCTAATAGATTATTCTTGTCTGCATACTCTGTCTTTTACTGGAGAAGGTATGTTCAAATGTGCCACCATGATTGTGAATTGACCTATTTTCTCTTGTCAATTTTCCATTTATGTATGTTGAAGCCCTGTTATTAGTTATATACAAATGCAAACTTGTTATATCTTCCTTTATCATTAAATAGTGATCCTCTATTTCTAGTAATACTTTTTGCCTGATGGTCTATTTTATTTGATAGTAACATAACTATACCAAGCTTCCTTTGGTTAGTATTTGGACAGGGTCATGAATTGAATTGTGTCCCCCAGAAATATCTGTCCGCTTGGTTAGATTGTGATCCCCTTGTATGGCTGTATGATTACCCACCATTTTATCTTCTGATGTGACCTCCCTGTGTGTTATAACTCCTATCACTATGATGTAATAAGGTGGATCAGCCGCAGTTATACTGATGAAGTCTGCAAGATGTGGTAGTGTCTTAAGCCAGTATCTTTTTGAGATATGAAACAGGGAATTGAGCAGAGAGACATGGGGACCTCATAGCACCAAGAAAGCAGTGCCAGCAGCAGAGCTTGTCCTTTGGACCTGAGATTCCTGCGCTGAGCTGCTCCCAGACCATGGGAAGACTGATGACAGAGACCTTCCCCCAGAGCTGACAGAGCGAAAGCATTCCCCTGGAGCCAGTGCCCTGAATTCAGCCTTCTAGCCTACTGGACTGTGAGAGAATAAATTTCTGTTTGTTAAAGCCGTCCACTGGTAGTATTTCTGTTACAGCAGCACTAGATGACTAAGACACATAGTGTATCTTTTAGCTGGAACATTTAATTCTTTTAAATTTAATGCACTACTGATTATATGGAGAAAATATTAAATGACACAGGAAGCATCAAAAGAGGATGGAAGGAATACACAGAGTCATTATACCAAAAAGAATTGGTTGACATGCAACCATTTCAAGAGGTGGCATATGATCAGAAACCGATGGTACTGAAGGAAGAAGTCCAAGCTGCTCCGAAGGCACAGGTGAAAAACAAGGCTCCAGGAATTGACGGAATATCAATTGAGATGTTTCAACAAACAGATGCAGCGCTGGAGGTGCTCACTTGTCTATGCCAAGAAATATGGAAGACAGCTTCCTGGCCAACTGACTGGAAGAGAACCATATTTATGTCTACTCCTAAGAAAGGTGATCCAATCGAATGTGGAAGTTATAGAACAATATCAGTAACATCACATGCAAACAAAATTTTGCTGAAGATCATTCAAAAATGGCTGCAGCAGTGTATCGACAGGGAACTGCCAGAAATTCAGACCCGATTCAGAAGAGGATGTGGAAGAAGGGATATCATCGCTGATGTCAGATGGATCCTGGCTGAAAGCAGAGAATACCAGAAGGATGTTTACCCGTGTTTTATTGACTGTGCAAAGGCATTCGACTGTGTGGATCATGACAAACTATGGATAACATTGCAAGGAATGGAAATTACAGAACACTTAATTGTGCTCATGAGGGACCTGTACATAGATCAAGAGGCAGCTGTTTGGACAGAACAAGGGGGAACCGAGTGGCTTAAGGCCAGCAAAGGTGTGCGTTAGGGTTGTATCCTTTCACCATACCTATTCAATCTGTATGCTGAGCAAATAATCCAAGAAGCTGGACTATATGAAGAAGAACAGGGCATCAGGATTGGAGGAAGACTCATTAACAACCTGCGATATGCAGATGACACAACCTTGCTTGCTGAAAGTGAAGAGGACTTGAAGCACTTACTGATGAAGATCAAAGACCACAGCCTTCAGTATGGATTGCACTTCAACATAAAGAAAACAAAAATCCTCACAACTGGACCAATGAGCAACATGATAAATGGAGAAAAGATTGAAGTTGTCAAGGATTTGATTTTACTTGGATCCACAATCAACAGCCATGGAAGCAACAGTCAAGAAATCAAAAGACGTATTGTATTCTGTAAATCTGCTGCAAAGGACCTCTTCAAAGTGTTGAAAAGCAAAGATGTCACCTTGAAGACTAAGGTGCACCTGACCCAAGCCATGGTATTTTCAGTCGCATCATATGCACGTGGAAGCTGGACAGTGAATAAGGAAGACCGAAGAATTGACGCCTTTGAATTGTGGTGTTGGCAAAGAATATTGAATACACCATGGACCGTGAAAAGAATGAACAAATCTGTCTTGGAAGAAGTAAAACCAGAATGCTCCTTAGAGGCAAGGATGGCTTGACTGCGTCTTACATACTTTGGACATGCTGTCAGGAGGGATCAGTCCCTGGAGAAGGACATCATGCTTGGCAGAGTACAGGGTCAGCGGAAAAGAGGAAGGCCCTCAACGAGGTGGATTGACACAGTGGCTGCAACAATGAGCTCAAGCATAACGATTGTAACGATGGCTCAGGACAGGACAGTGTTTCATTCTGTTGTGCATAGGGTCGCTATGAGTCAGAACTGACTGAACGGCACCTAACAACAACAATTTATGTGGCTTGTTTCTTGGTGTGAATTACATAGCCTGTCCTCACCCGAAGGGAAGGTCCACAGGGTCTTTTCTAAAAGTGCAGTTCTGATCATATTCTTCCCCAGTAGCTGATAATAACCATAGAGAGCCTAGCATTGTCACTATTAACTCACTTGGTCCTGCCCACTGCCCTGTGAGGTCAGAGCTAGCATTAGCCCCATTCTACAGGTAAGAAAGCCAGAGCGCAGAAAGGTCAGAGGGTAACTCGCCTAATGGTCAACTGGGTGGATGGTGAGGTGAGGCATCAGAATCTGAACAGGTGTGCCTGACTTGAAAGATGCTGCTCATCTCTGCTCAGAAGCCTTCCAGGGCTCTCCACTGCCTGAGGCCTGAGAACAAGCTCCTCCAGCTGGCAGCCAGGCCCTCCAGTCTCCTCAAGCTCTGCTGGACCCTTTCATCCCACCTTGGCTCACACTGGCATGCACCTCCCCCCGCCCCTCCCTGTGTATGTCTCCAGCTCACCCTTCCAGTGCTGGCTTATATGCTGGGGCTCTGCCCTGCCCTCTCAGGGCTTAGGGAAAAGGCCCCTGGCTGGGCTGAGGAACAGGGGGCTGCTGTGCAGGCCTGGGTGACTTACCTGCCTCCAGCGAGTGGCAGGCCAGGGCTGGATGCTCTGCAGGGTGTCCAGGTACAGAAGACAGGTGGCAGCCTGTGCTCTGAGCATGCAGCCTCTCTGCCAGGGGATGGAGCAGGGCCAGGCAGCCTTATATCAGGGACGGGAGACTGTCAGGCCATCCTGGGGATACCCTGTCCAAGGCTGGCTCACCACGAAGGACACCCACTGGGCCCCTGCCTTCCCACAGTCCCCTGCTGACCCCCACCTCTGGCTTTCTGCCTGACAGGTGAACAACAACGGGATTATCTCCTTCCTCAAGGAGGTCTCCCAGTTCACCCCGGCGGCCTTCCCCATCGCCAAGGACCGCTGTGTGGTGGCAGCCTTCTGGGCAGACGTGGACAACCGGCGTGCAGGTGACGTGTACTACCGGGAGGCCACCGACCCAGTGACGCTGCACAGAGCAACGGAAGACGTCAGGCGCTACTTCCCCGAGCTCCCAGACTTCTCTGCCACCTGGGCTTTCATTGCCACCTGGTACCGGGTGACCTTCTTCGGAGGCAGTGCCTCTTCCCCGGTGAGTCTGAGGCGTTTGTTCTGGGGAGGGAGGGAGGCCAGCTGGGCTCTACAGTCTTCCCACACCGGGGCCCCCAGCCTTGTTGAGGTGGTCGGGCAGAAAACCAAACTCGAAATATTCACCCAAGGTGACAGCGCCAGGCAGAGGAGGATGGAGCCTGAGCCTCCCCAGCCCTCCTGGAACCACCAGGTGCCCCAATAGATAGCTCACGTGTGGGGGGGGGGGGCGGGGTGCAGGGTGAGGTTTCTGGGAGGATTTCCATTTGGAATGATGTCTTCGTCTCTGAGTGTTGCCATGGCACAGACACCAGCAGTGGGCAGCTTTAAAGAAGAGCAATTTCTCACTCACAGCTTCTGGAGGCTGGAAGTCCAAGTCAGGGCACTGGCTCTGGCGGAGGGTCCCTCCTTGTCAATTCCTCAGCAATTCCCTGCTGTTCCATGATCTCTTCGTGTGTGTGTGCGCACCCGTGTGTGTGTGTGTGTGTGTGTGGCATGAGACCAGCCAGGCTTGGTCTCATGGATGTAATTTACGGGTGTTTTTTTTTTTTTTTTTATGGGCTGCTTCATGGACTTAGGTTCCCACCTCGGCACCTCATATCCAATTCATTTTACCCTTTACTGTTTTCTTTTGTGTTTTGGAGCATTTCTTTTTATTAAAAAAGATAACATGTACAGAAAGGTGTATACAGTGTAAGTGTATGACAAAATCACGGTGCTTGAAACCACCACCAGGTCAACCACGTGATCCCCACACTTTCCCGAAGCCCACTGTGCCCCCTGCTGTTCTGTAGCGCCCCCTGCAGACTTCACACAACCCCAACCTCTGTGTGGTTTCCTGGCTGTAGCCCTCCCCACTCCCCCCACAACTTCACACAACCCCAACCTCTGTGACCATTGCCCCCTAAATGAGGGCTCTCAGTTTCCCCATGGTCACTTGTACACAGATAAGAACACGGCCATAGGACTTCTCTGTCATTTCCAACGACTGCAGCCTGGCCCAGCGTCAGCGGCCCCTAGATTTCTTTCCCTGGGACTCTGTGGATGGACAGCTAGCCCCCACTGCAAGGCACTCTCATTGCTTTGTTCACCATTGTGACCTCTAGAAGGGGAGGGAGGGTTGCTGCCTGCAGAATCCTGGTTTCCCTTCAAAACGCACACATTATACCCATACACACCATACCCACAAGTGCCATTTCCTGCACCCCAGCTAAAAGTGCTGTCTTATTTCCTTGCTAGTTATATAGAAAAAAAAAATTATACATCTTTGATTTCTAGTGATGTTAGATTTTTTCTTGTATTACTGGGTTGTTGTTGGCTACCATCAAGTCAGCCCCTGACTCATGACGACCCCACCCACAATGCACCAAAACACTGCCCGGTCCCGCGCCATCCCCATGATCAGCTGAAGGCTGGGCTGCTGTGACCCACAGGGTTCTCACCGGCTGGATCTCAGAAGGAGACTGCCAGGCCTTTCTTCCTAGTCAGTCTTAGTCTGGAGGCTCCACTGAAGCTGTTCGGCACCATAACAACACACAAAGCTCCGCTGACAGACGAGTTAGTGTTTTCGTGGAATAGTTCATAGAACTTGAGAATTCCATGAAAACCGCAAAACCTAACTATTTGAAAACTGCTTTTCCTTGTTTCTTCTTGCGTGGTTTTCAAGTTTGTTCCTTTCACACAAATGGAGATGGCAGAGGGAGGGCTGTCTACCCACTCCCCCGAGGAGCTCCTGGAGGGCAGGGGCCGTGTCTGGTCCCTTGTCTGTGCTCCCAGAGCCCTCAGCGCACTTCTCACACTCCCCAGGCAGCAGTCACGGGGTGGGGGTGGGGGTGCCTGGGTAGCAGCACTGGGGATTACGGCAGAGGACAACGCTGTCCAGGTCCTTGTTCTGGGGTGACCTTAGAGCTGGTGGAGACATTGACGCATCAGTGAGGGGTCAGTGGGCAGTGGCAGAGTGTGCCGGGGGGTGGACGGGTGGGCCTGGGAGCCCGATGAGGGGGCACCGAGCCATCAGCCTTGTCCTTGGCAGGTCAACACGTTCCAGGTTGTCCTCATCACCGACGGCAAACTCTCCTTCACCATCTTCAACTATGAGTCCATCACCTGGACCACTGGCACACACGCCAGCAGTGGGGGCAACACCACAGGCCTGGGGGGCATCGCCGCCCAGGTAGGTCACGGGGACTGGCGCATGGTGTAAGAAGAGTGTAAGGGGGCCCTCAACCCCAGCCAGGCCTGCCCCACACCACAGGGCACAGTGAGGCCGCACTGCCCGGGGCACATCCTTCACCCAGAAGGCCTTATCCTGACCCTGCTGGTGTGAGCCCGCCCTGGACAGGACAGATGCCTCTCTGGGTTCCTTTTCCTCTCGAGGCAGGCCTGTGCACTGATGGCCAGGCCTGGATGCCCCTTCCGGCAGGAATCGCAGGAAACGGGAGATAGCGCAAGCCTCAGGGGAGGGCCCTTCCAGCTGTGAACAGCCCCACCCTGCAGGTCTGGGTGATGCTCAGCAAACACTGCCTGAGTGCCTGAGGGCCCTGGGGGTGTGGGGGGCTGGGTGCTCTTCGTGCCCCGCAGGGCCCTGGGCTGGAAGAACGGTCGGCGGGGGTTCAGGACCTGGCTGGGACAGCCTGGTGAGGGCAGGGCACCCCGAACATTTGCAGAGACCCCCTACAAAGCTGTTTCGGAAGGTCTCCTCGGCCTCGGCCACTCCGGGCGGTGGGTCTCAGGAGCTTTCAGGGGGCCGCGGACCCAGCCTGGCCCTGCCTCCCCGACTCCCCCCAGGCTGGCTTCAACGCGGGCGACGGCCGGCGCTACTTCAGCATTCCCGGCTCGCGCACGGCGGACGTGGCCGAGGTGGAGACCACCACCAACGTGGGCGTGCCCGGGCGCTGGGCGTTCAGAATCGATGATGCCCAGGTGCGCGTGGGGGGCTGCGGCCATACAAGTAAGAGGACCGGCGGCTCAGGCGCGGGCCTCCGGGGGTGCGGGTGGAGGAGTGGGAGGGGGCGCGGAGGGGGACCTGGGGGCAAGGTGAGGAAGTGGGAGCGGGGTAGTACACTGAGCGGGGCGGGGTGCTGGGGGCGCAGGGGGTGGGGTGCTGGGGGAGCAGGGGCGGGGCGAGGGGTGCAGGGGGCGGGGCGTGATGCAGGGGGGATGCCGGTAGGGAGGCCTCAGCTGCCCTGCAGCCCCAGGCCCGGTGGGCCTCCCACGGGCAGAATGTACCTCGGCTGCTGGTCCACGACAATTGTGTGAACCTGGGCAAGTCCCAGATCGACCCTGAGCCTCAGTCCCCCACCTCCGCCCTGGAGCATTTCAGCCCTTTGCTTGGGTCAGGCAGGGTCTCAGGGGAGGAGCCAGTGGTCGCCTCTCCTTGGTGCCACGGGGGGACTCAGTGTCTGTCGTGGGCTGGGGAAGGGCGACACGTCTGTCCCCTCCAATCCACACGACACCCCGAGGCAGCCCCTTTCGCCCTGTTTCCCGTCTTTGCTTATTGTCTGAGGCTTGTTTGACGAGCCCCTGCGTGGCGCCCACAGGAGGGAGACCCCCTCGGGCTGGGCAAGGACAGGAGGTGAGGAGGAGGGTCCATCCCCAAGGGCACCAGAGTGGTCCGCTGGAACAGCCCAGGCACGACAGGGGACAGTGGGTTCCTGCTCCAGCTTTCCTTGCTGTGCTGCCTTTGGCAGGTCCCTAAACTCTCTGAAACGTCCGTAGGTGCCCTGTGCAGTCGGTTGTCTCATAGCGACCGTATAGGATAGAGTAGAACTGCCCCATAGGGTTTCCAAGGAGCGGCTGGCGGATTTGAACTGCCAACCTTTTGGTTAGGAGCTGAGCTCTTAGCCACCATGCCACCAGGGCTCTAATAGTGCCTATAAAAGGGGGTGGTATCAAATGATTTATTCAGCCAAGAGCAGCTGATCATACATCCTGCATAGCCTGGGCTGCAATGAGGTGCATGCCCGGGACCTACCCCATGCACCCACCACGATGGGGACCGAGGTCACTGGGAGTTGCTACCCTGCAGAACACCAGGTCCCCAGGTGGAACCCACGCAGTGGTGGTGACCACCCAGACCAGCAGGGAAGAGCAGGTGGTAGTGTGCACCCCCCCAGGACAGGCGTCCATGCACCCACCCCACGGGAGGGCAGTCAGGAAGGACATCCACCAGGGAGGAGGATGTGCTGTCCTGGGGGTCCTTGGGGTGTCCGTCCCCCCATAGCGGGCCCCTGGCACGCGGGTCTCACCTGGGGCCCTCCTGGGGGCTGATACTCGCTAACTGTGGTTACTAGCCGCCTGTCTCAGGGGCCTTGATTCTTCAGGGATAGGCCACCAAGGCCCCACTCTTCAGGCTGCCAGTCCTAGAGGGACGGGGTGGGGTTGCTGCGGCTTTGGGCGCCCCTGGGGGCCCTCCCTAGGTGGCAGGCTGTGTGCTTAGAGAAGACCAGACCTCGAGAGCTCTGCTTTTCAGCCCCTGACGCTTACACACAAGGAGGTGAAGGCTAGGGCTTGCTCGAGTTTCTGGAGCATCAGTGGCAGAGCTGACATCAGACTGTTAATGCCAGGAGGGTCTGAGTCCACTCCACCACACACACCCCGCCCACAGCTTCCAGGTCGGCCCCAGGATCCCTCTGCACATCGTGGGGGCTGTCCCACAGTGCCGTGCTCCATCTCCCTCTGCCTTACTGGCCCTGTGGGAACTGTCTTCCCATTTTCTGGGATCTGTTTGGAGTTGAAGGATTAAAGGGATAAGGAAGGGCTGCGGGTTGACATGGTGTGGGGGAGCCTTCCTCCTGGGACCAGAATCAAAGCTCCAGGAAGTCGGTGCTGCAGGACATCCAAACACAAGTCCACCTCCGCTGGCAGGGCTGCCTGGCTGCCCACGGGCCGCGGACGTGCCCGCCCACACTGTGCGCCTGGTCGCAGAGCTGGGTCCCTGGGATCCGTGTGGGCTGAGGGAGCCTGAGCAGCACCTCTCCTGACCTCGGGTGGTGACACCTGGCCCTGTGTCTGCAGCCTCTGTGTGCCTGACCCTGCGTCCCTGCCTCAATGGCGGCAAGTGCATCGACGACTGTGTCACAGGCAGCCCCTCGTACACCTGCTCCTGTCTGGCGGGCTTCACAGGGCGGCACTGCCAGCTGGGTGAGCGTGGGACCACCACGGGTGGGTCTGGCCATGCTGGCTCGGGAGCAACGCTGTAGCCAGGGCCAGCGGCACTGAGAAGTCAGTGGTCACAGTCGTGGTCCCGTGGTGTGGGTGGTGTGGGAGCTCGCGGGCTGTCAGCCACAGGCGCCTGACTCTGTGATGGTCAGCGTGTCTGTGCAGACCACCAGGGCAAGGCCGGGACCCTCAGGGGGACCCCCGGACCAGGCTCGCTGCCTCCGATTTCTCCCCTCCATGGGGGAGCCTCCCCAAGCCCGTTCCCTCCTCTGAGGCTCCAGCATCCCGTTTTTCAGATGTGGATGAGTGTGCATCCCATCCATGCCAGAATGGCGGGACCTGCACACATGGGGTCAACAGCTTCAGCTGCCAGTGCCCAGCCAGCTTTGGGGGCCCTACTTGTGAGACAGGTAAGCAGAACACCTGAGCCTGGTGGCCCCCACTAGTGCAGGACAGGGTGAGGCCTGGGGAAAGGCCTGTCCCACCAGGGAACATCAGGCCAGCTGTGTGGGCCACAGAGGGTACAGCACCAGATGTGAGCAGCCCCGGAGAGGCCTGAGGGTAACAGGAGCCCTGATTCTGAAAGATGATCCCGTTCCAGTGGACACAAATGTGACCACAGCAAACACAGGGCCTCCTGGGCATTCTGACCTGGGCTGAGGCCTTAGAACAGGCTGGTGCTGGATTCTGGACCGGGCCAGGATGGGGGCAAAACAGAACAAAACACTGCCCAGTCCCGCACCGTCCATATGATCAGTGTGTATCAGACCATTCTGATCCATAAGGTTTTCATTGGCTGATTTTCAGACGTAGGTCACCAGGCCGTTCTTCCTAGTCTGTCGTAGTCTGGAAGCGCCACTGAAACCCGTTCAGCATCATAGCAGCATCTAAGGCCTCCGCTGCCAGATGGGTGTTGGCTGTACCTAAGGTGCACTGGCCAGGAATTGAACCCGGGACTTGCACATGGAAGGCGAGAATGCTACCACTGAGCTACCACTGCCCCATGTGCATATGTTGCACCTCCTGAAGTTGTCCCACCGTTCTTTAATGTCACATTCTTCTCCACAACTCTTCATTTATAGCACAGTCCCCCTGTGATACCAAAGCATGTCAGAATGGCGGCCAGTGTCAGGTGGAGGGCAGGATGCCGGTTTGTGTGTGCCGGGCTGGGTACACGGGGGCAGCCTGTGAAGCAGGTGAGTGGCCGACCCTCAGCAGGGAGGTGGGCAGGGGAGAGGGCATGCTGGGAGAGGCCCCTGTCATGGGGTGGCCATCTCACACCCTGCTGGCCCCCAGATGTGGACGACTGCAGCTCTGGCCCGTGCCTGAATGGAGGCTCCTGTGTTGACCTGGTGGGGAATTACACCTGCATGTGTGCAGGGCCCTTTGAGGGTCCTCACTGCGAGACAGGTAACCAGCTATGCACCTGGAGCCTTCCCTTGGTGACAGTGGGCTGGCACTGTGGGCCATGTCACAGCCACTCACCCCCTCTCCCGGCTCCGCCCACATCTGTCTCAGGGAGCAGGGGGTGGGAGGTCTTTATCCTTCCCGCACTGCCCAGTCCTTCCTGCCCCTGAGCCCCTGGCTGCAGGCAACAGGAATCAAAAGGCCAACGTTCTACTCCTGGTTCTACTGCAGATACGCTGTGGGGGCTGAGCAAGTCCCTCCCTTCTTTGGGCCTTGGTCTCCCATCTGTAAAATGCAGAGGCGGACTGCCAACACCCCAAGCCCTTCTTCCAGCTCTGGTGATTCTGGACATCCTTCCTTCCTGCTTCCGACCCCTCACCATGCAAGTGAAAGGGCTGTGGGAATCACTTCACTGCATGTGACAAAACCTACTGTTTTCTATTCTATTCCACATTTTTAGACGCTGGTTATGACTGGGTAGATCATAGAGATTACAGCCCTGGTGTAAAAACAGGGCTCTAGGACGACTTTGGCCCTAACTTCCAAAGGCCTCCACCCGTGGCAGCTGCAGAGGCACCACAGACTGCTCCTTCCCAGGGAGATGCTCAAGAAAAGCTGCTCAGACTTAATTTGAGTCTGAAAACTTAAGAAGATACAGGTGGACATGTTCCCTCTCTGCTGGCCTTTGTGCCAGGTGGCCACGTGCAGGGACTGTGTCCTAGGGAGGCTGGGCCAACATCAGCTGTTTGGTTGCTTTTAAACCACTGTGATGTGTTATGGATCACCTTGGCCAGGTGTGTGGATTTATCTTGGCCAGGTATGTGGATTACATATTCTTATTTAAATACCATTGTATTTAACTAAACTCTTATCAGAAAACAGATATGTAGTTTCAAAAGATTCCTGCAAAGAAGCCATATTTTGTACAGGACGATAATGCAAGTGGGAGCAAACAATGAAAAACAACAGAACTGACACTTCTACCACAATATCCCCAAACTCAAACCTGCTGCTGTCGAGTCAGTTCCAACTCATAGCAACCCTACAGGACACAGTAGAACAGGGTTTCCAAGGCTGTAATCTTTACGGAAGCAGACTGACACATCTTTTTCCCACAGAGTGGCTGGTGGGTTTGAACTGCCGACCTTTCAGTTAGCAGCAGAGTGCTTAACCACTGTGCCACCAGGGCTCCTATCCTACCACAATAGGAGGTAAATAGAAGACATTTTTAAAATATGAAACTTCTAGAGATGAAAAATATAATATCCAAAATAAAAAATACACTGGATGGTATTAACAGCAGGTTAAGAGACTGTAGAAGAGAACATTGATGAACTTATATATAAAAATGATCTAATATGCAGCACAGATAATAAGACAAAAAATTTGAACAGAGTTTCGATGCCCTGTGGGACAATATCACACAGTCTAATGTATGTGTATTTGAAGCCCCAGGGATGGGAAAGGAGGGACAGAAAAAGTATTTGAAGAAATAATAGCTGAAAATTTTTCTAAATTTGATGAAAACTAAAGCCAACATATCCAATGAAGGCATAAAAGCTACGCAAAACCACATTACAATCAAATTGCTGAAAACCAGCGATAAAGAGAAGATCTTGAAAGCGTCCAGAAACATTGCATACAGAGAAACAAAAATTACAGCAGACTTCTCATCAGAAACAATGCAAGCCAGAGGACAGTGAAGTAACGGCTTTAATATACTGGAAGAAAAATCTATCAACCTAGAAGTCTATACTCAGCAAAACTATCTTTCAAATATGAAGACAAAAGAAAGACTTTTTAAGGCAAGCGAAAGCTGAGAGATTCCACCAGCATGCCTGTATTACAAAAAATGTTAAAAGAAAGCTCTTTAGGCAGAAGAAAAATGATACCAGATAAAAATCTGGATCTACACAAATGCATGAAGGATAGTAGAAATGGCAAATATATAGGTAAATATAAGACTTTTTTTCTTATTTTTAAAAATCTCTTTAAAGATAACTGCTTAAAGGAAAGTAACAACACTGTATGGTGGGGTTTATAATTTGTATAGAAATAAAATGTCTGACACCAATAGCATAAAGCAGAAGTCTGCAAACTTTCTGTAAAGGATCAGAGTAAATATTTTTGGCTTTACGAGCCATATGATCTCTGTTGCAAATACTCAACTCTGCCATTGTAGCCTGAAAGCAGCCATACTTATACACCACTGAATGGACATGTCTGTCTTCCAAAAAAACTTTATTTTAAAAAAATGGGCAGCAGGTCAAATTTGGCCTGTGGGCCGTAGTTTGCCTGGCATGAAATATAGGAAGGGAGTATAATGTTGTAAGGTTCTTACATTATACGTGAAGTGGTGTAATATCATTTGAAGGTGGCTGGTGATAAGTTAAAAATGTACATTATAAATCCTAGAACAACCACTAAAAAATAAAATAGCTATAGTCAATAACCTAATCATGGAGATAAAATGGAATCCTGAAAACACTGAATTAATCCAGAAGACAGGGAAAAAGGAAAAAGTGGGACAAATAAAAAACTAATAGGAAATGGTAGGTTGTAACTTAGCTACATTGATATTTACATTAAAATGTAAGTAAATGGTTAAACGCTCCAACTAAAAGCCAGAGACTGTCAAGCTGAAATGAAAGGCAAGGCCCAACTACATACTGTCTAAAGACGCGGATAATCGTAAAGTAACAAAATGGGTTCCTGGCTCTGGGTAACATGGAGTAAGCTGCTCTACCCTGTCTTGCCCACTGAATACAGCTATAAATCCTGGACAGAATGCATGCAATAGCTATCTGAGGACTCTGAAAAGTAAACAGTAGCAGGTGGATTGGGGAGGAAGAACAAAGCTGGAAGTACCCCCAGGCCGGCGGTGAGTTTCCCATTATTTCCCTTCTGGTATCCCCCCCAGCCTGGACTCCGTACAGCCCCCAAACTGGAAGTGAGCATCAGCATGGACAGAGAGCTTCAGGAGAAGCCCTCTAATCAGGCTCAAGGAGCAGGGCCAACGGTGGCAGCAGGAGGGGGCCCTTGGGTGCCTGAAACGCCAAGGGAGGGAAATCTTCCTCTCCAGCTGGGGGTGCGGTGGTTGCAAAAGGGAGACAGAAGCCTTATTGGTCTTTCCTTTTTCTCTCCTCACAGCTCTTGGCCCCGGATATGGGTACAGTCACAGGAAGTAAGAAGTGGCAGGGTGGAGCAATTAAAGCCCCAACTTTCTGGCCAGAAGACCCAAAGGGAGAACTAGAGAGTACTGGGCAGACTGTGGAGAGGGTGGGTCTTGGGACAGCAAACCCATAAAGTTGTTTATAACTCCTGAGCTCCCTCAAGGTGGGCATGTGCCATCTGATCCCAAACAGCACACGAAAGACATTGAGATGTGAACTATGGGGCAGACCACCACCTTGGCCCTAAGTGGTTGTTAGGGGGTGCACACATGGGTCAGATCTGAAGAGCAAGGCAAAGCCTTTGAAAATGTAACTGACATTGAAACCTACAAAAGGTGGATTGGAACCTGTGGCCTAACTCAACCAGGTTGACTTCCAGCTAAACAAAAATATCAACATAGGATGCAAACCCCAAATCTCATAAGATATGGAAAATGTGTAAGATATAATTCATAAGCACCCAGGTTACACAGAACCAGGAAAATCTCAATGCTCATAGGGAAAGAAAATCAAGACATGCTGATTCTAAAAAAAGCACAGATACTGCAATTATCTGACCGAGACACTGACAAAGTTATTACAGATTGCTCCAAAAAGCGGGAATGCACCTAAACAAATGAAAATATAGAAAGGCTCAGCAAAGAAATAGAAAATATAAAGCAAAACCAAACAGATCTTTTAGAAATGAAAATCACAATAAACGATACAGAAACTTACTGAATGGGCTCAAGAACAGAACGGAGGTGACAGGAAAGAGTCAGTGAACCTGAAGCTCGATCAATAGAAACTATGCTACGTCAACAACAGACAAAAAATGTTAAGAAAAGTCAACAGCCTCAGAGACCCAAGGAGCAATATCAAAGGATCTAAAATTTGTGCCATCAAAGTCCTAGGAGTAAAGGAGAAAGACATCAATGGTCAACTGATTTTTGAAAAGGGCATAAAGGCAATTAAATGAAGAAAAGACAGTCTTTTCAACAAATGGTGTTGGGACAATAAGACATTCTTATGCAAAACAAATTATGCATAATAAATTATGGATAATATTTCGAATAATGGAAATTCCAGAACACTCAGTTGAGGAACCTGGACTTAAACCAAGAGGCAGCTGTTGGAACAGAACAAGAGGCTACTGCATGGTTTAAAATCAGGAAAGGTGTGTGTCAGGGTTGTATCCTTTCACCATACTTGCTCAATCTGTATGCTGAGCACACATTCCTAGAAGTCAAACTACATAAAGAAGAACACAGCATAAGGACCGGAGGAAGACTCATTAACAACCTGTGTTATCTAGGTGTCACAACCTTGCCTGCTCAAAGTGGAGGTCTTGAAGCACTTACTGATGAAGATCAAAGACCACAGCCTTCAGTATGGATTACACCTCAACATAAAGAAAACAAAAATCCTCACAACTGGACCAATGAGCAACATCATGATAAACGGAGAGAAGACTGAAGTTGTCAAGGATTTCATTTTACTTGGATCCACAATCAATACCTATGGAAGCAGCAGTCAAGAAATCAAAAGATGCATTGCATTGGGTAAATCTGCTGCAAAGGACCTCTTCAAAGTGTTGAAGAGCAAAGATGTCATCTTGAGGACTAAGGTGCGCCTGACCCAAGCCATGGTATTTTCACTCACATCATATGCTTGCAAAGCTGGACATGAATAAGGAAGAGTGAAGAATTGATGCCTTTGAATTATGGTGTTGGTGAAGGATATTGAATATATGACGGATTGCCAGAAGAACAAACAAATCTGTCTTCTAAGAAGTAAAGCCAGAATGCTTCTTAGAAGCATGGATGGTGAGACTATGTCTCACATACTCTGGACATGTTATCAGGAGGGATGAGTCCCTGGAGAAGGACATCATGCTTGGTAAAGTAGAGGGTCACCAAAAAAGAGGAAGATGCTCAATGAGATGGACGGCCACAATGGCTGCATCAATGGGGTCAGACATAGCAGTGTGTGTGAGGATGGCGTGGGACCCGGCAGGGTTTTGTTTTGTTTAGTTGTACACAGAATCACTATGGGTAAGAACTGATTGGATGGCACCTAACAACAGCAAAAACAAAGCAAAGGGGAACCTCAACCTAAACCTTACGCCTTGTGCAAAGATTAATTCAAAATGGATCATAGACCTAGTGGGAAATGTAAAGAGCACGGAAAATAGTCTTCGTGACCTGGGGTTCAGCAGAAATGTTACAGATACAACACCGAAATCACGACCCATAAAAAGGAAAAATCGATAGACTGGAATTCATCAGAAAATTTTTAAACTTTTAAAAACTTTTGCCTGCGAAAATCATGGTTGAGAGAAATGAAATGACAAGCTACAGACTGGAAGAAAATGTTTACAAAACTCGTGTCCAGCAAAGGTCTTGTATGTAGAATATAAAGAACTCTCAAATCTCAATGGTAAGAAAATAAACAACCCAGTTAAAAAATGGACAAAAGACCTGAACAGATGCTTCACCAAAGAGGACATATGGGAAGCAAGGAGGCACAGCTGTTCAGACTTACTTGCCCCCATCGTTAGCGTTTAGTGAAATGTAAACTAAGCTTACCATGAGATGCCACTACAAGCTTATCAGAATGACAGGAAAAAAAAAAAAAAAAACCTACCTGGCGAGAATGCAGAGCAATTGAACTCTCATGCATTGCTCGTGGGAATTTAAAACAGTTTGGTCACTCTGAAAACATTTTGGCATTTTTAAAAATAAAGTTAAACATATACTTACAATATGATCCAGCAATCCTACCCTTACGTATTAGCCCTAAAGAAATGAAAACTACATTCACACAGAAACCTGTACATGAATGTTTATAGCACATCTATTCATAACTGCCCAAAACTGGGAACAACCCAGGTGTCCTTCACGGAGTGAACAGATAAACTGGGAACAACCCAGGCATCCTGCACCGGGTGAACGGATAAACTGGAAGCAACCCAGGTGTCCTTCACCGGGTGAACAGATAAACTGGGAACAACCCAGGTGTCCTTCACAGAGTGAACAGATAAACTGGGAACAACCCAGGTGTCCTTCACGGAGTGAACAGATAAACTGGGAACAACCCAGGTGTCCTGCACCGGGTGAACGGATAAACTGGAAGCAACCCAGGCATCCTGCACCGGGTGAACGGATAAACTGGAAACAACCCAGGTGTCCTTCACCGGGTGAACGGATAAACTGGAAGCAACCCAGGTGTCCTTCACGGAGTGAACGGATAAACTGGGAACAACCCAGGTGTCCTGCACCGGGTGAACGGATAAACTGGGAACAACCCAGGTGTCCTGCACCGGGTGAACGGATAAACTGGAAGCAACCCAGGTGTCCTTCACGGAGTGAACGGATAAACTGGGAACAACCCAGGTGTCCTTCACCAGGTGAACAGATAAATTGGAAACAACCCAAGTGTCCTTCACTGGGTGAACGGATAAACTGGGAACAACCCAGGTGTCCTGCACCAGGTGAACGGATAAACTGGGAACCCAGGTGTCCTTCACGTGGTGAATGGATAAACTGGGAACAACCCAGGTGTCCTTCACGTGGTGAATGGATAAACTGGGAACAACCCAGGTGTCCTTCACGTGGTGAACGGATAAGTTGGGAACAACCCAGGTGTCTTTCACGTGGTGGACGCATAAACTGGGAACAACCCAGGTGTCCTTCACCGGGTGAACGGATAAACTGGCAACAACCCAGGTGTCCTTCACGTGGTGAACAGATAAACTGGAAACAAACCAGGTGTCCTTCACGTGGTGAACAGATAAACTGGAAACAAACCAGGTGTCCTTCACCGGGTGAACGGATAAACTGGCAACAACCCAGGTGTCCTTCACGTGGTGAACGGATAAACTGGAAACAAACCAGGTGTCCTTCACCGGGTGAACGGATAAACTGGAAGCAACCCAGGTGTCCTTCACCGGGTGAATGGATAAACTGGAAACAACCCAGGTGTCCTGCACTGGGCGAACGGATAAACTGGGAACAACCCAGGTGTCCTGCACCGGGTGAACGGATAAACTGGGAACAACCCAGGTGTCCTGCACTGGGCGAACGGATAAACTGGGAACAACCCAGGTGTCCTTCACGTGGTGAATGGATAAACTGGGAACAACCCAGGTGTCCTTCACGTGGTGAACGGATAAATTGGGAACAACCCAGGTGTCTTTCACGTGGTGGACGCATAAACTGGAAACAACCCAGGTGTCCTTCACCGGGTGAACGGATAAACTGGCAACAACCCAGGTGTCCTTCACGTGGTGAACGGATAAACTGGAACAACCCAGGTGTCCTTCACCAGGTGAACGGATAAATTGGAAACAACCCAGGTGTCCTTCACCGGGTGAACGGATAAACTGGAACAACCCAGGTGTCCTTCACCAGGTGAACAGATAAATTGGAAACAACCCAAGTGTCCTTCACTGGGTGAACGGATAAACTGGGAACAACCCAGGTGTCCTGCACCAGGTGAACGGATAAACTGGGAACAACCCAGGTGTCCTTCACGTGGTGAATGGATAAACTGGGAACAACCCAGGTGTCCTTCACGGGGTGAACGGATAAACCCCAGTACAGCCATACATGGACTCCTTACTCAGTCTTATTGACACAAGAACCAGGGTGGATCTCTAATGTATCATGTTGAGTGAAAAAGCCCATCTCAGAGGATAACATAGTGTATGCCCCCATGTTCATGGCATTCTTGAAGGACAGAGCTAAACTGATGGAGAACAGATGGGTGGCTGCCAGGGGCTCAGTAGTGGGGGGAGTGTGCAACTCTGACAAGACAGAAGAAGGGAGTCTTTGGGGCGATGGATCTGTGACACATTCTGATTGTGGTGGTGGTTACACAGATGTGTACACGTGTCAAAATTCATATCACTGTACACCACACAAAGCCAATTTTACTGTTATATTGACTTAAAAGAAATTTTAGAAGTATATAAAGCAAAAAATTAAAAAAGTCATAGGTTGGCAAACACTAATCAAAAGAAGGCTGAGTGGCTATATTAATATCAAACAAATTAAACCTAAGGATAAGGAACATTACCAGAAATTAAGAGGGACCTTTCGTAACGACCAAGGGGCCAGCTCATCCTACCTGCTAACAGGTGCTCAAAATACGCAGCAGAGACAGGCCCAACGGCCAGGAGAAGCAGCGCCACAGTCAATACTGGCAACGTCAGCGCCACCCTCAGTGACTCACAGAGCACACGGACAGGAGTCAGCAGGATACAGGAGACGTGACACGGGCAGGAGTCAGCAGGATACAGGAGATGTGACCAGCATTGGGGGCCAACGTGGCCTGATGACATTTATATACACGTTCTTGTCAAGTGCATGGGCCCATCCAACTGGACAAACCATCCGGTGGGCCATAAAATCGGGACGAGTCCATTTAAAATGACCGCTCTACAAGCACAGAAAAATCAAACCAGAAATCACAACAGGAAGTTATCTGGAAAATCCCAAATACTGTACTAATAGAGGCGTTTGTCCGAAGCTTGGAGCGCCCCAGCCTACGGCAGGCCCTTTGGGGCATACTGTGAGCCCCCTTCTTGCTCCTGCTCCTCCTTCTGTTCCAGGAAGGGCCCAGTGACAGAGATCGGGGTGAGGGGCAGCTCTAAGCTGGGTTCCAAAAACAGGCCTCCATCTTTAATTCCTCCTGGCCCTGAGGGCACCAGCTAAGACCTTGCCAGGTGCAGGGAGGGCTGGGCAGGAATCCAGCCCCTCCAGTCCTCGGGCCCCACCCTCCCCAGGCTCTGCCCTGGGCGACCAGTGACCACTGCCTGCTGTGTTTCTTGCAGGAATTCACCCAGAGCCTGATGCCTGCCTCTCGGCCCCCTGCCAGAATGGGGGCACCTGTGTGGACGCTGACCAGGGCTACGTATGCGAGTGCCCTGGGGGCTTCGTGGGCCTCAACTGTGGGGAGAGTGCGTGTGGGTTGGGGCTCTGAGGGCTGAGGGGCTTGGGGCAGGAGATCCAGGGCTTGTCTGTAGGCAGCAGACTCAGTTAGGGTCAGGAAGGCAGATACGTGTGTGTGCACTCTCCAGAGAGAGTATATGTGAAAGTGTGTGTATATGTGAAAATGTGTATGTGTGTGCAAGAGGGTCAGGAAGGCAGATATGTGTGCATGCAAACATCCCCCAGATAGAGTATGTGTGAAAGTGTGTGTATTTGAAAATGTGTATGTGTGTGCAGGAGGGTCAGGGAGGCAGATGTGTGTGTGTGTGCAAACACCCCTCAGAGTATGCATGAAAGTATGTTTATGTGAAAATGTGTATGTCTGTGTAAATGTAAAAATGTGTATGTGTGTGCAAGTGTGTGTGTGGAGGGCACCAGCTACAGTCTGCCTGAACCTGGCTGCCTGTCGGAGCCCTGGGTCCTGGGACATGAGGTCTCCAGGAGACACGTGGGGTGTGGGGTGGGGCCAGAAGTCACAGCCATGCCCTGCATGTGTAAGTGGGTGTGGTTATGTCCATGTGAAGGTATGTGTGTGAGAGGGTGTGGACACAGGGTTTTTATGGGAAGGTGGGCAGCAGCAGGGCAGGAGGGGTCATCCCATGGGAGCCCCCCTCTGTGGCAGGACTCTCCGACGACTGTGAATGCCGCAATGGAGGCAGGTGCCTGGGCGCCAACACCACCCTCTGCCAGTGCCCCCCAGGCTTCTTCGGGCTCCTCTGTGAATTTGGTAGGTGGCCAGACTGGAGGAGGGGCCCTTCCTGCCCTGTCCCTCAGCGTCCCCATAACTGGTATGGATGGGCAGGCAGACAGACAGGTGGACCAGCAAGTGAGCAAATGGGGCTTGGGCCTTGGGCCTTGGTCCACACTGCAGGTCCAGACCCTCGGCCACTGTCTCGCGTGACCCCCACCCCAGCAGGGCATCAGCCACACTGTGCCTGTACCTGGCCGCCCCTGTGGGGGTCCTGGGTCCTGGGACACGAGTCCCCGGAGACACGTGGGATGTGGGGTGGGGCTCCTCTTCTCTGCAGAAGTCACGGCCACACCCTGCAACATGAACACCCAGTGCCCGGATGGGGGCTACTGCATGGAGTACGCTGGGAGCTACCTCTGCGTCTGCCACACGGACCACAACGCCAGCCACTGTGAGTGTAGCAGGCACAGTCAGGCACCAGGGACAGGGTGTTTCTGGGGGAACTGGATGGGGGCTCTGGAATCAGGGGCTTCTCCTGGCATCCCTGCCGATACGCAGCCAGAACGTGCAAATCCCTGAGCCACTGTCACCATCGGCAAAGGGGCTGGAGCATATGCTCACGGTGGAGAAGCTCTGTGGAAAGTGTGAAAGGCCGTGTGGGCTTTTCCTGAGCCCCTAGCATAAGCTAGTATGGTAATTAGCAATAAAAAATCAACTTATGGGGACCCCACCTGTGTCAGAGCAGAACTGTGCTCCATAGGGTTTTCAGTGGCTGATTGTTCAGAAGTAGACCACCAGGCCTCGTTCAAGACTAACCTTTTGGTTAGCAGCAGAACACTTACCTGTTTGCACCACCTAGGAACATAATTAGTAGGTATAGTATGTAACTATGTAATTAAGTATAAAAGGGCCATGGTGGCTCAGTGGCAGAATCCTTGCCTCCCTGGGAGACCTGGGCCCATGAACATCAGGTGCAGGCACCAGCCCTCTGTCAGTGGAGACTCCTGTGTTGCTAGGATGCTGAGCAGGTGTCAGCGGAGCTCCCAGACTAAAACATGAGGAAGGAAGGCCTGGCGATCTCCTTCTGAAAACCAGGCAATGAGAACCTTGTGTGTCACAGGGGTCCTGTGCCGCTGTGCTGAGATAACCGTGAGTCAGGGGCCGGCTTGATAGCAGCTAAGAACAACAGTTAAATAAGTGTAATGTTTATCTGTTAATAATTAATATCAGTTAATACCGATTGCCTCCGTGGTATGTGGAAACCCTGGTGACGCAGTGGTTAAGAGTTCGGCTGCTAACCAAAAGGCTGGCAGTTGGAATCCACCAGGTGCTCCTTGGAAACTCTGTGGGGCAGTTCTCTACTCTGTCCTATAGGGTCATTATGAGTCGGAATTGACTCAAGGGCAGCAGGTTTGGGTTTGGTTTATGTAAAGTGCAACTATGAATGATAATGGCCATGATGGCAGGAAGAGGGAGGGTGAGCTCTGCAAGAATCACGAGAGACCCTGGCATGAGAAGGAGCGGGCCCACAGAGCCTACTCAAGTGGCCTTGGTTCCAGACGGGACAGCAGGACGGGCCGGCAGGCGTGGTGCCTGTAGCCAGTGCCTGCCGCCTGTTCGGGAGGGCACGTGCTCCAGGACCACCCTCTGCCCCCCTCCCCCAGCCCTGCCTTCGCCCTGTGACTCAGACCCCTGCTTCAACGGAGGCTCCTGTGACGCCCATGACGACTCCTACACGTGCGAGTGCCCGCGCGGCTTCCACGGCAAGCACTGTGAGAAAGGTGCGGCGGCTGCCCCCACCCCCACCCGCGGCGCGTCAGCACCCTGGAGAGCGGCCGCCGCCCGGGAAGCCTGGGGCTCAGTTGACAGGCACTGCCCACCTTCTCTGAGCTCTGAGCTCTGCCTGGTACACCGCTGGGTCTGCTAGTCTCGCGGCCAGAGCCTCCCATTTAACGGCAGTGGTCCCTGCTCTGGTGTGTGGTGACACAGGCCTCCCTCCTGCTTTGCTTGAGCTCCTGCTCAGTATGTGTCCAACACGATTTAGAATCATTACACTAAATTCTACTTTTAATACGACTGTCTTCACCATGTTTGAGATCGGCTGGCTTTGCCCCTTGCTCCCTGGCCGCAGGTGACCAGCTGTGGAAGCTGGGCCTGGGTCTGTAGAGACCACCAAGTGCCCAGGACTAGGAAGGCCCCAGTGGAGCATCGTGGGCTCTTCTGGGAGGGGAGGCTGGTCCTTGCTCACCCGCCCCCCGCCCTGTCTCTCTCTCTGCCTCTTGTCCCTCTCTCCCCGTTTCTCTTTCTGTCCCTCTGTCTGTCCCTCTTTGTCTCTCTCCTCCACAGTCAGACCACGTCTGTGCAGCTCCGGGCCCTGCCGGAACGGGGGCACGTGCAAGGAGGCGGGTGGCGAGTACCACTGCAGCTGCCCCTACCGCTTCACCGGGAGGCACTGTGAGATCGGTATGTCCCCACGGGGCAGGGGCAGGCACCAGACTGGCCTGGGTGGAGTGAGGGGGGTGACAGACGGCGTCTGTGAAGGTCCTCGTGGAGGCGGTTTTGCTGGGGGTGTCACGGTCTGCAGGGTGGCCATGGGTGGGTGGGGGCAGCCCTGACCTGCACACTCTGCCCCAGGGAAGCCGGATTCATGCGCCTCGGCCCCTTGCCACAACGGCGGCACCTGCTTCCACTACATCGGCAAGTACAAGTGTGAATGCCCGCCGGGCTTCTCCGGGCGCCACTGCGAGACCGGTGAGGGCGCACAATGCTGGCCAGGGAAGGGGAGGCGGGCGGGGCCCGGCCGGCACCTTGACTCTCCGTATCCCTGCAGCCCCCTCCCCCTGCTTCCGGAGCCCGTGTTTGAACGGGGCCACCTGCGAGAACCTGGGCACAGATTTCTCCTGCCGCTGCCGAGCAGGGTTCACTGGACGCCGGTGCCAGGCAGGTGAGCACCAAGCATATGGGTGCAGTGGAGGACGGGACCCACCACATGCTGTCCTCATCCCTGTGGGGGGGCAGGCAGGGCTGGCCAGAGAGAAAGGAAGGAGGCCTGGGGCAACCAATGCCCGAAGTCAGGGCACCCACCTGCAGAGCTCTGTGGGAAGGGCAGTGTGGGGGCACACACAGGTGGGGGCAGGGGTCCCAGGCAGTCGTCCCATGGTGCATTCAGGGCACCCCCACCTGCAGAGCCCTGAGGGAAGGGTGGGGAGTAGGGGGAGGCCCCAGGCAAATGGTGCTGTGCTCCTGCAGAGGTGGACTGTGGGCCCCCCGAGGAGGTGGAGCACGCCACACTGCGCTTCAACGGCACCCGACCAGGCGCAGTGGCCCTTTACTCGTGCGACCACGGCTACATCCTGAGTGCCCCCAACCACACCCGTGTCTGCCAGCTGCAGGGGGTCTGGAGCGAGCCTCCCCAGTGCCACGGTGACTCTTGGGTCGAGGGCGGGGCGGGCATAGCTGGTGGGACCCAGGGCAGAGTCAGAAAGATCAGGGTTCAGCACCCCTACCCCATAGAAAGATGGAAGTAAAAGTATGGAAAAAAATTTATCAGGTGGCTACAAACCAAAATAAAACTGGTGTAGAAATGTCACTGCCAGGGAAAAGAGACTGCAAGGCTAAAACAAGCCAGAGAGAATAGGCTGTAAGACAGAAACAAGCCATTCAGGATGCGGGGCGTTACTCTTAGTGATAAATGGTTCAGTTCAGCAATACAATCGTTATCAACGTTCAAGTATCTAACACAACAGCCCTAATCTAAAGCAAAAATTAACAGACGATGGAAGAAAATGACAAATCCATCGTAACAGCGAAAACTTAAAACCACCTCTCTCAATTAATGGCAGGTTAAGGAGTCCCCAAAAAACAGGAAAGACAGACAATTTGAACAACACAATTAACAGCCTGAGCTACTGGATAAAAACCAAAAAAACAAACCATTACTGTCAAGTCGATGCATGTAGAATTCTGCACCCAGCACTTAGCGAAGACAAATGCTTCTCAAGCTCAGTGGACTCTTTTACAAAAACTGATAAGGTGTTTGGCCGTAAAGCAAGCCTTTTTGACAAATGTAAAAGATTAGGAACCATGCAGTTCTCACTCTCTGAACATAATTTAGTTACTACTAAGAAAATAAATTCTTAAATCTCCACGTTTGGAGTTTTTAAAGTTATTTTTAAATAATTGTGGGTCAAAAAAGAAATCATAATGGACAAAAATATATTTTTTAAAATTTTTATTGCGCTTTAAGTGAAAGTTTACAAGTCAGTCTCTCATACAAAAATTTATATACACCTTGTTATATACTCCTAATTGCTCTCCCCCTAATGAGACAGCACACTCCCTCACTCCACTCTCTCTTTTCGTGTCCATTCCTCCAGCTTCTGATCCCCTCTACGCTCTCATCTCCCCTTCAGACAGGAGCTGCCCACATAGTCTCATGTGTCTACTTGATCCAAGAAGCTCACTCTTCACCAGCATCTTTGTCTATCCCATTGTCCAGTCCAATCCCTGTCTGAAGAGCTGGCTTTGGGAATGGTTCTTGTCTTGAGCTAAATTGAAGATTTGGGGGCCATGACCAGCAGGGTCCTTCTAGTCTCAGTCAGACCATTAAGTCTGGTCTTTTTCCAAGAATTTGGGGTCTGCATCCCACTGCTCTCTTGGTGCCTCAGGGGTTCTCTGTTGTGTTCCCCGTCAGGGCAGTCATCAGTTGTAGCCAGGCACCATCTAGCTCTTCTGGTCTTAGGCTGATGTAGTCTCTGGTTCATGCGGCCCTTTCTGTCTCTTGGGCTCATAATCACCTTGTATCCTTGGTGGTGTTCATTCTCCTTTGCTCTGGGTGGGTTGAGACCAATTGATGCACCTTAGATGGCTGCTTGCTAGCGTTTAAGACCCCAGACGCCACTCTCCAAAGTGGGATGTAGAATGTTTTCTTAATAGATTTTATTATGCCAGTTGACTTAGATGTCCCCTGAAACCATGGTCCCCGAACCCCTGCTATGCTGGCCTTTGAAGCATTCAGTTTATTCAGGAAATTTTTGTTTTGGTTTAGTCCAGTTGTGCTGACCTCTCCTGTATTGTGTGTTGTCTTTCCCATCACCTAAAGTAGATCTTATCTACTATCTAATTAATGAATACCCCTCTTCATCCCCCCTCCCTCCCCCGCATGTAACCATCAAAGAATATTTTCTTCTCTGTTTAAACTACTTCTCGAGTTTTTATAATAGTAGTCTTATACAATATTTGTCCCTTTGCAACTAATTTCACTCAGCATAATGCCTTCCAGGTTCCTCCATGTTATGAAATGTGTCACAGATTCATCACTGTTCTTTATCGATGTGTAATATTCCATTGTGTGAATATACCATAATTTATTTATCCATTCATCCTTTGATGGGCAACTTGGCTGCTTCCACCTTTTTGCTTTTGTAAACAGTGCTGCAGTGAACATGGGTGTGCATACATCTGTTCATGTAAAGGCTCTTATTTCTCTAGGATATATTCCATGGAGTGGGATTGCTGGATCGTATATAAACATATTTTTAAATAAATAATAATAAGCACTTTATACATCAAACCATGTGTGATGCAGGAAAAGCAGTGTTTTGTGAGAAATTATACCTTTAGATACCCATGTTGGAAAGAAGAGAAGTTCAAAATTAATGAGCCACATTTCTGACTCCAGAAATTAAGAAATGATACTAAGGAAAATAAAAGGAAAAGCAATAAAGAGCTGTATTTAATGAAACAGAAATCAAGGATAGATTAAAAAAAAGGTCAACAAAGGTATAATTAATTATTTGAAGAGCATAATACAACAGACAAACCTCCATCAAGACTCATCAAAAAAACAAAGAGCAAAAATAAAAACCTTTAAAAATGAAAAGGGGACATAACTACAGATACAGCAGAGACTAAAAGGATAAAGGAATATTACCAACAACTCTATACAAATAAATTTAAAACCTTAGAAGAAAGGAACATAGTATTCATAGAAAAATATAAGTGACCAAAAGTGACTCAAGGAAAAATAGAAAGCCCGCATAACCCTGTTAACTATTTAGAGAAACTGAGGCTGCGGTTAAAACGTTTTCTCACAAAGAAAGACCAGGCCCAGATGACTTTACAGGTAAATCCTACCAAACTACCAAGAAACAGATCATTTCAGTATTGTCCAAACTCTTCTAGAGAGTAGAAAATAAAAAGTATGTGCCAACCTACTCTCTGAGGTTAGTATAACTTGATACCAAAACCAGATAGAGACAGTAGAAAAAAGGAAAATTATGGGTCCAATAAGCACATGAACATAGATGCAGAAATAAAAAAAAATTAGTCTAATGGTGGCTGCAACAATGTACTCAAGCATAACAACGATTGTGAGGTTGGGGCAGGACCGGGCAGTGTTTCCTCTGTTGTGCACGGGGTAGCTATGAGTCGGAACTGACTGGACGGCACCTGACAACAGCAGTCTAACAGTCTATGAAGATGATATGCACCATGTTAGGGTTGCAAGGACAGTATGATGTTACAAAATCTACTACATTAACCGATTATAGGAGAAAAAACCATGTAAGACTCTCAATAAACGCAGACAGTGCATTTGGTAACGTTCATAAATTCTTCGCAAACAGAATAAAACATACTTCCTTATCTGGATAAAAGTAACATGACATCCACACCTCTAATACAACATGTGGTCAAGTAAAGCAGGACTTATTGAGGGCTGAAAAGGGAGACGTAGAAGAGCCCGCACAATCCCAGGTGTTCCGTACCCCACAGAGAGGTGTACCTAAGCTGACCGCGGCAGGCTGGGTGCTGACCGCGGCAGGCTGCGTGCTGACCGCGGCAGGCTGCGTGCTGACTGTGGCAGGCTGGGCGCACCCTGTGAAGCCCTCCAGTAGAGAGGGAGCCTGCCCAGAACACTACATAGTTACAGAGGGACAAACAACACAGGCCGCATCTAGAGAACCCTGGGACAAAGAGTCTCCTGATTCCTGTTAGAGGAAATAGAGCCCTGGTAGCACAGTGGTTAAGTGCTCAGCTGCTAACCAAAAGGTCAGCAGTTCGAATCCACTAGCCACTCCTTGGAAACTCTATGGGGCAGTTCTACTCTGTCCTATAGGGTCGCTATTAGTCAGAATCTACTCGACAGCAATGGGTATTTCTGTTTAATTGACTCCTTAAAACAAAACTAATTTGTGTTCATTTGAGCCTGGCCTCGAGCCACTGCCCCTGATAATCAACACCTTGCTTCCCTCCCGGCTTGACCCCCTGCAGAAGTCAATGAGTGCCAGTCTCAGCCTTGCTTGCATGGGGGCTCCTGCAAGGATGGCGTCTCGGGATACCTGTGCCTCTGCAGCACAGGGTATGAAGGCATCCACTGTGAGCAGGGTGAGTCCCGGCCCTTGCTGGCCACGGCCCGCAGGGTAGGCATAGGCAGCTGGGGAAGGGCCTCAGGTCTCCATGGCATTATGGCCAGCCACAGCTCTCCTCGTGCCGGTCTGCCTGGGACTGCAGGCTGGGCACTGGGCTGACCTCAGACCATTCCTGCTGCCTCCAGCCAACTCTGGCCTCCGAGAAAGAGTCGTGAGGCAGGGAGGGAGGGGGCCCCCCATGCCAGGCCCTCATGCCTTCCTAGGGCTCTAAGCCATGCGACCAGACCCCAAGCCTGGGCCATCAGGCAGGGTGTGTAGGCAGCCTGGGCTGGGTGGGCTCCAGCCAGGCATGTGGGAGGCCAGTCCCTGCAGGTGGTGGGGATGTGTGGGCAGCCTTGTGTCCTGTCTGCAGAGACTGACGAGTGTGCAGCACAGCCCTGTCAGAACGGGGGCTCCTGCAGGGACCTCCCAGGGGCCTTCCTCTGCCAGTGCCCCACAGGGTTCCTCGGGGTCCACTGTGAGACAGGTAAGGGCTCCCTCAGTGGGCCCCTGCCTGCAGCTGGCCCCCAACTCACACCTTCCAGTGCCCTGGGACACCCCAACACCCTGGGTGCTCCAAGTGTGTTTTCTATACACACAGAGCCTGGGCCTCAGGGGAGGGGACCCTGCACTCCTGCGGGGCAGGCTGCCTGGAGAGGGAGCCCAGAGGGAACCAGGGAGGGAGGCAGGTTGCTGTCTAGTCCCACCCATAAGCACGCCCGGGGCACCTCCTGCCCCGCCCTCCTGGTCTGTTTCTCGCCTCCCCTCCCTTCTTCCCGCTCTCCTCTCCTCCCTCCCCCAGACCCCCTGCGGCCCCCCGCCCCTGCGAGGTGCTGACTCTTCGGCTCTCTGGGTGTTCTCCAGAGGTGGATGCCTGCGACTCCAGCCCCTGTCAGCACGGAGGTGCGTGTGAGAATGATGGTGGGGCCTACCTATGTGTCTGCCCTGAGGGCTTCTTCGGCTACCACTGCGAGACAGGTAGGGCAGGAGGACGCAGGCCAGCCGCTTGCTCACCTGCTCGTCCTGAGACCCCTTCCTGGCCCTCGCCCATCTGGCCCCCTGTGACGGCCCCTTTCAGGCCCCGCTGTCCTTCCAGCCCCTCTGCACTTCTCTGTCCCCCTACCCGCAGGGTGGGCAGGAGCTGAGGTGGAGGGAAACGCTGCCCTCCCCACTCTGAGCCCCAACGCCACTATGCTGGGCCAACCACAAGGGCGGCATGGCTCAGGCCGGAACTCGGCTCCTGTGAGCTCAGCTCCACAGAACAGGCTGCCACGGTGTAAAGGCCATCCAGTACAATGGAGCTGAGTAACGGGTCACAGATAACTGCAATCCGAGGGTGAAACAAACTGGCGCAATGCAGCATAAGACGGATACAGAGCTACGTGCAGTCAGAATGGCGCTCAGTGTTAGGAAAGACACTGCCCGCAGGGGATGGGCTGCTAGACGGGGTCGGCTAGTGGGGGTGAGGGCTGGGGAAAGGCCAGAGGCCATCCATGTGGCTGCAACCCTCTGGGAGGACACCTGAAGACTTCCCAGTACTATAGTCTCATTGCACCAGCCTGGGGGCGCGCGGGGCCAGATCGCTTCACTCAGCCGCCAGGCTGGGAGGTGGGGTCCCCACCTCACTGTGAGCACAGAGGCTTAGGGCTCTGACAGTGATGAGGGACCCAGGGGCTCACCATCGCCCGCCCACCTGGAGAGCCAGGTGCTGACAGTGACAAGGGGCTGCTGCCGCCAGCCCACCCAGAGGACTCACTAGTTGTTACAAGTGTTTGCTGAGGCGACAGCAAGAACAAGGGAGATCAGGCCTGGCCCCTCACCCCCAGCTGTGGTGCTCCGAAGAGGCTGGCCAAGCTTCGCACCCCCTGCCCACGCTGTGCTCACAGCACCCCAAATCGCCCTCTGCCAGGGCACCAAGGCGACCGCCCACCCCTGGAGGAGGGCACAACTGCGTGCCCTCCTCCCCACTGCCCAGCAAGTGCTGACCAGTGCCAGCATCACTGCACCCACCAAGGTGACCCTGCCACCCCACAGAGCCGCAGAGCAGGAGGACCCAGCACACCCAGGATCAAGGACCCGGTGGGGTGGGGGCACCTGGTGAGCTGCCTCCAGCACTCACAATGCTCCCCCGCACCGTCCCCACAGCAAGTGATCCCTGCTTCTCCAGCCCCTGTGGGGGCCACGGGTACTGCCTGGCCAGCAACGGATCCCACAGCTGCACCTGCAAAGTGGGCTACACGGGCAAGGACTGTGCCAAAGGTGAGGCACAGCACCGCACGTGGTGCCCCTTCCCCCCACTGCCATGAGCAGGGAGGGTGGGGCTGCGGTCCCCAGGTGAGCACTGCTCTCGGCCACAGATGTGGGTGTGGGAACCTCCCCTCAGAAAGCACATAGGCGGACCGGGGAACAGCCCACTTGGGGTGATGAGAGGGTCCCATCCCCCTCACCCAGCGTCCCCAGGCCCAGTAGCGGCTAGGGATGCCTGCCTGGGGGACCAGGCTTCTACCACAGCTGACCACGCCCCCCTGTTCGGCTGGTACCCTGAAGAGCTCCTCCCGCCAACGGGCCTCAAGGTGGAGCGTGTAGAGGAGAGCGGGCTGTCCATCTCCTGGCTCCCGCCCGACGGCCCGGCAGCCCAGCAGATGCTGGATGGCTACGCGGTCACCTACACCCCAGCCGATGGTGCCTTCCGCCGCACAGACTTCGTGGACCGTGGCCGCTCGGCCCACCAGCTGCGAGCCCTGGCAGCCGGTCGGGCCTACAGCATCTCCGTATTCTCTGTCAAGCGTAACGCCAACAACAAGAACGACATCAGCCGGCCTGTGGTGGCGCTCATCCGCACACGTGAGTCCTTTGGCCACCGTGTCCTGAGACCCCAAAAGGAGCCCTGACCAACCCTGAGGTGGGTGGAGAGCTGATGTGCCGGGAGGCTGTCTGCTGCAGGGTCTGTATCGGGTGGGTGGAGCAGGGAGGTGAAGTGATGGGGGGAAAGGAAGACCAGCCCCTCCCCATCCTCCAGAGCCGGGTCTCCAGGAGACGGACGTGTGGTGCAGGGTCCAGGGTCTGCTCTCCATCTCTGAGGAGCCAGGATGTGTGGGGACTGAGCCCCCGTGCCCTCCCTGGTCCACCTGAGGACTCCCACCCCTCCTTGGGCCCAGAACGCCCCCAACCATTCCCTGTTAGCAATGAAGGAAGTAGACATCTAGGACAGAAGAGAGAGGGGACTCTCCGGAATCCCCTGGAATGTGGCAGAGTCACATCTGCGCCTCCTCTCAGACTGGCTAACGTCCTGCACCCCACTCTCCCTTAAGGAGTAGGGGTGCCAGTGCTGGCTAAGCAACCCCGTGTTCCCCAGGCCCCCGCCCCGTTGAGGGCTTTGAGGTCACCAACGTGACAGCCAACACCATCTCTGTGCGCTGGGCTCTGCACCGGATCCGCCATGCCACAGTCAGCAAAGTCCGAGTGTCCATCCGGCACCCCGAGGCCGGTGGGGACCAGTCCACCGACCTGGACAGGAGTACGGACAAGTTCACGTTCGGGTAAGAGGCGACACTACGGGTGGGGTGGGCCCTCTGCGGGGGCCAGGGCCTTGGAAGCCACGCCCCTCCAACTGGGAGCTCAAAGCCCCAGTAGCCTAGGCCCCTACAGCCATGGTCGGGGAGGAGGATCCTCCCATCTCTGCCAGGCTGCGGTGGGCTCCTCTGTCTGCCGGCTGTCCTTGCCCCCAGCCCTGCCTTGAGGAACAAGTTCATGTACCCACAGATACCCAGCAGGTGGAGGTGAGACATCTGACATGCCACCTGGTCCCCAGGGGTCTCCCTCCTGCTCTGCCTGGTCTCAGGGCTGCATAAGGAGCAAGTGCTAGAGACAGGGAGCACTCTAAAACTCCAGGGTTCAGATGTGAGAAGATCAGCACCCCCACCCCTTCCAGCAGAGATCATGGGAGCACTTGACGCTTGGAGACCACACGTGAGGGTCCAGGTCAGATGCCGTGTCTGTAGAAGAAAAGCCTAGAGGTTTTCAAATTTGAGTCCTGTCAGCACCTTTCAAAGGGAAAAATACTAGGAACCTCACCCTGTGCTGCTAAATCAACTCTGACTCATAGCGACCATACAGGACAGAGTGGGATTGCTCCATAGGGTTTCCAAGGCTGCAATCTTTATGGAAGCAGAGCAGCTGGTGTGTTTGAACTGCCAACCTTTCAGTTAGCAGCTGAGCACTTAACCACTGTGCCGCCAGGGCTCCTGGGGACCCCTAGGATTGCCTGAAGTCTATTTTGATGTTCGGATATCATGTTCAAACCTTATATAAAGTATATAAGCCTCTCATACTAAGTTATTACAAAGTAAACACAAACAGAAGCACAAAATAAATGACATTCGAATCAACATCAGTCATTCAAAATACCTGCTGGTAGAAACAGAAGCTTCAGATTTAATGGCTCCTGTGGCGAAGCTCAGGTTTCAATCTGAAAACCCAGCTGGATCCCTGGGGTCCATATACACCCCAGGCTCCTGTGACGGACTGACCCCTGTGGGCAGGTTGTCAGCCAGAGAGGAAGTTCTGGCCTCTTCTCAGAGTGGTCAGGGGGTGCAGGATGGACAGATGTGAGTGGGGAAGCCGGGCTCGAGGCTGAGGGGACACAATGCCCCGGATTCTGGGGCCTGCAGAGCAAATACGGCACAGGTTAAGATCTCCACGGGAACTCAGGCCAGCTCAACGGGAACATCTCAGCGGGTCCGGCTCAGAGTAGCCCCTGATCATGGCCCTGAGGGGGTAGGGAGTCCAGAAGGCAGCCCCGCAGGGTGGCTCAGGGGAAGGAAGGTGGCAGGGTGGTCATGCCTCCCCCTGCCTGAGCCCTGCCCTCTGCACTTTTCTACTTTGCAGATGCACCAGGGACGCGTCTTTCCGAGCTCGTAGCCCTCTCTCTGGCCGGGTGTCAGCTGTGCCAGGCCGGGCTCGCTTGCCTCTAAGGGTGTCAGACTTTTCATGATTTACATCCTACTCACTTCCAAACAATGGCGTGGGTTGGGGCGGGGGGGAGTGGCCTTAGGATAAAAACACAAATAGGACCCGGGGGCACTTGGCCACATTTACCCTTCCCCAAGGTGGCCTCCCTGTGGTCACACCCTCCTCCAGGCAGCCAGTGCTGGACACAAAGGCCCCGAGACCTTCCTATCATCTTCCTTCACCTCCCTCCCTGCAGGGCCCTGCTGCCAGGAAAGAAGTACACCATCCAAGTGGTCACCCTGAGCGGGCTCGGGCCAGGGGAGCACCCCACTGAGAGTCTGGCCACCACCCCACTGCACGTGTGGACCCGTGAGTACAGCAGTGTGGCCTCTGGGCCACGCAGAACCTTCTAGAAGCTCTGCACTCCCAGCATCCCTCAGTCTCCTCAGTGTGGCCATATTAGAAACCAGCCCTTGGCTGAGAGCACCAAGAAACACTGGGACATCCCCAGGTCTCCCCCACTCTGGGTACAGGTGGGGAGGGCACAAAGTACAGGGACAGCTGTCCAGGGCAGCCTTCTGCCTTGGCTTGCGCCCAGCACCCCAGTCCTGATGGCTCCTCCATGAGGCCCTCTGACTTGACAGGTGACCACTGGGGGAGAGTGCAGGAGCCTGGGTGGGTGAGGACACCCGTGGCCCATTCTGTACTAGGCTCCAAGGGGTCGTGGGCAGGGAAGAGATAGAGCCCCGTTGCCTGCCATGCCCTCTCCAACTCACAACTACTGGGAGGGGCAAGTGGTGGGAGGGATGGGTGGGTCTGCAAGGTGTGGGGCTGCAGCAGGGCCTCGCCCAGGGGCACCGTCCCCTTGTGGTAACTTGGACACTGCCCCCCTGGGGGAAGGAGGCATGGGGCAGGCCTGGGGGAAGGAGGTCAGCCCAGCTCAAGTCTCACCTAGACCCCAAAGCACTGGGACCCCAGGCCCAGCCTTTCTAGCCCACCCCCAATCTACACCCAGAGCAACAGGAGTCGCTATAAGGGTGCTGCAGGCCAGGCTCCACCCTGCCGCCCCAGCTTTGCCACCCCCCGAACTGAGGGCAGCCTCTAGCCCTGACCCGCTCTCCAGACCCTTGTCAGCAAGCCCTCCCACGAGTGCCAGGAACTTGAGTGTGCTGGTTCACTAGATTTGGCTTCTCGCGGTCCATTTCAGCCTCTGAAGTGTGTCCTCGTGAAGAGCTGGTCCCCACACTCCACCCTCAGCCTCCACCTGTGCCTTGTCTAGGGCCCCTGCCTCCAGCAAACCTGACGGCGGCCAGGGTCACAGCCACCTCTGCCCACGTGGTCTGGGATGCTCCCTCCCCGGGTACCGTGCTGGAGGCCTATGTCATCAACGTGACCACCAACCAGAGCACCAAGAGCCGCTACATCCCCAACGGGAAGCTGGCATCCTACACGGTTCGCGACCTCACGCCTGGGCGGCGCTACCAGCTCTCAGTGACAGCGGTGCAGAGCACAGAGGAGGGCCAGATACACAGCGAGCCTGCCCACCTCTACATCATCACCTGTACGTGGGATGCCTTGGAGGGGGGTGACCCTACGCAAGGGTTGCAGGGGAAGGCGCATGAGGGAAGCCAGTGCTGGGGGAGGGGGAGCTGCTGGGGCCACCCAGGACTCAGGGTCCTCCCCTACCTGGACAGGCATGAGGCCGGTGCAGGGTCTGGGGGGAGCAGGGACCCCGAGCTCGCAGACGGGGGCCCAAGGTCACCCCCCCACAAGCATGCTAGTGTCACCCTGAGCTGTCGCTGTCCCCTGCGCCTCCCTGACAAGCTGACCTGTGGAGGTGCACTCGCTGCTGTCAGACCCTCTTCCCTCGGGGCTGTCGGGGCTGCCGACTGGACAGCGTAGGGCTTCACAGCATCCAGTGGTCTCGGTCTCAGTCTCAGGATGAGGGGTGAAAGTAGGGGGCACCCTGGGTGAAGGGCCTGCCCTGACTCACAGAGGAGCCACCTGCACTGGGAGTGTGTCCTGGGTCCACACAGACCTCCTCTGAGTACCCCGGACCAGATCCTCAGGACCGGCCATGCCATACTGATGGAGGACCTGGGCTTGGAGGGAGGTGGGAAGCTAGGACCCGCACCAGACTCCGCCCAGCAAGAATGTGGGTGACTTCTTCCTGACCACAACAGTGGGCAGGGCAACATCCAGGCTCCCGTGAAAGCTGCAGCCCACCCTCCCTGGTGTGCACGGCCCCCTGTGATTCTTCACCTCAGCACCGATGCCCTCCGTTTCCTCACCCACAGCCCAGAGGGACAGCACCGACAGACGCTGGCACCAGGGCGGGCACCCCCGGGTGCTCAGAAATAGACCCCCCCCAGCGCACCTGCCGGAGCTGCGCCTACTCGGCGACCGAGGCGCCCCCGTAACACCAACCCAGCCCCCCAGGTACAGATCAGCTGCCCGCTCACTGGGGCCACCAGTGTGGTAGCCACTGCTCTGAGGTGGCTGCAGGTGGCCAAGCAGGACGCTCAGGCCTTGGTGGCCCCACCCCCTGGCAGGTTCTCTGAGCTGGTGGACGGCAGAGGACGTGTGAGCGCCAGGTTCAGCAGCCTGCTCAGCAAGTCAGTCACCATGAGAGCACGTGAGTGTCCCCCGCTACGTGCCTCACGGCCATCCACCCAGCTCATCCCCACAGTGAGAAATCCTGGACTCAGGCTGCCCCAGTGCCAACTCAAACCCGGCCACATGCACAGGACCCAGCCTCGTGAGGACAGCACAGGCCGCTACTCTCGTGAGGGTGAAGCACAGGCTGCTGGCAGGCATGCTGGGGATCAAAGGCAGAACGCTCACGTCGGCTGCTCGCCCTGCTATGGAGTCAAGCTCACTTGGCAGCACTGGGCGGGAGGGCACAGGGTGGCCTCTTTCTCTGCTACTAAAGTGGGGTCCCTGGACCAGCAGCACCGGGGAGGGCTGAGCGGTGGGCTCAGAACTGTCTGAACAAGGCCCGGGTGACCCTCCCCTACTGCAGTCTGAGAAGAGAGTGTCCACTGTGAGGGGCCGTTCTTGTGTGTAGGGATGAGCCTTTGGGGTAGAATTGTGCCCCGGTCTGAGCTGGCTGGCTGCCTAGCTTGGTTCTGCCCTCCTGGATGAGTGATGGCCTACATCACGGTGCATCAAGCCACTGTGAGGCACCCAAGCTGATGGGCAGAGATGCCTGGCCTTGCTCACCTGACTCACCAGGTGAGGGAGGGGGTGTGGAGCCTACCCCTGGCAGGTCTCCCTGCGATGCCTGAAAGGCAGCCCAGGCCACAGGGTGGCTCCAGGGGCTGAAGACCTGGGGAGGGGACAGGGCCTTGCTCTCACCTGGAAGGCCAGGTGCCGACTTCATGAAACTGACTGAAAGCTAGTAACTCAGCTAACGAACAAAGCATTCCCCAGGCTCAGAAAGAACGGGGGTGTGCACAAAGAGGGAGACAGGGCGGGGCGGGGGGGGGTCCAGCGGAATGGCGGGGCAGAGCCACTGGAGCAGATGAAGTGGGGAGGGCTGCAGCTGGGGGGCCCAGGATGCGGCCTGTGGAGGGACAGGCAGGTAGGAGGGAAGGAGGGCACGTGGTCCCCAGGAAGCAGGGGTGGAGGGTGGGACATGGTGCTGGACAGTGTGGAGCAGCTGCCGTCGAGCAGGACGATGTCTGTGGAGAGTCAGGGCGGGCTGTTAGGCCCCAGGTGGCTTCACCAGCAGCTTTGGTGGCCCTGGAAATGGAAGGGCAACCCCTGGTGTGGTCAGTGGAGGGGGAGGGCTGGGCCCAGAAGGAGAAAAGTACTGGTTCAACGAGGGTGGGAGGGCCCATGCCAGGCCAGGCTGGGCTGTGACAGGACAGGTACACCTGGGTCCTGAAGCAGAGAAGACACTCAGGGTGGCCCTCTTCCTGGTCTCGACACAGCCGGCCCCCGGTGACCACTCGTGGCCTGTTCCTCCTAGAACCCACAGCCCCAGCTCAGCTCGAGAACCCAGAGGAGGACCCCGAGCCCACGAGCCCGGCCCTGCAGCTGTCGGAGCGTAGCGACAAGGAGCGTGACCGTAAGTCTGGGTAAACTGAATTCAGGGCAGCCAGATAACTGGTGGGGGACTTCCTAGCCAGTGAGTGACAGAACCAGATGCCCCACCCAGTGAAACAAGGACCTTTATCAGTGGTCACTGATGGCTGCGGGCACCACCAGGGGCAAAGCCTGAGGCGCCCCCTCATGCTGACGGTGGTCAATCCTGGCATCACCGACGGGACGCAGTGTCATCACGTGCCTTCTGAGGGGCAGGGGCGGGGGCACAGCCACCACCTGTGATACAGTCCTGCAGAGAACACCTGGACCTGAATCTTAGCAAGCCCCCGCGCTAGTGACCAGTCACAGGAAACAAGGGAACGCACAGACAGTGCCACGAGTTAGCATGAGTCAAATCAGGAGAAGGACCGATGACAAGCTTCCTCATTAAGAGGTGAGGAACAAGAGACCTGGAGTTAGATCACAAGAGGCAGTGAGTGGACCCTGTGTCAACCCTAATTAGATCAGACCAACTGTAATACAACGTTTTTCAGACCAACGGGGAAAACTGAACACAGCCCGGGACTCCTTAGGATATCGGGCAGCTGCTGTTAATGCTGGGACGAGAGCATTAGGGTTAAGAGACCTTCAAATCTTTGCCTCTTAAATACGTGCTGCCTTACAGATGAAATGGTGTCTGTGATGGGCTCTCAAATTCTTTAGCAAGAGACAGGAAAATGGATATAGAACAACAGGACTGGCAGGGTGCTGATCATGGCTGAAGCTGAGTGATGGTCCACAGGCTTCAGGCTCTTTGTGGTTTTGAACATTTTCTTACCAAGAAGTGTTTTAAGGTCCACGCTCACCGTGAGCACACACACAGTCCAGAGGACGGTGGAGGGAAAAGAGAGGAAAAGCAAAGAGACGTAGCGAAGGAACGAGGCACACAGCCCCCAGGAAGCTCTTGGGAGCCCTCTGAGGAGTTGGCTGGGGAGGGGGCAGAGGGAAAGACCGGCCCTTCTGGAGCACCGTCTGTGGTGGGGGCATGCACGAGTCTCACTCTTCTGTGTCTCAGGATTTTTAAAGTTAAGAACTGAAATGAGTGTCTTAGCGAAGCTGGGAGGACAGAATAGACTCTAGGGGAGCCCACCCCCAGCTCAGCCACTGGCTGCTCCTGCCCCTCATTACCCTTCATTCAGTGCAGGGGTGACAGTGGCTTTGGGCACTAGGGGTCCGACACTTCTACACACAGGACAGCGGCCCAGGAAAGGGAGGCAGCCTCAGGCTGGGGACCATGAGGGGGGATCCAGCCCCAGAGGCAGGCGGTGCTGGGACAGGCACTGAAGGACAAGGACAAGTCCTCCACACACGGCTCTCTGCGGGGAAGAGGGGGGTGATGGCATTCTGAGCAAAGCAGGGGGCAGGCTGGGGTGTCCCCTGAAGGTGGTCAAACACTGTCCAGAACCTAAGCTGCAGGCAGGGCCCGGGACTGAGCATCAGGGGAACTGCCCACCCTCCCTTCTTCCTTCCATTCTCCTTCCCAGTCCGCCCACACTCCCTTCATGGGGTCAAGGCCAGCACTCTCTCATTGCCTGCAATGGGCACCGTGGGAGAGAAGGAGGGACCGCGTGTGTGGCCACCTCCCTCGAGCCATGGCAACTCCTCCTCTGAGGGCCCAGCTCACGCGTGGCCACATCAGCAAGCATCTGCGGGCCCTGACTGGCCCACATGGCTCTGTTTCCAGAGGGCTCCAGGAACTGCTCAGAAAACCCATGTCAGAACGGGGGCACCTGTGTGCCTGGCACCGACACCCACAGCTGCACCTGCAGCCCAGGCTTCAAAGGCCGGCGCTGTGAGCTGGGTGAGTGGAGAACTAGACCTTTTGCCCCCAGACCACTGAGTGGGTGCCTCAGACTCCCACTACCAGGATGTAACTGCACCCATGCAGCCTTACAAGCTGCCTCCCTGCTGGTCGGGCCTGGATGGGCTGAGCATCCACGAGCTCCAGCAGCTACGGAGATGCACGTGGACCCCAGGGCCTCAGCCCGAGGCACCAGGATGCTGGGGGTCCTGGAACAGGCACGAAGCCAGCGAGGCAGGGTGCAGTGACCGTGGGCGGTGATGGGATGACACAGGCCCAAGGCTCAGGGGTGCTGGGAGGGAAACGGCCAGGGGAGGAGGAGCTCGGGTCCCGAGGAGACCAGCTGGCCTCGGACAGAGGTCCAAGGGTGGACAGAGGTCCAAGGGTGGACAAAGTTGTCCCCAGCCCTGACACAGGCGCCTGGACCAACCAGGGCCAGCCGAGAGCTGACATAGTCAAGTGGCCTCAGGCAGGCCCTCAGAGCAGCCCTCGCAGTGCGGGCCAGGGAGAGAGCTCCTAAACTACGGCCCTCTTCCTGCTTCTCCTTCATGCTGCAGCCTGTACGAAGGTGCCCCAACCCTGCACCCGCCTGTTCTCTGAGACGAAGTCCATTCCAGTCTGGGAAGGAGGAGTGTGTCACCACGTGTAAGTCAGCTTTCTTTCTCAGCCTTACCCTTTGTGCTCTCGGCTTTCAGTGTTTCCAGTGACCCCTTGCTGCATCTGCATTTCTAATGAGTTTCCAGGCCAGGCTGACGCTGCTGGCTGGGGACAGTTCTGAGGCCCACTAGTACAGCTAGTGGTTCTCAGAATTTACCACGCACAAGAGTCACCTGGGGGTCTTGTTAAAATGCAGACTGACTCAATACTATCCAGGGTGGAAACACAAAATCTCAGCCAGGGTTCAAACCAGAACAAACAGGCTCAAAGCCCTGGTTTGCAAAAAGTGTAGCTCACCTGAGCCTCACCAGCCCAGTAGGTATGGCGGCTTGGGAATCAGCCACCTGTTACCTCTATGTGACAGTTCAGGCAACTGAGGCAGAGGGGCTGAATAACTTGGCTACGGCGCGCACCTCAGGGCTGTGGCAGATGCCTAGAGCGCAGGTCCCTGGCTTCTGACCTCAGGGCCTTCCTTCCCTGCACTCCTGAGCAGCAGCTGCCCTATACCTTATACCAGCTTCTGGGCCATGGGCACACAGGTCCCAGGAAGAAGCATGTCCCTATTCTCTTCCTGAGAGCCCCTAAAGAAATACACAAGCACCAGCACATGAGAACTGCAGTCTCAGTTCTGCCACTGAGTCACGACACGGCCTGGGCGGCACTCCAAACCTCAGTTTCCCCATCTGTAAAATGGGAGAGTTTGGCTGGTTCATCTCTTGGGACTCTCACTAATGTTCTGTGACTCTACAGGTAGCAAATATTGAGTACCTACTGTGTGCCAGGCACAGTTCTACACACTTGTGCACATCAGTGAACAAAGCAAAGTCCTGCCCACGCTGAGGGCAGATGGACAATAAAAACACTGCGTGTGTTATGTAGACTTTTAGAAGGTGACCCAAACCAAAACCAAACTGTTGCTGTCGAGTCCGACTCATAGCGACCCTACAGGACACAGAGGAACTGTCCGATAGGGACATAGGAGCGTCTGGTGGATTTCAACTGCTGATCTTTTGGTTAGCAGCCAAGCTCTCAGAAGGTGACAGTGCTAAAGAGGTGAAGAGGGGGGCCCAGGAGTGCCAGGGTAGGGGTGTCAGGCAAGGGGCAGGCCACAGCATTAAACAGGGAGGTCAGAGTAAGCCTCAAGGAAGATGACATTTAACAGACTTGGAGGAGGAGAGAGAGATCTGAAGAAAGAACATTCCAGATAAATGATCAACTGCCAAGGCCCTGAAGCAGGAGCCTGCCTGGCATGTCTGAGAAAAGGGCAGGGAGGCCACTGTGGCTGCAGCAGAGTGATAGAGGGGGTATTGGGGTGGGGGGGGGGCAGCCATACAGGCCCCGGAAACCCTGGTAAGGACTCTGGTTTTTTTCTCTGCAAAACGGAAGCCACTAAAGGGTTCTGAGCAGATGAGCAACATGCTTGAGTACATGTTTAAAAGATCACGCTGCCCTGTGGAGAATGGATGGCAGGAGGGCAAGGGTGGAAAGCTCAACTTGAGCTGGGACAAGAAGCCAGGCTTAACGTATAGCAGAATACATTGAAGGAACTGGTTTATACCGGGATCTGAGAATCTGTATTCACAGGACATCTGAATTTGGATTCTGTGGTATGGCAGTCAGTGTCCACAGTACCCGTATCTCCCAGCTGTGCTAGTTACACCAGTGCCTGCCACAGGTGTGTCAGACGTCCCCCCAGGTACCTGACAAGGACAGCCCATCACTTACCTAAAGTTTTCCATCCTTTTACTGTTTACTTACCTGTATCTTTAAAATCAGTTTCTTGTATTTAGCATATAGTTGGACCTTGCTTTGTATCCAGTCTCACAATCTCTCTTTTATTGGTGTATTTAGACCATTTACATTTAATGTAATTATCGATGTGGTTGGGTTTACACCTACCATCTTGCCGTTTATTTTCTATTTGTCCCATCTGCTCCTTGCTACCTTTTTTTTTTCCCTTCTGCCTCTTGAATTAGTTATTTCTTAGGATTCCCTTTTATCTCCACTATTTGGAAGCCCTGGTGGGATAGTGGTTAAGAGCTACGACTCCTAACCAAAATGTCAGCAGTTTGAATCCACCAGGTGCTCCTTGGAAACCCTATGGGGCAGTTCTACTCTGTTTCCTATAGGGTCGCTATGAGTCCGAACTGACTCGACAACAACAGGTTTTTGGTTTTTATTGGCTTATTGGTTATACTTCATCAGTTAACTTATTTGGGGGAGGGGGCTGCTCTAGGATTTACAATATGTATCTTCAACTTCTCACAATGTAACCTCCCTTACTATTGTATGACTTCAGTATAATCGAAGAGCCCTACGACAGTATGTCTCCACTTTCCCCCCATCCTTTGGCCTACCGCTGTCAGACTTATTTCTACATATACCTCTAAAAAGACAACTATTTTTTTTTTAAGTGTTTTGAAACTGAAAACATCTATTATATTTACCTGGGTATCCACCATTTCCAGCACTCTTCATTCCTTTGTGTGTATCAAGTTTCCTTTGCCTGAAGAATTCCCTGTAACATTTCTTATAGTGTGGGTCTGCTGGTGACGAAGTCTCTCTTGTTATCTGAAACAAAAGATTTTTATTTCTGCTTCACTTTTTAAAGGGTGTATTTGCTGGGTATAGAATTCTCGGTTGACAGTATTTTGCTTGCTTTCAGCACTTTAATGATGTCATTCCTTTGTCTTCTGGCCTATATAGTTTCAGACAAGATGACTGCAATCATTCTTGTCTTTGTTCCACTACATGTAATGTTTTTCACAACCCTAACCCCATAGCTGCTTTTATGTTTTCTCTTTAACACTGTATTTTATCATTTTATTTATAATATGCTTTAACCTGGACTTGTGTGTTTAATTCTGTTTCCAGTTTGTCAAGAATCTTGTATCTCTGGGTTTATAGCATTCATCAAAATTTTTAAAATTTGGCTATTATTTCTTCAAAAAATTTTTTCTGTCTCTCCATTTCTCTCTTCTCCTTCTGGGAGCTGAATTATGAATGTGTTACACTGATATTGTCTTAAAAGTGAGAGAGGCCCTGTTCATTTTTTTTCCATCTTTTTTTCTCTCAGCACTTCATCTTGGATAGATTCTATTGCTGTGCCGTCAAGTCACTAATCTTCTTTTCTGCAGTGTCTAATCCACCATTAATCCTATTCCACAAAATTTCCATTTCAGATACTGTGCTTTATCATCTCTAGAAGTTCCATTTAGTTCCTGCTTAGATCTTCCATCTCTCTCTTCATTGTGCTTGTTTTCCTTGAGATCTTCGAACATGTGGAACAAATTTATATGTTTAAGGTCCTTGTCTGCTAATTCCATTATCACTCTCATTCTGGGTCTTTGTCTATTCAATTATTTTTCTTCTGATTTTCATTTTCCTGATTTTTCATATGATGTCTTGTAATTTTTTATCAGATGCTGGACATTGTGAATTTTACTTTTTTTTTTTTTTTTTTTTTCCTTGTTTGGTATTCTTTCTAAGAATGTGGTTTTATAAGATAGTTATTTACAGCTTAGTTTTGCCATTTTGAGACTTGCTTTATGGTGGATTTATCCTAAGGTTAAGTTTCACCCCACTTCTAAGGCATGGCCTCTGGACTTTCTACCGAATGGCTTGTTAAGATCTCTCTCACTCTGGCTCTGGGAATTGTTAAGCTCAGAGCTTCTCAGTAGTTCTTCTCTTCGCATAGGTTTCACCCTATACACGCACATCTTAATTTTCAGCCAAAGGTTCAAGGGGATCCCTCTGCAGACTTCTACAGCTCTTCCTCTGCATAGCTTCCTCCTCTCCAGTACTCTTCTCCACAAATTCGTTGCCTTTTCCTCCCCCCAACTCTTATCTGTCTCCTCAACTTAGTGTGACCACTGCTTAGATTTCCCCTCCCTGAAATGCAATCCAAAAAGTGATTCCAGGCTGAATTCCAGGGCAATCACAGGGCTCATCTCATTTGTTTCCTCTTTCTCAAGGATCACAGCCCCACGCTGTCTGTTGTCTAACAACTGAAAATAGTTATACCTTACCTTTTGCCCGTTTCTCTGGTTTTTCACCTTGGGAGGTTAATTCCAGGTCCTTTTACTCCTTCATTCCCTCATGGAAGTCTTACCAAAGGTCTTAAATTGTATGACCTTAGAAACTTAGCATGTAAGTTAGAATTTGCCCCTCAAACACCCTGGGTTTCTCTTTTAAGTGGCTCTGGCATTTGAGAATGTTAACAATGGCCAAAACAGTTTCCTGTTCATTATCATTTACAAACTTGTGAGAGAAGCGGTATGATTAATTCTGATTTTACACGAAGCTGAGGCTTAACAAGTTCAAGTGACTTTCTCAGAGTAGACTAGTAAATAAACAGAACAGGCAGGGCTTGAAATCAGTTCTCCTATTCCATGCCGCCTACATCAAAAGCCTGCATCCCCAAGGCTCCTCAGACTTCTCTCTGAACTACCCATAAAACAAAGAAAAGTGAGGCTGTACCTTCCCAAGGGCCTCAGGGCCAGATGGCCTTGCCTCAAGAAAAACATGCCATTAAATTTCATATTTTGTCTTTCAATATTAAAAAAAAAGAAAGTTCATCAAAATGTACACTTACAATGAGTGTATTTTAATTTTATGTAAATTATACCTCAGTAAAGGAGCCCTGGTGGTACAGTGGTTAAGAACTCCACCGCTAACCGACAGATTGGCAGTTTGAACCGACCAGTGGCTTCACAGGAGAAAGATGTGGCAGTCTGCTTCTGTAAGATTACAGCCTTGGAAACCCTATGAAGCAGTTCTACTCTGTCCTATGGGGTCACTATGACTTGGAATCGACTCAACGGCAACAGGTTTTTTATTCCTCAGTAAAGTTAATTTTTTAAAAGGCGACATGATTTTTATACTGGACATTTTAATGTATCTGTATGTAAAGTTTTATTAACACAATAACGGCTTTTTTCCCAAAGACTTCCGTGTTTATCTACGGGTTCACATAGCTTAGGCTGAGCAGTCTGGCAGCATGCTGTTTCAGTTTCTGGTTCTTCACAGCTTTCTTGTGACAACAGGTATAAAAGAGTTTACAAAGTTCACCAAGACGTCTGCTTCAAAGAGAGCTGTGAAAGTACCAGCACCAAGAAGACCCCAAACAGGTGCCGTCATGGGGGGAAGCCCTTGCTGTGTCCCGCATGTAGTTCCCTGGGTAACGGACAAGGGTGGTCCTGGGGCCAAGTGCTGTGGGATCCACAGGCCTGCTGATGGAGCCAGGCCATCTGTCTGCCCAGATGTGTAGCCTCTCTCAACAATGTTCTGCTAAGGAGCAGTGTGTGTGCACGTGTGTGCTTGTGGCACACACAGCTGGGTACAGTGCATGGTGGATGCTGGGGTCACTATCATGCATGTTCACACACAGCAGATGGGAGTGGAACCGGAAGCCCGGCTTTACTGACAGGCCAAGTGGATGGCTTGCACGTAGAGGAAATCTCCATTTACTTTCATTCGCTCAAACACAGGTGCTTTCCTCTAAAGGATTCGAGGTAGTCACGAGACTGATATACCACCTGGGGTTTTACTGCGAGAAGTGCCTACGTACGCTATGTGCTTTCAGAAAAAGAGAGTCCCAAACTCTACAGGAGTCTCTGTATTATTATTACTCATATTATATTCACATTATTTTTGAGAAATAGCCACACACGCTTGGTTTGCGTTACTGAGTTTGGAGGAAAGGCAGCATGTGCCATCGGCAACAGGACTGCCTGACGCGAGGGTGCCGCCCTCCAGCTCTTCCCGTGGCTCTCACTTCCTTTCTTCCACCGCCTTCCTTCATTCCCCAGAACCCAGATCCAGTCAGGCCACAACACCCACTCAGAGTCACGGAGGCGCACACAATCAAAAATGCCGGTCTCCAGGTCAGGATCTCTACTCAGGGTGCCCCCAAACTGGAGCCTATCTGAGCTCAAGAAAAGATAGGCCAAGGTAGCCATAGGATGGAAAGCACAGTGTTTCTTTTTCACTGAGCTGCTTGTCTCTGATTCTTTCAGGAAACAAAGTAACAGTCAAACACTGACAAGATCGTAAGGTATGTGTGCCCCGCAGCCAGCGGCAGAGCTGTCCAAAGCCTAAGAGGTGTCCAGCCAGCCCTGGCCTCTTAGAGGGCAGCGCCTCCTTACCAGGCACCGCCCACGGAGGTTCAGTGTGTGCCATCAGACTACAAACTCCCAGACCGAAGGTTTCAAACCTCCCCACTAGTTCCCAAAGGACGGGTGAGAAAGCACCACCTAAGCCTCCAACAGACAAACCTAGTGCAGCCCCTGACATGACACATCTTCAAGGGAGACAAGGCTCCCTAGGGTGAGGAGCAAACCCACTCTTCCGCAAGCGAACTGCAGCCCCCAAGGTGAGCCTTGGGCCAGAGCACAGCTAGTGGCTTCAGTCCCTGGCTAATCAAAGGCAACTCCTTCCCTACCCCGAAGCAAAAAGAACACCCTCCAGGGCTGGTCAGCAGTTTATTACTAGGATTAAGAATCCATTTATGCAGTTTGAGTTTGAAATATATATATTTCCAATAAGTCACCTGAAAAGATAATATATTAACCAAAAAAAAAACCTCAGAAAATTTCTATAAAAACAAAAAAAAAAAAACAACTGTGAAATGATCGAATATTGGCTTACAGAACACCCATTCTTGAGACAAATGCATAAAGTGCCTTGAAAACACAAACAGGCAGTGAGGGGCCGCAGCCTTCTCCACAACCTCTCGCCACCCGAAGACACACACCCAGGACAGAGAAGAGGTACAGGGACACTACCTGCTGAGCCCCAGATGTTCCAAAGGATGGGGATGCAGCTGGTCTTCCTCACCCAATCCGCCCTCCCCAGCTCATCCTCCTAGCAGAACAAGCCTCGCAAGTCTGAGGGTGAGAGCAGAGGCCCCAGACACAGAGAAGCAGCTTTAGAGAGGAGTGTGAGAGACCTCCATTCTCCTCATGTCCTGTTTTGTTTTTTCTTTAAAGGACCCATTCTGTCAAACTCAAGAGTTTCTAAAACCCAGAAAGATGTGGTCTAAAAATTGGATGGAAAAGGACACCCTGAAAGCCGAGTCCTGGCTGGAGTCGGCCCTTCTGGACTTCTTTCCTTGGGTCTCTAGCAAATGAGATCTCAGGCCTGCTACCCAGCGCCCTCCACGGCCAAGCCAGGAGATGCGCAGGACCCATTTAACAGCCCGAGATTGAACCAGACTGCAAGCCAGGAGACACCATGGGACCAATCACCCTGACATCCCGTGACCCACTGAAGTAGCCTGAGATTGGACCCAGCTGCGGCTTCTGAACGTATAGTCCGCGTGCACTGTGAATGGAAAGTGACAGCGTGTACGGATGGAACCAGGTGCCGGCAAGGAACACTTCTGCAAGCTTCAGAAACCCGCTCACAGACTTTGGTGTGAGAGAAACATCCCCCCGCCCCCATGAGACCCAACAGTCAAACTGAGGAGGAAATATGACGAACAGCTTCCAAAGCCCAGACCATGGGGCTGGGGAGGGGGCGGAGGTGGTCACTTAAAAGGAAAGCCCAGCTTGGGCACAGCCTCGCCCCGCCCGCCTCCTTCAGCAAGCACATTCCTGACCTGTAGACTAAAAGGTAATGTGGAGTTTAGACAGTTCTGGTCTGCGGCAGGGGCCAGCAGACTCTGTAAAGGGTCAGACATAAATCTTTCAGCTTTGCGCTGGCATTGTACCATAAATGCAGCCGTAGACCACGTCTAATTGACCGGGGGTGGCTATGTGCCAAAAAACTTTATTTACAGGAACAGGCAGCGGGCTCGACTTGGCCCACAGGCCACAGTTTGCTAACCGCTGATCTATAAGATCATATAGACTTTGGCTTTCTACAGAAAGCCATCACTGGGATGCCCAGTCACCCGAGGCACCAGAGACCCTGGATGTTCATGGACACACTGCCTGCAGCCAGCTTGGAAAGCACAACTGCCAGTGCAGCCTGCCCCTCTTTACACGCCCGAACACAATGAGCACACGCGGGCATGAGCACACGCGGGCATGAGCACACGCGGGCAGGCTGGGTGGGCTCAAAACTCTCTCGGCCCACCGTTCGGGCAGCACTTTAGGCTGTCAGGGCGTGAGCACCATCTCGTAAAAGCTCCAGTCTGTACAAGCAGAACGCTGCATCACCTGCCACGTCCACCTTCCAGCGTGCTTCTGTGCAGCACGACCTTCTCCCTGAACACAAGGTGAAGCCAAAGAACCCACTCCACTGGTGTAGTGCTGAGCATCTTAACGACCGGCCCAAACTGGAGTCGAGCGCCTGCTGTCGTCGTCAGCCGATGCTGCTGGTTGCTCTGCAGCCACAGAAAGGGCTCTTTCTTTCATCTTTTATAGAAACATTTTGTGAAGAATTAGAGTATATTCCAGGTTTTTTATTTTTGTTACAACCTTGTGTGCGTATGTCTGTGTATGATACAACCTATCATTTTTGGAAAGGAGGAAGTCATTTCGAGAAGCCCCTACTGTAGCCCTGAAATTTCCACCAGTCTACAAAGACTGTAGGCTGTTAGATACAAGGTGAATAAGAAAACACCACACACAAGCCCGTTCTGCCAACCTCTGCGGCACCAGACCAGCCGCCGTGTCTGAGTAAGATGCAAGAACGAGCGATGTCACTGACATGTAGGTGAAAACGCCACTGCCGTGTTCGTGCCTCGAGCCCCTCGAGCACAAGGCAGACGTGAACTCGTGCCAGGTTTTAGCTCAGAAGCCTTTGCTCCTACAGGAAAAGGTCTACTGACCCTGAGTTTGTGGCTGTGTCGTGATACGATTAACCATCCTAAAATATGGGCTAATCCATGTTTTACAAACTAAAATATCCAGTAAAAAGACTTTCTGATTCTGAAGAATTTATGGTTCATTCTTACAACGTTCCAAGTGAACCCACCACTGCTTTCCCTACATGGCTCATTCTTAAAATTCTTATTTCTTCCTCGAAAATATTCAATGTCCACCTGTAGTTTCCCAAGGAAATTAGAAATAATGGAATCAAAAATTTGTCAGGTGCATCAGAATTTATTTTTGTGCCAAAATGAATTACCAGGTTAACCAGGTGTTGCACAAAACTCGGATGAGCTGACCATCGAATCAAGTATGGATGTAGACTCGAGCGCTGGTCCCGACAGCGCACAAGAACAACAGACTAGTGTCCAAGGAAAGTGGCACGCACTCGGACTCCATGAGCCGAAAGAGTAAATGAAAACACTGGCAGAGTGAGTATCTCAGCTTCAAGCACATTTGTCCACACCCCAGACAGTAACAGCAAACCTCCCTCCCCGCCACGCATGGCTACCACGGGTGTAAATGCAGACACCTCCTTGCAGGGCGCTGCTCCACCCAGCCTCAGCCTGACTCCCCACTTGCAGACTACTGCCACAGACACCAGACCCAGACATGGACAGAGTCACCTAGCTACTTCTCTCCTTCTGCAAAACTGCCTTCTCTCTGCACTAATCACTCTAGCCAGTGCCTGGCCTGCTGGACAAAGCCAAAGCAGCTATGTTTCGTGCTGCATCCCCACAACAGAACACGAGCCATCTGACCGGCAGCGTTCCAGCACACAGGGGTGAGAAGCCCTGTGGAAATGTCAGCTGGTTACTTTTCTTTTAAATAAAACAAACCTGAAGTTTTTGTGAATCAGCAAAGTCCCATCACACTTTACTAGACCAGGCCCATTTCTCCATTTGGCACCGTCAGCGTTCGGGCCAGGTAATTCTCTGTTGTGGGGTCGTCCTGTGCACTGTAGGGGGTTTGGCAGCATCCCTGGCCTCCACCCAAGATGCCATCAGCAACCCCCTCCAACCGTGACAGCCACAAATGTCTCAACATCGCCCGATGCCCCTAGAGGGCAGGCAGGAGGACTGCTGCATAACAGGGTTCTCACAGGGCCACCACAGAAAGACAGGGCCAAGCACCAGGGCATCAAGAGCTGTTCAAAGGCTGCAAAGGTGACCTGACTCGATGCCAAACCGCCAAAAACACTTCCTGCAGCATCGATCTTGTTCTAGAATCCAGAACATTCTAGGACACACCAGTCCTCCTGGCCCCTCAGAGAGCTCACGTCCTCAGATCTGGGCCCACTGGGTTCCCCCAGATGACTCTCGCATCATGCAGCATCGTGGAGAGCACCTGAACAGTCGAGACCAGATCCTTGGCCCTGATTCCAGGTCCAGCCCTACGACCTGGGTACGTGCTCTCCTTCCCCTGGTTCCCAGACCACCTGTGGAATGGGCGAGGGGAACGCTTTTGGACCCCTCAGAGCCCTGTCCTGCTTCTCGTTCTCCAGGTCAGCACATGATGACCAGAGGCTCAGGGCCTGGAGGTAACACGTCGGCTCAGAGCATCATAAGGTCAGGCCCAGGGTCGATGGGCCAATAGCATCCTGGGAGAGAAGCCCCAGTGCTTCATGGCAGCAAGAAGTTGTGCCAAATTAAAGCAAATGTCACTAACCGGCTCCTTTTACTCTGCTGTACACTGAATGCAATTAAGAAACAGTAAGGTATTTTTTAATTAAAAACATTAAGTATTTTCCCAGAAAACCTGCTACTTGTTTTTATAAAATAAAGTGCTGTGATGTACTAAAATCTCGCTGCCGCCTCCTAATTTTATCTTCATGTTAAGTGGAAAAACAAAGGGACCCCTGATCCAAGAAGGAGGCTTATCCTTCACATTGTCATGGAATTGTCACCAACATGCTTCAACAGAGAAAAAAATAAGGCCACCTTTCGACCTACCATTTCCCATTAGTTTTAGCAGCTCAAAGTCAGTCTTTTATCCAGGACAGAACAGGGTCCTCCACGCAGACACCCAACAGTAGATCAAACTAACACGTCTCCCATTTAGTTTGACCCGTCAACTTCTCTGGGGACTAATGATAATTTTTTCATCAAAAGGCCAGTTTTAGGACACAAAATAACTTGAGCAGACCCTAGTGAAACTCCCAAAAGCTTTGATAAAATTAAAATATTCTTTAACGTTTTGGGGCCTCTTTTCCTTAGTTCCGGCCATCAGTGAACTCCTCCTCAGAGTCTCCATCCCCTGCGTCTTCACCTGAGCTGGTGCCTTCCTCACTGTCAGACGTGCAGCCTTCAGGCCCCTCTTCCTCTTCCCGAGCCAAGAGCTTCTTAAAAACTTCAAACTCCTCCACAGAAGAACAGGCTGTCTTGGCCAAAAACTCAGCTTCTGAGACTCTAAAGATGTCCTTGAGTGAAGGGTTAAGGACCTGCGTCTGGCCTTTCTTATCAGGGGTCTGGTACCGTCCCAGGCGCTCAAGGTAAATGTGCCTTTGCTTAATCTTGGTGATTGAGTATTTTAAGAACTCAGTCTTCACCACGTCCAGGTGCTTAATCCCCATCCTAAAATAGGCATACTGGAAAAGACACACACATTTAGGAACCCAGGCAGGAACCTTACAGCCCAGCACTCCCCGGCAGTGGCACATTCAACCTGCCCAAAGGGACTCAAAGAGGACCACCACCCTGTTGCCAACGACAGAATACCCACTCTGACCCCTAGCATCCACTTCCAAATTCATACTGACGAAAATGAGGCAGAAAATAAAGAGGGAGGAGAGGGACATATTTTTTTCAGATGGAAAAAAAAAAAACTGTGAGAATGGAAAGAATTGACAAAAACTTCAGAAAACACCCAGGAATTTGACCTAGTCATCATAATCATGACCAAAAAATCAGGACAACTGTCAGAACTACCGTGCCAAACTCAACCCGCAGACAGTTTCTGAAGACCAGAAGGTATTGATTATTTTCCGACTGAATACTTCCAACAGAGTCCCCACCTGGCTCAGGTTAGGCGTGGTCCACAGCAAAGAGTGGAGGAAGCAGGACTGGATGCTTTTTGGTCAGAACATGCAAACAAGATCTAAGTCGTTCACTCCGTCCACAGGGCTTCCTAGCCACACAGTTCACCTTATGACAAGTTTGAAAAGCTTGCCATTACTGACTTAATCCCTCTGTCGGTTCCCTCACCTGGAATTTGTACTCCAATTCACCAGGGTCCTCCCGAAGAACATAGGGACATCTGTGCAAAATCTCCGTCACCTGCTGCACTGTGAAAAGACACTTCTCCCTGAGAACCCGGACGATGTCATTGATGTCCCGCTGACGCATCGTGAAAATCTCAGGGCAACAGTAAAGCACGCTCTTCAGCTTCCCTGCAGAACATTAAAAAAGGAACGTGAGTAACTCTGGTATTTCAGAAGTCCAAGTGGCTAATGGTATTCATTTTAAGCCAACATTTAAACAACAAATGAAAACCAACCCATCCTCTCCCCCAAGCGAGTGCCAAACACATGTAAACAAGAGAGGCCAGCATGAGCCCCTCACCACCCTCACTCCTCAGACTCAGATGCCCTGGTTATTGCTGACTTTCTCCAAACGCCAATCTGAAAGAAATCAGCTTCGTAAACTAGGTCCCCCCTTCTCACCTAGGAAAGAGTCCACAGGCAATTACTGGCAAGATAATACACGAAGATGGGACAGAGATTCCCTGGGTTTTGGGCTTCTGGCTAACGTTTCCCTCTATAATAAAATACTGTAGTCACTGAACGTTCACAACCAGCACTCTTAAGAACTGGGCGCTAAGCTCATCACCATAACAAAAAGAATAATCGCAGTGCACACCCTCTAACACTGATGTCAGGGTTAGCAGGCTGACCCCCATGTATTTTACCATCCAAACCAGGTACTTCTCAAAGAAGCCCTGTTGATAGCTACATTAGGATAACTGGTGGGCACTGGACTACCCCAGGCCAACTGAGGCACAAGATCTTTCAGTGGTGGGTTGGGCAAAATGTAGGGCCTGGAAGCCTAAAATCACTTACCAAATTGTTACTAAAAAACGTCTTAATAGCTGAGTTAGTTGTTATCTTGCTAAAACGTGTAAAGAACAAATTTCAGGAGTTCAGGCTTTATTTTCTCCTCTTACGACCATTCTGAGTCTACTAATTAATAACTGCAGCATATAACATATTTTCAAGCTTAGGCTTTTACGTTAAACACCAAGAAACAATTTACTCAGAGGAAGATACAAGCCTATGTTTTTGCTTACCTTCTGAAGAAAGGCCTGAAGAGATACTCTGCAACAGTGGGTCCCCAAACCTCCCCCCACCCCCAAAATCTCTTACCAGGAAGAGTCAAGAATGAAACAAATAATAGTGGAGCCACTCTGCTCCAAGTGGGGAGGGGTCCTTGGAGACCCTCATGAATGAAAGCAGCCCTCTCCAGAGGCTCCTAAAGAGATCCAAGGAACTTCTGGGGTCCTTGAGGTTAAAAACTATGGGGAGTGGGATGGGGTGGCTAAAGGGAACAGCCACACAAAGCTGGAAAAATCTCATGCTCCACAAGTATGTCCAGACACTTAGCTGACTCTAAGTCTTTACCAGGGAGAATGTCCTTGGCTTTGCCTCACAGGGAGATAAAGCACTTCAAGTGGATTTAAGCATCAAAGGTTACACAGACACACATACAGCTATACGTGTCAACGTCCTGTATCAACATGCATCTACTGTGCACCGCCCCTGTGCGCCAGCGTGCTTCACTGTTCTAGGAGCTACAGACCCCGAAACGAAGAAACAAGGCAAGACAATCCCTGTCCTGTCACTCAATTCTCTCTTCTTGTTCCAACAAATCCCTTCCCTCCTGCAAAGCCTTCTGCAGAGGTCACTCCCCAGTCACCTCCGAGCCACGTCACACATTTCTCCCAAGCAGCACCGACTCCTCCCCAGAGCCACCCCTAACCCATCACACCTTATGCTACTGTTTCCCCACCTCTGACGCCCTCAGCATGCTGTACAAACTTTAGGCCTCGTACCTTCACCAAGCCCGAGCTTTCGCAGGTAAGTGGAGCGCTTCTTCATCTGCTTTACAGGCAGTTTCAACAACTGAGGACTCTTCTTCAAGACCACACACACAGGCTCTGGATTCAGACCCAAGAGTATTAATTCTGAAGTGATGTCCAGCAACTGTTGAGGGGTGGGACGTGGTTGTATGCTGAGCAATTCACGAATGTGCGCATCACTGAAACCCATGTCCAGGAGAGAAGTGGTGATTGCCTCCAGCCCCAAGGCACCTCTATCCACAGGAGTCCCTGGCTTCTCAAGAAGGCACTGAGAAAGATCCGTCCTGCACTCTGCCTCCTGCATGTACTTCCGGGATGTAACACAGGATAATTCCTTGAGGCTCCCTCCCCTGGAGGCTGTAGTCAGTGGACGCAATAAAGAAACCACTGTCATCCTCTGTTCTCTGAGATGAGACGTCTGCCTAGCAATAGTGGCCCAGGTGAGGCGCATCAGGCGGTGCCAGTCAATGACCTATAAACCACAGGAGGAAAAAGGTATCAACTCCCCACCGCCCCAATGTAATGGGCACCACACCAATCTTCAGCCAGGGTGACTAGTACCTTGGTCGCAACCTGCAAAACCCTGTCTGGACTTAACGAGCCCACCGTGAGGTAGTTCAGAGATAGAAAACAGGGTATTAAGGTGCGGCGAAGAGCCAAGAGGCGTCTTCTCAGTTTCCCCTGTAATTTGGGGGTCGGGGGAGACTTTGCCAAGGCGACCTGGTATTGGCGGCCTGAAAAATGCGGGCCTCGGGTTAGCCTCCAGGTTCAAGCGCCTGAACTCACTCCAGAGAGAGCACGGACCTCACAGACAGCACTCTCGTTGGTCCCGGAATTCTCCGGGGTCAGGCCTGAGCCAGCCCGGTCGGCGCGCGCCGCTTCTCCGGCCCAAACCCGCCGCCGGCACCGCCTCCCGCCGCTCCTGCTTCCACCCCCGGCCTGCGGGAGTCCAGCTGCTTCCCACGCGGCGGGGCGAGCCCGCAGGCCCTGGGTCCAGCCGGAGAACGCCCAGTGCCCGGCGCGGGGGCGACGGCAAGAGCTGCGGGGCGGAGCGGAGAGCGGGCCCCCGGCCCCACCGGCCCCTCCCCGGCCCCGTGCGCGCTCCGACCTCCACGGACGCTCCAGCCGCACGTCTCACCGCCTGCCGTGAGGCGCCCGGGCGACGGCGGTCCCGCGTGTCCCCGCGCCCCCAGCCCGAGGCGCCTCGGGGATCCCTGCGCCACCTCACCTGCCGGCCGAGAGCCGCCATCACCGCCCGTCTGCTGCCGGAAGTGGCCGGTCTCCCTGGTCCGTCACTTCCGCCCTGCCCGGCGCAAGCGCGAGGGGGGGAAAGCGCGTTCCGCCGTCGAAGATCCCGGGACGTGGGGCAAGGACCTGTGGACTCGCGGCGGCCGCCCGCTGCCGGCGTTCCCCGGGCCCGGCCTCCGCCCCGCACGTTCAGAGGCCCGGGGACGCACCCCGAGGAAGGAGCTCCGAGCGCGGGGCCCCGGCGGCCTCTGCCTCCGCGTCCCCCGGGGGCGTTGCGGTGTTGCCCGCGCAGGTGCCTCCACGTCGGCTCCCAACCACCAGGAACCACGCCCGGCCGGACGTCGCTGCCCCCCCAGCGGCCCCCCTCAGGACGGCAGAGCCGCCCCGCGGGGTCTCCAGGGGCCGCTGCTGCCGAGCTGGTTAGTAGCCGAGCTCTCAACCGCTGCGCCACCGCGGCTGCACCGAGGCCGCCCTCGGGGCACTGAAACGGGGCGCGGGCCCTGCTTCCAGCACTGCCGTTTCCTGCGCTGCACCAGTGCCTCACGGGGGACAGCCGGGCCCCTCCCCCGGGGCCCTCCCCCCAGGCCCCTCCCCCGGGGCCCTCCCCCGGGGCCCTCCCCCCAGGCCTCTCCCCCGGGCCCCTTCCCCAGCGTCTCGCTGGCATAAAGACAAGGCAGTCCCAGTAAAGATGGATTCAGAGCCTGAGTAAAGATTCTCACTGTGTAAAAATCTCTATTCCGCATGCATACTAAGGCCACATACACAAAAAAGACAGATACACTCTAAACATGTTTAAATATCCGAAGGAACTCCGAGAAGTGTTTACAGTTGTTGAAAAACAGGACCCTAGTAATAAAGTGTTAGGAGGTATGACACATTACCTGGTAAAAAGGATGAGAGCCCTCCTGACTAGGCCCTCTGGGTTCCTCTTAGGATGAAAGCCAGTTATGTTTCAGCCCAATTAGTTTTCATGCTTAAATTACAAATCTAGACCTGTAATTGTTCACATATAGAACCAAGGCATTTTTCAAGAGGAAGGTGTGCTTTTCAGCTACCTGAATTTCACAGCTTACAAATACCAAGCCTTAATTGATATGCATTTCTTACTGTCTTACCTGCTTACCTCTCGGAACTAAGAAAAATGACTTGATTCTTAAATGGTACTGCAGTGTAATGACTTAATATGGCCTTTCTCAACATGGTCTGTGGAAGAGATGATGGAAAAGCTCATATCAGTCAGAACAAGGCCGGGGCCAACTGTGGAACAGACCATCAATTGCTCATACGCAAGTTCAAATTTAAGTTGAAGAAAATTAAAACAAGCCCAGAAGAGCCAAAATACGACCTTGAATATATTCCACCTGAATTTTTAGATACCATCTCAAAATATATTTGATGCACCAAACACTAATGACCAAAGACCAGACAAGTTGTGGAATGACATCAAGGACATCATATATGAAGAAAGCAAGAGATCATTAAAAAGACAGGAAAGAAAAGACCTAAACGGATGTCACAAGAGATTCTGAAACTTGCTCTTGATTGTAGAGTAGCTAAAGCAAAAGGAAGAAATGAACTAAAAGGGCTGAACAGAAGATTTCAAAGGGTGGCTTGAGAAGACAAAGTAAAGTATTAATGATGACATGAGCAAAGAGCTGGAGATAGAGAAGCAAAAGGGAAGAACACGCTCAGCATTTCTCGAAATGAAAGAACTGAAGAAAAAATTCAAGCCTCAAGTTCCAATACTGAAGGATTCTATGGGGAAAATACTAAATGACACAGGAAACATCAAAAGAAGATGGAAGGAATACACAAAGTCACTGTACCAAAAAGAATTGGTCGACATTCAACCATTTCAGGAGGTAGCAGATGATCAAGAACCAATGGTACTGAAGGAAGAAGTCCAAGCTGCCCTGAAGGCACTGGGGAAAAACAAGGCTCCAGGAATTAATGGAATACCGATTGAGATGTTTCAACAAACAGATCACTTTTCTATGCCAAGAAATTTGGATCACAGCTACCTGGCCAGCTGTTGGAAGAGATCCATACTTGTACCCATTTCAAAAAAAAGGTGATCCAGCAGAATACAGAAATTATCAAACAGTATCATTGTATCACATGGAAGTAAAATTTTCTGAAGATCTTTCAAAAGCAGTTGCAGCAGTACATCAGCAAGAAACTGCTAGAAATCCAAGCCGAATTCAGGAGAGGACGTGGAACCAGGGATATCATTGCTGATGTCAGATGGATCCTGGCTGAAAGCACAGAGCATCAGAAGGATGTTTACCTGTGTTTTATTGACTGTACAAATTGATTCGATTGTGTGGATCATAACAAATGATGGATAACATTGTGAAGAATGGGAATTCCAGAACACTTAAAAATTGTGCTCATGAGGAACCTGTACTTAGACCAAGTTGTTCAAACAGAACAAGGGGATAGATACCATGTGGTTTAAAGTCAAGAAAGGTGCGCATCAGGGTTGTATCCTTTCACCACACTTATTCAATCTGTATGCTGGGCAAATAATCCGAGAAGCTGGACTACATGAAGAAGGACGGGGCATCAGGATCAGAGGAAGACTCATTAACAACCTGCGTTATGCAGACAACACAACCTTGCTTGCTGAAAGCGAAGAGGACTTGAAACGCTTACTAGTGAAGATCAAAAGACCACAGCTTTCAGTATGGATTGCACCTCAATATAAAGAAAACAAAAATCTTCACAAGTGGACCAATAAACAACATCATGATAAACAGAGAAAAGATGGCGGTTGTCAAGGATTTCATTTTACTTGGATCCACAATTAATGCTCATGGAAGCAGCAGTCAAGAAATCAAAAGACACACTGCATTGGGCAAATCTGCTGCAAAAGACCTCTTTGTTAAAAAGCAAAGATGTCACTTTAAGGACTTAGGTGGACCTGACCCAAGCCATGGTGTTTTCAATCGCCTTATATGCATGCAAAATCTGGGCAATGAATAAGGCAGAATGAAGACGAATTGACGCCTTTGAATTATGGTGTTGGCAAAGAATATTGAGTATACCATGGACTGCCAGAAGAACAAACAAATTTGTCTTGGAAGTACCACCGGAGTATTCATTAGAAGTAGGAATGGCAAGACCTGGTCGTCACATACTTTGGACATGTTACCAGGAAGGACCAGTCCCTGGAGAAGGACATCATGCTTGGTAGAAAAAAAAAGTCACCAAAAAAGAGGAAGACACTCAATGAGATAGATTGGAACAGGGGCTGCAACAATGGGCTGAAGCATAATAACAATTGTGAGGATGTTGCAGGACTGGGCGGTATTTCTTTCTGTTGTACACAGGGTCGCTATCCGTCAGAACTGACTCAAGAGCACCTAGCAACAACAGAGTCGTGGTCTTTGTGACTCACACACAATGACTATGCAGATAAGGTATACGGAACCTGTGATGGTTGGGGTTACGTGCCAACTTGGCTAGGCCATGATTCCCAATATCGTATTGTTGTCCTCCATATTACGTGTTGTAAATCCTGACCTCTGCATGTTGATGGGGCAGGACTGGTGGAGGTTGTGTCTTGGGTCACAGCCTTGCAGGACAGCGTGACTCAAGTCCCACTCTTACTCAAGTTGGACCCTTCCTTGTGGTGTGGCCTGCATCTACGATATATGTGGATGACCTGGTGGGGCTCTCTCTCTCTGCGTCTGGATCCCGTGTCCGCCAGACTTGGGGATTCATAAATGGATTTGACTTGTTTTGGAAAACAAAGAAATGAAGTGCTTTGCACACCTGGCATGTGAATAACCCACAGAGTCCAAGTCGGGGTAACTATTTACTAGCCAAGTTGCTTTAATTTGGAAAACGTTCAAGAAAATAAATTAATGAAATAGTCTGACCCTTTGGCTAGCCCATCCTACAAGGCCACATACCTACGCTCAGATGGACTTATGCCAAGTCAGGGGAAACAAAAACACACACATACATGTCAAAGTAGAAAGAGAATTTTAAGACTCTGCTATGCCTTTTGCAAAGTTCACAAATTTAGAGCCCTGTAGAAGTATAAAACTCAAGGTCATATTAGAAACATGAATTTCACGCCTACTATCTTATAAACCTGGAGGTAACAGCATACTGCAGACTTGTGAGCTGTGTTGATCAGACTAGCACATAAGGAAGGTGACAGGGCCTCACACTTGAGGGTTTGTTTCCTCCAGATGGATGACTTGAGGACGACAGGACTTTCCTGGTTGTGGAGAAGAGCAGCAGGAGCCAGTGTCCAGCGGGTCGATGGAGAAGCCACTATGAAGTCTGTGCACATGGCACCAGGGGGCCCTTAGGACCCAACCCTGGGCCTGGGCCCCTGCGCACATCCCTTGGGCTCCTCCTCTCCGTCTCTGTGCTCATGCTGGCCAGGACACCACTCTCTGAAGCAAGAGAAAAACACCGTACTACATGCGAACAAACAGACCTTAAAGTACCACATGCAAACAGACTCCAACATGCAAATTTTGCTTCTCTCTGGAAGAATTCCTAGAAGCAAAAACCTCAAGGGATCCTTCAGACCCAACTGTTGGCAATGTTCTAGAGTTGCCAGAGCCCCTTAGGTGCTGTGGGAAGTCTAAGCTCAGAGCATCAATGCCAGCGTGGTCCGACACTGCTCTGTGCAGCAGTCACCAGATCCCCAGGGAGGAGGGGACCATGAACAGCCAGGGCCCCTACTCGCCATCCATGCCCTTTCCTCCTCCCACAACCTAGCCAGACCATCACAGCTGCATTTCTCAAATCACCTGCCCCCACCCCGCTCACCTGCTGTGCCACCTTGCCAATGGCTCAGGCGTGTTCAGGGGCCTTTGGGAGGGAATCAAGCCCATCGAGGGTGAGAAGCCAGCCCTGGCCCTGACATCTCTTCACCTCCTTGTCTGTCTCCTCCTTAAGACCCTCCCCATTCCCAGCACAGCTCACCTGGCCTGCTCACCCGACACACCTCCTCCCAGGTGTAGTCTGCAAGGTTCACGGGCTGTGTCACCCACGGGTCCTCCACCAGCTTCTCCAGGGTGGTGCGCTCCTCAGGGACGGGGTGCAGTAGCCCAGACACAAGGCTCATGAGCTCTGGGGACAGAGAAGGCACCACCCTGTGTGTGGGGAAGCTGAACTTCCAGTGGGTCTGGGAAGAACCAGCTGGTGCTCCTGTCAAAACTGCAGGCTCCTGGGCCCACCTCAGGGAGTACGTGTGAGCACAGAAGTGACCCCACGAACCCCCTTTCTAACAAGCACCCCAGGGGCTCCACTGCCCAGGGCCCCTAGCTGTGCTTTGGGAAATGCTGCAGGATATGCCATCACCTCTGAAGTGACTGATGGCTATTCAGCCGAGCCTGATGGCACAGAGGTTCCCACCACACCTAGTCAGGGCTCTTGCTGGGGTATTTCCCAGTCTGATGAGCACAGGTGGACCTGACAGGTGAGTGGGAGGACGGGCCCAGCACAGGTAAGCCCCCAGACCAGTCCCAGCAGAGAGCCGGCACCAGCTCCAAAAAGCCCTGGGGCCTGGCATTTGCATGTGGTCCTGACAACTCCAGCAATGTGGGCGTCTATCCAGCCAGGCCCTCTCAACCTTAGGCCCAGCGGGACATCCTGAGAGCCTCACCAGGAAGCGTGTGTAACAGCCTTTGTGGTTGGAACAGCTGTTGCAGGGCCACACGATCCAGAACCCTAACAGTGGTCCAAAGCCCTCTTTGGGATTCTACCCTGAGCAGATAGCCAGAGCACAGGCTTTGTGCGTGGAGATGCTTGTCCCTCGCTGTTTATCAGTGTAAATGGTTACTATGGAATCACAGGACTCCAGAGACCGCAGGGGCCACAGAGCTGTTGTCCCACTGCCCAACTGCCCTGACTCTGCAGGATGGGCTCTTGAGGTGGCCACTCCAGCCCCCTCACCCGCCGCCCCATCCTCGGCCAGCTACCCGGGCCCCCAGTGCCACCCCAGCCCTCCACCAGGCCATCACGGCCGCCTGCTGGCCCTCCCTACACCCACCGGCCACCCAGGCCCCCCACTGGGCCATCTTGGTCCCCCACCAGTGCTCCCAACCCCTGCTGGCCACTCTGGTCCCCCTGCTGCACTTCCAGACAAAACCAGCACACAGTTACCTGCTGTCACCAGTGACACCCAAGGGGCTTAGGTATGGCAGGAACCCCCAGCGGCCTGAATCCAGAACCCACCCTCCCCATGCCTGACTGCTTTCTAAGCCAAGTGCACGATCTCACAGTGGCTGCCATGCAAGTCTTCTTGTTGCTCAGGCCTATGTCAGAAGTCCAAAAGGGAAAGGTAAAAAGATGCTCATGTTTTAAAGTTATATTCAAGTTAGTATGTTTAGTTCAGATCAAAGCACTAAGGGAATGGAAAAAGGGGGTAGAAGCAGTTGTCGGTGAGGACGTGAGGTTGTTGGTGAGGACATGAGCTGTTGGTGAGGACCTGAGCTTGTCGGTAAGGACCTGAGGTTGTCGGTGAGGACACGCAGCTGTCCAGAGGAGGACGTGAGGTTGTCAGAAGGAGGACGGGAGGTTGTCGGTGAGGACAGGAGGTTGTCGGTGAGGACAAGGACATGCTGCTGAGGAGAAGAGAAGGAGATGGCAGGATGCAGGATCCCAAGGTGGGGCTCTGGTCCTGCAGGTGTCTCACCTTTCGACACCTCGTATGGGGGGTTCAGCACAGCCTCCACAGTCTCCTCCAGCTCACAGAAAGGGTTCTCCTCAAAGATCAGGGTGTAAAGGGTGACCCCCAGTGACCACATCTCCAGTTCCGGGCCCCGGTACCTGCGTGGAGGAGAAGGAATTGCAGCACTCACACCCAGCACAGCAGCAATGCTCAGCGAGTTACTGGCACGCAGTGGACAGTGGGACCATGTCCTTGAGCCTGCTGTGCGTCCACCCCCTGTGGCCTTGCTGTGTGCTGCAGAGGGCCAGGAAAGCAGAGCTTGCCCCTTGAGCTCTGGCACTGCTGTGTCTCAGAGGACATGATGTCAGCAGCTTGGAGCATCCACTGATGACTCTCAGGCTTGATCTGGGCCACTGGTGGCCTCTCACTCCCACAGTGCCCAAGCACATCACGGAGGCAGCAGTAGCAAGGACAAACATTCCGCATCAGGCTGCCTGGGTTCAAATCCTAGCTCCATCCAGGCCTCCCTGACCTGTCCCACACCTGTTACTTGAGAGTAGCAACGGCCCCCCATCCTACTGCATGTCAGGACCGTCAGCCCAGCCGACCACAAACGTGCTCATGGAGACACATCGTAACTACTCTGCTCCACGCAGGACAACAAGTGTCCATCTCATATAGGTAAAGACACACCTGGTCTACCTGTGTGGGAGACGGTCCATGCAAGCACAGCAGGATACCCTGAATCAGGCGGTCTCCACTCCGGCCCCACAAATGCTGGGGCAATAATCAGATGGCTGAGCCCCTGAGAGAGGCCTGTCCAGCCAGCCCCAGCCCCCAGTGTGGCTGAGTCAAGGGGGCGTTCTCAGCCAGTCAGCAGCACTGCCTCTGGGCAAGGATCACATCGTAAACACGAATGCTGTATCCATGTGGTTTCCACTGCTGTATTTCTTATATGATCAGTACAACTGTTTTACTGGAACGGTTATTCCTCATGTTACCAAAAACACTAACCTGACTAAAGAATTCTCTTCTCTTATTGGAAGAATGCCATCTTTAAAGCAAGTAACCCAAATTTTATCTTTTTTCTTTTTTGTCACTTTGTATTATATAAAACTCTGAACAAACAACAGATGAGAAAATAATATAATGAACTCCTGTATCCACTGCCCAGCCTCCTTAACCAATCTTACTTGGCCTGCCTATCCACTTATTTTCCAAAACCTTAACTTTTGTCACTAACCCTCTCATCACAGAAACACGCAAAGTGAACCCATTTCCCATCTACACACAAATCAATCACGGCACCCAGCGGAAGGACAGGCTACACCGAGCACGATACGTACGGGTTTCCCAGGAGAACCTCAGGCGCACAGTACTCAATTGTTCCACAGAAGGTGTAAAATAATTTTCCTCTTTCCAAGTAGGCAGCTGAGCCAAAGTCTATCAGCTTAATCGTGAAGTTCTCAGCAATCACAATGTTCTCATCCTTGATGTCCCGGTGAATGACGCCCTTCGAGCGCAGGTATCCCACTGCAGACACCAACTGAAATCAGGAGGCCAGAGACAGCTTATTAGAAAAACAACTCAAATAAAACATGTGTTTAAAAATAAACAAGAAAAAAAAAACAGCAATAAAGAGAAAATAAACACTCTCCAACTGACACTGAACTGATGACAGGAAAGAACTCTGGATGCTGAAGACATAACCCAAACCACAGGGGAGGCAGAGCAGCTCCGGCTGGATGTGCTCATGGTGGGTAGCACGTGGCACATCAACAGTCAGGAAGTAAATAGTGATCCCTAAGCACTGTCTGTCTGTTTGCTACTGATGAAGCCTTCCCAGAGGTCCGTCCTCCCGTGGACACTCACTCACCCCTTGACCCACAGGGTGACTGTCTCAGGCATGAAGTGCCCTTGATGAGAATGCTGACTGTGTCTCCCTGTACCACACCCCTGGGGAGCCCGACACCACTTTGCTCAGGTGTCACCCAGCGACCTGGGGACAGAGTTGGGAGCAGAAGCCAAGCTCCCACCCACTTCTTCAAGGCTCTGGCACCTTCTTGAGCAGCCTCAGCATCACCACACTTTCCTCAACAAGCAAGAGCTTCTCAGCAACACACACTCACAGGAACTCCCCTGGAGATGGGCTTTCACTTGGAAAGGGTAAAGTGACCACAACAAGCTACCATTGGCCTAGACTTGGAGAAGCCTACACACATCTCTGACCACAGAGGTCAACAAAACTAGTCTTTTAGTTAAGTTTCCATTAAGATGAGTCGAATTTCTGACTTCATATCAGTTGTACCAATCAACATACTACTTTCACGAATGCAGTCAAACGTTTTGATTACTTAGAGGCTATTCTCTATTTACATATAAATATCTCTGAATCAGAAGTAATAGTTAAAGGTAGGCTAACTGAGCCCAATTAATTAAAACATAAAACACGTACATGCATATTTACATACATACACACTTACAGACATGCATGAATAGACACACATATATACGCACGTATACACACATACTCGTACATATATGCATATACCTATGCAAACATACATGTGCACATACAAACACACACACATATAAATATATAGATACATACATATCAGTCAGGGTCCAGTCAGATGACAGAAACCACGCACCAGTTTGAACAGGGAAACTTTCACCGAGATTTCTGAACTAGTGCCAGAGGCTAACTGCAGAGGGTAAAGGGACCTGAGCCAGGAAGAGAATCTGCTCCTCCTGCAGGACCTCCGTGCCTGGTACTGACAAAGCTTTACTTCCAGCTTGCTGCAAAGGAGAAGTGTCCACAGGGTCCTGCTCTCGGCCACAGAGCTGAGGCAGCTCACTGATAACAGCACTATTTATGTACACGTTTATGTGATAACATGTCTACAAGTATTTGTATAAATAAAATGTCAAATACTATTAATCTATATATTTTTTTATATATATTAATAATAATATAAAGATATATATTCGCTATGGGACTATAGATTTTTTCCAAAAATTTAAAAACCAAAAAACCAAACCCAGTGCTGTCGAGTCAATTCTGACTCATAGCGACCCTATAGGACAGAGTAGAACTGCCCCACAGAGTTTCCAAGGAGCGCCTGGTGGATTCAAACTGCCAATCCTTTGGTTAGCAGCCGTAGCACTTAACCACTACGCCACCAGGGTTTCCTTAAAAGTATTAGGACATTAAAAAAAAAAAAAAACACCATTGCCATCGAGTCGATTTGACTCATGGCAACCCTACAGAACAGAGTAGAACTGCCCCATAGGGTTTCCAAGGAGTGGCTGGCGGATTTGAACTGCTGACCTTCTGGTTAACAGCCACTTAAGCACTCTGCCACCAGGGCCCCATGACAGGACATTAGAATTACCTACATCACTAGCCCCAGATCTAATAACTGTTCATATTTGAGTAGGTGCTGCCTTTAACAAGTGACCCTGGTGTCACCTTACACAGATACCGTCTGCCATTAAGATTTCAGAAACGAGTATTAATTCATCGTCCAGCGTAGGAGGAGGAAGGGAAGTGACACCCTTCTGGCAGAACCATGATGCTCAACTTGGGTGTCCAGGAAGCCTAACTTCAGAAAGAGTGACTTCTAGAAGCTCTTAGCTTCGAGGGAGAAATGTCTATTTACAGCAGCTCCTTGGAAATCAAGTCATCACAGGAAACTATCAAAAAGCAAATCTGTGAATCACTCACACAGCCTCTGCCTGGTATGTCTCCATCTTTTCTAGGGAGCTGGAAACAGTCTATGAGTTGGAACCTACTTGACACAGCTAACAACAACAAACAGTCTAAACGCAGATGGAGCCACCACCTTCTCCTCAAAATTCAGGGATGAAAATCCAAATCCATCTCTTTCTCTCGCTCCCTGGATGCCTCCCTCGTTTGCTATCACACCCTCATTGCAGTAAAAAGTAGACCAAGATCAGACTGTAAACAGACTAAGAAGAAATGGACAAGATAAATACTTAATGTAAAACGAAACTGCTGAAATTTCAATCTTCGCTGATTAATTGTAGCTGCCGTTGTTCATTAAGCACTTGTGACATGTGGACATGGTGCAGGTCAGGGCTCTGGTTAATTCCACAGCCCTGCCATGTAGACATCAGAAGTATCCCCACTCTATGGATGAGGAAATGGAGGCTTCAGGAAAGCAGTGGCTTCAGTGGCGGGGGCAGGGAGAGGCAAGGACTCAGATCCAGTGAGCAGGCTCTGAGCACAGCCTGACAGCTTTGGTGGCTAACTTCTACAGTTGCTGTGGATACTGGAGGACAACAAATAACCCTAATCATTAAGCTTGCTTCACTGACCATTCCAGGACGGCATCGGTCTTAGGCTAGGTTCTCCAGGGAAGCATGTACACATACATATACACATGTATGTACACAGACAGAGAAAGGGAAATTTATCTCCAGGAAATGGCTCATGTGGTTGTAAAGGCTGGCAAGTCCCAAGTCTGCCGGTCAGGCGTCAGGCTGGAGGCTTCTCTTGATGTAGCTGCAGGCGCTGACGAACCCAAGATCAGCAGGTCAGACGTCAGGTTGCTGGTTCGGAGGCTGCTGGCTCTGACGAGCCCAAGATCGGCAGGTAAAACAGCAGGCTACTAGCTCACGAGCTACGGAGGCCAACAGACCCCAAGATCGGCAGACAGTACGAAAGGGCACTGGCTCCAGGCCCAAGAACCAGAGGTCAGGTGATGACGGGCTGGATGCAGGGTCCAGAGCAAACAAAACCCAGTGAGCTGTGCCAGAACGTCCGCATATACTCAATATAGGCTACAGCCCCGAGGAAACTCCCCTTAAAACTGATTGGCTGAACTGCTTACAACAACAAAAAGACGGAAGCCACCAAGATGCCCATCAACGGATGAATGGATAAATAAATTATGGTACATTCACACAATGGAATATCACACATCAATAAAGAACAATGATGGATCCGTGAAACATTTCATAACATGGAAGAATCTGGAAGGCATTATCCTGAGTGAAATTAGTTAGTTGCAAAAGGACAAATATTGTATGAGACCACTATTGTAAGAACTAGAAAAATCGTTTAAACAGAGAAGAAAATATTCTTTGATGGTTACAAGAGCAGGGAGGGAGGGAGAGAGAGGGGTTTTCACTAATTAGATAGTAGATCAGAACTATTTTAGAAGAAGGGAAAGACAACAGACAGTACAAGAGAGGTCAGCGTAACTGGACTAAATGAAAAGCAAAGAAGTTTCCTGAATAAACTGAATGCTTCGAAGGCCAGCATAGCAGGGGCGGGGGTTTGGGGCCCATGGTTTCAGGAGACATCTAGGTCAATTGGCATAATAAAATCTATTAAGAAAACATTCTGCATCCCACTTTGGAGAGAGACGTCTGGAGTCTTAAACACTAGCAAGTAGCCATCTAAGACGCATCAATTGGTCTCATCCTACCTGAAGCAAAGGAGAATGAAGGATACCAACAAAAAAAAATCAAACCCACTGCCGTCGAGAAGGTAATTATGAGCCCAAGAGACAGAAAGGGCCACATAGACTAGAGATCACACCAGCCTGAGACCAGAAGAACTACATGGTGCCCAGCTACAACCGATGACTGACCTGACAAGGAATACAACAGAGAATCCCTGATGGAGCAGGAGAGCAGAGGGATGCAGACCTCAAATTCTCATAAAAAGACCAGACTTAATGCTCTGACTAAGACTAGAAGGACCCCGGAGGTCACGGTCCCCAGACCTTCTGTTAGCCCAAGACAGGGACCATTCCCAAAGCCAACTCTTCAGACAGGGATTGGACTGGACTATAAGATAGAAAATGATACTGGTGAGGAATGAGCCTCTTGGCTCAAGTAGACACATGAGACTACGTAGGCAGCTCCTGTCTGGAGGGGAGATGAGAAGGCAGAGAAGGACAGAAGCTGGCTGAATGGTCACAGGAATACAGGGTGGAGAGGAGGAGTGTGCTGTCTCATTAGGGGAAGAGCAACTGGGAGTACCAAGCAAGGTGTATATGAATTTTTGTATGAGAATCTGACTTGATTTGTAAACTTTCACTAAAGGACAATAAAAATTAAATAAATAAATAATGTTAACATGTCAAAAAAAAACTGATTAGCTGATTAAATCAGATCACATCATTGAAGTGATTACGTTATTTCACAAAATGGAGGATAACTACATCATTACACAACTACTAAACCATTGAGGATCACTGCCCAGCCAAGGTGACACACAACCGTAACCATCACAGCATCCAATCTTTACCTCTTAACCTCACGTTCTCCACTTCAGCCATAGAGTTCTCTTCTCCAAGTACACATCTTATTCCATGAAACCCAACAACTAGAAGCTAGACGCAACTCAGAGAAGGGCAAGTGTGTACCGCCAGTCTTTGCAGGCCTGCTGGGGCCAAGCCCCAGTCCACGCTTGCCCACACAGCTCGGGCCTGCCTTACCTGCCGGAAAATGTAGCTCGCCAGGGGCTCATCCAGGTTGGGGTGGCGGTCGATGAATGTGAAGAGGTCCAACCCGGAGCCGTGCTTCTCCATCACCAGCTGGAAGAACCCTTGGTTCTCAAACACATCCAACACCTGGGGAGAGAAAGTCGAGCCGTCTGCCAAGGTGCTTTCTGCAGGTTTAAGAAGCACCCCCTGCACGTCCTGGGTATCACTAGACCAGATATCATTTCCACCTTGATAATGTTGGCATGCTCCACCCACAAGAGGATTGCAATCTCTAGAGTCACTTTTCCGAGTTTGGGATCCTCGACCCAGCAATCCTCCAAAACCTTCTCCTTCTTAATAAACTTCACAACAACCTGCAAGGAAAACAGAGCGTAAGAATGGCTGGGACCGTTCCTCCAGCTCCCCTTAAACCCACTGCCGCCATTGATCCATGGTGGCAACACAGCCTCCACATTCACCCCACCCCCAGGCCCCAAGGATGGGAAAGAAGAAAGATGAACACACACCCCTGCAGCAAGAGGGACGGACGAGGAGGTCAGCACCGACCAGGAACCACAGCGGCGCTGCAAGGGGCTGAGTGGAATGCTCCAGGTAGGGCAGCCGAAGTGAAGGTCTGAGGCAGGGGCATGCCTGGCCTGCATCAGGCCCACAAGGTGGCCAGGGTGGCAGGAGTGGGGAGCAGGAGGGAAGTGGCAGGACAGGTGGACATCCGGTAGGTGGTATCTGCAAGAGCCAATCATCTCTCAAGCAAGCTTGGGCACTGGCGGAAGCGGGGAGAAGGGGCAATTCTGAGACCCTTGAAAGCAGGGTCCACGCAGTCCAACAGCCCAGAGAAGCAGTGTGAGAGGAAGCGAGAAGACAAGGATGAAGGCTGGAGTCCTGAGGACTCTGAGGGGTGGTGCCATTCACTGAGAGATCTCAGAGCCAAGGAGCCCAGGGATTCCGTGAGGAGTGACCAGGAGGGAGGGTGCAGACGGCGGAAGCTCGGCTTCGGACCCTTTAGGTGGAAATGCTGCTGCACGTCCACCTGGAGGGGCCAGGAGGCAGCAGGGAGGCCGCCACCCGGAGCTTCAACACACACCTAAGACAGGCTTCAGAAGGGTGACTGGGGAGAACACAGGGAAGGAAACACACAGCAAAAGAGCAGGATTCCCTCGAGAAAAAGAAAACTTCAAACTTTCCGATCAAAAGTCTTACCAAGCAACAAGCAGGAATAAAGAAAAAAGCCACCTAAACACAGCCTGCGGAGATTTCTGCACACCAAAGATTAAGAGAAAAAAAATCAGGTTTCTGGCAGGAAAATTCACTTCAAAATGATGCTAGATAACAACGTCACAGGCTGGACAATAAAAGATTTCAGAGGAAAAAGCCATACCACCACTAAATCATGAGGGAAAAATAAACATAAAACACGCAAGGACTCGAGCAATCACACCCACACACCTTCTGCAGAAGCTGTAAGAAAGAGATGCATTACAGCAAATGAAACCAAGCCCAGGAAACGACAAGAAGCTAGACGTAGAAATGATGGAGATACAACAAAAGAAGTGCAAGACTTTTGAATGAAAACCATGATACATTGCTGAAAGAAACTGAAGACCTAAAGGAATGGAAAGACAGTCCATGTTCATAGGTCAGAAGAATTAATATTGTTAACACGGCAATACTCCCCAAATTAATCTACGGATTCAACATGATTTCTTTCAGAATCCCAGCTGGCTTTTTTTTTTCCCCACCACAGAAATAGACAATCTTTGAAAAGAAGAGTAAGTCAAAGGTCTCACACTTCCAAATTGCAAAACAAAGCTACAAGATACTATAAAATCACAAAATACAAGACAGTGTGGTACTGGCGTAAGGACAGACACATAGATCAATGGGACAGAACTGACAGTCCAGGAATAAACCCTTACGTTTCTATGAATAGATTTTCAGCAAAGGTGTCAAGACCATTCAATGCAGAAAGGGTAAGAGTAGAAACCATAAAATTTAAAACAGGTAACAAAAGGAAAATTAATAAAGCAAAAGATGGTTCTTTGAAAAAGATCAAAAAAGTTGATAAAAATCTAGGCAGGCTGATCAGGAAAAGAAATGTCACAACTTACTGTGATTTTTTGTTATTGTTGTTGTCCTTGCCAGGTGCTGTCAACTCGGTTCCAACTCATAGCAACCCGGTGCACAACAGGATGAAAAACTGCCTGGTCTTCCACCATCCTCACAACTGTTGCTATGCTTGGGCCCACTGTCACAGCTAACGTGTCAGTCCATCTCGTCGAGGGGCTTTCTCTTTTTCCCTGACCCTCTACTTTATCAAGCATGATGTCCTTTTCCAGGGACTGGTCCCTCCTGATCACACGTCCAAAGTATGTGATGAGGTCTCGCCACCCTTGCTTCCAAGGAGCACTCTGGCTATACTTCTTCCAAGACAAGTTTGTTCATTCTTCTTCCAGTCCATGGTACATTCAATATTCTTCGCCAACACCATAATCCAAAAAAAGGAAGGCATCAATAATTCTTCGGTCTCCTTGTTCATCATCCAGCTTTCGCACGCATATGAGGCGACTGAAGACACCATAGCTTGGGTCAGGTGCATCTTAGTCCTTAAAGTGACATCTTTGCATTTTAACACTTTTAAAGAGATCTTTTACAGCAGATTCGTCCAACGCAATGCGTCTTTTGATTCGACTGCTGCTTCCGTGAGTGTTGATTGTGGATCCAAGTAAAACGAAGCCCTTGACAAACTCAATCTTTTCTTCATTTATCATGATGTTGCTTATTGGCCCAGTTCTGAGGATTTTTGTTTGTTTGTTTAATTTTTATTGTGCTTTAAGTTTACAAACCAAGTCAGTCTCTCACACAAAAATTTATACACACCTTACTATACACTCCTCGTTGCTCTCCCCCTAATGAGACAGCACACTCCTTCCCTCCACCATTTTCGTGTCCATTTGGCCAGCTTCTGACCCCCCTCTGCCCTCTCATCTCCCCTCCAGACAGGAGCTGCCCACATAGTCTCCTGTGTCTACTTGATCCCAGAAGCTCACTCTTCACCAGCATCATTTTCTATCCCATAGTCCAGTCCAATCCCTGTCTGAAGAGTTGTCTTTGGGAATGGTTGCAGTCTTGGGCTAACAGGAGGTCTGGGGAACACGACCTCTGAGGTCCTTCTAGTCTCAGTCAGACCATTAAGTCTGGTCTTTTTACGAGAATTTGAGGTCTGTAGCCCACTGCTCTCCTGCTCCCTCAGGGGTTCTCTTTCACATTCCCTGTCTGGACAGTCATCAGTTGTAGCCAGGCACCATCTAGTTCTTCTGGTCCCAGGCTGATGTAGTCTCTGGTTATGTGACCCTTCCTGTTTTTTGGGCTCATAATTACCTTCTGTCTTTGGTATACTTCATCCTCCTTTACTCCAGGTGGGTTGAGACCAATTGCTGCATCTTAGATGGCCGCTAGTTAGCATTTAAGACCCCAGACGCCACTCCAAAGTGGGATGCAGAATGTTTTCTTAATAGATTTTATTATGCCAATTGACTTAGATGTGCCCTAACCATGGTTTGCAAACTCCAACCCCTGCTACGCTGGCCTTCGAGACACTCACTTTATTCAGGAAATTTCTTTGCTTTTGGTTTAGTCCAGTAGTGCTGACCTCTCCTGTATTGTATGTTGTCTTTCCCTTCACCTAAAATAGTTCTTATCTACTAGCTAATTAGTAAAAACTCCCTCCTTCCCACCCTCCGCACTCTCATAGCCACCAAAGAATATTTTCTTCTCTGTTTAAGCTATTTTTCAAGTTCTTACAATAGTGGTCTCATACAATATTTGTCTTTTTGCAACTGACTGATTTCACTCAGCATAATGCCTTCCAGGTTCCTCCACGCTATGAAATGTTTCATGGATTCATCATTGTTCTTAATCAATGAGTAGTATTCCATTGTGTGAATACACCATAATTAATTTATCCATTCATATGTTGATGGGCACCTTTGTTGTTTCCATCTTTTTGCTACTGTAAACAGTGCTGCAATGAACATGGGTGTGCATATGTCTGTTCGTGTAAAGGCTCTTATTTCTCTAGGATATATTCCAGGGAGTGGGATTGCTGGATCGTATGGTAGTTCTATTTCTAGCTTTTTAAGGAAGTGCCAAATCGATTTCCAAAGTGGTTGTACCATTTTACATTCCCCCCAGCAGTGTATAAGTGTTCCAATCTCTCCACAACCTCTCCAACATTTATTATTTTGTGTTTTTTGGATTAATGCCAGCCTTGTTGGGGTGAGATGGAATCTCATTGTAGTTCTGATTTGCACTTCTCTAATGGCTAATGATCATGAGCATTTCCTCATGTATCTGTTAGCTACCTGAACGTCTTCTTTAGTGAAGCGCCTATTTATACCCTTTGCTCATTTTTTAATTTGGTTATTTGTCTTTTTGCAGTTGAGTTTTTGCAGTATCATGTAGATTTTAGAGATCAGGTGATGATTGGAAATACTATAGCTAAAAATTTTTCCCAGTCTGTAGGTAGTCTTTTTACTCTTTTGGTGAAGTCTTTGGATGAGCATAGGTGTTTGATTTCTACGAGCTCCCAGTTATCTAGTTCCTCTTCTGCATTGTTAGTAATGTTTTGTATATTGCTTATGCCATGTATTAGGGCTCCTGGCATTGTCCCTATTTTTTCTTCCATAATTTTTATTGTTTTAGATTTTATATTTAGGTCTTTGATCCATTTTGGGTTAGTTTTTGTGCATGGAGTGAGGTATGGGTCTTGTATCATTTTTTTAAGATGCATATCCAGTTACGCCAGCACCATTTGTTAAAGAGACTGTCTTTTCCCCATTTAACTGACTTTGGGCCTTTGTCAAATATCAGCTGCTCATATGTGGATGGATTTATGTCTGGATTCTCCATTCTGTTCCATTGGTCTATGTGTCTCTTGTTGTACCAGTTCCAGGCTGTTTTGACTACTGTGGTGGTATAATAGGTTCTAAAGTCAGGAAGAGTGAGGCCTCCCACTTTGTTCTTCTTTTTCAGTAACGTTTCACTTATCCGGGACCTCTTTCCCATCCATACAAAATTGGTGATTTGCTTCTCCATCTCATTAAAAAAAGTCGTTGGAATTTTGATCACAATTGCATTTTATCTATAGATCGCTTTTGGTATAATAGACAGTTTTACAATGTTAAGTCTTCCTATCCATGAGCAAGTTATGTTTTTCCACTTACAAGGTCTCTTTTGGTTTCTCGCAGTAATGTCTTGTAGTTTTCTTTGTACAGGTCTTTTACGTCTCTGGTAAGACTTATCCCTAAGTATTTTGTCTTCTTGTGGGGGCTACAGTAAAAGAGTTGAACAGAAGATTTCAAAGGGCAGGTTGATAAGGGAAAGTAAAGTATTACAATGAAATGTGCAAAAACCAAGAGAGAGAAAACCAAAAGGGAAGAACACGCTTAGCATTTCTCAACCTGAAGGAACTGAAGAAAAAACTCAAGCCTGAGTTGCAATACTACAGGAAAAATACTAAATGACACAGAACGGATCAAAAGAAGATGGAAGGAATATACGGTCACTGTAACAAACAGAATTGGTCGACATCAAACCATTTCAGCAGCCCAGTAACGCAGTGGTTAAGAGCTATGCCTGTTCACCAAAAGACTGAAAGTTCAAATCCACCAGGTGCCCCTTGGAAACTGTATGAGACAGTTCTACTCTGTCTGTAGGGTCACTAAGAGCTGCAATTAACTCATCGGCAGTTTTTTTTTCCCCCTTATGAACAGGAACCAATGGTACTGAAGGAAGAGGTCCAAGCTGCACTGAAGGCAGGAACTGATGGAATACAAATTGAGATGTTTCAACAAACAGATGAAGCACTGGAAATGTTCACTCGTCTATGCCAAATAATTTGGAAGACAGCTACCTGGCTGTCATGCACTGAATTATATCCCCCCAAAAATGTGTGTTATCAATTTGGCTGGGCCATGATTCCCAGTATTGTGTGGTTATCCTCTATTTTGTGATTGTCATTTTACGTTAAAGAGGATTAGGGTAGGATTGTAACACCCTTACTAAGGTCATAACACTGATCCAATATAAAGGGAGTTTCCCTGGGGTATGGCCTGCACCACCTTTTATGTTACAAGAGATAAAAGGAAAGGGAAGGAAGCAGAGAGTGGGGGACCTCATAGCACCAAGAAAGTAGTGCCGGGAGCAGATCACATCCTTTGGACCTGAGATTCCTGCACTGAGATGCTCCCAGACCAAGAGAAGACTGATGCATCACAAGGACCTTCCTTCAGAGCCAACAGAGAGGGAAAGCCTTTCCCTGGAGCCGGCACCCTGAAGTCAGGCTTCTCATCTACTGGACTGTGAGAGAATAGATTTTCTTTGTCAAAGCCATCCACTTGTGGTATTTCTGTTATAGCAGCACTAGATGACTAAGACACTGGCCAACCTACTGGAAAAGATCCATTTCTGTGCCCATTCCAAAGAAAAGGGAATTCAACAGATTACTGAACAGTATCATGAATATTACACACAAGTAAAATTTTGCTGAAGATCATTCAAAAGCTGCCGTAGCACTACATCAACATGGAACTGCCAGAAGTTCAAGCTGGATTCAGAAGAGGACGTGGAACCAGGGATATCATTGCTGATGTCAGATGGATCTTGGCTGAAAGCTGAGAATGCCAGAAGGATGTTTACCTGTGTTTTACTGACTTTGCAAAGGCATTCAACTGTGTGGATCATGAAAAATTATGGGTAACACTGTGAAGAATGGGAATTCCGGAACACTTAATTGTGCTCATGAAGAACCTGTACTTAGACCAAGAGATAGTTGTTCAAGCAGAATAAGGGGATACTGCGTGGCTTAAAGTCAGGAAAGGTCTGCATTATCAAGGTTGTATCCTTTCACCATACCTATTCAATCTGTATGCTGAGGAAATAATTCAAGAAGCTGGACTATATGAAGAAGAATGGGGCATCAGTATTAGAGGAAAACTCATTAACAACCTGCATTATGCAGATGACACAACCTTGATCGCTGAAAGTCAAGAGGACTTGAAGCACTCACTAATGAAGATCAAAGACCACAGCCTTCAGTATGGATTACAGCTCAACATAAAGAAAACAAAAATCCTCACAACTGGATCAATAAGCAACATCACGATATCTGATGAAAGATTGAAGTTGTCAAGGATTTCATCTTACTTGGATCCACAATCAACACTCATGGAAGCAGCAGTCAAGAAATCAAAAGATGCACTGCACTGGGCAAATCTGCTGCAAAAGATCTCTTTAAAAAAGCGTTAAAATACAAAGATAGCACTTTATGGATAAGGTCCACCTGACCAAAGCCACGGTGTTTTCAATTATCTCATATGCATGCGAAAGCTGGACAATGAATAAGAAAGGCCAAAGAAGAATTAACACCTTTGAATTGTGGTGTTGGTGAAAAATATTGAATATACCATAGGCCACCAGAAGAATGAACAAATCTGTTTTGGAAGAAGTACAACCAGAATGTTCCTTAGAAGCAAGTTTGTTCATTGTTTTGTTCATTGTTTGTTCATTGTTTTGTTCATTTGTATGTAGGGTCACTATGAGTCAGAATCAACTTGACGGCACCTAGAAACAACAACAACCTCAGAAAACGGGGAAAGAAAACTCAACCAATACACAAACAATCCGAAAGGTAAAATCAGCATTAAAGAGGCATTATAAATAGAAAACTACTAAAAACAAACACATCAGTGAGCAAAACTAATGTGAATGAGTTAAACATATTAACAACCTGGATCAGAAAGTTTAAAATAAAGAAACGTACAAAGATGCAAAAGCAAATGTTAACAAAAAGAAAAGAACAGGAAAAAATAGAATTCCAAATAAGGCACCCGCACTGGATTAAAAGGGTACCTCATACCAACAAAAGAAACAAACTGCCAGGAAGAGTCAACGGCCCTGGACCTGTAAGCAATGTACCATAACGCATCTACAAGTACAGAGCAAAAGCAGTTAGAAATGCAGAGCAGCAGCCGGTCCCTCCACTATCACAATGGAGGAAGCTTAGCCTACCTTGGAAGTCAACAGAGGGAAGAGCCAGAAAGAAAGAGAGAAAAAGATGTGATTTAGGAGGTTTGCATGGAACGGTTGACAAGCTTCTCCCTAAGGAATTAAACCAATTATTTTTCCATACCGGTGGGACGTGGGTAGCAATTAATGATGTTATATTTCACAGTGTTTCAAGAAGCAGGTGTCAGACAAGTTGGATTCTGAATAACTGCTCAAAAACCTATAAATTTGGAAATTTAGAAGCATTCTTCTAACTGCTCTCTTACCCAAACACAAAAGTCAACAGAAGATGAGCTGCAGAGCTAGATGTGAAAGGTAAAACCTTTAGAAGAAAACACAGGAGCACTTCTCCGTGTGCTTGGAGTAGGCAAAGATTTCTTAAACAGCAAACAAAGCTAGTCAACCATCAGGAAACTTTGGTAAGAACTTTATCAAATGACATCGTTAAAAGGCAACCCACAGAATAGAAAAAGGTACCCAGAAAAGAACCTGCATCCAGTATATATGAAGGCTATAAAATCGATACCAAAAAACAGACAACATAATAGAAAAATTGGCAGTAGACTTGAATCGGAGCCCTGGTGGTGGAAGTGGCTAAGCGTCTGGCTGCTAACCAAAAAGGTCAGCAGTTCAGATCCACCAGTTGCTCCTTGGAAACCCTATGGGGCAGTTCTACTCCTTCCTAAAGGGTCACTAGGAGTAGGAATCGACTTGACAGCAACAGATATCATGGGATAGACCTGAATAGTCACTTCATAAAGATGCTGCCCAGACAGCCAGTAAACACATGAAATTACTCGACATTAAGACTGCAAAGACGTGGAAATATCAGGGGAAAACAGTCTAAATCCACAACACGTCTATCCAACTGAGTGTGTGTATCCAGGTACACACAAAAAACTCAAATGCAGAACATGAAAGAGTCCCAAATACCAGCGAGGAAAAGTAAGACAACCCAGCAGCAAAAAAAGAAGCAAAAGATGTGAACAGTCTCACACAAGAGTTGTCCAAATGGCCTGTAAACACGGGAGCAGGTACTCAAATCATGACTCAGCAGAAGGATGGGACTCAACCAGCAGGAGACCCCACGGCAGACCCACGGAGGCGCTGATGAAAGTCCCCCACTCATCCACCCCAGCGGCCCACAGGGCACACAGCCATGAGCTGCAAAAGTGAGGCAGTCATCCTGCGGACACAGAAAGGCCACCAGAGTGCCTGCTGACTGGCCTGCCTCTCAGTTTGTCTGGTGGGGCTTTCCCTCCATGTGGCTGGAGGCCATCACAGTTTCGTTTTGAGAGTGAGACTCAAGGGCCTCAGAGAAGCCTCGGAGAGCCTACGAGTCAGGATCGTCCCTACAGGGTGTGCTGGAGGCACAGCGTGGGCACGCATAAACCCTGGAGCAGCCACGGTCATCCAGGTGTGAGCCACACGTCGGAGAGCCCCCGTGCCCACACCTGGCCTGGGTCAGAAGGGTCTTAGAGCTCCTCCGAGCTCACACAGTATGCCCAGTGCTGCGCTCCAAGAGTCGTACCTCCTTGTTTTCCTCCTTGTCCACGGCAGTCCACACGAAGCCGAAGGCCCCACTGCCAAGCGGGCTCAGCGTGCTGTACTTGTGGGAGTACGCACCCTCGCAGGCCGCCAGCCCCTCCAGCTCAGACACCTTGGGGGGCTCCTCAAACCAGGGCTTGGCTCCGAGCACCTGTGAAGGCAAGAACAGTCTAAGTCCCAGTAGGGGCCGCACCAGGAGGGACAGTGGTGCATGCTGCACGTCCTGTCCTTCTTTCAGGTGGCTGCTACACGCCTACAACACCCCACACGTCCCCAACACCACACCACATGACTCCACACCCCAAATCTCCGTGCCCCAATCCTCCCACGCCCTGTGCCTCCTCACCACCACACACCATGATTCCTTACCCCATACCCCTGTGTCCCAATCCTCCTGCACCCCGTGACTCCGCACCCCATACCCCCATGCCCCAATCTTCCCACACCCTGCACCTCCTCACTACTGCACCCCATGACTCCATGCCCTATGCCCCCGTGCCCCAATCCTCCTGTGCCCCATGACTGCATGCCCCACACCCCCTACTCCAACCCTCCTGTGCCCCATGACTTCACACCCCACACCCCCGCCCCAATCCTCCTGTACCCCATGACTGCATGCCCCACACCCTCCACCCCAATCCTCCCGCATCCCATGCCTCCCCAGTACCACACCCCATGACTCCACACCCCGCACCCCCTGCCTCCCGTGCCCCCCATGGGCATATGCAAATGTAGAATTCTACATGTGGCTCTAGACATGCATCAGACACTGGCAGACAGTGTGGAAAAGCCACAAGAAGACCCTGCTCCCATCCCAGAGGAAACAGGGGGATGTGTTCACTGACACGAGTGCCCCATGAAGGTGAGGACGCAGCTGCCTGCACCCACCTCACCCAGGCTGGGCCCTGGCAGCTCGGCCATGGAGTGGGTAGAGTCGGGCAGGCTGGCCAGCAGCAGGCGGTTGCGGGCGGCTGCGTCCCGGTGGCTGTGCAGCAGGTCCTTCACCAGCCAGCAGCAGAAAAGCGTGGCTGCAGCACGGAGCTCCACACGCCGTACCTCAAACTGCACACCTGGGGCGGGACAGAGAGAACAGACGTCCGCTGACAGGGGCACAATGGCCAGAAAAGCACCCCCAAGGCAGCAGAGGACAACACAGAGTGGGGACAGAGGCCGGCGGAGGGGCCATCGAGGAGGCAAGAGCAAGAGGAACAGCGCCCGCGGCCAGCATGCCTACACCAGCCACCAGCCCGTCCTCCCGTCCGTCCTCCCATCCGGCACAGAAGCCAGTGGCCCTGCGCCACCAGAGCAGCCAAAGCCCAGGCCTGGACAGCAGAGGAGAGCAGGGCCCTGGTCGAACTTCCTGGCCTCTCATCTGCTCAGGGGTTCACTTGAGAGAGACCGTGGCCAGCCACCGCAGGCCATCCCCAACACAGAAGAGCCCAGAGAGCCCACGCTCATCCCACTATTGCGCAGGCCAGTCCCTGACTGCAGGTGACACCACTGTGACCTGCTCAGGCAAAAGCCACATGCAGACACACGTGTGCATATCCCAGTACACGTGCTGTGCTAAACCCAAAGGGCACATACACTCGTGCAAGTGCAAGGTACTGGCATTTCTATATACACACGTGTACACTCCCAGACAGATGGGTTATCTTTTCAGCAGGGACTGCAGGTGGTTTTGTTTTCCTCTTTTCGTTTATCTGTGCTAAAGTTTCTACAAACACAAGTTACTCACGTAATTCTTTAAAGTTTACAACAGGCCTACTAGGCAACACCACAAAATCAGCACCACGAGACCAACAGGCTAAAATAATGTGGGTGGGAAAACAAAGTAAAGCAGACACACTACCCCACAGATGGGAGTGTGAAGGCTGTGGAGATTCCCCATGGAGCAGAGCGGCTGTACACCAAGAGTGCAGTGGGAGGACAGTGTGGCCCTCAGCTCCCACCGCCTCGCAGCACAACCCCAGAAAGGGCGTGTCACCACTGTGGCCCACCTGAGCCTTCAAGGACTGGGAGGGCCCAGTTGTCACCGAACGCCACCGTCTGACACTCGCCTGAACCGGGGGCAGCTGGAGGCCTCTCTGCCCTCCCCCTCAGCGGCTATGAGGAGGAGCCAGGCCATGATGAAGGGCCCCAGGGTGGGCGGCCTGGTGGGTTGGGGTCTTGGCCATCCCTCGGCATACGCTCGGGGGACTCCACCTGCTCCGGCCCCACACACGTGACCCTGATAGTCCAGAGGGACTTTAGGACACCACCTGTGCCAGGCCTATGAAGAGGATGGGCCCAACAGGCCTTGAAGGAAACAAGGCTGCCCATTCGCCCGCTCGCCCTTAGGGACATACTCAGCCGTGAGCCATCCCGGTGATAGCAGCTGCCTGAGTAGGTGCCCTCCTGGATCTCCCGACGTGGGCCAGCGGCCCTGGGCGGCGGGGTGCTCTCCCTTCTCACTGGCGTGGAGGTCGTCTGAAGACCCAGCTCCGGAGGCTCTGTACACGGAAGCACGTGCCCAGGGCTGGCTTCAGGGGGCAGGGAGGGCAGCACACAAGCTTCTGGTGGCCCCGTCTGGCTATGGGCCAGGTAGCCCTTCTGGAAACCGCTGAGGTCAGAGGAGGTGCGGGTCAGCAGCAACAGCCCCTCCCGGCCCAGCTCCAAGGCACCTGACTGCTCCCGCTGGAGGCTGCCCTCATCCAAGTTAGAGCCCACGCCCAGAGAAGAGGGCGTCCGGGTGAGGCCTAAGGTGGCACAGGAGCAGTCTGAGGATGCCCGAGCCACCCGCTCACTGAGGAAGAGTTCCTTCAAGTCCCAGGAGAACGTGGCCGCGTCGGTATCATGCCCCTCTGTGTGCTCTGGGGCGCCAGGAAGGTCTGTGGCCAGGGCATAGCAGGCCGAGGAGCTACCCGAGCGGCTGCCCTGCAGGTCTCTGCCCCCGAGGCCGCAGGGCGACAGAGGGGCAGCAAAAGTGGGGTGCTCTGCGGGGAGGGGCTTGGCAGAGGGGGTGCCCACGGCCCCTGGAGAGCTCGGCGTGGACAGCTGCTCCCTGATGAGGCAGGTCCGCAGCTCTTCCCTGTCACTGCCCCCACCCGGCCACAGCTCATCAAGCGTCAGCCTCCCCAGCAAGACATGCGTTGTTCCTGGGGGGCTCAGGACCCTTCGCCGGGCAAGCAACTCAGTCCCGCACCGGGGGCAGTGCATTGGGAAGCCGGCTCCAGCTGGCTGGCTTGTGGAGCTGGGCTTGGGCACGGTGGCTGCAACCTGAGGACTGGGTCCTGAGGCCCCCTCTAGATCCAGGTCACACTCTAGAGCAGTCCTCCTCCTGTCCTCTGCTGAGGCTGGGGTTCTGGGGTCTTCACATACAGCACGTGGACTCTGATCCCTGTGCTCAGACCTGCTGTCCTTCCACAGGTCCTCCTGGGAGCTCTCCTCCCCTGGTCCCTGCTGGGTCTGCTGGTCCTGGGCTGGCAGGTGTCCTCCTGCAGTGTCCACCCTGGGGACAGTGATATGGGTCACACCGTTACTCAGGGGCTCAGAAGACTGAAAGGAGACCACACAGGTTACTCCTGTGAGAGACAACCACTAGTGGTTAACACCATAAACTTCTGACAGAAAACAAGAAGGCAAATCTTGTAGCCAGCTCCCCATGGGCATTTAAGAGCAACCACCTGTGCAGAGACCTTTCTGAACACTCCCAAAAGCCCAGGTTTGGGGTTTTCTGACGTGGTAACTCTGTACAGAGAGACATCCAAGACGATACATATATAAGAACGTTTAGAACAACTTACGTACAGCATAATCCATTTACACTAAGTGAACAAAAGCAGCCATGCGTATACACACACAGATATACGCATGCAGGTGTGTACACACGCATACGCATGCACTATGCACGTATGTGCACACACGTACACATGTGTACATGTGCTGACAGGCACGTGCAATACACACACGTAAATGCATGTACAGGCATGTACACACACGCGAGCAGGTAAAACACACACGTACATATGTACACCATGTACGATGCTCACACGTACATATGCACACAGGCATGTAGGATACACACATGTACATGTGCACACAGGCATGTAGGATACACACGCACTTGCACGTGCACACAGCACGTGCAATGCTCACACATGTATATATGCACACAGGCATGTAGGATACACACGTCACAGCATGTGCGATGCTCACACACATACATACGCACAAGGCATGTAGGATACACACGCATGTACATGTATACACAGCATGTGCGATGCTCACACATGTATGTACACACAGAGGCACGTAGGATACACACACGTACATACACACAGAGGCACGTAGACACCCACTCGTATTTAAGCACACACGAAGGCTTTTTTTTTTTTTTTTCCTTTTTTGCTGCACTGCTGATGGTGGCCTCTGGGGGGAAGAGCGGGCTGGAGGTGGGGATGGAACACGGTACCAGAAACTCAAACTTTTAACCATTATTCTTCTGCATTTTTGGGAAAAAAACAAACTCATGCTTATATATGAGGTAATATAAAAGATAATTACACAAGACCTGAAAGGCACATGTCACAGACATGCTGAGCAGAGAGGCGGGCAGAGGGGACGCAAGTGCAAAGGTCACAGGCAGGCTGCTCTGACCACGGTGGGTCCAGGTGTGGGGTGTCCTGAGGGGGGGAGGGGGAGCGGAGTAAGGACGGATCGTGTGCGCCTGAGGTTTAGGCGCGTCTCTGAGCTACACATCAAAAAAGACTTAAGAAGAAGAAAACGGCTTGAAAACACACCACGGTGCGCAGCATGCCTTTGAGTAGGACCTGAGGATTCTCCAAGTCTTCCAGCCCCTCTCATAGGGACTTCCTGCATTCTAAACTAACACTTTGTTGTTGAAAACACACGAAGGGGGGAGATGCGATGACTTTCGGTTCTCTGAAATCCACCGGGACGCCCTGGCTCTCTGGGCCCGTCCTGGCCTGGGGACACTAGTGGTACCTCCTCAAGGGCTGTGAGGGTGCAGAGAGCAACACGGGAAGGGTACAAGGAGGAGCACAGTGCACACTAAGCATCACCATCATCGTTGTCACCATGCTGGGCGTGTCTCTCAGAAACGACCCTCGTCCACCGCCTACTTGCCTAACCCTAGGTAAGCCTGCGGCCTTCACAAGGGCACTCACCCTGGAGTCAGCTGGGAGGAGCATGGGGCAGGGAGGCAGCCCTCAGGTTCGCATGGGGCCTGTGTCCCGAGGAAGACCTCTCTTTGGCTGCCAGCTGGGGCCAGGGTCACATCCCGCAGCAGGGCATCAGCGTCAGCAAGCACGACGCTCACGCTGGAACCTGGCAGCAACATCCAAAAGGATCAGGCACAGCTCCTGAGATGGGTTACCTCCATTTCCCTGTGACCCACTGCCAAACCCACCATCAGACCACGCCCCGAATCTCTCCAACACCACCTACAGGCTGCACCCCAGACCCCTGCAGGGCCAACCCTGCTCTCCCTGGCCAGCTCCTCTGCCCGCCACTCTGCCCCCTGCCTGTCTGGGCATGCTGGCCTCTGCGCATGCCACCTGGAGCGCTGCGCCTGCTTGGCTGCTTTCACTTCCTGCAGGAATCCACTCAGAGTCGCTCCCTCAATGCCTCCCTGGCCCAGCAACCTGAGGCCTCCACCCGCCCCTCAATCCCCACCGAGGTCTCAGCACACTGGGGAGCAGGGGCCATGAGTCTTACCATCTGCCCCGTGAGACAGGTCCCAGCCCTGCCAGGGTTCTGCCAACATCCTCCCAGAGTGCCTGTCCTGGCTGACATCCAGGCACCGGGCCAGGTCTGGCAGGGGCAGGGAGCTGTCATCACAGGCGAGGTCCATGTAGCTGTAGAAGCCAGGGATCAGGAACGCGATGTTCTGGAAGAAAGAGCAAAACTGCATCAGGACCCGGGAGGGACCCTCCCAGAAACAGGAGGAAGTGAAGACACCGTGAGCACATCCGGACGGTCCATCCCTCGGGCCCTGACGGCCTGAAGCCCCATGGACGCTTGATGTGTAACTCGGGATCTTTTTCTTATGAAAAGGACAAAATTAAGCAAGGAGAAAGCAAATGGTGCCGGTGCCCACAGGCCTCCTGGGCAGACGCTGGTCCTGAAACCCTGGTCTGCAGAACCCCCCACCCCGCTGCCCAGTGGGGGCTCTGATTCTCCTGCTGGAGCGGGGGCCATGGGGCCCAGTTGCGCTGCCCCGTCCAACAGGCGCTCTCTGACCCTGCCCAAGGCCCTACCCCTAGCCAGCTGCCATGGCCACGTGAATTAGGACCATCCCACAGAGGGGGTATCCAAGTGCCCCCTCAATGAAACCTGCCAGGAAGGCCTGGAGACCCTTGGCAGTCTGCAAGAGGCCCCACGCAGCAATGATGTTCTCGCTTCTAAGGAACGTACTGCTGACGTAAATGACCTTCAGCCTTTCCACTAGAGAACGGAGAGGCCACCTTCTGCAGCCCCAAGTGTGGGTAAAGTGTGTGCCCATCACCGGGTCCCACTTTCAGCCCGAGTACGAGTGACAGTGAGGAGAGGTCCCTCCTGGAGGCAGCACCCAGCTGGCTGTGCACATGACCCAGGCTGTGGGCTGACTCAGGCCTGCACCTGTGTAGGGGCAGGCGAGCTCCGTAGGGGACCACTCAGAGGCCAGGCAAGGCTGCACCTCAACAGAGATGGTCATGTCCTGGAGAGCCCCAAATGTGCCCCAGAGCCCAGAAGACCCTGTGACTGTGATAAAGAGAGAACATGGCAAGGCCACCCTGAGGCCCAGTGGACTGCCCAGGAACAAGAGGAGCCACCCACAGCCTTGCTGTTCAGGCTTTGGCTCGTGGTGGGTGCCTGATGGGGACACCTCTGATGGGATGGAAATCCCCCTTCCCAAAGGAAGGAAACGTCTGCCCTTCTCCTGGCCACGCAGACACTTGCATAGTGCCTCCGGAACAGACAGGGGATGGAGACCCAGGAGCAGCCACCGACCAGGACCTGTACTCATCCAGCAAAGCAAATCAGGTGTCACTGGGCACCAGCTCTGGGCCCAGGGCTCCTTCTCTTGTGCAGAGACACGACATGCGGGATCAGGGACCAGAGCGACCGCTGAGTGATTGAAGGGGTCGGACAGAGGAGTAGGGGACAGGCCTGCCTGCCCCCTGGGGAGCGGTGTGGCCGCATCCCCATGGGGAAGCCAGCTGGCTGCTCCACATGGAGAGTCTACCAGCTGGTTCTGAGCCCACCTGGCTCTCAGGTCTGGGAGCAGACACACTTTCTCACCTTGCCCAGGAGCTCAGCCTTCCCGTAGCCAAACAGCATGAGCGCAAAGCTGTGGTTAATGCCGTAGATGGTGCCATCTGGCAGAAGGGTGACAAGACCACTGATGGTGCAGAACACCCAGACAGAGGCCGTGTAGACAGGTGCAGGCAAGGGCAGGCCACCCTCTGCGTCGTTGGAGCCCGGCTTGAACTTGAGTTTCAGGCTCAGAGGGAAGGTGGTGCCATCTCTTGCCCTCCCCACGGACCTCTGGATCCTGAGATTCTGCAAGAGAAACAGGCTGTGTGGCTGGAACCGGTGCTCCGTCCAACAGAAGCACCGAGTCCACACTTCTTATCTAGATTCTACTTTCGGACACCTGTCACGGTGGAAACGTCCCAAGAACATTCAGTTCCCCAGACTTCTCCTCCTTCTACCTCTTCCCGTGCCCTCCAACTTGGCCTGGGAGCCTTGCTGCAGAGGGAGGACTCAGAGTCCAAGCATCATCCCCCACGCCAGCACAGCCCAATGGCTATACACAGCGAGGAGCTGCGGCCCATGATGAGGAGCTATGGCCCACGGCGAGGAGCTATGGCCCACGGTGAGGAGCTACGGCTCACGGCGAGGAGCTATGGCTCATGGCGAGGAGCTGCGGGCCACACTGAGGACCTGCGCAAACGATGAGGACCTGCAGCCCAGGGCGAGGAGCTACGGCTCACAGTGAGCGAGCTGTGGAACGCCAGCATGGGCCAATGGCTGCACACAGCCAGAGAGCTGCAGCACACAGCCAGCGAGCTGTGGCACACCAGCATGGCCTGATGGCGGCACACCGAAAGCAACCTGCAGCATGAGCCCTAACTAGCACCCTCTGCCCCAGGCCACATTAGCACCCACCTTTGGGATGTGCTCGCCAGGGGGAGGGATCTGCACAGAGGGAATCAGGTCTGTGATACGCTGCCCAGCCACTTCCTCCCCAGACGTGTAGCCATGGAGATGTGCAAAGAGGCTGTCACATGATGTGATGGTCCCCTTCAAGAGAAGGCAGTGGTTAAGAATCAGTGTGAAAGCCTCCACTAAGCCTGCACACCCTCAAGCTGGCGGGAAGACCCTTGATACCCCTCTATGTGTCCTACAAGCCGTGAGAGAACGGCTGGTGGCTGGGACTGGGAGGCACTATCACAGGAGCTGACAATGGACAAACAGGCAAATCCTCAAAGCACTTGGGGTAGCTGCGCTCCCTCCTGGACATGTATCCCAGGCAGCAACAAGGGCCATGCACCCATCTGTCATGACAGCACTGAGGGACCAGGCGGCCCTGTCCACGGGTGACGCTGCACCCTGGGCACCCAGCTCCCAGAGAGACAGCACCGTGGAAGCAGGCAGTCCTGTCCACGGGTGACGCTGCACCCTGGGCACCCAGCTCCCAGGGAGACAGCACCGTGGGGCTGGGCAGTCCTGTCCACGGGTGACGCTGCACCCTGGGCACCCAGCTCCCAGGGAGACAGCACCGTGGGGCCAGGCAGTCCTGTCCACGGGTGACGCTGCACCCTGGGCACCCAGATGCCAGGGAGACAGCACCGTGGGGCTGGGCAGTCCTGTCCACGGTGACGCTGCACCCTGGGCACCCAGCTCCCAGGGAGACAGCACCGTGGGGCTGGGCAGTCCTGTCCACGGGTGACGCTGCACCCTGGGCACCCAGCTCCCAGGGAGACAGCATCATGGAAGCAGGCAGTCCTATTCACGGGTGACATTGGCCCTGAGTACCCAGGAAGACAGCACCGAAGGGCCAGGCAGCCCTGTCCATGGGGTGAGGCTAAGCCCTGGGCATCCAGCTCCCAGGGACACTCTGACTCCCGACTGCCACAGCCATATGGCATCTACCATGCCCCTCACCAGACCCACCTTAGCAGAGCCCTAGACCCCGCTTCTGGCACCCAACAGTGGTGCTGTTGGGGAGCAGAGGCTGGCCGGGGAGGCATGAGAGGGCTCAACGTTTGTTCTCTCATTTTAATACTGAAAAATGAGGGAAAAAATAAGCATGAGCACCACTAACGCTTAACTAAGCATACGTTTAAAAAGTACACATATCTCTAACACGTGCTACAAGGTGGATGAGCCTTGAAAACACAGTGCTGCCTGAGAGTCAGACACAGAAGGACAAGCTCCACCTGGCCCACCGACAGAAACACCTGGAACTGGAAATGCAGAGACAGAGAAAGACTGGAGGTCGTCACTGGAAGTAAGAGGGCCAGCGTTGAAGGGGTGCAGAGTTTCTGTCAGGGTAACGAGAAACTACGGGAACAAAGAGCAGTGATGGCCACACCACACCGTGAATGTGACAAATGCTATCGGTCGTCTACCTGAAAATGGCTTACATGTCAATCTTACGTTGCATGCATCTTACAATTGGAAAAAAAGCATGGATAGAGTGGCGACCAGCAGCTGGGGAATGGGGGAGGGAAACCAAGGCCCAGGGAGACTCAGGGTGATCCCATTCCTTGCCCAAGCACAGGCAATAAGATCCCCCTTGCTCTCTCACTCCCAAATGCAGGGTGCAGGGGAGCGTCCTCAAAGGTCGGAACAGTAGCTGGGGTTGGCCCAAAGCGGCCACCAAGGCGCTGAGCACACTCACGTCGCACTGGAACGAGACCCAGGCCGAGACCCTCTCCACGGGCTCCAGTACCACCACGCAGCAGTGGGTGTGCTCCTGCCGTATCCTCTTCATCCACACAGAGACAGGAATCTTCTCCCCGCTGCGGCTGACGATGTCCACCTGTGGGCACAGACAGGCTGGTGGACTGCAGGGCAGGAGGACCTGGGCGGTGTGCTGTGGACCCATGGAGGGGGTCCTCATGGGTTCAGGCCCTCGCGGATCCTCTCCTTGGCTCCCCCACCTCATGTCTCAAAAACTGACCAGGAGCAAGGGCGGGGATTTGGGGACCATGGCTTAAGGGGACTTCTAAGTCAATTGGCATAATAAACTCTATTATGAAAACATTCTGCATCCCACTTTCAACTGTGGCATCTGGGGTCTTAAATGCTAACCAGCGGCCATCTAAGATGCATCAATTGGTCTCAACCCACCTGGATCAAAGGAGAATGAAGAACACCAAGGTCACACGATAAATATGAGCCCAAGAGACAGAAAGGGCCACATGAACCAGAGACCTACATCATCCTGAGACCAGAAGAACTAGATGGTGCCTGGCCACAACCGATGACTGCCCTGACAGGGAGCACAACAGAGAACCCCTGAGGGAGCAGGAGAACAGTGGGATGCAGACCCCAAATTCTCATAAAAAGACCAGACTTAACAGTCTGACTGAGACTAGAAGAATCCTGGCGGTCATGGTCCCCAAACCTTCTGTTGGCCCAGGACAGGAACCATTCCCGAAGACAACTCATCAGACATGGAAGGGAATGGACGATGGGTTAGAGAGATGCTGATGAAGAGTGAGCTACTTGTATTAGGTGGACACTTGAGACTGTGTTGGCATCTCCTGTCTGGAGAGGAGATGGGAGGGTAGAGAGGGTTAGAAACTGGCAAAACGGTCACGAAAAGAGAGACTGGAAGAAGGGTACGGGCTGACTCATTAGGGGGAGAGTAAATGGGAGTATGGAGTAAGGTGTATATAAGTTTATATGTGACAGACTGACTTGATTTGTAAACTTTCACTTAAAGCACAATAAACATTATTAAAAAAAAAAAAAAAACTGACCAGACGTACAAGGCTTCCGAGACTCAGGTCACAACCTCAGACAGACTACCATACCAAAAATCAGACTTCCTCTTTGTCCACAGCTTTATGACAACATGGCAGGAAAACGTCTGATATTTCTCTGAGAGCAGATGCTGGTATGTGCTGATTACTTTTGTTTTTTCTTCTCAGTGGTTAGTCTCCTGAGCCAGAATTTTTCTGATACAATTCATCCTATCTAACCGTAGGGAGTCGCAGGTGGTGCAGTTAGCTCAAGGGCTAACCGAAAGGTTGGAGATTCGAGTCAGCCACTGAAAACCCCAAGGAGCACAGTTCTACTCTGATATACATGGTGGCACCATGAGTCAGGGTCAACTCCATGGCAACGGGGTTCTAACTACACACACTTGCAGCTCACGCCTCAGCTCAGCCTGTTAATGTCCTAGTTGGACCTGCCACCGTGCCTCTCCAGGGGTGTCTCTAGCGGCCCCACCCAACGGCGTCAAACAAGCAGAATCTGTATATCCAGACACGAGAACCGTAAGACAAAGTCACACTGCTGTTTGGAGCCTGACTGTGGTGCCATGCAGATCCGCCAAACTCTACCACCAAGCTCTGTTCTCATCAAAGTCCAGCAGAGCCAAACCTGCAGCTCCAAAACGTTTGCAAGTAAAAAACCACCACTTCTAAGTCCACAGAGCATCCGTCTTTATCAGGCCTCTGCCCACTGCCTCAGCATTCCACACGACACCAGCAGGCAGCAGTGCCCCCAAATCAGCCGCAGCGTCAGGCGAAGAAGCCTGGCCCCAAGTCAGCCTGCCTGCTGGGAATTCCTACTCCTGCCCTGAGGCCCTCGCGTTCACGGCCCACTCACCACCGTCCCAACCACCACAGCGGCGCAGCCATCAGCATCCATGTGCTCCTCGCTGAGGGCCTCCACCACGTCGGAGTCCGACTTCAGGAAGAACTGCGTGAGCTTCTGGCTGATCAGGTCGTGGCTGCTGTACCCGAGGAGCTCACAGGCCTTGTCGTTGGCAACCAGAATCTAAGTGGCCACGGAGGAGAGAGGGCAGGGACGTCACGAGCAGCCCCAGCGACCCCAGAGCCAGAGCTGCTCAGGAGGACGCAGGGCCAGCGAGGTGTGTGGACAAGGCCTCCCAGAGGGGCCTCTAAAGTGTACCGTAGGCGGAACCGGTGTTCGGGCACTGCACTTGGGCACCTCCCAACATCCGCAGGGCACTCAAATCAGAGTGTCCATCCATGGTCAGGGCGTTTGATGACACTAGGATTGAAACGAGACCTCTTCCTCAAGCAAAGTGAACACCATCATACCATGGAGACCAGGGTGAACAAATGGAATTCACAGCAGACACTCCCGTTTGGTGATCTCAGGTGTTTGCGTAACAATGCACGTCAGGCAAACGCATTTAACTCAAAAACTGACGATGCTTTCTCATCTCAACGGCGCCAACAAGCTCGAGGAAAGAATTTACCTCATCCCTTCCCCTGAATCTCTATCTTGACAAAATGATTCAATATTTTCACCCATTCGTATTTAGTTCTCCAAGTCCCCATCTCTTTTGCGACCATAAGGGCAAAAAGAGATGGCCTTCCAACTGCACTAAAGCACAAAACGCCTCAGAGGGGATCACAGGCCCAAAGCCCATGCACACACCTCAGTGGTCTTGGCATCCACGGTGAAGATGGCCTTGTTCGGGTTGCACACGGGGGCGGGGAGCAGGGGTGAGGACAGGCCCGAGGGCAGGCCCCGCAGCAGTGAGCAGCAGGAAGTGCTGCCCACGGAGCCGGCCGCGTCGGAGAGCTCGGGCACTCCGGGGCAGTGCAGCTTGCCGGTGCAGATGTTCTGGGCAGCCAGCGACGACAGGCAGTAGGAGTTCCACTTGTCCTCTGGGGAGACAGCACAGGCAGTTCAGCCTTGCAGGCACTGGGGGCTCACTGCTGAGCACCCATGGCCCTGACCCCCAAGGCCCACAAATCAACCAGAAGGTTAAATTCACAGGCAGAGATGATGACATCCCAGCTGCAGGTCTGCAGACAGGCTGGAGTCTGCCGGGGCAACCAGACAGCCACATCCCCTCCCAGGCACACAGACAGCCCGAGATGGACATCTCTGTGTCGTTCCCTCCTGCCCCTCCAAGGACCATCCTCTCTCCACTGCCCCTCCAGCTGCTGCCCCTACTTGTTCCTTGGAGACACCCACAACTCTAGTGCTACCTGCTGCCCCGGCCCCCACCCCCTCATCCACACCTCACCGTTCCTCACCTGCCTCTCCAGAACCAAAGCCACAGTGACTCCCAAGACACGAAGCCCAACGGTCAGTTCTCAGTCCTGATCTCACTCCACCTGCCACCAGCATTCATCCCATCCCCTGCCATCCACCTCCCTGAGCTCGCTCCGCTCTAGCCACACTGGCGTCCGCGCTCTCCATGGCCTCACCCCTCCCACCTCACTGGCCTCCATGCTCTCCATGGCCTCACCTTCCCACCTCACTGGCCTCCGCACTCTCCATGACCTCACTCTCCCACCTCACTGGCTTCCACGCTCTCCATGGCCTCACCCTCTTACCACACTGGCCTCTGCGCTCTCCACGGCCTCACCCCTCCCACCTCAGGACCTTTGCAAGTGCTGCCCCTGCCCCCAGACACAGTGAGTTCGGCTGAAATGCCACCTTCCTGGACCAGGTGATCTCAGGTAGTACCTCCTGTCATCTCTGCTTCTGCCCTTCACCTTCCTGGCGCTCTCCCACCCCTCCCTGGTGATACAGTCATGTGCTTGCATGTGTGTGGATGTGCTTCCACTGTCTCCCTTCCCCTGGAGAAATGTAAGGATGATGAGGGAAAGGGCTATTCTCCAGCACAGGGACAGCACCCAGACACACAGGAGGTGCTCAGAGCTGGGGAGCAGGAGGCAGCGGAAGCAGTGAGGCACTGGGGAGGGAGAGGGAAGGGTGCCTTGCCTTGAGGACAGGCGAGAGGTGAAGCGGGCTAGCACTCGGAAAGGCCACAAAAGAGCCCAAGGGAGGCTCCACAGCTCAGGTTGTTGAAGTCCCAGAAGCTTCAGGCCCGGAATCATTCTCTGGGGCCCAGTGCCCCCTCCCCAGGGCCTTCCTGGGCTCCTGAACACACACACACGTACACATACAATGCACATGCACGCACATACACACGCACATGCATGCACACAGGTGTGCACACGTACGTACACATGCACGTGGACATGTGTGCACACATCTGGTCAAGGACACCAGTGTGAACATGCACACACATGCACACCTGGTCGGGCACACACATGAATGTACATGCACACTTGGCCGGGCACACACATGAATGTACATGCACAGACACACGTGCACCTGGTTGGGCACACACATGAACATACGGGCACACATGTGTGCACATGCACGTGAACATGTGTGCACACACTTGGTCAAGCACACCCGCGTGTACATGCACAGACACGTAGGTCAGGGGTCATGCCGTCACACAGCTGTCACCCTGTCAGGAACACTTGTGTGTACATGCACACACGTGTGCACCCGGTCAGGCACACACATGAACGTACGAGCACACACACACAGAACCACACATCACGCACACAGCCCCTCCATCCCGTGACCCAAGTGCCTGCACGAGTGTCTTCTCCTGGCAAACACATCTGCCTCAAGCGGGATTGCTCCCCCCTCAGAACCGGTGAACAGTGCCGAGGGACACACACATACCACAGGTGTGGAGCGCGGTTTGCTCTGGGGAGTTCAGACTCTTGCCCCAGCCATCCTTAAGAAGGAAAAATGCAGAGGACTGGAATGAGCTGAGGGCTGTATCAGCCAAGCTGCTGACCACGTGGCCCCTGCCCGGCAGTAGTGTTAGCTCGTGTGCTGTGCTTACACTGGACAGTGCTGGCCAGCCCCTACCAGAAGCTTCCTGCCTGCTCATCTCATAGCCTCTTACTCTGGCTCTCTGTTTCTCGCAGCCTCTGCTGACTCACCCCCCTCTAACAACGGCCTCTCTATACTCCCATTCATTCTGTGCCAGCCCCTGCTCCTGCCCACCTTGCCGTGCCCTTTGCCAGTGACAACACTGCTGGACAGAGGAGGCAACTGAGGCACGCAGGTCAGGGGACACGCCGTCACACAGCTGTCACCCTGACTCCAGCACTGGTGCTGCGCTGCAGAGCCAGACATGCGTCAGCAGGGTATCGGCTGCGCTAACATGTCCCTCAGGGCCTGTCTTCAGGCTTCTGGAGAACATTCCCCAGGTGTGAAGGTGAGCAGGATAAAAGGGAAGCTGTGGCCAGACTGGGGGGTGGCATACATTTCCTGTAAAGGGTCAGACAGCATTTTGGGCTTTGCAGGTCAGACAATCTCAGCTGCAGATGCTGTGTGTGGTAGTGTGAAAGCAGTCATAGACAACATTCAAACAAACGAGTATGGCTGTGTACCAATAAAATTTTATGTAAAAAAAGCAAGCAAAGGACCAGATATGACCCTGTCAGCCACAGCACGCCAACCCTGCATTAGATTAAGGCTGAAATAACTCTTGTTTTTAGGCATGACTAGACACTACCTGAAGCCCTGATGGCACAGTAGTTAAAAGCTCAGCTGCTCACCAAAATGTCGGCAGTTCAAACCCACCAAGCCCTTCCTTGGAAACACTATGGGGCACTTCTACTTTGTCCTATAGGGTTACTATGAGTTGGAATCAACTCAATGGCAATGGGTTTGATTTTTGGAGGTTTACACATCACCTGCATCGTTAGCATTATCAGAAAACGGGGTCCCAAAGGGAAGGGAACAGAGGAGAATGAGACCACGAAGACAGCTGGCTGCTGTGAGTAAACGCCAGGTCAGAAGGTGGGGAGTGTTGGCCTGTAGATGGCAGTGTGGACGCCTGGGACGTGATCTTTCACTCTAGACCAGCCTCCGAGCACGGCCAGGCCCATCGCCTGGGCTCCCTGACTTCTCAGTGATGGCCTCACCCTGACCCTTCTCTGGAACCAGAAACTGCATAGCATCCAGAGGCCATTCTCTCCTGTCCCAGGCAGCCAGCCGCCAGATCAGCTCTCCTTGCCCCTCGGGAAAAGCTCAACTCCAGCTCTTGCCCCTGCTCCTCATCAAATGGAACTATTGTGCAAACATTCAGCCCAGAGAAGCCTCCGGGCCAGTGCCAGGTGAAAGCAGGGCCTGCCTGCCAGCCACACAGCCCAACCCAGCCCAGCCCTACCTTGGGCAGCTCCTCTGCCTCCTCCACGAGGACCCTCAGCTCCGGCCACCTGTCATGGCCACACACGTCCTCCCAGACAACGCTCCTCCTCTGTCACCCACTCTCCTCCCCGAGACTGGGCCCACGCTCACCCTGCTGGCCTGCCCTCCACTCCACGCCAGGTTGCCAGGTCACCCCGACTTCCAGCACGCACCCTGTTGTCTCCTTGAGCTCCCTAGGACTGTAAGGGCACACAGGGGCAGGGGACTCCCAGCAGAACGTGAGTCCCTTGTAGGCAGAGTGACACTGCTCCCCCATGTGGTCAGGGCTCGAGGGGCCTGGGGCTCAGGGGGTACCGACTGACTCCAGGAGAGGTCAGTGTGTGAGCGGATGACAGGCGGCACCCGCAGTCCTTGGACCCCCGGCGGAGACCACCCACTGCACGGGGAGGCTGCTGTCCTCATGGTCACCCCATCTTACTCAGCTCTGTCTCAGGTGTGGCACTGTGCAGCCTAGGCAGGGGGATCACACACCCTGAGGTAGGAAATGGCCTTCACTTTAACTTGACCTCAAGCTGTGGAGGGAATTCCAGCCAAGGCTCCAAAAGGCGGGCCCTGCCCAGCATCCCAGCAAATAAAGAAAGCCACAGGGAAGGGCCCCTTGGCGCCCCCTACAGTGCATGCCAAGTCTAGAAAAGACCTTTCTCAGCGAGAAAGGGTTAAGGATCGCAGCCTCGATAACGAAGGGAGAAACAGAGCCCAGGACTCCCAGACGGTGGTTGTTACCGGAGAGTGCTGTCCTGCTCTGGCAGAGTTTAGACAGCCCGTGCTTCTTGCTAGGGTGTCTGTGGGCTGAGGAGAAGGACTTGCTGGGTGTGGACGTGCCCTGCATGGCCGGGCTCTCCATTGGTGCTGGCAAGGTGAGGCTCCCCGACAGGCACCTCCGCTCGTCCTCCAAGGCCGCAGAGCCTCTGTCCTCCATTGGATGGTGCTGAGAAATCACGGGACCCACCTCTACAAGGTGTCAGCTAGGAAACAGAAGGGGTCTCGTTAGCATCAGCAACGCAAGGACACGAAGGCAGCTCAGCTGCCCAATCATTCACAACACCCACCTGGGCTTGGCCCCCAAGACACACACCCCCACTGCTGTCCTGGCTGGGACCGTGACACAGGGTGGTTAGACCAAAGTTGAGCTAGATGTTCTTCAGAGAAACATGAAGGCAGGGAAGAGAGAACAAACAGAGGGGAAACCAAACTAAATCGGCAAAAATTTTAAAGTTTAATAATACCAAAGGATGAGGCTGTGGATCAACAGGACCTCTAAAGGTTGATATAATCTCTTTAGAAAACAATTTAAGTTGAACACCTACTCTGATCCATGAAAAACAGAGAGAAGATTGAAGTTATCAAGGATTTCATTTTACTTAGGTCCATAATCGACACCCATGGAAGCAGCAGTCAAGAAATCAAAAGACGCATTGCATTGGGCAAATCTGCTGCAAAGGATCTCTCTAAAGTGTTAAAGGCAAAGAGGTCACCTTGAAGACTAAGGTGCACCTGACCCAAACCAAGGCATCTGCAATCGCCTCCAGTGCATGTGAAAGCCGGATGATGAATAAGGCAGACCAGAGAAGAACTGATGCCTCTGAACTACGGTGCTGGCGAAGAATATTGAATATACCACGGACTGCCAGAAGCACAAATGAGTCTGTCTTGGAAGAAGTACAACCAGAATGCTCCTTAGAAGCAAGGATGGGAGACCTCCAAGGAGGGATCAGTCCCTGGAGGACATCATGCTTGGTGAAGTACAGGTTCAGCGAAAAAGAAGAAGACCCTCAGCGAGATGGACTGACACAGCAGCTCCAACAATGGGCTCAAGCACAACAATTCTGAGAATGGCACAAGCCCAGGGAAGCGTTTCATTCTGTTGTACACAGGGTTGCTATGAGTTGGAACCCACTTGATGGCACCTAACAACAAACTAACAACAACTCTGACCCAGCATTTTCCACTTATAGCTTTACGTTCTAGAGGAATTCTTTGTGTTCACGCAAGAAAATACACGGGCAAGAATGTTCAGGATGGCATGGTTTGCAGTGGCAAAAAGATGTGAAATCCTGGTATGTTCACATCATAAATTATAGCAGTGCAAACAAATGAACTACACACACCAATACAGATAAACCTTAGCGATGTGATGCCCGAAAAAAACCACACCAAAGACTATCAATAGCAGGACTCCCTGTTTGTAAAACCCAAAACCACCTAAGTCTATTGTTTAGGGATACATACATGTGTGATTGAACTATTTCTTAAAAAAGAGACTGACTGACATGAACTGTGGGCAGGAGGTTTTCTTGGAGGCTGGGCAGGGGCTGAAAGGGCGGAAGTATGTGGTACAGCAGTCTCCTAGGCCCTTGGCGGGGGGGGATGTCCTAAATGTGTGCATTTTCTTCTTAGGATTCATGGCTAACATCACAGTTTTTTCTGTGGTATCAACCAAAGAAATAATGTGTCTTATACACAGACAGGAAACCCTGGTGCCTTAGTGGTTAAGTACTACGGCTGCTAACCAAAAGGTCAGCAGTTCAAATCCACCAGGCAGGCGCTCCTTGGAAACTCTATGGGGCAGTTCTACTCTGACCTATAGGGTCACTATGAGTCGGAATCGACTTGATGGCACTGGGTTTGGTTTTGGTATACACAGACACAAACACATCCAACATGAGATCCTGGAACGTGACCCCTGAGTGTGAACCAAAAGATGTGGAAGATGCTAGAAATCAATAATAAACAACTTGAAATTGCTGTTTTGCTTCAAGTAGGAACATTTAAATGTCTTAGGTTTATACTTTCTTCCCTAAGTACCTAAAAGCACGAGCCATTCTTATAATAAACAACGACAAGATCATATTGCAAATACTGAGTTTCCTACCCTTAGAACCAAACTATATCCAAAGCACAGAAGACTTAATTACAGCCTCAGGGTGTAAATGTTACTGAAACATCAGATCTTTATTTTGTAAGAAATAACAACCGTACAGTATATGTCATAAACTTCTTTAAAGTTTTATAAAATTTATAATGTAGTTTTTTGCTACATATTTTAAATATTATAAGACTCTGTAATAATACTGCAACTGTCCAGTATATATTGTAAATACCACAAATTTACCTTGCAAGACTAACACAACGTAACAAATAACGAGTTGGGAGGGAAGGAAAGCTGAAGGCCGGCTGAGGGCACGAATTGTTTTGTCTTTCATGAGAGGAAATCATAAATACTGTCTGAAGCTGATGAATCAAGAAGTTTATGTTTAATTGTTTAAAGTTTCAGTGGTATCCAGGAGAGTCCAGGGGTGGGAGGGGGACAGGCACCCTTCTGTGCTACTGAGGTCTGTGACGTACACCCCCACCCCAGGATCATCACCCAGGGAGCAGACACCCCAGTAGCACCTCTGAGAAAGGGTCCTGGGTTCACACAACAGGCCACGTTGTCTGGCCTGCCCGAGAACACGAGGCCTGGCTGCAGGCAACTTTAGGGGTCACCACATTTTCCACAGATTTAATTTTGACTCAAATACTAACTAGAAAGGCCAGCAAGTCCAGGACTAGGTGTTTAGAACAGCTTTCAGTGTCAGCACTGGCCAAGGGAAGCCCAACCCAGCACCTGCTAAAGTCTCAGGGTAAGCCTATTCTCATTGCTCGTCATGATTCCACAAGGAGCAAGTGACCCCACTCAGGAGAAGCAGGGGTTTGTAGGGAGCTTCCGGAAAAGCACTCCTTGCTCCTCTGGGCGAACCTGTGGAAGTGGCCATCTCCCTTTCACGAAACCTAAGCTAGGAGGCACATGGCTCCACTGCTCCCATCTCTGCTATACAGCAAAGAGAGAAAACAGCTTAGAAAACAAACCAACACAGCCGACGCAAAGCAGAAAATGGCAAGGGTGTGGATCCTGGAAATTTCCGAGCGCTGGCATCAGCCTACCCTAAAGCTGCCTTCCTTTGCACTTGGAGGTTTGGGGCAGATGCCTCTCCTCACTCTGGAGCCGTTCTGAGTCTGTGTCTCTGCTTTTTGCATTAAAGCATCCTAATAAATAAGCAGGATGACAGCTTCTGGGACAGAAAATGGACACAGAGGGTCACCTGGTGGAGGTATTGGCTGTGCTGAGCAAGAAAGGCAGGAGTGAGGAGGCCTTCCAGGTAGAGGGACCAGTACAGTCAAGCCTCTTTAGTGTCCTTGGGGAGGCATTCGGTACACAGGAGAGGAGGCAGGGATAGGCCAGGAGCAGCGCAGGGAGCGTGGACTGTACCCTAAAGTTCCTTTTAAAGGCCCCTGGGTGGTGCAAACGATTAAGCGCTCAACCACTAGCCAAAAGGTTGGTGGTTCAAACCCACCCACAAGTGCCTTGAAAGAAAGGTCTGGCTATCTGCTTCCCAAAGATCGCAGCCTCCAAAATCCTACAGAACGGTTCTACTCCGCACACGTGTGCGGTCTCCAGGAGACGAAACTGACTCGATGGCAACTAACAACAACAACGCTTGAGAGTAACACAACCACGTATGCATTTCACAAACATCACCCCAGCTGAGAATGCAAGGACAAAGCTGAGGACAAGCAACAAGGCTGCTGTGACCCAGACAAGGAATTCGGGCGTCCTAAATTAAAGCAACGGCAGAGAGACGGAGACAAGGGTGCCCGTCGGGGAGAAACGGGCCGACCGGCTGCTCCGCGGAGGACGAGAAGTGGGAGGCCAGGGAAACGACGGCATCGAGACCGGACCCAGGCGTTCGGCTCCACGGGCGCCCCTCTCGGGAGCTGGAGGCGAGACGCCCGGGGTGAAGCCGGGGCGCCGGGGGCCCCGCGTGGAGAGGGCGGCAGGGGCACTCGCTCGGCCCGGCCGTTGCCCAGGCCCCCCCAGGCCGGAGGGCGCTCACCTTCCAGCGGAGGCCCGGGACTAAGGGACAAGCGCACCCCTTAAGGCCAGGCGGAAAGCTGGGGCGCCGGGGTGGCACCCCGACGAGCGGCCGCCCTGACGCGCCCCGAGGACCCCCGGCCGCGGGGGGCGCGCAAACGGCCGCCAACCGAGGCCCGCGCTCCCGGCCGCGGGCTGGGGGTCCGGCTCGTCGCGGGGCAGCAGCGAGGGCCCCTCGCGCCTCGAGCCCCTCGGCCGGCGCTCCCGAGCAGGCCCCGACCCGGCCCGGAAGGCCGGCCGGCTCAGCCCGCTCCGCACCGCGCGGCGGCCCGCGTCCAGCCCACCGGCTAATCGGCGACGGCCTCGCGCCGATCGACAGGCCGCGCGGGCCAATCACTGCTGCCGGTGGGCGGGACTCAGCGCGAAGCCCGCGCTGACGGTTGCTAAGGGACGCGCCGGACGCCCGCTACGGCACCCCGGAGAGGCCAAAACGGGCGCAGCGCGTCCGGCAGCCCGGCCGGCGCCGCCGTCTCCCGCGGCCTCCGGGTGCCCAAGGCTGAGCGGCGTCTCGTCCCCTCGGAGACGTCGACCCGAAGACCGGGCGCGGGGGCGGCTCCCTCCTCGGCCGGGGAGCGCAGCGGAGCGTCTGCCGCGTACGCCCTCTCGACCGCAGAGCGGGCGCGCCCCAGAGGAGACCAAGTGGGGTGTGGACGGCGGCCTGGGGTCGGCCTGCCTGCCTGACCGGCTCCTCCGCACCTGCCCACCTGCCCACCTGCCCACCTACCCACCTGCCCGGCGCCTTAACGAGCGGCGACCCCTTCGCACGCGCTCCAGACGCCCAGAGAAAGTTGTCTTCCTGCCGCTCGGCCCATTTTACAGACGCGGCCAACGAGGGTCGCAGCAGCCGGGGTCCGCACTGCGCAGTGCGAGCCCACGAGGAGCTGCGCTCGGCCTGGGCCGTGGCCCCTCTGCATCTCGGTGGTCGGGACGGGGACATGAGCCCGGAGCCTGAAGCCCGTGCCAGAGTCTCCTCTCCAAACTGCCCAGACGCCCTCTCCGTTCGCCGCCCGCCACGGCTCCCCTCCGCCCGCTCCTCGCCTTCCGGCGCGGCCAGCTCCAGTTACCTGCCCCGGGGAACCCGAGGCTGGCGGCGCCCGGCCGTGGGCGGGCTCGGCCTCTTGCCGGAACCACAACTCCCATGGAGCGCCGGTGCCGAGAGCGGACTCGGCCTTTCGGAGGAACTACAACTTCCAGGAGGCGCCAGGGCTGCGCAGGCGCGTCGGGGCGCAAGCCGTGGCGCCGGGCTCCCATTGGCTGGGCGCCCTCTGCGCTGGGAGCCCTGATTGGCTGAGGGCTCTGAGGCGACAGATTCCGGAACGGGGAAGAGCAGCCAACATGGCGGCGGAACGCGGCTCGGGGCAGCAACAGTCGCAGGAGATGATGGAGGGTGAGTGGCCTCAGCGGGCGGGAGGCAGCAGCGGGCCGGCATTGCCCCTCACCTGAGAGAAACTCGGCGTCTCATCTCCGGCCGCGGCCGCGGGGCCCCTGACAGCTGCCGGCAGGCTCGGCGGAGCGGGTGGGCTCCGGCCCCGGGAGAGTCCCGTCCCGGGGGCGGCAGCGCGGGGCAGGCCTGCGGGAGAGCGGCGGCGAGAGCTCGGGGCCGGCGGGTGGGGACGGAGCAGGACGCGGTGGTTCACTGTCCGGTCGAAGGTTGACAGGCGGAGAGCGGTCCGCGTTTGCTAGCGGGGAAACCGAGGCTCGGGGCTGTGTGACCTGCCAGAGTCTGCCCCTTGTTAACGGGATGGGGGGAGAAGGGTCCCCTCTGGCAAGCGACTGAACTGTGGCGAAGGGATGACAAGGAGCCGAGGAGTCGGAAGATTGAGTTTTAGAAGGCGGTGTCAGTTCTCAAGGCTTTCCTAGTTCCGAAAAAACTAAATTCAACTTCTTTTCTCCCTTTTCATTTTGATAGAAAACATTGTTTTTGTATACACACGTATACAGACGCACAATCGGGGAGTCAGTCATGTCTTTGCTTGCATGCTTTTGGCTTTGGTAGGTTGTGGGGTAGGAGAAGAAAGATCATTTCGGCAAAGGAAACCACACAGCCAAAGACAAAGGGGTGTAAAAGAACGTGACCTGTTTGGAGGAGAGTGTGACTTGGGGTGACGGTCATATGTGAGGAGTGGCAGGTGGTGCCAGGGAGGGCCTTAAACCCCATTTCCGTCAGGTCGATTCCAACTCCTGTGAGGACAGAGTAGAACCGCCCCATGGAGTAAATCTTTAGGGAAGCAGACTGCCACATTTTTCTCTTGTTTAGCAGCTGGTGGGTTTGAACCACCAACCTTTCAGTTAGCAGCCAAACACTTTAACCACTGCACCACCAGGGGTCCTTTGGAGGGCACATGCTTTATTCATGAATTCAAAGACATTTATGTGCCAGCCTTTGGAAGCTTTGAGGCACTGTCCTGTGTCCACTGGCATCAGCATCAGTGACCGTCCACAGGCTTCTCAGTCTCTTAGCTGCGTTCTTCCTTTCCACCAGCGCTCTTGCCTGCCCATAGTCTGATTTGAGGCAGTCTTGATTGCTTTCAGAATTTGGACCTGTGAACTGGGCCACCTTGCTTTGCTGGGGCCACACAAATAGGGAACCAGATGGAGGCTGTACAGGGTCCACAAGGGTCTCCTCTGCAGCAGGCATCCAAGCCCAAAGCTGGAGGTGCACAAGGTGCCCTGCTTTGTTACCATGGGTACTCACTTTAGTGTCTCTGGCCCCTACCCTCAGCTTGCCCTGCCACTGGACATGGGGCTGGGACATGGACATGGAAGACACTCATGCTCATAGTCCGAGACTGAGCAGACTGTCTGCAGAAAGTCCCTTTGCTCGAGGACCAGGTGTGAGTCTGTCCTGTGTCACTCAGATTTTCAAGTGAAGTGGGCATGATTTCTCACTGTGTATGTGGCTTCAGTCGACAGGCGGGTCGAATCCGAGGAGTCAGGGGATGAGGAAGGGAAGAAGCACAGCAGTGGCATCGTGGCTGACCTGAGCGCTCAGAGCCTGAAGGACAAAGAGGAGCGCAGCGAAGAGGACCCAGGAGGTACCGGGCAGGCAATGGCTGAGCTCGCCAAGGGGGGTCGGGAGGTTTGTGACCCTGGGTGAAGAGGACCCGAAGGTAATGGGTGGGCGACAGCTGAGCTTGCTGAGGGGATCAGGGGAGGTGTGTGACCCTAGCTGAACAATACCTGAAGGTAACGGGCAGGCGACGGCTGAGCTTGCTGATGGGAGGTGTGTGACCATGGGTGAAGAGGGCCCAAAGATACTGGGTGGAGTGGCTGATCTCGCTGACGTGGCTGAAGGGTGTGTGACCCTGGGGAGGGCCACCATGCACCAGGAGTGGAGATGTGGTTCCCAGGCAGCATAGAGAGCAGGTCCACGTGCCCTGAGCAAGCCCACTCCCTGAGGGCATCTGCCAGTGGGGATGGAGGCAAACCACTGCAGTGGAAATCTCAGTGCTGGTGTCTCATCGGGCAGAGCCAGACATAGTTTTATTAGGCAGACATTCAGAAAGTGAGGCTTGAAGTAAGCACTACAGCTGACGGCTGTGCTTTGAAGTTCTGTCATTGTGAAGTAAACTATTTTCAGAAGAGCAGTTTAGCATCTCCGAGAACTTATGTGAGTCCTGCCTCCCCGTTTCTGTAGGCCTGAGGATCGACTCTGCGTTGCCTAGCTATTAGGAAGATCAGTTTATGTGGAAAATGCCCCAGTAGCCTCCTGTTGTTTGAGATTGACAGCAACAGAAGAAATGTAGAGATAAGTCCTCAGTCCATGACGGTGGTTCTCAGCCCTCCCAGCTGCAGCCCAAACCTTGTTTTTTGTCATTTGCTTGAAAAACCAGTATACGCTGAGCAGAGTAAGAGAAGCCACACGATACAGAAAGATGTCCAGGATCTGATATTAGTTGAAAAGAGCAAATTTCCAAACAGGATGCATGTTAAAATCTTATTTTTACTTTAGAAACAATAGTAATAACGTGTAATTTTACTTGTTTAAGGGAGAAAAGATGTCAGACTATTGTGGGTCTCTGAGAAGGACTCATGTGACCTGCGATTCACAGCCTCGTATACAAAGTGAATTTTTAAAGTGTTAATAATCATGCAACAATTTTATGAAAAAACAACTAAACTGACTTTTAAAATAACATTGTGCTCTCTGTACCAGGGAAGATGATTGGTAACTATGGCAACCTGATTTTAAGGCAAAAGGAGATTACCACAAAGTACCAGTCACATTTACTTTTCGGAGTAGACATTCTAGAAGTGATGTGGGTGGAATTAAGTGCACAGGGTTGGGGGTGGAGAAGAGCTTTCGTTATGTAACCGACGGATAGGAAAGCCCAGCAGGGGTCGCTTTACCTGTCCACAGGTTTGTGCTGTTGAAACAGGGACAGTCATCTGACCGCCCAGTGTCTGTGTAGGCACCGTCATGCACTCTTTCCTTCTCTCATGAGCACAGGCCCCTGTCACAGATGCAGAGAGATACCCATAAATGAGGCCTGAGAACCAGGTAGCCACTGGCCCAGAGCACTTGTTGCCGTGGAGCTGCCAGGCTTGAGCCAGGCTGTCTAGGTCCACGTCCTCTCCCCAGACTCCGAGCAGATTCTACGTTCTGTAGGAAACTCAGGGTTTCAGGTCCTTGGAGAAACCAGGGCTTGTTCCTGCTCGTATTTACTTAAGTCTTTGGTTGAAATAAACAGATCCAAACACGTCAACTCTTACCTTTTACTTAATTTTCGTGAGTTATTTAACAAATGCAATCAGTATATAACATGTTCAGAAAAGTATCCTAGGAGGATACGGTCCAGAGGCTGAGGCCATGCCCCGCTGTGTTGAGGGCCCAGCCCTGAGCTGGCTGTGGTACATACAAGCCCATGCCTCACTGCTGAGGGACTGGCCCTGAGCTGGCTGTGTTACATACAAGCAGAACCCCTGTAAGTAATGTGACCACGTGCCCTGTCGAGCCCCATTCACACTTGCTGGCCCAGTGGGATTGTTTATAGTATCCCTTTTACTCAGAAGTGTCTGGTTTTGGACAATACCTAGGTACCGTACTTTAATTGTAGGGCTTTTTTGTGTACAGCTTCTAAAGTTCCTGAATATTTAATTTATGCTGTCCTTTGTGGGGACTTGGATACTGTATATCTCTTGTTTTTGCCCAGTTCATTTTAAATTTAACTCTAAAGTTGGCTGACATCCTGTGAAGCTAGGGACAAACAGTAGTAAGCCATGTATTTTCACCTAGTCACTGTGGGTTCTTATGGAGAAGGATGGTGAAAAGGCACTGAGGGCGAGCCGAGCCAGTATGAGACCGGAACTCCTTCGTCCTTGAGCCAGTTCTGTGTCATCGTCCTCTCTGTCTGTCCACCGGGCGGGGCAGTATGGACGTGCCGGCCGCAGTGCAGTTTTGCACGTGGGAGCCACTCACTCAGCAGTCAGAGCCTAGGGGAAATACAGACAGGAACAACCGCTGGCAGGGCAGGGCGGGGAGCGCCTGGGCAAGGCCACCCTGCACACGTCACCCAGAGTCCACACCAGGGGGGTGCTGCAAGACCAGCAGCTGCTTCATCAGAAAATTACAAGGGGAAGGGATTTAGGAGAAGCCACATCTAGTCGCTGTCTGTGCCCTTATTTGGACCCTAGTTCAGGAAAACTCAGGAGAAGGTTTCTAAGACGCTTGGGGAGCTGTGGGCAGTGATTGGATGTATGATCATATCAAGGAATTGCTGCTGGTTTTTAAAGTGTTTGAATGGCATTTTGAGGTTTGGGGCTTGCGAGTTTTTCTTTAGTCTTTTGGAGACGGATGTTCACATAGGTTCTCATGAGATATAAAGGCAGAGGGGGACTGCCAGTGCATGGCTGCCAGCTCCCCCAACTGTCCCGCAGGCCCCAGGAGGACCGTGCCTGGTGCCCAGCTCCATGGGCCTGACAGACCTCGTGAAATCCGAGCAGGCTTCTCTGCCGAACTAGCTCACAGGCTCCCAATTGAGAAGTGCATTTAAATTATTCAGCAGGGCTCTCTGATCCTGTCGGTTGAGCTGTGCTTCATTTTGTTTTGCTTTTTGCAGAAAGAAATGTTTGTGGTGCTGGGCCACTTTCCAGAGCACTGAAAGGCACATCCTAGCGCATCCGATGGGCCCGGTATGATCCGTGTTCATTTAGACAGCCTGATGCATTGCCATAAACAAGGAGGATAAAGTGTGGGGGAGGCGGATGCTGCCCAGCGAGCCGCAGCATGAGTGCTGAGAGGGCAGTGGCAGCGGCAGCACGCTTCCTGCACACGCTGCCTCCTCATCTCTCTGTCCACCAGCAGACCCCAGCTGTGTTTCCTTTCCTTTCTTGGGAAGTCCAAGGAGCAAATGGAAGCACGGGGATCTTTACCAGCAGCCCTACCGCTGTTGAAACAGAGCATTAACTGCGCCACGTGCCCTGTAGTCTCAGTTTATCATCCTCGTGACCTCTTCTCTGCATTCCCCCTGCATTTACTCTGTCAGCCGTGAGTCTTCTCTTGGCCTTCTCTCCAGACCCAGGTCTCCAGACTCTCCAGACCCAGCTCCAGCTCCAGCCCTTCACTGCTGCCAGCAAGTGCCTTTCTCTCTCCTTTTTTTCAGAGGAACAAGAGCTGCCTGTAGACATGGAAGCCATCAACCTAGACGGTGATGCCGAGGTAATGCTGCCACCCCCCGGCCCCGTGACCATCAGATTATATTTTATGAAGTTCCCAGATTAGTAAGTGATTCCCGGGTGAGGTTGTCTCAGGCCCCTTGGTGAGCCTTGAGTTCTCATTCCTTGTTTTTAATGCCAGCAATTGAAACTCCATTTCCATTTGACCGTTGAGAATTTTGTGTTAGATGAAATGACTTCTAAACCTCTGTCTCAAGTTCTGTGGGCTGAACAATGACGTTGTAAATGGTGGCGTCTCCAACCTCTGGAACACAGCATGCGTTAATAGTTCAGGGCATGTGGGTACCCCGAAACTGCAGTATGTGTTAACAGTCTAGGGTGCGTGTACGCTGTCATGAAGAGCAAACTGTTGGTCACGCTGTAACTGACTTGGTGCCCATGGGGGCCCTTCCCTGAACCTGCAGCTGATCACTGACAGTGACGTGCCTGGAGTGCATCTCCTTGGAGCCTAGGCCTCTGTTTTGTCCTCAGGGAAGCCAGGGGGAGAGAGGGTCTGTGCCCCACTCACGTTAAGGGTCATCTTTACATAAAACCTAATGCAGATTATGGCTAAACCAGAGACCACCGGGTAGTTCACCTGCCCTACCCCGTCCCAGCAGACCTCCTTTGACTGCTCGTTTTAGGAAGCTGACCTGGAACCTTCTGTGTTTCAGGATGTGGATCTAAATCATTACCGAATTGGAAAAATTGAAGGATTCGAGGTGCTGAAGAAAGTGAAGGTGAGGCAGACTGTCTTTTCACACGAGGGGGCCCTGTCACACTCGCGAGTCCGTCACACTTACGTAGACAAGCCCTTAACAGACACCCTGCATTCGCATGTGGTGTGGCCACTGTTCTTCTGGGTGAGTGCTGACCTGCAGCTCCAGTGTCTGCCCAGCCTTCAGTTCTCAGCACCGTAGACTATAGCGCAGTCGGGGAGCGGAGGGCACCCCCGCAGCCCAGCCTTCAGTTCTCAGCACCGTGGACTATAGCGCAGTCGGGGAGCGGAGGGCACCCCAGCAGCCCAGCCTTCAGTTCTCAGCACCGTGGACTATAGCGCAGTCGGGGAGCGGAGGGCACCCCCGCCGCCCAGCCTTCAGTTCTCAGCACCGTAGACTATAGCACCGTCGGGGAGCGGAGGGCACCCCCGCAGCCCAGCCTTCAGTTCTCAGCACCGTAGACTATAGCACAGTCGGGGAGCGGAGGGCACCCCTGCAGCCCAGCCTTCAGTTCTCAGCACCGTAGACTATAGCACAGTCGGGGAGCGGAGGGCACCCCCGCAGCCCAGCCTTCAGTTCTCAGCACCGTAGACTATAGCACAGTCGGGGAGCGGAGGGCACCCCCGCAGCCCAGCCTTCGGTTCTCAGCACCGTGGACTATAGCGCAGTCGGGGAGCGGAGGGCACCCCCGCAGCCCAGCCTTCAGTTCTCAGCACCGTAGACTATAGCGCAGTCGGGGAGCGGAGGGCACCCCCGCAGCCCAGCCTTCAGTTCTCAGCACCGTAGACTATAGCGCAGTCGGGGAGCGGAGGGCACCCCCGCAGCCCAGCCTTCAGTTCTCAGCACCGTAGACTATAGCGCAGTCGGGGAGCGGAGGGCACCCCCGCAGCCCAGCCTTCAGTTCTCAGCACCGTGGACTATAGCGCAGTCGGGGAGCGGAGGGCACCCCCGCAGCCCAGCCTTCAGTTCTCAGCACCGTGGACTATAGCGCAGTCGGGGAGCGGAGGGCACCCCTGCAGCCCAGCCTTCAGTTCTCAGCACCGTGGACTATAGCGCAGTCGGGGAGTGGAGGGCACCCCCGCCGCCCAGCCTTCGGTTCTCAGCACCGTAGACTATAGCGCAGTCAGGGAGCGGAGGGCACCCCCGCAGCCCAGCCTTCAGTTCTCAGCACCGTAGACTATAGCACAGTTGGGGAGCAGAGGGCATCCCAGAGCTGAGCTCAGGTCATCAGTGGTGGAAACCAGCTGGCCGCTGGGTTTAAGTACATAGTCCATGACTCACTGCTATTAAATGAGCTTTTCAAAAAAAAAAGGGCCACTGAGGTGGGTCTTCCCTTTGTCCAAAACAGCAAGTTGTCTCAGCCACAGACAGACACATCCTTCACCCAGCAGTCTGCTCACGCAGAACCTCCCATGAGGTCCCCTTTTGGTTTCTGCCCATGGGGCAATTCTGCTCACAGGTGTCTTTCTAAAAAGCACATGAGAGTGCCATGCGCCCTGCAGGAAAGTTTGTGCTGTGTCCCTGTGACACGGTGACATCCTCTCATGCCCTGGTTGCTCGTCCCCAGACTCTTTGCCTCCGTCAGAACTTAATCAAATGCATTGAGAACCTGGAGGCACTGCAGAGCCTTCGAGAGCTGGATCTCTACGACAACCAGATCAAGAAGATGGAGAACCTGGAGGCGTTAACAGGGCTGGAGTGAGTCATGGACCAAGGAAGATGTGGGGGGTTGGGGGCAGACAACCGCTTGGGCCTGCCCAGTCCCCAGAACGACCTCTGTGCCAGCCTGCCCAGGGTCCTGCTGCTGTGCCCCGAGGCCGGCTTGTTTATGGTGGGCTCCGGGGGCAAGGCCGCTCCAGCACATTGGCTGCCTGCCATGCTGTCAGAGCTGGCTGGTCTCAATTCTACGACAATGTGCAGGTGGAGCAGGGAAGGTCAGTCCAGAAGTTGACATAAAACACCTCCTTTTTTGCCTTCGAGTACCTATTTTTTAAATAAAGGCATAAGCGATGTATCTAACTTAGGGAATCAGATTCTAGATGTCAGTTTACCTAATGCCTGCTCCTCTGCTTTTTGTCTGTTTTGTTTGTTTGCATGTTTTTATTTTAATTTAGCACTTTCTCGGTCCCTTTTGTGTGCTGAGCTTGGTGCCAGGCTGTGCTGTGAACACAGACATGGACAAGGCAGTTCTGCCCTCAGAGCAGGCCTCACAAAGACAGTGCTTGGAGCCAGGGCTGTGGGCGCGGTCTGGGGGGCCCAAGACCCCACAGTGCAGCACGGGACAGGCAGTGGGAGGGCCACCTTTGGGTCTGCCACCCAGGCAGTGTGTACCCAGCAAGGGGAACACTGCTTCTAAATTAAGTGTTAATGTACTCATTAAAAAAAAAAAAAAAAAAAAGTTTATTTGTTCCCAGGATTCTGGATATTTCTTTTAACCTGCTGAGAAACATCGAAGGCATTGACAAGTTGACGCAACTAAAAAAACTCTTTTTAGTCAACAATAAAATTAATAAAATTGAGAACATAAGCAACTTGCATCAGCTACAGATGTTGGAGCTGGGATCCAATCGCATCCGGGTAGGTACTGGCAGTGCCAGCTGGGCCGCGGCCTGGGGAGCTGCCCACTACCTGGGGGCTGGGGGCTAGGGCCCAGTAATGTGGACCAGACAGGGAGGAGGGGGCTGGGATGTTTGGGTAGCTTATGTTTTTTATGGTAATTGCTGATGTTTTTTTCATGAATAGGGAAGTTAATTATTTCCTGGGGTATTTTTGTTTTGTTTTAAAGAATAAAAAAGTGGCTGTAAGTTAGCGTTGACAAGGTGTGCTCCTGCACGTGGCCTGGCCTTTTTTCTGCAGGTGTACTTCCGCTGTCTCCATGCCCAAACCCTGGCTCAGACCAGCAGCCCATGCCCAGGTGCCCTCTGCCTGGAGGCTGCTCTGCCCCTTGGCTGTGCAGACCAGCAGCCTGTCCCCAGGTGCCCTCTGCCCCTTGGCTGTGCAGACCAGCAGCCTGTCCCCAGGTGCCCTCTGCCCCTTGGCTGTGCAGACCCGTAGCCCGTGCCCAGGTGCCCTCTGCTTGAGGTGGGGTTTCCCAGGCAAAGATGGCGTTGTCAACCAGCAGGGGTCTGGCGCACACACGCTTCATCTGCTCTGGGCACCATGCCAGCGGCACAGACCACACGGGGGATTGGGTGCTGCCCTCCACCCCTGGAAGCATCAGACAGATGGACGGGAGAGATTTTTGAGAAAGTCTCTGGTGTACCATAGAAGCAAGACCAAGTCCTCCACCCAGTGACGTTATGAGCGCTGGGAGTCGGGCATCTGCTGGAGGGGCCCAGGAGAGGGGTCACAGGAGGACTGACGTTTGGGATGCATCTGCCAGGCAAAGCTGAGGGGACACCAGGGGCAGATGTTGCTGCTGTTGTTAGCTGCCCCTGGCTCACTGACCCCATGCACAATGGAACAAAATCCTGCCCCATGCTGTGCCGTCCCTGTTACTGGCTGTAGATCAGGCTGTCGTGATCCATAGTTTTCATTGGCTGACTTTTGGAAGTAGGTGGCCAGCCCTTTCTTCCTAGTCTGTCTTAGCCTGGAAGCTCCTCCAAAACGCGTCCACCATGGGTGACCTTGCTGGCCTTTGAACTGCCAGTGGCACAGCAACACAAAGGCCAGCACAGTCCTGCCAGCTGACGGACAGCTGCTGGGTGGGCAGAGGTAGGACATCGTTAAGCAGAAGACCACCTGAGTCACACTCCTGGGCTCCAAGGGGTCATGACGAGAGGTGCCAGCCGGCACCAAGCCTGGCGTTTCGAGAGCGGTACCCTCTCCCTCCTTATTCCTGAAGTGCCTGTTTGGCTTCTGGAAGCCTTAGCGGTCTGTCAGCTGAGTCCTTGAGAGCTGGGCAGGGTGCAGACCAGGAAGGTGGTCTCGGCAGGAGTCTCCTGACGGCTGCTGTGTGAGATCTTGTGGCTCCAGAGAGCTGAGGTGTCAGTGCTTGATCAAGGACTTCACCGAACTTTCCAGGAGGCAGATGGCTCATCACAGATTAGTGCAGGTGCTAGTGCTTAAGGACCCCCTCCCCAATTCTTCATCCTCAGAGACAACACCCAGGTGGCGTGCCTGCTGCAAGTGATGGGTGCGCCCACTGCGTGGCTGAACGCTGCTTCACAAGCATACGTTTAGTCCGGTTACTTTGTATCTGCTCAGATGCTGAAAGATAACTTGTTCTAGAGAATCCCTGAGCTCAGAGGAGAGAGGAGACTGAGGCCTTGTATTTATTAAGCAGGCTGCTGTAAGCAAGGGCACCGCGCTGGGGGCGCAGGTGGGACCTTCAGTTGACTGGAGGAGTTCCATGGACAATGTGGCTCAGCTCACAGCAGGGGGAACAGCCAGGAGGGCTCCAGAGCCCAGAGCCACAGGATGAAGGTGACCCCAGGAGCGGGGACTACCATTCCAGGATTCTAAAAGCCGGGCTCAGAGCCTCCAGCATCTGCTGCTTCTGGGGAGAAGCAAACCCCGAGCAGCATGATAACATGTCAGCTCAGAAGTGAGGGTGGGAAGGGACCTGAGAAATCAGCTAGTTCATGCATTTTCCAAGTGTGTTTCTGGAACCCCAGAGCCCTGTGAAGACTTGGGGGAAGAGGGGAGGCCAAGCAGACGGGGTTGCAACTCTCCCTCCCCCTTCTTCTGTTTTTCCATACTGTGCTTTCAAGGACAATTTTGCTGGAAAATTTCCAACAGGAAGGTGACTTGCCCTCAGCCACAGAGCTAAACCCCAGGGGGCTTCGGATCCTTGTTCAGGGACCTCTCCTCACTTCCACTGACTCACTGGCCACACAGCGCTAACTGTACTTTGTCTTCCTCACAGGCAATCGAAAACATCGACACATTAACCAATCTTGACAGTTTGTTTCTGGGGAAAAACAAAATTACTAAACTTCAGAACTTGGATGCACTTACCAACCTCACCGTCCTCAGTATGCAGGTACCATGCCCACCCCGAGTGCTGGCCCCGTAAGCGCCACCCGCTGTGTTCTGCCCCCCACATGCAGGTCCCACGCCCATCCCAAGTTCCTGGGCTCCTGGCCCGACAAGTGCCATCCCCCCAAGCCTTGGCCATCCCCGCATGCGATATGCCCACCGCAAGTGCCATCCCTCCACCCCTGTGGAGCCTACGTGGCATTCCACCCATCAGGGCCGGAGTGGCTGAGAGGCATTGTCTTCCACTGGGGCGCACCGTCAGGAAGGGACTGAGATGTTGGGCTTCGAAGAGCTCACGTGTGTGTGGGGAAGCGTGCCTCCTTCGTGTGTGGCTGTGTTCTTTGTCCTAACGAAGCTCTATAGGCTAATTTCAGTTGCAGTATATACCGAAAGAAATGCAAATTAATTTATTTTAAAACATCCAGTGACCCTGAGTTTTAAAGTTACTAAATTAATGCAGGTAGACCTTCCCAGTTGCATCTAGGAAAAAGTGTGTCTTTGCATAAAACCTGGAACACCCACACGTAAACTTTCGCCCAGTACGGCAGACTCTTGGTTTTAGTCATCTTTTCCTCTGCACAAACCCAGTTCTGCCCCATTTGTTAGGGTTCTCAGCCCAACGAGCAGCCTCGTGTCCTAGTGCCCACGTCACCTGCCCTCCACCTGTCCTGACGCCTTGGGCTCTCTCTTGTAGAGCAACCGGCTGACCAAGATCGAGGGGCTGCAGAGCCTGGTGAACCTGCGGGAGCTCTACCTCAGCCACAATGGCATCGAGGTCATCGAAGGCCTGGAGAACAATGTAAGATGTCCAGCGGTCCGTCTCGGGCGCTGTGGCCGGGGGGCGGGAGGCCGGCCAGCCCCAAGGGCTGCTCTGCAGACAGATGGCAGAGCCCCCAATCGTGAATGCCACGTGCTCCCTGCTCACGTGGGGAAGCGTGAGTGCACGGGTGTGTGCTCTAGGCGTCCTTGGAGGGCTGTGCTTGGCACACATGTGAGACGTGGGTGCTGGCACCATCCCCGGGGGCCCTTGGCTGGCCCGTGCTCCCTGTACTGTGCAGACGGGGAGGTGCCTCTGCTGCAGCCACCGTGCTCTGGGCAGTTTGCAGGATTGAAAAGACAGCTTCTCCCACAGGGGCACCGGGCACCGGCTTCACCAGCCGCTTGGCCTCCCCGGTCCCCACCCACCCAGGTAGCCACGGGAAGGTGTGCTCTTGGCCTCCCGCCGCCCTTCTCCCTGCAGGCCACGCACGTTCCTTCCCTCTTCACACCAGCCTGTCACTCTTGCCCTCCCCCGCACAGCCCAGTCCTCACCTGGGCAGGGACACCAGCTGGGATTCCCTCAAGGTTATCTCTAGCACCCCGTCACCCTCAGGGAGCAGCCTCCCCCAGCGCTGTCTCCTCAGTCAATCCAGTACTTCTGTTCCTTCAGCTTCACTGTTTTTCTCCCCGTTTCCCTTCATTGCCAGCACCTGCAGTCACCTGGTCACTTTCTGAAGTTGTGGCGTAGTATTTCAGTCACACCGAAGGGCCCTCTGACCTTTGTGCAGTAGCCCAGGACCTAACCGCTGTTGGTGGTGGTGTCTGGGGGAAACCAGGTTCTGAATTTCAGCTCACCAGGTCTGCGTGAGCTCTGGGGGAGTCGGAATGTGCCGTGGGAAGTGGGATCACCTTCCTCAGCCTTGGCAGTCAGATTAAGAGTTTACAAAACCAGTGCGTTGTATAAAGCAAGTGTTCATTTGTGGGGTGGGGGCTGGACTGGGGCAGCCAGCACTGGTGTGGAGGCCACGAGCTGTGGTGGGCAGGCTGTGCAGAAGCCGAGATTGTCCAGCTAAGGTACCTGTGCTGGCCAAGGCAGGGTGAACACCAGCCCCGGCCTCCCTGTCCAGGTCTGCAGCCACCCCTGAGCACCGGCCCACGGAGGGCAGCTCCCGGTAGGAGGGCACTGGTTGGAATTTCCCCAGCAGAAGAACGCGATGGCTCAGCACCAGGCCGCTCCTGGGCTCTGAGAGAGAAAGTCCCCCTTGTGCCTTTCAGGAGCCCTAGTGTGCGGGGGGAGGAGCACCTGCTGCTAACCAAAAGCTCAGCAGTTAGAACCCACCAGCCATTCCTCGGTAGAAAGATGGCGCAGTCCGCTTTGGTAAAGATCACAGCCTCGGAGACCCCATGGAGCAGTTTTGTCCCGTCCTGTAGGGTCACTATGAGTTGGAGTCAACTCGGCGGCAACGGGTTTAGTTTGGGTTTATGTTATTTTCACGTTCACCTGGTCAAATGTGATAGTCGTTCCTCTGGGGTTTGTTTTCAACTAGAGATCAATTGCTTATACTTTCTTCTAGGTACTTTAGTTTTTAAGTTTTATTGCTTGATTTGCCCGAAGTTTGTTTTTGTGGTGGAAGGTAAGGAGGTGACTGTACCTTTTCCCCAGTGGCTGACCTGTGTCCCAGCAGCATTTATTAAATGATCGCCATTCCCACGGATGGTCTCACAGTTCTCCTTCATCTGTGACGTCTGTGTGGACCAGGCCCCTCCTTCTCTGGGGTATAGCCTGTGCACCTGAGGCAGTACCTCGCTGGTGTAATTGTACCCTCAGGGAGTGTTCTCAGACCTCCTGGGGTGCTCACCCCCTACCTGTCCAGTCCCTTTTTCTGTCCCACTTTCTTTTTAAGCGGTTGTTGCTGGTTGGCTTTCAGATGTGTTTTCGTAACCATGTCATCTCCCCAAACATGTGGAATGGTGTTGAACAGTGTGTCAGTGAGCTCAGGTCCGAGGCCCGTCCTGGCGGCCACGACTCACCTGCCCACAGCCCCTCATGTGCAGCCCTGGCGCTCAGGCCCCACTGTGCACTCCAGCCACCTCCCGTTCTGCCTCATGGCCACTGTGGCCAGCCTGACCCCTGGGCAGATGCTGAGGGTGGGGGAATGTGGGCTGTCAGGGACCCGTTTGTCCCCACTCCACCACCAATACTGCACGTCCTCGGTCTGCCCACGGTCTGCGGCCCCACCCTCCTCTTCTGCGACATTCTCTCAAGTTCCGTTTTGCTCAGGAGCCCTGTGAGATCCTCCAGGCCAGGAGCCTCCTGGCATTCTGTGGGCTTCAGTCCTCTCTGTGCGTGTGGAAGGAGCTACCTCGCCTGCATGGCCCTCAGTCTCACACAGAGCGTGCCACACTGGTCACGTAGCTTGCTGGGAAAGTGGAGTCCTCGTGCCTGGTGCCTCTGAGCGTCTATGTGGCACAGAGCAAGGGGGAACACGGTCGGGCCTGTGAGAAGCCCTTCTGCAGCAGCATGCCAGCCGGATGCTTGTGTGTGTGGTTTGTTTTTATCTGTCTGGGACATTTTCACCTTCACCTAAAGCTTGGGAGCAATTGGACTCAGAACCCCAAGAATGCTTGAGGAAATGGGAATGGGATCCTCAGTCAGAAGAGAGGGCACGAGGAAGGGAGTGAACTTTTATCAGAGGCTGTCAGCCAGCTTGTAAACGTTTTCTTTTGGATTTTGGAGAAACTTGCCAGTTGGTTCGATTAAACGTAGCATAGCTTTAACGCTTCATTTTCACTACGGTCTTATTCTTTTGTTAAATCTTGAAACGCTGTAAAAGGAGAATACTGCCAGGCCTAGCTGGCGTTATTGGGAAGTGGGCACTGATGGGCATTTTCCGGAGAGAGAATCAGAGCACCACCAGCTAAACACAAAATGCCGTCTCCAGCCAAAGTGCAGACTCCCAGGTCCCAGCACAACACCTGCCCTGTGGAAGGCCCTGGGACGCCCTCCTGGCAGGGCTGAGCTTGCACTTGCCTGCTGTAGCTCCCCATCCCTGAGTCCAGGGGACCCCAAGCCTCCACCCTCTTGAGGATCCACTTCCCTTCTCTGTGCGGCCTGGAGTCTGGGTGCCCCCTCTGCCTCTCACATTGTGTGCTTTGCACATTCTTAGCCTCCTCAGCACCAGCTCTTCATTCCTAAATGAAGAGAGGATACTGTTATGAGGATTCCTTGGTGTAGGATGTTGCCTCATGATAAGCACAAAATAGATGTTACTGCAGCTCCCCCCACCCCATGCCTCTCTGCAGCCCCCTCCCTAGGCTGTCTCTGCTTTTAGGCAGGGAGACCCTGCTCTGGGGCCCAGGGACAGCATTGGACAGGGGATCATGAGGTACAGGGCCTGGAGTCTAACAGAGTCAGCTTCCAATCCCAGCAGTGATGATCTCAATGTCGTGAGGGCTGTGTGTGTAAGCAGTGACCCCAAGTCTGGCCCAGGCAGCTGCAGAAAGCGGGCGGTTCTCGTGTCTGCATGCTGCTCTGTAGGGAGGAGAGGGCGGCTCCCCTGCAGCTCCCAGCCCTCACCCCACGCTGTGCGTGGTCACAGTGCCACTGCTGAACTGAGGTAATCTAGGACAAATCTTATTTCCTTGTTTTAGAACAAACTCACGATGTTGGATCTTGCATCAAATAGAATCAAAAAGATTGAAAATGTCAGCCATCTAACAGAGCTGCAGGAATTCTGGGTAAGTTTTCTACGTGCTGGGATTGACGACGCCTTGACTAAACAAGCCCCACTAAATAAAATGTGTGAATTTGAGTATCTTTGATGCTGATTTAACCAGACATGTAATGAGATTTGAGTTCTGTTTTGGTGTTGGAATTAACCTTGCACTCAGAGCCTGGTCTACAGACCAGCAGCCATGGGCAGCATCACCAGGAGCTTGTTAGAAAAGCAGAATCTCAGCCCTCACCCAGTCCAGGCGTAGACTGAATCAAAATTGCATTTCAACAAGATTCTAGTGATCACAGTGCACGTTGTAGTGTGAGAATCCTTGGTCTGTATATGATTAGATCTTAGGATTGCCATGTGACTAAAAGGTTTCCAAACCCTGGCAAGGGACAAGGACGTTCAGTGCAGAGCTAGCCCAGAACAATGGAAGGAAGTGTTGGGTAGGTTTCTGCAGTTAGCTATCTTGGAATTTGTGTTTGGCTCTTGGCTATAGGTGTGGTTTTCAAGAGTGGTATTACAGAACCAGTAGAAAGAGAAACAGTGTAAAAAGAAGTCTTTGCTATTCCACTGAAGGGGTTGCAAACAATAAGGATCACTCATGGAATTGAAGTCCTCAATGTTAGAATTTTAGCAGTTTGAATATGGTGTGGTTTTTTTACTTTAATATGCTAGGGTTTATTGAACCTCTTGGATCTAAGGATTTATTGTTTTTATCAAAGGTGGAAAAGCTTCAGAAATTATTTGCTCAAATATTTTATCTGCCCCTTTTCCCCCTCAGTTTTTTCCTAAAACTCCAGTTATACATATGTTAGTCCATCGTTAGTTAGGTCACCGAAGCTCTTTCCCACCTCCACCCTCTAGACTTCAAGGTTATGATTTTATACAATAGTCAGTTTGATGTTATATCCATGTAATGAATTTATTTTAGATAGTGCGTTTTTCAACTCTAAAAAATCATTTGGTTCTTTTATGTAGTTTCTGTGTTCTCTGTTATATTTACGTTTTCCTTTAAATTTTCTTGTCACATGTCTAATAATTTTTATTAAATGCTGGATATTGTGCATGTTAAGTTTTTGAGTGTCTGGATTTTGTTGTTTTCCTTTAAAGTGTATTGACAAGCAGTTAAGTTACCGTTTCATCCTTCAGAGGCTTGTTTTAAGCTTTATTAGGGTGAGTCGAAATAGTCTATCCTCTAGGGCTATCTTAGCCCTACTCCTAAGCCAGTAGTAACCCTTCTGAGGTCTCCACTGAATGTCCCTAGTATTTAATGAGACCTCCCCACCCTGGTTGGTGGGAACAAAAGCACTTCTCACCTTGTGTGAAGTCTGGTCATTATCCAGCTCCTGGCTCCCTAGTAGGTGTCCGTTGACTAGCCTCATGGAGTTTCGCCCTGCATATATACAGCTTAGTTTTCAGTCTAAGACTCAAGGGAACAACATGAGATTTCTGGAGCTTTTTTCCTACACAGCTCACTCCTTTCCAGAAATTCCAACTGTCTCTGCCTCTCTGAACTCTAATCTCCACCTCTTCAACTCACTGTGGCCGCTGGGCTGTGTTTGGGTTCCCCCTCCCAGTGCGAGAGTACCTCCAAACAGAAGGCCGGAGTGATCAGAGCTCCCCTGGTTTGCCCCAGGAATCACTGTCCTGCATTGCCTGTTGTCCAGTGTCTGAAAACAGTTTCATATATTTTGTTCTGTTTCCTAGTTGTTTACGGCAGAAAAGCAAGACCAGCACAGTTACTGTGTCCTGGTTAGAAGCGAGAGTCTACACGATTACTTTATTTTGTGTCATGGTTAGAAGCGAGAGTCCTACACGCTTACTTTATTTTGTGTCATGGTTAGAAGCGAGAGTCCTACGCGCTTACTTTGTTTTGTGTCATGGTTAGAAGCGAGAGTCCTACACGCTTACTTTGTTTTGTGTCATGGTTAGAAGCGAGAGTCCTACACGCTTACTTTACTTAGTGTCATGGTTAGAAGCGAGAGTCCTCCACACTTACTTTGTGTCATGGTTAGAAGCGAGAGTCCTACATGCTTACTTTATTTTGTGTCATGGTTAGAAGCGAAAGTCGTACACAGTTTGTGTCATGGTTAGAAGTGAGAGTCCTACACGTTTACTTTATTTAGTGTCATGGTTAGAAGCGAGAGTCCTCCACATTTACTTTGTGTCATGGTTAGAAGCGAGAGTCCTACATGCTTACTTTATTTAGTGTCATGGTTAGAAGCGAGAGTCCTACACGCTTACTTTATTTTGTGTTTGTCTCCCCCTGCCGTAGAATGTAAGCCTCATGAGGGCAGGGGGATTTGTCTGTTTTGTCCATTCTTACCTCACCAGCATCTAGCATAGTACCTGACACATAGTAGGCTGAATGAGAGAAAGGTAGGAAAGGAAGGTTGGTCAAATGGGTGGAGGCCTGCTATAGATAATGTCGACAGATGTGCTCATCAGACGTATCACCTGAAGGGTTCCTGCCTTTATGATAGAAGCAGTTCGCGCAAGGGTGCCATTTGAAAACTGGGTATAGAAAACGAACAGATGATTCAGAGGGAGAAGCAGTGGTTATTTTAAATACGTAAAACATTTTCATTAATAATTTTGTCAAATGCATTAAAACAATGAGATAGCAGGTGTTGTCTGCTATGTTGCCAAACATCTGTAAACTGGGATTGCAGCCAGTCGTAATGTGATGGGCACTCCATGATGGCAAGTAGGACCACACCTGGTGCATGTTCTTTGTAGGGCATTTGTGGAGGAGCCTTAAAAACACCCATGTTTTCACATCTAAAATCTTAAGCAAGTGATGAGAAATGCAGAGAGAGATTTATGTACCAGAAGAAGCAAGTATCAGGGATTGTTTCTTACAATGGAAATATCTTATTTGTATTTCTTGACGCTCAATGTGTATCTGCTCATTACACAGAAGAAAAAAAAATCACATGATAAAGAAGAAAGTGAAAAGGGAGCCCTTTTTCATGTATATCCTCTCAAACATGTACACAGATATACTATAAAACAAAAATGAGGAAATTTATCATATATAACCAAAAACCAAACATGCTGCTGTCGGGTCGATTCCAACTCAGCAACCCTACAGGACACAGTGGAACTGCCCCCATAGGGTTTCCAAGGAACGGCTGGTGGATTTGAACTGCCCACCTTTTGGCTAGCAGCCAACCTCTTAACCACTGTGCCCAGGGCTCCCTATCTTCTATACTGGCTTAAAATCTACTTGCTTGACTGAAGATGTTTTGGACACTTGGGTTCATGGAGACCTTCCTAACCAAGACTGACAGATCAGAAGCTAAAAAAAAAAAAAAAAACTAGACATTTAACCTTGTAAAAATTAAAAGCATCTTATATAATAAACAGTCCACTGGTCACTTGGAAAGTCAGGAGTATTTCCTATTACGTACAAAAAGCTCTTTAAAAATGACAGGAAGGAATAAACCAAATGCTTCAAAGGCCACAGGGCGGGAGTTTGGCTTCATGGTTTCAGGGGACACCTAAGTCAGTTGGCATAATAAAATCTATTAAGATAACATTCTGCATCCCACTTTGGAGAGTGGCGTCTGGGGTCTTAAGTGCTAACTAATGGCCATCTAAGATGCACCAACTGGTCTCAGCCTACCTGGATCAAAGGAGAATGAAAAACACCAAAGACACAAGGTAATTATGAGCCCAAGAGACAGAAAGGGCCACATAACCCAGAGACTACACCAGCCTGAGACCAGAAGAACTACATGGTGCTCGGCTACAACCAATGACTGCCCTGACGGGGAACACAACAGAGAACCCCTGAGGAAGGAGCAGGAGAGCAGTGGGATGCAGACCCCAAATTCTCATAAAAAGACCAGACTTAATGGTCTGACTGAGACTAGAAGGACCCCAGAAGTCATGGTCCCCAGACCTTCTGTTAGCCCAAGACAGATACCATTCCCAAAGGCAACTCTTCAGACAGGAATTGGACTGGACTGTGGGATAGAAAATGATACTGGTGAGGAGTGAACTTTTTGGATCGAGTAGACACATAAAGCTATGTTGGCATCTCCCATCTGGAGGTGAGATGGCGGGGCAGAGGAGGGTCAGAAGCTGGCTGAATGGACACGGAAATACAGGGTGGAGAGAAGTATGCTGTCTCATTAGGGGGAGAGCAACTAGGAGTACATAACAAGGTGTTTATAAGTTTTTGAGTGAGAGACTGACCTGATTTGTAAACTTTTACTTAAAGCACAATTAAAAAAAGAACAGGAAAACCAGCCAATAGAAAAACAGGCAGAGGAAAAGAGCGAGCAGTTCACATTGTGATGTGTGTCACCTCGCCATGTGTGAACGTTTCCAAGCGCGGACAGCGGCTGCCTGCGCTTCCTCAGTTTTCAGTCACATTCCTGTAATTACACATGAGCTTAACCCTGTTTCCTGTGTTTATCAGCCTTTTTTTTTTCCTTTTGTAATGGCTTCTCATGCCCTCTGCTAGCTTTAGCGAGGCAGTGCCAGTCTTTCATGATGGTTTAAAAGAGATCCTTCATTTGAGTGTCATTTAACCTTATACGTCGTCCACAATGCAGGTAGTCCTCTCTCACGTGTCACTGGCCATTACCTTTCCTGGTGGTACGTGGATAACTTAACCATCGCACAGACAAATCTAGGTTTTAACTGTTAAACAAACAGGTCCTCAGCTTTCTGTTTGTGGTGTCAGTTTAGTAAAGATTATAAGCCCAAAGCTTATAAAAAACACTTAGTTGATGTTCTTTTAAAATTTTGTTTTTATTTTTTATAAATATATCTTTCTCTACCTGGTCATTTTTTTCCCCCCAGTTAGGTAGAAGCAAAAACGCTACATTTTTTTCTAGGTGGTTAGTCAACAAAATTATTTTTAGTAATAAAAACCTGGAAATAGCCTAATTTTCTGATAACTTAAGGAGTAAATATATAATGATATGCTACGTGATGAAATACATTGCCGGCACAAAATGAGCCCTTCCAGTGATGTCCGTAAAAATCTTTAATTACTGAGAAATGCTCATGATACAGTGTTAATGAAAAAAGAAGGTGGATGGAGAACAGTGAGAGCCAGGTGTTCTTAAACTCAGTGCCCGTGGACGCACACACGGAAAAAAGACCAGAAAGAAATAGGCCAAAACCGGCGGCTCTTATTTCTGGATTGTGAAGGTGGTGTTGGTTTTTCTTTTTTACTCTTTGGTTCTTCTAAGTTTTCTGTAACGAGCATGGACTCTTTCACAATTGAAAGGAGTTTAGAATGTTGTGTTCTAAAGGAACGACAGGTGGAACAGACAGACGTTCAGTATCAAATCTATTGGAATACCTGTGCCACAAACAGGATGGGAAGAAGATGTGACAACGTAACCAGTGGTTTTCCTTGTGTGTCGGGATCATGCATGGTGTTTTTCCCCAGTATTTTCCTATATTCCCCAATTTTCAGCAGTGAGCATTCTTACAGGGGGAGGAACAACAGTTGCTTGTGTGTTTTCATGGAGGCGGGGTTCCAATTCTAAGGCCATGCAAGCCCCTGAAGCATTACACTGCAGCGGGGCCTGGCACTGCCCACACCCAGAGCACCCCGAGGCTGTGGAGTCTGGACAAGGGCAGCCACACAGGGGTGGAAAGATGGAAAAGGATTCCAGAGACTGTTGTGGAGAAGCCCCAGAAAGGAGGATCAGCTGGGTCGAGGCCGCAATCGAGGACTGAGCTCTAGCACGAAGACAACTGTGAGGCCATGATGCATCCGCCAGATGGTGCAGCAGGAGGACCGCAGCCGTGGAGGTGAACCACGTCCACATCACCAGATGTGCGCACAGGCAGGGCTGTATCTGCGTCAGTGGACATGTGTACAGCTGTGCTCGTGTGCTCCATGGAGAGTGCTGCCCACCACCGTGTGCTCTACTGCCGCTCCTTGCACACTAGCTCTGCAAACCTGAGGAGGTGGGCCTGGCCTCAGGCACACGTGAATTGTCTTCCCACTCCACAGACTCGTGAGCAGCCACCGCACGGATCACAGCCGCAGGGTGCAGAAGATCCTACTCTGTACTGCCACAGCCTCCGCCAGGAGGACAAGACTGCAGACCCCAAAGTTAACTGGAGTCGAAAGCAGTACCCACCACAGCAGTGTGTGCCTCATATCCTGTCCCACTGTGAGAACTGTGACAGGACCCGCACTTCATGCCACTTAGGTTCTCTGCATTTGTCAGCCAAATGGCTGGCTCTGTGCCTCTTCCCTTCCACCCCACTTTCCACAGCAGCAAACCCCTAGGAGCTGCAGGAGGTCTTGGTGACACCAAGTCTTTGACATCGTGTCTGGACGTAAGAGGAATCTATTTTGTGTGTAAACTACTAGAAACCAGCTGGACAAGAGGAAGCCGTCGTGTTTGGTCGTGGGCCGTGGGTTTGGCCACAGTGAGGCTTCACGCACTGCGGTGGAAGCCATTCTTGCTGCTTGGCCAGCCAATTCACCAGCTCTGCCTACGCCCCTATAAGTCACAGTGATGTGCGTGCAGCTCCAGCTGCTCAGCCAGTCTCCACACTGTGCACGCCCTCTCCCAGCCAGTTCGCAGGATGGTCTCCAGACTGTCCAAACAGCCACACAAAGTGTTTTCATGAAAACGTACATAAACTAAGTGTCTACAGACAGAGTGGTTGTCTCCGGAAAGTCAACAAGACCACTCCCCCACATCCAGAAAAACAGCAAGTGGGATGATTCATGAAAAAAGGAGCGAGGGTGGGCAGAGGGGAAGAGAAGGAAAGGGAGCAGGAGGTGGGAGGAAGGAAAAGGGAGAGAAGAAGTGGGGGTGTGACAACGAGAAAGGATTCTATGCTCAGGTTGATCTGCAAGTGTCTGTAAAATAGTCCACATCCCAGTGGGTTTGCAGTTCTCCTAGGCAGTCAGGAAACAGACAGTTTCAATCTCATATAAACTTTTCCAGAGAAAAGGAGAGTCCCATGACCCACTCTGTTTAATGAGGTTAACGGGCCCATGAAACCACAATCTGACCTGGACGTGAAGAAAAGGGAAAGCTGCAGGTCATTCTTACTCATCAGCACAAACAAAAACCTAGGTAAAACACTAGCAAACTGAGTTCAGAATTTTTTTTTTTTCTTTTTGGCATTAAACGAATGTAGTGACAAAGTTGGGTTGATCCCAGGAACACAGCGTGGTTTCAGTATTAGAAAAGCCGTTAGTGTGGCTCTGTACACGAGGGGTGGGCCAGATCCATCCCCCGCCCCTGTTTGTGAGTGCGGTCCCCTGGCACACAGCCGCACACTCGCTCCTGTTGTCTGCGGCTGCCTTCAAACGACAGCCTTAGGGCCCGCAAAGCCCACCGCGTTTACCAACCAGCCCTTTCCAGGAAGCAGGTTATAAAAGGAAAAATTATATAATTGTTTCAAAGATGTTGAAAAATCATTTAATAAATTTCGACAATCCTTTTATTTTGTAATTTATTGAGGTGACATTCATGGAATGTAAAGTTAACCATTTAAAATGCATAATTCAGTGGCATCTAGTTCATTCACAGTGCTCTGCGGCCACCACCTCTATCTGGTTCCAAAACATTCCCACCACCCCAAGTACAACCCCATGCTCGTTAAGTAGTTTGTCCCATTTCTCCTCCCCCAGCCCCTGGCAGCCACCAATCGGCTTTCAGCCTCCATAGATTTACCTATTCTGGGTATCTCATATAGATAGAATCATACAATATGTGGCCTTTTCTAGCTGGCTTCTTTTACCCAGCAGCACGGTCATCTGTGTAGTAGCACGTACAGTACTTCATTCCTATTTATAGTTGAATAATATTCCATCGTGTGTATATATTCCACAGTTTGTTGATGAACACTTGGGTTGTTTCCACGTTTTGACTACTGTATATAGTATGTTGTCGTGAGGTGCCATCAGGTCGACTCTGACTCATAGCCGCCGTATGTACAACAGACCGAAACACCGCGCGGTCCCGCGCCATCCTCAAAATCATTACACTTGAGCTCATCATTGCAGGCACTGTGTCAATCCATCTCATTGAGGGCCTTCCTCCTTTTCGCTGACCCTCTACTTTACCAAGCATGATGTCCTTCTCCAGGGGCTGATACCTCCTGAAAACGTGTCCCAAGTATGTAGGACGGAGTCTCACCATCCTTGCTTCTGAGGAGCATTCTGGCTGTACTTCTTCCAAGACAGACGTGTTGGTTCTTCTGGCAGCCCATGGTGTATGCAATGTTCTTCTCCAACACCACAATTCAAAGGTGTCAACTCCTCTTCAGTCTTCCTTATGTATTGTCCAGCTTTCACATGCCTAGGAGGTAACTGAAAACACCTCGGCTTGGGTCAGATACACCCTAGTCTTCAAGGTGACATCTTTGCTTTTCAACAATTTAAAGAGGTCCTTTGCGGCAGATTTACCCAATGCAATATGTTTTTGATTTCTTGACTGCTCCTTCTATGGGTGTTGATTGTGGATCCAAGTAAGATGAAATCCTTGACAACTTCAGTCTTTTCTCCATCTATGATGATGTTGCTTATTGGTCCGGCTGTGAAGATTTTTGTTTTCTTTATGTTGAGGTGCAATCCATACTGAAGGCTGTGGTCTTTGATCTTCATCAGTAAGTGCTTCAACTCCTCTTCCCTTTCAGCAAGCAAGGTTGTGTCATCTGCATAATGCAGTTTGTTTATGAGTCTTCCCCAGTCCTGATGCCCCGTTCTTCTTCATATAGTCCAGCTTTTTGGATTATTTGCTCAGCATACAGATTGAGTAAGTATGGTGAAAGGATACAACAACCCTGACACACACCTTTCCTGACTTTCTACCATGAAGTATCCCCTTATTCCTGTTTGAATGACTGCCCTTTAACCTATGTACAGGTTCCTTACGAGCACAATGAAATGTTCTGGAATTCCCATTCCTCGAAACATTCTCCATAATTTGTTATGATCCGTAGATTGAATGCCTTTGAATAGTCAATAAAACACAGATAAACACCTGTGTTGTATTTTCTGCTTTCAGCCAGGATCCATCTGACGTCAGCAGTACTATCGCTGGTTCCACACCCTCTTCTGAATCTGGCTTGAATTTCCGGCAGTTCCCTGTCGATATACTGCTGCCACTGCTTTTGAATGATCTTCAGCTGTATTTTACTTACGTGTGGTGTTAGTGATATTGCTTGGTAATTTCCATGTTTGGTGGGATCACCTTTCTTGGAAATAGCCATAAATATGGATCTCTTCCAGTTGGTTGGCCAGGTAGCTGTCTTCCAAATTTCTTGGCATAGACTAGTGAGCACTTCCAGCACTGTATCTGTTTGTCGAAACACCTCAGTTGGTATTTTGTCAATTCCTGGAGCTTTGTTTTTCACCAATGCCTTCAGTGCAGCTTGAACTTCTTCCTTCTGTACCATCAGTTCCTGGTCCTGTGCTGCCTCCTGAAATGGTTGAACGTCAAACTAATCCTTTTTGGTATAATGACTCTGTGTATTCCTTCCACCTTCTTTTGATGCTTCTTGCATCATTTAATATTTTCCCCATAGAATCCTTCACTATTGCAACTCAAGGCTTGAATTTTTTCTTCAGTTCTTTCAGCTTGAGAAATGCCAAGCATGTTCTCCCCTTTTGGTTTTCTAACTCCAGGTCTTTGCACATGTCATTATAATACTTTACTTTACCTTTTTGAGCCTCCCCTTGAAATCTGTTCAGCTCATTTACTGCATCATTTCTTCTGTTTGCTTTAGCTACTTGACGTTCAAGAGCAACTTTCAGAGTCTCTCCTGACATTGATTTTGGTGTTTTCTTTCTTTCCTGTCTTGCTTTCTTCACGGATGGTGTCCTTGCTGTCATTCCACAGCTCCTCCGGTCTGTACAGTATAGTGCTGCTATAAACATGCATGTACAAGTGCTAGTCTGAGTATCTGTTTTAAATTCCTTTTGGCACATACATAGGAGTGGAATTTCTGGATTTAGCAACCACTTATTGTTAATAAAAGCAAAACAAAAACTTGGTAAACTGGAAATAGAAAGGAACTTCTTCAATCTGATAAATAATGTCTTTTAAAAAGCCATAGCAAATGTCATACTTGAAAGTGAAACATTGAAAGTATTTTAGGTAGTTTTTCCTATCACTTCTATTCAGTATTGTAACTAACCGCTGCAATAAGACAGAAGTCAAGAGAACCTGAAGTTACAAAAGTTTTATTGTTTGCAGATGGTGATGATTGTTCGTAGAGAATACCTCAAAAAATACAATTGATAAGAGTTGACTAAGATTGCTGGCTGTAAGAATGCTATGCTAAAGTATATTACATTTTTATACAGCAGCCAGAAAAGAATTTCAAAATGTAAATTTTTTAGAAGGTGTATTTTATGAGAGCAACAAAAGTATAAGGTACCTAGAGGGTTAACCAAAAACCAAACCTGTTACCATCGAGTGATTCTGACTCATAGCAACCGTTTAGGACAGAGAATTGCCCCATAGGGTTTCCAGGGAGCAGCTAGTGGATTTGAACTGCCAACCTTTTGGTTAACAGCCGATCTCTTAACCACTACACCACCAAGGTCTCCCCTAGAGGGTTAAACCTGTTTTAAGAGCACTGCTCTGCTGTGGTAGTAGACTATGCCAGGCAAAGGCAAGCACAGGGAGGCCAGAGAGAGGCTGTCATCCTGGCAGGAGGCGGCACCAGAGGCAGTGGTGCAAAGAGTTTGGATTCTGTACATATTTTGAAGGTAGAGGATAGAATTCAATACGAAATTGGAAGTGGAATTTTAGGAGAAAGAAGGTTCAAGGATGACACCTAAGTTTTTGGCCTGAGCAACTGGAAGGATGGACTTGCCATTAACTGTGACAGGAAGACAGCAGGTCGATCAGGGATGGGGAGGATACCTGGAGTTTTGGGTGACCTTTGAAGTGACTGTTAGCCCCCTGTGATAGGCTGAATTGTATCCCCCAAAAGATAGGTTAAGGTCCTAACCCCTGTGCTTGTGAACATGACCTTGTTTAGAAATAGGATCTTTCTTTGAAGAGGGTGTCAGTTAAATTAAAGAGGTCATGCTAGCAAGTGGGTCCTAATCCCATCTGAGTGGTGTCCTTGTACAAGAGAAGAAGACACACACACAGAGGGAAGGAGAGCCATCTGAAGACACATCTACAAGCCAAGGAATGTCTGGTACTACCAGAAACCTGGAGAGACAAGAAACAATCTTCCTCTTGAGGAGAGAGGGAGATCATGGCCCTGCTGACAAAAATAACTCCAAAAAAATCTTGTACTTCACTTAGGAATTCAGAAGTTGTACAGTACTTGGAGAGATTAGTGTTCTGACCTGCCAGAGTAGAGGAACCATGCTGAACATCCAGCTACCCCATCAAGACCCCAGCATGACACACATTAGGGGGAGAGCAAGCACTTCTGACACCCACTCTTACAGGATCTAGCAGCTCTGACAGAAGAAAACTTTTTTTAAGCAAGACAGCAAAAATTAGACTCTTAACAATTTAACTTCCACAATATCCAACAAACAGTAAAAAATTACTAGTATGCAAAGAAGCAGAAAAATGTGACCTATAACGAGGGGCAGGGTGTCAATAGAAGCTATGATTGGCAGTCACTAGGATGACTCCAAGGACGTCTGCCTCCTGGTACTCACACTCTTGTGTAATTCCTTTCCCACAAGTGTTCCCTGAATGCGTGACTGGTTTGTAACCAAGAGGATACAGTGAAAGTCATGAGATTTCACTTCCAAGATTAGATTCTAAGAAGACTGTGACTTCTGTCTTACAGTCTCTCTTACTCATATCTCTGGGGAGGGCAGCCTGCTATACTGTGAGCAGTCCTATGGAAAGGTACACTTGGCGTGCAACTGATGTTTTGGCCAAAATCCAGCAAGGATCTGAGGCCTCCCACAGCCATGTAGGTGAGCATAGATATGGATCCCATCCTAGTCAAGCCTTGAGATGACCACAGTCCCAACTGACACCTTGTTTGCAACCTCTTGGGACATCCTGAACCACTCAGTTAAACCATTCCTGATTCCTGACTCACAGAAACGACGAGATAATAAACGTTTGTTGTTTTCATCTTCTAGGTTTGGGGTAGTATTTTATACAGCAGTAGATAAAAATAGAGACCCAGAGATGATACAGATGTTGTGATTAGCAGACAAATGTGTTTTCATGATTTAAAAGGGGAAGAAATGGACATAAGAAACAAATGGATAATTTCATCAGAGAAACGGAAATCATAAAAAGAACTAGATGAAAATTGTAGAATGGATAAATACAATATCTGAAATGAAAAATTTACTGGATAGGTTATCAGTAGATGGGACAGTAAAATTGAAGACAAGACATAGAAACTATACAAACTGATGCACGGAGTGGGGAGGGGACTGGAAAAAATTATCAGCCTCATTGACGTATGGGACAATATCAAGTTGTCTAACATGTGTAATTGGACTCTCAAAAGAAGAAGGGAGATTTTAATTAGAAATTGCATATAGAATATGAATTTTTAAAAGTGTTTCCCAGCTCTGCCTGCAGGGCCCAGAAGTAGTGACACCCCAGTAACACTTAACACATCTAGCACTAAGATCTTGGTTTCTAAATACCTTTTCCCACCTAAAGCAGCCAGGACTTTTGGAGAAATGACTGATTCCAAGGCTAGAGCAGGGAGAGTACAGAGTGAACCTGGAACACCTGTTGTGTCAGAAAACAAGGAAGTACTTAAAGACTAGTGGGGCCCTGTCAAAAGAACACCAGAGCCAGCTCACAGGGGCTTATGCTGGCCAAACCTGTGACAGTTGGACATCAAAAAAAAAAAAAAAAGGCAGTAACTGGTTATAAAACATCAAATAAATAAAAAGTATTAACTCCATAGAGAGCCTCAGAGAGAGAACTCATTTACTATCATTTCCTTATACCAGTCTGCAATCTCCCATTTAAGGTCAGTAATCTGTTTCCAAAAAGATGACATGCTCTACACAGAAATACTAACCAGGTGCCTATTTCCCATTATTTCAAATAGAAAAAATTGAAATGTGTTCTCTATAACCCCAAATCTTCAACTGAAAGAAGTACAATGTTTATAAAGGAACAAACGATCAAGTTAGTATTTAACCCTTTGGTCACCCAATTATTTTCTACTTTGAATTTTTTTATTGATACTGTGTGTTGTCATTAATGGAAGCAAGGTGAATTGTTGAGTGCATCTGAATTTTTGGTAGGTAGTATGGATTTTTTTTTCTCGCCCCTTCCCACAAGCCTACCCTTGTTGTCTCTTGGCACATGATGTACCATTAATTCTACCCCAGAGTCCCCACTGGAGTCTACTGGACCATATGTATAACAAATTAAAATCTTCAAAATTTCTGTTTTTCCTACCAAAAATTGAAACACCTCATTTAATACCCTGTAAAAATACTCCTGTTTTTTCAGTTTCAAAGAGTCATAAGGGCCCCTGCCTTGTGGCAGCATACACTGTCAGTGGTACAGCAGCTTCCAGATAAACACTAGAGGCTGAAAAGTTCATGGTCGCCATATGGACCACCAGGCACGAAAAAGTTAAAATACTTAATACATCCTTTCCTGATTATCAGACAATTAATGAACAAACAGTTGCTTTATATGACGTAAGAGATGTCTCCCTCGATGCCAGTAACATCGAAGTTACACATTTCCCTATGTTGAAATTTCATACAGATTTTCAGAAAATGTGAAGTTCTACCAGTTATATATGAAGTGTATGTTGAGAACACATTCTTGAGAATGTTTTATTTAAAATGTTACTGAGTTTGGAAGAAATAAATGTAAATCTTCTATCTCAACATCAGCCAGAAAACCATTGTAACAGGGAGTACAAACATCCTATGAGGTTTCGGTCTTGAAAACCAAGAGGCAGTCTGCTAGGAAAATGTCAACCAGGGAGATGTTGTGTGGCAGATTTCTAGTTGTTGACTCAGGCAAGGATGGTCAGTGAATGCTGAAATCACTGGAGAAGGATTGTTAGAGAGCTGGATGGTTGCACACGTGCCACAGCATCGCCCCAGAGACCTTGCTAACAGCCGAAGGGAAAAATATGTTCCTGGGCTGTCTTGGAATCACCAGGTCATCCAAGTGATTGAACTTAGCATCCCTAATGGTAGGACAAGCTGATGCTGTGTGCCCCCGGTGTGATTCATGTGTGAAGCATACTGGACAAAATGTTAAATCAGAGTCTAACCAAGCATTTAGACCTAACTCCAAGTTTACAGAAAATGTGAGGGCCAGAGGAACAAGTTAAATGACACCACAAGGAAGCAGGCAGATAAATCCAGACAGAATAAGGGACATTCTAGCCTGGGTTTCTTCAAAACATCAATTTCATTTAAGAAAAAAAAAAAAAAAGGTCAGGGGGAATGTTCTAGACTAGAAGAGACTAAAAATTACACCTCCTGGGAAGATACCCTTAAAGAAACGGGGTGTGCCTGGAAGGGCCACACCCTCAAGTCAAGCTTCTTTACACCCCAGGTGCGAAGAACTTAAGAAACATAAAAACCTTTTTTTTGTCCCATCAGTGAGTGTAACATCTTTGCCCCAGCCTGGTGTTCAGGAGCTTCTGGAATGTTTACAGAGACAATACAGGTGAATATTTTTGAGTTCCATTTTTTAAAAATATGAAGGTTACAATCTTTAAAAGTTGTCAGTTTCAAATACATCGTTTATAATATACCGTTGTAGTGAGTAGTACCATTGGTGACGAGTTAAATTCCCAGTTCAGCATTTACTAAATCCTGGAGAAAACTGCCCGGAGGTTGGCCACACTAAATTACAAGATCTGGAGTTGTCGGGTTTATAAAAAGGGTATACTACTGTGGACTAGTGGGATGATGCATTGGGAAACACGGGTGTGTGAGACAGGAACCATACAGTGTGCCACACACAAATGAACTTACATATTGAAAAGGAGAGGAGATGGGAGCATAGGAACAAACTCCCACAGGAGCTAAAAAGAACGGTAGCTGAAAGTCTGAGCCAACCACCAGGTGGTGGGGTATTATGAAAAGTATTTTTAAATAGGCTATGGCACGAAAAAGTCTTATGTCTTTTAAACAGTCTAATTCTGCGACTTTTATTAAAGGAATGTACTTTAAATGTTTTAAGGTAAAAGTGTTGAAGGCATGTGCGTGCATTGTTTTCATGATCCTCCACTTTCCATTAACTGACCAGCTGCCAGTCATAGGCATGGCGGGAAGACTGACAGATTACCGCCACTGTAATTCTAATTCTACACACTTTGTATTGGCCACGTAACCAGACTCACGTTGTGTAAGTGTAGTGCGATAGATTTACACCTAACAAATAACGTTTAAGAGTTTATCCCAAAACAGTTACTCTGCTTTACCCGTTCCTGGTGGAGGCACTAGCTCAGCTGACAGTGTAGTTCCATTCTCAGTTCCAGGTCCCTCATGACACAGCTGCCTCCGATCAGGTTTTAGCCCTTCCACGGGACCAAGCTCTGGGTTTTAGTAATGTAGATTTCCCAGTGCAGGTGGCATGCTAGTACCACAAGAAGTCCTGTGAAAATAGGGTAACTCCATCAGGTGAGTCTGGGACACTGCATGTTATGCTCCTTTCCAGGAGATACGTAAGGCACACTTAAGTTACTAAAAATAGTCTGGCTCTGACAATGGAACTAGCCTCCTGCCACAAAGAAATATAAAAATTTGAGACCATTCTGTTCAGGCCATGGACAGCAAGCATCACAAGACTGCAGTCCCTGAGAGGAGGGAAATCTCAAAGGGAGGTCCATGATTACCCAACTCTTTGCCTGGAACAGTTGCTGAAGAAGCAAAAATTAAAGTTAGGGTAGCTGGAGTCTGTCAGTGTGTGGCTGAGGGCTGGGCAGTCCTGGCACAAGGACAGCCCATCAGAGGCTTACGACCTAGCTGTGCTGGGGGAAGAGCAGAGCTGGGGGATAATGGAGCTCCAGCCGTCCCCAAGAGGTCTTATTAACACCCTTGTCATCTAGCTGGACACCAAACAAGGCCAAGCCTTAGAGGTAAGGACCATACGTTCAAGTAAGGCCTACTCTAAATGCACGCTAATAAACCCTAACATCAAGCTTCAGCATAATTCCCAGGGGAGACAGCATTTGCAGGTCAAGTCCTACCAGTTTAGGGGGGCTTGGGAAACACGTGGACTTTCTGCAGACCCACCCTAACAGAGTGTAAAACCAAGTCATCAGCCAGTAATTGAATTGACTGTTAGAACAAAACACCAAACCTCTTCAGAGAATCCAGCGTCTCTACAACATACTGTACACAATGTCCAGCATTCAATCCAAAATCACTAGACATACAAAGAAATAGAAAAATGATCCATAATTAAGAAAAAAAAAGTCAGCAGAAACCAAACCCAGGATTATTAGTCACAGAGCCACTTCAGAGAGTTGTTTTTTTGTTTTTTGTTTTCTTTTTTTCCTTTTCTGTCTTGTTTCTTTCTTAATCAATTAATGTATCTCCAGACCTGGAGGTAAATTGTGGCACCTGTTGTTCTTCATTACCACTTCCAGACCGTTCCTCTTCTGCAAGCGGCTCTCACAGTTGCTCACTTTGTAATGCTCGCTACGCTCTGTATGGCTGTCATCTGCAGACCTCCAAGCCACTCATCTTCCATCTTTACACAATCCTAGTGCTGGGCTCCCTCTTCAGCACTGTTCCTGCCCTAATTGGTGATTTCAGCATCCATGTAGAAGATCTTTCCAGTACCTAGCATCTCAGTTCCATAACCGCCTCACCTCTAAAAATCTTTTCTTCCACCACACCTCAGATACCCACTCCCTTGACCTAAACCTTGTCATTACCAGTAAATGCAGCCCCTCCACAATAGCTTCAGGCACCCCACCCTTGACCACCACTGTCAACCTCCCACCCTTGACCACCACTGCCGACCTCCCACCCTTGACCACCACTGCCGACCTCCCACCCTTGACCACCACTGCCGACCTTCCACCCTTGACCACCACTGCCAGCCTTCCACCCTTGACCACCACTGCCAACCTTCCACCCTTGACCACCACTGTCAGCCTTCCACCCTTGACCACCACTGCCAGCCTTCCATCCTTGACCACCACTGCCAGCCTTCCACCCTTGACCACCACTGTCAGCCTTCCACCCTTGACCACCACTGCCAGCCTTCCACCCTTGACCACCACTGCCAGCCTTCCACCCTTGACCACCACTGCCAGCCTTCCACCCTTGACCACCACTGTCAGCCTTCCACCCTTGACCACCACTGTCAGCCTTCCACCCTTGACCACCACTGCCAGCCTTCCACCCTTGACCACCACTGCCAGCCTTCCACCCTTGACCACCACTGCCAGCCTTCCACCCTTGACCACCACTGCCAGCCTTCCACCCTTGACCACCACTGCCAACCTTCCACCCTTGACCACCACTGTCAACCTTCCACCCTTGACCACCACTGCCAGCCTTCCACCCTTGACCACCGTCAACCTTCCACCCTTGACCACCACTGCCAACCTTCCACCCTTGACCACCACTGTCAACCTTCCAGCTCGCTCCCTTAGTGGCCTGCCCCCAATAATGTCTCACCCCATCAGACCTACAGCCAGTGAGCCTACCGCTTTTTGACTGTCCCCCACTTTCCTCATGTCCTCACTCCCTTCCTTCGGTTCTGAGGAGCACTTGCATACTGCTGATTGCCCTCTCTGCCCTGTCTTCCTCTCCCAGATTCACCTGAAAAACTCTGCTTAAACCAAATAGCTGAGTGTGACTGGGGGAAAAAAAAAGAATGCTGACTGAGGTTACCGTAAATGCAAAGCTTAAACTTCACATGAGACCTTAATACTGCCCCTGAGTCCTATGTCCAGCTCTTTTCTCCTGGGTTACCGTTGCACATCTCCTTCCTCAATAGCTGCTTTCTGCTGGCTCTCAGCTGGTTGTTTCTCTGTGAAGGTTGAAGGTGATTCCACACATTCTTTCCACCACATCAGCCACCTTCCCTCACCTTGCGTCCTGTCACCCAGGGTGAAGGGTTGTTCTCCCCGAAGCTGGCCCCAATTCCATTTGAGGTCACCTCCAGCAGTTGCGCCACCTCTCCCCTACACCTCTGTCTTGCCTCTGCAGAATCATTCCTGTCAGCTCACTAACATGCTGCAGTTCTCCAATCCCAAGCCTTCTGTTGGCCTTGAACTTGCCCCCCATCTCTGTTCCCTTTACGTTGCCTCTGGCCATTGCCCCCCATCTCTGTTCCCTTTACGTTGCCTCTGGCCATTGCCCCCCATCTCTGTTCTCTTTACGTTGCCTCTGGCCATTGCCCCCCATCTCTGTTCCCTTTACGTTGCCTCTGGCCATTGCCTGGCTGCCTCTGTTTGCTCGCCTCCCACCCTCTTTCTTGAGCCCCCTGGTGTCCAGAGGGGTATTTGCCCACCAGTGGCCTGCCAGGCAGTGTACATTCCCACAGGCCAGTGCCGTGCTAGACTCAAACCTTAACATGTTTTGACTGTCTCTACTAGTGGACGTGTGGGCAGATTCAGTGTGCCATTCATGCTCCTCTCAGTGGACACATTTGCCAACTCTGCTCTTGAAGTTCTTTTTTCACACAGCTTCCAGGGCATCACACCCTTGGTTCTGCCATCTCTTTAGTCACTTGGTCATCTTTGCTGGTTCCTCTTCAGGTCCGCACCCCCCCCCCCCCGCCCACCACCTGTAAAGTACCCTGGAGTACCCTGGGGTTCAGGCCTCGAACTTTTTCTCTGATCTGTCTCCCTCGTGAGTCCATCCAGTCTGACGGCCTTAAATACCACATACATGCTCTGGCCGCTGTGACAGCCTTACATACCACATACGTGCTCTGGGCGTCCATGTTCGTATTCCCAGCCCTAGTGTCTCTCCTGGACGCCAGATTCATGGGTCAGCTGTTTGCTCGATGTAGGGCCATTGTTGGATGTCTGTGAGTCCCTGGGTGGTACAAATCATTAAGTATGCAACTACTAACCAAAAGGTTGGAGGTTCAAGTCTACCCAGGGGCACCTTAGAAGAAAGGCTTGGTGATCTGCTTCCAAAAGGTCAGAGCCATTGAAAACCCTGTGGAGCACAGTTCTCTGACACAAACGAGGTCGCCATGAGTCAGAATTGATGGCAGCTGATGGTGCTGCTGCTGTACGTCCCACTGCCCCCCAACAACATGGCCAAACCTGGACCCGTGAGCTGCTCTCCCCAGTATCCCCGATTCTGCTCCATCTTGGTAAATGGCAGCTCCATCCTTTTAGTTCCTCAGGCCAAAAACCTCAGGGTTTTCTTCACTTCTCCCCCTTCTCTTACATGCCACACCCAGTCCAACATCAAGTTCTTGCCTTTACCTTCAAAACAGACCCAGAATCTAACTGCTTTTCACTTCCACTGGCCCCAGCCGCCATTACTCCTTCCCTGGGCCACAGAAATAGCCTCTAGTTTGCAGCCCTGCAGCCTGCCCTCTGTAGAAGAGTGACCCTTTTACAACATGAAAATCCTTCAAGGGCTTCCACCACATTTAGGAGTAGAACCCGAGGTCTTGCAAAGCCCCTGTGGGCTCCCCTGCCCTGCCGCTCAGCTCGTCTGACCCTCTGCTCCCCACTCTGCCCACCGGCGCCAGCACCCACCTGCATTGCTCCTGGCTGCATCCCCAGCACACCAAGCCAAGCCTGGGCCGCAGTGGCTTCAACGAGTCAATGTAGAAGAAATTGTTACTCCAGGATCTAAGCTACTGACGTGAGCAATTCAGGCTCACAGGTGGGGTCACGTCACAGAATTCCATACTATCGTAATCTTAGCACACTGATGTTGCGGGGCTCTTTCAAGGACAATCAGTGCTTCGTCCAATGCGTGAAACCCCTCCACAGCGTTCCTAATAAGTGGCCATCAGCCACTACTCAAGTGATGAGACCTGACTTCTTTCTATCCCATGAGGGCGGTTCCTGTCATAACTCTGTAAGTTGAGTTGAAATCTGTCACCTTTTACCTTCAGCCCACCCTTGTTCTGTCCACAGTGGATTCACAGAGAGCAAGTCCAGCCAGCCCCCCTTCCACAGGAAAACACCTCACTTTCTCCCAATGTTTGCCCCTCAGGCTTGGGGCTGTCACCTCAGCGTGACTCCTAGGAGGGCATGATCAGAGCTGGGGACGAGACCTGCAGGGAAGCTGGACTGGTACCTCTTGTCCTGTCTGTGCTGCCTGAATGCACCACAGCTTTTCACCTGGCCTCGCATTTAAACTGTCTGCGGTCCCAGACCCCTGTAAGCAGAGGGTGCAGCAGCCAGCTTGCGCTGGCCCGTTGGGTGCCTTTCTCCACAGCCCATTGTCAGCGATCTGTGTTGTTGCCTAAAGTCAGCCCGGTGGGGTATTTACACCTCAGATATCTGTAAGCACTACCAGTCAGGGTGTCTTGGTCATCTAGCACTGCTGTAGCAGAAATAGCACAAGTGGATGGTTTCAACAAAGAGATTTATTTTCTCACAGTCTAATAGGCTAGAAGTCCAAGTTCAGGGCGCCGTCTCCAGGGGAAGGTTTTCTCTCTCTGTCGGCTCTGGAGGAAGGTCCTGTCATCAGTCTTCCCCTGGACTAGGAGCTTCTCTGCACATGAACCTGGGGTCAAAAGGACACACCGTGCTCCCAGCGCTGCTTTCTTGGTTGTATGAAGTCCCCGTGTCTCTCTGCTCGTTTCTCTCTCTTATGTCTCAAAAGGGATTGACTGAAGACACAATCTAATCTTGTGGATCGAGTCCTGCCTCATTAACATAACTGCCTCAAATCCCACTCATTAACATCCTAGAGATAGGATTTACAACACATAGGAAAATCACATCAGAGGACAAGATGGTGGACAGTTACAGAATACTGGGACTCATGGACTAGCTGAGTTGTCAGATATTTTGAGGGGACACAATTCAATCCATGACACAGGACTTCTCTTTTTTTCCAGGGAGCTGGTTGGTAAACTGTTGCCAGCACACCACCACCTGGGCCCTCAGTGGTGGCTTTCCCAGGTGCGCCTCACCTTGTCACCCTTCATGCAGTTGCATGGTCGTGTGGGTTTCGCCTGGCGCCGTGGGCTTCAGGGGGTGTTTTCTTAGAGGTGGTTTTCTTGTCGCTACTTTTCCCTCCGTGGTATTCTTTAGAAACTTAATAGAGACAGAGTCACCAGTCTCTCACAGCCTGCCATCCTGCCCCACGCACATCTGCTGGCCAGTGTGAGCAGGAGCCACATCCACATGCCATGCGTGCTACGCTGACACGTGTGTGCTGGACATGCACTGGGCACAGGCATGGCAAAGGGCTTGCTGCGACCTGAGACGCTCTAAGCTCCTGACAGTGAGAGGACTCTTCCTGCTGAGGGCAGGTACCCTCCAGGGGAGCATGGCAAGCATGCCAAATTTGGGAATGGTACCTCTGAAGCCTACCACCACCAGGAACGTCACAGCAGAACAAGCCACAGAAGTAATCTGTAGAGTATTCAGGGATGGTACCTGTGAAGCCCTCCACCACCAGGGAAGTGTTCTGTGGAGATTCATGAATTTTAGGTGGGGCAACCTCTGATGTACTTGATACGTTCAGTCACAGCAGGTCAGGTCGTCTGGGCCTTGGGAGTGATTACTGAGAACTGGTTTGCAGGCAATGTAACCAGACCTGCTGTTAACACTTGGCCGGGAAGACGAGGGAGGTCTTGTCAGCGTTGCTTTGTTCTTTCTCTGATGATCTTAGTTGAAATTTGCCCCTGGCCTGGTGAGTGGCCCAGGTTCTGGGCATGAGCAAGTACATTCCAGTTGAATGGTGGCCAGGATGTATGTACCAAGAGAGGATGGAAGGTTTCAGGATGTGCCTGGGAGGACTGGATACAGGGTCTTGGGAGTGTCTTCATGGCCACGCTTCCAGCCTGGGTCCACGGGGCTGAGATTCAGGTCTGTCTGACTGTCTGCTCTAAAGGCTTTTCTAATGTACGTGTGTGTCCGTGTGTCCTCCCAGATGAACGACAACCTCATCGAGAGCTGGAGTGACCTGGATGAGCTGAAGGGCGCCAGGAACCTGGAGACGGTGTACCTGGAGCGGAACCCCCTGCAGAAGGACCCCCAGTACCGGCGGAAGATCATGCTGGCCCTGCCCACCGTGCGGCAGATCGATGCCACGTTCGTCAGGTTCTGAGTCCCTGCTCCTCACTGCTCCCTGTCCTCCAGGAACTTCCCAGCCACGGTTTTTTAATCTACCTTTTGCTCTTGAAATCGTCCTCCGCCAACAGTCACAAGCCCAATGGCAATAAAAGGCGCTGAGTGGTAACCAAGGTGTGTGGTGCCCGCTCTCCAGTCTGAGGTGCCATCACTGTTAAATCTCGCCATGCAGCGCGGCACTCCTGGTCACTTGTGAACGGTTATTGTAGCCACGAGGGAGGCCACAGCCCTGCCTGCGTCGTGTGAGACGGAGGGTCTGAGAGTGTGGAGATGTCCCGTGCTGCTCACATGGTCCTCAGGCGCCGTTCCCGCATCATGACCAACGTCAGCCGAGAGGTCTTTAATCTTGGAGACCAACTGGTGCCAAGTTTGAAAAAATTGCATATATTAAAAAATAAATAACCAAGAATTCGGGTACAAGATGGTCAGCCTTTTGTGGTGGCCAGGTGGCTATGAGCGCTCCCCTGCCCGCCGAGGTAGCCATAGGGAAGGGGTGACATCCGCGCCGCACAGCTGCTTTGTGCTGCCGGCAGAATTCGAACCCAAGTCGGTCTGCTCCAAAGATCAGGCCCTTAGCCATTTACAGAATTCCCTCCCATCCCTACCCTGTCGTTGTTTTGGCTAGTTTGTTATAAAATTCACAGTGACCCCCGCCTGGAGTCTGAACCTCATGTTCCAAGGCTCTGCCACCTCTCAGGTCTCAGGTTTCCCCTCTGTAGCATGGAGAGCTGGTCCTGCAGCCACCAGGGGTCCGTTGCAGGTCAGAGGCTCTGGAGCAGCCCTGCCCTAGGGGGAGCACTCGCCACATGGCAGGTGTCCCACGGCCACAGATGGCAAGCAGCAGCCCAACTGGACAACAGAGGTTGAAGCACGTCCATCACCATAGGAAGGTCTCCTGGGCAGTGCTGCTGTAGGCTCCTGTTAAATATGAAAGTATTAAAGGTAACGGTGTGAAATGTATGTGGTTGTTAGGTGCTGTCGAGTCGGTTCTGACTCATAGCAACTCTGTGTACAACAGAAGGAAACAGGGCCCGCTCCTGCTCCATGGTTACAGTTGTTGCTCTGCTTGAGCCCATCGTTGCAGCCACGGTGTCAGTCCACCTCCTTGAGGGTCTTCCTCCTTTTCACTGATCCTCCACTTTACCAAGCATGATGCCCTTCTCCAGGGACGGGACGCTACTGACAACATGTCCAAAGTATGTGAGACGAAGTCGTGTAATCCTCACTTCTAAGATTGTACTTCTTCCAAGACAGATTTGTTCGTTCTTCTGGCAGTTCATGTATCTTCAATATTCTTTGCCAACACCATAATTCAAAAGCGTCAGTTCCTCAGCCTTTCTTACTCATTGTCCAGCTTTTGCATGAAATGTATAGAAAAGAGAAATTAAGCTTTGTCACAAGAGAATAGAATATGACTATTGAGTTGTTTCCAGCCCTGCAGACACCTTAATCATCCTGTGAGACCCGAGTCCGACTTCGTGCAAAGCGGTAAGGGAATAAACGTGTGTAGTCAGGTTGTTAGTCAGGTTAAGTCACTAAGTGTGGGGAAATTTGTGACAGCAGCCATAGAAACAAGCACACGTGTGACATGACACCTTTTCACATTCTGCTCTGGGCTCTCAGGATGTCCTGTTGGACCCTCACTGTGCAGACTGATTCCAGAGCCAGCTTCAGGCCCATCTCCCCCATGCACCTGCGGGAGGGCAGGGCACACAGGTGAATGTGCTCCCTTCCCTGTGTCCCCTCCTTGGTCCCCTCTAGCCCCTCTCACATCTCCCACCACCTCTGCACTGTGATGTCACAGGTGCTTGACCCCAATCCCTGGGTCTCCCCCGCCTGGAGCTGCAGTGGGCCATCACTCCTTGGCAGCTCGTCTGATTGTGGCCTATACACCTTCTGGAGCTCTTGCTGGCAGGGGGCTGGGCCCTCACGACCCTCAGATCCTCACCCTGCTCCCTGTCACCTAGACTGGAAGGTGACCACACAAGAGTGGCCACACATGGGCTGGTTAGCAGACTCCAATGGGCACCAAGGGCAAGGGGAGCTGAGTGGGGGACTGGTCCCTATGCTCCCACCCCATCACCCACCCTTGTCCCAAGGCCCCGCAGGGGAGACGGGCAGAGCCAGAGACCCTGTGGAGAGGGGCTGCACCTGAGTTGGCAGGACGCGTGGCCTTCCGGGGTGGCCGTGATAGGATACGGCCAGGAAGGACAGCACACCATGAGGCCCCCATAGCCACCGGAAAGGACAGCACACGGTGAGGCCCCCATAGCCATCAGGAAGGACAGCACACAGTGAGGCCCCCATAGCCACCGGGAAGGACAGCACATGGCCAGGAAAGATAGCACACCTTGAGTCCCGCATAGCCACCAGGGGGGACTGTACACTGTGAGGCCCCATAGCCACTAGGGGGGACAGACACTCCAGAACAGGCATGCAGGGATGTGGGCACCAGAAGATCAGGACTGAGAGGGCAGGAGAAGAGGTGAAGACACAGATGTCCCTGATGGGACCCTCAGCTGCACACCTGGGGGGGCCCCCAGAGAGTCCTGGGTCTGCAGTCATGAGAGGTGGGGGCGGGGGACCGGGGAGAGGGGCCAATTTGAGAAGCCACAGCCTAGGGGGTGGGGGCAGGGGAGAGAGGAAAAGGGTGGGGAGGGACGGAGTAAAGGGGGGAGCCCAGGCTGCTCAGGAGCATAAGGAGGACCCTTGGTGGCCACGTGGTGCATAGTCAGTAGAGCTGCCGTGAGGGGGCAAAGGAGGCATGGAACCCCCACCCCGTAAGCCAGAGCCCTTGGCAGGAGAGCTTGGAGGTGGGGGTGGGGCAGAGACTGGGCTGGGAGCAAGGGTGGCACAGGTCAGGCCCTTGGGGGTCGAAGGGGCTTCCCTTGACAAGAAGATCGAGAGCCCACGCTGGGACCGGCTGCGGGCAGAGCTGCAGACAAATCCAGAGGGTCCCCGCAGAGCAGACACGTGCCTTTCCCCAGGGATGGGCCACCGTTGGTCCAAACCAATCAGCACGGACAGACCTGGTCCCCTTCCAGATTGCCCTGTGGCCAGAAGGCCTGGAGACTCATAGCCAGCCAGCGACACCTGCTTTCCTGAGGAAAGGGGAGGTGCAGCCGGCAAGGTGGCAAGGTGCGCTTCCTTTCCTGCCACCTCCTGTGTGGACTTGATGGCTGGGCCTGCAGCAGCTGACTTGCCACCGTGAGACAGAGGCTGGAGGATTGCAAAGACTGACTCCTCAGAGCCACCACACCAACCCAGGTGTCCCCACCCCCCACCCCCCCCCGCCACTTGGGATGAGAGAAAAAAGGCTTCTTTTGCTTAAACCTCAGTTGTTGGATGGCGTTTTTGTTGGTCTGTTTTGTTTTCTACTTCCAGCAATGCATTTCTAAATGTTACACGAGTGGATGGAAAAGTTAGGGCCGAGCTATGTTGGCTCACCAGCCGCAGGCCTGGCCCTTCCAGCACCTGCAGCCTGAGGAGACACCAGTGCGATGAGAAGCGTGTTCTCCTTTCTTAATTTTCAACTACAAAAGTAATGCAACTTGAAAAAATATCCAACCATCAAGAATTGTATCAAGTGAAAATTGAAAACCATCCCCCCAGCGAGTGTCTTTTCAGGCGTTTGTGTGTGCTGGCCCGCTCCGCCTCCGGCTGTGGTGGTGTTTGCCTCAGCACCTGTGAAGCTGTACTTCCTCAGGGGACAGCCCTGGGCCAGAGCCGGGCCCCTGGGAGGCGGCGTCTCCCCGGGAGGGCTCTTTGCCAGGGACTGGCCAGAGCAAGAGCTTCGAGGAGCATCAACTCCGGGGTCTGATTTGTGCCTCACCCTCTGGAGGCCCCACCAGATCAGGCCAATGTCTCCCTTGGTGAGATGTTGCTGGGGGTCACACCCCACCTGGCATCCCCCCTGCCCTGTCCCCCAGGTCACTCCACCTTGTGTCCCCCCACCCTGTCTCCTAGGCCACACCCCATCTGGCAGCCCCCCACCTTGCCCTCCCAGGTCACCCCACCTGGCATCCCCCCTGCCCTACCAGGTCACACCCCACCTGTTGTCTCCCCACCCTGTCCCCTATATCAGCTCACCTGGTGTCCCCCACCTTGTCCCCCAGGTTACTCACCTCATGTCACCCCCCCCCGTTCCCCAGGTCATACCCCACCTAGTGTCCCCCAGGTCATACCCTGTCTTGGCATCCTCCATTTCACCTCCCCCAGCTCCTCCTGGTTTCCAGGGACGCTTCCTCAGCCCGTCCTTGGTCAGGGACCGTAATCTCAGGGTCTGAGCCCTGACAAGATCTTGCCGTGCAGACCCTCAGGCTAGGCTCCTGGTGCAAGGGTTCCGCCCACTGTCCAGCACATGCCGAGACAAGAGCAGGGCTCCCCAGGAGGCCCTGAGTGCTGGGGCTGTGGGAAGGGCCTGGGGCCAGGAAGGGCTCCATCCAGGTGGGCTGGGCGGGGGGGGGGGGTCAGTGGGCGAGGCATGAGCCACCTGCAAGGCGGGGCCATGAGCCCTGGTGTGTATGAGGGGGCTCCCAGGGAGGGCTCCCTGCCCTCCATAGTTACCCACCGGGCCCCACTCCTGTGGTCAGCAGGGCTGCAGCCCCTCTCACAGATGGGCCTCTGAGACCCATATGACCTGCCCCGAGGTCACCCGCAGGAAAGAGCAGGGCTGACCTGCACCCCAGGTCTCCTGATATCCCTGGGCCCTGGCTGATACCCGCCTACTGCTGGGAACATCCTCCCACACCCCAGAGCACCCACCCACCCTGGGTGACACCCGCCCACCCCCAGAGCACCTGCCCACCCCCAGAGTACCCGCCCACCTTGGGTGACACCTGCCCAACCCCGGAGCACCCACCTACCCTGGCTGACACCCACCTGTCCCCAGAGCACCCACCCATCCCCAGAGCACCAGTCCACCCTGGGTGACACCTGCCCACCCCCGGGAGCACCCACCCACCCCCAGACCACCCACCCTCAGAGCACCCACCCACCCCAGGTGACACCCACCGGCCCCCAGAGCACCCACCCTCAGAGCATCCACCCGCCCCCACCACCTGCTTAACCTCGTGGTGCCCCAGTGTCCCTGTGTAAATGAGGCTGCAGACCTGCCTGGTGAGGGGCGTCAGTGACACAGTGACAATCCACGCAGCCCCAGCTGATGCAGCACTGAAATCACTAAACAAACGAGGTGTCTCCACCTCCCAGCCGGGCTGTCAGCTGGCTCCTGGCAGCATTTGCATGGTGCCTGTGTGAAAGGCTCTAGGGAAATGGGCTGCCTGTGTTTGTGGAGACCAGGCCCCACACCCCCTTCTCAAACAAAGGCAGATCCTGTTCCAGGATTGGGGAGACCTCGCCCCACAGCCGGCCAGTCGTGCCAGCCCCCTCCTGCCTGTACCAGCCTTTGCCAGCAGTCCGCCCACCGGGGCAGGGTGCTGGATGGGGCCAGGCGGGTGCACCAGGCCACGGGCTCCACCCCAGCTGGCCAGACTCTGCAGCTAGACCAAGCTGGGGCTGGGTGGCCAGCTATGACCTCTGAGGCTGCTTCCGGAAGCCGCTGTGCCAGGTAGGAACCCATTCTACAGCGCGTGGACCATGGGAGACAGGTGGGATCGGGCTCCTGGCCCACGTGCCCTAAGCTGTGGGTGGTGGTTGTGGGCTCCGCACAGCTCCGGGTCCACCCAGCTGCCAGGAGCCTGCTCTGACCAGGGACGGGTGGCCAGTGGGACTTTGGACAGGTGCAAGGGGGGGCCTCAGTTTCCCCACCTCCCAGTGAAGGAGGACAGCTCCAGGCCATTGCATGTACCCCTCTGTCTTAGCCCCCCCATTCAAGCCCCCCTGTCCCGGCCCCTGTTTCCCAGGCCCTCTGTCCCAGCCCCTCTGTCTCAGCAGCCCCGTCCCCAGGTCCTCTGTCCCAGGCCAGCATCCTAGCCCCCCTGTCCCGGCCCCTCTGTCCCAGGTCCTCTGTCCGGCCCCTCTGTCCCAGCCCCCTGTCCCAGGACCCCCCGTCCTAGGTCCTCTCTCCTGGGCCCCCTGTCCTGGCCCCTCTGTCCCAGGCCCCTCTGCAGGGCTCTGGGGTCTGGCCTACCTACTCACCTCCAGGGGTGTTCAGCAGTGCAAGGGCTGCACCCCACTTACAGCCTGGAGGACTCTCCCAGGGCATCCTCAGACCCACACTGAAGACCCATCAGGATGCTGCACCCTGGCTCCAGTCACCAGGTCTGGGCTTGAGTCTCTGCTCCCTGGGCCTCAGTTTATTCGAAACAAGAACGAGACTAGACGCACTGTCCACCTCTGTCCTCCACTGGCTCCTCTGCCTGCACCCCTCCATTACTGCGGCTCTGGTGTCCCCACAGGGCCACCTGGTTCTGCACCACTTCCGTCTACCCCTTGCTGCACTTTGCCAGCCTGTTTCCTGAAACGGTGGCACTGTCCCCACAGAGAGACAAAAAGGCCTGAAGGGAGAGGCTCAGGGGACTGGGACGCAGGGTCTGCATGGCCAGACCAGCCCTCTGTGAGGACCCAGGGTGTCCCAGATGTGCCACCCCCTCACCATCCTGTCCTGGGGTCCTAGTGTGAGACCCGCAGGCAGGACAGCACAGGCAAGTGGCCCTGGAGGTGCTGCCCACCGCAGGTGAGCAAGCAGGGGGTCTGTGGTACAAAGGGGCCCCTCTGGCCCAACCAGGTCCCCCATCCCACAAAAGCTAGAGGAGTGGACGGCCTCGGGGAACTGACAGACAGATGAACAAGCTGTGGGGCCAGGCCTCCCGGTGCCCATCGCCTCCGTTTGCTCCTGTCTGGGGATCTCCCACACTCGCAGGCCTGACCCCAGGGCTGTGGGCTTGGCACCCTCTTACCTGGGAAACAGCTCTCAGAGCCTTGGAGATACTGGGGGTGGGGCTCTGGGGCACAAGGCCAGGTCTCACACGTCCCTCAGCCCTCGGGGGCTTTGGAGACGCTCAGGGGAGGCTGGGGGGCACAAGGTCCAGTCTCACATGTCCCTCTGCCCTCGGGCGCCCTGGTCTGCTTGAGGCAGGAGCGGGATGCTGCGGCGTCGGGCCCGGGAGGAGGACAGCGCTGTTCTGATCGACGTGGTCCCCGGGGCAGAGAAAGGGGAGTCCTACGGGAGCACAGCCTTGCACGCGGCAGGTGTATCTGAAGTAAGACGCACACAGACAGGGTAGCCGGGTGGGGCGGGGTCCCTGAAGTCCCCAAGGGTGAGCACCCCTGGCTCATGGCCAGGCTCCTGGCCTTTGCCCCCCGCCCAGGCCGGGCACTCAGAGGTTCCTGGAGGTCTGTAGGGAGGATGGAGGGCCCTGGCCCTCTGGCTGCCTGCCCGCAGCCCCTGGACCCTGGGAGCCCCCCTGCTCCCCTGCCCACGTTTTCCTCTCTGACCCTGGGTGGCGGGATGTGGCTGGGGCAGTGGGGGTGGTCCTCACAGTCAGAGGCCAACATCTCCTCCTTCCCTTCCAGCTTAGTGGACCCCCAGCGGACGCCTGCAGGGTAGGGAGCCCAGCCAAGCCCAGGATCGGTGAGCCCCTCCCACACCTGTCAGCCCCGCCTGTGTTGGCCATGGGGGTGGGGACAGTTTCCTGCCAAGTGCTGTGCTGGGGGCAGGCTTGGGGCCTCATGGTGAGCAAACCCACCCTGGGGGACTGCAGGAGTGGGAGGTTCACCCTCGTGTGCCCCCACCGCTCCCTCTCCACCACCTAACATGTTCCATACATACTTGCTTATTTGATTTCTGTCTATTTCCTCCTCTAAAATGCAAGCTCTCTGAGGATGGGATTGTTGATGGATGAATGGATGAATAAACAACTGAATGAGGAAGGTGTGGGCCTGTCCAAGTGGGCGGGACTGAGGGCCAGGCCCCTTTCCTGCAGTAAAAGACCTCACACACAGACAGATGGACAGACGGACAGATGCTGTCCTCTAGCTAATCAGGTCCCTGCACCTGGATTTCCCTCTGGCGCCTCTGCACTGCAAGCACCCTTGACCCCCGGTGTCCCTCAGGCTCACGTGCGCAAGTCTGTAGGCCAGTCCCTGGCAGCAGCGGGCAGCAACTCCCACCGCTGCAGGCTGCAGACTTTCTAGAAGATTCCTGGAGCCAATTCTCTGCTCTCTGCCTGTGACAGTTTCCCCGACTCCACCCTCTTCCCACACCTCTACCCCCCTGCCAATTGGCAGTTTAGGACCAATCCCAAATTCCCTATTTTTCAAGAGTTGTAGGGCCACCTGTCTCCTGGGATAGTGTCACTCACTCTGATAACCTGGGCTGAGATCAGGACCCAGACCCACGATGAGCACGCCCCCCACAAGCATTGCCTGCTATCTCGGTGCTTTCTGCTCTGTTTGGGGGTTCCTCCCTGCTCACCTCTTTAGGTTTATTTTGTTAATCTCGAGCTGATGCTGATGTTTTTTAGTTTGATGCTTAGCTTATTAATTTTCAGTCTCCCTTTCTGATACTGGAATTGAGGCAATAAATTTCCCTCAAATTTTCACACAAATTTTGACATTTTCATTATTTAATTCTAAATATTTTCTATTTCTTTATAACTCTTTATAATTTCTCCATGAGCCATAAAATGTTTAAAAGTATAATTTTTAGTTCCAAATACACAATTTTTTTTTTTTTAGTTCTTTTTAAAACTAATTTCTAATTTAACTGCATTTGTGCAAAGGGGGGGGTTTCCATGATACTTTTTGAAAATAGTCATCTTGCTTTATGGTCCAGTTTTACACATGTGCTTAGAATTGCTGGGTTCAGGGCTCTCTACGTTTCCACTGGATTGGTCTTACTCACAGCTTTGTTCAAATCTTTCCATCCATCCATCCTTGTTATTTTTTGTCTTTTCATGTCTTTCAATTACTGGCACAAGTACCTTACAGTCTTCTTCCATAATGGTGCAATTGTCAGTTTCTCCTTGTGGTTCCTTCATTTACAAACTTTGCATATTTTTTTAACTATGTTGTATTAGAAACAACAGTTACTTGCTTAGTAGTTTCACATAAAAGTTTACAATTATTACATCTTCCTAGAAAATTGTGCCTCTACCTATAACAATGCTTTTTGTCTTAAAGTCTATTTTATCTGATATTTAACATTTTTATTAGGTTTTGTTTGTTCTGTTTTGTTTGAAAAGGGGTAGGGTATGCCTGATATATTTATACTATCGAGTCTTTCTATCCATGAAGATGGTATATTGCTCCATTTATTTAGATGTGTTTTACTTTCTCTGGTCAAAGCTTTGTTGTTTTCAAGGAGATCTTTCTCCTCTTTTAGTAGATGTATTCCTAGGTAGTGGATTTTTAAATGGTATTGTAAATGTTACTGCTTTAAATTTTTTTCATTTTCTATTTGTCACAACTATTTTGAAATAATTTGAGTTTTTTTACTATTGAGATTGTATATAATGACCTTGCCTAAACTCACTTAATTCAAATAGCATGTAGATTCTTTTTTATGCTCTATCAACACTATCATGTTGCTCACAAATAACAGTTTTTTTTCTTTCAAAGTCTTCTGATTTTATTTTATATATACATATATATGTAAACCAAAACCAAACCCATTGCCATTGAGTTGATTCCGACTCATAGCAACCCTATAGGACATGGTAGAATTGCCCCACAGAGTTTCCAAAGAGCAGCTGGTGGATTTGAACTCCTGGCCTTTTGGTTACCAGCCAAACACTTCACTGCACCACCAGGGCTCCGTATATATATATATACGTATATATACACACACACACACAAAAAAAATTTTTTTTGTACACACACACATACATATACATATATATGTATACATGGAGGGGTTTTCTGTGTTTTTTTAATCAGATTAAGGAGAATCTCAATTTTTTTGGTTTGCTGAGCATTTTTACCATAATTTTTCAAATCAAACTTAAAAAAATATATATGTATTTCTTGTACACAGCTTATAATTGGGTCTTCTTTTTTATCATCCAGCCTGACAATCTTTACATTTTAATCAAAGTGTTTAGTTCATTTACACTTAGTGTAATTACCAATATAGTTGCGTTTAAGACAACCATCTTGCTGTTTTTTTCTATTTATCCCATCTATTCTTCATTTGTATATTTCTCCTTCCCTGCCTTCTCTTGTATTGATCAAATATTTTTTTCATTATTCAATTTATCTACTGTGTTACTTTATCATTATACCTTTTGTGTCATTCTTTTCATGGTTACTCGCCAAATTACAAAATTGCAACTTATTCCAATCTACCTTAAAATTGTACTTCTATCGCGTTACAAATTACAAAATAAACTTACAATACTTTGACTCCACTTACCCCTCCCACTTTTTCTTTCTATTGATGTCACACATTACTTCTAGGTATTTTATAAATTCCAAGCAACATTGCTGTTATTGTTGCTTTAAATAATCAATAGTATTTTTCAATAGCTTTATTATATATAATTTACAAACCATAAAGTTGGATGCATGGGAGGAACAGAGCATCCAAGCACTGGACTCCAACTCCCCACGAGAATCTGAGTGTCCCTGCTGAGACGCACAGCCCTTCCCTGGGCCGGGCACCCCACGTTAGCCTGACCTCCTTGCCTCTGTCCCTGTCGGCTCTCAACAGACTTCGTCCTTGTTTGGGAGGAAGACCTGAGGCTGAGTCGGCAGCAGGACAGCTCCACCAGAGACAAAACAGACATTCACAGGGCATGGCGCCAGAACTTTCTGGATAGCCTCCAGGCAGCTGGGCTGCATGTGGACCAGGTACATGGGATCAGTTGTGGGCAGAGCCCTGGTCCCTGCCTCTGCTCAGTGACCTCAGACCCCTCCTCAGGGTGTGGCATCCAGAGCCCTGATACCCTGCTCTATGCTATGCAATGCCCCTCACTGAGTTCCCTGTGGCTGGGAACCACTGACCACAGGAGGCGTGCCCTTCCCCCATGCTGCCTCTCACCCCGTCTGCAGCGGCTCGGATAGACAGCACCTCTTGTCTGGAAGCAGAGAGTAGAAGCTGTGTGTGGGCAAGCCATGCAAGGAGGACTTTCTCTCCATTTCCCACCAAAATAGAGAGGACAGCATTTTAAATGAAGCGTTAATAGCTTGTGACACGTGGTGATCTGTTAGTGTGAGAGTTAACGTGTGGGTTAAAGAAAGGTCTTTGTAAAACAGTCACGTGCTCAGTAGGAAGATTTGTCCATGGAACTGAAAGTCCCCAGGCCAGCCCACCCCCATGGCTCCAGAAGTGCCTGCCACATGTCTACACACGTGCATTCACATACATGTGCATTCACCCCACACACATGCACGCATTCGCATGCATACCACATGCACACATGCACTCCCTCAAGCTCTCACACAGCCCCTTCGTCCCCACAGCATGATGTCCAGGACCAGGACATGGCGGTGCACTACATTCTCCTCAGTGCGCCCTGGGCTGTGCTTTGCTACTATGCGGAAGACCTGCGCCTGAAGCTGCCCCTGCAGGTACCTGGGGATACACAGAGCAGAGGAGGGTCTCAAAGTCCCAAGCCCAAGCGACTGTTACTGGGAGCAGCTGCCAATGCCAACAACCAGGAGGGCTCTCGATCACATCCTCCCACTGAGGCGAGCTGGGTGGGGCTCACAGTGTGTGCTGGACAGGCTTAGGCTGGCCACCTGGTCCACTTGGGGCCCAGACCCCGCAGACCCCTGCTGAGGGCCTGGCACTGCCCTGGGGCGGTCAGTGTGGGGCTGCTTGGTCTGGCTGGAAATATGCCTGGAGGGAGTGGCTCCTAGAACCTCTGGGCATCTCTGTCACCCCCATGTGGCTGACTTTGACTACCCTGGCAGGGGGCTGGACCAAGTGGCTCCTCCTCTGTGTCTTCCTGCATGGAGGGGCCTCAGTCCCAGAATCTACAGCTGAGCAGCCCCTAGAGCCTGAGGCCGCTAGGGGAAGGGGCTTGCCTGCTCCCAACACTCCCGCAGCAGGTCCAAGCTGGGCAGGGAGTCAGGGCCCTTTTGCCTGCTGCCCAGTTTTTGAATGTGCACAACCCCCGCCCCCACCCTGCCTAGTGGTGTTTCCTTGCAGGAGTTGCCCAATCAGGCCTCCAACTGGTCAGCAGGCCTGCTGGCAGCCCTGGGCATCCCCAACATCCTGCAGGAGGAGGTGCCCAACGTGCCCCCAGAGTACTACTCCTGCCAGTTCAAAGTGAGCAAGCTGCCCAGGTAAGGGTGGCCCCCAGGCCACTGGCAGGCCTTGGACAGTGCCCTTTGTGGACAGAAGCACTGGGGTGAATGCGTACATGAAAGAAAGAAGCAATGAGTGTGTGAGCAATACCCAACTTCCCTGAAGCCCTCACCTTTCCTGGGGTTTCTCACCAGGAAGCATGAACTCAGGTGGGCCAGCTCTTGTACTGGCTGGCCATTTCTAGAAGCCCCTGCAACAGTCAGAGTGTGTTGGTTAGGTTGCAAACACCCCCATCTCAGTGCTGGACACCACAAGGTCCATCTCCTGCGGGTCAGGGTCCCTGTCATCACAGTCTCTCAGGCCCCATGCACAGTGGCTCCCTTGTCACAGCCACCATGACCAAAGGTGCAGGACACGGTGTGGTCAGTCCACGCAGCTCCAGGAGCTTCTCCCTGGAAGTGATTTGAGCCACGTCCACGCACACTGGACAAAGCTGGTCACGTGGCCACACACAGACGCAGGGTGGGAAGCCCTCCTTCCCTGAGTCCACACTGCAAGGGCTGGTGCTGGTGACCGGCACTAAAGACCCCCCCACATGGTCTCACGGCCTACCTTGAGGTGGAAATTCCACCTCCATCTCTCTGCCCCCACCCACGGTGCCCCCCGGATTCTGGCATCCCAGCGAGGGCCCTCTGCTCTATCGTGGGTCCTCACGGCCACCACCACCATCAGCTGTCCCCAGCCAGTGTGGTCCTGTGCTGGAGCTCCAGGGCAGCGCAAGGAAGGGCATGTGGCTCCACTTTTCTCCTCCCTGCTGGAGGGGCGTTGCTGTTAGATGCAGTCTAGTCGGTTCCGACTCATAGCGACCCTACGTACAACAGAACAAGAGAGGTGTTGGAGGGGTAGGTGCAAGGATTTCTGTGGCATCTGGGGAGGAAATGACAAGTCAGGCATCAGTTACATCACCAGGCGTCAGGGCGGGGGGTCTGAAGGCATGCATGAGCATGTGTGTGCAGGTCTGTGGGCCTGTCATGTGCTCCCTGGTGCATGTGCTCCCGTGTGCATGTGCTCCATGCGTGCTTGTTCCCAGGTATGCAACTCCTGTGCGCATGTACTCCCACATTTGTGTGCACGTGCGTGTGCATATGATCCTGCATGTGCGAGCCCCACGCATGCCCGTGAACCAGAGTTCAGCGCTCTCACCTGCCGCAGGTTCCTCGGAAGTGACAACCAGGACACTTTCTTCACCAGCACCAAGAGACACCAGATTGTGAGTGGGGGCCCTGGTGCAGGCCCTGAGTCCTGAACTCTGAGCCCTGAACCCTGAACCCTGAACCCTGAACCCTGAACCCTGAACCCTGAGCCCTGAGCCTTAGCCCTGAGCCCTGAGCCTTGAGCCCTGAACCCTGAGCCCTCTCTGAACCCTGAACCCTGAGCCCTGAGTCCTGAACCCTGAGTCCTGAGCCCTCTCTGAACCCTGAAACCTAAGCCTGAGCCCTGAACCCTCTCTGAACCCTGAGCACTGAGCCCTGAGCCCTGAGCCCCCTCTGAGCAGTCTTCCTGCCCCAGAGTTGGAAGCAGAGGCCTCCATGGAGCAGGAAGTGTCATGAGTGATCACGGGGCTACAGCCTCAGGGCTGGGGGCTGAGGCCCACAGAAATGAAGACCCCACTCTCAGAGGCTGCCCCTCACCACACTGCACAGAGGGGAGATGGCCAGGATGGGGGGACGGTGTGGTGGACATGCCGAAGCTGCCCAGTGGAACCTCCAGATACCCCAGAGCCTAGCTATTGGGTGGATAGACTTGTGGGACAGACAGCCAAGGACAGCGAACCCCTAGACCTGGTCGGGGTGGGCCCCACTGGCAGATGAGGAAGGAGCTGCAGACCCCTGCAGCTGCAGCATCCCTGGTGGGGACAGAGCCAGGGTCACATGACACAGGTCAGGCATCCTGTCCAGGGGTGTTCCGCTGTCTGTGGTCAAGAAGTAGCCAGGACAGGCCTGCCAGGGAGCCCCTGCCCCCCTCTGCTGGCCACTGAAGCCACCAAGGACATTTGCCGCCCCGTGGGTGGCCCGGGCCAGAGGGTGTCCACTCCTGACATGGACTGACCCTGGAATGTGGTGGCGTGCACTCCCGCCTGGAGGAGCTGTGAGCACCAGGGGCCGGGTCAGGTTCTGCCGTAACTCTGATGACCTGTGTGACAGTCTCAGCTTCTCTGCTTGTAATGTGGAGCAGTGACTGTCACTGCCCAGAGGGTTTGTGGAGGGAGGAGACCCCAGGAAGAGCTGGGCCCCAGGAAGAGCTGGGCCCCAGGAGGAGCTGGGCCCCAGCTGCGATGGGCTTGCCATCCTCGCCATTAGCACCCTCACTGCCATCTGCCCCAGCCTACCATCACACGACAGTGACCGGGGCTGTCCCCCCACCCCACACACAGCTGTTTGAAATCCTGGCCAAAACACCGTATGGCCACGAGAAGAAGGGCCTGTTTGGGATTGACCAGCTGCTGGCAGAGGGGGTCTTCCGGGCGGCCTTCCCCCTCCATGATGTGAGTCCTGGGAGGAGTGCTGTGGAGGCTGGAGCTCGTGCCTGGGCATGGGAGTGTGTCCCTGGGTGAGGAGGACCCCCTGGGTCCTGCTTTCTACCCCAGGGGACGGGGTCAGTGGGGCCTTGCCCTGTGTGCTGCAGGGCGGGCATGTGACTGGCCCCCTGGGCCCCTGCACCTAGTGCAGCGCCCGTGAGGAGGGGAGGCTGCCTGGGTGTTGGCTGACGGACTTGGTGGCCAGCAGGGTAGGGTAAGCACTAACAAAACCCACACCCGGTGGAGGTGGACAGAGTGCTGAGACAGCCCTTCTCCCGTGGATGTGGGGGGTGGGCTGCGCTAGATTCTGCCCCGTGTCAGCCAGCCTGAGTCGGGGTGACCGTGGGCTGGCCTCTCTCCTCTGAGCCTTGATCCCCACAGCCCCACGTGTCCACAGGGTGCCCAGGTGGTCCATATGAGTCCCTGTAAGAGCCCTGTAGAGCCCCTGCCCTGACCACCCCCTTGTCCCCAGGGCCCCTTCATGCCGCCCCCTGAGGGGCCACAGCCCCAGGCCCTCAACCAGCGCCAGGTCCTCTGCCGGCACTGGGCCCGCTGGGGCAAGTGGAACAAGTACCAGCCTCTAGACCACGTGTGCAGGTACTTCGGGGAGAAGGTGGCACTCTACTTCGCCTGGCTAGGTGAGTCTGCCCTCGGCACGACCCCGCCCCAGGCATGGTCCTCTCGAAGGAGGCCTGCCCCATGGTCCAGTGCCACTCCACCCTGCTGCAGCCCCTCCCCAGCCCACCTTCATGACCCTTTCCTGCGGCTGTGACACTGTCACCGAGCACTTGCTGCTGTGTGGGTCCCCAGTCCCTCCTCCTGCTGTCCAGTCCTGGCCCACCAAATGGTCCCGTGAAGCCCCACCAGAACTTGCCCACCACCTACCTGCCCCCCTGCTCCAAGAGAGGCCGCCTCCTGGGCAACCACGGGCAGGCCCTTCAGGTCCCCCCGCTCTCTGACTCCTTCCATCTCTGCTTTCGGCTCCCTCCCGCCCCATTCCACCCGCTCCTGTTCTGTGCTCCAGACCTCCTTTTCCATCCTTTCTCTTCCACAAACACAGCACGTGTGCCCCCCTAGAACATCCTACTGAGCCACTGACACCAACCTCCTGCACCCCCCCCACCAGGTTGCTGGCTGACCCCAGCATTCCCCCCACCTGGCTCCCTGACACTGACCCCTGGCCTTCTCTCCCCACCTGGGTCCCTGACACTGACCTTAGCCCCCTGCAGGGTTCTACACAGGTTGGCTCCTGCCAGCAGCTGTGGTGGGCACACTGGTGATCCTGGTGGGCTGTTTCATGGTATTCTCAGACACACCCACGTGAGTGCCCTCAACCCAGGCCTTGTCCTGTGTCTCCTGGTGGTGGAGGGACCCCCAGAGCCAGACCTGTGCACAGAGGTGGGGATGGGGGTGAGTGGACACATGTCCCTGCCCTTGAGGGTGTCCCAGAGGCTGACACAGGTGGGCAAGTGTGCCCTGGGCTGATACTGCCCGCCCTCGCCCCCCACCCCATCGGCACCACAAGGATGGGTGACTGGAGGTTCCTGAAATTCCCACGGAGCCCTCTTCTCTCTAGGGCTCCTCCTGGGTGTAAAAGAGGGAGGGCCGCTCCGTGGGCACCTGGGCACCCTCCCCTCAAAGGGTCCCCATGAATACGTGCCACTGGCCCTGGGTTAGGGTCAGACCAAAGCAGACATGCTTCCCAAATATGGCTGCAGGTGGCTTTTGGGAGGCCTGCCTGCCCCAAGTTCCTTCATTTCTCCTCTCGTTTCTTACCACCTTGTTTAATTTTCTTACAGTGAATTAGTGTTTGGGTTTGGATTCTACTTTGTTAGGGAGTGGAAATTTCAGAATGTTACCTCAAAACTAGTCACTGCGTGTTTTTAAAAACGGAGTCTATTTTTTAGAGCAGTTTTAGGTTTACAGAAAAGTTGCAGAGAAAGTACGGGAGCTCATAGGTCTTGCCCCTGCAGCTTCCCCTGTTGCTAACATGTTGCATTCGTGTGGTACGTGTGTTACAATGAAGTCTCTCGTTCATATGAGGGTTCACCTTGTACCGTCCTGTGGGTTTGGATAAATAAGTCATGCCACGTGTCCCCCATTACATACAAAACAGTGTCACTGCCCTGAAAAGGACCTGTGCTTCCCTTGTCCATCCACTGCCCCCCAACCCCGGCAACCCCTCACCTTTTCACCTTTGCATTCATTTTTAAACAACTATTTTTTCATGAGACTTAGGCCTGGCAAAGGCAGCAGTGGGGGGAGCGGGCAAAGCCGGGGCTGGCCGGGGGTGGGAGAGCTCCCCCAGCTCTGCAGCCCCCCTTCTGCAGGCAGGAGCTGTGCGGCAGCACCGACAGCTTCCTGATGTGCCCTCTGTGCTCAGACTGCCCCTTCTGGCTGCTCTCCAGTGCCTGTGCCCTGGTCCAGGTAAGAGGGGTGGGGGTCGGGGGGAGCCAGGGTGGGGCAGGGCGGGCGGCATGCCTCGGGTTCTGTTCCTGACCCCCTCTGGGTCACCCTCTAAATGCGGGGCCTCCTCTCCCTCCCCTGTGCCCGGGGCCAAGACTGGCACTGCCTCCCAGCGCTCTTGCAGGCCTGCACGTGGCATTTCAGCACTTACTGTTGCCATCTTTACTGTGTATAACTAACCAAGATCAGCGTGCAGCTCCCCCACCACCTGACCTTCTAGTTCGGGCTTCCCGAGGGTACAGGGATCCCCTCAGCCTGCCTGAGACAGGTAACCCCGAAGCTCTCGGGGTACAGGCAGAACTCCCCACTTAAGGGCCCCGGTGGGAGACCCCGGGGGCAAGACTCCCTGCCCACGCATGGCCCAGCCTGCAGTTTGGAGGTTTTCCGTGTGAACAGCAGCTGCCACACCCCACCCACTGGACCCAGCACCCCACATCCACCAGCACCCCGGAACATGTCCTGAAGGCACAGCTCAGAGGGAGGGGAGGAGGGGTGGGCAGGAAGCCCGGGCACTCTCTCCGCCCCCGCAGGCTGGCCGGCTCTTCGACCACGGGGGCACCGTCTTCTTCAGCCTCTTCATGGCACTCTGGGCGGTGCTGCTGCTGGAGTACTGGAAACGCAAGAGTGCCACGCTGGCCTACCGCTGGGGCTGCTCGGACTACGAGGACATGGAGGTGAGGACAGCAGGGTGCGTACGCTGCTTGGCCCTCCTGGGGCCCTGCTGAGACCCACTCCCTTGCAGGAGAGGCCCCGGCCCCAGTTTGCCGCTGCAGCCCCCACAACGTCCGTGAACCCCATCACTGGCGAGGAGGAGCCCTACTTCCCCGCGGGGAGCCGCGCAAGCCGCATGCTGGCTGGCTCTGTGGTAGTCCTGATGATGGTACCTGCTGCCCTCCACCCCTGCCCTCAGGACTCCAAGACCTCACTGCCCCTGAAAGGCCCTGGGTGCTGGGTGGCAGGGGGCCAGAAGGGGCTGGGCTGTGGGGTCAGGGGGCTCTGGGAGGTTTCCCCTCGGAGATTGCCTGGGGACCCAAAGACAGAGAGCAAGGACAACCCCAGCCTCAGAGCCACCATTCCTGCCTCAGCCTGGGAGGGTGGCTGGAGTGGTGGCCAAGAGGCTTCCTATAGGAGCCCCCTCCCCTCTGAAGCAGCAGGAGTTCCCAGTTTAGGGCCAGTGAACTTCAGGGGGCGGGGGGGGGGGTTGGTGTTCAGCAACACAAACTATCGAGAACAAAGCCATGATGAACTCCCTTGATGCACCAAAGTCATCCCCCCATCCCGCAATTGTAAAGGCAGTCTCTGCCCAACCCCACCTCTGCCTGATGACCCACACAGAGGGGGCAGACCACAGCCTGGGGTCACGGGCGAGGCTGAAGAGGGGAGCAGGGAGGCTTACTGGAGGAGGAAGCACTGAGGCTGGTGGACATGGAGGGCTAGGGGGGCCAGTGGCCACATCCAGCACCCCTGTATCCTGCGTCCCGTGCCCTACAGGTGGCAGTGGTGGTCATGTGCCTCGTGTCTATCATCCTGTACCGAGCCATCATGGCCATCCTGGTGTCCAGGTCGGACAACACCCTCCTAGCAGCCTGGGTGAGGTCCTGCTCCTACCGGGCAAGGTGGGGACGCTGACCACGTGCTGGCCCTGTGCTGACCAGGCCGTCTCCCACCAGGCATCGCGCATCGCCAGCCTGACGGGCTCCGTGGTGAACCTCGTCTTCATCCTTATTCTTTCCAAGCTCTACGTGGGCCTGGCCCACGTCCTGACGCGCTGGGGTGAGCTGGGCCCCCAACCGGATGGACTCGACCGTCACTCCTAAGTGGATGACCCTTCCCCAGAGGGCCTACCAACAGCCCCAATGTGGCCCCAAACAGCCCCTAGCCGGGCACACGTTTGCTCGGGGGCTGCAGGCTGGGGTTTGGCTCTCTGTGATATTTGTGTGTGTGTGTGTGTGTGTGCCCGCGTGCGCATATATTTGTGCATGTTGTATATATGTGTATGTATGTTTACGCACAGGCGGATTACCCAATAAGCAAGTTAAGCACGAAAGATCTGGCGAAACCCATGTGAAAGTGTGCACTACAGATTAGTAAGTAAGCACAAGTCAGCCCGTGCTTACCTTGCTGACAGGGTCATCCATCCTGACCAGGGACTGTAAATTTGAAAAGAGGCTTTGATTCTGTAGGAAGGTGCTGTGGGGTTGGGAGAGACACAGATGCCAGCCATCCCTAGAAGCAGAGTCTTTGGTGTGGTGAAAAAATGTGTACGTGTGTGTATATATATGTATGTGTACATATTTGTGTGTGTTTTTTTATATGTGTATGTGTGCATATAAAAAAAAAAAAAAAAACCCGTTGCCGTCAAGTCCATTCTGACTCATAGTGGCCCTAGGGGACAGCGTAGAACAGCCCCACAGAGTTTTCAAGGAGCGCCTGGTAAATTCCAACCGCTGACCTTTTGGTTAGCAGCATAGCTTTTAACCACTACGCCATATGTGTGTGTATGTATGTATGCACGTGTGTATACGTGTGTACATGTGTGCAGTGGGGCCCCTGCGGCCCTGCCCTCCCTGCAGCCCGCCCTCCCTGACCCCTGTGGCCCCGCCCCTTGGCCCCCAACTCCCTGGCCACGCCCTCCCTTGCTTCTGCAGTGGGATGGGCCTGAGCCAGTTCTTTGTGTGCAGAGATGCACCGGACGCAGACCAAGTTTGAGGATGCCTTCACCCTCAAAGTGTTCATCTTCCAATTTGTCAACTTCTACTCCTCGCCCATCTACATTGCCTTCTTCAAGGGCAGGTCTGCGCCACCTCTTCCTCTCACCTGGGGTCCAGGGACTGGGAGAGGGAGGGGACACAAGGCCGGGGAGGGGGGATGGGCCGTACTGGCCGCCTCCTCCCAGTCCACCTGGGGAAAGCAGACTCCGACTTTGGACTGTCTCCCAGCCTGGATTCCAGGCGGAGCACGTGGTTCCCACCTGCCAGGTTGCCCCAGGTCCAGGGAAGGGTGGGTGGGCTGCAGGAAGGAGACCCAGTGGAGTCCCCCTACTTGGTGACTGCGGGACCCTGATTTCACTGCAGGTTTGTGGGTTACCCAGGCAACTATCACACCTTGTTTGGGGTCCGCAACGAGGAGGTGAGTGTGCCCAGAACGAATCCGACACACACACAGACTGTAAGGGTCTCCCTATACCCCCCACCCCACAAAGCCAGATGCCAGCCTCCCAGCTGTCCACTGGGACCTCGGCCACGTCGCCACTCTGCCCCCAGACCCCCACTGGGAACAGCCGTCTACACCTTTCCCCACATTAACATGGATGAGTCTGTGCCATTGTGACAAACCACCAGCCCCTGGGGCGCTCAGCCGGGAGGGCAGAGGCCCTGAGGCCGGTGTCTCTCCCAGGGCTCGATCCCCCTGCTGTCTCCAACCCCATCAGCACCAGAGGGCTGCGCTTGTCTTGACCTCACGACTGTAAAAGCCGGGGATGAGGCCGTGTTTTCAGAAAGTGCAGAGGGTTTGGGGGAGGAGGAAGCACCTGTTGTATTTCAGGGCCAACCCCGAGACAGAGACTAGTGGATGTGGGCAGGAAAGCAGGGAGTGGGCAGCAGACACCTAGGGGGCCTTCAGGAGGAGTCAGCCTGTGGGCCCTGAGCTCTATCCTGTGGGGTGGCCCAAGACAAGGTAGCACACACCTCACCCAGGTGGAGGGCCTGCGGCGGGTGTGTCTGGAACCATTGGACGGGGCCTCTGGGCTGGGCCAAGGAACATGGTGACGCTCCAGCAGCACCTCACCTAGAAGGTCTCCTTTCTGCTGAGGAGGTGGGAGGACAGAAGCTTTCCACAGGGCTGGGCCACGACCCAACTTGACGAGGGAGGGACTTCCAGGACCACAGAGCCAGGGATGAGTGCTGTGGGGCTCAATCTCATGGGTGTGACTGCAACCGTATGGAGCATGCAGCTTTCAGTTACCAGGAAAATTTCCCAACTCAAACTTAAGCAAAAAGGGGGGCTTGATTGGCTCATGTGCAGAGTTCAGGACTTAGGGGCTTCAGGTGTGGCTAGATCCAGGTGCTTGAACAACGTTGCACCGCCTCCCCCAGCACTGCCATGTTTTCTGTTGGGTTCTCCCTAACACCCTCAGTGCATGCCCACACCCTCCAGCTCAGCGCCCTGGGCCCAGCTGCTTTCCTAGGACTCTGGCTAAGAGCCCCAGGCCACCTCTCACTGGCTTGGGCTGGGCCAGAGTCGGGTGCTGATGGTAGGGCCTGTATCTCGGTTACTCTCCAGAGCTGGAGCCTAGAGAAGCCCCACGTGACCCCATGGGGGTCCCCAACGACAAGTGGTCCATGAGGCACACACAGCAGTGCCCCTGTGGCCGTTTGCATGCATGGTCAGTCGGCTAGACTGGGGGCTCAGAGCAAGTGGGGGGTCTCTGCAGTCCTCAAGGAGCCCAAGGCCCTTCTGAAGGGGGGAGGACATGGAGGTCGGTGGATACAAGGGCTGGTCCCCCCTCAAGCTGACCAGAAGCCCTGCTGCTGCAGTGTGCAACTGGGGGCTGCCTCATCGAGCTGGCACAGGAGCTCCTGGTCATCATGGTGGGCAAGCAGATCATCAATAATGTGCAGGAGATCCTTGTCCCGTGAGTCCCCTGCCCTCCCAGCCACCCCCTCACCCCCCCGCCACGGGCTCTGTGATGCCCTCACCCATGCTGTGGAGCTTGCTGGGAGACAGTCACAGCCCTGGACCTGTTCTAGCTGGAGGGACTGAGGTCCTGGGCGCACAGCTGGGTGATGGCCCCACCTCCCCTCTCCCCACCCCCGTCGGTTCCCCCGGCCTCCAAGGCAGCACTAGAAGGAGGAAATGGGGGGCAGCTGAGTATCCAGAGGGCGTGGGGCTGGACAGTGACATTAAAGAAGCCCACCTGTGCATGTGCTCCCATGGTGTCTGCCCCCCAACCCTGACGCAGCCCTCACCCCTCTTTGCCTTCCCCTGAGGAACCCACCCCTAAGCGCAAGAGAGCAAAGCTGATGTCTGTAGGGCACTGCAGGGCAGAAGAGGGGAGCCCCCACACCCCAGAGAGGATTCAGACCCTCATGAAGTCCATCCTGTGAAAGCCTCGACCCTCCCCGAGCCCTCCTGAGCCCAGACCCACCCTGGGCCACCCCTGACCATCTTCCCACCTGATTGGAGCAGACACGAGGACCCCCTTGGAAGAACAGGGAACGTTCTCCCATCTGTCCTCCTCCAGGAAGCTTCAAGGCTGGTGGCAGAGGTTCCGGCTCCATTCCAAGAGGAAGGCGGGGGCATCGGCAGAGGCTGACCAGGCCCCCTGGGAGGCCGACTATGTGCTTCTGCCCTTCGAGGGCTTGTTCGATGAGTACCTCGAAATGGGTATGAGCCATGTCAGTGGCCATGGCCGGCCTGGTGGGCAGGGAGGGGTGCCACGACCCTGTCGAGGTCAGCCTTGAACCTTTAGGCCTCTGGGGGTGGGGATGGGGACAGAGGGTCCTGCTGGAGCCAGGCCTGCCCAGAACCGGGAAGGAAAGATGGATCAGGTGGGGCAGGGGCACCCAGAAAAGTCAGCCAAAGATGGGAGGGGACGGTGCTATGGGCAGAGGCTTTGTGGAGTATTGGGGCAGCTGACGGGGCTCTCCTGAAGTGGCCTAATCTCCCCACCGCCCCAGAAAGCATGGCCAGAGCCTCCTGTGGCAAGGGAGAAGCAGACTACTCGGTAGAGCAGGTGGGGGAGAACCTCCAAGATAAAAGGTTGCAGCTGATTTTCTCCAGAAACTTCCTTAGTGCCCACACTCTTTACTGACCCAACAGGTGTCGCCTTGCTACAGGATGAATAAGGGCAGGAGGAGGGGCTTAGAGGGAAGCAGGGGTTGCAGAGGGGCTGAGTGAGACTCAGCGTGGGTGCCAGGGAAGCTGGGCAGATGTGCACAGGAAAGGATGTCCCGGGGCCTCCGGAAGGGTGCCTGCGAAGGGTTTGTGGCCATCAGAGGGTCCTCGTGGCCAGGGGCGGCTAGTGCAGACAGCCGACGCCAGGCGCAGCGGTGACCCGGGTGCTCCTGCCCTGCAGTGCTGCAGTTCGGCTTTGTCACCATCTTCGTGGCCGCCTGCCCACTGGCGCCGCTCTTCGCGCTGCTCAACAACTGGGTGGAGATTCGCCTGGACGCGCGCAAGTTCGTCTGCGAGCGCCGGCGCCCGGTGGCCGAGCGCGCCCAGGACATCGGCATCTGGTTCCACATCCTGGCGGCCATCACCCAGCTGGCGGTCATCAGCAACGTGAGCCGGACCCAGAGGGGCCCTAAACGGGGGTGGCCAGGGAGGGATGGTCGGGGAGAGGGGGGTGGGGCTCACGCGGCCTCCTGGGGGAGCCAGGAGAATCGGAGAGACAGGGTGGAGGCGAGGGAGACGAGACACCGAGGTGCGGCGCGGGACGGGGCTTTCGGGACCGACCCCCCAGCGCCCGCCCCGCCCCCCCAGGCTTTCCTGCTGGCCTTCGCGTCCGACTTCCTGCCGCGCGTCTACTACCAGTGGACCTGCGCCCGCGACCTGCGCGGCTTCGTCAACTTCACCCTGGCGCGCGCCCCGCCCGCCTTCGCCGCCGCGCACAACCGCACCTGCCGGTCAGGCCCCGCGTGGGGGACACGGGAGGCGCCCGCCCGAGGGGAGTGGGGGACGAGGACAGGGAAGGGCCCCGGCCCTCTGCAGGACTTCTGCGACATCGGCTAATACCGCCGGGTGAAGGGGTGTGATTACAATCCATTCCTTTCACGGTATAGGCTTATTTCCCTTTTCAGGTCGCTTTTTTTTTTTTTTTTTTTAGGTATTAGGGACATTTTAGCAACATTGTCTTGCCACCCATGAGCACAGAATGTCCTTCCATTTGCTTAGCTCTTCTTTGCTCCTTTCAGTGATGTTTTATCCTTTTTAATGTACACGTCTTTGACTTCTTTGGTCGAATGTATTCTTTAAATGCTACTGTCAAGGGACTTGTTTCCTTCATTTCCTTTTCAGATTGCTCATTGCTGACATACAAAAACCTGACTGATTTTTGCTGTTGGCCTTGTACCGTCCTGCCACTTTGTTGACTTCACTTAGCTCTGGTAGCTTCTTGTGGATTCTCTGGGGTGTTCTATATAGGATCGTTTGTGAAAAGAGAGAGTTTTCCTTCTCCCTCCTTGATTTCAACACCCTCTATTTCCTTTTCTTGCTCAGCTGCTCCGCGAGAGCTTGCAGTGCACGACCCAACAGCAGTGATGAGAGCGGCCCTTCTTGCCTTGTTCCTGCTCTTGAACAGCAAGCTCTCACTCTCCCTCCGTTGAGATGATGTGAGCTGTGGGTTTTTCATAAATGCCCTTAATCGGGCTGAGGAATTTCCCTTCTATTTCTAACTTGTTGAGTGCTTTTATCATGAAAGCGCATTTCGATTTTGTCAGATGCCTTCTCCATGTCGACTGAGATGATCACGTGGTTGTTTTCCTCTGTTCTGTTGATGTGTGTGACACTGATCGACTTTCGAATGTTGAACCTCCTTTGCATTCCCGGGATAGATCCCACTTGATCATGGTGTATAGTCCTTTAAATAGGCTGTTGGATTTGGTTCGCTAGTATTTTGTTAAGGGTTTTTGCATCCATACTCATAAGGCATATTTGGTCTGTATTTTCTTGTGGTGTCTGTCTCTGATTTCGGAGTCATGGTAGCCTACAGAACGAGTTAGGAAGAGTTTCCTCATCTGTGTTTTTGAAAACCTGAAGCAGAACAAGGTTGGAGTTACTTTTTCTGTACGTGGTTGTTAGCTTCTCTTTTGGTACCTCTCACCGTTTTGGCAGGCTTTGGGTCTGTTCTGATTTTCTGTGAAGCCACTACTCTGGGATGATAAGGAATATGATGTGACCGCTGAAGTGGGTCTCTTCGCCAGTGTGATACAGCGTGTGTTGTGAATTGGGCCCGTCTATCAGAGGAGGTAATCTGGTGGTCCAAACTGATACAATCTGTTAGTTGTATTAGCTCTGGCCTCCGTGACTGGTATGCAAAACCAGGTCCCAGATGTGTTTTCATACCAGTTAACCCATCTGGACCCTCCGGATGATGCAGGCAATGCCAACTCTATGCTACCCCTTCGCCCCTGGGGTATGTCCGATTGTGCTTTGCAATTGTTGCCTCCTATTGTGCTAACAGTCTAGGACCTTGTTCAGTCTAGCGCTGCATGGCCTGGGTTCCCCCATGACCACTCATTTCATGACCATTCTTTTCATGGCTATTTGTAGGGAGTACATTAAAGCCTTTACTTGTGGTTCCAGTCTCCTTCTGGTCCCTGGAGAAGGTTCTTTCAATGCACATTGTGTCTTCCTTTAATTTCCAAAGGGATGTCCATAGGGCAAGACCTAAGACCGGAGAGCTTTTAATGGTCCATTTGTCTGTAACCCACTTTCCTGGCCATTGGCCATAGCCCATGGACTGATGTAAACTCATACCATGAATTTTGGTGGCCCTCAGTTCTTCCATAACAGCCAAGAACACAGCTTGCAATTCCCCCCCCTGAAGCCAATTTGCTCTTACCTTCTTCCATCAGGATCTTATGGTCAATCAGCCGCAAAGCTGTAGCCCTCCAGACAAGAGCTGGGCCCTGTTCTGGTGAACTGCCATCAGTAAAGGAGGTAGATTGCTTAGCTTCCAAGGGCACTGACTCGCATGGAGGGAGGCTCCAGAGCCTCCAAGTTGTCTCACTTTCGTGGGAAGTGGTGCCGATCCCAGTTCAGCTTAAGCCTGTGATGTGTTGGCTGTTGGTGTCCTGAATATGTGCAGGTCAGGAGTGAGCCTCGGGGTGCGGACTTTATGCAGAACTAGGGGGCCCAGCACTGTCCTCCCCAGGACTCCTCCATATGCTCTGGCCTTCAGGGGCCCCTTTTTCCAGTTCTCCTGGACTTCTCGGAGTTGCAGCCATCTGTATCATTGTTCCACCACGCTGCTCACTGACTGGGGCTGACCTTAAGATAAAGCCTCAAAGAAAAGGGGAAAAATGGGCTGCACCCCTCCACAATCCACCTGCTTGTGTTTACTTTTCAGAGTCCTCAGGTACTTTTGCACTTTGTCCAGAGCATAGCCAGAACTGGCCTCAAACATGGTATTTTAAAGTCTGTCTGATAAACCCCTATTTTGGATCCCCTGTGGGTCTGTTTCTGGTTACCTTTTCTTGTCTCCTCGTGTGCCTGATCTTACCCCCCCCCCATGTGTCAGACCTTGATTACGAAATTAAAAATGATTTGAGGTCTAGAATAATCTTATCTTTCTTAAGGAAGAATGCTGTTTTGTTTTAATTAGGTAGTTGGGGCAGAGCAAACCCAGATCATCTCCATCCACTTTCAGGGACTGGGATGATTTGGGCTTGGCCTTGAAGGGCAGGCAGGTCTAGTCCTGGTTTATCTTTACCCCAGAGTGTAGCCGTTCAGGGTCCCAATCCAAGTGACGGGCTTTAAAGTGTAACAGCAAAGCTGTGCCTGTCGTGCTCAGCTTTCTCAGTCCTTACAGATGCCCCTGAGGAAAAAACCTAGCTCACTTCTCCCAGCTTTCTTTTCTCTCAGAATCCGTCAGTGGGCTCCCATTCCCCTTAGGATAAAGACAGAGTGCCCACTGTGGCCTTCGAGGCCCTGGGGGCCACCCTACCCTCGCTTCTAGCACACAACACAGCCCCTTAGAGGCACCATGCCCCGTCTCCCAGGCACCGGTACCACCTTGACTCCCACCTGTCTGCATTGCTGTCTGAGGTCTGTCCTCCCCGCCTCCACCGGGAGGGCAGGGACCACATCCACCTGGTCTGACTGCATCCTTGCTGTCGGGCTGCAGGGACTAGTACCGTTTCAAGAACGGAAAAGGCTGTCTTCCCAGAAGGCGTGTGGCTTGGGGCAGGGACGCTCAGAATGGTTGACTGCAGAGGCACTTGTGACCACCCTCGTGCTGGGTCCCACCTGGGTTCTCTGATTCCTGCAGGTACCGGGCCTTCAGGGATGATGACGGACACTACTCCCGGACCTACTGGAACCTTCTGGCCATCCGCCTGGCCTTCGTCATTGTGTTTGAGGTACCCCAAGGCATCTGCTGTTTCCTCCAGTGGCTCCCCCACTGGGAGGTATAGATGGGGGCATGGTCAGCACAAGGAAAGGAGAGGTCTCAGTGCTTTCTGCTCTGTCCTTGGTCACAGCTCCTCACTGTACCTCCTCTCCCCTCCGGAAAAGTGGAGTTCACCCTCCCAGGCTGTCCCAGCCAGGGTGCAGATGTCGGTGCACTCAGTTGCATGGGCACACAGGTGGGCGTGGGCTCCTGCCTTGGGCCCTGCCCCTCCCTGTGCTGCGCTCCAACCCAGCCCTTACCTGGGTAGCAGGGCCCGGGGTCCAGGCTGCAGCGGCCCCACATTTGGGTTAGAGTGGGCGGGGTGGGGGCCTCTCACCACCTGGCCTTCTTCCAGCACGTGGTGTTTTCCATCGGCCGACTCCTCGACTTCCTGGTGCCCGACATACCCGAGTCCGTGGAGATCAAGGTGAAGCGCGAGTACTACCTGGCCAAGCAGGCGCTGGCTGAGAATGAGGTGAGGCCCCCAGCCCCCGAGTTCCTCCTGCTGTCTCTCCTGCACCCCGGTCATCTCTACCCTTCACCCCTTGGGAGGCTGGCTCCAAGGCGGGGCCACTGCTGCAGCACGGAAGGTGGGACAAGCCCCTTTAGTTGTGTTACTTTTTTTGGTTCAATCCAGAACCTGATCACCCACCCCTTTCTGTGCCTGGCCCTCCCTGCACACAGGCTCTCTTTGGGATACACGGTGCCAAGGACGATAGGCCCCTAGGCTCGGAGGCACGTCTGAGCCCACAGGCCTAGGGTGCCGGCCCCTCCCTTTCTCAGATCACAGGTGCCTGGTGGGGTCCCAGCTGTGGAGACACAAGCCAGGTTCCACCCTTCGCTCAGTGTCCCCAGAGGCCTGGTGCCTCTGCTCGAGCATCCTGCCTCCTAAGTCCTAGTCATGGGCTTGTAGGGGGCTGCCCGGCATGTCCCTGCTGTCCCGTCAGAGCCCCGAAACCAGCGGCCTCCTTCCTCATACTCCCCTGCCACCTGGACCTCATGCGGCTCCATGCACCCCAACCCCTCCCATGGCCCCCTCCCTGGGACTAGCTCTGGCTGCCTGTGCCCAGCGGTGGCTCTGCTGCACCAGGTCATGCGCTGCAGCAGCTGGGGCTCCTGGGAAGCCTGAGGAACCAGCCTCTTTTTTCTGGCCAAAGCTCTGCCCGCCTCACCCAGTTGGCAAAGCAAGTGCAGAGCCTGGATGGGAAACTGCTTGGCGCCTGGAGGCCCCTGCGCTACCCCCACCTCTGCGACAGCCAGCGAGGCCAGCAGCTTTGGGGCTTCACCTCCCACACCCGGCCCTGGACTGACCTCTGCCCCCAACATTGGGATGGCAGGGTCACCCACCACAGAGCACCTACCCCACCCTCAGGCCACCCTGCCTTTCCCTCAGGGCCCTGGCCAGTTGTCCAGTCTTCTCCCCTCAGCCACTGCCCACCCACGTGCCTCTAGCCCTGAGTTCTCGGGAGCTCTCCCCCCTCTTCCAGCCCTCCCACTGTCCCCAGCACCACCCCCCACCACAAGGCCTGCAGCCAGTGGTCCCCAAACACAGAGGGTCAGGATCAAGATAAGTGAAAGCAAGAGGCCTGAAAGGCACCGTGTGCAATGTGGGGTGACCCTCTTGCAGGGTTTTCCTGTTGTGCGATTATCTTCAAAGCTGGGCGCATGCGAGGCACTGCTGTGACCTGGCCCAAATGGCCTGACCCATGTGCTGCCTCCTTGCACTGAGCTGAGCTGGAATAAACACCCTTGACAGACGCGTGCTCACCTCTGTGCACTTCTCTGGGGTCAATTCCTAGCAGCGGAGTCAAGCTGGCAAAAAAATGTGGCTTTTCCAACGCTCTTGGCATACCTGCTACCTTCCTGCCCAGGCACCATCTGACCAAGCAGCACCTCACCAGGGGTGTCGCTGGGAGGTGGCCAGGAGCGCGGCTGAATGCAGGTGGTCAGTCTTCATTCTGAGGCTCTTCCAGCACAGCTGTGCCCACTAGGCCCCTCTCTCTCTCCAGGAAGATGGCCCCTGACCACCACGTGCCCCTGCTGGGCAGTGTGAGGCCTCAGCGAACACCACTCAGAACACAGTAAGAGCTTGACCAATACCACAACCGACACGTCCACAGCCAGCTGCTGTGCTTCTGAGGTTCTTAGCATTGTTTACGCAAATAAGGACATGCTCAAGTCCTAAGTGTGTGCATCCATGATTCTCACCAAGTGGACATACCGCCATGATGGGACCCTGAGGTCTGGTGTGCACCGCCCCCCCTTCCTGGCACGGCCCTTTCCCACCTCGGCCTCCCTCCATCCACCCTTTCATGTGAGGCCATCTGTGCTGCTGGGGTGACCTGCTTGCCCCAAAGGAGGGCCCCATGACAGCCTCACCCTGCTCTTGACTTGTGCCTGCTGTTGGGACTGGGCGTGTCCTCCCGTGGTGGTACGTGTGGAGGGAAACTGCTGGGTGAAGAGGCAAACACGTGCTGGGCTCAGAAGATGTCGCTCACCCGCTTAGAGGGGCACAGAGAACAACTGGGATGGTAGAGGAGAGACAATCCCTCCACTCAACACCCCTCCCTGCCTCCTTTCCCCAAAGGCTCCCAGCTGAGCGCTTTCACCTGTGTACAGGGCCCCTTCCAGGCAGGCCACCAAGTGGCTCCACCAAGCAGCTCCACAATAGGGCTGGTGGTGGAGGCCGTGCAGACAACCCTGAGCTGATGGCCTCCCGACTGCTGGGAAGGAAGGAGACAGGCTGGCCCCAAGGGAACATAAGCCTTGCATGGGGACGTCAGGCAACACCTGCACTGTGACCCTCACCTTACACCAACTGAGAAACTGTTGAAGATGGCAGGTGCTGGAAGGACCAGGCTGCCCCCCTGCGAGCATGCTGGGGTTTGATTCCCTGGTCTCCAGACAGAGCACATGGGCGGGAAAAAAGGCTCTGGCACACGGGGACAGTTTCAGGTTTTATTTTAGAGTTTATAAAATTCCAGTGTTGTCCATATTCATGAGCCTTTACACACGTTTGCATATAATCTCCAAATTCCAAAGTTAAGGCCAAGGGATGGATCGTAGCTATGGAAACACAGGATACGGAAGACATTAAACAGGGGACGCAGCTGTGCTCCCACCCTGCCCCAGCACCCCACACAGTACCAGGGCTGCAAGAAGGTGAGGCCAGTTGGCTCATACCCTTTATTAACAACAGTGAGAGCGAGACCCCGGAACAGCCAGGAGGGGGTCTGCACCTACACCACGGGGGATGTGCAAAGCTGGTGTGAGAACTTAGGATCTAGCCTCGGGGAACAGGTGGGGGCCGAGAAGAGGCTTGGGAAGAGGTCTGGGTGGACACTAGAGGGCGCCAGGAGGGTGGCAGAAGGAACAAGCTGGCCAGTAGGGGAGGCTCCAGACTCATGCAGATGGGAGAGGTGACAGGCCTTCCCTTCCAGGGCGTCCAGGGAGAGGGAAGGGACAGTCGTGGAGAGGAAGGCGGCACTAGACCTTCCTCTCTGCTCCAGTCACCTCTGCCCAGTCAGGGGTCATCTGGCTGACACCACAAAGCCAAGGCGCTCTCCTGACCCGACTTGCACTCCTACAGATGGGCGCAAGCCAAGGAGACTGAAGCCGGTCTGTGCTGAGCCGCCTACCCTGGAACTCAGGGTCTAAAGATGGCCGAACTTGAATTACTAAACAGAGTGAAACGGGGGGCGGGGGGGGGTGTCAAAGCAGAAGTGACCATCCCCAGGACAAGTGTCACCTCCAGGGAGAGGGAGGCAGGTGGGAAGACCAGATGGCCCAGGGACGAAGGGCCCGCCTTGGGTCCTCGAAACCAGACACAGGGATACTCCTGATCGTGCCACGTTTCCTCTGCAGCAGGTTTTGCCAGGTAGGCTGGGCAGGGCCCTGTATGCCACCGAGGCCCCTACCTGCAGACACCTGATGGTGTACAGCCTCTTTGCCACAAGCCCTTAGTTCTGCCTCTTGGGGTCTGGCTGCAGGATGGCCTCTCCCCAGAACCAGGGCACCTGCCTGGCCCTCACCCCCGACTCCCAAGACACAGCTAGAGTTTCCGAGACATGACCCCCACCTAGGTGGGCAGGTGGGCCCGGCCATCAGTGCCTTGACAACACCTGACCAACCAAAACATCCAAGCCAAGAGAACCATGTGCTGGGTGGTAGGCCTGATCTCAACCCAGACCCGTCACGCTGGCTTTGAGGTAGAAAGAAGGCAATTGTGTACATAGTGTGTGGAGGGCAAGGTGGCTAAAAAAAAAGGATACCGAAGTGCCAGCTGCCATCACTGCAGAGAGAAGACCATCTCTCCTGCCCTCCTGACTGCCGTAGGCCCCATGATAGCCAAGGCTGCGCCAGAGGGCACGGAGGCCACATGGCTCTGGGGCTGGGCTCTGCCCTGGCAGGTGGGGCAGGTCAGCACCACCTGAGCCACCACCTGCCTGCCTCTCTGGGCCCCTGGAGCGCCCGCAGCTGTTTCACTCCGCTGGGCCGGGGAACCCCACAGCGCCAGAGCTGGGTCTCTTCCCACTCTCATCTGTGCTGAGAGAACAGCCTGGCAGCTGGAGAAAGCTGACTGCACTCTACATAGGGAGGTCTGGGCAATAGGCAAGGGAAGAGAGTGGGAAAGGAAGAGGGCAAACGTTTTGGCTTTTACAAAGTCGAGGAAATTTATTTCCTGAGGTCACGACACAGGAAGTAGACTCCCAGCCAGAGGCGGAGCTCTCAGAATGAAGGTCAGAGTGCTGACGGACATGCTGGGGGGCCGGGGAGCTGAGTCTGGTTATGGGTCATGAAATGTTCAATTACCTTGTTTAGTGTTTAAAACAGTGGAGAGCCTGTCCCAGAGCAGAGGGGCCGGGCGGGTCCTGAGTGCAGGCCGCCCTGTGCTGGGTGCCCGCGGCCGCCCAGGCTTCCCTGCGAGACCTCGGACGGGGAGGGGGAGCGTCGACAATTACCAAGGGTCCAGCCGCCGGTCAGTTGGAGAGACCGTGGGTGGTGGGGCGGGGCAGCAGGCTGGAGAAACTTCTGCTTCCTCGTATTATCGCTTGGGGCCCCACGGGAGGGTCTTGGGGGCCACCTGAGCCCCGAAGCTGGGGAATTCCTCAGAGCTGCTCATGTCTGGAGCCTGTGGAGACGAGGGCCCGTCTCAGAGGAAAGGCTGCCCAACCTCAGGACACAGTGCTCAGCACCCCGCCTCCCTGGGTTTGAGCCAGCAGCCCAGGAGAAGGAGAAATGCCCTGACCTTCTCACTGTTGTTAGCCGTCCAGGGAGCGTCCCGCACCACAAAGCCCTTGGATGGGGCCTTGGTCTCCTCGTGTGTCGGGGGCTTCATGTACACCTGCAGTGACTCATTGTCCACCACATCTGCCAGCTGCAGGCATGGCAGCAGTCAGGCCGTGGCCCAGGTGGACCCCAGACCAGGGTCCTGCGGCAGCAACCATGAGGGAGCCTGTGTCCTCTTGCAGGCCCCCCGCCGCCCCGGTGCCCCGCTCCTCTTCAGGCCCTGCTGTAGGCATCTGGGCTCCCCAGGGGCCACTCCTGTGCCTGGCCTCCCTGGGAGCCCTGCAGAGGCTGGAGGCAGCCACAGGGTCATTAGGGTGCCCTTGGAGGCTTCCCCAAGCACCACCCACCCAAACTCACGTATTCCTCCTCCAGGTTGAGGATGTGGTCAATGGCTTCCTCCACGTTCTCTGGGAGGCCCGTCACAGTCACGCAGTTGGGATCTGGGGCCCCACTCTGGGGAAAGCGGATGTCCACCTGAAAGGATGCTGGAGTCAGCCACGGCTGTGAGTGCCTGTGGCTCAATGGTAGCTCTGAGTGCCCATGATCAGCTGTGCCTGTGAGCACCCATTTGCTCAGTTAACCAGCATTTAAAATCTGACCTTGGGGCTGTTCCCCTAGAAAATCCACTCCCTGTCAGGTCAGGTGGAACTGGGGTTCAGGGGACCCAGTTTGCAGGAGGCAGGGAGCCTGCACTTCAGGGACAGCCCCAGAATCCAAGCCTCCAGGCCCAGGTGCTCCCTCCCATGACGTCCCTGGCACCTCACAGCGTGGGTCTGAATCCCGGTGAAGTCACGTAACGTGCCCCCCACCACCCTGTCCGCATCAGCCCAGTGCCACTCAGAGGCTCTCACTGCCCACCCTGTGGGCACTACAGGAACCGCTGTGCGGTCACTGCCCTTCACACCTGCTCAACTGAGAGAAGCGTGCGGGTCTCAGAGATGCCAGGCTTGCGGAGACCGGCAGGAAGGGAGGTGTGCAGGGCGAGTGCCCCACTTCCTACTTGCTGCTCCCCCTCCTGCTACTAAGCACCTCCCACAGCGGGAACATACCTTGAACTCATCCATGACCTTGCGGATGGCCTTTCCACGGGCACCGATGATGCGGGCGTGGACGCGGTGGTCTAGTGGAACGTCCTCAGAGACCATCTGCTCCAGCTCGCCCACAATCTTCAGGATGGCATCGCGGGCTGCCTCTGTGTTCTTCTCGTAGCCTGTGATGGTGATCTGGTCCTGGGGCTGCAGGGGGACTAACCGTCAGGGAGGCCACGGCCCCACCGGGAGCCTGGTGACCAGCGTGCCTGGGAGCCGCACGGAGCACATGGTGCTCAGGGAGGTGCTGGAAGGCGAGTGAGTACGGGAGCTGTCGAGTCAGGGAGTACCAGAGAAAAAGGAAACCAGAGGCCTGCTCTCAAAACAACGGCTCAATGAGGCTGTTCACTCTGTCCCCTCCCTCCCGGCTTTCCAGACAGCGTAACACGGGAACACAAGGCATCACCCACAGCCTCCTGCCTAGTCCCTCTCAGGACAGCACTCTGAGGTGTCTTTGCCTGGGTACCAGCCAGCCTGGAGAGAAGGGCCCACACCTTCCTTCACTGGCACAATGCCATAGAAAGGTTGAGTTGTGGCAGGGACACCTGCTCTCCCAAGCGTCCATCAGCACAAGGGCCCCTCTCAACACACAGTGGACAGGTAAGACCCCGGGACTTTAGAGAGTGAGCAAAGCACACAGGAAAAAGGAACGCTAAGAAAAGAGACATGTCAGGATGCAGGAGAGAACTGAACGCAGAAGTGCTTTAGTTCATGTTCTCCAAGACATGAGGGAACATCACACCCACGAGAACAAAACGGAAAACAATGCAGAAAGTTGAACGGTGGAGGTAGACACAGTAGAGCATGAGCTTAACGTGTACAGCCTAAGTGACACAGCCAGACCACCTTCAGACCAACACGGAAGGCTGGTGGCGGGCTCTCTGAGGGCCAGCCCTGCCCAGATCACCGCCCTGGCACCACTGGGTTGACCAGCACATGCAGCTATGGGCCCTGCACCCACTGAGGTCAGGGGGTGTTACCCAGAATGGCCCAGATGTCAAATGATGACTTAGTGAGAGACAAACAGTGGGGTCAGGAGATTGGAAACAAGCAATGCAGGTATGAAGACCCGGCTGGAGCACAGCTGCCCCGAGATGACAAGGGACACACCAGTCTCTAGGTGGGCGAAGGTCATCTGGTATCTGGAGACCCAGCTCAGCTGCCAGGGCCAAAAAGGGCCCAGGCCAGACTGCACATGTCCTCAGCAACATGTCCTCTTCCATGTCCCTGACCTCCAGCGGTGGTCACTCTCACCAGGCTCCCGCTGCCCCTGCCCCCTGTGCCCCACAGGCGGCATGTCCTCACCTGGCTTCCATCGTCCTTGTCAGGGAACTGGATGTTCACATCATGCTCCAGGCGGATCTGCGTGATCACAGCCCCCTTCCGACCGATGATTTTGGGGTGGTATCTGGGATCTACAGTGACGCTCAGCTTGAAACTCCTCAAGGCCTAGAAACGGCAGAGTATGAGGCCCAGGACACAGCTGTCTGCAGCCTTGCCCAAACCCCCTCCATGTGCATCCACGCCAGCCCCCAGAATGGCCCTGAGGCTGCCATCATTGACTGTCACGGAAACCGGGCAGCTGACTGTCCCACAGGTGGCACACCACACTGGGAAGGGTGCTGGGAAGGTCCTGACGACAACCCAGCAGAGACTGAGAGGAGGAGACAGAACAGGGCAGGACGGCGTCTCCCCCGTGGGGTGAGGGCTTGGGCCCTGAGGCTGGGACAGGATGGCGTCCCCCCAGTGGAGTGAGGGATCAGGCCCTGAGGACTGGAAAGTGGAGCTGGGCAGGACAGCGTCCCCCTAGTTGGGTGAGGGCTCAGGCCCTCAGGCCTGGGAGGCAGTGTTGGAGCACGCAGCTCATGTGGAAGCATCTCCAGGCACTATGCTGCTCACCTGAAAACTGGGAGCTATTCCCCTGTCCTCAATTCTCAGACCCCTCCCCACAGCTCAACCCCACACAAACATCAGCTCCACCGCGGGGCAAAGACGGGTTGGGATCCTGATGCAACAGACAGGGAGACCACAGAGTGGAGATGTCACCTGCCCCGTCAGCCTGCCTGTGGGGCTCCTGACGCCCCCTGGACTGTGGCACACACCCCTTGTGGCCAAAGTGTGGAGAAGCTCCTAGAAGGGAGCAGACTGGGTCTCTGGGCAACAAGCCTCACCTCCCCTTGACCCCTGGTTCTGTCTTTCCTGTGAGCTTCTGAGGAGGAATCTCAAATTAACAGGGAAATCTAGATCAATTGGTCCGTGGTGGCTGGCCCAGGCACCGCACCCACACTCACCCTGTCCTCCTGCTCGGCCTGCAGCTCCCTCACCCGCTCCAGCAGTCCGGCCTTGGCTCGGTCCAGGTTGGCGGCCAGGCCAGTGATGGCAATGATATCTGACTGCAGCTCAGGGGCCGGGACTTGTATGTTCACCTGCACGGAGGACAGGGACGTGCCTGGCTGAGCTGTGCTGTGGCGCAAAGGCACACGTGTGTGAAGTCACGGCCCCCGCCTGTCTGCCTCAAGCATCAGGACGTCACTGTGGGCTCCCGACACAGAGGGGAATGCAGCCCTCCCACCTGGGAGGGCGGGGGAGGAGTCGCTGCTCCAAGGACAGAGCCAGAGCGTGCCCATGAGAAGCGGCCACCACTAGGGGCAGGTGCCGCGAACGGGGAGCCCCCCAGGAGGGAAAGTGACTGAGGAGCCCCCCCGGGAAAAGGGCACACAAAGCCACCTCAAACTCGTCCATCATCTTGCGGATCCCACTGCCTTTCTGCCCGATGATGTACCGGTGGAGGTCAAAGGGCACCTCAACTTCAGTCGTGACAGGAACCAGCGCCTGCAGGAAGGGACAGCCAGGATCAGGCCAGGGTGAGTGGGCAGAGAGGGCCTTGGGCCACAAGGAAAAGGTGCCAGAGAGAGTATGTGTGAGACAGCGTGTGTGAGCCTCGGGGCCTCCTTTCGAGCCCCTGGCTACTCCGCCCTACCTGCCACCCTCCCCTCCGTGATCTGCTTTCTCTCCTTGTGCTCACCACCACCTCATAGTGTGTTTTGTTCAACGTCCATCCCTCTACACTACCTTACAACTGTCTCGCACGCGGCAACATACCACACTTACAACAGCGGCCAACACGTAATGGCTCACAGTGAGCCCCACGCTCCTGGTGACGGGACGCCAGCAGGCCAAAAGGCCGGATGCTGACAATGCCAGAGAGGAGGGGCTGGCAGGCAGCTGTGCAAGTCCAGAGGAGAATTAACTGAAAATCGGAGCTGGGCTGTGGGGGGCCTCCGCCTGGTATGGCCCCGTGGGTCAGAGCACTGAGGTGACGCAGGGGCGACCAGGCGTCAGGACCTGGTGTCAGGATGTGAACGACTGATCTGCTCGCCACCCGGGCCCCCCATATGGGGCAGGGGGACATACCTCCAGAGCTTCCTTGGCAGCCTCACATTTCTCCTTCCGGCCGGAGATGACGATGATGTCACATCTCCTTGGAGAACCAGGGTCGGCCTCTTTGGTATCTCTCCCCTCTGCGGTCTCGTCCCCATTCTCCTGCATGGCTGGCTCCACACTGTGAACTGGAGCGGAGAGGAAGCTGCAGGGGCCTGAGGACGAGGGCCAGCGCCCTCCACTCAGGGTGGGCCTACTACCGCTGGACAGGAGGGAGGCAGGGAGGAGGCGGACAGGATGCCGGCCTGGCTCTCAGAGGCTCCTGGGCAGTGGGAGACAAGGCTGGCTTTGCCGTCTCCTCACCTTTCACATGGAGCTGGCAGGAACGACCTCATGAGTGAAGTGAGAAACATGGGCAAGTAGACAGGCGAGGGGCACAGAACAGGGCCAGCCGACGGAGAAAGGAGCCTGGGAGAGGACACCAGTCCTGGCCAGCAAGGGATGATCAGGGAACAGGCAAGACAAGCCTGAACCACCTCTTAGGACAGAAAGGAGGGGCTCAGAGAGCAAGAACAAATCCCAAGGACATGGAAGGCGCTGGAGACCCACTGGCCTCTGAACAACAGAATGATGAAACAACGAACGACAGTTATGAGATAAAGCGGCATGCAGGGGCAGTGTAACAAATGAGTGAACATGTGAGGGGAGGACATGGACCCAGCTGCTTAAAGCCATGTGGTCCTGGGCTGGGAAGGGGCGGGAAGGAAGCTGTGTGAGGCCTCCGGGCTGCAGAAACTGCGTGGAGCACGTGTGGATGACAGCATCACACTGACATCATGTGAGAAATGCCAACCACAAATAAAGGGACGTAGTGTCTGCAAAGAACACACAGACGGTTCAGAAAATGTACGTGCAAAGAGGAGCAGGAGGGGTGACAAAGCAAGTGGGTGAATCTGGGTGGTGGATACACAGCAGTCTTCTCCATACTATCCTTTGCAAATTTCCTTCAAGTGTCACATTTTACCCAAATAAACTGAAAATAGCCATGCCAGCAACAGCACAGCCACGCACTGTTCTACTCCAGATGGCAGGTGGGCTGACAGGGCTTTGTGTTCACCCAATACACGCTCCGTGAGGCTGGGCTGGTGACCTTGGGGGCTCCTCAGCAGGCTGAGGGTTACCAGCTAGGACAGTTGGACAGGGAGAGAACCTCCTTTGTTTCAAAGCAGCAAAGCCAGCTGGACACATAATTCCAGGTGTGTGACCCGGAGCGCACGGCCATGCTGGACCATGGCCCTCCTCCGCCCTCTTCAAGATTTCACCAGAACCAGGGAGGGCAGGAGGGGCCTGAGCTGAGCGGCTGAGCGGCTGTCCGAGAAACTTCAGCAATAGACCAGCCTTCCCACAAGATGTGACTTGTCACAGCAATGACAGGGCAGGTGGGAGAAGGGAGCCCGCTCGAGACAGGGCTATGGGCCCACATTCAACACATTCAAGTCCAATCACACACGCCGTTAAAATCATCTCCCGCGTTAACAGTCGGATGGAACCCATGGCACCAGTGGGTAAATGTTGTGAGCTCTTGGACCTTCTTCTTTGACCTGTTGCTCCCTGTGAGCCTCTCCGGCACTGGACAGACATGTCATCATCTGGACAAGAGATGCCGCCCAGCCCTCAGCTCGGAGCCTCTGAGCACAACTGGTAGGGCTGGGGCAGAGCGCTCGCCTCAAGTGCCAGGGACCCACCCTGCCAGGAATGAGGGGCAAAGCAGCCCAGGCTGAGAGCTGGGACCACGCGACCCTTCCCATTCTCAGTAGGGGCAGGCACACTGGGACCCACCTGGGTTCTCCTCTCTGTCAGGGAACTTGATCTGGACGCCGTAATCCCGAGTGATCTGCTGGATCCGGGAACCCTTGGGGCCCATGACAGACCGGTGGAACTTCTGGGGAATTGCGCATTCCATCGTCACCTGAGCCTCCTGGAGGGGCACAGAGGAGATGATCCAAGGTCAAGTTCTTCGGGATCCATGTGCGGCGCTCAGCTTTCTTCACCATTTCCCATTAGGTGCCCCCAGACACCCCGTTTTTCTGAGCAAACATTTGAAGGCACAGGGGTGCGCAGAGGAGGAGGGGCCCGGGGTGGGCAGAGGAGCAGGGGCCCGGGATGGGCAGAGGAGGAGGGGCAGGGCACCTCAGGGCCTATTTCTGAAAGGTTCCCAGAACATGCTGACCCGCCTGGGCGACCCACCAGGTCCTCGATGATCTCCTGGATACGCTTCTTGGCGGCCTCCACGCAGTCCTTGGCACCCTTGAGAGTGACCTTGTCGCTCTGCGTGCCAGAACGTGGGAAGCTCACCATCACACCACCATACTCTTCTGCAATCTCCCGCAGGACCTGGCCCCTCCGGATAACAAAATGGCGGTGGTGCCTGGGGTCCACCACCATGTAGTCTTCCACCACGTTATCCTGTGTTGAGAGAATGAACATAAATGAACTCCCTGCCCACCACGCCTGGCTGGGTCGGCAGAAGGCCCAGCCTCCCAGGCTCTGCAGATCCTGGGCCTCACCAGGTTCTGGATCAGGGCCTCCAGCTCCTTCTGGGCCTCCTTGACGGCGTCCTCCTTTCCGATGATGGTGATCAGGTCCTGGTCCTTGTCCTCGGCCGCGGGGAAGATGATGCGGGTGCCGGTGCTGTCGCGCACCTTGCGGATCTTGCCACCCCCCTTGCCAATGAGGAACTTGTGGTACTCTGGCTTGGCGCGGATGTCAACTGTGAAGCTCTTGGTTTGCTACAGAAACAGGCCCACAGGCATCACCCTGACGCTGGCCTGCATGGACTAGAGGCAGGTCAGCAGCGGGTGTCATAGACAGCTGCGGGTGCACCCTCCTCACATGGCCACGGTCACAGAGCTGACCGCCCCTCACAGCAGAGGAAGCCTCAGGCAGAAAGCACCTGCGGTTTCCTCCACACCGTCAAAGACACACCGAGAGGTTAGGGCACGCAGCCCAGGAGCTCAAGCTGTTCTTGATCTGTCACGGGGGTGCACGATGATGGTCCCGAGCGGAGTGGTGGCGGCACGGCAGGAAGCCAGTGGCCCCTCCACCCGGTGCGCACAGCCTGAGCACAGCAGTGACGCTGCCATCCCTGGCCCCTCCACTCACCACTGGCTCCCAAACCAGACAGGGAAAGTGCTCCCACGTCCCCGTTCTGGGTCTCCTAACACTAATGGACATGCTCTGAGACCCAGCCAATCTGGATCAGGGCTGGAGAAAGCATCCTCAGGCTCAGCATCAAAGAGGTTCACGGCCCAGCGAGACCCCTGACGATGACAGCAGCTGAGCTCCATCACAGACCTCAGCCCTCTGACTGAGCTCAGTGGGAGGACACAGGGACACCTGAGCCCATGACAGACAGAGTACACCTCTCTCTCTACTCCCTCCTGACCTGGACCCTACAAAGGGAAAGAAGGGAAGAGACAAGGTCTGCTATCAGGCTACATAATGACTATACTGAGCGTCAATTTTTGAACAGTCACAAAGTAGCACATCTGTTAAATTGCTGGATTTGCAAAATACCACCCTGAGAGTCTTGAACGCTTCAAACGAAGACATCCACGAACTGCAGTGTTATTAAAAAGCTAGGAAGTTTGGCAAATCCAATCCAGCAGTATGGTAACTGGATAATACATGAAAATCGAGTAGAGTTTAAAACCCAGACATGCAAGGTTAGTTCAAAGTTTTAAAAAAAAAAAGTCAATTCACTGTAACAACACAAACCAAAGAAAAAAACCATGTGATCACCTCAGTAGATGCCGAAACAATACCTGACAAAAACCAACATCTGTTCTGGAAGAAAACCTCATAAAGCACCCATGAAAAGCTGACATCATGCTCAACAGTGAAAGAGCAGGGAGCAAGGCAGGGAGGGCAGCTCTCACCGCCACTGCTCAACCCACGCCAAAGAGTAGGGAAAAGCAGTAAAGGGCACACAGCTTGGGAAGAAAGACACAAGCCTGTCCTTTCACAGAAGGCATGGTTTTCAACAAACTCACAAGAATTGACAAAAAAACTCCCAGAACTAATAGGTGAGCTTAGCATGGCTGCACGAAACAAGGTCAAAACACAAAAGTCAAAGACGTTTCTCTGTACTAATAACATATAACTAGAAACCGAAAGGAATGAAGAGGTACTGTTCACGACTGCACTGAAAAATACTTGGCTATAAACCTGACAAAGTGTGTGCAAAATCTATACGCTAAAAATGACAAAACACAAAGGAAAAATCAAAGATCTATGAGAATGCAGAGATATGGATTCCAAGATTCAATACTGCTGAGACATTGATTCTCCTCAATTCGATCTACACAGCCAACACGATCCCAACCAAAGCACCAGCGGGGTTCTTTCTAGGAACTGACAAACTGATTTCAAAGTGCATATGAAAAAGTAAGTAGTCTGGAATAGCAAAAACAATTTTTAAAAAGAACAAATTTAGAAGACTCATGCTTCCTGATTTCAAGACTTATCATAAAGACTGTGTCAAAACTCAGAACTATACACTAAAAAAGGTGACTTTTAACATATAAAAATCACATTAAAAAACAAAGCAAAACAGATAACCAAAAGAGCTAATTTTCTCTATCACGTACATGTGGGCTCAGACCTGGTGCCCCTCAGATGTTAGTCCAACCTATGACTTTCTGACTTTCGACTAAGATGGCTGGCTTGCCAAGGAGGAAGCAAGTCCCACGCCCCAAGTGAGGGAGTGGAACTGAGCAGAGTGAGCGCCCTGCTCCCCTCCTCACAGCACGCTCCCTCTGCCATCCGTGTGTCTGGCCTCGCAGCCTGGATGCACCCTGGATGTAAGGGACCACCAAATGTGGCATGGCAGCAGCAGGACCAAAGAGGCACAGAGCTGTCTGAGCGGTGTGCCAATCTGCCACGGAGCAGATGGGGAGTGAAAGCAGGCTTCCCCTCAAGAGACACATAGTGACTCCCCTTCCCCAGACTCGGGAGCAGCCCCACTGGAGGGTAGACTTACCTTCTCCTCAGCCAGGTGCAGGAGCTGCTTCTTGGCCTTCTCCACATCTGAGGAAGGCCCCCTAATGACAACTGTGTCACTTCCGGAACCTTCCACGGGAAAGTGGATGTGGACGCCGCCGCACTCCTCCATGATGGAACGGATCAGGCGGCCCTTGGTGCCAATGAGGGAGTTGTGCAGCTTGGCTGGGATGGAGACCTCCACCTCGGCGATGTTGGCCTGAGACCACACACAACAGGGGAAGGAAGGGTGCACTGAGTGAAATGCCACCTCTACAGACACGCTGGACGGGGGGGCTCAGGGCCTGGGAATGTAGGAGGGAGAAGGGGAGCCCACCTCTACAGGACACATGCCCGGTGGGGGCTCAGGGTCTGGGAATGTGTCGGGGGAGCCCACTACTACAGGACACATGCCTGACAGGGGGTCAGGGTCTGGGAATGTCTGTGTGTGGGGGTGTGTCCAGCTCAGAAGGAGAGCTGTGACTAGAACACAGAACGTAGGCTTCACTGCTCTGTCAGGTCTATGGGCCAGCATGCACATAGACTCTTCCAGTGAAGCCTCACAGGCCAGAGTTCTGCTTCCAGCCAAGGCAAAGAAACAAAGAGAGTGGGTTTACCCTCCTGTCTGGAACAACTAATGAAACAGACACAATGAGCGAAACAAGATTTTCAAGACACTGGAGACGGTGGTTAAGCAGTTAAGAGCATGACTGCTAACCAAAAGGTCAGCAGTTTGAATCCACCAGGTGCTCCCTGGAAACCCTATGGGGCAATTTTACTCTTTTTTTTTTTACAGGGTCGCTGTGAGTTGCAATCCATTTGATGTCAATGGGTTTGGTTTTTTTGGTCTTGGAGACACAGCAACAAACCAGCCCTAGCACTTGTGGCCTCTCACGTAACAGGGAAGAGAGGGAGCTAAGGGTCCAGGGAGAATACAGCACCTGGAATTTGCAGAGCAGGGAGCCAAGGAGGAGAGAGCAGACAGAGAGAGCTCCTGGGCCTTGGAGCCCACTCACAGTCACATGGTGTGCACAGAAACAGCACCTGCAGCTCGCTCACCAGCCAGACTGGTGAGCACTTATGGGACACTGGGTGTCGCCCTTAGAGGGTCTCACCTTGGCAGTGGGAAACCACTGGCCCTGGAATAAACGCCGACAGGTCCTAAAAACAGCAAGTCCTAAAAGGAGCAAACTGCTTCCAACTAACTTCACAAAGCTCAGGAACCCTACAACATCCAGCATCCAGCATCCAACACAGTGACATTCACAACCTCTGATACTCAATCTGAAAATCCTAGGCAAAGAAAAAGGAAAATCCGACCCAGAATGAGGGAAAAAAAGAACCAACTAATCAAAAACAATCCAAAAATGGCAGAGACGTTATAATTAGCAGACAAGGACGTCAAAATAGTCATTTTAACTGTATCGTATATGGTTGAAAAACTAAAGCGAAGACTGAGTATGTTAAAAAAAAACATAGAAGATATTAAAAGATTCAAATTGAACTTCTAGAAATGAAAACAACGTATGAGATGAGAAATACACTAGATAGGATTAAAGGAAAATTAAATATTGCAAGAAATTAGTGAACTTTAAGAAACACGGAGAAAAAATACCCACCCCCCAAAATAAACAGATCACCAGTGAACTGTGGAACAACGTCAAGCAGCTGAACATACGTGTAATTGGAGTCACTGAAGGAGAGGAGAGAAAGGGGTTAACAGAAAAAATATTAACTACCAAAAAAACTTCCAAATTTGATGAAAACTCTAAACCTACATATCCAAGCTCCTCAATGAACCGCAAGTAAATTAACATGAAAAAAACTACAGCTAGACATGTAACTTGCTCAAAACTGGTGATAAAGATCTTAAAAGCAGCCAGGTGGAAAAGAAAAGACTCATGTACAAAACTAAGAATGAATCAGATTCCTCATCAGAAACTATGCAAGTGAGAAGACAGTGGAGCAAAATCTTAAGTACTGACAGAACTAAAAGTACTAAAAGAAAAAAAATTGTCAATCTAGCAGCAAAAAGTCTTAAAAAACGACCAAGAAAAAAAAAAATGCAGACGCGCGAAACCAGAACTCATCAGCAGCAGAGCTGTGCTGGCAGTGAAGTCACAGCACATCCTCTAAGAGGGAAGCAGACGCGTGAGCCCGCAGGGGTGACGAGCCCCAGGAACGGCGAGCACTCCAGCCCTGTGCTGCTGTTCACGTCTCTTTAAACAAACAACAACTCACTGTGGGGTTTTTAACAGGCAAAAGCAAAAGGCATGACAAGAAAGAATAAAGGTTACGGTGGGGAGAAACAGAAGTACTGTACATGTTTTAAGTTTCTTAAAGAGGAACTAAAAAATATTCAATCCAAAATAAGGCAGAAAAAGAGCAAAATGGGAACAAAGAGCAGACGGGGCAGCAAGATGGCAGACTTGCACCCAACCATAAAAAAAAAACAAACACATTAAACGTAAATGGTCTAAACATCCCAATTAGAAAGCCAGACACTGCAGGTTGAATAAAAAAGAAAGTTACCTAAAAGAAACTCACTTAAGTATCAGAAAAGGTTTCAGAGCAAAGAATTTTACCAGGGATAAAGAAGGTCATTTAATGATGAGGGGGTCAATTCATTAGAAGGATACAACAAACCTACATGTGTAATTAAGAAGAGTTTCAAAACACATGAAGTGAAAACTGATAGCGGTAAACAAACCCGTAATTATAGTTGGAGATTTCCTTTCCTCTCTCTCTTTAGTTGAGAGAATGAGCAGACAAGAAATCTCATTTAACAAGAGATAAATGGCAGGAAAATGTTATCATGAATGGAGCAAAGGTAACAGATCAGCACAGCCTGGATGTAAACTGCAATCCTCTGTATGAGCAGCGTGCTCGTCCAACTGGCCCTGGATAAAGGAATCTCAGGCTAGAGCTCTAGAGGCTGTCAGAGATTTTACATGAGGAAAACCCATTCCCGCTCTCCACCATAAAACATCCGCCATTACCAGGTCTTTCTGAATAGAAAGAATCCGGCTTCGGGCAGCTTCACAGTTTGCCCGCTTGCCTGTGATGATAATGGTCTCTGAATTGCTATTCTCGGCTGGAAGGTCAATCTTGGTGTTGCTTTCTTCACGAATCTACAAGGAGAGAGGGTGAAGCTGACTTCCCACAGTTAAAACACTAGGAGTGCAGACCTGGGAAGTAAGGGGTCCTCCTTTAAATCTAAATCAGGAATGGTGTAGGGTAAGGGGCAGGGAAAGAAGAATCAAGGCGCAGGGGACAAGCTGGTCACCTTTTTAATGTTTGCACCTCCTTTCCCAATGATGTTCTTGTGAAACTGTTTGAAGATTGGGACGGAAATTGAATAGCTATTTTCCACCTTAAAAACAAACAAGATGGCACAATCAACCATTCATGCTACACTGAAATACCCCTTCTATGCCCGAAGGCAGTGTGAAAATAACATGGGTGCTGCTATCCGGCCAACAGGGCCTCAGGGTCTACTTTCCTCCCCAGCCCTCTGACTGTCAAGGTCTGTCATGGGGAGGGGTGTGATAACTTATCTGAAAACTCATAGCATCTGGCATGCCACAAGTCATTGGCTGAGAGCCCCCAGTGATAAAAAGTGGCACACAGTGTAATTTGTACACCACCTACAATCATCAGACACGTTTCACAACACACAACCATTAAGTCTAGCCAGGTACCCTCACCACACCAGTAAGTGGGAGTCCAGGCCGGCTACAGAGCACTTATCAAGATGTGTACCCTGTGACCCTTGGGAAGCCAGCCTCCCACAGCTGTGTCACAGCAGCGCTTGTGAGTTGGCAGTGCTCAGTGGTGACCCAGCACTGACTCGACTCAGGCAGTCATTGGTGTGAAGCACACAGCCCTCTGTAGCATTTCCTCGGCCACCCCGAGTCCCATGAAAAGCTCTTCCCCCATGTCGGTTTGGAGGACGATCATTAATCAGTAACTGATGCCTTATTCTAGCATGCTAGCTTTCTCTCCTTAGAGAAGTTTCTACATCTAGGCATTTGAAGAGGACATGAGAGCCTGGTGGGGGCTGAGCAAAGGCGTCTCCCCAATCGTTTCACCGCACCGGCACTGCAGTCTCTGCCAGCTTCAAGGTCAAGGTGTCCAGTGCCTGTGCTCATGTCCTGAAGCAGCCCCCCAGGGCGAGAGTGGGGAATTAGGAAGGATGTCCCCACCCATCCAAAACGCTTCCTGTAACACTGTCCCATAATAAACAGCGTGGGTATCCTTCCTACCAGGTCTGCCACCATCTTCTGCATGTATTTTGTGCATTTTTCAACCTCATTCTTGGGTCCTCTGAGTTGGACAATGTCACTTTTTTGTGCTGGGTCTGGAAAATTGATGATAACCTAGAACAAATCACCGAGGTCAATAACTAGTGAGGCTGGATTACCAAGATACCAAATGTCAATCAGATCTCTCCTGGGGCTACCAAAGACTGCCTCTTGGAGCCGTTACCTCTGGAAATTTGTCACGAATCTCACGGATCCGTTCACCCTTCTGCCCAATGATTGTGCGATGAAATCTCTGTTCAATGATTAGGTCCTTGGTACGCTCGTTTTCCTAAAAGTACAACAGAAGGAGACAATCCAGTTATTACAGGGAGGTAAGCTGCTCCCCCTCCCACTGATGTGAGTGGCACAGGGGAGGCCGGGGGCTGAGCAAGGATGCAGCAGCCTGCCCGCCGCCACGGCGTAGCCCGCTGTTGCTGAGCAGCAGGTGAGGTGCTGCCAGGTGGCATCCCTGCAGCAGCACCCCTGGGAGCTCTGGCCACCTAGGACTCCCCACTGCAAGACACCTGTTCTCTCCGACAACCACCACACTTCATGTTACACTGGTTGTTGATATCCTCCTGAACAGAGCACAATGAAAGGATCAAGTGCCAGACCCATCAACCAAACGTGCTACTAGGGTGGCAATAACCCCAAAAGAACCCAGTTGGTGCCTCTGTTTTCACAAGGGCAAGAGGTGAGCACTTCTGTTTGCATGCCCAGTGCTCTGTGGAGCAGAGAACGATCCTCCCAGACAGTCACCCTGGGCCACTTTCTCGTGTGGAGAGTTAAAGGATGGTTCCACACAGGGCATGAAGTCACGCAGCTCTCCACAGGAAAAAAAAAATGCCAGAAGGGAAACAGAAGAACAAGCAGAGCTGGAGTACAGGGAAGAACATATCGGCCAAGCAAATGTTTCCAAGAATTCTGGGAGACCCTGGATTGGACTGACAGAGATGAGGGTTCAGAAACCAGTAATCCTAAACAGAAGCGGACACTGCAAGGCGGGGGTGCCCAGCACGAAGCAGGCCAGGGTCAGTGCCGGCCGCGTGGAGCCCAGGCCAGGGGGCTGCAGACCGGGTGAGAACCCAGATCGGAGCTGAAGTAAAAACCTGTTGTGGAATTGTGTCCCCCGAGATATCTGCATCAACCTGGCTAGACCATGATTCCCAGTATTGTGTGACCATCCACCATTCTGTCATCTGATGTGATTTTCCTATATGTTGTAAATCCTGCCTCTATAATGTTAATGAGGCAGAATTCAATCTGCAAGTTTAGATTTTACCTTAAACCAATCTCTTTAGAGATGTAAAAGAGAGGGACCTCATACCACTACGAATCAAGAACCAGGAGAATACTGTGTTCTTTGGACCCGGGGTCCCTGCACTGAGAAGCTCCTCAAGCAAGGGAAGACTGATGAAAAGGATCTTCCTCTGGAGGCCAGAGACAAAGCCTTCCCCTAGAGTTGATGCCCTGAATTTGGGCTTCTAGCCTACTGACTGAGAATAAATTTCCCTTTGTTAGAGCCATCCACCTGTGGTATTTCTGTTAGGGCAACACTAGATAACCAACACAAACCCGTATCAATAAAAAGTGGGTCTGCGATGTGAAGACTCCCAGTGTGGACAAGGAAGGGCTGGGATAACTCTGGAGGGTACCAAACCCTGGACGTGGCCTGCTCCCTAGCCCTCTGCAGGCTACGGCACTTCATGAAAGACTCCTATGTGCTCCTCTCATTCCACGGGAATCAGATGCGGAGGTAATGCTCTCAACCCACCACAGCCAGCCAGGCTCAGGAGCGGGCGCTGGGTGTCAGGACCCTTAGGTGCAGCTCCAGCCTTGTGCATGGCACAGTGCTGGTGAGCAGGATGTGCTGGTCACCTGGGCGTGGAAGAAATGCCTGCAGCAAGTCCGACTCATGCCCGCCTGATGCGTGACCTGGGGCTTTCCCCCAGTGCTGTGCCCTGACCGTGCCTCTCCACACAGACTCCTGCCCAGCAGGCCCAAGGTACCCCGCTCAGCCTGCACGGCTCACCATGCGTGAGGCTAGTTCCAGCAGCTCCCGCTTGGCCTGCTGCACGCCCTGCGGGTCCCCCTCAATGCGGATCAGGTTGCTCTTTTCGCTGTCAGGAGGGATGCGCACAGACACCTTGTACTGGTCCTTGATTCTGTTTACTGGAGAACAAACAGAAAGACATTTAGGCACAGCGTGGCCTACAGCCACGAGGACCAACCCCAGACGGCCTAAGCAGCCACGCCCACTCACCCAATGTGGTGACCACGGCCCAGAAGCAAGCTTTCCTACATCTGAAGAGCTAGCTGGGTCTTTTTCTACAGCCGTGGTTCCCCATCCTGACTCCACGCTAGACCCCGCAGGTCCCGTGCCTTAGCATGGCCTGGTCTTTGGAATAGCTAAAAGAACGCAGGTGTTCCCGATGAGCAGACATGTTTAGGAACTGCTATTCAAGTGAAAACGTTACATTCTCGGGGGGCAAGGGGGGAGGGGGAAAACCTACTAAAACCCCAGGCCCTTACAACAGGAGCAATGACAGTGTCTGAATGGCCCTATCGGCTGTAAACGTAAAACTAACTGAAGTGACTCTGCACGGGGAGACTTGAGTCCCTGTCATTTAGAAACACCCAGACACCATGCCAACACCAGCCAGGTGCACAGTGCTGCAGCCACACAGCAGGGAGGCTTGAGTGCCCGTCACTTAGAAACACTCACAGACACCATGCCAATGCCAACCAGGTACATGCTGGTGCAGCCACAGCAGAGGGACTTCGAGGACACAGTGGGGGCCCTCTCACACGGGCGTCGCCGTATCAACCTAAGCTCAGACCCTTTGTCGACTGGGTGTGTGCTCCAGCCTCACATCTCTCCACCTCAAGTTGGAGTGCCAGGGGTGAAGCTGTCTTCAGAGCATGCATGCACTGGGCCGTGTTGCTGAAGGCAGGACTCCTTTGCTGGGTGCTAGCTACATGATCACACCCACACCCTTACTCTTCACGTATTTACTACCCACTCTTCTAGGTGGAAGCCCTGGAAGTGTAGTGGTTAAGTGCTACAGCTGCTAACCAAAGGCTGGGAGTCCAAATCCTCCAGGTGCTCTCTGGAAACTATGAGGCAGTTCTACTCTGTCCTACAGGGTCACTAAGAGTTGGAACTGACTCAACAACAGCGGGTTTGGTTTTCTTTTTTTTTGGTTTTCTTCTTTTAAAACCCCCACTCCTCTTTGGCTGTACAAGAAATGATACACACAGCGGGGACCAAACTTTGAAACAAGTGTACCTGCCAGGGGTGGCAGGGAAGCTCATTTTTGCCCCACCCTCCTGGTTTACGACAGCACTGTAGCCACACACCACAGGCTTGTACCACACCTACGACCTGAATTAGCTAAGTCGATGGAACCTGCTCTGACCCTTCACTGCTTGCTCGACACAATCCCTCCCTGCGCACATGTGTAGAAATTTCTCAGTCCTCAGTGACCTCCAGATAAAGCATACTCAGCAGGGAATGTGAACCAGAGCCTGGTGGTCTGCAGCCGACTGGCCTGGCTGAGAGCTGAAGGCAGCGCTCCCTGGGCGACACAGGGAGGGTGAAAGCGTCAACAGCTGCCCCAGGGGAAGAAAGAAGCGGCCCCTCCAGCGGGCAGCTAGGCGACTTGGTCGAGACTACCATGGCTTGCCTTCCCCAGACGAGGAGAGCCTGGCCCAGGTGGCTGTCCACACGGACACCCAGTTCTCAGCGCCAAGCTCTCCTTGGCATGCCCTGGAGAGGCACACCCTGCCCCGGGCTCACTCACTGTTCGATCCGCTCTTTCCGATGAGGTGTCTGTGGAACTTGTGGTCGATGTTGATCTCTACGTAGTCCATCCGGTTAACCTGCAGAGAGAACACAAAGGCATGGGTGCCGGGGGGATGTGACAGGCCCGTGGACCGCGAGCTGGGCCCAAAGCCTGACAGCTGTCCACAGCTGCCTTTCTAATTGCTACTGCCAGCAGGACCACCTTGTTGTAGGACTGTCCCCTGGGCCCCCTTGTATGGCCCCTCTTCAGAACAAGGTCTCCTCTACCCACAGTTCTTCTGGATGGTCAGCACCTGTCTGAGAGCCTGCCCCTCGCCCAACTGCCACCCTTTTGCACCTCCAGAATGTACAGCTCGCGTAGCCAGCCTGCATGGTATCTGGCTGGCCCGGCCCAGGTCCCCCCCGCAGCTCACCAAGTCCTTGACCATGGCCTCAATCTGTCCCTGGGCCACGTTCACATCCTCCGTGGGGCCTTCTAGGGTGATCTTGTCTTCGCCCTCGGTGAACTCGATGTGAACCTACCCATCACCAAAAACAAGGCCGGTTAGGCTGGAGGGCATGGTGCGGGGACCCACCTGTGTGTGCAGTCATCCGTGAGCACAGAGCCAGCGGGGCCTTCCTGGGGCAGCCAAAGACCCAAAGCTGTCCTGAGTGAATACATGGAAGGGAGGGTCACGCCACTGGACGCCAAGCAGAGTGGGAAGAGAGTCGGGTGAGGCCCACTGTTTTGGTAGTTTCATCTTCCCTTTCACCAAGAACGGAGACGGCAACGTCCTTTACACAGTGCCTGTCCCCGCACCGCTGACTTAAAGCACAGCAGCACCTGTTGTTCATGTCTCAGGTGTTGCTTTCTATTCCCTTTAGAACCCCAATTGCTCTGCAGCCTCATAAGGAATACTCAGCTAGTGGGGGCCGCATTTTAAAACACGCACAGCTGCTGGGGGTGGCAGAGGAATTCACCGTTGTTACACAGACAAGCCGCCCTCCCCTGCTGGTTACATGATTTCGGATGCAAAGTATGAAAAGCTCATTAGGGGATACCTGCCACATGAGCAACTGCACCTATAGCCATCAGGAGCATGAGCCCAGAAAAAACCAAGGGACTGAACAACAGGAGTAAAATACAACAGATGCGTGTTTGCTGGTATTTTTCTCTGCTGAAGCTTATCGGGAGCTACCGTCTCCCCTTTGGTGAACAGGGAGGCAGAGGATGAAAAGGCCCATTCACCGCACACTGAACACAAATCTGTATACAAGTTCTGTTCTTCAAGAGCTCCTGGTGTAACTATTGCGAAGTTACTACACCACACCTACCAAACGGAATACTTCTTAAGATGCTGATTAAACCTAGTAACAACACACACTCTCCCTGGCGTGACGCAGGTATCTAAGTTTCTCCGGCTCCTCCTCAGAAAGCGAGCAGCTAGCTGAAAAGTTTTTCCGTCTTCAAAGTGATGCCTGGGGCAGCAGCAGCAATGAAACCAGTGTCAGAAATGGGATGTACGGGCGGGCTGAGAAAAGAACACGGGAGACACTCCACGGAACCCACGCAAGAATGCCCCTTGCCTTTGGCATCTGCTGTGTGATCTTGGCCAGGTTCTGTCCTTTCTTGCCAATGATGAAACGGTGCAGCCAGGAGGGGGCAGAGACAGAGGAAACGGTGAAACTGTTGGCCTGGAAAAACACGGAAACAAACACATGGCTTTGTCAGACTGCTCGCTTATGGCTTAGGTGGCAAGCAAGGCCCCAGCCTGGCATGTTTCCTACCCCCACCAGGGCCCAGGACCTCTCAGGATCTCAGTGAGTGGCACTCACCTTGGCGTAGACCTCGGTCAGCGCCTGCCCCAGCTTCTCAGGCTCGCCACGAAGGATCACGGTCTCTGAGGCGCTGTCTGAGGGAGGTATCTCCACAGAAACCCCGGTCCTCTCCAGGATCTCCTGCAGGGAATTGCCCTTGGGCCCGATGACATACTTGTGCTGTGATTTCTTCACCTCCACTGCGATGGTGGTGGTCTTCTTTTTCTAGGTGTCAGGAAGCAGGGCAGTCAGGAAGGGCAGGGCTGGTAAAGGGAACAGACACCACTGCCCAGAGAGCAGGCTGGTGAGAGGAGAGGGCCCCGGTGACAGCAGCTGGTCAGCAACAAGTGAACAAACCCCACACGCCTCAGCACTCAAGGATGGGGCTTTCTCTTCAACACAATTACTCCCGCCCTTCCCTCCTAGGTGCGGGACTTTGCACTGCCAAGCGCGTACCTTTTCCTCATAAATCTTCTTGATGCGTGCCACCGCCTGGGCCAGCTGCTCCTTCTCCCCGGTGAAGACGATCTCCGTCCGGCTGACGCTGGGGGGTGGGATGTTGATGCGTGTCCCTGTCTCCTGCATGATCTCACCCACGAGCCTATTGTAGGGCCCGGCGATGAAGGGATGGAAGGCCTTCTCCACTTCCAGCCTCTCCACAGCACGTTTGTCCTGGGAAGAGAGAGCGGCTCAGTGAGACCGATGGCTCAGTGTCACCGATGGCTCCGTGTCAGCGCCCAGGACTCAGCGGCAGGTCTGGCTACCCATCTGTCTCAATGCCCGCCTTGGTGAGCTGGAGAGCCCACACGCACAGGAAGGTGAGGCTGTAGCAGGCAGAAGGGAGGGTGCTGCGCACCTGCTCAGCTGAGATGAGCAGGACCTCGTGGCGAGCCTTCTCGATGCCCTCTTTGGTGCCGGTGATCTTGATCTGATTGCTCGGGTCATCTGGGCGTGGGATCTGGATTTTGGTTGCAGTTTTTAGCTCCAGGTCTTGCAGTTTCTCTCCATTTTTGCCAATCACAAAGCGATGATGTTCTTTGGGAATAGCAACGGTCGCTGAGGCCTACAGCAAAAAAGAGTCAAACAAAACCGTAGGCTCAAAAGAAACTTATTCTTCCCAAATGATGTGCGCTCTCTGGCAGGAACGCCGCTCTCACCTGCTTTTACCTAGCTGACCCCAACCCATCCCATCCTTTAGAACAGTCTCAGCTGAAACGCCTTACACTTGGGGAAGTGTGCCCTGGCCCCATGCCACCCTGTGAACTGCTATAATAGTTAGGGTGCTTATTTGATGAACGTCTTCCCAGACGGCTATCTGCATCGAGAGGACAAGGGTGTTCAAGAACAACACCGTTGTGATCCCCACGTACATCAGGTCCCCAACACAAGGATCTGGGCATGAGGAAGGGACACAGGTGCCCACTGACTGCTCACATGCGTTCGTTTCTGGACTTCCACGCTGTCTTCTTCTGACATAAGCTTTGTTGTCTAGTAACAACCTTGTCCTCCTGCTCTTTTACAAGCAGCTGCGGTAACATCTCATTAGATGAAAGAAAATGAAAACAATCAACACCCTGCGTGAGGCTAGAGAGAAGTGGCTCCCCAAAGAGACCAACATGGAGGACAGCCCCATCTGTCTTCCTGCACTTTACAGAAAACAGATGCAAACTGAGGGGACTTAGGGAAAACGCCGAGGCTCCCAACGCAAGTGCCTTCTGCTACATTACTGAAAGGCCTCCCCCTTCCCAAGTGATACAACCTTACCACGAGCTGCTTCCACACTCTCAACAGAAATGTTAAATTGTAACTTAGACGCAATGAAACAACTGGGGCAGAAAGTGCCACCATGGCCTCCCCCTGCAGAAAGCAGGATGTAGCAGGAACACCAGCCATCTGAGTCTCATTTTGGCCATTCATGAGAAAACCTTACATAAAACAGCCCCAGACAGAACCCAATCACACCTTACAAAAACAGTTATGATCCAACGAGACTTAATCCAGAAGTGGTTCAGTTACCAGAAAGCCCATTCACACAGCCCATCATATCCTTGATCTAAGGACAAAAATCCAAGGGTCACCTCCTGCAAAATTCAAATCCTTTACTGAAGAAAATTCCAAAGAAAATAGTAACCGATGGATTTTTTTTTTTTTAACATGCCACCACTTAACCCAGAAGCCTGACCTGCACTGGAGGAGGCCCCCGGGGAGGTGCAGCGTGAGGATGCACAGCAAACACGACGTGACGGGAAGAGGTAAGAGCCTGCACTGGCAGCTCACGCACCCGCAGACCTGGAAACCCACACTGGACAGCGTCCCTGGAGAGTGACGACTATGAAAGTCTCACTGCTTATAAAGGGACAAGAAACGGCCGTAGCGTATGCAAACAACTGGCTAAAGATGTACTAGAAAAGAACACCGATTAATAATAGGTCAAAAAAAAAAAAAAAAAAAACACACAAAAAACCAAACCATAACATACGTAGGCTTAAGCCCAACAAAAACGGTGAGATACGTGTATTAAAAACTAGAAATCCCTTCAAAAGCTCTACAGGATGATTTACATCAGAGATGGCAATTCTCCCAAGATCAGTTTTTGAAAATGCATGCAACTTCGATGAAAACACTGATTATGAGCTTTGCACTGCAGAACAAATAAGAACAGAATAGCCGGGAAAACTCTGAAGAGCAGCACAAGGGGGCAGGTGGATAAAGGGAGGGGGGGACAGGTGGGTGAAGATGAACTACGTATGAAAACACACTACAAAACCATGATAATTAAAGCAGCAGAGCAATGGAAAACTCATAGACCCCGCCCCCCACCCCCCGCCGCAAAAAAACAAAACAAAAAAAAAACCCAAACCCATTGATGTCCAGTCAATTCTGACTCACAGTGACCCTACAGGACAGAACAGAACTGCCCCACAGGGTTCCCAAGGAGTGGCTGGTAGATCTGAAGTGCCGACCTTTTGGTTAGCAGCTGAGCTCTTAAGCACCGAGACACCAGGGCCCCAATAGATCCAAATTACTATGCAAATTTAGTTCATGATAAAAGCAACATCTCCAATAACCGGGAAAAAAGATCTTTCAAAAATGGCATTGAGGACTTTATAGTCACATGGAAAAGATGAAACAGGGTCTGCAGCTCACACCATTCACCATAAATTCCAAATAGAACAGGAACTGAATGCAGGAACACCCTCACAAAGTCCAGAAGAAAACACAGATCGCTCTTACAAGCCAGAAGTGAAAAGAAACTTTGCTAACAATGACACAAGATAATAAAAGGTTAATAAATTAGACTATATAAGAATAAAACTTTCACAAGCAAAACCACAAGTGGGCAACATCAAAAAACAAAGGACAGATTAGCAAAAATTACTTGTGACTTATATTACCAATGAAGGGTTTCAAAAAGCTCTAATACACTAAGCTCCTGAAACTGAGAAGACAGACAAACCGATAGAAAAATAGGCAAGAGATATGAACAGACCATTCACAGGAAAATGGCCCTCAAGACAATGAAAAGACACTCGATCTTGCTCGTCAGAAAATGCCAATGAGAAGTGCTCTCAGCCACCTCTGGACTGGCAGAGCCCAGCGCTGATAAGCCTGCAGGGCGACAGGAAGCAGGTGCTTGGATGCGGCCAGCAGAGTGCACGGTGGCACTGCGCCCAAGGGAGGGAAGGCAGCGACATATAGCAAAACTGCATGTGTGGTGACCCTTCGACCCAGCTGGCTCACTTCTAGGAATCTGTCCCAAGACACACTGGGCAGGATGGGAAAGAGTGTGCACACTAGATTTTTATTGTGACAATTCACAACAGCAAAGTCTGGAAACCACCCAACTGCCGTTGACAGAGACGGCTTCAATAAATTGTTGTACACCTAGAATGTCACGCAGCTGCGTAAACGAGGAAAATCACTACTCGCTGACACAAGGACACCTCCAGAAAAGATGCACAAAAGCAAGGTGCAGAACAGGGTTTATGGCAAGCTACCCTTTGCTTCTAGTCTCAACAATAGCAGGAGGATAAGCAAAAGATGAAGGAAGGTCACCTACAGTGGAGAGGACAAGACAGGGTGAAGGAGGAGGCAGGCTGGAAGGGCGAATTCTCTGAACACCCTTGAAATAGAGTTCTGACCCTGTGATCATATAAATGTTCAAATAACTTGAAAACATGAAAAATAAAGTGAAACAAATGAACCTCACTCTATACCAAGATAACAGCATAACCCAGAGAATTACTCCAGATGACCTGAAGACACTGTATTCCCACTGCATTTTAAGGAAGTCTTAAAGTGCACCGAGGGGTCTTACTGTTGGTAATAACACTGGGAGCGTCATTTTCTAACTATCACAGTGAAAACAAAGCCATTCACTGTAATAATGTCATTAGGAATGGAGAACTGTCACCAAAGAGACAAACACAAACCCAAGGCGGCCAGACCCCAGCCAGGGTGCGTTAACCAGAAGCAGCCTGCACTCTGGCTTGCTCTTCCCTGACAGGGACACCACGAGCATCTAGACTGTGGTCTGCACATGCAGCCGCCCAAGGGACCGGGTTCCTGGTCACAGAGCTGATTCTAGGTTGCACAAGGATTAGCCTGGGTGCTGTCCTTTGCTAGAAACGAAGCAGTTGGAGAGAGGATGGCAGTCTGCTTGAAGGGGCCCCTGCTGGCCAGAGATGAGGCATTTCAAGCACAGACAAGGACTGCACAGAATGAGGCACATCAAAGGTAAAAATCTGAGTTCATAACAGCATTCCAGAGATGACTGGTAACGTTTCCTCTGCACAGTCGTCAGGGAAAAGAACCCTTACCTTCCTGCATTTCCATACGGACAGTGGACGAAATGAAGTTCTTCACAAGAATACCGACTAGTGTAGAAGGAGCGACAGATGAGAAAATCATGACTTGCAACTCCCAGTGAGTTCAGGCAACAATCACCAGCAGATGCTAAACCAGTGAGTGCGAGACGACAAGGAACTTCAGGACGCGTGGACCAGCCTGCAAGCTCCGGAGTCGGCATCAGCACAGGCAGAGCCAGAGATTCGGCATCACCTACAGTCTCCTCACCAAACAAGGAAACTGAGCATCGAGGGAATCAGGCCTTGACATCTAAACGCCAGGGTGCAGAAGTGATGACAGACGGCAGGACAAATCAAACCCCACGGTTCCCACCAATTGATGGCATTTAAAAATGGAGGAGGGGGAACTGTTGGAGTAGAAACTTGAGACTATGACCAGACACAACCTGTAATGGATCTGAAGAGCCCCGGGAAAAGACTTCTGAGATGAAGAGGGAAGTGTGAAAACAGACTGGGCTGAGTATGGAGATGGCATTGATAAATTACGATGAACTTCACGGAGGTAACGGCGTGGGGGTCACGTACAGGTCAAACAGCGTGTCTGGGATTTACTCTAAAATAACCTGAGGTGGGAGGTGAGTGGTGGGGGCCTGAAGCGCATCCCCACAGTGCCCAATCCCAAAGCAGTCTCGACTAGTGGACAGAGCAGAAGTTTGAGAGCTTACTACACACCAGCCATCCTGGTAAGTAATTTACACACATTTAGCAATTCCATGAAGCCGGACAGAGTGAGTGACCTTCCCCAAGCCACATAGTTGAGTAAGCTACTGTCATGGATTGAATTATGCGTCCCCCCCCCACCACCCCCCAAAAATGTGTGTATCAACTTGGTTAGGCCATGATTCCCAGTATTGTGTGGTTGTTCCCCATTTTGTGATTGTAATTTTATGCTGAGAGGATTAGGGTGGGATTGTAACACCAAGCTTACTCAGGTCACCTCCCTCATCCAAGGTAAAGGGAGTTTCCCTGGGGCATGGCAAGGGAAGCAAGCAGAGGGCTGGGTACCTCATACCAGCAAGAAGGCAGCACCAGGAGCAGAGCGCATCCTTTGGACCCGGGGTCCCTGTGCCTGAGAAGCTCCTTGACCAGAAGTTTGAGGACAAGGACCATCCTCCAGAGCCGACAGAGAGAGAAAGGCTTCCCCTGGAGCTGATGCCCTGAATTTGGACTTTTAGCCTGCTTTACTATGAGAAAATAAATTTCTCTTTGTTAAAGCCATCCACCTGTGGTTTTTCTGTTATGGCAGTACTAGACGACTAAGACAGTGACAGAGAGAGAGCGCTCCCACTGCTGGGCCCCCAGCTCCTGCCCCACAACCTCTCTGGGATCAGATCCTATCTGATCTAGAGCCGGTTCCCACAAGGGTCAGAGACTACCTAGTGGGTCCTCTGGCTAGCCAATCTGTCATATTACGTGTTAACAATACGCTCTGAGTTGATCGTGGTCTCGACACAATGCCACTTAGTAGGAGAAAGGCACCACGGACAGACTTATTACAACAAAACCAAAACCAAACCAAACCAAACCCACTGCTGTCGAGCTGATTCTGACTCATAGCAACCCTACAGGACAGAGTAGAACTGCCCCATAGTTTCCAAGGAGCAGCTGGTGGATTCGTACTGCCAACCTTCTGGTTAGCAGCCGTAGCTCTTAACCACAATGCCATCAGGGTTTCCCCAAATAAACTCCAAGCACTGGGGCCAGGCTGCCAAGGACTAGAAAACTGCTTTTAAAAAAAAAAAAAATTGAATTTAGAATCTCCAAAGGCTGGACCTGTAAATCTTTAACTAAAGACAAATGAGAAAGCTACCTGTCATGCAAAACACAGGGGCCAATCCATGTCCACCCACCCATCACACCTCACGCAGGCCCAGTTCCTCCTAAGTGTCAAGCTCTGGGACAAGCCTCCCCCATTCAGTCATTCAATCAGACAGTCACACGGTAGGTGGCTGAGCAACACGCCCGACGTGGTGGCTCCGCGCCGTCCTGGGTCCCCAGCGGTAAGGGTGCAACATTGCCTGACCGCGTCACAGGTACTCTGGCACAGCATCAGCACACCGCACGGAACACCCACCTGCGTTTGCAGTCTGGCGACAATGTCCTTCCGGGCTTTCATGACGGCATCCAGCTTCCCCGAGACCATGATGGAGAGGCCCTGGTCTTTGGCAAGGGACAGCTCCAGGTGTGCACCCGTCCGCTGCATGATCTCAAGGCAGATTTTTGCTTGTTCACCTTCTCCAAACTGGTTCATGTCCTTGTACTTCCTCTCCTCCAGGGGCACATGGAACACCTGCTCGGACAAGACCCACGGGATGGTGGAGCGAGGAGGAGGAGAAAAGAGTGCAGTCTGAGCACCTGGGCACTGAAGGCGCCGCCCTGAGCCCTGGGACAGAGCCCTCGTTACACGAAGAGTAAGTAAGGGCAGACAGCAGTCAGTGCTGGGAGGTAAACAGGGGCCATGAGAGCCTGGGCAGAGGGGCGGGAGGAGAGGCTGAGGATGGGCATTCTGAAGAGAGGACACCTGAGCCCGACTGGCAGGAGGTGAGGGGAACAGCGGCAAAGGCAGGGAAGCATCCGTGAGTTCAACAAGGAGGTGGCAACGTGCGTGGGTGGGGAGCCCACCCTGGAAGCTCCCTGTGAGGAGGCGTGTTGGTTTTCTAAGTAAAACGGGGAGCCCCTAAGGAGTTCAAGCAGAAGGACATATTCTACCTGACAACACCAGTTTCTCTAGGAGAGGGACTCAGGAGGGCATACAGGCCGGAGGATCAAGAACGACCCCGGGTTTCTATCTCGAGCTACAAAGTAGAAGGTGGTACATTTACAGGACCAGGAAGACTTGTCTTAGATAGGTGTCAGAGGCCCACTGAAAGGCTGAGGAGGCAGGTAGTTTTGAGTCAACTCTACAGGCAAAAGACCCAACGTGAGACCATGGAAATGACGCAGAGAGAAAATGGGCCCGAGATGCTGTCCATCCCCACGCAGGTGGAAGAGAGGACTTGTGAGGCCAAAAGAAAATGAAGACAGTGGTGTCATGGAAGTCAGAAGAGAGGAGCACTCCACATGTGGGCTGAGAGGTGGAAGTGGAGACGAAGTCTCGTTGGACGTTGGTGGTAGGAGCAGTCCCACAGTTTTGGGAACGCAGACCAGATTTCAGAACTGAACAATGGGACCCGATAACCTGACAAGTACTACCTGAGAACCCAGCATGTGCCGTCCGCTCCTCCTCCTGGGACAAGGGTACACGGTGAAGAGAGGGAAGGCTGTGCTCTCATGGAGCTTAGGCTGGGTAGGGGCACACGGGGTGGGGTGCTGATGAAATCTGCCTAAGGCCCCTCCCTTTACACCCCCAGTGGATTCATCTTCACATACTCAATCCCCCCGGTATCCCCTGCTGTCTTCCTGGAGGGACTGGCAGGGAGTGCCCACCTGAGTGATGACAGAAGCCTTGATGGGCCGGATCTTGTTGCTCCAGGCCCCAGCGGGCTCCTGGGCGTTCTCCAGGCAGGCTGCCTTCTCAGGGAGCGGAGGGAAGGCATCCTTGTAGGTTGGAGGGTCGCTCTCCTCTTCTGAATTTAAAGTAGCAACTGGAACAGGGGCAAACCAAATAGAAAGCCCATGGCTTTCAGCATCAGGTGAAAAATACTTCAACAGTTTTATAGCCAAAAAAAAAAAAAGATACCAACTGACCCAGTGACAACTTCCTCAACCACCAAAACCTTGTCATTTGCAGTGATGGGACAGGGCTGCAGGAGGTCAGGACAGGCTCACTTAGGCCCCCAGCCCAGCAGCCTCTGCCATGCCCACCGAGGTGGCAGCTCGTGCCCAGAATTACAGTGTACAAACTTGAAGGGAGGCCAGGCCCTAGTCCCTAACTCCCATGTGAAGTCAGCCAAGGCAGTGTGTGCTCCAGTCCTCCTACCAGGGCGAGCTCCATGAAGCCGGCTTTGCCGAAAGAGATGATTAGGTCCTTGAGATTAACCTAAAGCTGAACTAAAAAGCCACACCTACCATGGTATCAGTCACAGAGCGCCCCTAAACTTACGGAACCAAACAATGGGGTGCCACAGGGCTGCCCACCAGAGGCTTCTGAGGCAGCTCCAGCTGACTCTCCACGTGGGCAACAGGTAGGACTCTGTGGGACCCACCACACCTCATCATCCTCCCATGCAGAAGCCAGGCTCCTCGAGCAGCCACAGCGCCCTCGTCACACTCCTGCCCACCAGGGGCTCCTGCCCCACCAAGCAGGGGCCCTGGGAATGACCGCTGGGGACCGCCAAGCCCTCGGAAATGCAGTGTGTGCCTGTCAGGGTCACCCGAGACCCCGGGAAAGCAGGGGGTGCCTGTCGGGGGTCACCCGAGTCCCCAAGAAAGCAGGGTATGCCTGTCAGGGGTCACCTGAGTCCTTGAGAAAGCCAAGTATGCCTGTTGGGGGTCACCTGAGTGCCCGGGGCCACACAGTGTCTGGCTCAGTGCAAGCTCGGTGAGAAAATACTGGAATGGAGGTGCAGAGAGAACAGGCCGACCTTTGGAACCAGGCAGGCCTACATCGGACTCCTGGCTCCAGCACTCGCTGGCACCATGACCAGGCTGCCCAAGAACCCCAGTAAATGCGCAGCAGTGCTGATAAGCAGTGTGTTCTTCCAGCACCTTGCTCCCCGTCTACAAATGGAGCCACGCCCCCCAACAGGCTGCTGCGTTACAGACTGCAGCCTCCGCTGAGTGCTCAGGCTCACGCTGCCCCAAACGGCAGCCACATGTGGCTACCAAGCCCCTGAAATATGTTTTTTTTGAATTTCAACTTAACATTATGAGTGGACACTCGATTCCTCAGGAAAACCTTTAAGTATGCTCGGAACCACCTGGATTTGTGAATCTACCCCTTGGAGCCACACAGCTGATGACAGCCCGTCCCTAATCAAGGGCTTCAGGGAAGATTTTCCATTTGAATGGGAATGTGCTGTCGTCCTAAAACACACAAGGTTTCATAGAGAAAACCAGAGAATATCATCACATCCCCTTTTTTTTAATATTAGATGTTATGACGACAATGTTTTAGATATACTGAGCTAAATAAAACACAGGTAGTCCCTGGGTTACAAACCTCTGACTTATGTACAACCCGTAGTTATGAACCAACCCCTGTAAAGCCTATTAAAAATTCGAGGTACGTACAATGGTTCGTAATAACAAACAGGCGCTACTTTGCGACACCCATCGTAACACCGTTACTGTGATATTACACGTAAGACGTCTTAGTGTATCTGGAAGAGTTTCTTTAATGTTTTTATGCATACAAAGGCACACTACACAGAATATATACCAAAAAAACATTCGACTATGTTAAGTATGAACTGTGCCCAGCTGTTCCAACTTATGTACAAATTCAACTCAAAAACAGACTTAGGAATGGAACTCGTCTGTAACCCAAGAACCGTATATATATTAAAATTAACTTTGCCCATTTCTTTCTGTATAACGTGTATCGGAAGATTTAAAACCACCACTGTGGCTTGTGTCCTATCTCTCCTAATGGCACTGCTATTGACCCTGAGCTGCCTCAGGAAGCTAGAAGCCAGGCCTAGCCTTCACCCTCAGGGTGGGCTTCTGGGCACACACAGCCTAGGTCTTAACACAACCAGGGAACAGCAGCTTTGACAGCCAAATCTGTTGGCTATCCAGAATGCTTATCACATTTTAAAACTTACTGTGTTCAGATTCACCTGCCCCTGGCTAGCCAGCCCTGCTTCTCACCTACTGAGGTGCAGATAGACAGACAGACTCCTGGCCCTGTCCAACAACTGGAGAACCAAAAGGGATTTCCAGAAAGGCCACAGGGCTGGAGGGGCAGTGCCCGAGAGTCAGCAAGAAGAGCGCACAAGGGGCATCACCTTTGATTTGTTGTGGAATCAGCCCACTCCGGTGTTCAGCAAAGCTCTCTTGGGTCAGAACTGCAACGGAGCTCATTGTTGGTTGCACACCGACGCACAGTCCAGGTAAGCCACTGCAGCAGGAAGAACAAGTCACAGAGGAAGAAAGTCAGATGTACAGCCAACTCTCAATCACCTAGGAGACTGTTAGCCTGAAAACTTTGGCCAAAGCTTCTATTCTCTTTTACCAGCAAGCTATACCTTTTTATTTTCCTCACTTACAACCTCTGATATGCAAACTCTCACCAAGCAATGAAAAGGCAAAAAAGGTGAGGATCTTGGGTCCACTGTGCCCTCAAAGCGTCCCCGTCACCACAGAGGTGGCGGCTCAGGGATGCTCGAGGGCTGCATGCCCACCGCACCTGGTGTGGCCCAGGCAGAGCAGCACCTGTGGAGCTGTGTCACTCACACATCTCCTGACGCACAGTCCATATACACGTGGCAGCTGCGGCAAAAAACAAACCTAACAATTTGCAAGGCGCTCGTCCACTGAACTCAGCAGCCTGGACCCAAGTTTCCGTACGTACTTGGTGGTAACCAGGCTGTGCCCACACACTGTGCTAAGTGCCTCCAAAGCATGTCAGTATGGTCACTCTCCCCCAGTCGGCTGCCTGGTTGTGGGGCCGCTTGCAGCAGCTCCTCAGGCCAGCGCAGGTGCCCAAGCAGTCTGGCTGCAGACTCCACCCTCAGCGCCACATGGTACTCTGCTGGCCCAAATGAGGGCCTGGGATGTGGCACAGGAGCCAGGGTTCCCGTGTCTGGACGTGGCTCCACCAGTGGACAGCTGAGGGGAAGAGGTGATCTGACGACGGGGGCTAGCGCCTGCCCCCCCTCCCCAGGACCACTCAGTGTCACTCCTAGAGAGGTCTGTGCACCCTGACTGGGAAGAACCCACTCTCACAGTTATGCACCCAAGACCTTGCTCACAGTACCTTGGCAAACATATGAGAGCCCAAGTAATTTAACAGGGCAGTTTTCGCATAATTTCTAAAACACACAGGAGGCTTCAGAGATTGTCTCTCAAGAGCCCCTGGAAACTTGGTAATGCGATGTAATGGAAGAGGCTACACATGGGACTAGGAAGACCCACACACAGCCCACGAGAAGAACGGCTGCAAACACGACGACCAACTCACCAGCGAAACGGTCAGTAGCCAGGAAGTCCGTCCTGAGGCGCCTGTCAGCCTGCCAGCTTTTGCTAGTGTGGGATGGGGAGGGGGCAAACCGGAGAAAAGTTACTTATCTATATTTTAAGCCCAGCCCCTTGGACTCCGCAGCCAGAAAAGGTCAAAATCTTATTTACACTTTGGTTACTAATACCAAGACTTAGGCAAGTTTCTTGGAAAAAAAAAAAAAAAAAGTGTGTTGAAGCTCTCCCTTAAGCCATCAGTTTCGAACAAAGCACATGACAGTAAAACCCAAACCACCGAGAACTTTCAGAAGACAACATTTTCAGGGAGCTGAGGGAGTGACCTCTTAAGGGCCAAAACTTTTAAAATTTAACCATTTGAAGTGAAATTGTCATGAAATGGACAGTTTGCTCCCCTGCACGGTTAAATAACCTCGTGGTGTACTATTTATCTGCAGACGCGGGGTCAGAACCAGCAGCTTCTACAACGTTGTGCTGTTAACACAGGACAGAAGGTGAGCTCCTTCCTGAGTCCTCTCAGCTTTCTAGGATTACCAGAAACTTCTGTCCTTAACAGCACTCTGCGCGTTCCGCAGTTGCTTTGTTTTCCACACTGTTACCCTGTAAAAGCCCTCCATTTCCTTCTAACCCACTGGGGATTTGGAAACCAGATCACAAAATCGCAGGGTGGGAAGGGACCTTTAAAGGACAAAGCACTACTCTGTAAGGTAAGAGTGCATGGGTCACCTTGCCTTGGGGGACTTGTGCATAGGCGAGGCCAAGGTGAGAACCACAATACTGACTGTACTCCCGAGCTGTAGTGAGAGATTTTAAGGCAGATGAAAGACATGTATTTGAAACAGCAGAACCAACGACAGTAACAAGAGCACCCCACCTAATTGGAGAACAGCACCCCAACAATCTTGCCCAAAAGACACATGTTCAGGAGTCGGGAATGCAGTTCATGGGGATCTGGGGGGCACTGGGAGATTTCTGATTTAAGTGTCTAATCACTCCAAGCAGAGACAGACCATGGCATTCCCAGAGCGCAACGCTGGCCGAGATTGAGATGTTGGGCTGACTCACTCGGAGAAATGACTACATGCCAGTGGCAGAGCTGCCCTGGAGCCCAGTCCCACCAAACGCACAGGTCCACTCTGAGGCTGAATGGGCGGCAGTGAGGACAAACTGACCGAGAGAACCTTAGTCAAGAGCCAAAAACCAAACCCGCTGCCGTCAAGTCGATTCCAACTCATAGCGACCCTAAAAGAATACGATGGCTCCACAGAGTTTCCAAAAAGCGCTTGGTGGATTCAAACTGCCAATCTTTCGGCTAGCAGCCATAACTCTTAACCACTGTGCCACCACGGTTTCCTAGTCGAGGGCAGCACTAACAAATTCCACTCTGCAACTCTTGAAGATGACGGCAAGGAAGGGGGAGAGCGCTCCGGCTGAACCGGGATCACCACTGCTGCCCCCACACCTGTGTGCGCAGCTCATAGACAGCTGCTTCTTGGGTCCCATGTGACAGTCATACATATCCACCAGATGGGTGAGGATGGCAGTGCCCCATGTCAGAGCACCCAGCAGTGAAGTCAAGGACCCAGCTGCCCACTGGCCCTGGTCCACCTGCCTTACCTTCCTCCCACTCCGGCTGCGCACACTCAAGGCTGCTGACCTTCCGCTTTGCACAGCTGCCCACGCATGTCTTAGAGCCCACTAACACCACTGACTTCTAGCCCCAGGCCAGGTCCATCCACGTGACCTCAGGGCCCACGCTCTCCCTGGGCCTCCACGGACCACGGGTGCTTTGGGTCTCCTGCGCTCGGCAAGTCTTGAGATGGCAGGCAGTAGACTCCCCCAAGCCTCAGGCTCACCCACACCTGGAGCACACAAGCAAGGCATGATTGTTCTGCTGGGTGACTCCTCGTGTCTCCTGTGAGGCCGCTCAAACACCTTCTGGAGAAGTTAATTCCAACAAGCCTCCTTAGCCCAAGTAGCTTAAGGCCAGGTCGTCGGCACACCTGAACTCTCACTAACATCCAACAAGGAAAACCTGGGCTGAGCCTGTCTGCCTCACTCCCCCACCTGGGCAGCAGGAAAGGGCAGGGAGAATGGACCTCCAGAGAGCTCCAGAGTGGTTAGACAGGATATGCATGGCCTCCAAGTCCGGATTTCCAATAACAGCTTGTCAGAGCTAGAAACTCAGGGAAACCATGAGAGACTTGAGATCTAGGGCTAATGTCATCAAACAAAGTGGCAGTAACTGCCTTCTCTTTTAAGTAACTCAAGACCCTGCTCTTAAGACTTTAGCAGTCTGTGCTGCTTCCAGCTCTTGGGGGAGTCTCGGGGGACTCAGCTCTCCTCTGTACTTCCCACCAGGGTGCCCTAGCCAAACTGCTCCTGGCCACTGGTCCCACCAAGAGACACTGGACAGTTCTTGAACTGCTTCCTGTGCTCACCCCAGCTGCACCAGTGGGCCTAACCACAGCAGCCGCACTGCCATCTGGACCTGCTCTCCATCTAGGGCCTTCACCTGCTATCTGAAGCTCCCAGGAGGCCTCTGGCAGGCCAATTACCACAGAACAGCTGCCCAACGTTTGCCACCTCAGGTTCGCAGCGGATCTGAGAATACAGCTCAAGTCAGGGTGAGAGGGCCTCAGGTGCCACTCTTCTGCAGCACGTGAACACCACCAGGATGGGAACCCCATCACTTCCGCGGGTGCCTGCCCCACCCCGAAGGCTCTGAAAATGGTCTGCTTTATACTGCGCCAAAATCTACAGCCCCTTTCGCCCTGCTGGCTACGGGGAACAAGTCACGCTTCCCCACAAGACTTGTACAGACATGTGAAGCCCGTTCTCCTACTCGGTCCACACCAGCCTCCTCTCTTTCCACCTTTGACTATCCCAGGACAGCTGCATGTAATAGTCCCCCACGGCTGTGGCTGCTCCAACCACCAACCAAATGTGAGTCGTTGGCATTTCGAGCCATCGATGCAACGGCTATTCTCAACCTGGACTTCCAGTGTCATTCTGAGCGTATGACAGCAAAACTTAACTATACAACAAATGGAACTAGACCTAAAGACAGCAGTAGACGCCAACGGCCTTCTCTTCCACCCCCCAAGGAACTGTCAAGAAGGCCACACAATCAACAAAGTCTCAAACTCAGTGCCAGCAAACAGACATCAATAAAGAATTTTGTAAAGGGAATTTTGTTTTTTTGCTTCTAAACAAGGAATTATTTAAGTGGCTAAGTTTTGCCAATTATGTTTTCGAAAGGAAACTTCTTTGCAAAGGGAACTTAGCCACCAGAAATCTCCATAAGAATTTTATTTCAGCCACAACTGGGAATCTTAGTACTTCAAAAATGCAACATGAATGGGTATACCAACCACCAAATCCATCAAGATGTCTCCAACTCGTAGCGACCCTACAGGATAGAGTAGAGCTGCCTCACAGGGTTTCCAGGGCTGTAACCCCTGAGGGAGCAGACTGCGACGTCTTTCTCTAGGGAGCACCAAAAGTCCCAGCTTCTCCCCTTGTCTTTCAAGTGCGCGCACGCACGCACACAAACACACACACACAGCCAGCCTGCAAGGGAAAACTTTCTTCCAAGTACCTTTAGAATAAAACAAAATAAAATCCAGATCTGCACAAAATTAGTCTTTTTTTAAGACTATCAGTCCACTCTAGACTAGGTGCCAGCAGGACTCGTGGTCCTGGAAGTCGGCACCCAGTCTGCACTGGAGGGACTTGAGGATGCCACCTCAGCAGGGCCCTCCCACAGGCCACGAGGGCCGCGGGGCGGGGGACAGGCTTAAAGGGCCAGTGCGCACTTGGCTCTTCCAACCTTTCATCCAAATTCGGTATTTTTCCGTAATGTATTTTTCAACCGTTAAGCTGGAGTCTAGCCAGGTTGTACTCAAGCACAAGGAGGCCGCCGCCCCCCCCACGCCCCGCGACCGACCCCCGCAAGGAGAAGACTGCAGCAGGTGGTCGCTGAGAGCACACCGCGCGACTGGATCCCGAGCGCACAGGTCTTCTTGCCCAGCAGAGGCCCCGCTCCCCGGGAGGCAGCAGCGCTGCACCCGTAAGCTTTCGCCGGCGGAGGACCAACCGAGGGCCCGCCCCGGGCTGTGCCGACCTAACCCACCCGACGCCACGGCAGGAGGCTGCAGCCCGGCCGGCAGAGGATCAACACCCGGAACCCCGGCTGAGCCGCCTGCACCCAGCACCTGGCGGGCGACCGGCAGCCCCACTGACCCCGACGTCCTGAACCCGCTGGGCTCACACTCGGGGGCGCGCAGAGGCGCTGCCGGCGCCGGGGGACCCACGGCCCCGAGACGGCCCGGGCTGGGGAGGCGGGGAGGGGACCCGGAGCCCGGGGAGGGGGGCCGGCGCCCGGGGAGGGGGGGCGGCGCCGCGGGCTCGGCCCGGACGCGCCAACGTCAGCGACCTGGGCCCAGGTCGGCACCCCTCCCCCGCGGCCCGCCGAGGCCCGCCGACGGGGCGCTCGGGTCGCCGAGCCCAGGAAGGCCGCCCTCGGGCCCCGCCAGCCCGTCCACGGCAGCGCGGGCGCCGCGGGCCGAGAAGCGCCGCGTCCGAAAGTTTCTCGCACTTTTCCTCCCGGCCAGCGCCGCGGCCCATGCGCAGTAGTGACACGTAGCCGGTGCCCCCCCCCACCGCGGCCGGGACGCGGACAGGCGCCGAGACCGAGCAGCGGACGGGGGCGCACGCGGGACGGGGTGCTGGGGGGGCACGGCCGGCGAGGAGCCCCTCCACGTCGGCAGCGGCCCCCGCCCCCGCGCCCCAAACTTTTCTCCCGCAGCGGCCCGCCCCCGCCGCGCGCACCCCGGCCCCGCCGCGCGCACCCCGGCCCCGCCGCGCGCACCCCGGCCCCGCCGCGCGCACCCCGGCCCCGCCGCGCGCACCCCGGCCCCGCCGCCCCCTGGCTCACCCAGTCGGCGGGCCGCCCGCTCCCTCCCTCCCTCGCTCGCTCGCTCGCTCGCTCGCTCGCTCGCTGGCTCGCTCGCCCCCCGTCCGCGCGGGAGAAGCCTGGACGCTCGGAGGAGCGGCGGCCGCGGCCCGGCAGCTATATAGGGCGGCGGCTCCAATCCCACCGAGACACGTCAGCCGCCGGCGCCCCGCCCCGCCCGACGCAGCGCCCACGCCGCCGCCCGCTCGGTCCCCGCGCGCCGGCCACCGGGGTCCCCCAGCCGGCCCCGCACCCCGACGTCCCCGACAGGGCAGCGCGCCCAGGCGTTCTTCCCAGCTCCAAAAAGGGCTTCTGCGGGATTTTTTTTTTTCATTTTTTTTTTGGGGTTGTGGTGAAGTGGGGTCGGGGACTTAGGAAATTAATCGCCACCCCAGAAAGCAGAGGGCTAAAGCCACACAAGAGCCGCAGAGTGAAAACTACCAAGAACAGGAAAGAGAACACCCAGGAGGGCTTTTCTGGAAACTTGTGTCAGCAACAATACTGCCCCCCCAGCACTCCCCCGACCAAAAAAAAAAAAAGACTCTCAAAGGACAATACAAACGAAATTAACTACTGGCCTAACCACCAAACAATTCCAATCCCTAGATGACCAGTGGGGTCAGCCTAATAAAATCCCAGGCGGGAACAAACCCTGTGCTCCCAACAACCGGGAGTCGGGTGTTCACTTCCTGGTTCCCCACTTCTGTAGACCACCTGTCCCACCCCACTCCTCAGCAGCCAGCTGGTTGTTGGGCTCTGCCCTGAAGCCAGCGGACTCATGATGACCCCATGCATGACCCAATAAAACACTGCCGGGTCCTGGGCCATCCCCAGGATCCACGGTGAATCCGGCTGTTGTGGCGCAGATTTTCATCAGCTGAGTTTTGGAAATAGACCGCCAGGCCTTTGTTCCTAGTGTGTCTTTGCCTGGAGGCTCCACTGAAGCTTGTTCAGCATCACAGCAACACACAGGCCTCCAGCGACAGATGACAGGTGGCTGTGCACAAGATGCCAGGAAATGGAAACCCAGTCTCCAGCATGAAAAGCCAGAATTCTACCACTGGGATCAGCATTGCCAGTTTAATCGCTTCAAAAACTTAAAGCCCCCACCTGTGCACTCATATACGAGCGAATGCACACGCCCACTGTGTGTCCGGCCCTGGGGACACCTGCATGAGCCCCACAGAAGCCCTGGTGTGGGGCTCACAGGAGTGGGCGTCACACTGCACCCACCGTGTAGTAAGCGGTAAGTCCTGGGGATCTGTAGAGACATCAGCCTGCACTCTGACAAGTGGCGTGCCTGCATGTCCAGCCATCCTGGGCACAGCGAGGGGCCCAGAGGGGCTGGAACGTGGACAGGAAGCAGGGGGCCAGGTCACTAGAGCCTTTTGCCCTGATATGGGTGATGCTCAGGTGATGGGAATCCAGGGGAGGGTCTTGAGCAGCAGAAGGCATGGGCAGGTGTGTTTAGCAGAACACTCTGACCCTGTGTGGAGGAGACGGTGGCTGGGCCGCTACTGCAGCTGTTCCATCAGAGAACACAGTGGCTTGCATTATAGCTGGCAGCAGTGGGAGACACTGGTGGCCAGGCCTGGGGTCAACTTGGAAGGCAGCACCAAGAATTTCCTTCTGTATTATCTGGATGTGGGGGTGACAGAAAGAAGTCAGGAACATCACAGAGGTATCTGCCCAAGGGACAGAGGAGCCTGTGGGGGTAAGAGAAAGAAGTCAAGAATGGCATAGATGTGTCTACCCTCACAGACACTGGGAGCCTGAAAGATGAGATGAGGAAGGGCATGCGAAAACTCAGGTGTTCTGACCTGGGCAGTGAGGTCAGGGATGGCCAAGAGGAGATGTCAAGTCGGCAACTGTGTGTACCAGTGTGGAGGGTGGAGAGGTCTGGGGCCAGCAGCACACAGCCACAGGGACGCCAAAGCACAGCAGGAGATCACCTGGGGAGAAACCCAAGGCAACGCAGAGAAGGGGTGAGGACACCATCATCACAGCAGTGCTGAATTACCAGTGTGGAGCCTGGGCAGGGCGGACCCCCTGAAGCCTACGGGAGCCTCTCTAGGCACCAAGGAGGCATTGAGACCCCCCTCTGTGTTACTACTGCAGTTGTGGGTAATACGTGGGGATACTCAACTAGCAACTCGTACTAGTTTATTGCAATTTTTTTTTTTTTGAGGGCTCAGCACTCAAAAAAATGTGGGGAATGAGGTGGGAGGAAGAAGGGCTACGAAATTCAGGAACAGTCAACAGGTCCACTGCCAAGGAACTTTCAGTGAAGCTGAGAAGTCAACACAGGTAGATGGCTGTGGGCATAGGAGGCCTTAAAGAGTTGGTTAAAAAACAAAGCTACCAGAAGTACAAAATCAAACGTTCCATGTGTGGTACAAACCATCCCTTCTGACCAGTTTTTCTTCCCAGCAAGCCTTAGTACATCAAAAATAATGGTTTTAAAGACAAATTTCAGGACTTCCGTTCCAGTAACATCCAGGTGAGGTAACGTGTGAGGACTATGGCTGCCTGCAAAGGTCATTATCAGCCTGTAATGTCTGGCTTTTCAGTCCTCAAGGGGAAGGGGAGAAACTCTAGGCCTGTCAAGGTGAGAGGTTAGAACAAAGATGCCCACTCAAAGCCATGGTCCCCAAGGGCCACCCCAAGGAAGGCAGATCCAAAGAAAAAAGAAAAGTCCAGGAGCACCAGGAGGCTGCCGGGCGCTCTCTGCCTGGCCTGTGCCGGAGAGGAGGCATCTGGGAACCAGTGACTGGGGACCAGCAAACCATTCGGGCTTGGGAAGCAAATTCCTAAAACCCCCTGTGCATCTAAGAACCATAGCCCAAACCTAGAAATTAACAAAACAGAGAGCAATTCCACTCAGGAGTGAATACACCTCAAGCCAGGCCGAACAGGATATGCACAGAGCTATCCTCCCTGTAAAAAAACGAAAAGTCCAAAATTCAAAGGATAGGAAGACTAGAATAGAGTTAGACTCAAGAACTTCAGATGACAGAACTATCAGATTGACATGATAAAAAAAAGTTTTAAATGATTTAAAGATCTAAGACATAAAGGTGACACACACACACAAAAAAAAAAACCAAAAAAATCCAAGAGATGGAACATATGAAAGCGGTCAGGAGCCACAGATGAGAGGATGAGAAAGCCCAACACATCTAAAGGGAGTTCTAAAAGAGGAAAACAAAAAGATTGGAGACGAAATAATTGCTTAGAAAATTCCTGAACATAAAGATAGAAAATCCTCCCCCCAAAAAACAAAAAAAGGGTGGCTGGAAGGATAATTTAAACTAACCCACACCAAAACGCATGACACCAAAGACAAGACCAAATCTTAAAAGCAGCTAGAGAGAAGAGACCGGTTATCAACAAAAGAACATAATGAGACTGAGGGCAGACCTCCTCACGGCAAGACCATCTACACACTAGACGATCACAGAATAGCAACTCTCAAATGGTGAGGAAGTTAACTATTAACCTAGAACTCAACATCTCATTTACTAATGAGAATGAAATAAGGGCACATTCAGACAAATATACACAATTACTATCAACAGATCACTGCATTAAGAACTACCGCATCTGTTTCCTTGGGCCCCTATAACAAAACACCACAAACTGAAATGTAAACAACAGAAATTTGTTGTTTCACAGCCTTGAGGCTAGAAGTCTGAATCAATGTGTCCGCTGAGCTGTGTTCTCTTGGAAGCTTCTAGAGAAAGGTCTCTCTTCATTTCTTCTGGTGGCCCCGGGTGTCCCTTGGTCTGTGGCTGTAGCATAACTCCATGGTCACAGTGGGTTTCCCTGAGTCTCTATCTCTCTCTGTCTCTTTTATAACACTGGGATTGGATTAGGATCCATCCTACCCAGGTATGGCCTCATGTTAATTCAACTGGTAACATATTCAAAGACTGTATTTCCAAACAAGGGCACATTCCCAGGTAGCAGGGTTTAGGAATTAAAGCAGCCAAATGAACACTTAACCACTGCACCACCGGAGCTCACAACTACCAAGTGACATCTATCAGGGAGACCTGCAGAAATTATTATTACAGAGAAACCAGTAACCTGGGTAAACCGAAACAAGCATTGACCATATGCTAATTAATAACAACAATAATAACTTGAAGGAAATTAAATATAAGATAGAATTAAAATACTAGGCAAGAATAATACATAAAGTGGGAAGCGGAGACTGAAGCTGCAATATCCTACGATCCTTAGATTATCTGGGGAGAGGCTAACCCACTGCTGTTAAGTCGATTTCGACTCATAGAGACCCTAGAGGACAGAGTAGAACTGCCCCATAGAGTTTCCAAGAGATACCAATTTTAGCCTTCGTGAGGAATGAATGATGAAAGGTAACCTATAAAGACAGTTTCTCAAAGCAATGGCATTCGAATGGAAATTACTGGCAATGTTCTAGATGCCCACAGGTTCAGAGGTACTCATTACACTGTACACTATTACTTACTGGCTACATCATTTTATATTACCAATTATTAAAAAAGAAAATAGGAGGCGAGAGAAATATCAAAAGCAAGGAAAAAACATGGTAAATAAAACACAAAACATGGTGAAAGAAATGAATCAAGTATGTCGGTAATCTAAGTAAGTGTTGAACAGAATCAACTGGCCGCTTAAAATATACAACTATAAGCTATTCAAAAAAGCCCTGAACCATGAGGATGTAATGACTGAAAACACAGGGATGAAGGGGGAACCACAGGAAATGCCCACCAAATGAAAGTTGGGTTAGTGATATTATTTTCAGATAAAATGGACTGTACATAAGAAGCATTCTTAAGGGCAAAGTAGGTCAAGAATAAAAAATTTAATCCTGATTATGTATGTACCTAAAGACATAGCTATACAATCTGTAAATTAAAAGCTGATAGATTACTAGAAGTTGATATATTCAAAATTACAGAGAAGACTGACCAAACTCTCTTGGCAACATTGATTATGGAGATTAAAATAGCATACCCCATTGCTGTGGAGTCTATTCCAACTCGTAGCGACCCTATAGGACAGAACAGAAATGCCCCACAGGGTTTCCAAGGAGAGTCTGGTGGATTCAAATTGCTGACCTTTTGGTTAGCAGCCGAGTTCTGAACCACTACGCCACCAGGGTTTCCAAAATTATACAGAAGGTTCAATCAACACAATTAATAAACCTACTTAGCTAGACATGTATAACTCTTTACCCAATGATTAGAAAAGACACATTATTTTCGAGCATACATGGAGCATTTAAAATAGTTGTCTAGGCGCTAAGGCAAAAAGATAATTAACAAATAGAAAAGAATTAACACCGTAACAATTACGTTCTCTGACCACAACACAATCAATTACAAGTCGACTTGAAAATTTTTAAAAGTCTGGACATTTAAAAATTTGCTCCTAAATAATTCATGGATCAAAGGAGAAATCTGAAAATGTTATGAAAAGTGGACGAGAAAGCTATTACGTCCCAAATTTGTGGGGTGACGCAAGAGTGTCACCTGGAAGCAAGTTTCTAATCTTAAGCCATCACGTCAGTAAAAAGGGAAAAAATTAAAATAAGCTAGTCATCCTCCTTCTAGCTTCTCCTGAAATTAGAAAATAAAATAAGCTTAAAGAAAGTAGAAGGAAATAAAAATAAATTAATGAAATGAAAACATACACTAAACCAAAAACCAAACCCACTGCCGTCGAGTCGATTCCAACTCAAACTCGTAGTGACCCTACAGGACAGAGAAGAACTGCCCCATGGGGTTTCCAAGACAGTTAAGTCTTTACCAAGCAGATTGCCACATCTTTCTCCCATGGAGCGAGTGAGGATAAACAAGACCTACAGCTGAGTCTTTAGGAAGACCAGGCAGCTCTCTAGCGAGAATGATCAAAGAAGAAAAAGGAATAAATAGGCAGTATCAGGGATTTTTTATCAGGGATGCAAAGGAGGACAAAACCACAGACGCAACGGAGACTTTGAAAATCATGCAAGAATTCTTTCAAGAAAAGTATTGTCAAAAACTTGAAACAGATGAAATAGGCCATCTCTAGAAAAACAAGTTACCCAAATTGAGTCAATTAGAAGTAGAAAATTTGAACAACTAGTCCTCTCCACGTTGAAAGGAAGAAATATAAAAATCACGACAAAACGGCAGAGGCAGAGATTTTGTAAACTAGCCCTGAGAGGTATCTTCCTGACTCCATGAAAACCTAGTAAACTCTGAGACCCCGTCCAGACACAGAAATGCGAGGAAGGACCTCACCTAGGTACTCAGAAGAAAAAGCCCAAAATAATCGCAGCAAACTGAACCCAGAAATGTAAAAACATATATCATAACAAAGCTGAGTTTATCCCAGCAACGCGAGGTGGCACAACAGTAAAATAGGTGGAGGCAATTCACCACATTAATAAAAAAAAAAAAAAAAGCACCAGGGAAACTGATGTAATCACCTCAGAAGGGTGAAATACCTACAGTGCTCCTGATAAAAACTACAACTGCGAGGAAAGGGTGTTTGCCAGAAACCCCACTCGCAGCGTCCACATCTGGGCCAGCAGGAAGCCCACTCGCAGCGTCCCCATCTGGGCAGCCCACTCGCAGCGTCCGCATCTGAGCCACCAGGAAGCCCACTTGCAGCGTCCGTATCTGGGCAGCCCACTCACAGTGTCCACATCTGGGCCACCAACCAGGAAGCCCACTCGCAGCGTCCGCATCTGGGCAGCCCACTCACAGCGTCCACATCTGGGCAGCCACTCGCAGCGTCCACATCTGGGCCACCAGGAAGCCCACTCGCAGCGTCCGCATCTGGGCCACCAGGAAGCCCACTCGCAGTGTCCACATCTGGGCCACGAGAAAGCCAAGGGTGCACCTTGCACTGAGTCTACTCTCCCCTACGCTAGGAGCCTGGCCGGGGTAGCAAGGCAAGAAGGAGAAAGGTGTGAGGGCTAGAAAAGAAACTGCCAGCATCACTCTCTAAGGAGACTCAGAACGATCTAATGACACGCTCTTACAACTCATTAAGAAGTGCCGTTAAGTTTGCTGGAAACAAGATCAATGCACACAAAATCAACTATGTTCCAAAATGCCAGCAACAAACTCTCAGCAGATTGCCTTATAATCACATTTACAACAGCTATAGAAAGAGAAGATAAAAAGAAATAAATCTAGTAAGAGATGATTTATGGCGGCTGTTACAAGAAGCTTTGTCAGCATTATATAAAGGACCTAAATAAATGGAGATGTGCTCTATTTACCTGTAAGAAAAAAAAAACAAAACCCATTGCTGTTGAGTCCATTGAGACTCATAATGACCCTAGAGGACAGAGGAGAACTGCCCCACCGTTTCCAAGGCTGTCATCTTTATGGAAGCAGACTGCACATCTTTTTCCCGAGGAGCAGCTGGTGGATTCAAACCTCCGACCTTTCAGTTAGCAGCCAAGGCTAGTTCGGCTCCTTGTGTTCACCTGCAGAAACACTTAATCATAAAGGTTGTAATTCTCCCTCATTAGGCTAAAAATTCAACGCAAATGCAACCTAAACCCCACAAGTTTTGTTGTTTTGTTTTTGTGGTGGAACTTTAGGAACTGATTTTAAACTTCCTACAAGAGACCAAGGGTCCAGAATAACCAATATGACTCCAAAGAAAAGCAAGGTGCAGGAGGACCTGCCCTCCCAAAACATCAGGGTTCTACAGCTCTAGAAATCAAGGCAGGGGCCCTGGGTATGGAGGTTAAGCGCTTGGCTGCTAACTGAAAGGCAGCAGCAGCTTCACGGGAGAAAGATGTGGCAGTGTGCTTCTGTAAAGGTGACAACCTGGGAAGCCAGCCCGTGGGGAAGTTACACTCTAAAGGGTCACTCTGAGTCAGAATTGACTCCATGGTAGCGAGTTTTAGTAATTAAGTAATTAAGGTAGCCTGGCACTGGTGCAGGGCAGACTTGGGATGATGGGCCTGCCATTACCCAGGCCAGAGGCCGCCTCACACATCAGGAGGGGACTGACACACAAATGGCTCCGGAAAAACTGGCCATCTGCATGAGAAATAAGCCAGTTCCTTCCTTCACACCTCTCACAGATGCCTGCCTCATGAGAACACCACCACTTCCAGATACACACGTGAGGAAGAGGGTCACCCAGCCAAGCAAATGGAACGCGTGCCCGGGTGGTCATCAGTACTCTGTCAGTAAAAGCCAGCAATTTTAAACCTACTTGTCCATGGATAACCACACTGAGACAGTAACTGATGTGTATGGTTCACCAAGATGAGCCTCTCTTTAACCAGTTACCAAGAGGGGCCAAGCCAATGGGGTCAGGAGGTGCAGGGGGCCGGAGGGCATCTCCTAAGCTGTGCAAGCCGTGGTTCCCTGTCAGTCAGGAATGGCCCCTGCTCAGTCACAGCGCCATACTTAGGGAGCTGGTGCTAAGAGATGGGCACGTCTCCGCCTGCTCACTCCCTCATACCGAGCATGGTGGTCATCTGTTTCAGGAAAAGGAAAGAGATGTTTCCATCCTCTTGACAGCATCTACGATTACGGTCATTTCTATTTGGCTCTTAATATAAAATGATGTCCCTGGTGGCACAAAGAGTTTGCACCCAAGTACTAACTTAAACATTGGCAGTTTGAAACCATGCAGCAGCCCCACAGAAGAAAGGCCTGGCAATCTGCTGCTATAAAAATTACAGCCAAGAAAACCCTATAGGGCAGTTCTGCTCTGTCACACATGGGGTCACCCGAGAGTCGGAATCAACTTGACGGCAACGGGTTTCTATTAACATAAAATTAACTGTGGTAACAGACCTAAATTAACACAGCAAACTTTTTTAAAGCTAGGTTCCTTTCTTTGGCTCAGAGATCATCTTTATTACCATATACACGTTCACCCCTCCAGTTCTGTCTCCCTAAATTAAGTAGTGCAAGTTCAGACGAGAGAAAAGCAGAGCTGAAGCCCGCTTCCCTTTACATTGCCCTGTTCTTTTCCCACTTGCTAATTCTGTCAGTTTCACTTCTTTTCAGGAAGTGACAGAAACAGCAGCAGTATTTTCTTCAATGACACTGTTAACCTTACTTATTTCCTAGATTCATGTTTCTACGTAACGTGAAAACCTAACTCACCGTATGTTTGGGCTAAGCCAGGAAGGCACCCAGGCACCCAGAGTGAGAACAAGCTGTACAAAGGGCATCCGGACTCAGATGCTTGCTCGTACACTGCCTGGGTCACCTTGGCTGCTTGTTTCTGCCCTCGACTTTTACGTCTTGCATTTGTAACTTTTGGGGCCTTTTTAGGTTGTTAAAAAGATCAAGGACGATAACGTCTGTAAAAGAACCTGTCCCATCCCCTCACCATTTGGGGATATTAGCGTTTAATTTCACTACATAAACACACCACGTGCCGCTAAGTGGATACATTCAATGTTGTACTCTACAACCTTAATTCTATGAATACTGAAGTAGTCAGCACATACTTACACAGCTGAGTAAACAATAATATTAATTTACTTAGAGCCTAATTCAATAACATGTGTTGAATGACTACACCTTACAATTCCTTTAAAAAGAGTGTGGGGCAACTGTCTGGTTCAAAAGGGTAAATTAATGAATTCTCCCAGAAATGAAACAGACTTCAGAGCCGTGGTGGCCAGTACGGTAGCCAATGGCCACATATGGCTACGGACACCGGAAATGTGGCTAGGCTGAACTAATAATATGTGTTGTAAGTCTAAAATACACAGCACATTGTGGACCAAATCAAACCAAGCCCACTGCCATCGAGTCAATTCTGACTCATAACAACCCTGTAGGATAGAGCAGAACTGCCCCATAGGGCTTCCAAGGCTGTAATCCCTATGGTGTCTTTGGGGTGTCTTGAAAGAAGTAAAGCCCGAATGCTCTTAGAACTGAGGATGGCGAGACTTCGTCTCACATGCTTTGGACATGTTGTCAGGAGGGACCAGTCCCTGGAGAAGGACATCATGCTTGGCAAAGCAGAGGGTAAGCAAAAAACAGAAAGACCCTCAACACTGGCTGCAACAATGGGATCAAGCATCCTCAACAATTTTGAGGATGATGCAGGACCGGGGGGCAGTGTTTCGTTCTGTTGCGCACAGGGTCGTCGTTCTGTTGCGCACAGGGTCGTCGTTCTGTTGCGCACAGGGTCGCTGTGAGTCTGAACTGACTCCACGGCACCCGACAACAACAATCTTTATGGAAGTAGACTGCTACATCTTTACGGAGCAGCTGGGTGGGTTTGAACCCCTGACCTTTCAGTTAGCAGCCGAATGCTTAACCACTGTACCACCAGGTTGTGAACACTGCTTACATTGTGAACACTCGTTACTAAAGAACACAATGTAAATAATTGCATTAATAATCTTTCTACTGATTATATTTTGAAATGATGGCATTTTGGATATATTGGGTTAAACAAAATGTATTACTGATATGAACTTCACTTGTTTCTTTTTACTTTTAAGGTAGCTACTAAAAAATTTAAGATCGTGTATGTGGTTCCTGTTATATTTCTACTGAGCAGCGCTGCTGGAGTTGCTAATTTTCCCAAACTAAAGCGGAAATGTAATCCGACGAGGGAGTTTTTATCTTACTAGTAAACTGTATATAAGCAGTCTTAATGGAAAAAAAAACTCCAATCATTTATTACGAATCTCTTGTTTAAAATGAATAAACTTACATGAAAACCAAAACCAAACCAGCTGCCACTGGGGTGACCCTGACTCATGGCAACTCCATGTGTTACCGGGCAGAACTGCCTTTTGAAGCGGATTGCCAGGCTTTTCTTCCAAAGCGGCTCTGGTTGGGTTCAAAGTAGTTGAGTGCTTAGCTGTGTGCACCACGCAGGACTCCACAAACTTACATTAAAAACCAAAAATCCAAACTCATTGCCAAAAAGTCGATTCGGATTCACGGTGACCCTTAAACTTATATTAGGGGAAAAAAAATGCAACGTTTGAGCGCTCAGCAGTCATGGAAATACTTCCTCCACCACGAATGCTCAGAGCTGTGGTACAGTCTCAAAGGCTCCCAGAAAGAGGTGACTCCAACAACCTATTTTAAAAAATGCTCAAAAGATGCAAAGCGGCATTTCACAGAAATGCATTTGTGTTGAAAACAGAGAGGGAGAGAGGTGTTTGTATGTGGAAGAAATAGCTCTAGGCGGCATTCAAGTGACTGAGAACAGAACCGGAAGAGCAGGGAGCCCAGAACCAGGTTCTGAGAAACACCCACATTGGCAGCTGCGCAGGGGGACTAAATTGATGGACCTGACAAGACAGCTAGTACATCGTGAAACTGTGTATTGTTAAGCTGGAAGGGGACATAAAAAAACAGTATCATTTCATATACCACTTGCCAAGACAAGTGTGTTTTACCAGGTATACAAATTCTGGATGGACACATGCTAGTGCTCAAGAGAGCTATCTTTGGGAGGGGGAAAGCTCTGTATTTTTTGGTTGGTTTGCTTTTTCAGCAGGTATGCCACATCAGGAAAACCAAGACACTTCCATTAAGGAATGAAAAAAAAGCAGCCCCGAAGCAGCATTAACTACTGTAACTCCGCGAAAGGCAGTCCCAAGATTTTCGTTGCTATTTTTTTTTATCTCATCAGACAATGCTATCAGCTAACGCTTGGAAGTAAAACTTTTTCCTTTTTTTATTGTTGTTCATTTCTTTGTGATAGACTGGTGGTCACGAGAAGAATGAGACTTTACAGTCACCCGTAAGTACTCCTGGGAGCCGGAAGACACACGGCGCTACCTTCAAGTATCTGGAGAGCCTGCAGAGAGGGGCTGATCTCTGGCTCACCACCCGCACACACAGCCAGAACGAGGGGGGCGGGGGACGCAGGGACGTGGTTCCATCAGCACAGGGGAAGGATCTCTGAGAGGTACATGCCCCCCTGGGAGAGGCCAAGGCTGTGTCCTGGAAGGCAACGGGCGGCGCCATGCCCACAGGTGAAGCACAGCCCAAAAAGGTGATTGTCTGGCTGAAGCGCCGCCTTACAGTCTTCTTCAATCCTGAAATTCTGACTGACTCTTCAAAGACACAAACAAATGGCTGCGTTCCAGCAGAAATGCACCGTGTGACCCACGCGTGGCATGACAGCGCTGGACCACCATCCTGAACCACAGAGCGGCGTTTCAGAGCAACTCCTGCAGACAAATACTCCTGGCCATGGGTCTGGAGCATGTACCCCCTTAAATTATAACGGTGCTTCTGTGAAGAGAAGGGCAGCAAAGGTAGGTCTGGAATGGAATGGGAAGGAGAGGGAATCTTCTCTCTCAGTTCTACAATAAAAAAAAAAAAACCCTTTAATCTTCCTACTATCAAAAAACCAAACCAAACCCAGTGCTGTTGAGTCGATTACTGACTCACAGCGACCCTACAGGACAGAGCAGAACTGCCCCATAGGGTTTCCAAGGAGCGCCTGGTGGATTTGAACTGCCGACCCCTTTGGTTAGCAGCCGTAGCACTTAACCACTACGCCACCCCTTCCTACTATAAGAAAAAAAAAAAATTTTTTTTTTTTTATAAGTCACATAAAACCATAAGAAACAAAGTAATTCCAAGTCTGACCAAGAGTGATAATTGATACTTGAAGATTTTCTTCTTGCTACAATTTACATAGAAAAGTTCCATGGGCTAGAATTAGCTTAGTTCACGTTTATAAAGATCTTTGCTATGGATACAAAGCTAGCTAAAGGCATGGGTAGAAATACTTAAAAACTTTAAAAATTACTCTTAGGACCAGTCTCATTCAAACAGAACTTAACGCTTTGCTAAAAAGGACACAACATCAGAGAAACCAGGCCCTCAGAGCCTCTCCTCTCCAGGGTGTTGAGCCACCACAGGCACTGAGAGGGCAAGGCAGCACCGCCTTGGTGAGGCTCGTGTCGCGCCCCCTCACTCCTCCTCGGTGAGGCTGGTGTCGCGCCCCCTCACTCGGGCTGTCTCCTCACTTTTAAATGAGGTGGGGCTACATTTACCTTTCAGTAATATCCTCCCTACACGTCTGCTCCTGGGGAGTAAACCTCATTTTTGGATTTAAAGACTTATTGGAAAACTTCAGTGGCATAGCTGTTCCCACAAGGAGCTAATTCCACATTAAGCTGCACTAATACAAGTCCCTCAACCAGGCCAAAGCAGAGACATTTCACCGTGACCTGTGTTTGACAACTGAAATGCTGAACTCAGCTAAGGGCACTAGTCTATAGAGGAAGAAGACTGACAAGGTAAGCCGGGGAGCAGAATCTGGGCTGTTCGCCCACCAAGAATGAAAGCTAGCAGGTAAAAGACAAACTCTCAGTCCTGCTGCTGGACAGCCAGTCCACCCGAGGAGGAGGGCTAGGGAAGGTGAAGAAGCAGGTGGGCTGCACTCAGGTCAGTCGCTGGCCCCAGGGGCAGGAGCATCCTATGGCAAACTGCAGGCAGGTAAGATGACCCCACTCAGGTGAGCAGGGGACAGGAAACGCAAGCATTAGGCAGAAAAAGAGAGAAATAAAAAGCTGAGACGGTCCATAAAGGGGAGACTGATTGAGCAGAAGAGGCCGTGACCGTACGTGAAGTCCATGTGGTGTGCAAGGCGGAAGAAGTCTCCCTGTACGTACCACATGCACAGTCTCCAGGGCGTGTGGGGAACGGAGAGAAGGACAACAGGGGGCAGCATGGACAGAAAGCGCCAGAAAGACAAAGACCTACATGTCTGTCCGCAGTTTCAAAAAGAAGCAATGTAAGGAAACAATGGGGGAAGGGAAGATGGCAGAGAACAGGAATGGTGCCAAACTCATATGAAAATACCACAATTCTCAGCTTTGAATTCAGAATCACAGATACCAGAGGAGAACAAACTCTAGAAACAAACACAAAAATAAAATATGCCTTACTTCTCCACCTTGGTTCCGATTATACAGTGGGTTCAGTTAGTGAAAATTCATTGAGCTAGCTACACTCAGCATTTGTAAAGCCCTGTTTATTACACTTCAATAAAAGTTTACCAAAACAACTGAAACTAATAAACCTAACTGAATGGTATGGGTGGCATAACCATCAGAGAGTAATAATGTCAAGTAACTTTCAAGCACAATAATTTTACAGTACATTCTAAGGATATGCAAGAACCAACTCAGGGCAACAATATGAGCATAAAAAAAAAAAAAGGCTTCGATGGATCAAAACACAATTATACATGTACCCACCACAAGCTAGGGCAAAAAAAAATACACCGTCAACTTCGGAAGTTGCTGGCTCCAACACCTTCTAAACCTATAAAAGAAAAAAAAATCATTCATTTCTCTTTCTCTCCAGTAAGAACTGTATTTCAGGATGGGCAAAGTTGTTAAGGGAAACCTTTGCATAAGAATGCCCATAACAGACGTATATATAGAATTAGAAAATCTTCATCTTGCAACTGTCAATAGTGGTAGACTGAATAATGGCCCCCAAAGACATCTAGGTCCTACTCTCTGGAACCTGTGTATGTGACCTCATATGGCCAAAGGGACTTTGCAGATGTGATTAAGTGAAGGATGCTGAGATGTAGAGACTGTTGACGTGAGCATCAAATGTAACTACAAGTACCCTGATAAGAGACAGGCAGAGGGTGATCTGACTTAAGAGAGAAAAGGCCACGTGGCAATGGAAGCAGAGAATGGAGTGATGTGCTTTGAAGACAGAGCAAGGGGCCCCAAGCCAAGGAATACAGCTCGCCTCCAGAAGCTGGGAAACTCAAGGGAACAGATGGTCTCCTGGAGCCTCTGGGAGGAACTTCCTTCCCCTGCTAACACCTTCAGTTTAGCCCAGTGAAATGGATTTTGGACTTCTCGTCTCCAGAACTGGAAGAGAATAAATTGTGTTGTTTCAAGCCATCAAATTTGTAGTAAATTGTTACAGCAGCAATAGGAAACAAATACACCAGTGAAATAATGGACAAAAGTAACAATCAAAATGGCTGTGAAGCCCGTTAGATAATGGTTCGAGGAAGAGCTCTGTAGAGCTGGGAATCAGGCTGCTGACAAAGGACGATGGCCTTGTAGACCCTCATCTACCACAGACCCATGGTGGTGCACTGAGAGGCGACTGAAGCCGGAGATTTGCTTTAAAATATTCAAAAGTAAACAGTATTGGGCAAAACGTTGACAATTGTTAAAGCTGGTATGTATCATTATTCCCTTCAATTTTGGGGGCATGTTTGAAAGTTTTTCTAACAAAAAAGATTTCAAAAAGGAAAAGAGCTAAAAGTACCACTTATCAAAATCTACAGGACGCTGCCAAAGCTGTATTCAGAGGGTGAATCAAACCAGTAAATTTTATTATAAACCAGACTGAAGATAAATGCATTAAGCATTGAAGTCAACAGGGAAAGAAAACCGAAGAAAGTAGAGCAAAGGAATTAATAAAAGAAGAATTGGTGAAATAGAAGATAAAAACAATTAACAAAATATTTGACTTAGTCAATGAAAACTAAAATCAATTTCTCTTAAAAGCAATTCAAGAGATAACTCTGGTACGACAGAGAAAAACAAGATCAAAATGATACTACATTATCCTTGCCTGTTTCTGAAATCAGAACAATGTTACAAAGGGCAGCAATTATATCTTTTGGTAGTTCCCAAGGAAATAAGAGCCTTTCTTCCCTCATGGGGCCCTACAAATTATTTTTGTATCTCACTGGCATTAATTGGGTTCTAAGCCGATTAGAGGACCAATAATGGTAGCCAAGGGGGCCGATGGGATGTGATCTGTCTATTAGCCACAGCCAGCCGGGGCCCCCCAGAGGAAAACCAGGGCACTGTTTGTCTCCCAGAAACAATAACTGGATGCTACAGAGAAAAGAGAGAGCAACTACAAGTCATTTTACATAAATACATATTTAATAAAACTTAAAACTAACCCAATAAATCCAGCACTAAATTGAGAGAACAATACACCATGGCCAAATACAATTTGTTCCAGGAATGTACTAATGATTCAGTATTAAGAAATGTGTTGCTTTCACATTCATAGATCAAAGGAGGAAAAAAAAAATATGATCATTTCAAAGATGTCCAAAAAACTGGTAAGATCCAGTATCTGTTGCTTTCGTCCTATGGAATTTTATATCAGGAATACAAAGAAGTAGTTATATGAAGAATATTTCCTATATGTAAAACACATCATATCTAGTAAAAAACTAAATTTATCCTATTAAATAAGTAACAACAGAAAAGCAGCAAAATGACAAAGGTGTTCTCTACCATCAAAGGTAGTCAAGCATACAACCTAAGGTGCTGTGACTAAGGAAGGAGACAGATACCTTGTTTGCAGATGACTAGCCCTGGTGGCCCAGGGGCTAAGTAAGAGCACAGCTGCTAACCAAAAGCCTGGCAGTTTGAATCCACTGGCTTGGAAACTATATGGGGCAGTTCTGCTCTGACCTATAGAGTCACTATGAATCAGAATTGACTCGACGGCACTTTTTCTTTTTCGTTATCTAGAAGACTCTTCTAATATAAATAAAAGCTAGTAAAACTGAAGAAAAGCTCAAGTAAGTCAACAAAACAAAAATTTTATACATACACACACACACAAATTAACAGCTTCCCTAAAGACTGGAAATAACTAATCAGAAAATACAGTGAGGGAAAAAAAAGGATATTCTCAACGTCAACAAAATGCATAAAATTCCAAGGAACATGCCTGCCAATAAAGACAACCCACAGCTCTTTTCCAAACTACAACACTTTCCTGGCAGGCATATGAAAAGCCTGCATGGTGGAGATGACACTATGTTGCCAGCAGAAAGACACATTACAAAGACATAAGCTCTCTCCAAGTTCACTTATACACCCACGGAAACCCCAAATAACACCTGTAGTAAGATGAAGTATGGCCCTGCCCAAAGATATCAAGTCCTAATTTGTGGAACTGATAAATGTTACCTCATCTGGAAAAAGGGTCGTTGCAGAGGTAATGAAGAAAAGAACCCTCCACTGAGAAGCCTACCCTGGATTATCCAAGTGGGCCCTAGATGCCATCACCAGTGTTTGTAGAAGAGAGGCAGCGGACAGCACAGACATGCAGAGAAGGCCATGTGCCCACAGGGGGAGACTGCAGCGATGCAGCCGCTACCCAAGGAAGGCAAGGAGTGATTCTCCCCCGGAGCCTCTGGCGAAAACGCAGCCCTGCCAACACCTTGATTTCAGACTTCCAGCCCCAGAGCTGTCAGAGAACAGATGCCTATTGTTTCGAGTTTGTGCTGAGTTGTTACAGCAGCTCTAGGAAGCTAATCAGTGGGTTTCTTTTTCTTTTTAAGCCGTTGTATGAGACTTCTCAAACTCACCTAAAACTAACCAAGTATTGGCTGAGGAAGAGGCAAACTGAATGAATAAAACACACTCGTGTGTATCATTTGATACAAGTGACACTTCAAATCGGCAAGGACGCATGAACTAATCAATCAATAGTCAGAGTGGGGCCAATTTGCTATCCCTTTTGAAAAATTGTAGTTTGATACCCTACTGCATATCATACTCCAAAATAAAGTCCAGCCAACTCAGAGGTCTGGGTGCAAACAATCAAGCCTGGAGGAGTCAGAAGGCTAGGCGGGGGGAGGCTGTGATCAAGCCTGGAAGAGTCAGAAGGCTGGGTGGGGGGAGACTGTGATTTGGGAGCACAAAAAGCCTACGGCTGATTCCAAAACCAAAAACCAAACCCAGTGCCGTCGAGTCGATTCCAACTCATAGCGACCCTATAGGACAGGGTAGAACTGCCCCATAGAGTTTCCAAGGAGCGCCTGGTGGATTTGAACTGCCAACCCTTTGGTTAGCAGCTGTAGCACTTAACCACTATGCCACCAGGGTTTCCACAGCTGATACAAACTGTGGAAATCAGTAAGAAAGACGTTGACTCATTTGGCGGCAGTATCAGAACTTAAAATATTGGGGTGAACCCCATGGTGTTAGATTAGAATTGAAGGTATTGGTACGAACTCATGGTTTCCAATACATAAAAGATACAAAAAATAAAGACATTATTGAGTTACATACATACACGTATACCCAGGCATGTATTTTGTAGCTCTGGGTGCAGTAACACCCCATAACCCAGCTGGTGCTCAGACCCTGATTCCCTAAGTACCTACTGCCATAAAAAGGAGCCAGGCCTCCCTGGAGAAACGGCTGACTCCAGAGCTGAGGCAGGGAAAGTACATGAAAAACCCGAACATCTCGTGATACCAGAAAGCAAGGCCACGCTCAAAGAATTACAGGGATATATCAAAAGGATACAGGAGCAGGCATGGAGAGGCTCCTCCCGGCCAAATCTGTGACAAGATGAGCGCCAGAATAATGATACCAAAGGATGGAAATCTACCAAATAAAATGGGAAGCTGTGAGTCTATATTGATAAAAATAGATGAATTAAAAGTTTGCTGAGGAGCTACAGGAGACCCAATGGGCGGCTCCTGTCCAGAGGCAGGATGAGAAGGCAGGGAGGGACAGGAGCTGGGTGGACAACACGGGAAACCCAGGGAGGAAAGGGGGAGTGTGCTGTCACATCACAGGGACTGCAGCTCATGTCACGTAACACGTGTATAAATTTTTGTATGAGAAATGAACTTGAGCTGTAAGCTTTCACCTACAGCACAATTAAAAAAAAAGTCAAATATACAAAAAAAAGTTTGCTGAGGAACAGAATACTTAGTTTCTAAACTATCTGTATGATACCTCTGCTAATTACCAAGACTTCCTCGTGGAAAAACCAGGCAGATACCACCTTTACCGACTGATCAGAGCCAACGCTACTGCCAACAGGACAGAGAGAACTCCTGTGCCACCCAACAGGTCTAAAGAGAGTCCCAGCCTCTCCTCTGTGTGATGCTGGCCAAAGGCGTGAAGCCTGAGTTCAACCCTGAGGCAACACCAGACAAATACACGCTCAGGCCCAGCCTGCGGAAACTGGCCTGTGACCACGAGACGGGTCAAGGCCAGGAAAGCCAGGACGAGGCGGAGGGACTGTTCCAGTCTGAGGGAAGCTAAAGAGACCTGAAGGAGACCTGGTGGCACAGGGTTAAGCACTCGGCTGCTAAACAAAAGGTTGGGGGTTTGAGCCCACCAGCCGGTCTGTGAAGACCTGCAGCCTACTCTGTCCTCTAGGGCTGCTGCGAGTTGGAACTGACTTGACGGGAACGGGTTTAAAGAGACCTGACAACCAGGTGTGAGCGCTCAGGTCTGAGCTGGATTCCTTTTGGGGAGGTGTGAATGCGCCTGAGGACTGGACGGCAGCAACGCGTTAATGTGAATTTCCCGAGTGTGATGTTGTACTGAGGGAAACACACATCTTACTCAGGTGATTCAGAGAGGAAGTGTTTTGTACCATATTTGCAACTCCTCTGAAGTTTGAGAGAGTTAAAAAATCAAATGGAGGCTATGTACTACTTTTTACAAATATTTTATTGTGTTTTCGGTGAAAGTTTACATAACAAATCAGGTTCCCATTTAACAGTTACTATACAAACTGTCCGGTGACACTGGTCACATTTTGCACAATGTAGGGACAGTCTCATTGATTCCGTTCTGGGTGTTTTGTTTCTGGTATCTGGCTCCCATGTCCCTTTACCCTTTCATCTCAGCTTTAGAGTAACTGTTGACCATTTGGTCTCACATACATGATTTTTTAAAGGTGAGCAGTCCTCATGGGTAACACTTATTTTATGAGCCAATCTGTTATTTACTGTATTTTTCGAAAATAGCGTGGCCACGAAAATAATGTGCACACACATATAACCCACAAAAATAGGGAATGATGTAAAAAAAAAAGCTCTTGCACAGCACACCCACGCGCACATGGTGCACGTCTTGTGACATTTCCAGAGGTGAATGTTGGCCTCACTCAATACTCAGAAAATGTTACTTTCGATCCTATCTGTATAATAAAGGTACAAGCCATGGTCAAGAAGTCGTGGATCAAGTTTGGTAGTACCCCCAGTAATCAGAAAATAAACAACTGAAACTATGCATTTGCTCAGCCTCAGTCTGCAGCCGGCCTCAGGCGGTGGAGTCCTTGTGGCTGAGGAGCGTCCAGGTACTTCATGCTGGCGGTGGGTGGACGGCGGGGCAGAGGGCTGCAGGACTGTGTCGTGCGGTGCCGGCGTCACATGAACCCGGGCATGGCAGACGACGTGGGGGCAGGTCGGCCCAGGCAGCCAAGCAGTGGTCGGACCCGGCTCCTCCGAAGGAGAGGCGTGTGACCCCTCTGCGTCCATGGCTCTCCTGCCGGCCCTCCGCCATGCAGCGTCCACATGGGCTGGACGGCAGAGCAGAACGCGCCAGCCTCACCACCTGGGCGGTCTCTGGTCTCTCTGGAAGGGGTGTGCACACCTGCGCACCTCCTGGGCTGGGGCTGACTGTCCTGGCAAGGACTGTCTCCAGGGTGGAAAACATGATTTCTCCCTGCATTGGAGAAAGCGGTTTGCAGAGCAGTGAAGGAACCCTGCCAGGAGACGGATCTGCTTTAGAAATTCAAGGGTAGGCTGGTGAAGGCCTGCTGCTGGGAACCAAACCTCCGGGTCAACAGGCACCAAGATGAAGACTTAACGTTAAATCCATTGGACAGGAGAAAAAAAAAAATGAAATCAGTATAGCACGCTTATAAAACAATGCGGCTTTTTTTTTTTTTGCTCTGTATGCAAAAAAAGGTATAACGGTAGGCGTTATTTGCATAAAAATACTGCAGCTAAAAGGTGATCTCAAGTGGGCAGTTTCAGTTCAAGGTTTAATGAACATCTCAAGGCGATAGTCTCAGGGAGTCCTCTAGACTCACCTGATTTGGTAAGTCTGGACTTTTTAACAGTTTGAGTTCTACTCCACATTTTTCTCCCATTCTATCAGGATGCATCTATTGTGGCCCTGACCAGACAGGTTATCAGTGGTAGCCGGGCACCGTCTCAGGGTAGATGAGACCAGGTGTGATGGTTAAGGTTATGTGTCAACTTGGCTAGGGCCATGATTCTCAGTGGTTCGGGAGATATTATGTAATCCTCCTCCATTTTGTGATCTGACGTGAGCGGCTAGTGAATTGAAAGGGGAGTTTCCTTGGGGCTGTGGCCTGTATCCAATATATTCGGATGCTCTGGCAAAGCTCACCCTCTTTCAATCCTGCATCCAACTCATCATCCTCTGACCTGTGGTTCTTGGGACTTGAGCCAGCAGCCTGCTGTCTGACCTGCAGAACTTGGGATTTGCCAGCTCCCACGGTCCTGTGAGCCAGCAGCCTGACGTCTGACCTGACGATTTTGGGTATATGAGCCCCTGCAACCACGTGAATCAGAAGCCTGATGCCTGATCCGTGGATTTGGGACTTGCCAACCTCCACAACTGCATGAGCCATTTCCTTGAAATAAACATCTGTTTTTCTTTCTTATACACTTCACTGGAAACCCTGGTGGCGTAGTGGTTGTAAGTGCTACGGCTACTAACTAAAGGGTCAGCAGTTCAAATCTGCCAGGCACTCCTTGGAAACTCTATGGGGGCAGTGCTACACTGTCCTGTAGGGTCGCTATGAGTTGGAATCGACTCGACAGCACTGGGTTTTGATACACGTCACTGGAAATAAAACACATCACTAAAGGAGGGGTGAGGAATGTCATGACCATCTAAGTTAAAGTAAAAAACAAAATTCATATAGTTTAATTAAGAGTTCAACTAGTAAGATCAATGCAGTTATACCCACAATTTATAGCGTAAGACATTTTTGCTGCAGTTATAAGATACCATTATAACACTAAAGTGTGTCACACACCATTTTTTCAAAGTTCATAAAAGCAGCCTTAACACCCTCAGACGGTGTCAAGGAAGCTAACGACAGCACAACCTAGATATATACAACAATGTTCCCCAAACAACTTTAGGTCCATGCAGGGAGCACCTGCCATGCCCCCAGAAACTGGCAGGGGTCCTGTGGTGAAGAGCATCCAGATCAGGGTGACAGCCTCTTGGACCCTGCATTCAGAAGGGAAAGTACCAGGTGCTCCTTCCGGGCTGGCCACCAGCGTTGCTGATCCCACACTGGTGACAAGACAGCCACCAGTCACAGACTGTCCTAAAGGATAGAGCAGACAGAGGAACCCACGACATGTGAGGAGAGGAGAAGGGCACGGTATTTAGGCTGGATGAGGAGGGAAATGACCACATCAACCAGAAATGGCTTACAAGAGAAATACACACACCTGCCACTTTCAGGACTGGGGTGAGGAGATAATAAATGCTACAAGACATGCAGAAGCCCAGCTTGGAGTTAAAACATTCTTACAAGATAGAAATTGATACGGGTGAGAAGTGAGCTTCTGAGGTCAAGTAGACACGTGAGACTATGTGGGCAGCTCCCGTCTGGAGGGGAGATGAGAGGGCAGAGGGGGACAGAGGCTGGCTGAATAGACACAGGGAATACAGGGTGGAGAGAAGTGTGCTGTCTCATCAGGGAGAGAGCAAGTAGGAGTACAGAGCAAGGTATTACAAATTTCTATATGAGAGACTGACCTGATTTGTAAACTTCCACTTAAAGGACAATTAAAAAAAAAAAAATTCTTACAAGACTCCTAACGCATCTCCAAGAGTTCTGAAATATGCTCAACTAAAACAACCTTCAACAAAGCCACAGCCCAACCACTCACAAAAACCTCAAGACTACAAATGTCAGCTGGGGCGAGCTTTGATGGAGGGGAAAGACCCACCAGTCACCCCTTCAGTCCTTCACAAGCCATTTCCTCCTTGAAGATCTACTCCTGAAGCTAACTGCACACAGCCTGAAACCCAAAGGTGCTCATTTAGAAGAAATCAGGGGCTGGGGTCCACACACACTCCCGCACACTCTCCAGCTCAGCAGCACCTTCAGCAGCCAAGGGACCCAAGCTCCAACTAACAGGATCCAAAAAAGTAAGGCTGGCCTCAAAAGCCCACATACTGCGCTGCTCCAGAAGCAAGGGAACCCATTGGTGAGTCAGATGAAAGCCAGCACGTGCTTCTAAAGCCCATCTGTTGACTCGCCACAGCGACGTTGCTTCTGTTTCCCCTTCTTTCAGAAAAGGGCTGTACTTACATTCTCCAAGGGACACTGGCACCCGTGTATACAACGTGGGGCTCAGAGGGTGTCTGGTTCTTGTCTAGACCCTAGAGGTGGTGGCTGAGCCCAGGAAGTCAGGGTGCCCCGTGCGCCCCTCTGCAGCACATTTCTCAAGCATGACACGGGGCGCTGGGGAGGCAGCAGCAAGCCTGGCAAGCACCGCTGAGCTCACTGCCAGGCAACGAAGAACTCTGGTCTCAGGGGCTGCCACTCAGCTCCAGCATGAGCAAGGATCAAAACAGAAGCCTTGTCTCAAAAGGGAAAACTGTATCCTTCAAATTTCTTTCACACACACAGATTTAAGCCGATACCACAGATCACCTAATTTTCTATCTAACAGGAAAAGTAAAGAAGGTAAATGTAATTCAGTAATTCCACGTGAATGACCTCATAAATGAGCCAAGCATTAATAAAATTAGAAAGCACATTATACAAGAGCGAAATTAAGTGCAACACTTCCATTTTCTAGAGAAGAAAACACGCTACTGGCAAACATCCGAGTTAGCTTCCACCGGCCAGCAAATGCTGGGGTGAAAGTTATGCACAGGATCATCTAATGATAAGATACATTCCTGAGTCTGCACACGACCCCCAACATAAAGAACACAAGGTGAATGAAGAGACGGTTTCAGAATCCCACTCACACATTTCAGGGTCTTCTGTTCACAAGCTACGAGACACCATCTGAGTTACACAGCTCATGATCATCAAATGGTTTTTGGAGAAAGGCAGAAAAGATCACTTAGGGCCACGTTTTCCCGTTTTACTTATTTTTTAAGTTTTACAGACAAAAAGTTAGAGGGAGGGCACAAAGTTGTCCACTCCACGTAGAAGGAATCGGAAACCAAGCATTCCCACTGAAGAGCAGCCCAAGGGCGGAGCCACCTCAGCCCAGGCACTCCCCTCAACCCACATTCAGACACAGCACAAAGTGGCAAATAACCTCCCTCAAAAATTCTCCCTCCACTGCCCCTTCCTCTTTCCTCCCACCTTGCCTGTTCCAATGGGCCAGGGTGCTCTCTCTAGCTCCCCCCGAGGCTGCATGTTATGGCAACCTCTCTTCACTAAGCCCAGCTCTCCCCGGGGGCTCCAGCTGTAACTCTCCTACAGAGCTAGAAGCGGTTGCTATGCAGGCAGTTGCTATCCAGGTAGGTACCTGTGAGAAGACTGCTTGCCTTCCCCAGGAGTCATGCCCGCCTAGATGCTCCCAGGGTCACTCAGGAACCAGCTCCTTCCTGTGAAGCAGGTGGGCTCAGCCCCCATCTTCTTATCATCTGCCAGCACCAGGTAAAGGCTGCAAGAGTCTGTCCTTACAGTGCCATTCCAGGCTCAAAGAATTTCTGCTGCAAGCACCTGGCCAAGGGTGGGGCAAGCCTACCAGGTCACCTGACCACACAGCTCACACCGGAGAATGCCTGGTTCTGCAGTAGAGACACTGACAAGTACCAACTGCGCCTGGTGGGAGTTGTTCCCCTTCAGAGAGACCCATAGCTGCACTCGGCCCGGCTGGAGAGGCTGGCAGTGGGAGAAAACCCAGCCTGCACTGTGTCCAGAGGCATCCTGGCCAGGAAGACAGCACTTCTGGGTCACTACTGGCCAATGAGAGCCAAGGAGAGGGACAGGCTGCCCCTCTGGCAACAGAAGGCTCTGCCAGGTCCTCTCGCAACTAACCTCGCAGAGATAGGCTGAGAATTACAGCTCCACTGCATAAATGCGGTCCCATCTGCCCTGTGCCCCCAAATCAGGATGCTAGAAGGTGAGAAAATAGAATCAACGACAAAGGAATTGTGCTAACGAAGGTGACACAGATCACTAGGCGTTTCCTGAAAACAAGCAAGAGGGGGCAGTGCCAGACAGCCACCCAGAGACAATGCACCTAGAGTACCCACTGCCTTCACGACCACAGGCCTCGAATCAAGCCAGGCCACCAAAGGCATGTGCTGAGCACAGGCTGGGACCTTGACAGTTCATCAATCTAAACACTTGCAAGCCGCTGGAGAAAGGTGCCCCAAGAAGCCACTCGTGGAAGCCACAAGCTCAACGGGGTGGAAAAGCACAGGCAGCCTGCTGAGATGGGCCTTCTGCCTCTAGCTCATCCTCAGAGCCTCCAACACCAGCCTGGACCTGGGCAGCCACACCACTCCACCAAAGGACAAGGACAAGTACTCGGAGGGGTGCCCTTCCAGCAATCGATGCTGTCACATCCATTCATCCCCCCAAACACACAAAAGGCAACTGCCATGACTAGGTTTCCCTGCCAAGCATGGGATCCGAACCAAGTAAAAAGCCTGACCAGAACTGCTGTCACCAAGTTGATTCTGACTGAGAGTGCCCCTATGGGACAGAGTGAAACCACCCCGTAGGGTTTCCAAGGAACACCTTGTGGATTTGAACTTCCGACCTTTTGGTCACAACTGTAGCTCCTCACCACTGTGCCACCAGGGTTTCCACAGCATGACCAGTACCCTCCGATGGCTCGTGATGCCACCTGCCTGGGGCGAGGCAGGGCGGATGAGATGGAGAGGGGTTACTCGTAGCAACTGCCCATCAGGTGGAGTCCGGGGTCACTGACAACAATGGCGACATGGGCTTGGTGGCAGACGTCTAGACTAGAAAGTTGGCCCCTGGAGGAGGGTTCTACAGTCATCCCATGCAGAAGTGGGCCTGAACGCTTAGAAGGCCTTAGGGAGTATATGGATTCCCATTTACTCATTTCCTTACCCCAAACCTACTTATTGATATGCACTCAGGGAAAAATAAGTGATCGTAGATTGACAATTTGACAGCGTCTGAGTCTACCTGTCTTGCTGCAAAGGCCTCAGCTAGCAAGGACCGTGTGGACATGGTGTCACCTTCTTGACCCTGAGCTGAAAAGGAAACACCAGGCAGATGTGTCAAGGATGAAGGTCAAAATCGTGAACTTCTGATAGGACCACGAAGGAGTAACTCCACGAAGAAGGTCCTGACTTCTGTCCCTATGTCTTCTCCTGAGACAAACACCTGCCCCCCTGGTGTTACTGTGGGGACTCAGAGCTCATATGCAAAGCGCTTCACCAGGGCCTGGTCAGAGTAAGCATGGTGACAAGGATACTGCGGCAGCATAGCACCGACTCAGCCACGAGCTCACTCAAGTGGCTTCACTTTGCCAGGCTCTACTGTCTCTGGCTGAAAAGTGGGGTCTGTGACAGCGACACCACGGAGCTGTGTCAAGGACTGACCCTGCAGAGCAGGGCTTCTCCCCCACGGCACTGCTGACATTTTGTTTTGTTGTGGGGCTGTCCTGAGCATTATATGGTGTTGAGCGGCACTCTACCCACTAGATGCCGGTAGCACCCTGTGAAGCCCAAAATGTCTCCAGACATTGTCAGTTGTCCCCCGGGGGCAAGATCACCTCCGGTAGGTAAAGGGCATGATGCCTGATGTGGAGGAAGCAATGAAAAAAGCTCCAACAGGTGAAGCTTTTCCTATCACAAGCATCCTTGACAACAGACCACAAAACTGGACGCTCTGTGACTGTGGCTCCAAACCTGAAAACTCTGTTTTTGATAAGCTGAGTTGACTGAGAGTTCTAAGCTATCAGAACTGGAAAATAAAAAAGCTCAATAAGTTTCCTAATGTTTAAAGGAAGGCGTTAAAGTCCCCAAAGGTCAGGAAACATCCAAAGCCACAGGCTGATTGATGACAGGTCCCACCCTGAATTCCGGTCTCCCAACTCCCCACTGGGGACATCGGTTACCTTCCTGACGTGTATAAGCACCCCAGCCCTCTTGTCCAGTCTGAAGGAAGTGCCAACGCCTCGCGGTCTATATCTATGACAGCTGTGCATCTTGCCAAGGCCAGCCTCCAGAATGTCCGCGAACACCAAGATGTAAAAACCAAAGGCAAACCTGGAGTGTTTCCAGAACCACTTCTGTGAGAAGAATTCACACCGGGGAAGGTGCGTAATGACTGTCCACTGCCACTTGCTCCTTGGTTTTGCTACTGCATCCGCCACTTCCTGCTACCCCCTGCCCTAAGGGTGCACGGGGCTGCTGTGGGGCTATGTTTATCCCGGTACTGTCTCTTACAGGCAAGTTTGCTATACGGTGGTCTAACAAGGAATGGAATTTTTAGCATAAAAACATTATAAAATACAACTATCACCAACAATATAAAAATTGGCAATTCTCCAAGATTCCTCTCCAAGCGGTATAGCTCCAAAATTACTGTTTTATTTCTGTGATTTTTTCCCTGTGCGTATATTAAAGTATGGTGTAAATGAAAAACACCACATTGTATGTATCATTTCCCCACTTGCTATGTCTATTTTCACTTAGAAATATATCACAATCATATTTCCAAATCTGCACACAATTTTACCTCATCTGAATAGGATAAACATACTTTACTAAAGCCCCTAAAGGCGGGCCTTCAGGTTATTTTTTCGCTGTCACAGAGGATCCTGAAAAGAATACCCCCTGCCCACTGGGGCCTATACCTCCACGGGATAAACTCCTGGACACAGAACTGTACGGTTACAGGCTGTGTTGACCGGTGCTGCCAAGTTAAAAGGACTCCTGCAACGAGCTAGCTATTTACATTCCCACATCCAAGAATACCTGTGCTCACTCAGACGACAATGACAATGGTCCTGTTTGGGTTTTCCCACTCTGCGAGGGCAAATGCAACATGTACCGCATTGCTCTGGTCATGAGTGAGACCAGCACCCTGTTCATGTTCACCGGTCGCCTGGATTTCTGGGCCGTGGCGACCTACGTAATGATAATCTCCTCCCGCTTCTCTACTGCGATGCTTCATCACCCATTTTTAAGACAAAACAAAATCCACAGTTCAGCGACAAGGTAGTAGGAATAGACAGAAGGAACTATAAGCTAAACACAAGTTATAAGCTAAAAATAATATTGCTTTTACTGGGTTTAAAGGGTCCTCAGGCAAAACTGATGAGAAATTATTATCAAAAAGGAAAGAATGGCCTTCTGGTTTCCTTTAAGAAGCAAATACATGCATTAAAGTCTTCGGTTGTTCATATCAAGAAACTGATTGAAAAGTTCTCCAAACCCTGTTCACAGTGCTTGATGGGGGGACAGGTGAGGGACACTCCTTTTCACTGCTGTTCAAGTGTTTCTGCTTAAGTGCTTTTAAACTGGAGAGACTATTGTCAAAATATTTTTTAACTGCATTCTACAATAAATTGGCTCATTATGCTCTTTATAGGGGGGCAGGGAGAAGACATCTTTCACCTCCACTATTCACACATCAGAGTCCCTGGAGAGTGCAGATGGTTAAATGGTTACGTGCCAGACTATTAGCCAAAAGGTTGGCAGTTTGAACCCACCCAGAGGCACCTCAGGAGACAGGCCTGGTGATCTGCCTCTGAAAGGCCACAGACTTGAACACCCTACGGGGCACACATGGGGTCGCCAAGAGTCAGAATTGACTGGACAGCAACTAACAACCCCAACAGCACACATTAGGCAGAGCAGGTAGAGGATCTGAAGTCTAAGCCTCCAAAGTCCCACTCTCTTCACAAATGTTAACTGCCCTGCCTTGAGGTAGGGTCTCCCCAAAAAGCTAATCTCGGTCACAGGAAAAAAAGTCCTAACGCTTATACTAAATTTTTTGGAGACTGAAGATTAAAAGTAGCAAGGGCTTCTGGGTGAGATGGTGGCAGACCCTCCCTCGTCTCTGAGCTGACAGGCACCAGGCCGGGGAGCAGAGGGGCTGAGGCCTGGAGTCTGCCTTGGTGTCTCCCTGGTACAGCTGGAACAACATCCCTCTCCTACAGTGATGGGAAAGATGGGGAGTGCTGTGGCCAGGCTCCGGCATACAATAGCCTCTCGCCAAGGCTACCACCGTTGCTCTGCAGCTCTGCGCCAACCTCCAGCCGCCTGTGAAGAGCTTCAGATGCCAAATGCCGTGAGCACCCGGCCCTTCTGACCTCCTCCTTGCCCACCACTCCCTCCACACTGGTGTCCTGGCACCTTCCTCTAACAGCCACACACGTTCACACTTGCTGTTCTCTCCGCCAAGAGCACTCTTGCCCAAGTGGTCACCACGGCTTGCCCCCTCGCTTCCTCAGGTTGGGGTCGTCTCTCTCCCCATTGGCAAGGCCTCCCTGAGTGCCCTATGTAAAACCACCACTGTTGCCCCACGCCCTGTCCCCTGCACCCAACCTTATTGTCCTCCTTACCTCTGAGCCCCCCTGACACTTGTGGTAAGCACGCTGCCTGTTTGCCTCACTAAGCTGTGACCTCCATAAAAGCAGGAGCGCAGTTTTTTAGTTCCCACTGGGTCTCTCCCCCCACAACAGTGCCTGGCAGAGGCAGGTGCTTAATAAACTTGCTGTCACATCAACACATTCCCTGTCGCTCCCTCCTGAAGCTCCTATAAAATGGTGGAGTGAGAAGTTTAAAAGGCAGAAAGATACCTAGGATTACTCTACAACTCTGCAATGCCAGGTGGCCCGCCCCTGCCCAAAAGCTGTGCATTTCTCCTCCGGGAGAAAAACCAGGAGACTCTTTGGGCTGTGGATGCCAGCTACAACTGAGGGTGGGGGATCATTCCTCCTTCATGGTTACTGAGACCCCCAGGCCTCGCCCCACGCTTGGCCCCTGATCATAGGCAAGCAAGCGGGTGGGAGAAATTTTCCCGGAGTCTGAAAAGACCAGAACAGAAATGGGGTGATGTAAGGATAGGGCCCAGTTGGTGGGACCCTGGCACAGGCTCGGACCCTGACACAGGAGCAGACACATCAGCAGCACCAGGAACCCAAGAACGGCTCTGACGTGAAAGCCAAAACCAAAACAGAGCAAGAAGCACTCTGAAACAGTGACTTCAGGGGAAGAAAACTTAGAAGAAAAACTCATTAATAATCTCAGGGAGATTAGAGGAGATACTGCAACCAAAAAACAAAAACCCAACTCCAAAGCCCACTGCCATGGAGTCGATTCCGACTCATAGTGACCCCATTGGTTTTCCAGGGCTGTAAATCTCTGTGAAGCAGGCTGCCACATCTTTCTCCTGCAGAGCCGCTGGTGGTTTCCAACTGCTGACCTTTTAGTTAGCAGCTAATTGCTTTAACCACTGCACCACCAAGGCTCCCTAACACAAAAACAGAAGGCTATAAAGTAGGAACACAAAAGAACAAAGGAATGGTCTTAAAAAGAGAGCGAGAAAAACTCAACAGAAGGCCATAAAATAAAGCCGAGGCTATCTCCCAGAAAGAAAATGGGGAACCTGATGAAATTAGAGTAACAGTCTGGAAGTCCAATAGTTGAATTCCAGAAAAAGGAGGAAGCAACTGGGAAGAAATCAAAGAAAATTTCTGCGTGGAAGCAAAGGGGCTCACACAGTGGGCAGGACAACAGATGGAAACGGTCTCCAAGGGGGATCATTGTTCCTGGTGTTCTGAATTTCGCAGAGAAAATCCTTGGAGCTTTGAGAGGAAAATACAGCCACACACAAAGGCTCAGGAATCAGAATCACTTAAGATTTCGACAACTTTGAAAGCTAGAAGACAAGGTAGCAAAATGATGTCCAACCTAGAATGCTCCGTACAGCCAAACTTGCACTCAGATGCAAGGGCGGAATAAAGACTTTTCACAGGGTCTCTAAACTTCACTTCCCACACACCTTTTCTAGGCTACTACTGGAGAATGTACTCCATCAAAATGAGAAAGTAAAACCATCAAAGACGATGACATGGGTTCCAGAAAACAGAGGCTCCCACTAAGTGGGATGCTGTGGTCTGCAGGCAGGTGGGAAAGGAAGAACCCAGGCACAGCCAAGGCTGGAGCAGCCAGGGGCTTTGGAAAAGATTTATTCACAATGAAGCTAATAAAGTGCTGAGTTTTATCAGATAAGAATAAATGAATTTCTTGAAAGGTTTTGACAATTCATGCAGAATTTGAGGTTGAATTTCAGACAAAAACACAGAAAATGAAGCAAACGACAAACCACCAAAACACAAACAAGACTCTTACTAACTCCAGGGAAAACAAAGTTATCTGGGAAAGGAAAAGTCATCCTGTCACACTGTGTCCTCATAAACATGGGATGCTGAACTAACCAAATGGCCTACTTTGGAAAGCTTCTGGAAGAACGTGTGCAAGCGTCTGCATCTCTGTGCACAGTGAGGGCAAAAAGGTGAAAAAAAAAGTAGAAACTTCACCTCTACTTTCCGTATAAATGGAATACACAACGTATAAGACAGGGGAGCAATAAATACAGCACGTCAAGCACATACGCCATTTAAGAGTTGGAGGTGAAGACCAAAGAATTGGCTAAGAATCGAAAGTGGCTGCCTCTGCAGAGGAGAAAAGCAGGACAGAAGGAAGGTGATCGCTAACTTTTCTTTACAAGCCTTCCTAGAATTATCTGACCTTTTATTTGAAATACAATTCTAATTGTAAAATTCATATACATGCCAACAAGCAGCAGTAAGCGGCTGTATGCACAGCCAACATGCTGTCACTTAACGAACGGCAGCATCCACCAGCTGCCAAGCACAACACCCAGCATGCCTCAGAATAAGGACAAGTGTCTTGCTTGTCCCAAATGGTGTCACGGAACTTCAGCATGCCTGGTAAAGCAGCAGCCTGCTGGGGTGCCACTTCTAAAATGTCTGATGTCAGAAATACAAAAAAACCCTCTGTTTTAATCCCACATAATTTGAGTAATCAATCTTTTAAATGTTATACATGTGATGTGTCTTCTCATTCCATTTTTGTTTTCTAAATGTTACATGTCATGGTAGGTTTATACTTCCAGAGAAAGGTGTTCTGACACACTTACTGGCTAGGGTTCTGTGGCTGCTTTTCTACTTGGTCAGAACCTTCTTCACAACACGCACCTTGGACTTTTTGAGAACTGAGCTGCGTGCCACGCTTCTGGGAGCTTGGTTATTGCTTCACAGGGGAAGGAAAAGCCTCCCTTCAATCACTCACCTTATGGGATGGATGCATGCCCAACAGCCCATGTCAAACAGAAGAGCCACTACCAACTCCAAAAAGTACATTCTCTGCTCAAGCCCTTTTGGTAAATAACAAAGTTACAATTGCAAAGAACTGGTGGAAAATCTGACTCATTAACGTCAGAAGTCACCCCTGTAGACACAGTGCAATCATCTGAAAATCCTGTCTGTCAAAATGTCTTAGGCAGGACTGACTCAAGGCAACCCTCTACCACCGGTGACGTAGGCAGTACGCCAGATTCTCAACCTGTCACCCGTAACTGCCACCAACCATAAATGTCATGCCTCCCCTTTGCATAATAAGCTGGTCTTCCCTCTACAACACCCGGTCCCTCTGAGGCCACATGGAAAAACTTACTCATCCCTTAAAACTCAGTTCAAGAACCACATTCTTTGTGAAGATTTACCCACAGGAAATCCCTTTCTTCTCTTCCCTTAACCTTGCAAATATTTCAATTATTGCACTTACACATTGTAATGTATTTCAAGTGATTCTTCCATAGTAGACCACAAGCTCCTTGAGAAAAAGGTAAGAAATCTATATTCTTTCCACTTTTATATCCTCAGGAACTTAAAACAGTGCCTGGCACACAACAGTTTTCAGTAGGTGTTTTCTGAATTGAAGTGCTGAAGATGTGAGACTATAAGACTGAACTCAGACAACCAAAGTTCAAAATAACAAACCAAATGGACGTGGGATGGAGGGGAGGCCAGTGAGAGTCAGCTTCCGCCCACTGGAGACAGTAACAGGAGAGGAAGCTGCCTGAGCACGGAGATGCCCAGGACCGTAGCTCAATCTAAGAGGTGCTCTCCTTACACCCGCTGTATGCTTTACCCAAATAAACCTGATTTGTGGTAAGGTGAGGTAAGTCCCTAAGACAGTGCTTGGCACCCAAGACGTTTAAAACTCAGTGTAAACTACTCAAGTGGCTTTCAAACGCTGTCACTGTTTTCTCCACAGCCTAAAGCTGTCATGACGGATGATGGTTGATGTTTCAGACCCACAGAGTTGGAAGTACAGGTAATAGAAGCCATTCTTAATCAAATATCTTCTCAACTTTAAAACACTTTTCCCAAGCATTTTAGTTGTAAATGTACTTAGTGAGTTTTAGCCTAGTGGTACTTAAAATGTTCAAAATGCAAACACGAGCACCAGGTTTCACCCAGTGCTTCCAGTACCCCAGGTCTGCTTCTGTGAATTAACACTAAGCTTATTACAGGGCATTTCGCTGCAAACCACCTCAGACGAAGTCCTAATTGTGACTTGCCCCGTCTTAACAGGGGCTTTAGGACGTCATCTGCCAAGTGGGGGACTACCCTCCATAAGCAGACACCAGAGAAATGTAAACTCATCACCTGAAGGCTCAGGGCAGCTCTGAACCCGAGGACACACAAGACCCTCCACGGAAAGACCAGTCCCGCCGCCACAAGCTACGGCTCAGCTGTGTTTCCCCGAAGGTGTCGCTCGACTCGACCGCACGCGCTGTTACACTAGAAGCGGACCCGAGCTCCCCGATATCCCAGCACCACGTCAGGGCCGACCCCGTCGTCTTCTCATCGGGGGCTGAGGGCGCAGGCAGCTCCCAGACAAGCCGGGCGCAGGGGCGCTCCCCCACCCTCCCGGCGCGAGGACGGGCTCAGCCCCCCGCTGCCTCGCCGCGAGGCTGCTGCCAGGCTCGGGCGACCCAGGCAGGCTTCCTGGGCGCGTCGTCCGTGAGCCGAGCCGGGACGGCCCGACGAGTGGCGCCGACGAGCAAGACGCCGCCCCAAGGGAGCGTCGGCCGGAGCCGGCTCCGCTCCCGCCCTGCTCGGGCCTCAGCTGGGCGCCTGGCCGGCCCGTCGCCGACCCGGGTCGCCGGGAGCGGCCTTGACGGGCGCTCCTCGGGTCTCACCTCGGGCCCCAGGCGAGGAGGAAGCCCAGGGCCGGCGCGCACGGCCGGGCGCGCCCCGGCGGCGTCCGCTCCCCACCCCCTCGGGCGGAAGGCCCCAGACCCGGGCGGAAGGCCGGCACCGGAAGGCCGGCACCGGAAGCCCACGTCCCCCAGAACAGGGGCCCGACTCTATGGTCGGGGCGGCACCGCGAGCCCCACGTGACCCGCGGGCACCAATCAAGGCGAGGCGCCCGTACCATCGAGACGAAGGACGTCCGAGGTAGACAAGCCGCGCTCGGCGGCTCACCTTCCCCTTCCCGGCTCCGCTCCGGCGCCCGCAGCTCGGTGCTGCCGCCATCTTTCTGGAGGAGAGCGCCAGGGCGAGAGATTCCCCTCCCCGGAATCGCTCCACACTCACCGCCACTTGCCCTCCCCCGCCCAACTCCCTTCTCCTCAGTGACCGTTTAGCTCCTTCTGAAGAAATGCCCTTCCTCCCGTTCTAGGTACTACAAGGCAAAGAATCACATTACCTGTTCCACTCTTATTTGCGTAAGGGAACCAAGCTCATAAGGTAGAAACTGTGGCGAAACAGGGACAAGCCGCCATCTTGGTAAAGGAGAACAGGCTACGCTTGACCTCCCCCCCCCACCCCCAGCCTCTATAATGCCCAACCGCCGTGGGAGGGGCACGGCGCCTGCGCAGAGGCGACAAGCACGGTCGGATCCGCGCCTGCGCACTCGGGCGCCGTGGAATGGGGGAGGGGGAAGACAGGCCGCGCCGCGAGAGGAAAGCGTTGGCGGGGGCGGGGCGACGTGATGACGCACGCGGGGCGGGGGGGGGCGGGAGCAGCGGGCGCTGGGCGGATCCGGGCCTCGGTCACTCGGCGCCTGGTCTTCTTCCCGTCGGCCGGTGAGTGTTTGCTCGGGGTCCCTCGGCCCGGGGGACGAGCGGCCTCCGCCCCCGAGTGTGCGGAGAGGGGCCCAGCTCGCCCCGGGCCCTGCGGCAGCGGCCGGCCTCGGTCTGCGGGCGCGCGGTGGGGGAGGGGCGGTCGGGCAGCGCGCCCCTCCCCCGCCCGGGCCTCCGGATCCCGGCCGCCCCCCAGGACCCCCGCGGCCGGCGCCCCCCCTGCGTCCACCCGCCCCCCCAGAACCCCCACGGCCGGCGCCCACCCGGCGCCCCGCCTGCGGCCACCCGCCCCCCCGGACCCCCGTGGCCGGCGCCCCGCCTGCGCCCACCCCCCCCAGACTCTCACGGCCGGCGCCCCGCCTGCGCCCACCCGCCCCCCCGGAACCCCCAGGGCCGGCGCCCCGCCTGCGCCCACCCGCCTCCCCGGACCCCCACGGCCGGCGCCCCGCCTGCGCCCACCCGCCCCCCCGGAACCCTCACGGCCGGCGCCCCGCCTGCGCCCACCCGCCCCCCCAGGACCCCCACGGCCGGCGCCTCGTCTGTGTCCACCCGGCCCCCGGACCTCCACGGCCTGCGCCCACCCGGCGCCCCCTCTGCGTCCACCCGGCGCCCAGCGCACCCCGCTTCCGGCCGTACCGAGGGCAGGCCCACCGGGGGGCGCTCGGGGGGGGGCTCCCCAAATCCCCGGGCGGCGCGGCGCGGCGTGGTCGGGGCGGGGCCGCTGTGCTGGCGGAGGAGGAAGGCCAGGGGCCCGGTGAGGGGGCGGGCAGCGCGCTCGGGGCGCCCACCGTGGTACCCCCCGCTGGCCGTTTTCTCAGGGAGCGCTCGGAGCCGCGTTAGCAGGCCCGGGGAGGGGGAGCTCTCACGGCAGCCGTGGTTCCGGGGTGCTGGGGCCGGAGCCGCGGGCCGGGTGGAGGCGGCCGACCCCCGGGCCGCCGTGCGCGCTCCGATGCGGTCGCGGGGCCCTTTGTCGGTTCCCGCCCGGATGTTGTCAGACCCCCAGCCCGCCCTGGGCGGCCTCCCCACGGACGCGAGACGCGACCACGGCCTTCTGTCGGGTCGCTTCGTGTGTCCTTTCTCTCCCCCGGCCCGGAGCACCGTCCCCTGCCCACCGCCTCGGCTCTACTGTGGGGCCTCGGCCATTGCCTCCAGCCTGGGCAGCCTCGGGCTCCTGTGTCGGCCCTTAGGGTTCTTGTCGTAGTTGTCCCTGGGTCTTCAGCCCTGTGAGGGACACGGGTGCGATTGTCTTGTCACCACTGCCCGTTGCCTCCCGGAGTGACCAGCACACATTAGGTTCTCCGTGTTTTTTGAGTGATGGAAGTATTATATTTCAAACGGATGATGATGTTTTTAATGTTTGTTTTCAGTTGCATTGCCCCACAGTCTCACAATGGGGACTTCTTTGGCCTTTGGATTCCTAGACTCCGTGGAGGTTTTTGTATGGTATACAGAACACTTTTCATACCTTTCAAAACTCCAAAGGTTCTGAATTCCAAAGCACATCTAGTTCTAAAACCAACACCCAAATCCTTTGAGGTCCAGTCTTTTGTGACTTATAGCGACCCTATAGGACTGCCTCATAGGATTTCCAAGGAGCTGTTGGTGGATTCAAACGCAGACCTTTTGATTGACTGCTGGACTGTTAAGCACTGCACTGCCAGGGCTCTCATCTAGCTCTAGGCGCTCTGGACAAGGAAGTCTTACAGATCTTCATGGGTTATTTTGGCCGTTGGAGATAATGTGTGTGCCGTGAATATAAGAATAACTTCAGTAAGTCAATGAGTGGTAGTTCCTTTTATGGGTATCTCACTCATACAAATGCTGCCAGTAAAATAAGTTTGTATTGCCTAAAACAGTTTTATTAGGCGTTTATCTCCCCAGCTCTTTTGTTTTGGGAAGGTTGTTTGTTAGGTGTGTAGTGGGATGAATGTGTTGTTCTGTGGAAGGCAGAAGCAATGGGCCAAGGTTAAAGAACTTTTAACAGTGTCTGGCATCTGGAATGAGCACAGCCTCACAGAACGAAATTTTCCTTTTGACCACATTTTTGGGATTTGGGAGATCCAGGTGGTCTGCACCCAAGGTTTAAATTAATCACAGTGCTGGAGGTATGTGTTGCTAGATCAGGGACTTCTCACTGAAAACCAGGCACATTTCAGAGGTTCGGCATTTCTGTCCCAACTTGTATTTCACATTGGTCGGTTAGTACAAATTGGTAGCAAATCATATTGTTAGGTGCTGTTGAGTCAATCTTGACTCATAGCGACCCTATAGAGCTGAGTAGAACTGACCCGTAGGGTTTCCAAGGAACTGCTGGTGCATTTGAACTGCTAGCCTTTTGGTTAGCAGCTGTGGCTCTTTACCACTGTGCCACAAGGCCCCAGCAAATCATAGTAGGTCCAAATTATGCTTTAGGATAAAACCAAATATAGAAGAAATAGGCGGTGGCGAGAGAAACTTAATAAAATTTAGGCAACATTGCAATGTCTTATAAGCTTTATGCCTATTCTAATGATAGAATTCTGTTTTCCCATACTTGTGCACTGAGATCCGTTTTGAGTGGCAGGAAACGAGTAGGCAGGAGTGACAGTCATCTTCGCTCCCGTGAAGCACCTCGGCCCCACTAAACGGTTGCGGTGGGCACAAGGTGCAGTGGTCCTGGGGTCATTGGTCAGCATCCCCACAGGGTCACTGCAGCGGCCAGTGGCCAGGGCCCAGGACTCAGTGAGCTAAGAGAGAGATGACATTTCTGTGTGAGCACCATGAGAGCATAAGATCAGGTACGTGTGATAGGTGGTAAGGTAGGAGCCCGCTCTTCTGTCCTTGATGTGAAGGGGAAGGTCATTTTATTCAATTCTTTAAAAAAGAAAAAAAAAAAAATGCCACAGCACCAGGGATTCTAATTGAAATTGGATCTAATAATTTGGGGGAAATAAAATTATTGTTCATGTACCACCTGGTTTCTTTCTAAATGTGTTCCTAGGAGTTTTGTTTTTTGCTCTGTTGTCAATTACATTTTTTTTCGTTTAATGTCTTGGCATATATTGCCATCACAGAGCACTGGTGGCACAGTGGTTAACAGCCACAGCGAGCCACAGCCGCTAACCAAAAGGTCAACATTCGGAATCCACCAGCCACTGCTTTGAAACCCTGTGGGGCAGTTCTGTCCTGTAGGGTCCCTATGACTCAGAGCTGAGTGGGGGTGGGGTGATTGCTCTCACAGAAAGGGACTATTGACTTATTTCTGTCTTGTATCCAGTCACCTGGCCAAATCTTTTGTATTGTAGTTCTTTTTTTACCGAAATAGTTGAGTTTTCTCTGTATCCAATCGTATCAGCCAGCTTTTTCTTTTCACTGCCTTCACTAAATTCAACAGTAGTATTAAATATTCATGATGAAATTGCAATGTCCGTCTACATCCTGTTTGGATCCTGATTCAAATGAACAAACAAAAAAAATCCTGAGACAATTAGAGAAATACGAACAGTACTTGGATATGTGATTATATTAGAGAAATACGAACAATATTTGGATATGTGATTATACTAAAAAATTGTTGATTTTTTTAGGCGTGATAATGGCGCGTCGTTTCTAAGAGTCCTGTTTGTAGACATACTGGAGTATTACAGATGGGAGGTCACGGTATCTGCTACAGAATAACCCGGGGTAGGAGGGTGAGGGGTAGAGGAAGCAGTATTAGCCTGGACCTGATAGTGGGTGAACCTGGACGATCAGTGGTAGCTGGGGGTTTTCATACTCTACTTTTGGATGTGTTTGAACTTTTTCCTGGTGTTTTAAGATAATTGTGGTAGTGGGCATTCCTGCCTAATTAGCGATTGTAATTTAAATAGTTTAGCACTCCATTGTTTGGAGAATAACATTTGCCCTTGGTTTTCAAAAATAACCTGAGTTATATTTAAGCAATTGTCTTCTGCAAATATAATTAGTGTTTTTGTTAGGCTTGGTGGTGGATTTTATCATTCGCCACATCAGCATCTATTTATGGTACATTTTCTTTTTTAATCTGTTTTGTAATGGCTTATATGGATAGAGGCTTTTGGTACATTTCTGGAATCTTAATTATTAGCAAGTATTTTAATTTATATTCATGAGTGAGATTGACCTATAGTTTGTGTCTGTGTGTTTTTTTTTTGGTATGTCTTTTCTCGGGTTTGTTATGAAAGCCATGCTGTCTCCATGAAATAAGTCGGAGTGCTTTTCCTTTTTTGCAACTGCTTCGAATGTCAGCTGACGACAGAAGTACCTGTCTAGACTTAGGTGGAATTAAGCTCCGACTCTGGCCAGGTGGGGCTCCTTTTTGCTGGTGCTCACCAATCAGCCGTTCAGTGAGAGGCTAGTTTTCCAGTTCTTGCTTCAGTTCTGCCAGATTTTCAAATCTGTGTTCACCTTGCTACACATAGTATCTCCGGTGTCTGTGATTACACCTTCTTTTCTGCATTTGCTCTTTTTTTGTTAATTATTGTTGTCAGGTGCCATAGAGTCAGTTCCGACCCGTAGCGACTCTGTGTAGCGACTCTGTGTACGATCCAACGAAACGCTGCCAGGTCCTGCGCCATCCTCATAATCGTGATGCTTCATCCATTGTTGCAGCCACTGTGTTAATCCATCTCATCGAGGGTCTTCCTCTTTTTCACTGACTTACTACTTTACCAAGCACGATGTCCTTATCCAGGGACTGATTCTTCCTGATAACATGTCCAAAGTATGCCGAGATGTAGTATCGCCATCCTTGCTTCTAGGAAGGATTCTGGTTGTACTTCTTCCATGACAGATATGTTCATTCTTTTGGCAGTCGGTGGTATGTTCAGTATTCTTCACCAGCACCATAATTCAAAGACGTCGGTTCTTCAGCTTTCCTTATTCGTTGTCCAGCTTTTGCGTGCATGCCAGGTGATTAAAAACATCATGGCTTGGATCAGGTGCACCTTAGTCCTCAAAGTGACATCTTTGTTTTTTAACACTTTAAAGAAGTCTTTTGCGGCTGATTTGCCCAAAGCAGTGCATTGTCTGGTTTCTTGATTGCTGCTTCCATGCATCCAGGTAAAATGAAATCCTTGACAACTTCAGTCTGTTTTCCATTTATCATGATGTTGCTTATTGGTCCAGTTGTGAGGATTTTTGTTTTCTTTATGTTGAGGTGTAATCCACACTGAAGGCTGTGGTCTTTGATCTTCATTAGTAAGTGCTTCAAGTCCTTTTCACTTTCAGTAAGCAGAGTTGTGTCGTCTGTATAACATGGGTTGTTTATGAGTCTTCCACCAATCCTGGTGCCCCATTCTTCCTCATATAGTTCAGCTTCTTGGATTATTTGCTCAGCATACAGATTGAATAGGTATGGTGAAAGGATACAACCCTGACACATACCTTTCCTGACTTTAAACCACACAGTATCCCCTTGTTCCCTTTGAACGACTGCCTCTTGGTCTGTGTACAGTTTCTTTGAAGCTTGTGGAAATTTGCTCCAGAGAACCAGCTTTGGATTTATTTACCTTTCTGTCTGGTTTTTCTCTTTATTAATTCCTTCTTCCTGTTTTCTTTTGAATTAATTTGTTCATTTCCTGACGTCTTAAGGACCAAGTTTTATATTTTCAGTGTTTTTTAATAATGAACACTGTGTAAAAGCCAAATTCTTAAGAGTCTATGGAGCTTTTGCCATGTTCCATAGATTTGGCTTCTGTTTTTCCTTTGCTCTCTAGATAGCTCGTAGTTTGCTTTTGCTCCCAGGGCTATCCAGGAATGTTCGAAATATTGAGGGTTATGTTCTATCGGGTCCCCCCCCCCCCCAATTTTGGCAGTTTGTGATCTGGGAATTTCAACTGTACGAGTCTGTTTTAAAATTTGTTTAGATTTTCTTTTATGGCGTATATGAGTCAGAGTTCTCCAGAGAAAGAGAACTAGTAGGGATGGGTAGATAGATGGATGAGTGGATATATTGATTTTAAGGAATTGGGTAACTCAGTTGTGGGGGCTGGCAAGCCTGAAACCTGTAGGGCAAGCGGGCAGGCCGAAAACTTGGGCAGGTTTTCTGTGTCATAGCCTTGAGACTGAATTCCTTCTTCCTGGGAAACATCAGTTTTTGCTCTTAAGACCTTCAACTGATTGAGATCCACCCACATTATCCAGGCAATCTCCTTAAAGTCAGCTGATTGTAATGTTAATCATATCTACAAAATACTTTCACAGCAGTATTTAGGCTTGTGTTTGACCAAACAGCTGGGCACCCCAGTCCAGCCAAGTGGAGGCATAAAGTCAACTATCACATGGCAGGTACATAATAGTTTTTTCAGCTTTTAAGAAATTTATTTCCTTTAGTCTGTTGTTTTGAGGTTTTCTATATCTGTTGAATTTATCGATTATAGTAAAGGTGGAAACAACGAACAAGGATCAGTAGTTGGGCAACAAGGCCTTGGTGATAGAAACGACGCCGGAGATGGCGTGATAGAATTTTGCAAGACCAAAGACCTCTTCATTGGAAATACCTTTTTTCAACAACAGAAACAGTGACTATACCTGTGGACCTCGCCCGATAGGATACTCAGGAATCAAATCAGCTGTATCTGTGGAAAGAGGATAGAGAAGCTCAGTATCGTCAATCAGGACAAAGCCAGGGACCGACTGCGAATAGGCCGTCAGCTGTTCCTATGCAAGTTCATGTGGAAGCTGAAGAAAGTTAGAACGAGTCCGCATGAGTGACCTTGAGTATGTCCTGCTTGGTTTTGGAGACCGTCTCAAGAATAGGTTTGACGCATTGAACAGTAATAACTGAAGACCAGACAGGTTGTGAGATGACATCAAGAACATCAGACGTGAAGAAAGCAAAACGTCATTAAAAAGATGAGAAAGAAAGAAAGAAAAGACCAAAATACATGTCAGATGAAACTCTGAAACTTGCTCTTGGACATAGAGTAGCTAAAGCAAATGGAAGGAATGATGAAGTAGAACAACCGAACAGTGGATTTCGAAGGGCGTATGAGGAGACAGAGTATTACAATGAAACGTGCAAATACCTAGAGTTAGAAAACCAAAAGGGAAGAACACATTTGGCATTTCCCAAGCTGAGAGAACTAAAGAAAAAACGCAAGCCTCCCTTGGCAATATTGAAGGATTCTTTTTTTTTTTTTTTTTTTGTGGGCTAAGTATTAAAGACGCAGGAAACATCAAAAGAAACGGAAGGAATACACAGAGTCACTGTACCAAAAAGAATTGCTCGACATTTGGCCATTTCAAGAGGTAGGATATGATCAAGAATCGATGGTATTTAAGGAAGAAGTCCGAGCTGCGCTGAAAGCATTGGCAAAAAACAAGGCTTCAGGAATTGACGGAATCCCAAGTGAGATGCTGAAACAGAGAGATGCAGCACTGGAAATGCTCACTCGTCTATGTCAAGAAATGTGGAAGACAGGAACCTGGCCAACTGACTGGAAGAGATCCATATTTGTGCCCATTCCAAAGAAAAGTGACCCAACAGAACGTGAAAATTATCAAACAATATCATTAATATTACACACAAGTAAAATTTTGCCGAAGAAAATTCAAAAAGGTTTGCAACAGTGTGTTGATAGGGAACTGCCAGAAGTTAAAGGCAGATTCAGAAGAGGATGTGGAATGAGGGATATCATTGCTGATGTCAGATGGATACTGGCTGAAGGCAAAGAACACCAGAAAGGTGTTTGCCTGTGTTTTATTGATCATGTGAAAGCTTTTAATTGTGTGGATCATAACAAATTATGGAGAGCATCGCGAAGCATGGGAATTCCAGAACACTTAATTGTGCTCGGAAACCCTGGTGCCGTAGTGGTTAAGTGCTACTGCTGCTAACCAAAGGGCTGGCAATTCGAATCCGCCAGGCGCTCCTTGGAAACTCTGTGGGGCAGTTCTACTCTTGTTCCGTAGGATCGCCATGAGCCAGAATCGACTCAGTGGCCCTGGGTTTGGTTTTTAATTGTGCTCATGAGGAACCTGTACATAGACCAAGTGGGAGTCCTTTGAACAGAACAAGGGAATACTGCATGTTTAAAAGCAGGAAAGGTGTGCTTTGGGATTGTATTTCACCATATTTACTCAATCTGTATGCTAAGCAAATAATCTGAGAAGCTGGACTCTATGAAGAACAAGGAGGCATCAGAATTGGAGGCAGACTCATTAGCAATCTGAGATGTGCAGATGACACGATCTTGCTGAAAGCGAAGAGGACTTGAAGCACTTACTATTAAAGATCAAAGACCACAGCCTTCAGTTTTTATTATGTCTAAACATAAAACAAAAATCCTCATAACTGGACCAATAAGCAACATCATGGTAAATGGAGAAAATGTTGAAGTTGCCAAGGATTTCATTTTACTTGGTTTCACAGTCAATATCCATGAGAACAATGGGGAAATCAAATCACATGGTAGCTAACGACAACATGTATATGTGTTGCATTGGGCAAATCTGCTGTAAAAGACCTCTGTAAAGTGTTAAAAAGCAAAGATGTCCCTTTAAGGACTAAGGTGCACCTGACCTAAGCCATGGTATTTTCAGTCACCTCATATGCGTGCAAAAGCTGGACCGGGAAAAGGAAGATCGAAGAAGAACCGATGCCTTGAATTGTAGTGTTGGCGAAGGATATTGAAATACACCAGGGACTGCCAGGAAGAGTGAACAGATCTGCTTTGGAAGAAGTACAGCCAAATGCTCCTTAGAAGCGAGGATGGCAAGACGTTGTCTCACGTACTTTGGACACGTTATCAGGAGGGACCGTTCCCTGGAAAAGGGTATCATGCTCGGCAAAGTCAGGAGTCAGCGAAAGAGGTAGAACCTCGACAAGATGGATTGACCCAGTGGCGGCAACAGTGGGCTCAAACAGCAATGATTATGAGGATGGCGCAGGACTGAGCAGCGTTCCCTTCTGTTGTAGATGGGGTCGCCATGAGTCTGGACCAACTTGATGGCACCCAGCAACGGCAGCACTGAGTCCTTCTCTGGCCTTGCTCGTGTTGTGTTGTCTGAGTCTCTCCAGTTCTGAGGGAAGTGTGTTAGTCTCACACTTGGATTGTACTTTGATGATGTTCACCTTGTGTTTTTCATAGTCTTTGGTTTATGTATTATCTGCTGTGATTTTTTTTGTTTATTGAGGTGTTTGAGTCTTACACGTGCTTTTTAAATTGTTCCTTCATCATTACGGCCTGATGTCCCTTTTGTTGTTAGCCCTTTCACCCTAATTCCCAGTTAACAATGTCCCGTCCTCTATGTCTGCTCTCATCTGATATCTCCGAGCCTGACCCTTTGTTTTCAGCCTTCGTTGCCATTTTAAGTGTGTTTCTTCCACACACAGCATATAACTGGGTTTGTTTGTTTTCACCGCAATCTGTTTTTTAAGTAGAGAGAATTTGGTTCTTTCACATTTAGATTGATGACTAATATTTTTGAATTTCATGCCTTTCCTCGTGGAGCCTTTTGTCATGGTTTATAATTACTGTTGATTTGTTTTCTTGTTCTGTTTCCATGTTCTTGTTGGTTTTGATCAAGTTGCCATTTTTTTCTCTTCTTGAGTTTTAAGTTCCACTGTAATTTTTCCTCTTCTTTTATAATCAGACACTTATCTTTGTATTGTTTGAAAACAAGATATCAGCTACTTCTACACCCAAGACCACCTTTATTCCATCTGACTCCCTCACCTCTCCCTTTAGAGAGTTTGCTGCTTTATTCTCATTCCTGTCCCCAACTCTTAGATTGGCTGAGGTAGTTTAATATTCTTAGTTCTGGACTATTAACATAATTTTTCCAGGTGGGCTTTCTGTAAAGGGAACTGAATTCACTCCTGTGTTGCCTAATCCCAGCAGTCTAGTTAATGTACAGACCCTGGGCTTGCTCTGCTCAGGAAGCTTTTCTTCTGTTATGACTCTTTCCTTCTGTCCCTTTTCCTTCAGCTGGAACCTTGTTGTTAGCAAATAGGTGTCTGGGCTCTCCTCCAAGGCTCTTACCTTCTGCCCATGATTTCCTTCGCCCTGTGTTTTTGCTTCGTGCTTTAGGATTTCTTATATTTGATCTTCCAAGTTTCACTTTTAGTCTCAACTGTGACCTTTCTTTTAATTCAGCTACCAGAGGTTTAGTTCGAAAATCATATTTTTTCAGTGTGGAAGGTTTTATTTTTTTTTTTTCTTTCCCCAAATACTGTATTTGAATCTTCATCATCATCATGTTTTCTGGTTCAGTGTTGCCTTCCTTCTCCTGCCGTTTGGGGGTGAGGGAAATGAGGGCACACCCACATGGCCCATCACCCTCCTCCTCCCCAGTCCTCACTCCTGGGGCCTCTGCTCACCATTCCGTTACCTACCCGTGACCTACTGCATTCCTTCCTTGGCCAGAGGGTTCTCAGAATCATGTCCAGGTTCCCCTCTGGTGTGGCGTTTCCGTGTTCCTTCACTGTTGTCTTAATGCCATGACCTAGGCTTGGATCATTGTGGGGAGTCCAGATCTAGCTTTAGCCAGGCATTCCTAGATGGAGCTCTATACTTCACCCAGCATTCCTTTTTCTCACCCTTAATACTCATCTTTCATAGCAAGAAGCACTTCAGAGTCTGTGTGAGTATCTCTTACCCATTCTCACACCCCCTTCCCACCTAGACAGTGGGCCACTACGGAGGAGAACCAAGAACTAAGACTGCAAACTATATCTTGACAGATCCTGCTAATGGTGTACCTTGGTTAGACCAGGCCACACGTAGGGCGTGTGGTTTCATTTCTTCAGAAGTCGTTGGGTATATTTTCCTTGAAAAGGAAAACTTGAGGGTACATTACTCAGGATTGTTAAGTTTAGCCTTGAGAAAAATGGGGAGTCAGAAGTGATAGAAGCTTTCTCTAGTAAGTTTTATAAGCTCAGCAGGAATCAATCTGACTGCAGTCCTACCTCCTGGCCTTGTTACCAAGGTCAGCCCACAGACCCCATATCCCAGAGCTCCAGGGCCTGTGAATTTGGTGTAGAAAGCCCACGTATCACTAAGACTGGCACCTGACTTCTTACTTGGTCCTTCTGTCCATTCTCTCTTGCCTACAGTTGTAGCTCACATTGTTTCATGTGCCAGGCAGGATCATGACCTAGTTCTTAAAGGGCACTAGAAGTCTCAAAAAGATGGCACCTGTCAGGTTATAGCTCCACACAGTGGCGCCTCTTCCTCCCTGAAAGATTGCAAAGAGAGAAGGAATTACAGAGCTCCAGAGGCTGGGGAAGCACGTCTTTTTCTTGGATCCTAATACCTAGTGTACGATAAGTACTGGAAAAAAGGTTTGAGTGTTGAAATTATGGAGTATATATATGGTGCATACATGTATATGGCTTTTTAAAATATCAGCATCTAGTTTTATAAATCTAATTCATCTTTATACTGAGAGATGATTTCAACATTTCTGGGTATTTGATAAAACTGAGAAGCTAAGTAAGACAGAAGCTGTTGATGACATATATAAGTCAATTATAGATCGATTGATAACAAATTCGTGTGTGTGTGCGTAATATACACATACGTATGTATGTGTATACACATACATGCGTATATATGTATGTGTACGTACAGGTACACATGTACACATATACATATCTGTTTTTCAACAGGTTGAGGAAATTTCACTCAAGATGTCTAAGGTAAGAGATCACGCTTCCTGAATCTACAGTGTAAAGAGAAACTGTCTACATATCAGGAGAAACTGTTGATAGTCAAGATCCCCAGTGTTTACTTAATTTAATACATTTGATTCGTTAAGACCAGGAGAGCTCTCATTCAGTGGTCACCCTAAAAGCTTTGTGTGTTCTGTTTTCAGATTTCCATTATCTTGTTTCTAAATATATCAGTAAAAATCCTTTTTGCCTCCTTAGATCATTCCCAGTAGACTAATCAAATAATCATTTAAAATCTGATAATTTATACTGATGAAATGGATGGGACTCTTAGACTCGATGAATTGGCTTGGGAATGAGCTGGGGGTCCTGAGCCAGTTCTCAGAGACGTGCCGGCGAAAGAGAGCTTGTGGTTAAAATTGCAGATAGTTGCTACACTTTGTCTTTTTTTTTTTTTGAGTCATTGCTGTCAGATGTATAATCTTCATGCCCATTTTAATTTTTTATAGAAGTATTTTTAGTTGTGGACATAGTGTGGAACACAGATAAACAAAAGGAGAGAAAAAAAATTAGCCTTAGTCCCACGACTTGGAAATAACCACTGGTAGATATTCTTTTCATACCTATAGTTATCATTTTTTTTTTTTTTTAACTCTTTTCTCGTTTTCAGTAAATATTTTTTAATAGTCGCACGAGGGTACCATTCGTTTGGCCAGCTCCTTTTTTACTGAGTCCCTGGGTGGTGCACATGATTTACATGCGTGGCTGCTACCTGAAGGGTTGGAGGTTTGAGTCCGACCAGAGGTGCCTCGAGAAAAAGCCCTGGTGATCTCCTGCTGAAAATTCAGCCATGAAAGCCCTGTGGGGCCCAGTTCTGCGCTGGCACAAGCGGTGTCACCAGGGGCCTGAGTCCACTCGATGACAGCTGGTTTTCTTTTGCCTAAAGTACCATATTCTTTAATGCCAGAACTTCTGTGAAGTCTGTCTCAACAGTGACCACTTACGAGTTTTCTTTTGCCTAATGTTTTATTATTGAAAATTTTCTGGCATACAGAAGTATAGAAGGACTTTTACGGGGACACCCCATGCCCCGCTCAGATTCTGCAGCTTGACTTGCTTTATCGCGTCTCCCTCTGTCCTCCCTCTTCTCACTTACCAGGAACATGATGCTTCCGTGTAGTTGGTTGTCCCCTCACGTGGTGAGGCTGTTCTGTGGAGCCAGGGGTGCAGCAGGAGAGATGACATTTTCACAGGTGCTTCACACCTGATGCCTGGGAGTGTTTGCTTACAAACCTCTAGATCTAAGTTTAGCTAAATTTGCTGAACGCAGCGGCTGTCCGATTTGGCATTACTTTATAAGCTTGACTGACCTTCTTGTAGTCCCATAGATAATTCTCAGGTGAAAATTCAAAATTGCACCAGGGTGAATTAAATGTGGCCTGTTCTTTTATGTATTGCTAAATTGCTGAACAGGACACTGATAACCAAAATGTCAGTTTTAGGTGGTATATAGTTAAGAAATTATACTGGATTGGTTTTTTTTCTTTTGAATACGTGTTCTTAAGTGAATACTATCACTTTTCTAATAAAAGCTTGACTTTTTGGAAGTGTCGATTTACACATAACTTTTAATTTTTGAGAATTTGTGATACCTGTATTTGTCCCAGACCTAACTGATTGTTTTAAAAGCGACCACTTAAGTGTTTATTTACTCTTTTTTTTTTAAATCTCATTTTAGCAGCAGCCAGCTCAGTTCATAAATCCAGAAACACCTGGCTATGTTGGATTTGCCAATCTTCCTAATCAAGTTCACCGAAAGTCAGTGAAAAAAGGTTTCGAGTTCACACTAATGGTTGTTGGTAAGAAATTAATTTAATGATAGATTACGTAAATATTTGATAATCATTAAGTAAATGTAATAAATTATTAAGTGACCAAATCATGTGGATGTACCCCTGTCTCAGAGTTTGGAGTGTAATAATATGACTTACAAAGTTGGAGGGAAAGCTCTTTGTTGGCAGTCAGAGAACTGGGGAGCTTGAAAAAATGTATATCATTTGGAGATTCCTCCGGAGTAGTGAAGTATTTTTTCTGTCACTTCCTTATTTTATGTAGTGAAAGTTTCTGCTCGTGGTGGCCAGTGTCTAGAACTGCTGTGTCATGGATTGAATTGTGTTTCCCAAAAGTATGTGTCAGCTTGGCTGGGCCGTGATTCCCAGTGTTGTGTGATCGGCCACCGTTTTATCGTCTGATGTGATTTTCCGGTGGGTTGTAAATCCTACCTCTGAGGTTTATGAGGCAGGATTAGAGGCAATTACATTAATGAGGCAGGACTCGATTTACAAGATTAGGTAGTATCAAGTCAATCTCTTTTGAGATATAAAAGAGAAATGAGCAGAGGGACAGGGGAACCTCATACCATCAAGAAAGTAGTGCCAGGAACAAAGTGCTTCCTTTAGACTCGGAGTCCCTGCACTGAGAAGCTCCTGGACCAAGGGAAGATTGATGACAAGGACCTTCCCCTGGAGCTGGCACCCCGAATTCAGACGTCTAGCCTAGTGGACCGTGAGAAGATAAACTTCCGTTCAGGCCATCTGCTTGTGGTATTTCTGTTAAAGCGGCACTGGATAAGTCCCCTAACGGTCCGTGCCTCCTCACACCCCAGCCTTTCCTTGTCTCTTCACCCTGACGGGCCGAGTGTCCCTGTCCTGCCGTCCTTATGCCTCACCCCCATCCCACCCTTGCACCCAGCACGTGACAGGAGCTGCATGCAGGGGAGGCCTCCCATCAGGGCCTTCCGGAAAGGGGAATGTTCTTGTTACGTGTTGTTAAGAGAAGGAAGCAGCGCTCTCTCATTGTTTAAAAACTGAGAAGTAAACATGTATGAAGATGTTCCCACAGGTCAGAAAGCTCTGCGTTCCCAGACATCCCAGCCTGAGTCACATTTTGTTTTTACCCAGAGTTTCCAAAGATAGAACATCTGTTAAGAGTAGAATCTGAAGGTTCTGTGGCAGTTTACCTGTTGGGATTTCAAAATGAAGGGGAGGTCTTACCTGCTTTTGTTTATCTCCTGGTGCCCCCTTGTGCCTGAGACTTACATTTCTGACATGTAAACTCTGAACCTCACTCATCCTCTGCACTTTGTCATCACTCTTGTGACTTTCGTAGCACGTTTGTATTAAAGATTTTGGATGGTGATGGAATTATACTGATCCACATCTCTTCTTGTGTGTCTCTTCTCCCCCATTAATGGCACAGTCTTAGAGACCCCGAGCTGGGATGGAGATATTAGAGAACAAACGTGGACCCGAACACAGTTGGGTGCTCCCGAGGTCCAGCCCAAGCCTTTCATTTAGTAAGCCAGCCACCTGTGGACGTGCTCCAGAAGCTGTTTCATGGGAAATAATCACAGATTGTTGTCAGACGCCGTAGAGTCTCATAGTGACCCTACGTACAACAGAACGAAACACTGCCCAGTCCTGCTGCATTCTCAAAATCGTTGTTATGCTTGAGCCCATTGTTGCAGCCACTGGGTCAGTCCATCTCCTTGAGGGCCTTCGTCTTTTTCGCCTACCCTCTCTTCTACCAAGCATGGTGTCCTTCTCCAGGGACTGGTCCTTCCTGGTAACATGTCCAAAGTATGTGGGACGAAGTCTTGCCATCCTTGCTTCTAAGGAACATTCTGGCTGTACTTCTTCCAAGAAAGATTTGTTCGTTCTTTTGGCAGTCCATGGTATATTCACCATTCTTCACCAGCACCATAACGCAAAGATGTCAGTTCTTCAATCTTCCTTATTCATTATCCAGCTTTCACATGCATGCCGGGCAATTGAAAACATCATAGCTTGGGTCAGGCGCACCTTAGTCTTGGAGATGACATCTTTGCTTTTTAACACTTTAAAGAACTCTTCTGCGGCAGATTTGCCCAGTGCAGTGTGTCTCTGGATTTCTTGACTGCTGCTTCTCTGGGTGTTGATTGTGGATCCAAATAAAATGAAATCCTTGGCAACTTCAATCTTTTCACCATTTATCATTGTATTGCTCATTGGTCCAGTTGTGAGGACTTTTTGTTTTCTTTATGTTGAGGTGTAATCTATAGTGAAGGCTGTGGTCTTTGATCTTTATCAGTAAGTGCTTCAAATCCTCTTCACTTTTAGCAGGCAAGGTTGTATCATCTGCATATCGCAGGTTGTTAATGAGTCTTTTTCCAGGTCTGAAGCCCTGTTCTTCTTCATATAGTCCAACTTCTCAAATCATTTGCTCTGCGTACAGATTGAATAAGTGTGGCGAAAGGTTACAGCCCTGATGCACACCTTTCCTGACTTTAAGCCACACAATATCCCCTCGTTCTGTTTGAATGGACTGCCTCTTGATCTGTGTACAGGTTCCTCATGAGCACAGTAAAGTGTTTTGGAATTCCCATTTTTTGCAACATTACCTGTAACTTGTTAACGATTTACAACAGTCGAATGCCCTTGCATTGTCAATGAAACACAGGTAAACTTCTCTCTGGTATTCTCTGCTTTCAGCCAAGATCCATCTGACAATAACGATATTCCTGGTTCCACGGAATTCATCTTGAATTTCCATCAGTTCGTTGTCGATGTACTGTTGCAGCCCTTTTTGAACCATCTTCAGCCAAATTTTACTTGGGTGTGATGTTAATGATATCGTTCAGTAATTTGCACATTCAGTTGGATCACCTTTCTTTGAAATGGGTATAAATAGGAATCACTTCCAGTTGGTTGCCCAGGTAGCTATCTTCCAGGCTTCTTGGTGTATGTGAGTAGGCACTTCTAGCCCTGCTTCTGTTTGTTGAAACATCCCAACTGGTACTCCATCAGTTCCTGGAGCCTTGTTACCTGCCAGTCCCTTCAGTGCAGTTTGGCCTCTTCCTTAAATACCCCCGATTCTTGATCATGTGCTGCCTCCTGAAATAGTTGAACACCGACCAGTTATTTTTAGTACAGTGACTTTGTATATTCTGTCTCTCTTCTTTTGATACTTTTTCCATTGTTTAATATTTTCCCCGTAGAATCCTTCAGTACAGCAATGCGAGGCTTTAGTTTTTTTCTTTGGTTCTTTCAGCTTGAGAAATGCTAAGTGTGTTCTTCCTTTTTGTTTTTCTATTTCCAGGTGTTTGCACGTGTCACTATAGTATTTTACTTTGTCTTCTTGAGCCACACTTTGAAGTCTCTCTTCAGCTCTTTTACTTCATCATTTCTTCCTTTCGCTTTAGGTCCTCCAAGTTCAGGAGCAAGTTTCCAAGTCTCTTCTGACATCCATTCTGGTCTTTTCTTTGTTTCTTGTCTTTTCAATGACTTCTTGCTTTCTTTACGTATGATGTCCTTGATGTCATTCCACAACTCTTCTGGTCTTTGGTCATTGGTATTCAGCATGTTAAATCTGTTCTTCAGATGGTCTCTGAATTTAGATGGGATGTACTCAGGGTCATACTTTGACTTTCGTGGACTTGTGCTAAATTTCTTCAGCTTCAACTTGAACTCACTTCTGAGAGTTGATGGTCTGTTGCACAGTAGGCCCCTGGCTTTGTTCTGACTGATGGTACTCTGCTTTTCTATTGTTTTCTTTCCATAGAATTAGTCGATTTTCCCCCCGTGCGTCTGTCAGTTGGTCATACTGTGGGGACTTGCGTGTGACTATGATGCTGGAAGCTATGTCACTGGTGTTGAGGTACCAGCAGGGCCTCCCACGGCACAGAGGATTCAGCTGAGCTCCACACTAGGACAGATTGGGAAGAAGAACCTGGTGGCCTAATCCTGAGAGGAATTAAGCAATGAAAACCTTAATTACAGGTGCCCCAAATACATACGAAAGTTTGCAGATTAGAAACAGTCACTGGGGTGTTATAACTCTTTTTGAAAAGAAGCTGTCTTTGCTCAAACGTTGTCTTCTCCTGCGCACCCCAGCCCCCTTTTAGCCACACTTCTGTCCACAGCTGTCGCCGCCTTCTAGGCGATAGTGATTTTGTCACCACCTTGCTGGACCCCTGAGCTCACCACGAGAGCAGAGGTTTCATCTGCCTTGTTCTCTGTCACGTCTCAGTACCTAGACTAGTGTCAGACACGCAGAAAGCATTTAGCAAATGCTGGTGAACCAACTGTAAAGGGCCCTGCCCACCGTGGATGGAAGGCTGGGCTGATGGCATAGAGCACATGTCACCGTCAGTCTTACCTCGAGCACGTATAACACGCAATCCTGGGTTCATCCTGTCTGCATTCCTCTTCATCTGTAAACACTGCAGTCTCAGCTCTGTGAACCTACACGCTTCACACTCACTCATCGGTTCTGATTCTCCCAACAGTGATGATTCTTCAGACGGACGTCGACAGGTGTGTGCATGTTGCACTGATGTGACAAGTTCGTGTCACATCTGGCACACAGCTGACGGACGTAAAGCTTAGAAGCACACGTTTGTTGAGAATTGAGCCTCAGGATAACCTGCAGGGAGGTTAGGCATTTGTTCATGCTTCTTAGAAATGAAAAAAATCAGTCAGCAGTCACTTAAGGTCTGTGCTTTCTTCTAATACAAAATTTAATTTTTCATTGTTTGCATGTTCTTTGAAGTTAAATTTGAAGTATTTGGGATGTGTAATTGCAGTAGCTGAGAAATTCCTGACTCATTACATGCTTTAACAAACACTGTGCCCAGATGGGTTACCGCACATTCACCTGCATGAGCTGGAGGTGCTGGACGCGGGGTGGCTGGACTCGGGGTGGCTGGACGCAGTGGCTGCGTGGTGGGAAATGGGGGTGAACTGACGGGAGGAAGGGTGGCCCCCGCCTTGAGGGGAAATGTGGAGTGACTGTGAAGGAGCCTTGGTTGTCCCACTCAGGTAGCATCCTCTGTGGCTGCCCTGCTGTCCGCGGCTTGGGAAGCAGGAGCGCTGTCATCGTCACTGGACAGGTGCATTCGGGGTTTTCTGAAATGTGACAGGTTTAACGATTTGCAGAGCTTGTAGCTGAAAACCTACTTCGCATCCTGTTCATCGAAGAAAAAAGGACCAGCTGCTAGAGTTCACTCCCCACGTCCGTGAAGACAGATTACGTTTCTGACCATATGATCCAGTAGAGGGCAGACCCTGAGTCCCACAGAGCTGGACTCAGACGTAGCCCAGGCCAAGGACCTGCCTCGAGCATATTTCCTTGTCTGAGAGACAAGATGGCTGTGCCTCCCCACTCAGACATTGCGAGAAGTACATGGAGTGACGCTGGTGAGGTTCTGAGCCAGTGCCAGGCCTCAGAAACCTCCAAAGACTTAATTGTCTCTGTGCCACGTAGATATGGTTGTGACAGGGTTTTCCTTCCCACTAAAGGTGAATCTGGACTGGGAAAGTCGACACTCATAAACAGCCTGTTCCTGACCGACCTCTACCCAGAAAGAGTCATACCTGGAGCTGCAGGTAAGGACCCACGTCCTGCCCTGAGCGCGGTTCTGTGTGAAAGGTGATGGGGAGTGCCCAGGGAGTGTTTTATGCCGTGGCCCTCTGTGTGTGCGTGTGTACGTGCATGTGTATGTGCTTTGCTTGGCTTTAAACATGGGACACGTCATGTAGGAGGTAGGAAGTGGTGTGCTGTACCTGGGGCCACAGAACTTGGTTATGGAATCTTTGAGCACATATGTGTCCTCTCTGAAATGGTGACAGTCTCTCCTGTACTGTCTGTCTGGTGGGGGGGCCAAGTGGGTGTTTTATCCTGTGACACGCTGTAAGAGAAGATCACTGTAGGCGTGGATATGGTCTGGCTGTTTAATCAGCTGTCTAAGTGTCCCTGTGCAGGGCACCAGCGCCCACATGTGCTCATAGGGTGTACAGATGGGGTGCTGAGTCAGGGCCGGAATGGGCTCACGCAGCAGGAATGAGAGTTCTTTACTTATGTTCCCAGAATCAGCTTTTAAGTAAGTTCGTAAGTTATTTTCTGTTTTCTCTGTCCCAAAAACAGAAATTAGCATTTTTAATCTTGGAGTTTTAACCTTCCCAGGCATCACATTTACCTTGGCCTCAACTTTCCTTCGCTGACTTTGGGGTGATTTTTACGCCAGCCTCATGGTGACTTCTGAGAACCCACCTCCAAAGAGAGGTAGTGAGGCTCCAAGTCTCTTGTTCTTAAGAGCACTAGTAACAGGTGGGAAAGCCTGGTGGTGTAGTGGTTAAGTGCGATGGCTGCTAACCAAGAGGTCGGCAGTCCGAATCCACCAGGTGCTCCTTAGAAACCCTGTGGGGCAGTTCTGCTCTGTCCAGTAGAGTCGCTGTGAGCCGGAATCGACTTGACGGCAGTGGGTTTTTTTTTTTTTTTTAATAACAGGCAGTTTCTTCTCTTCACATACTGCTTCATTTTTAAGGTGCATTCTTTATCAGGTTTGTTTCTTCTACAGAAAAAATTGAGAGAACTGTCCAAATCGAGGCCTCCACCGTGGAGATTGAAGAGCGAGGGGTCAAGCTGCGACTCACAGTAGTGGACACGCCCGGCTACGGCGACGCCATCAACTGCCGAGACTGGTGTGTGCTGAGGGCCGTCACGTCTGGCTGCGCTTACGTAGCTTACGTGTTTGAGTTTATGGTGTTAATAGTTCCTGGAATTGGGGTAACCGTGTATAGAACGGAAACCCTGGTGGCGTGGTGGGTTAAGTGCTGTGGCTGTTAAACAAAAATTCAGCAGTTCACATCCACCAGGCGCCCCTTTGACACTCTGGGGGGCAGTTCTGCCCTGTCCTAGAGGGCTGCTGTGAGTTGGAATCAACTGGATGGCGATGGGTTTGGTTTTGTTTTTTTTGTGTGTGTGTAGAACAGTGAGACCATTTAAAGTTCGTCACACACAGACTTTCTAAATAAGGGATTTTACAGAGAATGAGTTGTGTTTTTTCTCTGAGGCTATTCTCAGTGAACTCTGCAGTTGCAAAGCCGGCCATCTTTTAATGCTGCATTAGCGGAGCACCTTGACTGGCACTGTGCTGGTGGATAGAGCACTGTGGTGCAGGCTCCCTCCTCCCTGGCCAGGAGGAAACGAAGCCTGTGGCAGAGTCGCTTGAGACAGTGCTGTAGACAAGTGCCTGCTGGCATCACATTAACAAATAAGGAGCTCGAGATACAGGAGACGACGGCAGCCTGTCACCTGTAGCCATGCAGGGAGGTCTGCTTTGTAGTACGGAACCTCACCTGCTTCCAGCATCGTGGTCCTCCCCTCTCTCCTGGCTGCTCTTAACACGCACATGTGTTCCACTGTTCCACACTTTAGCAAGCCTGTCCCTAATGACACACTCTGTGTGGCCCACTTCCCAGTCAGACTTTGGAAGAGGTGGCAACCCCATCTCCACTTTGGCATCCTCAGGCTCCTCGTGACCCATCTATCCAGGCTGTTGACTTACAGCACTGACATGAAATGATTCTTGTCACAGTTCTGAAGAACCTAGGAGTCAGTTTTCTGCCTCAGCTTACAAATGAGTCGTCAAGTTGTGCATACATTGGAAGGGGGTAGAAGACCTTGTTTTCCCTTTGGAGTTGGGGGCTGCCTGCGTGCCTTCTGCACTGCACAGTCACGGCTGTCTCTGTCTCAGTTTTAAGACCATCATCTCCTACATCGACGAGCAGTTTGAACGGTACCTGCACGATGAGAGCGGCTTGAACAGACGGCATATCATCGACAACAGGGTTCACTGCTGCTTCTACTTCATCTCCCCTTTCGGACACGGGTAAGTCGTCGTCTGCTGTGGAAACTGCTGTGCACGTTGACTTCCATCTTTGCTACGCTGAGGGTTGCAGGTTTTCCCCAAGCTGCATATTTCAAGCAAAGAACTGGGTAATTGTGTGCTTTTCTGTTTTTCTAAACTTGTGACACGTGAACAATCGTTTTAGACTGAAGCCCTTGGATGTTGCATTCATGAAGGCGATTCACAATAAGGTGAACATCGTGCCTGTCATCGCCAAGGCTGACACCCTCACGCTGAAGGAACGGGAGCGCTTGAAGAAAAGGGTGAGTCGTCACTTTGCCTCTGCTCGTTCCTCTATTCAGGTGGAGCGCCACAGACCTGGAATACATGAAAGGAAGGGTGTCAGGAGACTCCACGCTTGTCTGCTGAGGTCTCAGAAGGCAGGGCTGTGGGACTGGCTCTGAACTTCTGCAGCGTTGTTTTTAAGGAACATCCAGTATTGAGCGGACTTAGAGTTACATTTTAGTATTTTGTTTTCATGAAGGTTTCAGGTTACTGACGTGTGTAATTGTTCTGAACGTGTGGAAGGCTGAATCAGGAAGATGCCACGTGTCGGATAAATGCAGATCTGTGCTCATTGCTGTAGATTCCTGTGGCTTTCGCTGGGTACAGACGTACCTCCTTTTATCGTGCTTTGCAAATGTTGCGTTTGTTGCACATTGGAGGTTTGTGGCAACCCTGTGTCAAGCGAGTCTGTCAGTGCCATCTGTCTGGTAGCATGTTCTCACTTCGTGTCTCTTGTCACATTTTGCCAATTTTTGTGATATTTCAAACTTTCTCGTTATTATCGTATCTGTTACGGTGATTTCTGATCAGTAATCTCTGAAGTTACTATTGTAATTGTTTTGGGGCGCCACAAACCACACCCATGTAAGATGGCAGACTTAATAAATGTTGTGTCTTCTCACTGCTCCACCGCCCGGCCTTTCCCTGCCTCTCTCCCTCTCCTCAGGCCTCCCTGTTCTCTGAGACACAACAGTATTTAAAGTAGGCCAATTAATAACTCTGCAGTGGTCTCCAAGTATTCAAGTAAAAAGAAGAGTCACAGCTTTCTCACTTTAAATCAAAAGCTGGAAATGGTTACGGTCAGTGAGGAAGGCTTGTCAAAAACTGTGGTAGGCCAAAAACTAGGCCTCTTGCGCCAAACAATTTGCCACATTGTGAATACAGAGGAAAAGTTCTGGAAGGAAATCAAAAGTGCTACTCCAGTGAGAACACAGATGATAAGAAAGCAAAACAGCCTTATTGCTGATATGGAGAAAGTTTTAGTGGTCTGGATAGATTAGACCAGCCACAACATTCCCTTAAGCCAAAGCCTAATCTGGAGCAAGGCCCTCGCTCTCTTCAATTCTGTGAAGGCCGAGAGAGGTGAGGAAGCTGCAGAAGAAGTCTGAAGCCAGCAGAGGTTGGTTCACGAGGTTTAAGGAAAGAAGCCGTCTCCATAACGTAGAAGTGCAAGGTGAAGCAGCACGTGCCGGTGCAGACGCTGCAGCCAGTTATCCCGAAAATCCAGCTGAGGCAGCTGACGAAAGTGGCCACACTAAACAGCAGGTTTTCCGCGTAGACGGAACAGTGTTACACTGGAAGAAGATACCATCTGGGACTTCGGTAGCTAGGGAGAAGTCAATGCTTGGCTTCAAAGGACAGGCTGAGTCTTTCCTTAAGGGCTAAAGCAGCTGTTGACTGAAGTGGAAGCCAGTGCTCATTTACCATTCCTGAAATCCTAGGCCCTTTAAGAATGATGCTAAACCTCCTCTGCCTGTGCTCTGTGAACGGAACAACAAAGCCTGGGTGACAGCACATCTGTTTACCTCGTGGCCTACTGAAGATTTAGGCCCACTGTTGAGACCTACTGCCCAGAAAAAAAAGATTTCTTTTAAAATTTGATTGCTCATTGACAATACACCTGGTCACCCAAAAACTGATGAGGATTACATGGAGATTAATGTTGTTTTCATGCCTGCTAACATAGCATCCATCCTGCAGCCCACGGATCAAGGAGTAATTTCGACATTCAAGGCTTATTATTTAAAAAATATGTTTCCTAAGGCTATAGCTGCCATAGGTAGTGATTCCTCTGATGGATCTGGGCAAAGTTCATTGAAAATCTTCTGGAAAGGATTTATCATTCTAGACGCCATTAAAAACATTCACGATTCGTGGGAGGAGGTCAGCAGATCAACATGAACAGGCATTTGGAAGAAGTTCATTCCAACCCTCATGAGTAACTTTGAGGAGTTCAAGACTTAAGTGGAGGAACTAACTGCAGATATGGAAACAGCAGGAAAACTAGAAGTGGAGCCTGAAGCTGTGACTGAATTGCTGCCATCTCATGATGAAACTTAGTGAATGAGGAGTTGCTTCTTACGGACGAGCAAAGAAAGTGGTTTCTTGAAATGGAATGTGCTCCTAGTGAAGATGCTGTGAACATTGCTGAAATGACAACAAAGAATTTAGAACATTACATAAACTTAATTGATGAAGCAGTGGCAGGGTTTGAGAGGATTGACTCCAATTCTGAAAGATGTTCTTCTGTGGGGAAAATGCTGTCAAACAGCATCATACGCTACAGAAAAATCTTTCGTGACCTTAATGATGTGGATGGAGTAAAGCTTCCGGGACCTTCATTTGCTGATGTGGCGTGACTCAAAATGAGAAGAAACAGCTGCAGACATCCGTTAATAATTGGAACCTGGAATGTACGAAGTATGAATCTAGGAAAATTGGAAGTCATCAAAAATGAAAATGTATAAACATCGATCTCCCAGGCATTAGAGAGTCGAAATGGACTGGTGGTATAGGTCATTTTCTGGCAGACAATCATATGGTCTGCTATGCTGGGAATGACAACTTCAAGAGAAATGGTGTTGCATTCATTGTCAACAAGAACATTTCAAGACCTGTCGACGAGAGCCAAAGTATGACCTTGATCCTCTGTCACCTGAATTTAGAGACCTTCTCAGGTATAGATTTGACGTGTCGAACGCTGACGACCACAGACCAGCCAAGTTGTGGAATGACATCAAGGACATCATCCATGAGGAAAGCAAAAAGTCATTAAAAAGAAAAGAAAGAAAGAAAAGAGCAAAATGGTTGTCAGAAGAAACTCTGAAATTTGAACATCGAGTGGTGGAAGCAAAAGGAAGAAAAGATAAAGTAAAAGAGCTGAAGAGAAGCTCTTTTACTCAAAGGGCGGCTCAAGAAGGCAAAGCATTATACTGACATGTGCAAAGAGCTGGAGGTAGAACACCAAAAGGGGAGAACACACTCGACGTTTCTCAAAGCTGAAAAAACAAGAAAAAATTCAAGCCTCGAGTTGCATTACTGAAGGATTCCATGGGGAAAATACTAAATGACACAGGAAGCATCAAGAATGGTTGAAAAGAACACGGAGTCATTATACCGAAAAGAATTGGTCGGTGTTCAGCCATTTCAGGAGGTAACATATGATCAGGAACCAGTGGTACTGAAGGAAGAGGTCCAAGCTGCACTGAAGGCACTGGAGAAAAACAAGACTCCAGGAACTGACAGCTGTCTTCCAGATCTCCTGGCATAGATGAGTGAGCTGCCTGGCCAGGTAACTGGAAGAGATTCATATTCATGCCTATTCCCAAGAAAGGTGATGCAGCAGAATGTGGAAATTGTTGAACAATATCACTAACATCACACGCAAGTAAAATTTTGCTAAAGATCATCCAAAAGCAACTGTAGCAATATATTGACAGGGAACTGCCAGAAATTCAGGCTGGACTCAGAAGAGGACGTGGAACCATGTCAGATGGATCCTGGCTGAAAGCAGAGAATACCAGAAAAATGTTCACCAGTGTTTTTATTGGCTCTGCAAAGGCACTTGATTGCGTGCGTCATAACAAATTATGGATAACATTGCAAAGAATGGGAATTCCAGAACAGTTAATTGTGCTCATGCGGAATCCGTACATAGATCAAGAGGCAGTTGTTCAAACAGGGCAAGGGAATACTGATTGGTTGAAAGTCAGGAAAGGTGTGGGTAAGCACTGTATCCTTTCGCTGTACCTGTTCAATATGTGTGCTGGGCAGATAATCCGAGAGGCTGGACTGCATGAGGAAGACCAGGGTGTCAGGAGTGGAGGAAGACTCATTAACAATCTGCAATATGCAGACAACACATCCTTCCTTGCTGAAAGTGAAGAGGACTTGAAGCACTTACTGATGAAAATCAAAGGCTACCGCCTTCAGTATGGATTACACCTCAGTGTAAAACGAAAGTCCTCACAACTGGACCGGTAAACAACGTCACGATAAACAGACAGAAGATCGAAGCTGTCAAGGGTTTCATTTTACTTGGATCCACATTTAATACGTATGAAAGCAGCAGTCAGGAAATCAAGAGACACATTGCATTGGGCAAATATGCTGCGAGAGACCTGTTAAAAGTGTTGAAGAGCAAAGATATCACCTTGAAGAGTAAGGTGCGCCTGACCCCAAGCCGTGGTGTTTTAAATCACCTCATATGCATGTGAAAGCTGGACAATGAATAAGGAAGCCAGAGAAGAATTGACGCCTCTCAATTGTGGTGTTGGCGGAGAATATTAAATATACCATGGACTGCCAAAAGAATGAACAGATGTGTCTTGGAAGAAGTACAACTGGAATGCTCCTTAGAAGCAAGAATGGGGAGACTACGTCTTACCTACTTTGGACATGTTCTCAGGAGGGACCAGTGCCTGGAGAAGGACATCATGCTTGGTAAAGTAGAGGGTCAGCAAAAAAGAGGAAGACCCCGAATGAGATGGATTGACGCAGTGGTTGCAACAGTGGGCTCAGGTATAACAAAGATTGTGAGCATGGTGCAGGACCGGGCAGTGTTTCATTCTTACACAGGGTCGCTATGAGCTGGAACCGACTTGAGGGCACCTAACGACGACGGCAACGCAACATGATTGTCTGTGAGTTGAAAGCGACTACAATGGGTTTCTTTTTTTTTTTTTTTTTTAATGGTGGTTCTGGGCTTAAAAGTTTCTCAGGCCTGCATTTTGGGTTTTCAAGTGTGAGTCGCCACTGTGTGTGGCCCCTGCATTTATCTCTGACCAAATTCTCTGTCACTTTCTCCTTGCTCTTCTTCAGAGCAGGTACCTTCCTACCTTAGGGTCTTTCCAGTAGTCAGCCCTTTGTCTGGAAAATTCCTTCCTAGATACCTGCACAGTGAGATCCCTCACGTCTCAGGGATTCGTGCCACCCCTTTCTCTGCTCCAGCACTCCCCACAGGTCCCCACTGGTATGCTCCTTGGTGTCCCTGCCCCTCAGTGCCTGAGGCCAGGTCTTTGCTTTGTTCTCTGATGTGCCCCTGGCACATAGCGGCCCCCGTGATGCCCACCGAGGAGTTGCAGTGATGGGTAGTGCTGCTCCTGTTCTCAACCGTGTATAACTCAGATTCAGAGAAACATGAACATGTTTGAAGATGGCTACATTTCCCAAAATATGTTTGTTACAACTTATGTCCCCACTCCCTGGAACAATCCTGGATATATGTTTTCAGTTTTTGAAAGGTATTTCCCGTCGGAGAAATGAAAAGCAGTCTCTCACTTTAATGTGCATTTCCTTGATGTGTAGTGAGAGTGGAAGTTTGGGCTTGGCACCTGTTTTAACGTTCTCATGTTTCAGAGCCATGGCTGTTTTTTAGAGTTTTTTTTAGTTGATTTATAGCTATTCTCTATATTTTTAGACTTTGAGTTTATCATGTTGCAAATGATTTCTCTTGGTTTGACTCATTGTCTCAAGTGCCTGCCAATTTTTAGGAACTAATTGGGCCCTGGGAAGAGTTCTGTAAGCATAAAAGTTTTTACGCTTGGAAGGTAGTGTTCTATCGACTCTTGCTTAAGGAAACTTCACCTTTTATACCTTGTTATGTTTAATTTCAGAGTGGAGGGTGGGGGACACCGGAGTCAGAGGCTTCACCCCATCTCTGAACTTGTACCCAGAAGTGGGGCCTTGCTGTGTTACAGGCTCTGAGAGGACCTTCTGGCATCAGAGGCTTCACCCCATCTCTGAACTCGTACCCAGAACTAGGGCCTTGCTGTGTTACAGGCTCTGAGAGGACCTTCTGGCATCAGAGGCTTCACCCCGTCTCTGAACTCGTACCCAGAACTAGGGCCTTGCTGCGTTACAGGCTCTGAGAGGACCTTCCGGCATCAGAGGCTTCACCCCGTCTCTGAACTTGTACCCAGAACTAGGGCCTTGCTGTGTTACAGGCTCTGAGAGGACCTTCCGGCGTCAGAGGCTTCACCCCGTCTCTGATCTTGTACCCAGAACTAGGGCCTTGCTGTGTTACAGGCTCTGAGAGGACCTTCCGGCGTCAGAGGCTTCACCCCGTCTCTGATCTTGTACCCAGAACTAGGGCCTTGCTGTGTTACAGGCTCTGAGAGGATCTGGAGCGCTTGGAGCAGCTCTCCCTTTCTTTTCATGCCTTGTCAACGCTTCTCGTCACCTGGTTCCTATCTTCACCTCCCTGACATAGAGGAGCCTTGTACCAGCCTCTCCTTGTTAGAGTCCTCAGTTCCCTGCGGTGGTTACGTACCCTCTCCTTAATCCCGTCAAGTCTGGCTTCAGGCCATCCAGCTGCAGGTGTCCTGTCCTGGGCTTGGCCATGTGCTGCGACGGGTAGCTCTTCCTGGAGCGTCCTTCCTGTGGCCTCCAGACCTGTGTGCTTTGCTTGCCTCGCTCACCCTCTTTTTTCTGCTTGTCTTAACCGCCGCCCTGACTTTTCCCTAAAAGTCACTTCCTACATGTTACTGTGATCACACACCAGCTGCTCCGGTGGCATCTGCTTTGACAGTCTGGGTGTCCTGTTCCTGCTCCTCGTAAACACAGGTGTGCAGCACAGGTCTTCTTTCCCCGCAAAGGAGCTTCTCCTCCACCTTCCCTACACACCTGGTCCTGCAATTCCTGCTGTCACCCAGACTTAGAAACGTGTGATTGTTTTTGAGTCTTCATTATCTTTCTACTCCCCTTTCTAGTTAAAACCCTGTCTGAGTGTCAGCAGGGGCAGTGTGTACAGCAGACCGGGACAGGCTGTGCGATGAAGAGCTTAGAACAGAAAGCCAGCCTGAGTGCAGTGACTTGGTGCCAACTACCCAGCCTTGCCTCACTTAGGAAGGACTGAAGGTGGGGCTGCAGAGTGTGGGGTTAAGGGCCTGCTCTGAGTCCTGGAGCAGTCCAGGCAAGGTGTTCACATAACATACCTTCGATCATGGAGGATCTGGAAGGTCCCGTTCAGAATGTCTGTCTTTTAGGACCAGAGAACAAGTCCAGTGCCGAGTGGTAGGTCGGATGTCTCCTGCGGAGTCTGCTTGTACCCTCTCTGCCCCCAATGGGTAATTTCTTTCATAAGAGTCAGCACGAAGCTTGTGTGTACGAGGCGGAGGTAAAACATGTCCCAGATGTCCAGCTTTTCCCAACAGCTGTCCCTCTCTAACATCAGCTACTCCCCCCGCCTCCCCCGCAGTGTTGTCCCTCCCGTCTTCGGGTTCCGTAATTCACTGCAGCGTCTCACAGAACTCAGAAACCATACTTAACAGTTCAGTGGTTTATTAGGGAAGCAACAGCGTACATCTTGGGATTGGAATCAACTTGGAAGTAACAGGACAAAACTGCAATTCAGGACAGCTTCTTCTTGCCCTCTGCTGCTGGGCCCTGCTGGGGGCCCTCTGACACCAGATCCTGCTCAAAGCTTTCTCAGGCAAGTGTTACAACTCTTAGGACCGTGGCTTGGCAAGCCACACTGAAGCCATCTCATGCCTATCTCCTGGTTCCTACTGTCATGTGCCCCTATCACTGAGCTGCTGCCTCTCACCATCTTCTGTGTTTACAGTTCCCCTGTCTCTCTTTCCATGTCTCTTTAAGCTTAGCTGGTTGGAAAAACTGACCATTCCTTTCGTTAGGGTGCCATGCACTTTAGTTATATTATTAGCAAACCACCTAGTCCCTTGGTGGGTTCCAGGCACCTCGTTTGTATGTTGTTGTTAGTGCCATCGAGTAGGTTTCGACTCATAGCGACCCTGTGTATAGCAGAACAAAACACTGCCCGGTCTTGTGCCATCCTCTCAGTCCTTGTTATGCTTAAGCCCATTGTCACAGCCACTGTGTCAGTCCGTCTCATTGAGCGTCTTCCTCTTTTTCGCTGACCCTTTACTTTACCAAGCATGATGTCCTCCTCTAGGGACTGATCCTTCTGACAACATGTCCAAAGTATGCGAGATGCAGTCTTGCCATCCTTGGTTCTAAGTGAAGCAGTTTAGGGAACAGAAGGTTATTTGAGTCAAGTTTAACTTACATATGAGGAGTACGTCTGAATTATCCAGATGTCAGTGTGATGTGATGGATCGCTGTTGTGTGGCCTTCCTCACTGTGGTCTTGTAACTCCTGTGCAAGAGATTGGGTTGAACCGTGTGAATAGGATAATTGTGGCCCACCAAGCGGATTGGTCAGATTTGATATCCAGTTGGGCTTGGTATGAGCCATCCCACAGGTGAGAAAGAGAGAATCCCACCACCGCCAAGGATCGGTTTGTCGTACTGTGGGGGCTTGCATCTAACTGTGATGCTGGGAGCTATGCCACCAGTATTCAGGTATCAGCAGGGTCACCCATGGCAGGCAGATTTCAGCTGAGCTTCCAGACTAAGACAGACTAGGATGAAGGAGCGGCAGTCGACTCCTGGGAAGGTTTAGCCAGAGATAACCTTATGAGTCCCAGTGGAACATCATTTGTATAGTTCCACTCAGTTGTTTCGTGGCAATTACAAGACCATGATGAGAAAGGCCATACAAAAGCAGTCTGTAGCACTGCACCCTAGGCACGGGTGAGCAGGGTTTCAGCTTCCTGGCACCTGGGGGAGAGCCAGCATGCAGCGGGCATTGGGGGCCTGTTTCTCAAGTGATTGGTGAATCATGCTTATTTCCAGGCTGGTCTTTCCTCCCCTGTAGGCCACCCAGCCTTCCATTACCTGGTTGAGTGAAGCCAGATCCCTAGCCTGGTGTGCACTTAGCCCTCTGTTGCTAACCTAGATGCTTTCCTGTCTTTCCACTCACCCAGCTAGAGGTCTTATATTCCATCCACACTTAGCCTGTTGGTATTCCCGAACATACCCGTGTGTCCTCCCCTCTGTGCTCTGGACAAGATGTGTTTGTCCTCCTGAGGCACCTTTCCTGCTTCTCTCCTTGTGAGGCTCCTGTCTTCCTGGTGCCCCTCAGTAGGCCATGGCATCTCGGCTGCACTTGTCCTTGGGGCCAGTCATCCTGCCACACTGGGATGCCATTGCTCATCAGCATGCTTTGTGCATTGCGGGCGCCGCCGGTGGTGATGGTCCTGGACAGAGGAGTCCTGAGAAATCAAACGTGAGCACCCCTGGCAGCTCGTAAATCATTTGACAATAATTTTGGTCATCAGTTTGATTCTTTATTGACTGTGAAAAGGGCGTGGTGGCAGTGTTTGACCTTCTCTAACTTCCCAAGAGGGAAGAAAAATCAAGATCGACAGCCCAAGGCTGATTCCTATGAGGCAGAGGTCAACGTGCCTCTTCTCTCCATCGTCTTTACCAATTCTGACGCCAGCCATCCCTCCCGCAGCACTCCCTACGTCTCTGCTGGGCTCAATAATTCATTGCAGTGGCCACACAGAACTCACAGACAATCCTCACAATTGTGGGGCTTATCAGGGAAATTCTTGGTGGTATTGTTAGGTGTCATCAAGTTGATTCCGACTCATAGTGACCCTGTGCACAACGGAAGGAAACACTGCCCAATCCTGCACGATCCTCACAGTCGTTATGCTTGAGTCCGTTGTTGCAGCCACTGTCATTAGCTAACAGCTTACAATTCAGGTTCAGTAATACTCAGAGTATAGTTCTTCCATCAGGGCAGCCTCTTAGCACCCATGCTTGCAGGCATACCTCTCCCTGGCCCTCGGCCTCTGCCCTGCTTGGGCAGGTATTACAGAGCTTTTTTAGCTCTGCCCTTAGGTGCCCAGAAGCACCCCACTGCGCCAGTAAGCCTCAGCCTGAAGGTGCTCTGCTCACGCTGCATGATTCGGCGGTGTTAGCTCCACCAAGTTCCCAGAAGCACCCTACTTCTCCAGCAAACCTGCTGCCAAGAGACACTCAGCTTTCTCACTCCATGGTCTGGGAAGCCCGCTGCGCCATCTCTTCTGCCACTATCTCTCTGCCTCCACTTCTCGAGCTCTCTCTCTGTCTGCTGGTTTCAGGAGCTTCTCAGTGCAGGGATCCTGGGTCCGAAGGACACACTCTCCACTCCTGGCTGTTCTTCACTGGTCGTGGTGGGATCCTTTTTCCCACCTCTGGATGGCTCATACCAAGCACAGCTGGATGTCAAAACTGACTAGTCCCCTTGGTGGACCACCATTACCCTATTTGCACAGTCCCACCCAATCACTTGGGCTGGAGTTACAAAACGGTGGTGAGAAAGGCCACACAAAAGCGATCCGTTGCACCACATTGACATTTGGATAATTTAGATGTACTCCTGATATAATAAGTTAAACTTGGCTAAAATAACATTCCGTTTTTTTCACATTGCTCCTGGTTTTGTCTTTGTTCTAGATTCTGGATGAAATTGAAGAACATAGCATCAAAATCTATCACTTACCTGACGCAGAGTCAGATGAAGATGAAGATTTTAAAGAGCAGACCAGGCTTCTCAAGGTAAGAACGCAGTCCTGGCACACAGCGTGAGTGACAAGTCGTTTGGTTTCCATGCTCTTAAAACAGCTGTTGGAGGGCCAAGCCTTGTGATGCGTGGTCCTCCAGGCGTTGTCCAGGTGGTTTCAGTTCCAGTGGTGTTTTTTATTTAACTATATTTGGAATTCTTGTTGCTGAGTTTTTTATTACAAGTATAATTTGTTTTCATAGCATTTGCACCATGTGGAAAATGTCTGGCATTTCCAAGTAAAGTGCTGTAGACCCTGGTCTTTCCAATTTAGCCTGGTAGCAGACAGTGACATGCTAAGTATTTGCCAGCGCTCTTTGTCCACAGTGAAAATCGGGGTTCTGTGACATGAGGCCTGTCCCCCTGTGTCTCCCTCTAGGCCAGCATCCCATTTTCGGTGGTCGGATCCAACCAGTTGATTGAAGCCAAAGGCAAGAAGGTCCGAGGCCGCCTCTACCCGTGGGGGGTCGTGGAGGTGGAGAACCCAGAGCACAACGACTTCCTGAAGCTGAGGACCATGCTCATGTAAGACCATTGGGACCCTCATGTGCAACTCTCCTCCTGCCTCAGTTCCTCTCGCTCGGCACTGGTGTGGCCGTGGACCTGCCTAGTTCTGTTACCGGCCTCCCCTGTGGGCTACGTGTGACTCTTGGTTGGCTCTTTCCGATATACAACTTGTGGCTTAATGCCCCATCCCTGAAGGTATTTTTTGATGCTGAAAGTAGACTGGGCCTAAACTCTGCCATGACAGCACCAAAAAATAAAGATTTCCAGCTCTAATGAGGAAATGGCAAAACCTGCCGCAGGAGGCACCGAACAGCTTCTTCCCCAGACCCAGTTAGCTGTTGTGCTGCTGCATGTCGGCCTCAGGCCCTCCCTCTGGGGGTTCCAGGTATCCCTTGAGACCTCTCAGTTTCTCGTCTGCTAATACAACAGACCTGATTGCAAAAGTAGACTGTCTTCTAAAAATAAGTTTCACGTCTAGTAACATAGATGCATGACACTTGTTCATGAATAAGAGTATCACTTAATGCACAGTATAATACCTATGTAATTGAACTTTACGGAACGGCTGATCTAGATGGATTAGTATTTTGATTTACTGGGAATTGCTCTGTATGCCATATATGCATCACTCAGCCATTTTCAGTGAATTAAACCCAATAAGATTTTGGTAGTCAAGCTGTGTCAAGCATAATTTAACCATCACGTGAAGAGTTAAAGGACGCTTGCAGCCCCTCCAGTGCTGGGGTCCTTGGATAGGGACTTCAACTTTGGTCTCAACTCTGCGTTTCTCAAGGAGCCCTGGTGGCACAGTAGTTACAGCGATTAACTGCTAACCAAAAGGTTGGTGGGTCGAAACCCCCAGCAGCTCTATGGGAGAAATATGTGGCAGCCTGCTTCCATAGAGATTTACAGCTTTGGAAACCCTTGGGGTTGGTTTTTGTTTGGGTGTGTTTCTCAGAATGGAGGAATGAGGGGCCACTTTGCCAGGACCCAGCCCGTGTCCCTGCATCCTGAGTAAACAGAAACCACATCCAAACCCACTGCCGTTGAGTCAATTCCAACTCACAGTGACCCCGTAGAACAATGTAGAAGCTGCCCCATAGGGTTTCCAACGACCGGCTGGTGGATTCGAACTGCCAGTCTTTTGCTTAGTAGCCGATCTCTTAACCACCAGGGCTGTAGTTAGAGTAAACAGGGATGTGTTAAATGTTTGCTTAACCTGGAATGTGTGTATATTTGAAAAAGTTGGGGAAGGAAGCAGGGGGCGGGCCATGACTGTTTCTTAAAATGAGTGGCAGGCCCAGAGTTAGGCTGCTGTTGGATCCAGAACACTGGGCCTCCCCCTGCGAGCCTCTCTCTCACTGATGCTTGTCACGTCTCTGTGACGTAAGAATCGTGTATTAATTTAAGCTTGACAAGTTGTGACTATTTGAAGGACGTATTTTCCAGAAGTTTCTTTAGGAAAGTGTTTTCTCTCTTGGATGTTGCGTTCCCAAGACTCTTGAGGTCCCTGTGTACCTGCTCTTCCGTGCAATGGCTCTGGATGGTCTGGCAGCGCCCGGGCAGAAGTCCAGTGTGAGGGGCCTATCGCTCTGGCCCCTCCAGTGTGTTTTTGTGGCAGCAAGGAGGATGTTTCCACAGCCGCACCCCTTTATTCCAAAATTCCGGCAGCTCTGTGTTCCATTTCCCAAGTATAAGTAGGCGTTTCATCACTGGCGTTTTCCGTGGACTTGGTGATTTTTCTCCAAAGACGACACGTGTGTCTTGGCGCGTGGCATAGCGCACGTGCGTGTCCCAGCCTGTAGCTCAGTGTAAGTGTCCTTTTCTCTTTCAGAACTCATATGCAGGATCTCCAGGAGGTGACCCAGGACCTCCACTACGAGAACTTCCGCTCTGAGAGGCTCAAGAGAGGCGGCAGGTTGTCCCCCCTCCTGTCTGTGTGCTGTCTCCCCAAGTCATGTCTCCCCCCTCTTGTCTGTGTGCTGTCTCCCCGAGTCATGTTGTCCCGCCTCCTCTGTGTGCTGTCTCCCTGAGTCATGTCTCCCCCTTCCTGTCTCTGTGCTGTCTCCCCGAGTCATGTCTCCCTCCTCCTGTCTGTGTGCTGTCTCCCCGAGTCATGTTGTCCCGCCTCCTCTGTGTGCTGTCTCCCTGAGTCATGTCTCCCCCTTCCTGTCTCTGTGCTCTCTCCCCGAGTCATGTCTCCCTCCTCCTGTCTGTGTGCTGTCTCCTCGAGTCATGTCGTCTCCCCTCTTGTCTGTGTGGTATCTCCCTGAGTCATGTTGTCCCCTCTTCTCTGTGTGGCGTTGCTTTGCGTCACTTTGTCTCCTTCACCCCATCCATATTGTGTTTCCCAAGTCACATCCATCCCCCTTCCCCGTCCATCCAGTTCAGCCTTCTTGTCCTATAAGCAACGTGATTTGGTTTCCTACTCAAAAGCTACTCCTGGAGACCTCCTAGTTAAAAGGAAAAGGTGGCTTTGGTAGTCAGCACAGAAAGAACAGCTTGAGGTGAAAAGGCCAGAGGCGTGTTGGGTCCATTCTTGAGAGCATCCCTTTGTCCATAAAAGAGGAAAATGTGTTTGCTACTGAGAAGCAGCAGCTTACCAACAGAGGGGTGAGCCGTGGTGCACTGCGTCTGAGCAGCCTTGGGTTCTCACGTGACGTGTTTGTTTTGTGACCTGATTTGTATCTGACAAAACCACATCTCTGCTTAGGACAGAGTGTAATCAATTGCAGTGACGACAGCCATCACGTGTAAAGAGGACTTTCTATATTGTAGTTAATTAGACTCCTGGTTTAGTAACGTGATGGATTGTGCACGCGCACACGATGCACGTTACAGTCTAACTTCCTGTGCTGTTGGTTTGGGAACCAGCCGTGAGAAAGGTTATAGTGGCAGCAAGACAGATGCCAGAGCTAGCACACCCTGACACGGGCCTGTGGCTGTTGTCAGGCTCTGCTGCTGCCCACTTCCCTCAGCTTCCTTCGTGGAGATGTGCAGGCCCTGTTCCTCCTTTAGGAGGCGCCTGTGATATGGTGTTGGGGATGTCTGTCACCCCTGCCTCCACAGGAGAAGGCAGCCTGGGGCCCCTCCAGCTGCTCTCGCCATGTGGCGGGCGTGTGGTGTGTGCAGAGCACCGCGCACTCGTGCCGTGGCAGTGATCAGTGCTTGTGAGGAGTAACTGAGAGTGTTCTTCAGATGATGTCTTGTTTCCCATGTGGGAGAAGATGACAGAGTCAGCACCCCAGCTTAGAGTAAGGAAAGTCTCTTGGATTTTCCACTTCATGCTCTTTGCCTTGTTTTCACATTACGTTCCTTTCTTACTTATTTGTGCTTTTAATCAGAAAAATAATAAATATATGTGATTTTCAATAGGAATGTTTCTGACCTGTAAAGTGAATTTTTTCTTTGGGTATCAGTCATCAGAAATAACTAGCCATATTCGTTACAGTATCGTAATTGTAATTTCCTTCAATCCTTAGAAAAGTAGAGAATGAGGACATGAACAAAGACCAGATCTTGCTGGAAAAGGAAGCTGAAGTAAGTAGAAAAGCAGTAGTGGTCTTATGTCTAAACCTGTGTAGTGTGTGTCAAAAAATGTTATTTGTAATGAACTTACTAACAGTTTTTTTTAATTTTTTGAGAAGGAATACATTGCATATGACTAATGTGCTTTATTTGTCCACCTGTGCATAATCGTGTATTTATACACACGTCCCGTACATAGTGCTTTACATACGTTATCTCATTTAATCGCTGATGAGTTTAATTAAAAAGCTCACAAACAGTAAGAATTTAGTGCCATAACTGAGGTATGTGAAATCCAGAAATCAGTAGCTTTTCTATATATAGGCAATGAACAATTAGAAACTATAGTGAAATGTTTAAGAAGAAACATTGTAGGACTATGTTTTTAGGTGCCATCAAGTCATTTCTGACTCATAGCAACGCTGTGCACAGCAGAATGAAGCACTGCCTGGTCCTGCGCCATCCTCACAGTCATTGCCACGCTTCAGGCCATCACTGCAGCCACTGTGTCAGTCGATCTCACTGAGTGTTGTCCCCTTTTTTCACTGATCCTCTACTTTACCAAGCATGTTGATCTTCTCCAGGGCCTAGTCCCTCTTGATAACACGTTCAAAGTATGTGAGACGAAGTCTTGGCATCCTTGCATCTAATGAGCATTCTGGCTATACTTTTTCCAAGACAGATCTGTTTCTTTTTTTGGCAGTCTGTGGTATATTCAGTGTTCTTCGCCAACACCATAATTCAAAGGCATCAGTTCTTCAGTCTTCCTTATTCATCATATCACATGCGTATGAGGCGATTGAAAATACCATGGCTTTAGTCAGGCGCACCTCAGTCCTCAAAGTGACATCTTTGCTTTTTGACACTTTAAAGAGGCCTTTTGCAGCAGATTTGCCCAGTGCAATGTGTCCTTTGATTTCATGACTGCTGCTTCTGTGGGTGTTGATGGTGGATCCAAGTAGAATGAAATTATACTTCAATCTTGTCTGCATTTATCATGATGTTGCTTATTGGTCCAGTTGTGAGGGCTTTTATTTTATGTTGAGGTGTAATCCATACTGAAGGCTGTGGCCTTTGATCTTCATTAGTAAGTGCTTCAAGTCCCCTTCACATTCAACAAGCAGGGTTGTGTCATCTGCGTAATGCGGGTTAATGAGTCATCCTCCAATCCTGATGCCCCGTTCTTCATATAGTCCAGCTTCTCAGATTATTTGCTCAGCATACAGATTAAGTATGGTGAAAGGATACAGCCCTGATGCCCACCTTTCCTCATGTTAAATCATGTATCCCCTAGTTCTTGTCGAACGACTACCTCCTGATCTACGTACAAGCTCCTCATGAGCACAAGTAAGTGTTTTGGAATTCTCATTCTTCTCAGTGTTATCCATAATTTGTTACGATCCACACAGTCGATTGCCTTTACATAGTCAATAGAACACAGGAAAACACCTTTCTAGTATTCTCTGCTTTCAGCCAGCACCCATCTGACATTAACGGTAATATCCCTTGTTCCACGTCCTCTTCTGAATCCACCTCGAATTCCTGGCAGTTCCCTATTGATGTACTGCTGCAGCTGCTTTTGAATAATCTTCAGCAAAATTTTACTTGCGTGTGATATTAGTATCATTCAATAATTTCCGCATTCGGTTGGATCACCTTTCTTTGGAATGGGTACAGATATGGATCTCTTCCAGTTGGTTGTCCAGGTAGCTGTCTTCCAAATTTCTTGGCATAGACAAATGAGCACCTCTAGTGCTGCGTCCATCTGTAGAAACATCTCAGTTGGCATCCCATCAGTTCCTGGAGCCCTGGTTTTCGCCAGTGCCTTCAGTGCATCTTGGACTTGTCACTTTACTGCCGTCGCTTCTTGATCATATGCTACCTCCTGAAATGGTTGAATGCTGACCAATTCTTTTTAGTACAGTGACTCTGTGTATTCCCATCATCTTCTTTTAATGCTTCCTGTGTAATCGTTTAATGTTTTCCTCATAGAATCCTTCAGTATTGCAACTCGAGGCTTGAATTTTTTCTTCAGCTCTTTCAGAAATGTTGAGCATGTCCTTCCCTTTTGGTTTTCTGTCTCCAGGTCTTTGCACGTTTCATTATAATACTTCAATTTGTCTTGTCGAGCTGTACTTTGAAATCTTCTGTTCAGCTCTATTTCACTTTAGTTACTTTGCACTCAAGAACAACTTTCAGAGTATCTTCTGGCATCCGTTTTGTTCTTTTCTTTCCTGTCTTTTTAACCATCTCTTTGTCTTTTTCATGTATGGTGTCGCTGGTGTTTGTGATTAAGATTGTGCGTCAGCTTGGCTGGGCCATGATTTTCACTGTTTATGTGTGATCACTTCCATGTCTGAATCTGCTGTGAGTAGCTAATCAGTTGGAACGAAGTTTCCTTGGAGGTTTGGCCTGTTTGCAAAAATAAGCGGATGTTCTGGCATTTTTGTTAACTCTGGATCCTGCAGCTGCCTCTTGTTCATCTGACCTCCGGCTCTTGGGACTTGAGCTATCGGCTTATCTGTAGCTCTTGGAATTTGTCGATCTTCATAGCCTGAGAGCAGGTGCCCCGTTCTCCGACCTGCGGATCTCGGGTTTGCTAGCCTCTGCAGCTGTATGAATTGAGAGAAGCTTCTGTCCTGATTCACGGACTTAGGACGTTCCAGCCTCTACAATTGCATGCGCCATTGCCTTGATACAAATTGCTCTCTCTATATATTTATATGCTTTACCAGTTTTGCTTCTTTAGAGAACCTGGCCTAAGACAGTGTCATCCCACAACTCATCTGGTCTTTGGTCATTAGTGTTCAACACGTCCAATCTGTTCTTGAGTGGGTCTCTAAATTCAGATGGGATATACTCAAGGTCATATTTTGGCTTTTGGATTTGTTCTAATTTTCTTCAGCTTGAACTTGCATACAAGCAATTGCTGGACGGTTCCACAGTTGGCCCCTGGCTGTGTTCTGACTGATGATACTGAGCTTTTCAGTCGTCTGTTTCCACAGATGTAGTTGACTTGATTCCTGTGATTCCATCTGGTGAGGTCCATGTGTATAGTCGCCATTTATGTTATTGAAATAAGGTATTTGCAGTGAAGAAGTCATTAATCTTGCAAAATTCTATCATGTGATCTCAGGTATCGTTTCTGTCACGAAAGCCATATGTTCCAACTACCAGTCCTTCTTTATTTCCAGCTTTCTCATTCCAGTCACCAGTAATTACCAGTGCTTCTCGATCGCATGTTTGATCAATTTTAGACGGCAGAAGCTGGTAAAAGTCTTCCATTTTTTCATCTCTGGCCTTAGTGGTTGGTGCGTAAAGTTGAGTAACAGTCGTATTAACTGGTCTTTGTAGGCATGTGGATATTGTCCTGTCACTGACAGCATCGTACTTCAGGATAGATCTTGAAATGTTCTTTTTGACAATGAACGCAACACCATCTGTCTTCGGTTCGTCGTTCCTGGCGTCGTGGGCCATACGAGTGGTTCGGGGTGGCCGGTACCGGCCCTTCTCAGCTCACTGATGCCCAGGACGCCGGTTTTTGTGCATTCCGTTTCGTTTGTGACGACTCCCAGTGTTCCTGGATTTATGCACATTCCAGGTTCCGATTATTAATGGATGTCTGCAGCTGTTGCTTCTAATTTTGAGTCGTGCCACATCAGCAGATGAAGGTTCTGAAGGCTTAATTCCATCTACATCATTAAGGTCGACTTTACTTGGAGGATGCAGCTCTTCCCCAGTTGTATTTTGAGCACCTTCCAACCTGAGGGGGCTCATCTTCTGGCTCTACATCAGACAGTGTTCCCCTGCTACTCATAAGGTTTTCACTGGCTAATTTTTTTTTTTTTTTTAATTGTGCTTTAAGTGAAAATTTACAAATCAAGTCAGTCTCACACAAAATCTGTATACACCTTGCTATATATTCCTAATTGCTCTCCCCCAATGAGACAGCGCACTCCTTCCCTCCATTCTCTCTTTTCATGCCCATTCAGCCAACTTCTGACCTCCTCCGCCCTCTCATCTCCCCTCCAGACAGGAGATGCCAGCATAGTCTAATGTGTCTACTTGATCCAAGAATTTCATTCTTCACCAGTATCATTTTCTATCTTATAGTCCAGTCCAATCCTTATCTGAAGAGTTGGCTTTGGGAATGGATCCTGTCCTGGGGTAACAAAAGGTCTGGGGGCCGTGACCTCTGGGGTCCTTCTAGTCTCAGTCAGACCATTAAGTCTGGTCTTTTTATAAGAATTTGGGGCCTGCATCCCACTGCTCTCCTGCTCCCTCAGGGGTTCTCTGTTGTATTCCCTGTCAGGGCAGTCATTGGTTGTAGCCGAGCACCATCTAGTTCTTCTGGTCTCAGGCTGTTGTAGTCTCTGCTTTATGGGGCCCTTTCTGTCTCTTGGGCTCATAATTACCTTGTGTCTTTGGTGTTCTTCATTCTCCTTTGGTCCAGGTGGGTTGAGACCAATTGATGCATTTTAGATGGCTGCTTGCTAGTGTTTAAGACCCCAGACGCACTGGCTTATTTTTTCAGAAGTAGACTGCTAGGTCTTTCTTCCTAGTCTGTCTTAGTCTGGAAGCTTTGCTGAAACCTGTCCACCAAGAGTGACCCTGCTGGTATTTGAAATACTGGTGGCAAAGCAGCACACACACCACCACAGGATGACAAACTGACAGACACGTGGTGGTACCCTCCACTTTACCAAGCATGATGTCTTTGTCTAGGCCCTGGTCCCTCTGATAACATGTCTAAAGTACGTAGGATTCATATTGAAAAACTTCTTAAAAAATTTCAAAGAGGTTCAAGCTCTTTAGGTAGGAAGACTCAAGTATTAAAGATCACAGTTCTTTCTGAATTAAATTTAATGTCACCCAAAAAATCCCAGCAGGGTTGTATGTGTGTATGCTGACTTTTCTGCTTTTAGGAGAACCAAAATCAAACAAAACCTGTTGCCATCAAGTCAATTCCAACCTGTAGCAACCCAATAGGACAGAGTAGAACTGCCCTGTAGGGTTTCCAAGGAGTAGCTGGTGATGCGAACTGCTGACCTTTTTTGGTTAGCAGCTGAGCTCTTAACCGCTGTGCCACCAGTGCCCCCTTTTAGCAGAGAGCTTGATAGAGTAATCCTAACTCTTATTTTGAAGGATAAATTTGGGGGAAACAGGAAGTTCTGTGAAAATGGACTATTGAGAAGAGACTTGCTTTACTGGTTATAAAAGCATTAGGGAGCAGTGGTCATCACAGCTGTTTTTGCAGGCACAGTAGAAACAGATCCAAAACGTGGAAGATTGCTCTGTGGTAAAGGCAGCATTCAAATCTGTTATTCAGGGAGGGCAAGCAGTGTTCCCTGAGGTGGAAAGGTGGGTGAGCATTTAGTACTCGAACAGCGAGGAACTGGTTGCCTGCTGTAAAGGCCGGGCACTTTCCACTCCCATTTGGTTCCCGTCCCCACTGAGTGTCACCAGTCTGTGCCCACCTTTGAGACTGAAAAGCACTTGCCTTGTTTTGTTGTTGTTGCTTGTTTGTATTTCTTATTTGAATAGCATATTCGTATCACCTGGTGTTCCATTGAGTTGGTCTTCTCCCTGTTGATTTATAAGAGTTGTTTGTATATTAGGTTTTTGTCACGTTTTGGAAAAGCCTAGAGGTTAAAATTTTAGGGATCACAGAACACCCATAAATCACATTAAGAAGTCAGACTGAAAACAAAGTGCCTAACACTCTGTGTCTGCAGCTTCGCCGCATGCAGGAGATGATCGCAAGGATGCAAGCTCAGATGCAAATGCAGATGCAGGCGGGGGACGGTGACGGCGGTGTGCACGGGCACCACGTGTGAGGTGAGGCGCCCCCGGGTGAGCCGGGGCCAGGGGGACGGCGACGGCGGTGTGCACGGGCACCACGTGTGAGGTGAGGCGCCCCCGGGTGAGCCGGGGCCAGGGGGACGGCGACGGCGGTGTGCACGGGCACCACGTGTGAGGTGAGGCGCCCCCGGGTGAGCCGGGGCCAGGGGGACGGCGACGGCGGTGTGCACGGGCACCACGTGTGAGGTGAGGCGCCCCCGGGTGAGCCGGGGCCAGGGGGACGGCGACGGCGGTGTGCACGGCCACCACGTGTGAGGTGAGGAGCCCCGGGTGAGCCGGGGCCAGGGGGACGGCGACGGCGGTGTGCACGAGCACCACGTGTGAGGTGAGGCGCCCCCGGGTGAGCCGGGGCCAGGGGGATGGCGACGGCGGTGTGCACGGGCACCGCGTGTGAGGTGAGGAGCCCCTGAGTGAGCTGGGGCTGTCAGGGCAGACTCCTCCTCTCGTGGCTCATCACTCTGGCAGCTTTGAAGCTCTGTCATTAAGGACATCACTCGCCTTCAGGAGGAAGGCTATTCCTGAGAGTGGGGAGCTCGTACAGGGTCTCCAGGAGGAGGCAGGGTTGGGGTGTCAGGCCCTCAAGCTCACGACACTGCTCAGAGCACTGGAGGAGAGGACAGCTGGAGATGTTTTATGAGACCAACATTGATGATTTTCCTTGTCTTGTATTTCAAAGATTTTTCATATTTTCCAAGCTTGCAAATACAGTTAATAAGAGAAAATTATATCTTAAGACATGTTAGTTATGCGTTTGGAAATTAGTTAATGCTGAAAACGTGTCTTTTCAAGGACAGTGAAGTGTTACTAGTAGCTTGTGCAGATGAGAAATGAAAGAAAGCTAATGTGAACAGGGAAGACAGTGCACGTCCATCAGCCCCTGCGCCGACACAGCTTGTGGGGTGCAGCCTCTAGCTGCCCAGCTGCCCAGCCATCTGGCTCGCACTGCTGGCAGTTAGTCTCCGCAAGTCTGGCCTTCTTTGTGCCAGCCTCCCTTCTTGAAAGGAATCATGCACACCCAGGGACCCAGGACTAGGAAGGGCAAGTGTCCGCCCCTGTGTTCTGTGGACGGTGCAGGCTGTCCTGCTGGACGGACCATCTCTTCCCCAGAGGAGAAGGTAAGAAGTCAGTTCACGACTCGAGTCAAAAGTAGAGAGGGGCGCGTGGGCTTTTGTGACAACAGACTTCATGGGGAGGTGTGGTTAGGCTTTGGCAGCGTGCGTCAGCATGGCAAACCTGGACAAGAAGCTGGAGACGGCTGTGGAAACCCCACTCCACGTGAAAGGCATCATTTTAGAGGCAAGGTGGTACTGAAACCAGGGAGGTGATTAGTGGCTGAGGGATGTCTCACCAGCACATGCCACAGGCTAGATTAGATTAGATAGAAGGCAAGGAGCGGGGAGGTTGAGACACCTATCAGGATTCTTCTCAATGAGTGACTAAAGAAGGGCCTAGAAGGGGCATGCTGGGGAGGCAGTGGCCACCAACACAAAGCCCCTGCCCTGTGAGGCCTACTGTGTAATGCACCATGAACCTGAAAAAGTACAGAAACACACACGTACAGTTGAGGAGATTCCGTCACCTTGGTGCACGTGACCATCTTTAAACCTTGGAACCATCCTGGCGGGATGTGCTGAGTCCACATTTACTTCCTGAGAAGGAAATGAGCTGCTGCAAGGGCTGCAGTGGTTTGTATGTAGTCCTAGAACTTGTGGAATGACAGAGCCCAGCGTGGACCAGGTATTCATGACTCCGTCCGATTCTACAAAGGCAGCTGGGGTGGCGCTGACGGGAACAATGGGAAAGAAGAACGAGGACTTGGGGTGGTCTGTTGGAGGCAAGAGGACAGGCAGATGATGGCTCATTTTCTTTGATCTTGCTGCTAGCTTCTCTTTCTAAAATGAATTATTGAATTATGAGAACTTCAGATACATAAAATTACTTTATTTCTGTATGTTTTGAGCAGCGCTCCTAACTTCCAGAGCCTGGAGAGTGTTGTTTGAATCCAGGAAACCTCTGGTCCTGCACAGTCAGTCTTGGGTCTCCGTCTGCCCTTTGTGATGGAGAATCACCATCAGTGTGAGAGCAGGGGGCCTGCACCTCTCCTTACTAAATGTGTTGTTCTCTTTGTTTTTCTAGAAAACACTCTCCAAGATAAAAAAGAAAACATTCCAGACGAGTCGCGTAGTGGTGTCTCCACGAGACGGACGGCGGAGTCTGTCCATGTGTTACGGCATCTGTGCCTGAGATTGCAGTTTCTTTTTAAACTTTTGATGTTTTTTTTCTTTGGTATGAAGTACTTTTAACATTGTATTTCATTGCTATGTTATGCTTTCTATTTTGTATTGCGTTTTCATTTTTTTTCCCTCCTTAACTAACCACTGAGTTAGAATCGGTTTCCCAGATGGCCCTGGGTGGTAGAGACACCGGCCTGGCGCCAGGCCCTTTACGACGAAGGGTGCTGTGTGGAGACTCCAGCCTGCCTTTCTTCCGTGTTTGTGCACATCACCTGAAACCAGTTTTGCTGCTATAGTTCAATACTTTTAATCGATCTGCCCACGTACGTGTTTACCAAATAACACGATTAGAACTGTCTGATGAGGTACCCGTTTATACTTACGTAGCTGTTTTCAAAGCAGACTTTTAGAGGTGAATTTACAAAGCCTCTGGATCCTGGCACTAGATAACTTTTAAAGCCACTGTGGCAGAGAGCTTGTCACCAGTCTTTCTGCAGTGTTCTCCACTAGGGCTGGTTATACCATGCTGCAGAGAAAATCATGAGCCATGAGCTCCACTTTTCTTTTGCAGCTAAGACTCATACACACAGTGAGAATCACTGAAACTGTTTTTACTCAACTAATTTTAAAAATAACTTTTTAAGAGAAATTAACATTTGACCTGTTGAAACCAACCTTTTGTACTTTTATACTGCACTTTAATATATTTTTCTGTAATGCGTGTGAGAAGGTCCTCTTCAGCAGTGGAAATTAGGGTCCCATGGTAGGCGCGCCTCTGAACCCAGACCTGTCCCCCGGCACCGTCCTGCCCCAAGGCCATGGCCCTGGAGGCCTCTCTGAACCCAGACCTGGCCGCAGACATAGTCCTGCCCCAAGGCCATGGCTCTGGAGGCGTTTCTGAGCCCAGACCTGTCACCAGCCCTCTGCTAGGCTTTGGAGATTCAAACCCCCTTCCACTGCTTTCTTTTTAATGGTTTTACAGTGGGAGGCAAAGAGCAGTGATCATTTTGTTACGGGCAGACCGTCTCATCAATTTTTGCTCATTATTTTCTTCATTTTGTGAAATACCCATTTCTGTGTCTTATGAGAATGAGACATTTCACATCTGTGCTGACGGTCTGGAGCAGGCGCCAGCCACCGAAGCTGCGCAGGGTCTGTCCTCTGTGCCGAGGCCTTGGCCGTCTCCTGTCCTGATGTGCCTCCTGTGGGGCATGCCCAGGGATGCCAAAGCTCCGAGGCTGGCTTCTTCAACATATCTGCTGATGCAGGCAAATGCGTTCCTAGAAAGTGGTCCTTTAAAGCAGGCAGACCTGAGTGGAAGGAGCAGAGGTGCTGGTTCAGGGTTTTCATCTTCTGTTTAGTGGGAGGAATTAAGAAAATGATTAACCTGAGGGAGAGAGGAGGGTGGTTTTTGTTTCTGTCTTTTGTTTTGGCCAGACAAGAAATGAGCTGGTCAAAATACATTAGCTATGAAGCTGTACTACCACAAAAACTCACGTGCCCCACTAACTTTGCCCCTGTACTGTCCAGCCGTTGCGAGTGGTGGGAGCTGTGCAGCACGTTGTGCATTTTTACCAAGAAAAGTATCGTGCGACTTCAGGGTACCTCCAGTCAAAGTCTGTTATTTGGGCTATTTTGGCATTTATTAACTAACCGTGCTAGAGAAAAACTGTAAAAAGAAAAGTCAAAAAGCTTTTGCAAATAGTATAAACCCTGTGTATATTTAAGCAGAAGTACTGCTCAGGGCAAGCTGCCACTCGGTATTGGTTATGTGGGGCTGGGAGGGCCTGTGCTGTTACGCTTTTAAATGCCTTTTGTTTGCTGTCCAAATCTCAGTTTATACTTTTGCTCACAGATAACGGCTCTTTTACTAAAAAGTTAATCTCTACCTATAGAAACGTATTTTGAAAACACTTATTTTACACAGCAATTTTGTATTAAAACTAACCTTTTATCAATAAAGCACTATTGTTTAGGTATTAAACGAGTGGTTCTGATGATTGGCTCTTTTGAGAGGGCAGGTTTGAGCCACGTAAATGGGTGTAGAACCAGGCGGAATTACTTAACACCAAGAGCATCAGTACCCTGCAACCTGACACCATACCTTGAGACCTGCAGCCCAAAAGAAAGGGATGAAGACTGGGGAGGCATTACTGACATGACCTGGGCATCTCGGAAAGTGAGGACTGTCTAGTAAAACGTTCAGGTGTGGAGGATGTAGCACACAAAGTGGCTTCCCAAGACACCTGTGTTCACTAGTTAGAAAATGTAGTGGGAAGAGATCTTTGCAGTAACAACTCTAGCTGAACACCTGCAAATGTAACGAATGATTATTTCTGAGAAGAGACCGGTAAGGAAAGCTACATTTTTATTATAAGAAGACATTTTTAAACCTGCACTTGAAGCCACCGCCCCCGAGGCTGGTGCCCTGTGCCCACTGTCCACTGGGCTGGAGCCCGGGGCAGAAGAACCCCTGCTCACCTCTTCTTCCTACAAGACCCTCCTCGTGAGGGCCAGTCGTGTGGTCGCCGGAGGCTGGTAGAGGGTGACAGGGTTTGAAGGGACTACATCAGCCTGAGACCAGAAGAGCTAGATAGTGCCCAGCTATAACTGATGACTGCCCTGATAGAGAACACAACAGGGGACCCGTGAGGGAGCAGGAGAGCAGTGGGATGCAGACCCCAAATTCTCGTAAAAAGACCAGACTTAATGGTTTGAGACTGAAGGGGCCCCGGTGGTCATGGCCCCCAGACCCTCTGTTGGCCCAGGACAGGAACCATTCCCGAAGCCAACTCTTCAGGCAGGGATTGGACTGGACAATGGGTTAGAGAGGAGCACTGGTGAGGAGTGAGCTTCTTGGATCAGGCGGACACTTGAGACTTATTGGCGTCTCCTGCCTGGAGGAGAGATGAGGGTGGAAGGGATTAGAAGCTGGTGGAATGGACACGAAAAGAGAGAGGAGGGAGGGAGCGGGCTGTCTCATTAAGGGGAGAGCAATTGAGAGTATGTAGCAAGGTGTAAGTTTGTGTGAGAGACTGACTTGATTTGTAAACAAAGCACAATAAAATTTTCAAAAAGTTGCGTTTGAGGGCGGGGTCGTCCAGCGTGCACGTGTCCGCCTGAAGGTCACAGCCTGAAGGTCACAGGGTAAGGGGCACCCCGCCTGTGGGCACCCAAGGCCTCTGGCCTGGGAGGCTCGGGCTCTGCTCCGGCGGGGTGCCGTGGGAGGGGCCGGGAGGGGAGGAGGAGGGTGCCCTGGGCGTCACGCGTCCCTTACCGGGCGGCTGTCGTCCGGTCTCTCGGCCTCTCTCCAGTGCCCTCGGCCACGATCCCGGTAGGCCAGGAATGGGCGCAGGAGGAAGGCATGAGGGCTAGTGGCCAGGAGCCGCCGCGAGGCTACCGCGCCAGGAGCGGCGCCCCGGACCTCGTTCTGGCCCCTAAGCCCGGCCCCGCCCCGTCCCATCTCGCCCCGAGCCCGGCCCCGCCCCGGAGCCAGGATCTGCCCCGCCCCCGAGCCCGGCCCCGCCCCACCTCGCCCCGAGCCCGGCCCCGCCCTGGAGACAGGGCCTGCCCCGCCCCCGAGCCCGGCCCCGCCCCACCTCGCCCCGAGCCGAGCCCGGCCCCTCCCCGGAGCCAGGACCTGCCCAGCCCCCGAGGCCGGCCCCGCCCCACCTCGCCCGGGCCCGGCCCCGCCCCACCTCGCCCCGAGCCCGGCCCCGCCCCGGAGCCAGGACCTGCCCCGCCCCCGAGCCCGGCCCCGCCCCACCTCGCCCCGAGCCGAGCCCGGCCCCTCCCCGGAGCCAGGACCTGCCCAGCCCCCGAGCCCGGCCCCGCCCCACCTCGCCCCGAGCCCGGCCCCGCCCCGGAGCCAGGACCTGCCCCGCCCCCGAGCCCGGCCCCGCCCCACCTCGCCCCGAGCCCGGCCCCTCCCCGGAGCCAGGACCTGCCCAGCCTCCGAGCCCGGCCCCGCCCCACCTCGCCCCGAGCCCGGCCCCGCCCCGGAGCCAGGACCTGCCCAGCCCCCGAGCCCGGCCCCGCCCCACCTCGCCCCGAGCCCGGCCCCGCCCCGGAGCCAGGACCTGCCCCGCCCCCGAGCCCGGCCCCGCCCCAGAACCAGGACCTGCCCCGCCCCCAAGCCTGGCCCTGCCCTGCTTCCGAGCCTGGCCCCGCCCCACCTCGCCCCGAGCCAAGCCCCGACCCCGAGCCCGGCTCCGCCCCACCTCGCCCCGAGCCCGCCCCTGAGCCCGGCCCCGCCCCATCCCGCCTCGCCCCGAGCCCGGCCCCGCCCCACCCCACCTCGCCCCGACCCCGACCCCACCCCGGAGCCAGGATCTGCCCCACCCCAAGCCCGGCCCCGCCCCGCGCCCGAACCTGGCCCCGCCCCACCCTGAGGCTCCGCCCAGAGGCGGGCCCCGCCCTCACCCTCTAGACCGGCCCCGCCCAGCCCCCGGGTCCTCCCGATCTGCTCCTCAGCCGGTCCGCTTCCGCCACCGCGCCAGGCCTCACTCCGCCCCCGAGGCAGGCCCCGTCCCAGAATATATCCTGCTTCGCGAACGCAGGCCCAGCCCGGTGTGTCGAGACCCCGCCCCCCGAACGTGCCCCGCCCCTCGACCTCAGGCCCCGCCCCGGATCCCACGCCCTGAACTCAGGTCTCGCCCCGGAAGCCGCCCCACCCCGCTAGCCCAGATCCCTCCTTGGAACGCGCCCCACCCTTCGACCCCAGGCCCCGCCCAGCGAGCCGAGGCCCCGCCCAGATCTGCCTTGGTTCGCGGGTTCCTCTCGCCTCGGCCCTTCTCCCGTCCATTCTTCAGTCAAATCTCGGTGATTCGTTTTCAGACCACGGGTCTGGGAGGCCCCGCCCCAGCGCCGCCGAGGGCCAATCGGCGTCGCGTCCGTGGGAGTGGGGGCGGGACCCGGGGCGGCCCGCGGGCAGTCGGGAGCGAGCGAGCGAGCAAGCGGGCGGGAGGTGCTGAGGGCCGGGCGGCGAGGACGCCACGGCGGGCGCTGCGGGCCGGGAGGACCCGGGGGCCGAGGGCCGGCGAGGCCGCGGGGGCGGTAGGCCGGCGGGTGCCGCGGGCGCGTCGTCGCAGCGGGCGGGCGCCGGAGAAGTCCTCTCGCGGCGTGTGGGCCTTCCCAGGTCAGCGCTTCCAAGTTGAGCCGCGGTGAGTCTGAGGCGCTGCCATCTGTCGGGGGCTTCCAGCGGGGCCCGCTGAGGGGGGGCGGGGGTCCCGGGTGGGGAAGGCCGAGGGGAGGGCGGGGGTCCCGGGTGGGGAGGGCGGGGGTCCCGCGTGGGGACGGCCGAGGGGGGGCTGGCTCCCGCGTGTGGACGGCCGAGGGGGGCGGGGGTCCCGGGTGGGGAAGGCCGAGGGGAGGGCGGGGTCCCGGGTGGGGAGGGCGGGGTCCCGCGTGGGGACGGCCGAGGGGGGGCGGGGGTCCCGTCAATCCCTGGGTGCCCTCCAGGGGCGTTTTCTGAAACGGCGCCTTGAAGGTGGTGTTGAGTCAGTTTCGGTCCTGGCACGGGGGGCCTTACCAGGAGACGGTGGGAACGGGGCCCAAAGCAGCTGGAGAAGCAGAGCTTCGGGACCGGCTCCTGGAAGGACATAGTGTGGCGGAAGTGTGTGGAGAAAAGGTGCACGGATGTCAGACCCAGGGTGAAGGCCGTAAAGGTGCTTTGTTCCCATGGGGTGTGTTTGGCAGGACCGCTGTGGGAGGTGTGATAACATCCCTCTACACCGACTTCCAGCGCTGAGCGTGTTTGCGTGACAGCAGAGAGCCAGGCCAAGACAGAAGCAGGGAGGCCACGTGTAATTTTAACTTTCTGTATCTCCTGCTTTTTGAAACGTTTTTTTGAGATCTGAGCTCCTATATCTGTGAAGCACCTGGTGCCGGTATTTCACTCGTTCTTACAAAGCCTCAGAGGGGAGAGAGGGCCAGGTCATTAGACCCATTTTAAAGAGAGGAGATGGAGGCTCAGGAAGTGGAAGGACTGGTTTAGGATCACACCTTGGGGTGTTTACAAAGCCAGTCATCTGACCGGGTTTCCACCGGTGCTTGATTGCACGTTAGCTAGAAGCTGTATGGACTAAATTCTGACCAAGTGGTATCCTGAACTGCAGACTTTGCCGGCTAATTTGTGTAAATGAATATCATTTTTTAGTTGATCTTCAGTTTCGTCTGTACTAATTCCTTTCCAAAAGTGGAAATTGTTGTAAGGCAAATTAAGGTATCTGTCACAGGTTCCTTATACATAAAGCGGGGTTAAGAATTTACCTACCTCATAGGTTGTTGTGAGGACTCACAGACAATAGAAGAGCTGTTAGCCTGATGCCTGGCACACAGTAAGTGGCTAATAAGTGTTTTGTTGTTGTTAGCTGCCCTCAGTCATTTCTGACTCATGCAGACTCTAAACTGCACTCCATAGGGTTTTCAAGGCTGTGGCCTTTCAGAAGCAGATCACCAATTATTATCAGGATGGTAGTATAATCTGAGTATACAGTAGAATTATCCTGGCCCGGATACTTACACAAAGAGGAGAGAGGATTATGCCATAACGAAGCGGGGTTGTTCTGCTTGGAGGGAAGTGTGTTAACTGGATTGCCAAATCGAAGATTCATGTATGAATAATTCCATACATACCCGTTTAAATCCATCTGGTCCCAAGGAATTCTGTTTTCTCCTTTTCTAAACGCCGCTGCTTTGAGTCACATCAACACCTCCTCTATATCCAGACAGTAGTAGAGTTGTCTTATTGTTGCTTACCCTGTAAGCTTTTTTGGCGGATTTCTCTACACAGCATGGTGCTATGTGTGCCAGGAAAGAAAATAGCAGAACCCCATCCATCAGGTTCACCGCCATGCCAAGGTGGCGTAGGTCCCATTTTCTGAGATTGGAGTGTGGAGTGCGTCACTGGACTCGAGAATCGGCTTCGTATTTCTCAACTCTGAGGGTTTACCACACGGCAGATGCGACAGTGAGTTGAAAAGTTGAGGGTCCCACAAAACTTAGTCCAGTGCTGTGTTTCTGGAGAGCAGCTAATTGGTGATGAGTCTGTAAATTGGGTTCATATTTAAAGTGGTCTGATCTTTTTGGAGTGCGACCAGCAGTGTGTGATTAAGAATGACGGTACTCTGATTTTGAAATCCCACTTTTGAAAACAAATAATGCGAAGCACAAGCTCTGTTGTGTCAGTGTGGTGGAGTACTCCACTGCCAGGAAAAATGCCTTGGCGATCCTCTTCATAGACCCGTCCAAGCAAAATACGAACCATTTTGATCTGTGGGATTACGCTAAAGCGAAACAGTATGTACACAGGAATTAGTGTTGTCAGAATGCATGAGGATGTGGACAAGGGTCAGGAGAGAGTGATAAAAGGAGATTGTGTTTTAGAGTCATGGGATTGTTTTCCCCAAAACTGACACTTTAATTTATAGTCATTTTAAAGTTCAAAAGCAAAAAGGTACTATAATCTTGTGGCATGCAATGGTGACTCTTCCTTCATCCTCTCTCTCCCCTCCCCAGCTCATTCTCCATCTTGTTTCTCAGAATAAAAATTTGATCATGTCACATCCCAGCTGCAGAACCTCCTTCTGTGTGGGATTCATCCATACCTCTTAGGTTGGCCCCAAGATCCCTCACAGCCCAGCCCTAGGCCACTTCCCAGCCCCCACTCTGGGCATCCTCAGAGTCCAGGCCGCCCACAGCATTTCCTTTTTCTCAGCTGCTCCTGCATTTTCCACAGTCCATGCCTGTGCACGCACCCCTCGCTGTCATTTGGAAGCTCCCGCTCACCCTTCAGGGCCCACCTGGGTTGGCCTGGAAGCCCCTGCCTCACTGTTACCTCTGCTTTCCACTCTGCTACTGTAGGGGTTAGATGGTGTTGCTTGCTATATGTGTGCCTCTAGTTGAACTCCCTTCACATGTCCTGTGCTTGGCATGCTGCAGTCCCTGAAGCCATACCAGAGTCAGCACACCACAGAGTCAGGGTAGAGGAGAGGCTGCTTGATTCTTTAAACCATCAAAGAGAAGAGAGCTCACCACAGAATCAGGGAAGGGGTAAGACTGACCAGTGCTGGAATCCTCACTCTCTGCTCCTTCCTTCGTTAACTAAGTGACCACCAGCAAATATCTTTACCTTTCTGAGCTGGAGTGCCTTATCTGTAGGATGGGATCATACCAGCCCCGCAAGGCTGTGGTGAGACAAGAGAAGCTCTTGTAAGTGAAGGGTGTGGCATGTGCCCACAAGGCACATGGTGACCACTCAGGAGGTGAGAGCTGTGGCAATGTGTACCAGAACCTTCCTCAGGCCTGACTTGTGCCCTTTTCCCATGGAGGCTTACCTGAGGCCATATTTGAAGCCACAAACCCTCCACCTGCCCCAAATTCTGTCTGCCTGCCTTGCTTTATTTTTCTCCATAACACTCACCACAGTTTAACATACTACCTTCGTTGTCTTCTCCCACAGTAATCTCCTGTGTCCCTAAACACTTAGAATTGTCTAAAACAGTATGTGCTCCATAGAAGTTTGCATGAAGTAATTAAATTCTATCTGGGCTGGGCTGTATGGGCCGTGAAGCTTATACAATTTTCCGGGGGGCGGGGGGGTCTAGTTAAGGAAAAGAATACAAAGTTATAAATAAAAACTAATTTGGAAAGTGATACTTATTTAGAATGAGGAAAAGTAAGTAAAATATGGATTTGAAAAAGCTGACCAATAATAGGAAACCCTGGTGGCATAGTGGTTGAGTGCTACGGCTGCTAACCAAAGGGTCGGCAGTTCAAATCCACCAGGTGCTCCTCAGAAACTATGGGGCAGTTCTGTTCTGTCCTATAGGGTCGCTATGAGTCGGAATCAACTCAACGGCACTGGGTTTGGTTTTGGTTTTTTGGACCAATAATAAAAGCATTAATGAGTCCAGAAAATAATACATTTGTTAATTGTTTGATTCACTTCCGTAGTACTTTTTTCCTGTAATGTTTTTGCTGTGTACTTTTTAATTGCCTATTCATATGACAGTGAGAGAATAGAAGCAGTTCAGTGGTTTCTTCAGCATGGTGATTAAAATTTGTTTTTTTTTTAATTATTGACAATTGGCATGCACAAAATTTGTAATTTCACGTGTAGATCTATTGCTCTTTCCAGTACTGTTACAGGTTTGTGTTCTTGAAAAGCAGAACTTTTGATAAATTCTATTTTGCACAACTTTATTTAAAAAAAAAAAAACTATGACATGTTTGTAATTGTATTTGCTATGTTATCTATTGTTTTTCTGACGGGAGAGAACTTCTGTTTTGACTACTGAAAACCAAACTCTCAGCTTAGAGTTTAACACGTCTGATGATGAATTTTCCACATACTAGCTCCTGGCTTCCTATATTTCAAACCTGGTCTCTTCTCCACATACATCCAGCACCAGAAACCACAGGACACGTTCACGTTGCCATCGGAACTCTGGTCCTCCTCCTTTGACTCTAGATGCCTGGCAAGCTGGGCAGTGGGGATGGCAGCACTGCTAGAAGCCACGCCAGCACCAAGATGGCCGCTAGTCACTTAAATAGACACAGAAGTAACTGCAAGTAACAGGAATGTGTCCCAGTAAATCCAAACCAAATGTGTCTCCAACTCTGTAGGTCTTTAACTGAATCCCAAAAACATGAACAGCCCCTTCAAAGCTAGAGGATAGTGACAGAGGCAAAGTTGGGGTGGAAAGAACAGCAGTCCTAACGGATTGCAATTAAAGTATCTTTTTTAAGTCTGTGAAAAGCACAGGACCGTATGAACACCTTGCTTAGGGACTTTCCCAGGACCTTGGAAGGGCCAGTACATGTGAAGGGCCCGGAAACCTCAGCCAGAATAGCTTTATAGTCCAGCCTTGCCTGCTGCCAGATAACCCAGTAGGGGGTGTGGGCGAGGGTGCTCGCCTTCCAGTGGCTGATAGGGTGTGGTTGGCAAGGAGAGAGCAATACAGTGAAGTGACTTTAGAAATGGTCCAGACTTTATTAAATATTTTGTCTCCTTTGTGGTTAAAATCCCAATTGTTTCAGTAATAGTTTATTTTCCAACTTTGGAAAATGAACGATGAGGGAGCAAGTCCCAATATCTGAAAACAGATTGATCCCAGAGAGTGTATTTTTGAAAGAAGAGCAAGTACAATCCTTACAATCCTGGATTAGTATCCCTGGTGGCACAGTAGTTAGCCTTGCTTTTCATTAGAAGGTAAGCAGTGGCACATTACAATTACCCCTGTCAGCGAGGACATTTAAAACAGATCGTGTTTATGCAAGAGTCTTCAGAAAAAATACCTGACTTCAACAGTAAGGCATACTCATCCCTGTGGGCAATTCAAAAAATGAAGAAAATTAAAAGCAGCCCTTTTCCCTCTCCCAAAGATGACACTCTAAGTATTTTTGAATACATGGATGTGGAGTTCTGATTCTGGGAGGATGGAATAAGCCCACTCCACCCTGTCTCTCCTGCTGATGTGGCTGTAAAACCTGTGGCATGTGGCACGAAGCAGCCCTTTTAGGGCTTTGGAAAGTACATGGTGACAGGCAGACTAAACAGCAAGACTAGAATTCAAAGTACCACTGAACTAGCAGTGGGTCTCGCATTGTTTCCTGCAGTATCCCCTTACCTGGACTCAGGTGCAGACAGGAAGAGCCAGGAGAAACCTCTAGTTTGGGGAAGAGCTGGAAGAGGGCTCAGAGAGAGTGGGGAATCACCTTTGTTCTTTCGCTCTTCTCTGGGCAGTTCAATGGGGGCAGGAGCCTACTAACACTCTGAGGGAGGGAAAGCCCTGTTCCTTTTTGTCTCTCTCTTCCTCTACCTTGGCTCAGGCCTAGGTGCAGCCACAGTGGTGCATGGCAGAGCTGGGATAACCAAGGCCAGCTTTCTAGCTGGAGGATTGAGGAGGAGAGTTCCAGATAGCAGGAAAGGACACCAGGGAGATCACAGAGAGGGAGGAACGTGGGCAAGTGGCCACATATGGCTGTTTGTGAACCTGTGGGCTCAACCTTGAGCTGTGCATGCATGAATCTGACCCTAAACAGCTCACCAAACCCTTTGAGACCTGAACTAAGAAATCAGCCACCGTCTTGGAGCCAGTCCAGCCACAGCGCGGTGCTCCCAGGGGGCAGATCTGAATACGACTGCAAAGGCTTTCTGGCACTGAAGCCACAACACAGGGCTGGTGGGAGCTTGGGGGCCTGACACTAGCCAGGCCAGTTGCCTGCTAAAACAAAGATATCAACATTTCCATAGGGTTTAAACAAGACCCAGACTCTCGTAATACCATAACATTAAAAATGTCCAGGATACAGTCCACAATTACCCAGCATACGATGAACCAGGAAAACATCAATTCATGTGGAAAAGACAGCAGATGCTAATACCAAGGTAGCCCATGTGTCAGAATCTCCTGACAGACTGTGTGGTGGACAGAACGCTGGTCCCATAACCTTCGCCCCTTAGTGTCACCCCTGAGAAGGGAAAAGGAACTTTTCAGATGTAATTGAGGATACTAATCAGCCAACCTTAAAATAGGGGGGGATTATCCTGGATTAGTATCCGTGGTGGCACAGTGGTTAACAGCATGGCTGCTAACCGAAGGAATGGCAGTTCAGATCCACCAGCCACTCTTTGGAAACCCTACGGGGCAGTTCTACTCTGCCCTGTAGGGTTGCTATGAGTCGGAATTGACTCAACACCAGCGGATTATCCAGGGTTATCCAGGTGGGCTGCATCCCATTCCATGAGCCCTTAAGCAGAGGGATTTGAAGCTTGAGGACTTGACTACTGCTGTTGGCACTGATGATTGGGGGGCCACAAGCCCAGGAATGCAGGTGGCCTCCAGAAGGTGAAAACAGCTCCCAGCCGACAGCAAGGACACGGGGCCTCAGTCCTTCTGCCCCACAAAACTGAAGGAGCCTGGACGTGGTTTCTCCCCCAGAGCCTCCAGATAGGATCCCCAGCCATCGATGCCTTGACTTGGGCCTTGTAAGACCCTGAGCAGAGAGCCCTGCTGAGCCATGCAACTGAGATGATCCAAGGGGGACCGTGTAAGCTGTTGCATTTGTGGTGAGTTGTTACGGCTGCAATAAAAAACTAATCCAAACTTTAAAACAGCCATTGTAAAAGTGCTGCAAATATTTTGTAAGAGTACTCTTGAAGTAAAGTCTCAGCAAAAGAAATAGAATATGTAAAGAAGAAACAAACGAACCTTCTAAACTGAAAAATACAGTAATGAAAATGGAGATGACAGAGTTAGTGAATTTATGATACCTGGATGTCTGTTTTTTTAAACAAAGTTTTTTATTTTGTCTTTTAATCTTGAATTTGCACCTGGCTTTGGACCTTGCTTCTCTTCACCGTTACACCAAAACAGCACATGGGGGGATCTTCCTGCCTTTCCTGTGAAGATTTTGACATTAAATGAGGCAGCTTCATATGGAAAAAGTGTTGAAAATCAGGCTTTTATCTAGGTTGTCTCTCAGATCCTTTCGGCTCTTAACACTTTAGTTTTCCTGTTATGTAATTTTGTTTTTAATATAAAGTCAGAATGCCTGAAGATCTAAAACACACACTTAAAAAAAAAGACCAAAAAATACACCAAACGCATTGCTGTTGAGTCAGTTCCGACTCATGGTGACCCCATGTGTTACAGAGTAGAACTGCTTCATGGGGCTTTCTTTGCTGTAATCTTTATGGAAGCAGGTCACCGGACCTTTCTTCCACGGTGCCACTGGGTGGATTCGAACCTCCAACCCTTAGGTTAGTAGTTGAATATAAACCGTTTGTGCCTCCCAGGGATCTAAGGGGTAAAAGTAAAATTTGTAAGGTTTGCAAATAATGGTTGTATTTTCAAAGGCATCTCTTGAACCAGTGATCTTTTATAATGTGTTGTTGGATTTGTCTGCAAGAGAGATTCCTTTTCTATCAGGCACTTAGCTGTTGTTTTATATCGTGAAGGAGGAAGGCTGGGATAACATAATTTCATGACGTTTGTTTAGTTTTTGGCTACCAGGTACTATAAATCAGTTGAATCAAGAACATATCTCTATTTGTTTTGTTTCCTCACTGAGCTGTCTTACCACAGAATCATGGATTCTTAAGAGTTGGGGAGGGTCTGATTAGCCCCTTCTGCTGCGTTGTAGATGAAGAAGTGGAAACTGGCAGCAGTGAAGAGAGCCTATTCACACAGAGGTGGGCTTAGAGCCCAGGTGTTCTCACCTGGATTCTCCAGCACTAGGCGGCGGCAGCCTTCCTTGGTGCCGGCCTTTTTCTTTGTTCTTTGTCACAGCTTGCTGGACACCCTTCTGTGTCCGTAGGCAGCCCTCCCAGGACCAGGGGTTTTTGAGGTGGATGACTGCCCTTCTCGGTGTTTGCGGGACAGTGTTGCCCCCAGTGTGTCCTCAAAAGTCCTTAGTCTCCGAACGTGTAATCTGGCTATACCTGAAGCGCCTTGCTGGGGACGTGTGTGCAGGTAAATTCTGCGGCTCCTGGCTTCCCAGGCCGCCTGCACTAGCCGGGGTTTCTGTGGCACTCTGCCATGTCAGCCTCCGGTCTGAAGGAGGAGCATGCCCCGTGTTCTCTGTTTATGCAGCCAGGCGCAGGCTCTGCTTTTTCAGCCAGCTCCTCCAGCCTGACCTGGGCCAGCTGTTTCTCATCAGTTCTTTGAGTCCAGGCCTTGCACTACAACTCCTGAAACGCTTTCTTTGCTTCCTTATATTGACTGAATTGTTTGCTCGCTAATTCTAAAATGCGTCAGTCCTGCTTAGAAAGGGAGTAAAAAGGGGTCTTTTCTGTTGCTACATCGTGGTGAAGAGGTAATCCAGACCAGGGTTGAGTTACTAGGTAAGAATTCCACCTACGTGTCATCGGCATAAAAATTCATTTCCGACACTTTGGGGATTTTAGGCATATTAGACAAGGTAGTAAAATGACAAATGTTTTATTCCATTTTTATTGGTTGGTCAAAGTAGAAGTTTGTTTTTTGATCCTCCTAAAAGAGACAACTAAAAATATCTCAAGGAAGGTGGATTTTTGTAGTGTGACAGAAATGCTAGCTAGTTTCCTCTGACATAAAATATGGAATATATTTCTGGCCGAGGAGCTATGTACTAGGGTTACTCAGTGGGAGGAGAAGTATTCTTAGTGGCCAAGTCTGACTTTCAGTCCTGGCTCTGCCACTTCTGAATTGGGTGTTCTTGGCAGATTTTTTAGCTGAATTTTTCTCGACTGTAAAATGGAAATATTATGTCATAGGGAGGTTTTTATTATTAAACGAAAATATGTGCACAGGAGCCTGGTTTGTAGTAGGTAGCACTGTCAGGCTATAGCAAATGACTGCTGACTGAGCAGCCTCGTGTTTCTACAGGAAGTACCAGTATTGCTAATTCTTCTGAAATAGGTCACGGACTCTTGAAACCAAGTTAACTGGCATACAGAGCATTTAGGTTATGTATCAATTTTCTGTTGAGCTCCTTACTTTGTAGTTTTTCTTAATCCTAAAACTGATGTAATTATTAAGTGGGACATGTTTGCCATATTGTTGTGTAGTAGTAAACAGACGTTTGTTCTGAAGTACGAGCAGCAGGCGACCTTATGTGGTCGTTCCTCCTGAGTGAGCTGGTCTTCCTTAGGTGAGCCTCAGGAAGGAGACTGGTTGGGTGAAATCTAGCATTTGAACTCATCTTTTTTTTATACCTGTGAGGGATAAGAATCAAGATCAGCACAAAGCTGGCCCCATGTGAAGTGTATTCCCCCACTTTTGTTTTAACTACTCCGTGAAACTTTGTGAAATTGGAATGAGAAAGCTTTTATTGACGGTTCTCAGAACCCTCATGTATCTCATGTTTAATATCAGTGGCGTGAAAACAGTTATTTTCCAAAGTGGTGTTTTATGACTACCGTTTTAATTTTTTGTTGTTACAGTCTCATAGTACATGGTGTTATGAGACAGCTGGTGTGTTCTTTGATGCCAGCGACATTAATTAAGGGAATACTTAGCGAATATTTACAGTAACGATTTACTTCTTACTGTCATGGGGCACACACCCTGGCTGGAAGGAGCACTCTGAAAATGACAGGTGACGGACTGCTAACCTGAACCACAGTGACCTGAACCATTCCTGTGGTTCAGGTTGGAGATGTGTGGTCAGTGAGGGGAATTGGTCATTGTTCCCTGGAGTTTGAAAGGGCTTAGCATGGGATGGGGACGGGGGATAGACGACAAAACACTGTGCTGCTTTATCTTTACGCTCCACTGCTCACATTTTACCGTTCCCAGGGGCTTCAGCTTTCTCATTTTCTGCTTTCTTATGTGACACTTTGGATATGCATGGAAATGCTCACCCTGGTGGGTTTAGAGAGGTTACCGTTGTTAGGGAAGGTGGAAGTGTGTGGCTGGAGTTGTTTGGCAGTGGGTCACTGAGAAGCTTTTGGAACCTAACTAAAGAGATAAAAGGTTTGTGCACTGATTTGTCCTCATAACCACATAAGAATGAAAAAGAGGAAAGGGCCAGGAGATGAGGAGCAGTCAAGTTGACACACGAAGGAATGGGATAGAAATTTAGGAAGATTAATCCTCTCTCTCGATACAGTGGCTGCAACAGTGGGCTCAAGTGTAACAATGATTGAGAAGATGGCTCAGGACTGGGCAGTGTTGCGTTCTGTTTCCGTAGAGTTCCTATGCGTCAGAACCGACTCAATGGCACCTAACAACGACAATGTTAGTAAATACAATTAAAAGTAAGCCAGTATCGTTCAATTCTAGCTGATACTTAGCCTGTCTGTCTTTGTTGAAACCAGCAGAGATTAGCCCTGTTACTCTGGCCCTTAGACCTGGGCCAGTTATTTGGCCCTCTTAGATCCTCAGTGTCATTATCTGTGAAATGGTGGTGATGATAACAGGTTATTGTTAGGATGGCTTATGGCAGGTGCCGGGGATGGCCCAGTACATAGAAGGTGCTTGCTGATACCAAGTGCTTGTAGTCCTTATGGTCATCACCAAAACTGTTATCCAGCATGGTGTCTGAAGTTACCTCCCAGCCCACAGTGATACCCACATCACCTTAGGGAGACTCTGAGTTAGACCAGAGACTGGAAAGCTGGCAAGAAAGGCAAGCCTGGCCGTCCTCAGTGACTTCTTTGCATTTTCTTCCTCCTTGAGTAGCCTGCCTCTTTGCCTGAGTTGGAAGAGATGAGGGAGGGTCCCAGGGTGCTTCCAGCAGGCCGCAAGCTGCCCTGACAGATTGTGAATCGGTGTCACGTGATATAGATTCCCATCATGGGAAGCCCTTAGAAAGCATTGTAAGGACAGGGACTGTTTTGGGCTGATGGAGAGTCAGATGACAAAGGTGGAGGGTTGTGAGCAGGAGTCTCTGGGCAGCCTGGGAGAGGAGAGAGAGCTACGTGCTGCCTTTACCCTCTGCTCAGTGAGTGGGGGCAGCGACTTAAAGATGTTAACTGCAGAAACACATCGTGAGTTGCTCATCGGTGAGGGTTTATGAGTTAAATGAGTCAATAGGCGTGTCTGCTTTGTAGAAGCACTGACACTGTTCCTATGCATGGTGGGGTGGTGATCGTTTTATGCTCCACAGATGTGTGTATGAGCAGAAGATAATCTTTTTTAACTTTGCTTTAATCTAAGACTCACAAGTTGCAGTAATAGCACAGAGTTCCTGTGTACCTGATTTTTTTTTTTTAACGTTGTCTTGTTACCTAAATAACTGGTGATTATTCTTTCGTCTGTTGTCTTCACTCTTAGCTGGTGGAGCATGGGGGAGATTGAAGGAACGTACAGAGTCCTCCAGACCCCAGGGACACGCCTGGGAGCCCAGAACCCCACCGGGGTGAGCACGCTGGAGCCTGGGCAGGGCCTGTTGGCGACCATGGCTCAGGCCTCGGCCCGGGGGCAGGAGAAGCACCTCAGTGTCAGGGTGAAGCTGCTCGACGGCACCGTGGAGGCATTCAATGTCGAGGTAAGAAGATTCAGGTGAATTCTAAACTGTGTGCACCAGGTATTATTGTTTCTAGAGAATGTAAATCTTAGTGTGTATTCTGCTTCTGTTATTAAGGAAAAGGCATGGATTGCAGTCATTTTAGGGCTAGTAAATGTAAAATAATAAGAATGTCTCAGAACTTTAAATGTTTTAGATACGTGTTTTTATTTTTTTTTTATTGTGCTTTGGGTAAAAGTTTACAGCCCAAGTTAATTTCTCTTGCAAAAACTTAGACACATACTGTTATGTGGCACTAGATGCAATCCCTGTAATGTGACAGCACTTTCCACCCAGGGCTTCCCGTGTCCATCCAACTAGCTCCTGTCCCTCCCTGCCTTCTTATCCTGCCTCCTGAGAGGAGCTGCCCGTTTGGTCTCGTGTATCTGCTTGAACTAAGAAGCACACTCTTTACGAGTATTTTATGTTTTCTGGTCCAGTCTAATCTTTGTCTGAAGAGTGGGGCTTCAGGAATGGTTTTAGTTCTGGGTTAACAGAGTGTCTGAGGGCCGTAGCTTAGAGGGTTCCTCCAGTCTTAGACCATTAAGTCTGGTCTTTTTACATGAATCTGAGTTCTGCACCACACTTTTCTCCCACTCCATCAGGACTCTCTGTTGTGTTCCCTGTCAGGGTGGTCATTGGTGGTAGCCGGGCACTATCTAGTTCTTCTGGTCTCAGGCTGATGGAGTCTTTGGTTTAAGTGGCCCGTGTCTCTTGGGCTAATATTTTCCTTGCACCTCTGCTGTTTTTCATTCTCCTTTTCTCCAAGTGGGTTGGGTGGAAGCATATTTTCTAAAGATCAAATATTCTGTGTGAAATTCCATTTTGCTAGTTAGTCTTTGCAAATTTATCAGGTTTACCAAGTGTAACACAATAATATCTCTAGAAACTGTTACGTCAGGTTTCTCCTTTTGGGTTAGAAAGTGGTCAGCCTTCTGTCTTTAAAATTCCAATACAAGTTCAGTACTTCCATTCTTCATCTCTTCTTAGAGATGGCTTGAGTTGTGCTGAAGGGCACAGACCCTGTGGCCAGGTTGTCTGTGGGCAAGTCGTTTCTGGCTTAGCCACTGGCCACCTGAGTGGCTGGGACATCTTGTAGCCCCGTATGTGTCAGCTTCCTGCTCTGTATATGGGGGTGATCGTAGGCCCCCCTCAGGGAGAGAGAATTAAGCAAACAGCAGAAAAGAGTCTGGCATGAAAAGCGCCTTGTGTAGTGTGAACATATAATTCATTTTCAAGGACAGCAATAATACAACTTTTATTTTGAAAATTCTCTAATAATTGTGCTGATAATGTTGGCAAAAAAATTGTGTATATATATGTGTGTATGTACGTATATATGTATATGGAAACCCTGGTGGCGTAGTGGTTAAGTGCTATGGCTGCTAACCAAAGGGTTGGCAGCTCAAATCCACCAGGCGCTCCTTGGAAACTCTGGGGCAGTTCTACTCTGTCCTATAGGGTCGCTATGAGTCAGAATCGACTCAACGGCACTGGGTTTGGTTTTGGTTTGGTTACATATGTATATGTATATATAGCCATTTAAGTAACACCGTTTACTTTCTGGAGTCGTGGTGGTGCAGTGGTTAAGTGTTTGGCTGCTAACCAAAAGGCCGACAGTCCAAATCTACCAGCAGTTCTTCGGAAACCCTATGGGGTGGTTCTACTCTGTCCTATAGGATCGCTATGAGTTGGAATCGCCTTGATGGCAGCAGGTTTGGTTTTTTAGGGGGGTTACTTTCTTAAAAAATTAGACCCTGTGATACACTGGGAAATATTTTTCTGTCTTGCTAAACGGTATTAGAGTGATGCTCTTTTAAAAAATTATTTATTTTCACATGTAATGCATGAATGCATTCTCTTTTTCTGATATTTTCATGTTGGTTTACAGTAGCACCTTTAGAAGCTTTTCTGCTCTCTACTTATTTCCGTGAAAGTAAGGACAAGAGAAGAAACTTCACTGTTGCAGGAGGTTTATTTATTCCTGGGGATTTCTATTGAGAAGTCAGGATGGAGCACAGAAAATGGAAAATTGTGGAGCTATGGGCAATACTGTGAAGACACCTAAAGGAAAGCTCCCTTGCACTGTGGCCCTGGTGCTGCATGGGGGGACCAGCGTCGGGGCTGGAGGGAGCTGTCAGGAGGCATCTTCCGGTGTGGAGCTCAGGGCATACCGGCCTTCTGTCAGGTTCTAGGGTGTGTGTGTGCGTGTGAGTGTGTGTGTGCTTATACATGCATGTGTTTGTGTGTATCAGTGTGCATGTGTGTGTGTGTGCAGATGCATCTACGCATGGAAATGAGTGTTACCTGATAGTAAATGACTAGTATATAGATTTATAGGGTTAGAACTCAAGGGACCTTGAGTGCTTTTTTTTTTTAGTTTTTATTGTACTTGAAGTGAAAGTTTGCAAATCAAGTCAGTCTCTCACACAAAAACTTATATACACCTTGCTACATACTCCCAATTGCTCTCCCCCTAATGAGACAGCCTGCTCCCTCCCTCCTTGAGTGCTTTTATTAAAGGTCTTACTTGAGGAGGAAACTCTGGTGGTATAGTGGCTAAGAGCTATGGCTGCTAACCAAGAAGGTTGGCAGTTTGAATCCACCAGGCACTCCTTGAAAACCCTATGGAGCGGTTCTACTCGTCCTTTAGCGTTGCTATGAGTTGGAATTGACTCGATGGCAATGGGTTTGGTTTTTTTTTTTTAATTTGAGGAGGAAATATTTCATCAGGGCAGTGGTGATTGAAACTGGTAGGACCTGTCCGTCCAACTTCTTACAGTCACCTCTTGTGTTTTAAAAGTAGACGCAGCATTTGCAGAGAAAATGGTGTGAGACAAGGCAGTCTTTGAACCTGCAGAGTGTTGGTGATCTCTGACAAATGAGTCACCTGGTGGAAACAGGTTAAAGGTCTGGGAGTTACACTGAGCTCCGAATCTCTTCCAGTCGTATGTTCGGAAGAACTTCTTACCATGTAGCCACTGAGGATAAATGTATTTGCTGTGGTCTGGGTTTGTTAGGTTAAAATGTTGTTGTTTTAATTATACTATTTAAACTTTAATTTTAAAGTATCATTTATTTATTCCTAGTTAATAATCTTTATCAACTAAAACCACTACCAAAAAGAAAAAAGCACAGGTTTACTGTTTGAGTCATAAGAAAGGTGTACTCCCTGTCTGAGAAACTCACTTCTACTGACTGGGTCATTTTATGCCTAAGGAAATTAGAGACAGCATTTTGTGAAAGTTTCAAAATTTTTAGAGTTTGTCAAAGTTTTAATAAGTTGAGTTTATTATTTCACCTAATCAGGTTTAATCATGTTTGTTTTTTTGATATACCTGCCAGAGTTGCTAGAAATTAAAGAATTTCATTTAAAAACCATTGAGATGTATATAATTGTAAATAGTAGAGAGAGATTTACTTCAAGGAAATGGCTCACACAGTTGTGGGGGCTGGCAAGCCCAAAATCTGTAGGTCAGACCAGAGACTTCCGTAGGCCTACCGCCCAAAATCCAGAGTCAGGTGACAAGAAGAGTGCAGGGTCAAGAGAGAGAACGAGCAGGCTCTACCGGCTTATCTATCTGTATTCTTGAGGCAGACCACACCCACTGAGGAAACTCCCCTTTCAGCTGATTGACTGATCCCATCAGATCACATCATGGAAGGTCATTACATTGCATCACATCACATCACAGAACACTCAGAATCATAGCCTAGCCAAGTTGACATAGAAGATTAACTGTCACAGTCCACCCCTTGTCGACTTGACACCTATACATATGTTCTTAAACCATACGTAGTTTCCAAATGTAGACAGTTATAAAGTCATACTTCTGCCTGTGCCTAATCTTTTTTATATCTTGTATTTTATAATAAGTAATGGGATAAGGGAGGTAAGAAAACAAAGCGTGCGCCCGTGAACGCACACACTCTGTACACGTGTATGTACAGTCATGCGTCACTTAAGGTCTACGACACATTCTGTGGAATAGAATGTTAAGTGATTGGGATGTTGTGCAAACACCGTATTGTATACAGGCAGTACAGGTTACAAATGTCCAATTTACATACGACTCACGGTTACGAGCCAACCCCTGTAAAGCCTGTTACAGGCATGCGCCGCATAGTGTCCGGGCAACGTGTGACCACATATACACCTGTGGTCCCGTGCGCGCCCTCCAGGGGATGCCCGCAGTCCGACTTGGCAGCAAAGCTGCTCTGCTTTCTCCACCTGCAGAAACAGTCCCCCCTGCTGCTGGGAGGAGTGAGCACCCCATCCTGCTCTCCAGCACCCAAGGTCGGTAGGCATTGCTGAGACCACTGCCTGCTGCCTGGGCCTGTGCCCAGAGCCTCCCCACCATGACCTTTATGGGGTTGTGAGGTCACATGCTGGGCAGGACTTGGCTGAGTGCTCACCTGAGGCATCCGCAATGGGAACTGCCCAGGCTGTGCACTGCACAGCAGCTCCTGGGCCCGTAAGCCCCAGAGCCCCATGTCCCCATAGACCCAAGTGTTCACACAACGTCCAAATCACATAATGTCCTATTTCATGTAACATATTGTGGACGTTAAGTGACACGTGACTATATATTAAAAATTTGAGGTACATACAATGGTTCGTAATAACAAACGGGCACTGTTTTGCAGCACACATCAAAACATCATTACTATTGTTACCGTATTATTATGTTAAAGATGTTTTAGTGTATCTGGAAGTGTTTCTCTAATGCTTTCTATGCGTAGAAAGGTTCACTGCATATCATACACTAAGACAAGCATTTGACTAAACAACGTTAAATACGAACTATACCTAACTGTCCTGATTTTCATACAAATTTGACTTAAAGAGAGACTTAAGAAAGAACTCATTTGTAATACAGGGGCTACCTGTATAAACTTATGGGACCACCGCTGTATATGCGGTCACACATTGCCTGAATGAAAATATACGGTGCGTGACTGTATATGTAAAGAACCCTGGTGGCACAGTGGTTAAGTGCTTGGCTGCTAACTGAAGAGTTGGCAGTTTGAACCCACCAGCTGCTCTGCAGGAGAAAAATGTGACAGTTTGCTTCCTTAAAGATTACAGCCTTAGAAACCCTATGTGGCAGTTCTACTCAGTCCTGTAGGATTGCTATGAGTAAGAACTGACTCGGCAGTAGTGGGTATGTGTATATGTATATGAATATGCACATATGCTAACTTATATCAAAACAAGATAGAAATACTCAACAATTACTGTCCTTGTTTCTGCAACTGGTCATGTGGTCGCAGCTGGTATTTACAACCTTTTCCCACTACCCCCATATTTCCTTTGCCCTTAGCAAGCACCTCACTGTAGTTCTTTGCCTGGTGGGATAACCCCAACCTTTGTTCATGAAGGGCCTGGGCCACTAGTAGTCCTTTCTGAATTGGTTTGCTGTAGTTTTCCATTGACTTTAATCACAGGGAATGGTAGTACTAAGAGACAGCCTAAGGGAGTCTCTGTATTCCAAACATACTCTTCTTTACCCACATTATGTACTAGCAGTCCAATTTCCTCTTGGTAGTCAGGATCAGTCACGCCAGCCAATATGACAACTACCTTCTCTGCCTGTTGATCCAGAGGCATGAGAAGCACAAAGTGGCCATCACTCAGGTCCATGTTTCTCATTCTCAACCCCTCTGCCCCCCATTTACCTCCTGCCCCCTCCCCCTCCCCCTGCATACTTGATTACACAGATTGTGATCAAATGGTTTTGTTGTTGGGCCTACAAGATGTCGACTTGAGTCTGCAGGACAGTGGGTGCACTGAGTCCTTCAGCCCTTGCCCTGCAGCTTCCCACTCTTTGTAGCACACGTGTGGGTCAGCTGAGTCCTGGTGAAGACCCTCCCAAACCCATGCTGCATGTTGTCTTTCTCCTAGAATGCACTTCCCGGGTGTGGGGGCTTTGTCTTCCCCACTGTGGGTCTTCAGCACTTGGATGGTGCCTCACTCCGTCAATACATGTTGAATGAATGAAACCAAAAGTAAGATTGGTTAGCATGTTTCCTTCTAAGTGCTTTCTAACCTCAGGGAATCAAGCATTTTGTTTTGGGGTTTTTTAGTCATATACACCTCTCTTTTTTGTTTACTAGATGTATTTTTTTTTTTTTACTTTATTTTTCACACTTAAATCTTTAGCAGTAACGTCTGTAAACTTGGGGGTTTGATGTACTGACGTCACAGTTGAAAAACACTGGCTTCCTGCACATGCGCGGTTATGAAATGCTGCCACTGTGTGTGACGTGCAGAGTCCCCTAGCCGGTATTAAAGGCTCACGTGTAAGGGACTGTTTTCACTTAAGGAATAATTTGACATGTTAGTTATTCTTGAAATGCTTATTTTTTGCTTTGGCATAAAGATATCCCTGTTGGTGCCATGCCTCTTTCCAAGCAGTTGTGGCTAATTGTTTCATGTTTGTGCTAAACAAGTGAGTCGGCCTGTGCTCTCATCCCTGGGTTTTGTTCTGAGAGGTGAGCTCTGCATACATCGACCATCGCCTGTCTCAGAGTGTGCTAACAAAACCTTGTTAAGTCTTTTGTCACAGCACATTGCCACAATGACGCTGAGCGTTTCCAGGGCTCTTGCTGATGGCAGACAAGCCTGGTAAATAAAGCTGACTGAATGTCTGGGGTGTTTTGTTCCAGCAATTTCTTTCTAGATCCAGATAATGCATGCTTGTTCAGTTCTTGTCAAGATGGTTCAAAGCTAGAACTTATAAACAGTAAAGGGTCTGACCTTTCCTGTTCAGTAATATTTAACAGTGTTGTAGGGTCTGGCTGTGATGAAATTTTAAAAGTTATTTTTAATGGCTAAAGAGGGAGGACTTTGATAAAGAAGTGCCCCTTGGATGACTGATAACTGATGCATGATTGTGAAATTAGCGCTGTTGCTGAGCCTGGTCCCCACGATGGGAACGTTGAACGAGTAGAGTATTTCCACCTCACAGGGGCCTGAGGGTCCCAGGGGAGGGAGAGCGAACCTGGCCAGGAGGAGCCGCTGAAAAAGCAGTTTGCCGCTCAGCCCCCTGCAGAATGTTTGAAGTTTGGTTTGGAGTTGTCATGCAGGTATTTAGAATTAAAGCTTTTATTGACGCCATATTTTTAAATCAGCATTCATCTCGTTTTTAAGTATCTCTGTATCTGTAATTACCCTTGTTCATATGTCATTTGCCGTAAGAAGCTTAGACAGCTAGGATTTTGTAAGATAAGTAAGATATACGTAATAGTTCTTTATGTTGATTAATAATTAGACTAAAAGACTTCTTTAATGTGTGGAAGGGCATTTATTTTAATCGTGCAGAGAAAGGGGGAGAGATCTGTGTGAGGAGACTCAAGAGTAGGCCCATTTGTGGAAATAGGATTCAATTCTGTCTTATTTTCAGTGGCTTTGACATTTATTGATGGAATTTTAGCTACCCAAAGGTCACTTAGTGACCAGTTTTTTGATTTAGTAAAGTTCCCACTTGTATTCAGTTGATTAAATAACTGAATCCTGTGGTTTTGACATCGGAATCTGGTCTTAGATCTAGCAGTCTCGTTTCTGAGCCATCAGAGAAGCAGTCTGGAAGCTTGTGTGTCAGCTTGCCGCTCCCTGTGGTGGAAAGTCAGAGAGTAGAAACGCTGTTAGCTGAAAGCCCGTGTTAGGCGAGAAGAATGCCCAAAGCCTGGGCCGCGGGGTAACGAGGAGTGCGAGAAGAATGTCCAAAGCCTGGGCCGCGGGGTAACGAGGAGTGCGAGAAGAATGTCCAAAGCCTGGGCCGCGGGGTAACGAGGAGTGCGAGAAGAATGTCCAAAGCCTGGGCCGCGGGGTAGGGAGGAGTGGCGGGCGTAGGACAAGGGGCCCCTCAGAGAGGCTGTTCTGGATGCTTTGAGGGCAGGGTGTTTACAACAGCTGTACTTTCATTAACTCATAATTTACACTCTCAGGCTTGGGTATTATCTCATATGAATTGCAGCATTTCTTTTATCTGAAAAGTTAGTATTATTGACAGAGTGATATTTATTGCTTAAAAAGAACAGTTATGCTTGCAGATTTTCAGTCCTGTGTGAAATTTCACCCATGAGGGTCAATCTGCACCTTTGCTGGCAGTGGGGGTCAATTTCTAATAAACATGAAGATTTTTTAATTATTATTAATCTGCTTTCTCATGTTCCCTTTTTCTTTAATGTACTCAAAACATTTTAGAGTAGGTTTTCTGTTTTAAAAGTATTGCAAAAGGTTTAGCTTAAATACGTGACAAGAAGGAGGATAAATTCTCAGTCATGAAGTTCCACGTCAGGAGACTTAAGTGCTGTTCCAGCACAAACTCAGTGTTTAGTTTCTGGCCGGGAAGAAACAGTCAGAGTTCCAGAAAGTACCATAGCCAGATGTTTGTCATTGCTCCCACACGAGCACCCTAAATACGGCAGATGGACCGCCTTGGAACTTATTTTGGTCTGACCTCAGAAGAAAAAGTTAGTAATTCATCATCTGAAATTTGGAGATAATATAGATTTTCTGCAGAAGAGCTTGTGTGTTTCTAGTATACACAGCTATTATGTGACCCTGCCCTAGCTTTTCAGACCTATTATTTTGTCATGAAAAGTTGATCCATTTCTTTGACGCTGTTGCCCAGGAATGTGGCATGGGTGGTGCGAGGCAGGGATGTGGACGTTCCTTACTCTTTGTTACCCAGCTGTGGTATTGAAGCGCCCAGTGCCAGCTCCCCCCACCAGCTCCAGCACACGCATACACTTGCACACAGACTAACACACACATACATGTACACGTACCAATAAGCGCACACCCAGGCAAGGTTGATGTATTATAATTTACGTTAGAGTATGAAGTAATGATAACTGATAATGAGTTTGAACTCGCAAATGGGAAAGAACAGGGAAATGTCATCCTTTTGATCTGTAGACAGTGGAAGTCTCATAACCATGGTTGTGTAATGGAGAGTAACCGTTATTTCAGGATCTCAGCAGAGGGTCATAGGAAGGAAACCTGCTAGTTGAGTTACATGACTTGTAAGCCACTCGTTGAGTGCCTGAGAGCTCTGGCATTTGATGTGGCTTGTCTCACATAATCAGCTACCCTGGGAGAACTGGGAACGGAGAGGGGTGGAGAGGTGTCCCCTGTGAGGCAGCTAGCTAGTAGGCTGTCTGGCTGAACTCTGAGCCAGGCAGCCAAGCCCAGAGCTCACACCTGTGGCCCTGGCCCATGCCGGCCCAGTGTACCACGTTCTCTGTGAACCCCCTGCTCCAGTGCTTCTGAGGGTGTGCTGCCATGTTTAATTAGGAGAGAGTTTGATTCCGTTGACGTGGACCCTGTGGGTTGCAGGTGAGCTAGTTCCCAGAGGCCAAGTTCTCTTCCACAATCCTTACCTCACCTGCCCAGCACACACCCAGATTGTGGTGTGGGCTTTCAAAACTGTGTCTGCATGACTTAGTTCAGTTCTCCCACATATCCGTGTTGACACATTGTAGCTCTGGCTCACTCCAGCACTTCCTGGGCATATGCTATCACCCTCGTTCCCAGGAGTGGAGAAGGAGGCTGTTTCCAGCACTTGGCATCACAAACAGCATTGCTGTGTACAGAACGCTGGAGGCCGGCCTGGACGTCTGTGTTGTTTCGAAGCTGCTGAAGGGACCCAGGCAGGGTGGGAACCAGTGGCTCTGAGGAGACAACTTCTGAACAGTGAGCCCTCCTGCCTCAGCCCAGCGATTTGTCCATCTGCCTCCTCCTTCAGCCTGTTCACTGTTGATGAGACATCTTGTGCTGGTACCATTTCTTCCTACCCTAATTCCTTCCCCCATTCATTCTTTCATTCATTCATTCAAGACAGTCAAAACCCTCCTGTCCCCACATCTGGGAGGTGCGGGGTTTTCTGCCCAAGCCTCACATTCTCCGTGGAGTGTCTCCTAGTCACCAGCCTACTCCCTGTAGTGCTGACACTTCATTTTTGATGTTAAGAGAGCTGATTCGATGTTACTGTTCACTTGTAGATAGGAAAAGACAGCATAGATGTTACTGAACCAGGATCCTCCAGGAATTTAATGGGAAAATTACAACCAGCCCTGTTCTTTCCATGTGGGCGTTCTGGTTTTTCACTTTACAGTGTCTTATACATTCTTTTTTTTAAAAAAAAGAGGAAAAAAACTGCTGTGTTGTTTCACAGATGACCTGTCCACTCTGATGCACACTTGGACTGGCAGCATCAGCCCCAGTGGGAAGCTGTCCCTCGGCCAAGCCCTAGGAGGTTGCTTCCTCCCCACAAGCACAGCCCTAGGGCCACCCTACAGCTCTGTGGATCTGACTCCGCCAGACCTTAAACCAAGACCCACTCTGAGGTCCTCAGACTTTTTTTTTTGGATGAAATTTATGTTTTAAAAATTCCTCTTCCACTACACAAGCAACACGCGTTCATTGTAGTACACAGAAAATCTCGATGGCCTACAACCCAGGGTGACTGCCCGGAGAGAATCCCTGAATTCCTGAATGCCCCTCTGGCCTCCATCTACTCACGTATGGGGTTACAGCATGCACGTTTTTGTAGCCTTTTTCTCCAGCCGGCAGCCAGAGGCCTGAGCGGGTGCCGTGTGTGTGGGCCTGCCATTCTGTGACCTTGCCGAAGTGCTGAACATTGTAATTGCACTTCAGAAATGTTTAATGGCTAATAGTTTTCTCTGTTCAGTTTTTCCCTGTAATAAATCTTTGCACACATTCTGGTTGTTTCCTGTGGATAAGGAGGTTCTGAACCCCAGGTTGTGTACACACAGTTTTGAGGACTTCGATGGTGTTGCCAGATTATACCTCTAAACAACAGGAATACTCTGTGCCCCACCAGGGGTCTGGGTGGCAGATCATGACTCACACCTTTGTGAGCACTGGGGATTATAGTTTTTAACAAATTTTCAGGTTAATAGGAGGAAAATTAGGTGTTTTTAGACAAATTTTTATCAAACTTATTTTGTTTCATGGTGGTATTTTTGGTCTATATCTTATTTGAAGTAGAGGAAAAAAGTTAAAAGCCGGGGAGATAATAAATTGTATTTAAAGTCTAAAAATAGGAAATAAGAGTTGGAGAATGCTGGAAATGTCACAAAAAGTGACACCATACAATGAGGAGAAGGCAGAAAAAGTTGAGACCACACAGGCAAGAACTCAGCCTCAGAAACGGGCTGTGGGTGCAGGATGAGCGTGCCGACCATCCAGTGGCTCTCGCTTCAGCTGCGTTCCCTGAGCATGCCAAGCACTGCCCTAGGAGCCGGTGGTACAGCAAGAACAGTGTGGACGGCAGTCTCTGCCTTCTTAGCGCTTATATTTTAAAGCAGGGCAAAAAGTAAAGCGAATAGTACTTAGTGTTAGGAGAGTAGTGACAGGGAGGGGATTAGGAAGTATGGGGTTTGCACTCATAGTGGACAGCCAGAGGTTGGGGCAGCTGTCGTCTCAGGGAATAGCCAGTGCAGAGTCTTGAGGGGACCACACCTGGCATGTCTGGGGACTAGCCAGAGGCAAGCGTGGCTGCAGTGGCATGAGCTTGGGGAAGGGGAGTGGATGGTCTCAGAGTCACGGGGCCCAGTTGGAGCCTTTACCCTGAGTGAAGCAGAGCTCCACCGGGGGCCTCGGAGTAGTGGCCTCGTCTCACTGAGGTGCCTGCTCTCATCAAAGCCAGGCTGGGGCAGAATGGGAAGCTGTTAAGCTTGGCTGTTGGACAGGGCAGGAGAAGTGGCTGCGTTCTAGAAATGTTTTGAAGGGGGAGCTTGCTGCTGTAGTAGATGTGGGTCTTAGAGATAGATGGCCAGGGGTCCAAGTGATGCCAGTGTGTGGTGTGGACAGGGTCTTAGAGGTAGATGGCCGGGGGTCCAAGTGATGCCAGTGTGTGGTGTTTCCTGACACGGGTAGCCCTGTGAGAGCCACTTTGGGCAGGAAGTCAGAAGTTCTTAGGGGACATGTTGAGTTTTTGATACTTCCTTGGCATTTGAGTGGTGGATCCACACGACACTATGCTGGGCAAGGAGTGTCCTGGTGACGTGTTCTCGAGTTGGCAGCCAGAGGCCTGGGCACAGTACAGCATGCGGGGCTGCCATTTGGTGACCTGGCTGAGGTGCTGCCGTAGGTAGTACCCTCCAGAAGCTGTCGTGCCATTATCATGCTAGCTCATGTCACGCCTCCAGGTGTGTGAGAAGAGGCTGTGTGGCCTCTAAGCAGCCCTCTTCTCCTGGGTCGCAGCCATCATGAGCCTATTTTTGGAGATATTTTAACTAGTCATTAAAAGAGAAATATGAAAAAAATCTTTAGGTGCTTCCAACTTGTTGTCATGGAATGCTCCGGAATGTTCTGGGCACAAGTGTTATGCTTTGTGTGTACGACTTTATACTTTGTAGAACAGATTCGTTTCGTCACAGTGGCAGACAGGATGATGATTCTTACTTGAAGGCTTTTTCTGTTGACAGTGAAAATCATAAATACTTTCCTCCTGAGTCCATTATTTTAAACACTTGTCCTTGAGCAAACACCTTTTCCTAAAGCTTCAGTGTTAGACTCTGTTGATGAAACTAATTTGTTTTCTTGAATGTGTTCGTGATTATGAAAAATACGTGCCTTCTTGATCTGTTTTTATTCATCGAGGAGCCTTGGTGCCATAGTGGTTAAGCCCTCCGCTGCTAACTGAAAGGTTGGCAGTTCAAACCCACCAGCCGCTCCGGGGGAGAAGACGTGGGTGTCTGTTTCCATGAAGGTTTACAGCTTTGGGAAGCCTATGAGGCAGTTCTGCTCTGTCCCCCTGGGGCCGCTATGAGTCAGAGTCAACTGGACAGCAATGAGTTCTTAATGTTTCATCGTAATTACACTCTTTGGATTTGCGTGCTCCTTACTAATGTGTGACCATATGCCTTTTGTGTGTGTTAATATTCGAAACTGGTACAGTCAGATATTTTTTAGCAGAAGAAAAGTCATTTTTTTCTTATTAAAGCAATTTCCATTTAAAACAACTCAAAAATGACCATAAGGCTCTAGACACTGCTGTACTCTTAGAAAGTATGTTGGAACATATGTGCTAGAAATATGGAGTGAGCTCTATTAAAGCCAACTTATGTCAAATCAAGGGTATTGAGCTCTATAACTGTTGTGGCTTTAATTTATATCAACGTTACATCTTTTAAAACTACATAAAAGAAACATATGCTAAATGCAAATTATATTAAGAAATGAAATTATAAATTATACCTAAATCCTAATATCTAAAATTTAACTTGTTAGCATGTTAATGTAAAGGATTAAAATAGACGTCACGGAAGGCTTTGATAAACTCTTCTTGTGCACAGAGGATTTTATAGTGACTCTTCCATTTTTATTTCTTTAATGGGATTATATTTGGAGAGCTAAGAGCCCTAAAAAAAAAAAAGAGCCCTAGAGAAGGGAAAATTAGTTTTAGAAGATCGTTACTGTAAAGGAGATTATGAAAAAAAAGCTAAAGCTCCTGTATTGATGTTAATTTTCCTCAGTTTAAAATTTACGCTGCTATTTTTAATTATTCAAGTCAGGTGGATTTTTAACAGCCATAAAATAATAGTGATTTCAGATTGTGTTTGTTTTTATTCCACTCTGGAAAGATTTTTCAATGTTTTTTTAATTATAAAAATAATGCACACTCAATGTCAATGTGAGAGTCCAGAGAAAAACATTAAAATTACCTATTCTTCCCTCTCCAGAAATAGTTTCTTCGGCATTTTGGTCACATCATTGATTTAATGCTTCCAGATACTTTTCTGCACTTGTTTGTGCACTTTTATACACACACACACATCATCCATGTTACTGTTTTTACCCATTGAATTCTTAAGCACTGAGAAAGGAGTGTCCCATTGCCAAAAGAAAGAACAGTTGCCATGGGGTCAGCTCCAGCTCCTGGTGACCCCAGGTGTGTCAGAGGAGAGCTGTGCGCTCCTGGTGACCCCAGGTGTGTCAGAGGAGAGCTGTGCGCTCCTGATGACCCCAGGTGTGTCAGAGGAGAGCTGTGCGCTCCTGATGACCCCAGGTGTGTCAGAGGAGAGCTGTGCGCTCCTGATGACCCCAGGTGTGTCAGAGGAGAGCTGTGCGCTCCTGTGACCCCAGGTGTGTCAGAGGAGAGCTGTGCGCTCGTGGTGACCCCAGGTGTGTCAGAGGAGAGCTGTGCGCTCCTGTGACCCCAGGTGTGTCAGAGGAGAGCTGTGCACTCGTGGTGACCCCAGGTGTGTCAGAGGAGAGCTGTGCGCTCGTGGTGACCCCAGGTGTGTCAGAGGAGAGCTGTGCGCTCCTGGTGGCCCCAGGTGTGTCAGAGGAGAGCTGTGCGCTCCTGGTGGCCCCAGGTGTGTCAGAGGAGAGCTGTGCGCTCCTGATGACCCCAGGTGTGTCAGAGGAGAGCTGTGCGCTCCTGGTAGCCCCAGGTGTGTCAGAGGAGAGCTGTGCGCTCGTGGTGACCCCAGGTGTGTCAGAGGAGAGCTGTGCGCTCCTGATGACCCCAGGTGTGTCAGAGGAGAGCTGTGCGCTCCTGATGACCCCAGGTGTGTCAGAGGAGAGCTGTGCGCTCCTGATGACCCCAGGTGTGTCAGAGGAGAGCTGTGCGCTCCTGATGACCCCAGGTGTGTCAGAGGAGAGCTGTGCGCTCGTGGTGACCCCAGGTGTGTCAGAGGAGAGCTGTGCGCTCGTGGTGACCCCAGGTGTGTCAGAGGAGAGCTGTGCGCTCCTGGTGGCCCCAGGTGTGTCAGAGGAGAGCTGTGCGCTCCTGGTGGCCCCAGGTGTGTCAGAGGAGAGCTGTGCGCTCCTGGTGGCCCCAGGTGTGTCAGAGGAGAGCTGTGCGCTCCTGGTGGCCCCAGGTGTGTCAGAGGAGAGCTGTGCGCTCCTGATGGCCCCAGGTGTGTCAGAGGAGAGCTGTGCGCTCTTGATGACCCCAGGTGTGTCAGAGGAGAGCTGTGCGCTCGTGGTGACCCCAGGTGTGTCAGAGGAGAGCTGTGCGCTCGTGGTGACCCCAGGTGTGTCAGAGGAGAGCTGTGCGCTCCTGGTGGCCCCAGGTGTGTCAGAGGAGAGCTGTGCGCTCCTGGTGGCCCCAGGTGTGTCAGAGGAGAGCTGTGCGCTCCTGATGACCCCAGGTGTGTCAGAGGAGAGCTGTGCGCTCGTGGTGACCCCAGGTGTGTCAGAGGAGAGCTGTGCGCTCGTGGTGACCCCAGGTGTGTCAGAGGAGAGCTGTGCGCTCGTGGTGACCCCAGGTGTGTCAGAGGAGAGCTGTGCGCTCGTGGTGACCCCAGGTGTGTCAGAGGAGAGCTGTGCGCTCGTGGTGACCCCAGGTGTGTCAGAGGAGAGCTGTGCGCTCGTGGTGACCCCAGGTGTGTCAGAGGAGAGCTGTGCGCTCGTGGTGACCCCAGGTGTGTCAGAGGAGAGCTGTGCGCTCGTGGTGACCCCAGGTGTGTCAGAGGAGAGCTGTGCGCTCGTGGTGACCCCAGGTGTGTCAGAGGAGAGCTGTGCGCTCCTGATGACCCCAGGTGTGTCAGAGGAGAGCTGTGCGCTCCTGATGACCCCAGGTGTGTCAGAGGAGAGCTGTGCGCTCCTGATGACCCCAAGTGTGTCAGAGGAGAGCTGTGCGCTCGTTGTGACCCCAGGTGTGTCAGAGGAGAGCTGTGCGCTCGTGGTGACCCCAGGTGTGTCAGAGGAGAGCTGTGCGCTCGTGGTGACCCCAGGTGTGTCAGAGGAGAGCTGTGCGCTCGTGGTGACCCCAGGTGTGTCAGAGGAGAGCTGTGCGCTCGTGGTGACCCCAGGTGTGTCAGAGGAGAGCTGTGCGCTCCTGATGACCCCAGGTGTGTCAGAGGAGAGCTGTGCGCTCCTGATGACCCCAGGTGTGTCAGAGGAGAGCTGTGCGCTCCTGATGACCCCAGGTGTGTCAGAGGAGAGCTGTGCGCTCCTGTGACCCCAGGTGTGTCAGAGGAGAGCTGTGCGCTCGTGGTGACCCCAGGTGTGTCAGAGGAGAGCTGTGCGCTCCTGTGACCCCAGGTGTGTCAGAGGAGAGCTGTGCACTCGTGGTGACCCCAGGTGTGTCAGAGGAGAGCTGTGCGCTCGTGGTGACCCCAGGTGTGTCAGAGGAGAGCTGTGCGCTCGTGGTGACCCCAGGTGTGTCAGAGGAGAGCTGTGCGCTCCTGGTGGCCCCAGGTGTGTCAGAGGAGAGCTGTGCGCTCCTGATGACCCCAGGTGTGTCAGAGGAGAGCTGTGCGCTCCTGGTAGCCCCAGGTGTGTCAGAGGAGAGCTGTGCGCTCGTGGTGACCCCAGGTGTGTCAGAGGAGAGCTGTGCGCTCCTGATGACCCCAGGTGTGTCAGAGGAGAGCTGTGCGCTCCTGATGACCCCAGGTGTGTCAGAGGAGAGCTGTGCGCTCCTGATGACCCCAGGTGTGTCAGAGGAGAGCTGTGCGCTCGTGGTGACCCCAGGTGTGTCAGAGGAGAGCTGTGCGCTCCTGGTGGCCCCAGGTGTGTCAGAGGAGAGCTGTGCGCTCCTGGTGGCCCCAGGTGTGTCAGAGGAGAGCTGTGCGCTCCTGGTGGCCCCAGGTGTGTCAGAGGAGAGCTGTGCGCTCCTGATGGCCCCAGGTGTGTCAGAGGAGAGCTGTGCGCTCTTGATGACCCCAGGTGTGTCAGAGGAGAGCTGTGCGCTCGTGGTGACCCCAGGTGTGTCAGAGGAGAGCTGTGCGCTCCTGGTGGCCCCAGGTGTGTCAGAGGAGAGCTGTGCGCTCCTGGTGGCCCCAGGTGTGTCAGAGGAGAGCTGTGCGCTCCTGATGACCCCAGGTGTGTCAGAGGAGAGCTGTGCGCTCGTGGTGACCCCAGGTGTGTCAGAGGAGAGCTGTGCGCTCGTGGTGACCCCAGGTGTGTCAGAGGAGAGCTGTGTGCTCGTGGTGACCCCAGGTGTGTCAGAGGAGAGCTGTGCGCTCGTGGTGACCCCAGGTGTGTCAGAGGAGAGCTGTGCGCTCGTGGTGACCCCAGGTGTGTCAGAGGAGAGCTGTGCGCTCGTGGTGACCCCAGGTGTGTCAGAGGAGAGCTGTGCGCTCGTGGTGACCCCAGGTGTGTCAGAGGAGAGCTGTGCGCTCGTGGTGACCCCAGGTGTGTCAGAGGAGAGCTGTGCGCTCCTGATGACCCCAGGTGTGTCAGAGGAGAGCTGTGCGCTCCTGATGACCCCAGGTGTGTCAGAGGAGAGCTGTGCGCTCCTGATGACCCCAAGTGTGTCAGAGGAGAGCTGTGCGCTCGTTGTGACCCCAGGTGTGTCAGAGGAGAGCTGTGCGCTCGTGGTGACCCCAGGTGTGTCAGAGGAGAGCTGTGCGCTCGTGGTGACCCCAGATGTGTCAGAGGAGAGCTGTGCGCTCGTGGTGACCCCAGGTGTGTCAGAGGAGAGCTGTGCGCTCGTGGTGACCCCAGGTGTGTCAGAGGAGAGCTGTGCGCTCGTTGTGACCCCAGGTGTGTCAGAGGAGAGCTGTGCGCTCGTGGTGACCCCAGGTGTGTCAGAGGAGAGCTGTGCGCTCCTGATGACCCCAGGTGTGTCAGAGGAGAGCTGTGCGCTCCTGGTGACCCCAGGTGTGTCAGAGGAGAGCTGTGCGCTCGTGGTGACCCCAGGTGTGTCAGAGGAGAGCTGTGCGCTCGTGGTGACCCCAGGTGTGTCAGAGGAGAGCTGTGCGCTCGTGGTGACCCCAGGTGTGTCAGAGGAGAGCTGTGCGCTCCTGGTGACCCCAGGTGTGTCAGAGGAGAGCTGTGCGCTCCTGATGACCCCAGGTGTGTCAGAGGAGAGCTGTGCGCTCCTGATGACCCCAGGTGTGTCAGAGGAGAGCTGTGCGCTCCTGTGACCCCAGGTGTGTCAGAGGAGAGCTGTGCGCTCGTGGTGACCCCAGGTGTGTCAGAGGAGAGCTGTGCGCTCGTGGTGACCCCAGGTGTGTCAGAGGAGAGCTGTGCGCTCGTGGTGACCCCAGGTGTGTCAGAGGAGAGCTGTGCGCTCGTGGTGACCCCAGGTGTGTCAGAGGAGAGCTGTGCGCTCGTGGTGACCCCAGGTGTGTCAGAGGAGAGCTGTGCGCTCGTGGTGACCCCAGGTGTGTCAGAGGAGAGCTGTGCGCTCCTGATGACCCCAGGTGTGTCAGAGGAGAGCTGTGCGCTCGTGGTGACCCCAGGTGTGTCAGAGGAGAGCTGTGCGCTCCTGTGACCCCAGGTGTGTCAGAGGAGAGCTGTGCGCTCCTGTGACCCCAGGTGTGTCAGAGTAGAGCTGTGCGCTCCTGGTGACCCCAGGTGTGTCAGAGTAGAGCTGTGCGCTCCTGGTGACCCCAGGTGTGTCAGCTCCAGCTGCTGGTGACCCCAGGTGTGTCAGAGGAGAGCTGTGCTCAGTAGGGTTTTCACTGGTTGATTTTTCAGAGTTAGATTGCCAGGCTTTTCTTACAAGGTGCCTTGGCAGATTCCAATCACCAGCCTTTCAGTTAGCAACAAACCACTTAACCGTTTGTGGGATTGTTAGCTTCTGATTAGTAATGTATCTTTATCTATCTCTCTCTGTTTTTTTTTACCTCCTATAATTTTTGTTTTATGAATGTCAGCACTATGTTAACTAAACCAAAACAAGACAAAACCCCACTGCCATCAAGTCTCGTTCCCTTGGGTGTGTGCCCTTTTTGAGGTGCTCTTGCTCTGGTGGGGAAAACTAGCTGTGCTCCCCGGCACGGGAGTGTCTCACAGCCGGCTCTGCTCGCAGCCCAGCCTGCAGTGCTTCCACCGGCTCTTCCATGTTGAAGCTCGATTCAGGTACCCTGTTCTTGGGCTGCTGACTCCCTTGTCCACTTGAAAGCACAGTGTTTCTTCTGATAAACTTGGGGGTTTAAGGAGGGAACTAGCTGTACAGATACCTGTGTGAGCCTCTCATTATTACTCTCCCACTTGTAAGCCTCATCTGGTCATCCTGAGCTTGCTGCCGTCGTTCCATTGCCATAGCTGTGCTTGCTGACTGCCTGAACTCGGACAAATCGCCGCAGGACCACTGTGGATTTGGCTTTTTTCTCCCCAGTTTTAGAACTCTTCTTTCCAGGCTAAAAATGTGAGGGCTGTACAGTCCATGAGCATATTCCAGAGTGTGCCATTGAATTAGTCAGGGGCCAGGCAGAAGACAGGAACTGCACCAGGAATTTGAATGGGGAGAACTAAATAGACTCAGTTATTAACTAGTAATGAGACTAATTCTTTTTTTTTTTCTTTTAATGGAACTAACTACTAATTACTAATAGGGGGTGGAGTTGATAAAGAAGACGCTGAAGAATGCAAGAATAGCAGATGTAGGGAGCAGTACTATCTCTAGGGCTGAGAGAGAGTACCCCAGGAAGGAACAAACTGGAAGAGAACTACCCCCCCAAGGCTGAGGTTCAGCCACTGCAAGGTGAGAAGTTCACCAAGGTATCACAGGAGTGGCTGGCAGGAGGGCAGCTGCTGACTGGAGAGCCGGCAGAACTCTGGAATGGGAACTGCTGGGTCTTCTGCGCACCACTGGCAGGGAAGCCACCTGCTGGCAGCCACAAAGTAGCAGCAAGAGAGCCAAAAGCCCAGAAGCCGAAAGAGGAGCTCCTTCCTGCAGTTCCCCCCAGCGTCATCTGTTGACAAGGCCAAAGAAGCGTTTACAGGGTCTGGCCCCACCATTAAAAAGCAGGGCAAAGATTTGGAGTGGAGAGGCAATAAATTGACAACTGACACTCCCACATTAATAGACTCAGATTTTGAGATTTTAAGTTATATTCTTTTCTTCAGAAGTTTAAGAGAAACTTTTAGAAAGAGCTAGGACACCAGTGGATCCATTGATGTGTAAGCTCATTTTATGCCAGCATCTTGTGACGGGGATGATTCATGTACAAGATAACCTCTAGTCTAAGAACACTGTACTTCCCCCTGTACAATATAGAGTCCCTTCCCTGATAAGCAAAAGTAGCAGTTACATTTCTATACTCTGAGACATAATACAAGTCCTTACGGGTCTGAGTACAATTTGGAGTAGAACTTTCGTATACAGTGTTTTAGGAATATGTGAGAACCTCAGATTTGAAAGTGTGCCAGAGTGAGTGAAATGTCTGTCAAGAATGTTAGTGACCTTTTGAAAAATCCGGAATGAATGCTGTTTCAGTTTCCTTTGGGCCCTCAAGATTGTTTTCAATGCACAGTGTAATATTGTAAAGGGAAATTTGGGGTTGATACCATTGCTAGATGAGAAAAATCTTAAGTAATGACGCTAGCAGTAGAGATGGGAGTTATATAATAGGCGTGGGCATCTAGATATATGGAGGAGTGATAATTTGGCAAAGGACCTGGAAATGGGTACATAAAACAAGCTGAAGGACGAAATCAAGCTGTTTCAAGGAGAATTTTCCCACAGTGCTTCAGACAAAGAATAAAGCAGTACTTTGTTGGTCGAACTTTTGTAGCCTGTTTTCATCAAGACAAAATCTTTAATGGTACTTTTGTAGATGTGTGTTTTTAACAATATGCCTTATGTCCAAACTTGGAGAAGGACTTTAACACCATGACCAACTGGAAAGATGGAAACCTTGAACAAAAAGTTTTGTTTTTCAGCCTGCGTTTTGTGTATTATATTCTTCCCAGTGCTTTTCCCCCAGCCCAGTGTTGGAAGCCCAGGTCTGATGTGTGGGCCTGTCTGTTTCTGGGGGAAGCGGGTTGCAAGGCAGTTGTTTTTTCCTTCCATTTTGAGTATGTCTTGCTGATATGGTGCTTTCAGTGGCTTTGGAATGAAGTGCCAGCAGGCGTATAAGCAATCTTTCCGTATTGGCTAAGAGAGAGATCCTTGTTCCTTCTGATCATTTGTGGCCTTGGGACAATGGAGTGGACATTACAGCCCAACTGATGGTGATTCTATATTTTTATGACCAGAAGGTGAATTTTCAGTGGAGAAGATGTGAAAGGGTAGAAATGGACATGGAAAAGATACAAGTGACACTGAGAAGACAGCTGGTGGTAACATTTACCATCCTGGTCATGGTTATCCAGAAAAGTTAAGGGCCTGGACCCTCGAGAAAATTATTTTGGCAAGTAATGTCGAAAATACTCTGAAAGTTTAGCATTTTTAAAAAACATTATGGGAAAGATAGTTTTCATGTTTTACTGGTGTATCGGTAGGAGAAACGGATTAGTGGGTGCCATTTTGAGGAGCTACATGCTGCCATCATAGAATGAAGGGGCCCTCGTCTCGCCTGTTGTCTGTCTTATTCTAGATAAAAAAAAAGACAGATGAAACTAAATCCTTTTCTTAGATGTTACTAAGGAGATCTTGGATCCCTGGTGGTGCAGTGGTTAAGAACCGCGGTTGCTAACCAAAAGGTCAGCAGTTTGAATCCACCAGCTGCTCCTTGGAAACCCTACAGGGTCACTCTGAGTTGGAATCGACTCGAAGGCCATGGGCTTGGTTTTTGGTTTAAGGAGATCTTTACCTGTGCTTTCCTAGAGCTTGTCCTGGCCGAGCAGCACTTGGGGGACACATGCCCTCTATGCACAGCCAGGTTGTTTCTCCTTGTGGAGCTGCAGTGGTTTGTGTGCAGACAGTGGGCAGCGGCTTTGGACATGGAGCCACTGTGGGCCAGGCATGTGCTGGCCATCTCCACACATTCATTCAGTACCCCCTCATTGGAACCTCACAGGATAAGGGTGGCATTTATTGTTCAGATGAGAAAGCCAGACCTGGCATTCCCAGCGAGCAGAAAGCCAAGATTCCAGCCCAGGCTGACCCAGTTCCACAGCCTGTGCGCTGATGACTGTGAGAAGAACATTCTTCATGACAAAATGGAAGAGGCGGGAGGTTCCCTGAGAAGATACTGGCTCTTCTTCCACTGTGAGCAGAGAATGATAACCCTCAGGTCACATGGTTGTTATGCTGTGTTAGAGGTGATTAGGCAACAAATGTGAAGGTCATAGGGCAAGAAACATATACCTCTGTGACTTATTTTATATTTCATAGTCTCAACCATCAGTGCTTCCTTGTATGTAGCTAAAATCTGAACTGCCTCAGGAGAAGCGCTGGCCATCTACTTCCAAATGATCACAGCCATTGAAAACCCTATGGAGTACACTCCTACACAGGGGGTCGTCCTGTGTGTTATTTTTTCCCATACAGATGGTGGCACAAGCACTTCTCTATGCCTTGCTCTTTTCTCTTTACAGGGCATGTTGGAGATCATTCCATTTTAGCACAGAGCAAGCAACCTTGGTCTTCCCAACCACTGCATAGAGTCCCCTTCCATTCTGTTCAATTCATACCATTATGGTATGGATGCACCATAATTTATTAAGTCTGTCCTATGGGAGTATGTTTAGGGTAGTGTTAATCTTGCGCCATCACAAGCATTGCAATAACAATACACGTTTTTTTTTTTCTATTTTATTCTTTTTTTTTTTAATTTTTATTGTGCTTTCAGTGAAAGTTTACAAATCAAGTCAGTCTCTCATACAAAAATTTATACACACCTTGCTATATACTCCTAATTGCTCTCCCCCTAATGAGGCGGCACACTCCTTCCCTTCACTCTCTCTTTTCATGTCCATTTGACCAGCTTCTGACCCCCTCTGCCTTCCCATTTCCCCTCCAGACAGGAGATGCAAACATAGTCTCATGTGTCTACTGGATCCAAGAAGCTCCCTCTTTACCAGTATCATTTTCTGTCCCATTGTCCAGCCCAATCCGTGTCTGAAGAGCTGGCTTTTAGAATGGTTCCTGTCTTAGGCTAACAGAAGGTCTGGGGACCATGACCACCAGGGTCCTTCTAGTCTCAGTCAGACCGTTAAATCTGGTCTTTTTATGAGAATTTGGAGTCTGCACTCTCCTGTTCCCTCAGGGGTTCTGTGTTGTGTTCTCTGTCAGAGCAGTCATTGCTTGTAGCCGGGCACCATCTAGTTCTTCTCGTCTCAGGCTGATGCAGTCTCTGATTTATGTGGCCCTTTCTGTCTCTTGGGCTCATAATTATCATGTGTCTTTGGTGTTCTTCGTTCTCCTTTGGTCCAGGTGGATTGAGACCAATTGATGCATCTTAGATGGCCGCTTGCTAGCATTTAAGACCCCAGAAGCCACTCTCCAAAGTGGGATGCAGAATATTACCTTAATAGATTTTATTATGCCAATTGACTTAGATGTCTCCTGAAACCATGCTCCCCAAACCCCTGCCCCTGCTACACTGGCCTTCGAAATGTTCAGTTTATTCAAGAAACTTCTTTGCTTTTGGCTTAGTCCAGTTGTGCTGACCTCTCCTATATTGTGTTTTTTTTTCCCTTCACCTAAAATAGTTCTTATCTACTACCTAATCAGTGAAAGCCCCTCTCCCTTCCTCCCTTCCTCCTCCCCACCACCCTGTAACCATCAAAGAATACTCTCTTCTCTGAACTACTTCTCAAGTTCTCATCATAGTGGTCTTACACAATATTTGTCCTTTTGAAACTAAGTTCACTCAGCATAATGCCTTCCAGATTCCTCCATGTTGTGAAATGTTTCATGGATTCATCATTGTTCTTCATCGATGCATAGTATTCCATTTTGTGACTATACTATAATTTATCCATTTATCCATTGATGGGCACCTTGGTTGTTTCCATCTTTTTGCTATTGTAAACAGTGCTGCAGTGAACATGGGTGTGCATATATCTGTTTGTGTAAAGGCTCTTATTTCTCTAGGAGATATTGCAAGGAGTGGGATTGCTGGATCGTATGGTAGTTCTATTTCTAGCTTTTTAAGGAAGCGCCAAATTGATTTCCAAAGTGGTTGTACCATTTTATATTACCACCAGCAGTGTGTAAGTGTTCCAGTCTGTCCACAACCTCCCCAACATTTATTATTTTGTGTTTTTTGGATTAATGCCAGCCTGTTGGAGTGAGATGGTATCTCATTGTACTTTTGATTTGCATTTCTCTAATGGCTAATGATCGTGAGCATCTCCTCATGTATCTGTTAGCTGCCTTAATGTCTTCTTTAGTGAAGTGTCTGTTCATATCTTTTGCCATTTTTTAATTGGGGGGTTTGTCTTTTTGTTGTTGAGTTTTTGCAGTATCGTGCAGATTTTAGAAATCAGGTGCTCATCAGAAATGTCATAGCTAAAAACTTTTTCCCAGTCTGTAGGTAATCTTCTTACTCTTTTGGTGAAGTCTTTGGATGAGCATAGGTGTTTGATTTTTAGGAGCTCCTAGTTATCTAATTTCTCTTCTGCATTGTTAGTGATCTTTTGTATACTGTTAATGCCATGTATTAGGGCTCCTAGCGTTGTGTCTGTTTTTTCTGCCATGATCTTTATTGATTTAGAGTTCGTTTGATCCATTTTGAGTTCGTTTTTGTGCATAGTGTGAGGTATGGGTCTTGTTTCATTTTTTTGCAGATGGATATCCAGTTTCACCAGCACCATTTGTTAAAAAGATTGTCTTTTCTCCATTTAACAGACTTTGGGCCTTTGTCAAATATCAGCTGCTCATATGTGGATGGATTTATGTCTGGATTCTCCATTCTGTTCCACTGGTCTATGTATCTGTTGTTGTACCAGTACCAGGCTGTTTTGACTCCTCTGGCGGTATAGTAGGTTCTAAATCAGGTAGAGTGAGGCTTTCCACTTTCTTCTTCTTTTTCGGTAATTCTTTTCTTATCCAGGGCCTGTTTCCCTTCCATATGAATTTGGTGATTTGTTTCTCCATCTCATTAAAAATGTCGTTGGAATTTGGATCGGAATTGCGTTGTATCTATAGATGGCTTTTGGTAGAATAGACATTTTGCAATGTTAAGTCTTCCTATCCATGAGCAAGGTATACTTTTCCACTTCTGTAGGTCTCGTTTGGTTTCTCACAGTAGTGTCTTGTAGTTTTCTTTGTGTAGGTCTTTTACATCTCTGGTAAGATTTATTGCTAAGTATTTTATCTTCTTTGTGGCTACTGTAAATAGCATTGATTTGGTGATTTCCTCTTCGATGTTCTTTTTGTTGGTGTGGAGGAATCCAACTGATTTTTGTATGTTTATCTTGTATCCTGGTACTCTGCTGAACTCTTCTATTAGTTTCAGTAGTTTTCTTAAGGATTCTTTAGGGTTTTCTGCGTATAAGATCATGTCATCTGCAAATAGAGATACTTTGACTTCTTCCTGGCCAGTCTGGATGCCCTTTATTTCTTTATCTAGCCTAATTGCTCTGGCTAGGACTTCCAGTACAATGTTCAATAAGAGTGGTGATAAAGGACATCCTTGTCGGGTTCCTGATCTCAAGAGGAGTGCTTTCAGGCTCTCTCCATTTAGGATGATATCGGCTATTGGCTTTGTATAAATGCCGTTTATTATGTTGAGGAATTTTCCTTCTATTCCTATTTTGCTGAGAGTTTTTACCATGAATAGATGTTGAACTCTGTCAAATGCCTTTTCTGCATCAATTGATAGGATCATGTGGTTCTTGTCTTTTGTTTTATTTATGTGGTGGATTACATTAATTGTTTTTCTAATGTTGAACCATCCCTGTATACAATCCCACTTGGTCATGGTGAATTTTTTTTTGACATGTTGTTGAATTCTATTGGCTAGAATTTTGTTGAGGATTTTTGCATCTAAGTTCATGAGGGATATGGGTCTGTAATTTTCTTTTTTTGTGGTGTCTTTACCTGGTTTTGGTATCAGGGATATGCTGGCTTCATAACAATGAATTCAGGAGCATTCCGTCCTTTTCTGTGCTTTGAAATACCTTTAGTCATAGTGGTGTTAACTCTTCTCTGAAAGTTTGATAGAACTCTGCACTGAAGCCGTCCGGGCCAGGGCTTTTTTTTTCGCTGGGAGTTTTTTGATTACCTTTTCAATCTCTTCTTTTATTGTGGGTTTCTTTAGTTGTTCTACCTTTGTTTGTGTTAGTTTAGGTAGGTAGTGTGTTTCTAGGAATTAATCCATTTCTTCTAGGTTTTCAAATTTGTTAGAGTACAATTTTTCATAGTAACCTGATACGATTCTTTTAATTTCGGTTGGGTCTGTTGCAATATCGCCCATCTCATTTCTTATTCAGGTTATTTGCTTCCTCTCCTGTTTTTCTTTTGTAAGTATGGCCAATGTTTTATCAATTTTTTCAAAGAATCAGCTTTTGGTCTTGTTACTTCTTTCAGTTCTTTTCTGTTCTCTATTTCATTTAACTCTGCTCTAATTTTTATTATTTGCTTTCTTCCGGTGCCTAAGGGTTTCTTTTGTTGCTCTCTTTCTATTTGTTCAAGTTATAGGGATAATTCTTTGATTTTGGCCCTTTCTTCTTTTTGGATGTGTGCATTTATTGAAATAAATTGACCTCTGAGCACTGCTTTCGCTGTGTCCCAAAGGTTCTAATAGGAAGTGTTTTCATTCTCATTAGATTCTGTGAGTTTTATTCTATCCTTAATGTCTTCTATAACCCAGTCTTTTTTGAGAAGGGTATTATTCAGTTTCCAAGTGTTTGATTTCTTTTCCCTGCTTTTTCCGTTACTGATTTCTACTTTTATGGCCTTATGGTCAGAGAAGATGCTTTGTAATATTTCAGTGTTTTAGATTCTGCTAAGGCTTGCTTTATGACCTAAAATGTGGTCATTCTAGACAATGTTCCATGTGCACTAGAAAAGAAAGTATACTTGGCTGCTGTTGGGTGGAGTGTTCTTTATATGTCTGTAGGTTCAAGTTGGTTGATTGTGGCATTTAGATCTTCTGTGTCTTTATTGAGCTTCTTTCTGGATGTCCTGTCCTTCACCGAAAGTGGTGTGTTGAAGTCTCCTATAATTGTGGAGCTGTCTATCTCATTTTTCAATGCTGATAGAGTTTGTTTTATGTATCTTGCAGCTCTGTCGTTGGGTACATAAATATTTACTTTAGTTATATCCTCCTGGCATATTGTCCCTTAAATCATTACATACTGTCCTTCCTTACCCTTTGTGGTAGATTGAACTTTAAAGTCTATTTTGTCAGAAATTAATATTGCCACTCCTGCTCTTTCTTGATTGTTGTTTGTTTGATATATTTTTTTCCATGCTTTGAGTTTTAGTTTGTTTATATCTTTTAAGTCTAAGGTATATCTCTTGTAGACAGCGTATAGACAGATTGTGTTTTTTTAATCCATTCTGCCACTCTGTCTCCTTATTGATGCATTTGCTTCATTTACATTCAGCGTAATTATGGATAGGTATGAATTTAGTGCTATCATTTTGATGTCTTTTTTTGTGTGTTGTTGATAGGTCCTTTTTTCCACTTAATTTTTTGTGCCAAGTAGTTTATATATTGTCTTTTCCTCGTATTTGCTGTTGTTAATTTTGTTTCTGCTGAGTCTCTGTTTTTTTCTTGTGTTCTATTTTAATGGATTTTAAGGATAGTTAGTCCCCTTTGTGGTTACCTTAATATTATCCCTGTTTTTCTAAGTTTAAACCTAACTTTCATTTCTTTGTATCGCCTTGTCTTTTTCTCCATATGAAAGATCTGTGACTACATTTCTCAGTCTCTCTTTCTTGTTTTAATGTTGTCTTCTTTTACATAATAACATCGCTATTTCCCTATTTTGAGTGTTTTTTTATCTTGATTTATTTTTGTGATTTCCCTGTCTGGGTTGACCTCTGATTGCTCTGTCCAGTGTTCTGGTCTTGAGTTGATACCTGATATTATTGATTTTCTAACCAAAGAACTCCCTTTAGTATTTCTTATAGTTTTGGGTTGGTTTTTACGAATTCTCTGAACTTCAGTTTATCTGGAATGTCCTAATTTCACCTTTGTATTTGAGAGACAGTTTTGCTGGATATATGATACTTGGCTGGCGATTTTTTCCTTCAATTTTTTATATAAGTCATCCCCTTGCCTTCTTGCCTGCATGCTTTCTGCCGAGTAGTCCGAGTTTATTCTTACTGACTCTGCTTTATAGGTGACTTTTTATTTATCCCTCGCTGCTCTTAAAATTCTTTATCTTTGGTTTTGGCAAGTTTGATTTAATATGGCTTGGTGACTTTCTTTTTAAAATCTACCTTATGTGGAGTTCGATGAGCATCTTGGATAGATTTCTTCTCATCTTTCATGATATCAGGGAAGTTTTCTGCCAACAAATCTTCAACAATTCTCTCTGTATTTTCTGTTATTCCTCCCTATTCTGGTACGCCAATCACTCGTACGTTATTTTTCTTGATATCATCCCACATGATTCTTAAGGTTTCTTGGTTTTTTTAACTCTTTTGTCTGGTTTTTCTTCAAATATATTGGTGCCAGGTGCTTTATCTTCAAGCTCACCAATTTTGCCTTCCACTTGATCAGTTCTGCTCCTCTGACATTCTGTTGAGTTGTCAAATTCTGTAATTTTATTGTTGATCTTCTCAATTTCTGATTGCTATCTCTCTATGGATTCTTGCAGTTCATTAAATTTTTTCGTTATGTTCTTAAATAACCTTTTTAACTTTTTCAACTCTTTTATCTGTGTGTTCCTTGGCTTGTTCTGCATCTTGCCTGATCTTCCTGATGTCTTGAAGGGTTCTGTATATTAATCTTTTGTATTCTGCCTGTGGTGATTCCAGGAAGGCACTTTCATCTAGAAGATCCCTTGATTCTTTGTTTTGAGAGCTTGTTGAAGCAATCATGGTCTGTTTCTTTATGTCATTTGATATTGACTGTTGTCTCCAAGCCATCTATAAGTTATTGTATTAGTTTATTTTATGTTTGTTTTTTGCTGAAGATCATTCAAAAACAGCTGCAACAGTATATCGACAAGGAACTGCCAGAAATTCAGGTCAGTTGATGTGGAGCCAGGGTTATCATTGCTGATGTCAGATGGATCCTGGCTGAAAGCAGAGAATACCAGAAGGATGTTTACCTGTGTTTTATTGACTATGCAAAGGTATTCGACTGTGTGGATCGTAACAAATTATGGATAACATTGTGAAGAATGGGAATTCCAGAACACTTAATTGTGCTCCTGAGGAACCTTTACATAGATCAAAAGGTAGGTGTTCAGATACAACAAGGGGATACTGACTGGTTTAAAGTCAGGAAAGGTGTGCATCAGGGTTGTATTCTTTTACCATACCTATTCAGTCTGTATGCTGAGCAAATAATCCGAGAAGCTGGACTGTATGAAGAAGAATGGGGGCATCAGAATTGAAGGAAGACTCGCTAGCAACCTGCATTATGCAGATGACACAACCTTGCTTGCTGAAAGTGAAAAGGACTTGAAGCACTTACTAATGAAGATCAAAGACCACAGCCTTCAATAGGGATTGCACCACAACATAAAGAAAACAAAAATCCTCTCAAGTGGACTAATGAGCAACATCATAATAAACAGAGGAAAGGTTGAATTTGTCAAGGATTTCATTTTACTTGGATCCACAGTCAACAGCCACAGAAGCAGCAGTCAAGAAATCAAAAGACGCATTGCATTCGGTAAATCTGCTGCAAAGGACCTCTTTAAAGTGCTGAAGAGCAAAGATGTCACCTTGAAGACTAAGGTGTGCCTGACTCAAGCCATGGTATTTTCAATCACATCATATGCATGGACAATGAATAAGGAAGACTGAAGGAGAATTGATGCCTTTGAGTTGTGGTGTTGGTGAAGAATATTGAATATACTATGGACTGCCAAAAGAAGGAACAAATCTATCTTAGAAGAAGTACAACCAGAATGCTTCTTAGAAGCAAGGTTGGCGAGACTGCGTCTTACGTACTTTGGACATGTTGTCAGGAGGAATCAGTCCATGAAGAAGGACATCATGCTTGGCAGAGTACAGGGTCAGCGAAAAAGAGGAAGACCCTCAATGAGTTGGATTGACACAGCAGCTACAGCAATGAGCTCAAGGATATCAACGATTGTAAGGATGGTGCAGGACCAGGCAGTGTTTCATTCTGTTGTGCATGGGGTCGCTATGAGTCAACTGACTCGATGGCACCTAACAACAGCAGCATCTGTTTACTGTATCCTAGCTTCTTGCTTTGTTTAGTTTTGCTGTGCTCAAATGGGTTGCTTGGTGAGCTAGCTTGATTATTTTTGCCTTTGAAGCTCTGACGTCTTGTCACCAGATTGTTAGAGCTGTTATCAGGTATATCAGTCTAGGAGTCTATTCACTTTTCTTGTATGGATTCAGCTCAGGTGTCCAGGTAGCTGGTCATCAAATGTATGGTACAGGTTCTGTCCTACAGTCTTACAGGGACGGGGTGATTGGTGTAGGTACCGGTATCTGATTGCAGTAGGGGGTCACGCTGTGAACAAGGCAGGGGGCTGAGAATCATCCCCCAAGTGACTCTGAGGTAAGTGCTTCCCTCTCCCCTAGAGTGTACAGGTTGGTGGGTTCAGCAGACTGACCACGGGCACCTAATACTTCTGGTTGTAAGTCTGGGAGGTACCAGTTTTCCTTGGAGTCCTGTCGCGGGTGGCAGGGTGACCTGAGCGGAGCCACCAGTCCTTAGGCCCCTCATGTGGGTAAGTGAGGACTCTGTTTAATAGGCAAAGTGGTATCAATCATTAAATGCCCACCTCTCCACCGCAGAGCTGAAACAGTTGCAGTCTGCCAACAAGGGCCTATTCTCATGAAATAGGGTCACGCAGGTCCATGCAGGGAGGGGAAAGATATTCAAAGTCCATGGACTGTTGATGCCTGGACAGGAGCCGCTTCTATCCAGAGCCACCCCAGGTTAGTGTAGCTGGCATATTATCTTTTCCCCCAATTACGAATTTATTCCTTCTCCAAGGCCGGGAGAATGGCTCCAGGTGCTCAGCAGGACCTATCTCAGGCCCAGGGAAATCGACAGCCTCTGAAGCCAGCTTGGGTATGGACGGCGTGGTAAAATATATGCAAGTACTTAGCTTTTGCCAAGAGTGGAGAACACCATTCTCTCTGGTTCCAGAGTTGTGAGTACGCTGTGCAGTTGGTTCCTTCTCCCTCAGGAGCTTGTGGCTGAAAGCTACTACCAGCCTGCTGCAGCCACTCCCAGGAATGGTGCCTGAGGGATCCCAGCGATTCAGGTGCGGCAACTCCTCTTCGCTTCTGAACCTTCTCTCCCTCCACCTGCCGCTCAGTCTGTTTTCTGACTTTGCCTTTGGTGTTCAGGGCTCCTAGCTTGTCATAAATATAATTGTTTCACTTGTTTTTTCGGGTTTTGTTGTAAGAGGGATCACCAGAAGCGTCTGGCTAGTCTGCCATCTTGGCCCTGCCTGAGAATACACTCTGACAGCATCATTTTACACATGTGAAACATTTCTGTGGGATAAATTGTAGATGTGGATTTTTTTTTTTTTAGATTTGAGTGTTCTTTTTATTTTATTTTGTTGATTTTTATTGTGCTTTAAGTGAAAGTTTACAAATCAAGTCAGACTCTCACACAAAAACTTACATACGCCTTGCTACATACTCCCAATTGCTCTCCCCCTAATGAAACAGCCCGCTCCCTCCCTCCACTCTCTCTTTTCGTGTCAATTTCACCAGCTTCTAACCCCCTCTACCCTCTCATCTCCCCTCCAGGCAGGAGATGCCAACATAGTCTCAAGTGTCCACCTGATCCAAGAAGCTCACTCCTCACCAGTGCCCCTCTCTAACCCATTGTCCAGGCCAATCCCTGTCTGAAGAGTTGGCTTTGGGAATGGTTCCTGTCCTGGGCCCACAGAAGGTCTGGGGGCCATGACCACCAGGGTCCTTTTAGGTAGACGTGGAATTGTTAAGATCGTGTGTAGACATTCAAACCTTTGAGAGGCAGTACCGGGCTAGGCCTCCCCTGACACTGTGCCAGCTTGCCTTCCCCCTCCCCCGCCCCAGCCGTGAGCACGCCTGTTCCCACGCTCCAAAACGCTGGCTTTCCGACTGACACTGTGAGTGCTGCCAGTCTGCCAGGTGAAGAGTGGTGTGTCCATGTGATCCATTTGAATGTCTTTAACACAACTGCAGGGAGCATTTTTATATGTCCAAGAGTCAGTTTATGTTTCTGTTTTGTCAACAGCCTTCCTTTTGCCCATGTTTCCATTTAGTTCTTCATCTTTTTACTTACTAATTTTAGAGTGTGGTATGTTCTAAAGCAATTAGCCTGTGCTATGAGTCGCACATTCTTCCCCTGTTTATCTTTGAAGAAGCCTGACGACTTCAGGGTTTCTCTTCATGAAGACATGTTTTATCTTCGCGTGTCCCATCTCTGGGGCCTCCTAGTAGGAGTTGCAGCTTCTGGAGTGTGCTGAGAGCGGTCTTCTTCCTGCTTGGAGTTCAAGACAAAATGGCCTCATTGCAACGTTTTAGTGATAGATTTCTGTATGTTTAAATATTTTTCTCACATTGAGTTTTTTGTGCTGTAAAGTGTGAGGTAGAGGTACAACCTTATTTTTCCAGATGGTTACTCAGGAGTGTTTATTGAACAATCTGTTTTTCACACTGACTGAAGCATCACTTTTATCTGACACTTCAGTATTTTATATATATATTTATGTATTTTGGGTGTATTTCTTTGCCTCCTAGTCATTGATTTATCTGTGTCAACATGCACCAGCACCAAACTTTCAAACCACTTTGTGTGGTTTTTCAATAATTTTCCTATCTGCTAAGGTCAGTCCTCCCCTATTTTGTTTTCTAGAATTTTCTTGGCCATCCTTGCATGTTTCTTAGAATCAGGCTGTCAGATTCCCCAAGAATCCCTCAGTTAGGGTAGCCTGGGAGCTGTAGACTGACTCAATGGACTAATGTGAAATGTACCACTGTAATTCCTGGGTAAACGTAGATGTGTGTAAGATTCACTTTTCTAGTGAGTACTATAATGGTTTGATAAAATGTTAATCAAAACAAAAAATGATATCTATAGCCTAAAGTTTCAGAGAAATAAGACTAAAACCACACTCATATTGTAAAGCTGAAGGATGTTTTTAGCATTATTTATTTATTTTGGTATCCATTTTTTTATCATGAATGCCTCAGGCTCATGTATTTGCCTTATGATCGTTTGTAAATCTCATTTGTACCCTAGAAGACAAAGAGAAGCAAGAAATTAAATATAATAAGGTTTTATGTGTGGAAAGTAGGTTTATGCCATGGTTTTCATGAGCCTTTGTTGTTTAAAGTCCTTTATCTCTCATTGTGCTTTTTCTCACCCATCTCCCATAGCCTAAATGTAGTGGCCAGCTGTTACTGACTCAAGTGTGGAAGCATCTAAACTTGACGGAGTCTGACTACTTCGGGCTAGAATTCCAAAACGTCCAGTCCTGCTGGGTATGTAAGGCTGCTTCTCTTTGCTTTAGAAGCAGGTGTAGGTGTTGTAGAGTGTCTGGGTGTACACATGCACAGAGCTGTCAGAACCTGTGATTGCGGGAGGAAGAAAGGAGGGGGCCTTATACCTGGCACGCCATTTGCTATCAAAGCCAGTATTGAAGCATTTTATTTATAGATGTAGGGAATATATTCACCTTTCTCTAAACCTGAATTCACATCGTCCCTAAGTCTTTCTGTCCAATAGCATATGTGCCAGAGATACCTTTTCTTCATAAGTGATTTAAAAAAAAGCAACTTCCAGTGTCCCCATGTGGGAATTACTGAAGGAGGACTTTGAACAAACTCTTCCTCTAGGCTGGTGGTGCTCGTCGTCCAGTAGTAGGATGTAGCCTTAAAAAGTGTAGAGATGGAGTCCTTACATGAGTTCAGTGTGTGTGAGCACACCAAGCTCCGTCTGGCGCTCAGAGACCCTCGCAGAGCTGTCTCCCCGTGCAGCCCTTCTCAGGCATGCAGCGCCCCCTCTGTGCAATAGCCACTCATTGGTTTGTTCTTTATAAATGCATTGTACACCAAATATTAGAATAATCATTTGTGCCCACTCTGGCACAGTAACCATGCCTCTGTGTGAGTTGTGGCAGTGCCGTGACCCAGCATTGGGGGTCTCACTGCTTCCCAAGGCCGCTACTATGTATAAGAGAGTAGAGTGAGGGCTGGAGTGTTCCTGCAGCAAACTCTCTAAATTAGAAATATTTTGTACTTTATGATGTTTATTAAAAAGAGAGTTTTTTTTTTTTAATGAATTTTATCTCTTTTGTTAAATCCTCTTTAGATCTGGCTCGAACCTATGAAGCCCATCATTAGGCAAGTACGAAGTGAGTACTTTTGAAAAACTTTAAAATTCTGTTCATTTAAGCAGTCTTGTTCTTGAATGTTCAGATCCAAGCCATGTCCACATGTTCATTAAGCCACACTGGGGATAGGAATGAGGTACTCACCAATGGCAGATAAACTTGGATTTCGCTTTGCTGTTTCGTTTTGAACTACGATAGGAGGAGAGCAGAAAATTTACCTCAGATGGTTCTAGTGCTACCTGGATATGCTGTTTGGTATCAGCTTAATATTTCTCGCATACACAAAAATTAGTGTATGATTTTTCTTCATGTTATGAAAAGGCATTGAGATTCCTCTTTTAAGTAACATTTTTAATAAAATAGTTAATATGTTCTGTAGTTATGAACATAATTGTAATGTAAACATAACTATTTTTATTATTCACTGTTAAATGTTGTAAATGATGGCCTATAGTAATGCTGCTTAGTCCTTACAGGAGGATGCTCTAGTTGCCAGCGTTCACCCGTAACTCTTACTACTAAGATGAGGGGAAAGGGAATTGCAGGAGTAATTTGTTGTGCACAATAAAGCTAGGGCCGTTTCAGGTGCCATGCACTTGAGCAAAATAGCTCCCTTTTTCTTCTTTGTGAAAATTACATGACTATGTTATTATAAAATTTCAATAAAGTTAAGATATTCAGATCAACTAATAAATCTTATGCCATTTCTCTACAGTAATCAGATTGTTCTAGTTCAGTTGCTAGAACAGTATGCAGTATATCATATATACTAAAATATATTAAGGATTTCAAAAACAATCTTCCTTTATTACTGCTACTACTAATAGTATAAATACTTTATTATTTTTTAACTCTAAATGATGAACAGGAGTAGAGCACAGGGCATTTTAGATCAGTGAAACTGTTCTATATGATACTGTAACAGCGGACACATGACGTTATGCATTTGTCAAAACCCGCAGAGCCGTACAACACCAAGAGTGAACCCTTGTGTGAACTATAGACTTTAGTTGATAATGATGGATCATTGTCTGTCCATCAATTGTGGTAAACACACCACAGGAATACAAGATGTTAACAATGGGGAACAGGGCGCAGGGGGAGAAGGGCACACGGGAACTCCCTGCACAGTTTTTCTGTAAACCTAAAACTGTTCTAAAAAAAAAGCCTATTAAAAATATGAACAAGAATATATTTAAAAATTTTAATGTGCAAGTTTCTACTTGTTTTTAGGTTTTTCTTAAATAACATTGTCTGCTTGTAAAAATGGCATGGGGATGGTGTCTGACCTCCTCTAACTTTACAAGGGGGAAGGAGAATCAAGATCAACAGTCCAAGGCAGATTCCTATGAGGCGAAGATCAGACTCCACCATCTGTACTAATTCCGACACCAATCATCCCTCCCAAGGCACTCTCTGCTTCTCTGCTGGGTTCGATAATTCATTGCAGTGGCCACACAGAACTCACAGACAACACTCAAGATAAGGAGGTTCATTTGGGAAGTAACAGGATACAATTCAGGCTCAGGAACACTCAGGACAGAGTTCTTTGATCAAGACAGTCTCTTCCTAGCCATGCTCGCCAGGCACACCTCTGTGGCCCTCAGCCTCTGCCCTGCTCGGGCAAGTGTTACTAATCTCTTCTAGCTTGCCAGTAAGTACCCAGAGGCACTCAACTCTGCCAGCAAACCTCCTGCCCAAAAGCACTCAGCTTTCTCGCCCCATGGGCTGGGAAGCCCACCACACCGTCTCCTACTGTTGTTTCTCTGCCACTGCTTCTCAAGCTTTCTCTCTCTCTGTCTCCTGGTTCCAGGAGCTTCTGTGCGCAGGGATCCTGGGTCCAAAGGATGCACTCTACATTCCTAGCTGTTCTTCCTTGGTGGTGGTGATGGGATCTTCTGTCTTCCATCTCTGGAATGGCTCACCTAAAGCCCAGTGGGATGGCAAAACTGACCAATCCCTTTGGTGGGCTGCAAGTACCCTGTCTTCACAGTCCCGCCCAGTAACTTGGGTGGGAGTTAGAAGACCATAGCGAGAAAGATCACACAAAAGTGATACTTTGCACCATACTGCTTAATACAGAAGGTTTTAAATTTTTCTTTGATATATATGATTGGTACTTAGAACTAATAATTTCCTGCATAAGAAATATCTTACTTGAAAAGTTTTGTGTTAATAGTCCATTCGAAAGCACTAGCTTAATTACACCATGATGTGTGGAATGAATAAGTATAAACGTTGATGTTATTTGTAAAGTTTAAATTTTTTGTTCCAGGGCCAAAGAATGCATTGCTTCGCCTTGCTGTGAAGTTTTTCCCACCTGACCCGGGTCAGCTGCAAGAAGAATATACAAGGTAGAGAGTGCTTCCTGAGTCGGGGTTGCATGCACAGGGATCTTATAGCTGTGTGTTACCGCCAACAGTGCTTGGCTTATCAAGTGCTCAGGGTAGACTTGTTGAAAGAATGAATGAGCTTCACGTACACATAAAAATTGTAATAAACATATATTACCCTACACATCTGTCAGTTTGTTGTACTATGGTGGATGTGTGTCGCTGTGATGCAGGAAGCTATGCCACTGGTATTTCAAATACCAGCAGGGTCACCCATGGTGGACAGGTTTCAGCAGAGCTTCCAGACTAAGATATACTAGGAAGAAGGACCTGGTGACCTACTTCTGAAAAAATTGACGAGTGAAAACTTAATGAACAGTAGTGTGGAATATTGTCTGGTATGGTGCTGGCAGATGAGCACCTGATGTTGGAAGCACTCAAAGTACAAGTGGAGAAGAGCTACCTCCTCAAAGTAGAGTCGACCTTAATGATGTGTGTGGAGTTAAGCTTTTGGGACCTTCATTTGCTGAGGTGGCAGGACTCAAAATGAGAAGAAACAGCTGCAAACATCTGTTAATAATTGGAACATGGAATGTACAAAGATGATCTAGGAAAATTGGAAATCATCAAAAATGAAATGGAACGCATAAACATTGATATCCTAGGCATTAGTGAGCTGAAATTGACTGGTATTGGCCATTTTGAATCAGACAGTCATATAGCCTACTATGCCAGGAATGACAAATTAAAGAGGTTTCTCATTCATTGTCAAAAAGAGTATTTCAAAATCTGTCTTGAATGTCAGTGATGGAATAATATCCAGACGCCTACAAGAAAAACCAGTTAATACAACTATTATTCAAATTTACGCAGGAACCACTGATTCCAAAGATGAGGAAATTGAAGGTTTTTATCAACTTCTGCAGTTTGAAATTGATCAAACATGCAGTCAAGATGCATTGATAATTATCGGTGATTGGAATGCGAAAGTGGGAAACAGAGAAGAATCAGTAGTTGGAAAATATGGCCTTGGTGATAGAAACAGTGCTGGAGATTGCATGATAGAATTTTTTAAGGAAGACCAACAACTTCATTGCAAATACCTTTCTTCAACAACATAAATGTTGACCATACGTATGGACCTCACCAGATGAGATACACAAAAATCTACCATATCTGTGGAAAGAGGTGGTGGAGAAGCTCAATATCATCAGTCAGAACAAGGCCAGGGGCCAGCATGAGGGACAGATGATCAGTTGCTCATATCCAAGTTAAAGTCGAAGCTGAAGAAAATTAGAGCAAGTCCACAAGAGCCAAAACATGACCTTGAGTATACTGCACCTGAATTTAGAAACCACATCAAGAATACGTTAAACTCATTGAACACCAGTGACCAAAGACCAGATGAGTTGTGGAATGACATCAAGGACATCATATGTGAAGAAAGCAAAAGCTTATTTAAAAGACAGGAAAGAAAGAAAATTGATATCAGAAGGGATTCTGAAACTTGCTCCTGAAAGTAGAGTCCCTAAAGCAAAAGGAAGAAATGATGAAGTAAAAGAACTGAACAGAAGATTTCAAAAGGTGGCTTGAGAAGTCAGAGTAAACTATTGTAATGAAATGTGCAGAGACCTGGAGTTAGAAAACCAAAAAAGAAAAATACACTTCGCATTTCTCAAGCTGACAGTGTTGAAGGAAAACATTCAAGCCTCAAGCTGCAATATTGAACGATTCTATGGGTGACATATCGAACGATGCATGAAGCATCAAAAGATGAGAAGAATACATAGAGTCACCGTACCAAAAAGAATTGGTCAACGTTCAGCCATTTCAGGAGGTAGCATATAATTAAGAACCGATGTTACTGAAGGAAGAAGTCCAAACTGCATTGAAGGAAATGATGAAAAACAAGGCTCCAGGAATTGACAGAATACCAATTGAGATGTTTCAGCAAATGGATGCAGCGATCAAGGCACTCACTTATCTATGTCAAGAAATTTGGAAGACAGGTTCTTGGCCAACTGACTGGAGGAGATCTATATTTATGCCCATTCCAAAGAAAGGTGTGATCCAACCAAATGCGGAAATTATTGAATAATATCATTAATATTAAACATGCAAATAAATTTTCCTGAAGATCACTGAACAGCAATTACAGCAGCACATCCACAGGGAACTGCCAGAAGTTCAAGCTGGATTCATAAGAGGACGTGGAACCAGGGATGTCATTGCTGGTGTCAGATAGATCCTGTGTGAGAGCAGAGAATGCCAGAAGGATGTTTACCTGTGTTTTATTGACTATCCAGAGGCATTCAACTGTGTGGATCATAACAAATTATGAATAACATTGCAAAGAATGGGAATTTCAGAACACTTAATTGTGCTCATGAGGAACCTGTACGTAGACCAAGAGGCAGTCAGTTGTTAGAACAGAACGGGGGATACCGTGTGGTTTAACATTAGGAAAGGTGTGTGTCAGGGTTGTATCCTTTCACCATACTTATTAAGTCTGTACTCTGAGCAAATAATCCGCGAAGCTGGACTATATGAAGAATGTGGCATCAGGATTGAAGGAACACTCATTAACACAAGCCTTGCTTGCTGAAAGTGAAGAGGACTTGAAGCACTTACTGATGAAGATTAAAGACTACAGCCTTCAATATGGATTACACCTCGACATAAAGTAGAAATCCTCACAAGTGAACCAATAAGCAACATCATGATAAAGAGAGAAAGGGTTGAAATTGTCAAGGATTTCATTTTATTTGGATCCACAATTAACATCCATGGAAGCAGCAGTCAAGAAATCTAACAATGTGTTGCATTTCACAAATCTACTGCAAAAGACGTCTTTAGAAGTGTTGAAAAGCAAAGGTGTCACTTTGAGGACTAAGGTGCACCTGACCCAAGCCATGGTATTTTCATTTGCCTCATATGCATGTGAAAGCTGCACAGTGAATAAGGAAGACCAAAGAAGAACTGATGCCTTTGAATCATGGTATTGGTGAACAATATCGAATATATCACGGATTGCCAGAAGAATGAACAAACTTGCTTGGAAGAAATACAGCCAGAATGCTCCTTAGGAGTGAGGATGGTGAGAGTTCACCTCACGTACTTTGGACATGTTATCGGAAGGGACCAGTCCCTGGAGAAGGACATCATGCTTGGCAAAGTAGCCGGTTAGCGAAAGAGAGGAAGGCCTTCAAGGAGATGGCTTGACGCAGTGGCTGCAATGACGGACTCAAGCGTAGGAACAATCAAGAGGATGGTGCAGGACCAGGAAGTGTTTCATTCTGTTGTACATAGGGTCACTCTGAGTCAGAAGCTGCTCAACAGCACCTAACAACAACAGTTAAAAGAAACATTTTGGCTGTTGACTCCTGTACAACAACAAATGCACGTAGGATTTGGAAGAAAGGTTTGTGGTATAAATTTGAGAATAAAAAATGGGATGTTAGGGTAGCGTTGAACTAATATTCTCCAGATGAACATAGATTTCTCCACTCACACAACACTGTTGGGAACCTTTGAGCATGCGTTTACTTCTTTATCAGCAAAGTAAACTTAGTTGGGTGAAGGTCCTTACAAATATATGAAACAAATATTTAGGTGAGTTCTTCTGTGCTACTATTTTGAATTCCAGGTGAATTATTTTACAAAAGTAGTTGAAAGAAAATTTAACAGTGTTCCATCTTGTCAGTAGGATTATGGAAGTTTTTTTCTTTACATTTTTATGTACTCCTGCATGTATCATTTTCATAATAATAAAGCAACAACCTAAAACCAACCCAAAACCCAAGGTCAGAAATAAGATAGAAGCTATGACGTTGTCGTGGTCATGGTTGTTGTAGTGAATAACTTTTTAGCCTTCCTGGCTGAAATGCACCCGGAAATGGGTCATAGGTGTCTGTGAGCCTGACTTTGAAAGGTCTCTGCAGGTTGTTGGGGCACCACGGAACTGTAGTGTGTCAGCCAAAGGGGATATAGTGACCACATTAGTTCAGCCTCTCCTTCTTACAGGTGAGGAGACTGAATGCCGGGGGCATTAAACATACTTTTATGAGTGGACACAGTTTATCCTAGAGTGTTTGAAATGTGTTACATTTAAGAAAAGTTCCTTTTTTGGCAATCACTTTTAAATACATACACCTGGGAAATAGTGGGGGACCAGGAGCATTACCCAGTCCAGGTTCCTGAATTCAAGTCTTTGGACTTATTTTGGGGAGTCAGTTTTACAGTTACCCCTCTCCTTTTTTATGTTGCAAGGTCCTTTTTTTTTTTTTTTTTAATGAAAAAGTAAATGTTTGTGGTAAAATTAAAAATTTGAAAAGAAAACTTTGTACAAGGATGCCCTTTATCACCACTCTCATTCAGCAATGTGCTGGAGGTCCTAGCCAGAGCAGTTAGGCTAGACAAAGAAATAAAGGGCATCCAGATTGTTAAGGAAGAAGTAAAAGCACCTCTAATTTGCAGATGACACGATCTTATACACAGAAGACCCTAAAGAATCCTTAAGAAAACTACTGAAACTAATAGAAGAGTTCAGCAGAGAATCAGGATACAAGATAAACATACTAAAATCAGTTGGATTCCTCTACACCAACAAAGAGATTGTCAAAGAGGAAATCACCAAATCAATGCCCCCAAGAAGAAAAAATACTTGGGAATAAATCTAACTAGAGACGTAAAAGACCTATACAAAGAAACCCATAAGACACTACTGCAGGAAACCAAAAGAGACCTACATAAGTGGAAAACATACCTTGCTCATGGATAGAAAGACTTAACATTATAAAAATGTCTGTGCTACCAAAAGCCATCTATAAATACAATGCAATTCTGATCCAAATTCCAACAACATTTTTTAATGAGATGGAGAAACAAATCACCAACTTTGTATGGAAGGGAAACAGGCCCTGGATAAGTAAAGAATCACTGAAAAGGAAGAACAAAGTGGGAGGCCTCAAACTACACGATTTTAGAATGTATTATTCCGCCAGAGTAGTCAAAACAGCCTGGTACTGGTACAACAACAGATACGTAGACCAATGGAACAGAAGGAGAATCCAGACATAAAAATCCATCCATATATGAACAGCTGATATTTGACAAAGTTCCAAAGTCTGTTAAATGGGGAAAAGACAGTCTCTTTAGCAAATGATGCTGGCATAACTGGATATCCATCTGCAAAAAAATGAAACAAGACCCATACCTCACACTATGCACAAAAACGAACTCAAAATGGATCAAATACCTAAATATAAAATCTAAAACAATAAAGATCATGGAAGAAAAAATAGGGACAAACTAGGAGCCCTAATACATGGCATAAACAGTATACAAAACATTACCAACAATGCACAAACACCAGAAGAGAAACTAGATAACTGGGAGCTCCTAAAAATCAAACACCTATGCTCATCCAAAGATTTCACCAAAAGAGTAAAAAGACTACCTACAGACTGGGAAAAAGTTTTTAGCTATGACATTTCCGATCAGCGTCTGATCTCTAAAACCTACAAAATACTGCAAAAACTCACCAACAAGAAGACAAATAACCCAATTAAAAATTGGGCAAAAGATATGAACAGACACTTTATTAAAGACAATCAGGTAGCTAACAGATACATGAGGAAATGCTCACCATCATTAGCCATTAGAGAAATGCAAATCAAAACTACAATGAGATACCATCTCACTCCAGAAAGGCTGGCGTTAATCCAAAAAACACAAAATAATAAACGTTAGAGAGGTTGTGGAGAGACTGGAACACTTACACACTGCTGGTGGGAATGTAAAATGGAACAACCTCTTTGGAAATTGACTTGGCACTTCCTTAAAAAGCCAGAAATAGAACTACCATACGATCCAGCAATCCCACTCCTTGGAATATATCCTAGAGAAATAAGAACTTTTACACGAATAGATATATGCACACCCATGTTCACTGCAGCACTGTTTACAAGAGCAAAAAGATGGAAGCAACCAAGGTGCCCATCAATGGATGAATGGATAAATAAATTATGGTATGTTCACACAATGGAATACTACGCATCGATAAAGAACAGTGATGAATCCGAGAAACATTTCATAACATGGAGGAATCTGGAAGGCATTATGCTGAGTGAAATTAGTCAGTTGCAAAAGGACAAATATTGTATGAGACCATTATTATAAGAACTCAGATAGTTTAAACACAGAAGAAAATATTCTTTGATGGTTATGAGGGTGGGGAGGGAGGGAGGGAGAGGGATATTCATAGTAGACAAGAACTATTTTAGGTGAAGGGAAAGACAACACACAATACAGGAGAGGTCAACACAACTGGACTAAACCAAAAGCAAAGAAGTTTCCTGAATAAACCAAACACTTCAAAGGCCAGAGTAGTAGGGCCAGGGGTATGGGGACCATGGGTTCAGGGGACATCTAGGTGAATTGGCGTAACAAAATGTATTAAGAAAGCATTCTGCATCCCACTTTGGTGAGTGGTGTCTGGGGCCTTAAACATTAGCAAGTGGCCATCTGTGATGCATCAACTGGTCTCAACCCACCTGGACCAAAGGAGAATGAAGAACACCAAAGACACGAGGTAATTATGAGCCCAAGAGACAGAAAGGACCACATGAACCAGAGACAACATCATCCTGAGACCAGAAGAACTAGATGGTGCTGGGCTACAACCGATGACTGCCCTGACAGGGAACACAACAGAGAACCCCTGAGGGAGCAGGGGAGCAGTCGGATGCCGACCTCAAATTCTCATAAAGAGACCAGACTTAATGGTCTGACTGAGACTAGAAGGACCCCAGAGGTCATGGTCCCCAGACCTTCTGTTAGCCCAAGACTGGAACCATTCCCAAAGCCAACCCTTCAGACAGGGATCGGGCTGGATTAAAAGATAGAAAATGATACTGGTGAGGAGTGAGCTTCTTAAGTAGACACATGAGACTATGTGGGCAGCTCCTGTCTGGAGGGGAGATGAGAGGGCAGAGGGGGACAGGAGCTGAATGGACTTGCAGAATACAGGGTGGAGAGGAGTGCGCTGTCTCATTAGGGGGAGAGCAACTGGGGGTACATAGCAAGGTGTATATAAATTTTTGTATGAGAGACTGACTTGATTTGTAAACTTTTACTTTAAGCACGATAAAAAAAATAAATAAAACTTTGTAAACGGTGAAAATTTCCCTTCACACCCACCCTTAACAGCCGGGAGTGTGTCTTCCAGATGAATCCGCAGCAGTGCATGGACAGGCGTAGAGTTCTGAAGAAATCACCATCATACAAAACGGCATCAAACTCCACATACTGAGCGTTAGGTTGATATTTTTCCCCTACTTAGCAAATGCCGTGGGCATCTGTGTGGCCATCTCCTAATTTATTTAATCTTTCTGGTATTAATGCATATTTCGATTATTTCTAGTTTATCTCTGTTATAATGCTACGAGTAAACATTTTTGTCCACATATCTTTGTGAACTCAAGGGAATAGTTCTGCAGGAAAGATTCATAGAAGTGGAATTACCAAGTTAGAGGGTATTCATATTATACATTTTAAGAGAATGTCCTAAAATGTTAGTAGCTTGTACTAGTGTGTAAACCCCAAGGAGGGCAGGGAGTCTGTGTCTTCCACCATTGTGTTTCCAGCTCCAAGAACACAGCCTGGAGCATAAAAATACTCAGTAATTATTGTGGACAGAATAAATGAATATATAAACCAAAACCCACTGCCGTTGAGTTGATTCTGACTCATTAGCGACCCTATAGGACAGAGTAGAACTGCCCCATGGAGCTGCCAAGGGAGCGCCTGGAGGATTTGAACTGCCGACCTCTTGGTTAGCAGCCGTGGCACTTAACCACTATACCACCAGGGTTTCCAATGAATATATAAGTATTTTCAAATTGTCTCCTTTAGTTACATTCTTACCAGTGCTATTCGTGAGTAACTGTTTCTCAGATTCTAGCCAAGACCAAATATTATCATTCTGTTTAAAAATTTTACAGCCATACTTTAAACTGTGTCTTAGTTGGATATTTATGCTATTTCTTCCAAAAGTGTGAGCGCAGTTTTGCAGGTGTAACAGAAGTAATAAGAGTTTATGAACTTCCTCCTTGAAGGTGTTGTTACAGATAGTATAATGATGTGGGTGTATGGTATGCCCGGAAAGGCTAACTTCTATTTTTTATTGTTACCATTTGAGTGCTTCTTGTGTGCTGAGCCCTTTGTGTGCACTACCTGATGAGTGTGGCTCAGCTCTACTGAAATGGTCTGTCATCTGACCTTTGGTTGGTAGCTGCAGCTGCGTGAAAGGCCTTTTGTGATTGCGCATTCAGGCCACTGTGGTCCCTGGGTGCTGTTGTGTTTCGGGGCTCTGGAGGACTGTCAGCATTGGAGCTGACCTCTGTCATGCCTTCAACCCTCTTCTAGGTACCTGTTTGCCCTGCAACTCAAGAGGGACTTGCTGGAGGGGCAGCTGACCTGCAGCGACACCACTGCAGCTCTCCTCGCATCTCATCTCCTGCAATGTCAGTATCTCCTGTGGCATGGTAATGTCACTGGCCCTGGCACGCATACAAGGACCCCTGTAGTCGGGACAGCACATGTACAGTTGAGAGCAGGTCAAAGACAGAGCACTCCCACTCGCAGGTGTTTTTGATAAGCCCAAGATGAGTGTCTATAAAGTTGAGCTCCTCCCAGAAGAGGCCTCCACTAGGTGAGGAAGCAGAGACCAACATCTGTAGCCACATCTGCCTGTTGGGGTCTCTGGCGTGTGCATTTCCCCCGCGGTCCATCTGCAGTCTCTGACCAGACTCAGAGCGAGACTCCACACACCTTGCAGGCCTCCCTAGGGAGAGCCGTGTCCTCTCTAACTAGCTCAGCGTCAGACCTGGAAGGAAGGAGAAAGCTGCCCTCAGTGTCCCCACAGGGTGAGGGATGGCTCAGAAGTGTGTGAGGACTTCTTTCCCAATAAGCTGATGGGAATGTAAGCCGAGGAGGTTCCAAGGCTTCCCCAGCCCCATGAAGTAACTGCTGTGGGAATCGGCAGCGAGAAGGAGACGCCCTGGCTCCGGGCTAGAGGCTGGGGCACATGTCCAGAGCCAGTGGTTCTGGATCTGAGCACAGGAAGCATAGTGTAGACAGAAAGCTTCAGTGGCTTTAGGAATTGTCTCCCTGACACGCCATCCCAGGCCGTGTCCTGCTGTGTGGGGCTTGCTGAATGCCACTCATGTAGATTTTTCTCACTTGGCCTTAGGGTTCCCAGGTAGGCAGGTGGCTCTGTGGAGCATTCTCCAGAGCTGCTACGGGTGCTGCTCCATGGTGGGGGTCCGGTGGGTCAGTGTGCTTTAGTTGGACTCTACGGTAGCTTTTCCAGCTATAACCTTCCCCTTAGCACAGCTGCTCGGACTAAAGGAGACAGGACAGCTAAGAGCGGGCCGGGTTTGCAGCAGCCCTTCTGCTGTAGAGGGTGTCACTGAGTAGGGGGAGAAGCAGACTGGGAATGGGGTGTAGGTGGGGAGCAGCTGGCCAGCCTGTACAGACCATGAGGGTGCCACGGGTACCCCATGTGCAGGGAGCACCCTGAAGTTCACTCACAGACAGCTCTGTGGGGCTTATGTGCTTCCCATTTCTTTGTGGATGTGAGGTTGTTCCAAGGCAAAAAAAAAAAAAAAGCTTAAATATGTTTTAAAAAAATTTTTAAAGAAAGCCTTAAAATTGTTGAGCTTTACTACAGCTTTTAAAACATCTGCAGCCTTGTTGTTAGGTGCCGTGGAGTTGGTTCCAACCCATAGTGACCCTATGCACAACCGAATGAAACACTGCCTGGTCCTGCACCGCCTGTACAATCGTTATGCTTGAGCCCATGGTTGCAGCTACTGTGTCAACCCCTCTCATTGAGGAAATTAGAGATGTTGTTTCTAAAGAAATTTGAGAGGCCCTGAAGGAAAAAAAATTATTTAAAACACATTATCCTGAGACAAGTGGGTGATCCTAGCCGTGGTCCTGAGACAGCTCGTGTGCAAAGTGCGTTTTAAATAGTAAGTCCGCACTCACGTTAGAATCCGTGTTGTCTGCCTCCTGGAGTCCCTCCCAGGCTGCCCTTCAGAATCAGAAAAACCCTCAATACCTGCCTTCTGTCACCCTTAATTGCCTTTTTAACTTCAGGAAAAGTATGTAAAAATAAAATACAAAATCTTGAATTTTTAGGGATATATAATTTTACTATACACCTAGGATAATTTTTTTACTTTTGCTTGTCATTTGCATGTACAAATGGTTGTATTTACTTTACTGGAGAATTAGAATTACTAATTTTATTATCCATCTCAGCGGAAATAGGAGACTATGACGAAACTCTGGACCGAGAGCACCTCGAAGTCAACGAGTACCTACCTGACCAGGCGCGCTCCCTGGAGAAGGTGCTAGAGTTCCATCAGAAGCACACGTGAGTCTGTTGAGTCAGCGGTGGGTGCACTGTCACTACCATCATGACTGAACAGCACATTCAACCAAAGGGATGGGGTGGCTGGAGGGCTGGTGCTGGGCTTCTGCAGGGGTGGCCAAAGTAACACCCCTGCTCCCTGGTCTCGGGACATGAGTTGCCCAGTTGCCGCCATGCCACTTTAGAAAAGGCTAGAAAAGACACCAGGGACCTGGGGGTGTGATCCCCGGGAGCAGAATCACATTGGCCATTGGCAGTGATTCTTTACATATCCAAGAGCCGTTTTGTTACTAAATAAAGTGTGTAAGAAGATTTTTGTAACTCAAGTAGTATTGTACAAGTAACTACATAAAAGTAATAAGAGTAGCTCTGGAGTGGGATGGAAGAAACACTTTTGCTGAAGTTAACAGCATCTGTCTACATCAAGAGAGCTGCTGTTCCTGCTGGCAGCCGTGTTCTCTGACTTGCTTTGTGTCCATGTCCAAAACCTGGTGGTCCTCTGTCCTCTGAATTGCAGTGAAGGAGACTCAGAGGGGGGCTGGAGAAGGAGGGGAGCTGGAAGAGAAGGGACCCTGGAGGATGAGGAGGAGGGATGGAGAGGGGGCTGGAGGAAGAGGAGGAGGAGAAGGGGTGGAGAAGGCACCGGAGGAGGAGCGATAGAGGAGGAGGACTGGAGGGACTAAGGCAGACAGAAAAGAAGCAGGGAGGACTATGTGGGGGGCAGAGGTGACAGCCTGTGGCACGGGCACTTGCGATGTCCTCATCACTACAGGACAGAGGCTCCTCTGGTGACTCTGCCTGCCCTTACTTGGTGGCTTGTTAAGAGGCAAGCTTATTGTGCAAGGGAACGTCCTGAAGGTGAGGCTCTCCTGAAGCTCACTGACAGTCGTCCCCCCACACCCTCAACTCAGCAGATGGATCACTGTTTGTGGTCTGTTGTATGTGTGGTAGATAAGTGAACTTAGGGACACTGAAGTCCTGACCGTCTAAAAACACGAAGCCTTTCTCTGTTGGTGGTTTACTCTGTATCCACGATGACATCTGTGATACCTTTGGCTGTCTTAGGGGTCAGGTTCTCTCTGTGATGGGGTCATTCTGCTTTCATTGCAGGGGCCAGACGCCTGCTGAGTCAGATTTCCAGGTGCTGGAAATTGCTCGGAAGTTGGAAATGTATGGTATCAGGTTTCACGTGGCTTCTGACAGGGAGGGCACCAAGATTAACCTGGCTGTTTCCCACATGGGTGTCCTCGTGTTCCAGGTAGGCTGGGGATGGCAAGGATGGTCAGCTGGGCTCGTTGCCGTACCTAGGTGGGGAGAGTGTAGGGTGTTGTCTTCTGTGACTCGGTGTTTATAGACACGTTAAGTTGGTAAATTTTTATTCTCATGAATAAGGTCTTGGACTTGGAAACGGAATTTACGTGTCTCTGGTCGATGTCTCACCCGGTAGAGAAGTTGTTTCTTGTCCCCCCTCTAGCCTATGTGACTGTCCTCGCTGTCACAGAGCCCACATCCCCAGGGCTCTCACCCTGCTGCCATAGAGATATGTGCACATGCCATAGACTCATCTGGTGTTCACAGAGTTGCACAGCCGTCACAATGGTCTCATTCCAGAACATTTTCATCACCCTCTCCCAAAACCTGTACCTGTCAGCAGTCGCTCCCCACCTCCCCTCCTTCCCAAACCCTGTACCTGTTAGCAGTCACTCCCCATCTTCCCTCCCCCCAGCCACTGGTAACCACTAATCTTCTTTCAGTCTCTGTGGATTTGCTTGTAAGTGCAATCATACAATATGTGGCCTTTTCTGTCTGGATCCTTTCACTCAGATAGTATTTTCAAGGTTCCTCTGTGTTGTAGCATGTATCAGTGATTCATTACTTTTTATGACCAAAGAGGTTTTTTTTTTTTTTTTTAATATCTTTGAAGGGAAATCATTACTTATATTGCTCTCCTCCATCTCAAGTTTGCAGAAAAGGTTAAATGGTGATAATTAAGAGTAAATGTTAGATGCATGTTTCAGTTATTTAAAACATTTTTATTTTGAACAATTTCAAACTTAAAGAAAAAGTTACAAGAACAGTACAGAGGACTCCTGCTTACCCTTCACCCTGAGACCCCCGGTCAATGTCATCAGTCTCCCCAGTGATGCTGTTTACAGCAGACAGGTCTGGTTCAGAGTCAAGTGTTGCCCACAGTCATGTCTTTCTAACCTCTTTCCATCTGGAATGGCTCTTCATTCTTTCCTGGATTTTCATGACTGTGACATTTTGGAAGGTTACAGGCTGGAAGTTTTGTAGAATGTCCCTCAGTGTGGGTTGGTCCAGTCCTTCCTCATGAGTACCTCCTCAGTTAAGCTTCTCTGGTAGGTAAGTCACAAAGCCATGCTGTGTCCTGGTGGCTTCAGTCAGGTGCCAGACAAGGTTGTCCTGTCCTGTGACTGCTGGTGGTCATTTTGATTGCTCTGTCAGCATGGTGTTTGCCAGTTTTCTCTACCACCATGTTACTTTTTGTCCCTTGTCATTAATAACTACTTGTGGAGAGACACTTTGAGACCACGTCAGTATCCTGGTGCTCACCCCACTCACCCCTGAGTAGGAACCCTCTGACAGCTGCCCAGTGACCGTTTGCTCCTGCAAGGAAGAGATTTCTCCCCTTTATTTGTTTATATCATTCTGGACACATGGATTTGTATTGTAATTGTATTCTAATTAGAATTATAATAACTTAAGTTAAAATCTAATACTTTTATTTATTTTTGTCTTTCTGCTCTTTTTTTTTAGTGTACTTTAAGTGGAAGTTTACCAATCAAGTCTCTCATACAAAAATTTATATTTACCTTGCTATGTACTCCTAGTTGCTGTCCCCCTAAAGAGACAGCACACTCCTCTCCACCGTTTATTTCCATGTCCATTCAGCCAGCTTCTGTCCCCCTCTGCCTTCTTAACTTCCCTCCAGACAGGAGCTGCCCACACAGTCTCATGTGTCTACTTGAGCTAAGAAGCTCACTCCTTACCAGTATCATTTTCTGCCTTATAATCCAGTCCAATCCCTGTATGAAGAGTTGGCTTTGGGAATGGTTCCAGTCTTGGGCTAACAGAAGGTCTCTGGGGTCCTTCTAGTCTCAGTCAGACCATTAAGCCTGGTCTTTTTATGAGAATTTGAGGTCGGCATCCCACTGCTTTCCTGCTCCCTCAGGGACTCTCTGTTGTGTTCCCTGTCAGGGCAGTCATTGGTTGTGGCCGGGCACCATCTAGTTCTTCTGGTCTCAAGCTGATGTAGCCTCTGATTTATGTGGCCTTTTCTGTCTCTTGGGCTTATAATTACCTTGAGTCTTTGGTGTTCTTCATTCTCCTTTGGTCCAGGTGGGTTGAGACCAATTGATGCATCTTAGAAGCCACTCTCCAAAGTGAGATACAGAATGTTATCTTAATAGATTTTATTATGCCAGTTGACCTAGATGTACCCTGAAACCATGGTCCCTGAATCCCCACCCCTACTACTCTGGCCTTCGAAGTATTTGGTTTATTCAGGAAACTTCTTGCTTTTGGTTTAGTCCAGTTGTGCTGGCCTTTCCTATATTGTGTCTTGTCTTTCCCTTCACCTAAAACAGTTCTTGTCTACTGTCTAATTAGTTAGTACCCCTCTCCCTCCTTCCCTCCTGACCCTCACAAAGATCAAAGAATATTTTCTTCTGTGTTTAAGCTATAAAATCTGATACTTTTAATCCATCACATCATTATTTATTTTAATCTTGACGTTGTCCCAGATTTGGCCAATGGGAGTCCCTTCAAGCCAGCTCCCGTGTCATTTTGGCATGTCCTCACAGTCTGTGAGCACTGCTTTACTTTCTTTCACAGCAAGATACTCCAGGCTCGTCTTGTACTCTGCCTGCTCCGCCCTGGAATTAGCCATTTTCCCAGAGAGCCCTGGTTCTTCAAGTGGGGAGTGGTTATTTGGAAACCAGCATCTATATGCTACGCATGCCCATTGCTTTTTGTGTGTCACTGCTCCCAGGTCCTCTTGATGGACAAAGCTGTACACGTGCGAGCACACACTCACATTTATCTCTGTATCTGTCTGTACGTACTGAAGCTGTGAGTGCACACCATGAGCTCAGTTCTAGTCTAATACCACAGGGCTCATTCCAGCTTTCCTTGTCTCCTCAGTGAGAAACCCAGATCCCACCCACAGCCCTGCCTGGCCACCCTCCTACCTGCCTCCTACCTGCCGCAGACCACCCTCCTACCCCCCTCAGACCACCCTCCTACCCCGCCTCAGACCACCCTCCTACCCGCCTCAGACCACCCTCCTACCCCCCTCAGACCACCCTCCTACCCCCCTCAGACCACCCCCCTACCCGCCTCAGTCCACCCCCCTACCCGCCTCAGACCACCCTCCTACCCGCCTCAGTCCACCCTCCTACCTGCCTCAGTCCACCCTCCTACCCGCCTCAGTCCACCCTCCTACCCGCCTCAGACCACCCTACCCGCCTCAGTCCACCCTCCTACCCGCCTCAGACCACCCTTCTACCGCCTCAGACCACCCTACCCGCCTCAGTCCACCCCCCTACCCGCCTCAGTCCACCCCCCTACCCGCCTCAGACCACCCTCCTACCCCCCTCAGACCACCCCCCTACCCCCCTCAGACCACCCCCCTACCCGCCTCAGTCCACCCCCCTACCCGCCTCAGACCACCCTCCTACCCCCCTCAGACCACCCTCCTACCCCCCTCAGACCACCCCCCTACCCGCCTCAGTCCACCCCCCTACCCGCCTCAGACCACCCTCCTACCCGCCTCAGTCCACCCTCCTACCCGCCTCAGTCCACCCTCCTACCCGCCTCAGACCACCCTCCTACCCCCCTCAGTCCACCCTCCTACCCGCCTCAGTCCACCCTCCTACCCGCCTCAGTCCACCCTCCTACCCGCCTCAGTCCACCCTCCTACCCGCCTCAGTCCACCCTCCTACCCGCCTCAGACTACCCTACCCGCCTCAGTCCACCCTCCTACCCGCCTCAGACCACCCTTCTACCGCCTCAGACCACCCTCATATCCCCTTCAGACCACCCTCCTACCCCCTCAGACCACCCTCCTACCCCCTTCAGACCACCCTCCTACCCCCTTCAGACCACCCTCCTACCCCCCTCGGTCCACCCTCCTACTCGCCTCAGACCACCCTTCTTGCAGGTGTAGGCCCCAAATAGCTTGTTGATATTGACACTGATAAAAATAATCTGTAAGGAAGCCTTATCAAAGAAATCAAATTATCTTCTAAAACAGATAAATTAGCATGTTTAGTCTTTATGTTTATATAATTATAAAACATCAAGTGGGTGACTGAGTTTTCTGTCAAAGGACTTAATTTAAGTGTACCCTATCCCATGAGAAACCTTGAGTGTGTGCTTAGATTACAAATGTGTTATGAAGTGCATGTCTCTTAACTTTCAGGGCACCACCAAAATTAATACTTTCAATTGGTCCAAGGTCCGTAAACTAAGCTTCAAGAGAAAAAGGTTTCTTATTAAACTCCACCCAGAGGTCCACGTAAGTATTACTTTGAGCACTTTCTAAATCGTAAGGGAATTTATTCTGTTAGAATATTGGATGTTTGAATCACCTCATAAATCATTTCAACATGAAACAAACAAGAATTTTAAGGACAGGATTTAGAATTTAGGTCTGGAAGGTTCTAGGGATACCCTTCTAGGTGCATCAAAACCATGTAGAGGCTTGTTCCAGTACCCCCTAGTTTGGACTCAGTGAGTCTGGGAGAGGTGGTGTGAGAAGTTGCGTGTCTCACAAGTCCCCAGGTGGGCCGAGAGGCAGCAAAACTCGAGTGAGAGTGTTTCAGTGTGAGCCAGTGCCTTGTAGCAAGTCAGTTAGAACTTCCTTTCAGCTAAACTGGGGAGGGGCCCCAATATTCTCATGTGTCATTCACTAAGAGATTGACCTTTTAATAGCTCTAATTGAAGAGGCTTTAATTGTCAGGAAATAAATATTCCTTTCTTCTGAGAAAGGAGCCCTGATGGCACAGTGGTTAAGCACTCAGCGGCTAAACAAAAAGTCAAACCTGCCAGCTGTTCTGTGGGAGAAAGAGGTGGCATTCTGCTTCCATAAAGGTTACAGCCTTGGAGACTCCATGGGGCAGTTCTGCTCTGTCCTGTAGGGTATCTGTGCGTCGGAATCCACTCTAAGGCAGTGGGTTTTCTACTGAGATTGCTAGTCCATGCGTGGCACAAATGCTTACACGTTCAACTACTAGCCAAGAGGTTGGCAGTTGGAACTCACCCAGAGACACCTCGGAAGACAGGCCTCGCGATCTGCTGCCGAAAGGCCACAGCCTTGAGAACCCTGCGGGGCAGTTCTGCTGTGCACACGAGCTGCCCTGAGTCAGAACTGACTCAACAGCACCTTACAACAACAAGATAGTAATTCTATGTGAATTTACTGAAGCGAGGAGAAATGGAAAAAGTAAATGTTTGGATAGTCTGATAGTTGGGAAGAATCCAACAGATATTTATTTATGCCTATTCCCAAGAAAGGTGATCTCACTGAATGCAGAAATTATCAAATAATATCATTAATACCACACAAAAGTAAAATTTTGCGGAAAATCATTCAAAAGCGGCTGCAGCAGTGTATCGACAGGGAACTGCCAGAAATTCAGGCCGGTTTCAGAAGAGGACGCGGAACCAGGGATATCATTGCTGATGTCAGATGGATCCTGGCTGAAAGCAGAGAATATGAGAAGGATGTTTACCTGTGTTTTATTGACTATGCAAAGGCATTCGACTGTGTGGATCATAACAAACTGTGGACAATATTGCAAAGAATGGGAATTCCAGAACACTTAATTGTGCTCACGAGGAACCTGTACATGGAACAAGATGCAGTTGTTCAGACAAAACAAGAGGATACTGCATGGTTTAAAGTCAGGAAGGGTGTGTGACAGGGTTTTATCCTTTCACCAAACCTATTCAATCTGTGTGCTGAGCAAATAATTCAAGAAGCTGGACTATATGAAGAAGAAGGGGGCATCAGGATTGGAGGAAGACTCATTAACAATCTGCATTATGCAGGTGGCACAACCTTGCTTGCTGAAAGGGAAGAGGACTTGAAGCACTTACTAATGAAGATCAAAGACCACAGCCTTCAGTATGGATTACACCTCAACATAAAGAAAACAAAAATCCTCACAACTAGACCAATGAGCAACATCATGATAAACGGACAAAAGATTGAGGTTGTCAAGGATTTCATTTTACTTGGATCCGTAATCAACACCCGTGGAAGCAGCAGTCAAGAAATCAAGACACATTGCTTTGGTCAAATTGGCTGCAAAGGATCTCTTTAAAGTGTTGAAAAGTAAAGATGTCACCCTGGGGACTAAGGTGCGCCTGACCCAAGCCATGATGTTTTCATTCGTCTCCTATGCATGTGAAAACTGGATAGTGAGTAAGGAAAACCAAAGAAGAATTGATGCCTTTGAATTTTGATGTTGGTGAAGAACATTGACTATACCATGGATTGCCAAAAGAACAAACAAATCTGTCTTGGAAGAAGTACAACCAGAATGCTTTTTAGAAGCAAGGACGCTTCTCATGTACTTTGGACGTGCTAGGTAAAGTAGAGGGTCATCGAAAAAGAGGAAGACCCTCAATGAGATGGATTGACACAGTGGCTGCAACAGTGGGCTGAAGCACAGGAACAATTGTGAGGATGGTGCAGGACCGGGCAGTGTTTCATTCTGTTGTGCACAGGGTCGCTATGAGTTGGAACAGAGTTGACGGCACCTAACAACACAACAACAACTTTTAGTTTTAGAATTGTGTTGTCTGAACTGTTTTCTAAATTTCCTTTCTCTTGTCCAATACTTTATTCTTGAATTAGTTGCTTAAACATTTGTGTTTTGTTTCCAGGGACCTTACCAGGATACATTAGAATTTTTGCTGGGTAGTAGAGATGAATGTAAGAATTTCTGGAAGATTTGTGTGGAGTACCACACCTTTTTTAGACTTTTTGATCAACCTAAGCCAAAAGCCAAAGCCGTCTTCTTCAGCCGAGGCTCCTCCTTCAGATACAGGTAGGGGGTGGCTCCAGATGTGTACTGAGCCTCTCACTAGTGTGTGAAGTGGAAGAAAGGGCACCTTAGTTTAAGAAAAGAGTGTTGTCAGGTGTTTCAGAGAACTTCATAGGTAATGCAGCTACTGTCAAACAGTAAGTGGAGGAACATATCAGATAAAGTAATGAAAAAATAGGCTTCCTTCCTTGCTTACACTCACCAAGTTGGTTATGCTTATTCAAAGTATATGTATATATATGTCTGATGGCGGTGGGCTATATAGGTGAATGTATGTATGTTTATGAGAGAGATGGGCAAGCCTCACTTTTCCTTTTCTTAAACTGTGAAAGATGATTGCCGGGGGTTACTGTTACAGCTTTTTAAAAAACTGAACCTTTTTTCACAGTGGCAGAACTCAAAAACAGCTAGTAGATTATGTTAAAGACAGTGGGATGAAGAAAATTCCTTATGAAAGGTAAGATCTGTGCTCTTTTTGATGTGAAGTGTATGTTTTTAAAATGAATGTTTTCAATATTTTTAACCTTTAGTTGAATAAACATCATTTCAGATATTCAAGTAAGTGTTTTGACACTTGAGTTTATTTTTTTTAAAGATAATGGATTTATACTATCTTTTCAGATATTACCTTTTAGTTCCTAGAAAGTCTGTATAGTTTAGTTTACAATGTGGTAAACTTTTCATTTGGAAAGTATGCTGTTTCATGGCAGGCCAAAGTTTTCCTTCAACGTAGTTAAGTAATTTTACCTCTCCTGGGTCCTGTATTTTTTTATCTGAATTGTTTTTTTTTCCGTTTTTAGTTAGACACCTTATGACATTGTATCAGAGTAATTGGTGACTTCTGTCTTTCCACATTTGTACGTGGGTTTTCCTTAACGGACGAAGTGAATCGGTTTTTTAATCTGACTGTCAGGAGGAGGACTTAGCAGCTCACGGCTTGTCCTCTATTTTGCAGAAGGCACAGCAAGACACGGATGTCTCTCCGAGCCCTGACTGCAGATGTGCCCAAGCAGGTCAGTCCTTTTCTGGTCAGAAACATCGACAGTGCAACATTGTAGCATCTTCTAATAGGATCAGTAACAATGGATCGTTAATTATTATCTCTTTAGTTTTTCCCTGGACTGTCTTTATCAGTGTTGAATTTTCTTCTTTAACATCTTTTCCATTTGTTGATAGGTGGCATAGAATTTTTCTTTTAACTTTTAATCATCTATACTTTTTTGGAAAACAGCTTGACAATGTTTCACAAATCAAAAAAACCCAAACCTGTTGCCACTGAGTCAATTCTGACTCATAGTGACCCTATAGGACAGAGTAGAACTGCTCCATAAGGCTTCCAAGGCTTTACGGAAGCAGACTGCCACGTCTTTCTCCTGCAGAGCAGCTGGTGGGTTCAAACCACCGATCTTTTGGTTAGCAGCAGAACCACCGCACCACCTGGGCTGCTTAGTCACAAGAGCCTTAAAATTAGTCATATCTTTTAATGCAGCAACTGTATTTCTGGGACTCTGTTTTCAGAAAAGAGTCCTAAATAAAGAGAAACTTTACGCCTTCAGATGTGTGTCACAGTGTTGTTTGTGGTACTAAAAATGCTAAATAGCCACCATCTGAGTGGGTGGCTCAAGAGCTGCATCGGAGTCTGTTTATTTGATGGACTGGCATCGAGCCTTAAAATCTTGTGTTGGAAGAATATTCAGTGACCCAGGAAAATGTTCCAAATATAGTATTAAGTGAAACAAGCAAGTCACGGAGTAGCCTTGTGTAACATGGTCCTCGTTTTGATTTAGAAAACAAGTAGATGTATTTAGAAAGAAGTTGGAGGAACAAACTCCAAAGTGCTATGTATCACACACCGCTTTTTGTTATCAGAAAAACAGCTGAGTGAATGCAACTTTTACAAAAGCTGAGACAATGTTAGTTGCCAGACATAGGAAAGAGATTCACTTAGCCAATCTGTATTCACTTTGTGGAATTCTTAGTAACTGTAAAAAGCACTGCTTATAAAGTATGTGTGGTAACTGGGAAAATTATTGGTATTGTGTTAAGGGGAGAAAAACAGGCACAAATTTATGTGTGTTTGGGATGATTACAGCTATATTTAAACAGTGACACACACACAGTTCACAGAAAAACATCTGGCAGGAACGTACCAGAGTGGCAGCTGCTCAGCGTCACTGGGATAGAGCGCAGGTGACTTGGTATTTCACGCCTGCTCCATTATAACCCCTTCCTGTTTTCTTGTTTGCTTAGTAACGTCCACATGCAAGCATGTTTTTACTAGAATCGTGCTATTTTCGTGTAATCTTACATCATAACTGTTTCCTCATGCTGCATAGTTTCACGATTACAACTTCTTATTCGCGCAGTGTTACGTACTGTTGGCGTCTTGTCATGTGTGCTGTCACGTACTGTTGGAGTCTTGTCGTGTGTGCCGTCATGTACTGTTGGCGTCTTGTGTGTGCTGTCATGTACTGTTTGCGTCTTGTGTGTGCTGTCACGTACTATCAGCGTCTTGTCACGTGTGCTGTCACGTACTGTTGGTGTCTTGTGTGTGCTGTCACGTACTGTTGGCATCTTGTGTGTGCTGTCACATATTGTTGGCGTCTTGTCACATGTGCTGTCACGTACTGTTGGCGTCTTGTCATGTGTGCTGTCACGTACTGTTGGTGTTTTGTCATGTGTGCTGTCAAAGAATTCCCAGAAGCTGCACTCGTACCTCACATGTTAAAGTTTATGTGTCCTAAATTTTTTTGTTAATTGAGATTTGTAAATCAAAACATTCTTTTAAGTCTTCTAGGTATGTTTTCTACTTTGGAATTTCTCGTTAAACTAATTAAAACTGAAATTAAGTGTATTTTTTATTGTTCCTTTCCAAAGTTCAAGTTTGATGGCAAAATATGAATAATCTAAAAGTTACATTTAAGCTTTCAGTTCTCTGATACCGTAATTTTTAAAGCTGCAAAAGAATACTGAATATGGTTGAATGATTAAGAAAGGGTAATATGATAAACCCTTGAAAATAGATTAACCTTACAGACTTTGACAGTAAGATTTTGCTTCTAGAAAGTTAGCTGCTGTGCGTTTGCTGTAGGGCATACTGCCCCCTTACAGAACGTTACTCAGTGCTGTCTGGTTACATGTGGACCAACCACCCTCTTGTGGTGTTACCTGTGTGCGTACACGGGCCTTTCTGGACACGTGACATGCAGTGACCAGAGAGGACTCAGCTGTGTGCCGTGTCGGGATCGTGAGTGGGAGGACGAGGCCTCAGTAGTGTAGCACTGGCTGCCTAGCTTTGCCCCCGCTGCCATCCCCTGTCTTTTCTGATGCCCCTCATGACCCTCTTCTCATTCACATTTGGGGCACTCCGGTGCTCGCTAAATGCCTTCAGACTCCTGTGCACTGATTCTGGCAGGGACCCTCCCAGCCTGTGGCCATTGCCCTCCCGTCGGTGTCTTGGCCACACACACCAGCAGTAACCCCCAGCAAATGTGCTCCCAACAGTCAGTGTGAAGTTCTATTGTACTGACCCCACTCACACGTGGGCCCCAGGACTCAGGGCCCTGTTGGAGGGCAGACTCGCTCACTCTTCCTAACTATATCTACCCCTCAGCAAAAAGATGGATTCCCAAAGACACCAGCTTGCCAAAGAGGTGTGTGCTGCAGGTGATTTGATTTTACACTGTGCGGGAGATTTTCGTTGTGGGGAAAGTTAATGCCATAAGAGAGGAAAGTGGAGTTCCAGGGTTTGTAAACAGATGAGCTGGTGAGCTGCAGCACTGCTTAACACGCACGCATTTTCAGGCTGATCAAACGCTCTTTTTGGTAGAAGCTGTGACAGAAACGCTTTCTAACGGTAATTTGTAATTTTTATATGTTCATTTTTCTCTCGTTAATCTTGATCCTCCAGAGCATCTCATTCACCGACAGTGTGAGGACTCCTGCTTTCCCGTCTTCAGCAAATGCCTCCTTCTATTCAGTGCCTACCTCCCTTGTGGCCCCGACTGGCCTGCCCGATTCTAAGGACAGCAGCTGTTCCCTTATGGATCCCCACGTGCTCCTCACCAAGAGTGGGGCTGCGGAGAGGAGCAGCGGAACCTCAGCCGGAGGCCCTGACACAACCCGGTCCCTTGAGCCCCCGGCCCCCCAGGCCTGCCCAGGTGCTGGCTTCTGTCGTGTTGGGAGGAGTTGTAGTCCCACTGGTCTGGTGGGGCCCAGTAGCGGGACCACATATCCAAATGCAGGGAAGGTGGGCAGGGAACACACAGCTGCTGGTGCCCGTGACAGTGGTGAGGACAGCCTTGCCCCGGGCACGCTACTTTCTAATGGGGAGTGCCGGCATAGCCGGCTGGGCGGTCGGGGAGCCTGTCTTTTCACATTGACAAATCCACAGCTGCAGGTGTCCGAGGAGTTCATAGATGACGACCCAGCAGAGATCTCATTCTTTGGCGGAGGCTCTGAGGCATTTTCCTGCCCATACAGCTCGCTAGCCCTACAGGATGTGCGGGCACCTGCCCTGCCCCCAGTCTCCCCGTCCTTGTGTGGCGTGGACACCTGCCCACACCTGGGGTCCCTGCAGTCCAGCCCAGACAGGTACTCCACTGAGGCAGTTGACATGGAAGTGGACGACGAGTTTGAGTTTGAGGAAGAAGGCGGCTGCCATGGTGATGCACGCCCCTCGGACACCTGCGAGCTGTTTGAGGTGAAAGCCCAGGCCAGTCTGATGCAGAGCCTGCTGAGCGCCTCTGAGACCAGCTCCCTGCGGAACAACCGGTCCGAGAGCAGCTCTCTCAGCAACGTGCCGCTGACCGGCGCACTGACCAGCCGGTCCGGGGCCAGCTCGCTTGTGAACTTCCCTGCCTGCTCGGTCCGCTCCGAGTGCAGCTCAGCCTTCCAGTTCTCAGATATCCTCGACCAGCTGGAGCAGCTCAGCTATCCGCCCACAGCCACTGAGGCCTCCAGCAGCTCAGACACGGACTCCTGGGACTCGGAGGCTGAGGCGCCCCTAGACGCCAGCCTGTTCTTCAGCAACCCTTTTGCACAGGCCCCTGGAGAGAGGTTCACTTTTGATCTGCAGAATAATTTACAGATTGTGACTCCAGATGAGCGGATGGATAAAAACCCCTACTGACCACTGCCAGGCCACCCACCCACCCGCTTGGGGAAGTTAGTCCCCAAGGGATCCTTTGATTCAGGCATTGAAGATAACCCTGTGTTGATGGCTGCATCTCCAGCTCTTTCCTAATTCCCTGATTTATTATACGTTTTAGAATGAAAACTTTGACTATGAATGATGTTAAAAACTATGAATCAGGTTAAAAATAGATGAGTATTTCCAGCTCGCCCTCACAGAGGGCTGATAAATTAGTCTTTATAGCTTTTTATTTTTGGCATTTACTTTGACTCAAGTAAAAACTGGTGCTATACGTTTTGAATGTTAAATAGTTCCCACACCTGTGGCTCCTCAGTAGCCTGTGGATGAAGCCTCCTTGTGCTTCTTCATAAGACGCAGTGCACAGCCCACAGCTGCTCACGACAGTGGCCTTCCTCTGACTTGCCAAGCCGCCGCTGCGCTGAGTCTTGGCCCTGAGTCTAGGCCTCGGTAGTCAGATCCGGCATGGAGCGTGGACATTAGTCCCCAAAATAGTGCACTGTTTACGATCGCAGTGGCCTTAGAGAGACATTGGTTTGCAGGTGCACTCAGGCAACTTTGAACTGTTGTCCTCAGCTTAATTGAGGTATAATAGAGATGTGGTCGTAGGAGAGACAGAACCGGACACCCAGATCTGCCTGAGGGTCATCGTGTGAGCCAGCGCCAGAGATGTCACCACTGGACGGTGAATAGGGTGTTAACTGAGGACAGTAGGCACCCTAGGAGCTCCCCGAGTACATAGGCGGCTAGAGTTTTTACTCTCTTTAGGAATGAAGCTTCTTTTAGATACCAACCCGTCAGTTCCAACTCGTGTCAACTCCATGTGTGTCAGAGTGGAACCGTGCTTCATTGGGTTTTCAGTGGCTGATTTTTCAGAAGTAGGTTGCCAGGCCTTTCTTCCAGGAAACCTCTCGGCGTGCTCAAACCTCCAACCTTTCAGTTAGTGGCTAAGCATGTTAATTGTTTGTACCACCCAGGGACTCTTTTAGAGCGCAGGTGGTTTGTTATATAAAACCAGTAGCCATTTCTGATAGGTTTTCCTGAGTCGTTCCATCTAAAGCAGTGGGGAAGGTTGGGGACAGGGATAGCACCATCGCTCGACAGCCTCGGGCCGTCCCATCCAGTGCCACAAGTGAGTCACACAGGGACACGGGGGCCCCACCAGGTGCCCACATAGAGGCCGGCTCTGTCTGACCTGCTGTTGAAAGTCCAGCTCAGAAGCCTGGTGCAGGCCGGGCACTTCAGCAGCAAGATCACGTGGCTGTGCGTCATGTCCGGCCAGACCACCACGTGGCCAGTGCCTCCAGGCGGCCTAGCACCTGGCATGCGGCACGCCCGGCAGACACTGGTGAAGCTCTCCTTAAATCCAGCAAATGGTTTGTTGTTTGGCTTGTTTTCCATTTGTTTCTCGTCTCATCTAGTAGAGTGATACCATATATAAAGGCTCATTTTCTTCCTGGGGCCTTCTATGGCAGCACTAAACTATTATATCTTCCTTCATGTGTGAGTAGCTTCTGCTCTTGGCCTGGGTGCAGTGGTGGAGTTTGGCCAGAGAAGTGCTGGAGCTGTCATAGGCATCTTACAGACCCGCTCTTTTCTTTCTTCATTAGTGTTGGTTGAACACCAGCAGGTGTTTGTGGCCAGCCAGGTCTGCTGAATGATTTTCCAGTTTTGTAACATCCTTGATCCTGAGCCACTCTGTCGTCCTTTGCCTGGTCCACTGAGCCAGAACTTACAGAGCACTTGGTCATTGTTGGTTCTTTCCCCTCACTGTCAGTCAGGCTGGCCTTCTTCACACTGTGAGGCAGTAGGTGCAGGCTCCATGCAGGCCTGTCGCCACTGCAGGAAGACGGTATCCGTGTGAGAGAACAGCTGGCAGGAAGGGCAGCACAGTTAGGAGCCACTGGCTGGAGTCAGACTGACTCCCGTGTGTCACTCACCACACAAGCCTTGGGGCCTTGTGCTGGGGGACTTGTATTGCTCAAGTCCGAACTGTCCTCTGAAGCCTCGGTGTTCACACGATTCCGCCCCACTCTTCACCGAGTGCCTGCTCACCGTGAGCACCCCGTGGTACTTGTAGGGTGCCCTGCTAGTGTCTGGGCAGCAGGCCAGACTTGCAGTGAGCCAAACTCGCTGCATGGTAGGGGGGTCCTCTCCCTCATGCAGCTTCAGGAAGGGAGTCTGCTCTGAGGGTGGATGGGACTGGGCTCCTTGAGGCAGGAGTGTTCTCTGACTCGTCAGTTCTGAGGACTCTGGAGTAAATTCTGTCCTGGTCTATTTTTACTTCCTATTAAATCGTTTTGTGTTTTTTAGTGAAACTCCATTTCCTGGAGATGATTGTTTAGCTTTTTATTTAGTAAGTTTTCAAAATACACAAGAGTACAAAGAGGAGTGTGATGAACCGGTCGTCCCGACTCGGTTTGTGCAGCGTACCCGCTTGCCTATCTGTCCCTTTCTTCTTCTTGCCCTCGTTTTCAGAGCAGAGCCCTGACATGCTAACGACATCCCTCGGTGTTTCTGCACATGTCTCTGAAACTCAGGGACGTTTTCCTCTGTAAGCCCGTGATGCCATTATCATATGAAATTAATAATTTCTTGGTATCATCAATACCAGGAACATATTCAGATTTCCCCAGTTGTCTTTAAAATGTCTTTTAGCATTCAGTTGTTCAAATCAGGATCCAGACACAGTCTGCTTGCCACCGTTCATTGTTTTATCTCTTCGGTCTCCTTACGTTCATAAGTGTCCCTCACACACAAACACACACGCCCTTGTTACCCCGTTGGTTTGTTGGAGCGACCATTCATGGCCCTGCAGCTCATGCAGCTGGCTGCTGCTGTATGCCACCTGTGCTTCCGGCTTCTGCGTGAACTGGAAGCCAGGCCCAGAGCTGTATGGAGCAGGGCAGGGGCCATGGCTCAGGGCCGACAGCTTCCACACAGGACAGCGCAGCTAGAACAAGTCCAGCGTCGGAACGCTCCATCGGGCGGCACAGGTGATGGTGTGACATGTAGGTTCAGGTTCAACTTTTTTGGCAAGATCTGGAGAAATTGTGAGTGGCTTTCCTTGTTCAAAATATTGACAGTGCTCTTCAGAGCTCTAGCTTTTCCTTTACACTGGAACAGTTTATTTAAAAGTCAGTTTGTGGTCTTTTCCTGAGTTGCTGCCCAAGGCCCCTGTACCTTCTACCTTGAGGTTGATATGCCCCCACCCAAAGGCCTTGCTTTAGAAACCAGGTGGAGGAGAAAGCCCAGTGGAATTAGGACAGAAGGACAACACTCCCTAGTGCAGTTAGCTTAGGCAGTGAGGTGGCTCTGTTTTCCCTGAAGAAAAGACGGTTTGTGATAAATATTAGACACCGAGAGCAGCTTAGCAGTCAGGACACTGAGTCCTCAGCCAGCCTTTGGCCCGAGTGCTCCTGTCATTTGCCTGTCACTGTTCATTGTGATTGTCTTTTCAAAATGTGGTCCTGATGATCCCGTAGAGTCCCGGTGTTATGTGGTGATACCTTCATACCTTCCCCAGCCTGGACACCAAGCCCATTACACCTTGATTGGAGCATGGGGCAGCCAGTCAGCAAGCACTGGAGTTTGAAAAAGTACAGGGACTTGTACTAAGTCTTCCTCTGCAGGGGCCCGTCCACCAGGAGGCCTGGTGAGAAGTGCCTACTGAGCAGGGCCCGTCCGTCAGGAGGCCTGGTGAGAAGTGCCTACTGAGCAGGGCCCGTCCGCCAGGAGGCCTGGTGAGAAGTGCCTACAGGCTGTCACACACACACTGTGCTGGTCCACAAGTTTTCCTGCTTGTATCCAGAGCATTGTGGTCATTGGGCCTGCTGTGGCCTCAGGCGGGTGCTATGCCAGTGCCGTGAGGAGGCCATGGCAGGATAGGAGGTTCCAAGAAGGAGCTCGCCCTCTTGTCACTTCGTGTGGCCAGATGCATCAGGGCGGGCAGGCCAGGTGCATCAGTACAGGTAGATAACACGGACGGCCGTGGTCCCCCATGCAGCCTGAGGCCATAAAACAGCACAGCCTTCCATTAAGTCCAGTGCGAACACTACCCTCTGCTCTATGTAGAGTGTTTATTTTTATTAGGTATCAAGTCTATTTTTGCATTTAAATTTCCAGTGTCTAGGTATTTTAATATAAGCCAGTATATAAATATTTCAGGTATAACAGCAGCATAGCTAAGTGTTACTAAAATTGCACTAAACATCTGTAATGGCATGTACTATGTTTTTTAATCACCAGACTTTGATAGGTTTTTTTTTTAATAAAATTTTAAAAGGAATTTTGTGAGAATGAAATTAAATTAGGATACCCTTCTTCAATTAATATTACTAATGGTGCAGGATGTGTGCTATCACACAAACATGAGTTCAGCATGGAAGTGTCCAAGCCTGTTGGTTCAGTCATTTTGCAAAGAGGACTCGCTCCCTGCGGGCTCTGTGATACACGGGCGTGTGGAGGTTTCTAAGGCCAGCACCGTGGTCATACCATGGTCACACGGTGCATGGTCATGGCACAGCCGGTGATGCCGATGAGTGTTTTCAAGGCACTCTTGCTCCCTCCCAGCTCCTAGCACATCGAAACAGAAACCCCTTCCTAGATCAGCTACTTCGTGGAAGGCAGAAATGTCCATGTTCTCTCAGTGCCTCACACTGAGAGTTCCCGTGTTTGTTCTTCAGGCAGTTGTGGCTTCACCCTGGCACTTGTCCTTTACGTCGCATGCATGTTATGGGGCTGCGTGTACAGAAGACGCCACCATGGATGGCTTGGGTGTGGGGGGCACTGCAGTTACCTCCCCAGCAGCCCCTGCCTGAAGCACTCCTTGGTGCACAGGTTGGTGTCTGCACCCCGAGAAACGAGGAGGAGTGAGCGGGAGTCCCTCTGTACCTGAACTTCCATGTTCTCTAAGGGCCGTTTTGATTGGTTCGTGATTCTTGTAAAATTTGTTTACTATTGAACTTACCTTTTATAAATCTGTAGGTTTGTACTAATTCAGAACATTTTAATTGTTTATTCAATAAAATAAGGAAATACTTACTATGAATTAAATAATGGGCTTTTTAGCTTTCTTTCCCTCTACTTGTTTATGCTTTTGATTTAAACAAGCTAAAGATTATTTCACCTATTAAACAAGTCCCTGAAGCAGCTGTTTTTTCCGTATCTTCACTGACACACCCTTCCCTTCTTGGGTACCAAGCCACCAGCAGATCTTCTGGCTCTGAGCCCTGTTCTCACGCTCTTGTGGAGGTAGGGGCTGTGGAAGGCCAGTGGGCAGGGGCTGTGCTCTTCTTCTGGCTAGCCCTGCCCTGCGTGGCCTGCATGACCGGGCATGCTGTGTGCAGGCTTGGTCAGGTCTGCCCTGCGTGGCTTCTGGCCGGGCGTGTCACGGGCTGGCTCAGTCAGCCTGGCTCCCATGGACCTTGTAGCGTGCAGGCCTCATGGGTCTCTGTTCACAGTGTTGGGAATACAGACTGCAGTTCTGTCTTCTGACTACACACAGAACAGACACTGCTGGTCTTAATTCTGAAGTGAGGAAATTGTTGACTGATTTAACCCAGCTGGTTCAGAGCCACCGTGTAAAATCCAGTGGATTGCACTAACTAAAGGCCCTGACCCAGAGTTTAGCATCACTCATGGCCTGAATAGGTTTTACTCAAGCTCTGAACTTGAGTGTCCCCTGGTGCCTCAACGAAGCCCACCCCACTTCTGGCCCTGGACCTCTGCCCACCACAGACGGTGCTCAGACACTGCCCACCACCAGGCCTCTCTGCCCAGGCCCCTCTAGCCTCCTGGGCAGCAGTGGCTCTCTGTGAACGAGTTCCTTGTCTTGCCCTGGGTGCTCACAGGGGCATGGCAGCCTGGCCACAGGGTTTCAAGGCACCATGTGTGGGCAGAGCGGTCAGTACAGGAGGGCCCTGCAGTGTCCTCTCCTGGAGCATAGCGGCCAGCAAGCAGGGCTGTAGAGCACGCGCACCATCCTTAACAGGACCCTGGGTGCAGGAACACATTCTGGCCTGAGCAGGGAGAGAGGGACGGACGATCAAGCAGACCCTGCCTGAGGAAGCGCTCAGTGGGTAATCTCGATTTTGAGAAACGGCTTTAAAGCATTTCTCTTAGGTCTGTGTTGGACATTTCAAGGCCTTGATGTTTCTGAAGCACACTGATTTGGGCTAGTTTCTTACCCAGTGCACACCACCTTACAGACTCTGAATTTACTCAAGTGGTTGGTTGTGGCCTTGCCTCCGTTGCTCCAGTATTTCTGAAGATGCTTAAGTCTGGACAGAGCATCAGGCACCACCATGTGGCGCTGCAGCGTGGCATGCCCATGACCCCACAGTGTATGCTTGTACAGGCATGAGACCAAGCGCCAGGCAGAGGACTCATTCGGACAAGCGGTGTCAGAGTGCGACGCGTTTCAGGTCAACAGGCCTGTTCTTCTTAACAAGAAACGGACTCGTTTATTTAGAAGAAAAAAAGAAGGAAAGACTCTGAGATGCAGCCTCTTGGAGCGCTGTGTGTGTCTGCGTAGTCACTGCCCGGTGCTTTCCGTGGGCAGCCGCTGGCTGACAGCTGCAGTGTCACCACCCATAAGCCATGGCGGCCCTAAAGAAAGGGTATACCATGTTGATGAGAAGCAGAGCTAATAGCTGGACCCTCGCCAGTAACCACCGTTCTACCTCCCACTTATATTACTGAGCCAGATTTTGTGACCTCTTAGTCCAGAACCAAAGCCCATGATGGTTGTGTGCTGACCCATCAAGCTCACGTTTACCTAGGTTCTTCAGACAACTGCTGTCTTCCTTTTCGTGGAATTAACAACCAGCCGATCTTTCACTTCCTGCTCTCAAGTTAAACTTCAACCTTGACCTTGAATTTTGCCACGCAGCCACTGATTCTTCCTGTGCTACCAGGCGAATATTTTTAAGAGTTGTTCATTATACTTTTAACGAAGAGGTTTAAAGGTATGAAATATAAATAAGTTTAGTTTTCTCTAAAGTTAATATCTGTCTTTCATCACCTGTTGTTAGATGTCATGGAGTCGGTTCTGACTCACAGCGACCCCATCTACGACAGAGCAGAACGAAACACTGTCTGGTCCTGCGCCATCCTCACAGTCATTGCTATGTTTGAGCCCACTGTCGCAGCCACTGTGTCGATCCATCTCATTGAGGGTCTTCCCCTTTTTCGCTGACCCTCTACTTTACCAAGCATGATGTCCTTCTCCAGGGACTGGTCTCTCTTGATAACATGTCCAAAGTATGTAAGATAAAGTCTCGCCATTCTTGCTTCTAAGGAGCATTCTGGCTGTACTTCTTCCAAGACAGACTTGTGCGTTCTTCTGGCAGCCGGTGGTAGATCCAGTGTTCTTCTCCAACACCGTCATTCTAGGGCATCGATTCCTCTTCAGTCTTCCTTATTCATTGTCCAGCTTTCCCATGCATATGAGGAGATTAAAACACCATGGCTTGGGTCAGGCGTACCCTAGTCCTCAAGGAACAAAAACAGCCTCCTGCAGGAAAGGTGAAGGTAAGCACGGCCAGTCCACATTGTTCTCTAGGAGAAGACAGCTGCCACATAACACAGGACATGAACAGGTGGAGGAGTCCATCAGGAGCCTCGTGCTTAGGATGGATGCATTTACTGCTGTTGGCCTGAAGACCTCTCTGCACCAGTTAGTCACTCGATCATCTAGACTGTGTTTATGTAGCAAAGTAGGTGCGATAAAGTTTTACTATCGCTAGCAGATTTGAAAAAAGGAGATGTTTACTGGTAGTCTGTGGTACTTTTTAACCTATTCACCAAATTGTGAGTTGGCAGTTTTGGGGAAATAGGTAATGTACAATGATCATATCAAATGATTGCTTTTTACCTGTGTTGAACCAAAATAGCCTCTTCTGGAACTGCCCACCTGCCCGGAAGGGAGCACCTCCCTTTATGAGTTACTTACTAAACCAGCTGCCGTCAAGGTGACCCCTACTCAAGGCAGCCTGTGTGTCAGAGCAGAACTGTTTTCCGTGGGGTTTTCAATGCGTGTTGTTCCAAAAGGAGATCTCCAGGCCTTTCTTCCACGGTGCCTCTGAGTAGACTCAAACTTCCAGCCTGTCCCTTAGCAGCCAAGCTCGTTAACCATTTGCACCCAGGGTCTCCAGTTATTAATTAAGGGACTATTTACCAATAGGAGTCATTTTCTAATTTGATGATCCTATTATCCCGCACAGGCCATGGCCTTTTTTGCCAACCCAAACAAGATTGCTGTGTACATCATATGATGGATGGTGATGCCATCTCCTCCAGACTACCTCCTGCTAGCTGAAAATAAAGTCGGGTTTTTCCAGCCACCTCGTGGTGAGCCGGCCACCAGCAAGCTTGACATGGGTGCGTGTCAGGGGGGTGCTGCTGGGAAGCACAAGAGTCAGACGGTGAGCTTCTGTCTGTTGTCATGACTGTAGTGAGCGTGAGACACCTTGTCTCAAACATCCGAAACCGTACGATTGCGAAAAGTAAACAGAGGTGTGGTTAGTAACTTCCAGACTTTTCTCTGAATTTCCATTAGGCACAGGTATCTCATTATGCAATTCTGGCTTAGTAGAGAGAAAAAGTATTTTGGAGAGCAAATCCTGAATGTCTTTGAGAGCTTGCCTCTTCTCAGCATAGGAATGACCTGCACTTGAGGGGTAAGCACAGAGCCCTCCGCTCCCCCAGCCCCTTCAGAAGTGACGAGCCCACACAGCAGGGAGATGGAGGTAGGAATGTGTATGTTACCTTAGGGGTGCTTTTCCTATTTTAACTAAATGTGTAATAAAACCAAGTCCTAATAAAGGTGTTTGTTAACAACGTCATGGTAGCTATGGTGTCTAGGTTTTCCAGGGAATGAATGTTTCCCCAGGTCTCAAACCTGCCTTGTGGTACAAGATTCCAGAGGAAAGCTCTGCCACCGGGAGCTGCCTGAGGCATATTCACATCTCATCATAAGAACCCTGATCCTGGAGTCCCTCACGTGGGGTGTGGTCTTTTCAGATCTCAGGATTTGTCAATGTGAAAACCAGGATCCCCCCCGCCAATCCCTCCCACCATGCTGCAGGGCTGACTGTCTCGGTGGTCCAGCTGGTCCAGTGGGAGGAGGGCAGCATGCTGTGGTCACACTCAGGCCGCTGCCCCCACTGATCTGTCTACACACAGAGATGCTTCAGGTTACATGAGCGATGTCTGATTTTATGAACTGGTCGCTGTAGGCAGCTGCACTGGGAGTCCCCAACAATCGTCAGAGACCCCTGCTTTGAGGCCAGTTGTGGGTGGACTAAGGGGACCCCATGGTGGCATTTTTGCAACCAGAGGTTGTAGTGGAGCCACCTAGACCCCAGTGTTTTATAAGCCAAATTAGTAATAGTGAGAAATAGTGGGGGGTTCCTTGTTAAAACAGTATACATTAGGAAATTTAAGGTAGATTTCAATCTTAAGTAGTTTTTAGACAGCATAGTTAAATTTCTCCTATAAAACTTTGAAGATATGTTTAAAATTTGACATTTAGTAGTTACCGATTTCCCATAGACAAACATTAGAAATAAACCTTTGAAAATTAAAAAAAAAAAAAATTCTTAATAGATGAGAGAATTTTTTTACTAGAAAATGTATGCTGGGTTATAGCTCATCATTAACTTCCTTGGAATTAGGTCACACATTCGACTTCTATCTAGTCAAGACCAAACGCTTTAAGAAGGAGAAAAATTTTTAGTTACTTCAGTGGTATAACTCTAGAAAACCAAAGTAAAATTCTTATTAATGAAAAACTCAAGGAACTTGAAAACAGCATCATGAATTGAGCCACTTTCTATGACCCAGTTATTTGTAACGAATTTGCCTTAAAATAGGTATCGCTTTTCCATATATATCGGTCGCATTGGCTGACGTTTCTCTAACCTCCACCGATACGCCTTTCATCTCAAACACACAGAGAGTGTCCCTCCCCAGTGGTGCGTTTGCTTTACCAACCTTGAGGCACCCAGTTTTATACCATCTACATCTTCTCTATAGCACAGAGAAGCCCCTCGGCACACAAGGACTGTCCAAGCCCCTGCAGGGTCCCTCGAAGTCCAGACAGTCTTGCAGCTGGCCTCTGTGTGGTTGGATTTGTCCACCAGCCACCCTGTACATTTCCCTCATATGTCATGTATAAAATTTCGTATGATTCAGGGTTTTAGATGCACAGTTTCCGGAACCGTCCAAGGCAACTTAAGGCTGCTGTAATAGTCTAACCCAGGGTGAGCTTGTGGTGGTGGTTCCCGGCCAGCCTCAGCCTTCTCACGTCTCCACTCCCCATTCCAATTCCAGGCCTTTCTGCGGAGACACCTCAGCCTTCTCTCTCCACCCAGAAGAGCCCACTCAGCTTGAACTCTGCATTTCAGGTGACTCTGAGCCCAGGTGAGCGGGGCTCATCCCCTCTCCTGAGCCCCGTCCTCAGTGACGTGGGTGGAGCCAGGATGGACAACGAAGAAGAGACAGCACACAAGGTGGGCACTTGCCAGGGTGGGATACTGAGGCCTCGTAGACTCCTCCCTGGATCAGTGCCAGCCGGGGAGAGGGGGTGGCAGGGGAAGAACTCTGTGGTGCCATCGCTCACCAGGGGCCACCCGCTTAGGGGCAGCTAGGGGATGGGCGGATTGCCTGGCTGCTCCTGGGGCTCTCCAGGAGCCTACTGCTAAGACAGCACCTCCTTCGTGTGTTCAACAGACAGTCCCTGGCACCACAGGTTCCAGGTGTTGTGCTGGGTCTTGGGGCCATGGTATGAGCAAGACTGGCACACAGGGGCACACAGCCAGCCTCCACCTCCACCTCCACCTCCGCCTCCTCCCCTCCTTCCCTTCCCTCCCATTGTAGGGCACCCACCTTGTTTAAGGACCAAGTGGCTGGGAGGAACACATCAGATGCTAAAGGAGGGCACACTGGGTAGCCCTGTCTGGGGTCAGGAAGGCAGAGACGTGATGGAGAGGGAAGCAGAGATCTGATGGAGATAGCGTGGGGCGTTCCTGGGGGCAGTGGGAGTCCTTGGTCCTCATCTGTTGTAACAAGGAGAGAAGAACCTGTGCTGGTACCGGGGAGCTCTGTCTGGGGTCAGGAAAGCGGAGACCTGATAGAGAGGAAAGCAGAGACTTGATGGAGATAGCGTGGGGCATTCCTGGGGGCAGTGGGAGTCCTTGGTCCTCATCTGTTGTAACAAGGAAGGAGGAACCTGTGCCGGTACCGGGGAGCCCTGTCTGGGGTCAGGAAAGCGGAGACCTGATGGAGATAGTGTGGGGCATTCCTGGGGGCAGTGGGAGTCCTTGGTCCTCATCTGTTGTAACAAGGAAGGAGGAACCTGTGCCGGTACCGGGGAGCCCTGTCTGGGGTCAGGAAAGCGGAGACCTGATGGAGATAGCGTGGGGCATTCCTGGGGGCAGTGGGAGTCCTTGGTCCTCATCTGTTGTAACAAGGAAGGAGGAACCTGTGCCGGTACCGGGGAGCCCTGTCTGGGGTCAGGAAAGCGGAGACCTGATGGAGATAGCGTGGGGCATTCCTGGGGGCAGTGGGAGTCCTTGGTCCTCATCTGTTGTAACAAGGAAGGAGGAACCTGTGCCGGTGTAGCTGCAGAGCGGGCTGTGGCTTACAGCAGAAGTTGAGCAGTCCCCACCGGTGGGTTTCTGGTCATCCTAAGTGATGGGAGTGCAGCCACGCACAGGTAGAGTGAGGGATAAGGAAGCCCACCCTGCAGTTCTGTGTTTTGAAGGCCCTCACCCTGTAATCTGGGCAGTGTTGGGGGGTAGGGGGCTGAGGTTTGCCAGGATGGCACCACAGAAAAGGACAGGGGTCCAGGGAATTGGATGTTTAGGAATAGAATGGTCAAAATAACAGGCTGAGGAATGTGTTTGCCTGAGGGGTGTGGGGAGGGAGAAGACAGGAGTCCAGTCCCTGAGGCAGTGGGGCCCCGAGCGGCAGAAGTTCTCAGACCAGCGCCTGCAGAGGGAAGTTCTTCTGTGTCGGACACTTGGGCACTTCCTGGAGTGGCCGGAGAAGGGGCACTCTGTCCAAGGCCACCAGGACATTGGGGTTCCACATAGGGAGGATGGAGCCTCTACTGGACTGGCCTTGGCATGGTGGGGGGCAGGTCTCCATGTGACCAGGGACTGTCAGGTGGGGGTGCTGTGAGCCCTGGCCCACTGCAGTGACAGCAGCGCTCATTGGAAGGCCAGAGTGCAGCTGTGTGCAGGCCTTCCAGGCAGGCAGGCAGCTCTGCGTGCAGGCCTGCTAGGCAGACTGGGGTCTGGGCTCTAGTCCCAGGAATCCCCTGGGGACAGAGCAGGGGCATGGGGCCAGCCCCTCCCGCATCCATTCTTGGTGAACGTTGGCTGGCCAGGAGATACCACACATGGTCTCTGGACACACTGTGGTCAGCAGAGACAGTTGGCTGTGGACACTTGGTTTGTTTTTTAAACTTGAAGTCACTGTTTAGCTCACTGTAGATTTGTGTTGCTTTGGAAGAGAGAAGAAAAAAAAAAAACTGCTTAGAGGAAGTCTATCTAAAAAACTAAACCATAATTTGTTACTTTATTACAAGAAGTGGTCCACTCTTCAGGTGGTTCTCTATCCATGCCAGGACCCCTGGTCAGCCATGTGACCGCGGAGTGACTACCCAGACAGGCTTCCCCGGGTGAAGGGCGCTCGGGAACCTGGGCAGTGGTTCCCTGGTCAGTTGCTCAGCTTGAGATGCTCACAGAGCCCGTCAGAAGCAGGTGGCTATGCCTCCACAGGGGAGGGTTCACTCCTGGACAGCCATGGAGCCGCACAGCTCGTGTGCACGGGGACCGCTGAGATTTGGGCCTACAGTGGCCATTCCGTCCCCTCATAACAACTGTCCCACACCTGCACCCCACAGCTGTATGTCTGTGTCTGTGCAGGCATAGCCCATGTCCAGCACATACACCGCCCAGGCTGTGCAGGCATAGCTTGTTTCCAGCACGCGCAGGGCCGGGGCAGGCAGGTGCCCAGGCCAGCCCAGCACAGGGGGACTCCTGGTGGTGAGATGGCTGCGGCCAGGATGGCCTCAAGAGCCGTCCTTTGTCCTGGGCCTTGTGCGGCAGTGGTGGCCGGGCACCTTCTGCATGGGGTGAGCCCACACATGAAAGTCAGGGCATCAGTACTTTGGCAGCAGGTGGGTTTCTGGGGAGCCTCTGCCCAGCTCACCGGCTGCATCTGGCCCGTGCTTTGTCCTGAGAGCCCTGTGTGATTGTCCCTGCAACACCACGGCCACCCTGTGTTCCTCCCTTAATGTGTCTCCCCCTTTTTAATAGAGACTCATGAGAACCGACAATGTCCGAAAGGTATGAAAGCAGAGGTGGCGGCTTCCAGGTGGCTGTGCCAGGTGGTTCTCCCGGTCTGGGTGGTCCTTCTGTCCTCCCTGGCCGGCTCTGGGCTGCTTTCTCCCCCACAGCCCAGCGCGCTTTGTGGCTCAGCTGGGAACCGTTGGCAGTGTGGGGCAGAGCAGCTACATCTGGCTGGAGGTCTGCTTTGCGCTGAGGCCAGAGTGGGTGCAGGGCAGGGGCTGGGCTGGGACATAGGCCCCCCCCTCCCGCCGCCGTTGTCCTTCCTGGGGACCCTGGGCTCAAGAGCAGAGTGGTCAGGACCACGCCGTGCTGTGCTCTCAGTGCTCTCAGGTGGCTCTGCCCCCACAGAGTGGGGACTCCAGTGAGAGAATCAAGCTCAGAGTTGGAGGCAGTGCTGCTGGGCCCTGACCAAGGTTGCCGCCCTCAGGGGGCTGTGCCAGTTTCCCTCAGAGCCCAGGCTGGCAGCCTGCAGGGCGCAGACTCAGGGGTGCCCTCTCCCCATTGTGAGCATGTGGTGAGAGGTCCCAGCCTGGCACCAGGACAAGGAAAGCGGGCACCCCCAGACCCAGACATGGGCTCCATCATGCCTACATGGAGGTAATGGGACTTTGCACAGAGATTTCTCTGAGTGTGAATTTGAAAAGTCATTTTTAGGAGCACAAAGCACAGAAAGAAAAACAGTTACGGCTGGAATGGAGCACAGGGCCCACCGAGGGTGGGGGCCCTTCAGGGCCTGGGCAGTTTCGGAAGTGCAGCAGTGGGAGTCCCCAGCAGGGAAACAAGGACGGAGCATGGTGCATGTGGACTGCAGGGGTGCTGGGGGGTCGTGGGGGCGAGAGGGGCGCATGTGGGGGTGGCGGGCACACGTGAGAGCCAGGGTTACCGCCTGGGCTTCGGGCGTGGGCTGTGGGTCATTGCAAAGAGCGATGAGGGAAGGAGCCAACTGAGGTCCTTTTAGAGTATGAGGAGAGGACACCAGCCACAGTCACGGAGGTCAGCGGCATCTCATGGCTCGCTAACCTAAACGCTAGGCGTCCACACGTGGGGCAGAAACAGTCCCAACATAGACTTACGACCTCCTGACACTGCTTTCGCTCCTCTCACCCACACCACACTCAAGGGAGGACACGGAAAGCTGGCACGCGTCCCACACTGAGGAAACGTGCGACCCTGGGCACTGGGGACTCAGGTCACTTGGGGACTTTTATGAGTTAGATTGGTCCCCGCTGCCCCACGTGGGTTCTGACAGCTGTACCGATGGCAGTGCTGTCTGGAGGCAGCCTCATGACAACAGGACCCCCGCAGTGCACTGTGTTGGGAGAGCAGCTCTGTGTGCTCAGAGAGCAGCGTGCAGCGAGGACACAGGCACAGACAGCCTCACCTGTGGCCAGCTCATCTAGACGCGAGTCCCTGGGGTTATTACGGAGGGACACCACGTGGCAGACTCGATGTGCCCGGAGCAGCCCAGCGCCCGCGCCCACCTGTGACCAGCATCTCTTTCTTTCAGTGCATGCCCACAGACCGAGCGTATTTTATAGCAAAGGAGATTCTCGCTACAGAATGGACCTACCTGAAGGACTTGGAAGTTCTCACTGTGGTACGAGGCCTGAGTCCGTGTCACTTTGGTTTTGCCCGTACATCTTAAATCCACCAAAGGCAGGGGCTCCATCCTAAGGAACATCCTTGGCTGTCGTGAGACTGCCATGCGTGGACTTGGTCCTTCTACAGAGGGCATGGCTAATTTGGGCCAGCAGACCTGGGCTGGGAGTGTCTGTCCTGATGGTGGGTGGTCAGTAGAGCAGGCCCCTTTGAGGCAGGGCTCCAGGCTGCAGCCCTTGCGGGGTGCTGGGCCTGGGGTCACGCCTGCCCTGAGGGCCATTGGCATCAGCCCCCTCTCTCTGCAGTGGTTCCGCAGCGCGGTGGTGAAGGAGGACGCTATGCCCGAGGACCTGAGGACCCTGCTCTTCTCCAGCATCGACCCCATCTATGAGTTCCACCGCGGCTTCCTACATGAGCTGGAGCAGGCGCTGGCGCTCTGGTAATGCCAGCGTCCCAGGCGTGGATCCCCTCCTGAAGCCCTGCGTGGGTGTGGACCCCGTCCTGAAACCCTGCACAGGCACATCCCTGTCCTGAGCCCCCACATGGACACAATGGCCTGGTCCCAGCCTCTCCCCTGCTTCGCATGGGCCCCCGAAGCTGGCTGCATTGCCTGCACCACAGCCCCCTGGCTCTCACGAGCTTGACCTTCCTTGTCTGTCTTTCCCAGGGAAGGGCACCCTGGCACCCACACGCACGGTGGCCACCGCAGGATTGGGGACGTCCTGCTCAGGAGCATGCGGCAGCTACAGGTAGCGCACATCCGCGTCCTGGTGTCCCCTGCCCGGTGTAGCCCATCAGCGAGGACAGGGCGTCCCCCCAGCTCCCCCGTGATGGTGGTGCTGTGTCTGGTCACGTCAGAGTGCGCATGGGTTCTGAGGGCTGTGGGGCAACATTCCGCGGTGCACAGCATCAAAGGGTGTGTGGCTGCTGAGGGCAGTGGAGGGACCCCCCGGGGTACACAACATCAGAAGGCGCGTGGGTGCTGAGGGCAGTGGAGTGACCCCCAGGGTGCACAGCATCAGCAGGTGTGTGGGTGCCGAGGGCAGTGGAGGGACCCCTCGTGGTGCACAGCGTCAGAAGGTGCGTGGGTGCTGAGGGCAGTGGAGGGACCCCCCGGGGTGCACAACGTCAGAAGGCACGTGGGTGCTGAGGGCAGTGGAGTGACCCCCAGGGTGCACAGCATCAGAGGGTGTGTGGGTGCTGAGGGCAGTGGAGTGACCACCAGGGTGGCTGGTGGCCACTGCTCTGCCATAGCCCCAGCCAGTGTGCGGCTGCCATCAGTGTCTGCAATGTGAAGCCCGCCTTTGCTGGGGGCCACAGGTGGTTTAGGTTGTTCCTCGGGAACGTCAGAGTACCGTGAGCGGTGCCTTGTCCTGCCACGGGGTCTACACCAAGAAGGGTGGGTGTGTTGATGGGCCCAGGACAGCCTCCCACCATGCATGCTTCACGCATGTTCACCCATACAACAGCAGTGTCCTTCACGGTGACTGGAGAGCCCCCTCATGACGTTGTGCCCCAGGCCCTCACCACAGCACCCGGCCTGCCCACATCCCCAGCCCCAGGCCCTCACCACGGCACCCACTTGCCTGGCCTGCCTGCATCCTCAGCTCTGGGCCCTCACCACTGCACCCGGCCTGCCCACATTCCCAGCCCCGGGCCTTCAGCACTGCACCCGCTTGCTTCACCTGCCTGCATCCCCAGCCCCAGGTCACACCCCAGACCTGAGTTCCCGAGAGCACTGCCACCTTCTGGGAGCCCCGCTTATGTCCCCACCACTCTCTTGGATTTCTGAGCCAGTGGCTAGGAATGATCCCTGACTACCACGGAAGCACTCATGCTAATTGAAGGTGAAACTGCAGACCTGTCTGCTGGCACAGGCATATCACACCACAGGGTCATCTCCCTTCACTCACACAAGCCCCCCGGGAGTCCCAGGCCTCCAGAGGTGAGACGGGCCCAGCTGGCATGCTGCGGCGCTCGGAGCCCGTGCGTGTGCAGACTCTCACCGTGTGGGCAGATGTCAGGAGGAGTTACTTCTTGGCTCCGAGAACTGGGTCCACACCACCCCATAGCCCTGCTCTGAGCAAAGTTGCTCAGCATCTGCTCTGTTTGCATGGGGCTGGGGGAGGGGTTCCAGCCTCAGCATCTCAATCTGTAGATGAGTGAGAGGCCCTGGGTCCCCTCACTTCATGAGAGGGGGTGGGTGCCGCAGTGGGAGCTGTAGAAAAGCCCCCAGCTCCCCACCTGAGTCAGACATGTCTGCCCGCACACTGGGCTATGGTCCTATCCACTGACAAAGTCTCCAGCCCAAGTCTGTGAGATACATGCTGGGAGCCTGTCCACGGGGACTCGTGCCCTCCCACTGACCAGAGCCCCTTGTGCCTCAACAGGGATTCACCGGCTGCTTTCAGAGGCACGATGAGGTGTTGACTGAGCTGGACAAGGCCACCAGGCGCTCAAAGAAGCTGGAGGCTGCATACAAGGACTTCGAGCTCCAGAAAGTCTGCTACCTGCCACTGAACGCCTTCCTGCTCAAGCCCACCCAGCGGCTGGCGCACTACCAGCTGCTGCTGTCCCGGCTGTGCGCGCAGCTCCCGCCTGGCCACCCTGACCTCCCGGACTGCCGTGGTGAGTGGGCTTCCTCGGGAAGGGGCGCCTGGCCCCACACACATGTGGGCCGGAGGGCCCTTAGAAGTTTCTGGTAGTGACGGGTTTTGTCATGTTTGATTTGTGTTAAGTGGACAAGGAAAGCACTCAGGCCTTCTTAACCTACACGTATGACATCTAACTCCAGCGTAGATAGATGTCAGCTGCCATCGAGTCTGCTCCGACTCATGGCAACGTCATGTACAACAAAACCGAAGGTTGCTCAGTCCTGCACCATCTTCACGGTCATTGGTGTGCTCAAGGTCATCGCTGAGGGCGTTGTGTATTTTGAGTGCCTTCTACCTGGGCGGGGGGGTCATCTTCCAGCACTGTATCAGACAGTGTTCTGTTGTGACCCACAAGGTTCTCACTGGCTGATTTTCATAAGTAGATCACCAGGCCTTTCTTCCTGGTCTGTCTTAGTCTGGAAGCTCTGCTGAAACCCATCCACCGTGGCTGACCATGCTGGTGTTTGAAAAGTGGTGGCACAGCTTCCAAGCTACCACAGCACCACAAACCGACAGACAGGCAGGTGGTGGAGTGTAAACATACTGCAGGAAATTGCAGTCCACTGAGGGATTACTACAAGTGAATTGTTAGTTGTCTTTAAAAGAACCAGGTGAGAGCACCTTGAGCATCTCCTCTCCGTCCTCCCACAGCTATGGGGGCACAAGGAAGGTGCTTTCTGACATGCACGCACTGGCATGGACTTCACCATATTGGCAGTTCTCTTCCTTTTCCATGTTTGCTAAAAGGAAAGGACAGAACTGTCAAAACCATCTCCAAGCACTTTCAGGGAAACATGAGTCATCGCAGCACACTTAGGTGTTCCTCATCATCACTAGACCCAAAACCGCTGTGGGGCAGGCTGTGCCCAGACACAGGGAGCCAGGTTCCAGGTGGCCACAGGACCAATAAACAGAAAAAAGATTCAAGTTGTCAAGGATTTCATTTTACTTGGATCCACAATCAACAGCCATGGAAGCAGCAGTCAGGAAATCAGACAGATTGCATTGGGTAAATCTGCTGCAAAGGACCTCTTCAAAGTGTTGAAGAGCAAAGATGTCACCCTGAAGACTAAGGTGTGCCTGACCCAAGCCATGATATTTTCAATTGCCTCATATGCGTGTGAAAGTTGGACAGTGAATAAGGAAGACTGGAGAGGAATTGATGCCTTGGAATTATGGTGTTGGCGAAGAATATTGAATACACCATGGACTGGAAGAAGAAACAAATCAGTCTTGGAAGAATTACAGCCAGAATGCTCCTTAGAAGAGAGGATGGTGAGATTCGGACATGTTATCGGGAGGGATCAGTTCCTGGGGAAGGACATCATGCTTTGTAAAGTAGAGGGTCAGCGAAAAAGAGGCAGACCCTCGACAAGATAGATTGACACAGTGACTGCAACAATGGGCTCAACCGTAATGATCGTGAAGATGGCACAGGACTGGGCAGTGTTTCATCCTGTTGTGTGTAGCGTCGCTGTGAGTCGGAACCGACCCAGCAGCACCTGACAACAACAGAGGCACTTGAGAAGACAGGCTTGGTGATCTGCTTCTGAGAGGTCACAGCCGTGAAAACCCTACGGAGCAGTCCTACTGTGCGCACATGGGGTTACAGTGAGTCGGGGTTGACTGCACGGCAGCTGGTTTGGTTTTCTGGTTAGAGAAGACGGCCTTGCGTTTTCACTTCATCCTTCATCTCAGTTAGGGGTCCCAAGGGCAGGGCCTGGCGCTTCCTAGGGGACAAGGGTGTTAGCTCTAGGAGGGTCGGAGTCTTCAGGTGACATGTCTGGACATGTGTCCAGCTCCCAGCAGCCTCCAGCACTAGCCCAGGCGCGGCGTGAGCGCACAAGGCAGTCTGGCCTCCCACGCAGGCTCTGTGGACGTGCGGCACCAGCGAGCAGGGAGGCACTAGGTGCCATCCATGGTGGAAATGCGGGCGGTCTCTGCGCAGGGACAATCCAGGGGTCCTGGAGGAAGAGGCAGGGTTGGCGGGCCCTGAGGGGAGGCCAGGCTGGGGCAAGGTGGCCTGGAGTGGGGGAAGGGTTGGGGGGAGGGGAGGGAGCTGGGGTGGGGGCTGGAGTTTATGTGCAGCAGTGTTCAGACACCAGGGCCTCCCTATTGCACTCCCTGTTAGGTGACTCCCCTAACCATGTGCTTTGCTCTGATCTTTCTTATCTTCTTGGCACCTCCACTTAGGGCACAGAGCTGGGCTGCCACACGGGCCCTATGACCAGACTTGCCATCAGAGCTGAGTGCTTCTCACAGGGAGGACTCAGCCAGCACAGGGTCAGCCCGCGGCCAGTTCGCAGAGCCTCTGGGGCCAGGCAGGCGGGTGCCTTATGTGCTCAGGCTGGTTTTGTGTTTTCTCTCAGTCCTGTCTTTGCTGTAAGATTCCCTTCTGCTCCTCCTCCATCGAAAGAGAACATTTCAGTTGCAAACTATGTGGCCTTTGAAATGCAGTCAGTGCTTCCTCTGAAGAAGGAATTTTATGGTTACTCATGGACCGCCTTCCTCTTCACCAAGCCTGAGTGCCTTGAGTGGCCAAGTGGCCCTGGTGCACAGCCACGCTACCAGGGGGCAGCCAGTGGCCTGTGAAAGGGTTGATGGGAAGTGTCTCTGAACGAACTGATCCCTGTCACCCTCGGTGTCTCCCACAGATGCGCTGACAGCCACCACAGAGGTGACATCTGGGCTCCAGCATAGCCTCGTCCGCCTGGAAAACCTACAGAAGCTGAGGGAGCTGCAGCGGGACCTGGTCGGCATTGAGGGCCTTGTGGCGCCCAGCAGGGTGAGCACTGTGGGGAGCTCTCTGAGCTGCTTAAGCCAAGTTCTAGTGGAGATGTCACTCTTACGCCAAAAGCGCCATCGTCTTGAGGGTACAACTCAGTGGGATTTAGTCTGTTCACGAGGTTGGCAGCCATCACCACTGTCTGATTCCAGAGCGTTCACATCACCGTAAACAGAAGCCCCCTGCCCATTAGCAGTCACTCCAGGTCCCCTGGCCCCAGCCCTTGATAACCACCAGCCTGCATTCTGTCTCTGTGGATTTACCTATCCTGGACATTTCGTATAACTGGGATGGTATAAAACGTGGTCTTCTGTGACTGACTTCGCTCAGCATAATGTTCTCAAGGTTCGTCCATGTTGTAGCACGTATCAGAACTTCATTTCTCTGTGTGGCTGAGTGATAGTCCGTTGTATGTATATGCCGCATTGTGTTTATCCATCCCTCCGTTGACAGATGTTTGGGTTGTTTCCATCTTTTGGCTTTGGTAAATAGTGCTGCAGTGAACACTGGTGTACGTGTGTCACTTTGACTTGCCTCTTTCATTTCTTTGGGGTGTATACCTAGGAGTGGAATTGCTGGGTCACAAAGTAACTCTACATTTAACCTTTCGAGGAGCGACCAGCTTGTTTTCCAAAAGTGGCTGTACCGTATTACATTCTCACCAGTAATGTACGAGGGTTCCAGTTTCCGCACTGACACTTGCCGCTGTCTTTTTTATTACAGCCATCCTAGTGGGAGTGAAGTCGTAGTGGTTTTGATTTGCATGTCACTGATGACACTGAGTATCACTTCATGTGCTCACTGACCATTTGTATATCTTCTTTGGAGAAATGTCTATTGGAATCCCTTGTCCATTTTTCAGTTGGGGTGTTTCCTTTTTTTTTGTTGAGTTACAGGAATTCTTTACATATTCTGAATGCTACATCCTTATTAAGTATATGATTTGCAAATATCTTCTCCCATTCTGTGGGTTGTCTTTCCAGTTTCTTGATAGTGTTCTTTGAAGCACAGAAGTTTTTAATTTTGATTTAGTCCAGTCTATCTATTTTTTCTTTGATTGTTGGTTCTTTAGGTGTCATATCCAAGAAAGCATTGCCTAATCAGAGTTCCCCCATGCTTCTGTCAGTTTGTTATATTGTGGGGGCTTGCATGTTGCTGTGATGCTGGAAGCTATGCCACTGGTATTCAAGTACCACCAGGGTCACCCATGGAGGACAGGCTTCAGCTGAGCTTCCAGACTAAGACTAGGAAGAAGGACCTGGCAGTCTACTTCTGAAAAGAATTAGTGAAGCAAGAGGTCATTAAAAAGACAGGAAAGAAAGAAGAGACCAAAATGAATATCAGAAGAGACTCTGAAAGTTGCTCTTGAATGTCGAGTAGCTAAATCAAAAGTAAGAAATGATGAAGTAAAAGAACTGAACAGAAGATTTCAAGTGGCAGCTCAAGAAGACAAAGTAAAGTGTTATAATGACACGTGCAAAGAGCTGGAGACAGAAAACCAAAAGGGAAGAACACGCTCAGCATTTCTCAAGCTGAACGAACCGAAGAGAAAATTCAAACCTTGAGTTGCAATATTGGATTCTCCAGGGGAAATATTAAACAACGCAGGAAGCATCAAAAGAAGAAGGAAGGAATACACAGAGTCACTGTACCAAAAAGAATTGGTCGATGTTCAGCCATTTCAGGAGGTGGCATATGACCAGGAACCCATGGTACTGAAGGAAGACGTTCAAGCTGCACCGAAGACTTTGGCAAAAAACAAGGCTCCCGGAACTGACGGAATATCAATTGAGATGTTTCAACAAATGGATGCAGCACTGGAAGTGCCCACCATCTATGCCAAGAAATTTGGAAAACAGCTGCCTGGCCAACTGACTAGAAGACATCCATATTTATGCTTATTCCCAAGAAAGGTGATCCCACTGAATACGGAAGTATATTGAATAGTATCATGAATATCACATGCAAGTAAAATTTTGTTGAAGATCGTTCAAAAGTGACTACAGCAATATATTACAGGGAACTGCCAGAAATTCAAGGCAGATTCAGAAGAGGATGTGGAAACAGGGATATATATCATTACTGATGTCATATGGATCGTGGCTGAAAGCAGAGAATACCAGAAGGATGTTTACCTGTGTTTTATTGACTGTGCAAAGGCATTCGACTGTGTGAATCATAACAAATGATGGATAACATTGCAAAGAATGGGAATTCCAGAACACTGTACGTAGATCAAGAGGCAGTCATTCGAACAGAACAATGGGATACTGCGTGGTTTAAAATCAGGAAAGGTGTGGGCCGGCATTGTATCCTTTCACCATACCTATTCAATGTGTATGCTGAGCAAATAATCTGAGAAGCTGGACTATATGAAGAAGAACAGGGCATCAGGATTGAAGGAAAACTCATTAACAATCTGCGATATGCAGATGACACAACCCTGCTTGCTGAAAGTGAAGAGGACTTGAAGCACTTACTGATGAAGACCGAAGACCACAGCCTTCAGTATGGATGACACCTCAGCAAAAAGAAAACAAGAATCCTCACAACTGGACCAATGAGCAACATCATGATAAATGGAGAAAAGATTGAAGTTGTCAAGGGTTTCATCTTACTTGGATCCACAATCAACAGCCATGGAAGCAGCAGTCAGGAAATCAAAAGATGCATTGCATTGGGTAAATCAGCTGCAAAAGACCTCTTTAAGGTGTTGAAAAGCAAAGATGTCACCTTGAAGACTAAGGTGCACCTGACCCAAGCCACGGTGTTTTCTATCACCTCCTATGCATGCGAAAGCTGGATAATGAATGAGGAAGACCAAAGAAAAATTGATGCCTTTTAATTACGGTGTTTTGGCGAAGAGTATTGAATATACCATGGACTGCCAAAAGAACAAACAAATCTGCCTTGGAAGAAGTACAACTAGAACGCTTCTTAGAAGCAAGGATGGTGAGACTATGTTTCACGTACTTTGGATGTGTTGTCAGGAGGGATCAGTCCCTGAAGAAGGGCATCATGCTTGGTAAAGTAGAGTGTCAGTGAAAAAGAGGAAGACCCTCGACAAGATGGATTGAAACAGTGGCTGCAACAATGGGCTCAAGTATAACAATGATTGTGAGGATTGCGCAGGACAGGGCAGTGTTTCGTTCTGTTGTACATAGGGTCGCTATGACTTGGAACTGACTCAGTGGCACCTAACAACAACAACGGCAATCCAAAGTTTACATGTGTTTTTCTTCTAGGAGAACGTTTACATGTATGTCTTAGCTTTTTTATTTAGGTCATTGATCCATTTTAAGTTATTTTTCGTATATGGTGTGAGGTAGGGGACCAATTTCATTCTTCTGCATGTGGAGGTACAGTTGTCCCAGCACCATTCTTCTCCATTGGATGGGCTTGGCACCTCATCAACAATCAACTGACCGTAGACATATAGGTTTATTTCTGGACTCTGTATTCCACTGATATCTGTCCCTTGAGCTGGTTACTTTCTGTCACCAGTGCCTTTACTTGAGCTGAACATTGTGAACATGAGAAAAGTGTTTTGAGGGTTGCACGAGGTGTTTTTCACTTCTCCATAAGCACACATGTATTCAAGTCTGTGTGTGTAAATCGTGTCTGGATGCTAGCCATGCTGGAAGAAGGTACTGAGAACGCGGGGCCTTCAGATCTGAGACCTCAGGACAGCTCCCCTCTCTGCAGCCCTGGCTATTACTGGATGCTAGTTGACCTGTCTCACCACCCTCTACCCTGGCCACTGGCTCTGGGTGTTGCTGCTGGCAGGCATTCTTGGGGAAAGGGTATGTGCTCCCACAGTGTCGTAGCTGGTGGCCTGAGGAATCGTCACACAAGTGCAGCCACATAGGGAAGTGGTGGTGTGGGTGTGGGGCCAAGGCTCAAATTCCAGCTTCTCCCCACTGCCCTGTGTCCTGGGCAGGTCACGCCACCTCTTGGTGACACCTCTGACCAGCTCAGGCCGGGGCCTGGTATGCAGTAGGTGCTCAGCAGGAGCTGGATCAGAAATCTCCAAAGTTATATCTTTATAACCCAGGACTCCTGTTCTCCCGGAGTTAAACATGCATGTCAGTCAGGAGAGGCAGCACACCAGGTTTCTGAGCAGAGAGGGTTCGCTACAGAGGCTTAGTTGCCAGAGGACTGTAAACCATCAAGAGTGTAAACCACCATAGGGGGACGGCCCTAGGAACACACTGAGGCTTACAGCTCTGGGGGGATCTCTACTTGGGGGCCCTGTGGGCCTGCAATTCCCTCAGTCCCACCCATAGTGTAGGACTTTGGGTCTCAAAGCTTTTGTGGTATTAGGGGTCCTCTTTAAAAATGCCAGTAATGTGGGGACAGCTAGCACCAATGACCTGTTACACTTAGTGGGAACCAGTATCGCTGCCCCCCCATTCTCTAACCTGCTCCTGCCCCCTCCCTAACTGTCACAAAGCTGAACTCAGATGCCATCTTCATGGCTGCCCTTCCAGAAGCTTCTCCTGTTTAACTAGCCTTGCCCTTTGCGTTACATAACACCCCATGATAGGGGGGCATGCCTGATGGTGCTGCCTGTGGGGTGGGGGGGCGAGAGCATCAGGGAGTGGTGCTGAGAGGGCAGGCAGGGAGAAAGGCCAGGAGATGCAGTTGCCTGGGCAGGAGGGTGGTGGCGAGGGGGCTTGTCTGGGATGGCAGAGTGTACCAACGCTGACGTCACCTGCTGTCTTCAGGAATTTATCCGTGAGGGCTGCCTGTGCAAGCTCACCAAGAAGGGGCTACAGCAGCGGATGTTCTTCCTGGTGAGTCTCCACCTTGCCCACGGGAAGCCCAGTCCTGCGGGGGTGCTTCGCTGGGGGCTATACACAACCCCCTTCAGCCACACAGGGAAGCTTGGGCTCCGAGGGCCGCAGTCTGGTCCTGTTAGTGGGTACCAGCGTGGGGTGCCCTGAATGAGGGCGCTGAGGGTCTTCTTGCTGCCAGGCACCAGGGACCTGGAGGCTGGCCAAGTATCACTGGTCGAAGACAAATGAGGGGATGAAATAAAAACCCCTTTTTGTGCTAAAAGTTTCTAGCAAGTCGACCCCTCATCTGACGAGCACCGAGTGGGCCCCTGACTTGTGGTAACATCCACTCAGCAGAGCTTCCTTCTGCCTTCAGTTCTCTGATATGCTGCTGTACACGAGCAGAGGCGTCTCGGGGACCAGCCGCTTCCGGATCCGGGGCCTGCTGCCCCTGCGAGGCATGCTGGTGAGTCAGTCAGCCCGCCAGGTCTTCCTACTAGTTCTCACCCAGGCCACTGCAGTCCCCGCCCTGTGATGCCCCAGCTGCCTGTCGCCAGCTGGCAGATGGACCTCCAGATGGGGCCCTACGGTCAGGACCCTGGGAACCACACGGTGTGAGCTGCGACTGCTGGGCTGGCCTGGCTTCCAGGGCTTTCCAGCCAGCAGAGCCTGCAAGCCCGCTTCTCCAGGGAGAACAATGAGCCTTGAACTCTTAAGATTACAGAGCTTTTACTTCTTTGATTTTATAAAGAAATTTTCTCTTCTGAAATTTCAGTTCTTCGTGACATTGTACATAGTGATATGACACACATGTATGTGCACACATCCATGTACACTCGCACACGCGTGTGCATGTGCTCACATGCACAAACACGTATGTGTGCACATGCACATGACCACACGCATGGACATGCACACATGGACATGACCACCCGCATGCATGTGCTCACGTGCACACAATCGCATGCACACGTGCATGCATACACATGTGCATGTGCCCAAATCGCATGTGTGCACACATGCAGGCACTCAAATGCATGTGCACTCACACACAGTCACACGTGTGCACACACATGCACACGTAAGCACATTCACACGCACACACAGTTTTAAGAGAATGATACAAATGTGATGCCACCAGTGAGGCTGTGGAGTGCATTGTGAGCTGGGGCTCCTGTCTGGCCCGGTCGCTCAGCCCCGTGCTGGGAGCCCCAACACGCCTGTGGTATGGGTTGCCCTGTCATTCCCACTCCAGCGGGGTCCTGTGACATGACCGCCACAGCTGCCGCCTGACAGCCGAGGCTTAACAGAAGGTTTCACAGCACATATGTGGACAGGACTGTCGGGGCCAGTACACAGCTGCAGCCTGGTGGCCACGGGTGAACAAGGCCTCACAGCGCATGCAGGGATGGGACACCCTGGTGGATCGTGCCTATAGCCAGTGAGGTCACTCCAGTGACACTTCTGTGTGACCTCTGGGGAGGGGAAATTCATGGTTTCAGTGTGGTGCCATTTGGTCACCCGATCAAGAGTCCATCTTAGGGTCCCATGAGGCTTTGGTACAGTTGTCCAGGCCAGGAGTTTGAGGTCCCTGCTCTAAGGATGCACTGTGGTCCAGACCTATTGCAGTGACCGCCCCCCCGCCCCCGAGCCTGCCTTCTGCCCAGTGCCCATGCACAAGGGGTCGGGTCTGCCCTTGCTCCACCCATTTGGTGGAGCCTCCTTTTGCTAGGTATGACCCTCTGCTTTGCTTCCTCTTGTCCTTGCCCTCCCGAGCCCTCTGCTTCCCCTACACCGCCTTCTCCTCCAACCACCCCGCTACTCAGCCTTCCCGGCAGCAGGGCCATCAGGCTGGCTAGACGCCCTCATCTGCATCCCTGGACACAGAACCTGCCATGGTTTAGAGCACACTTTGCAAAATGACACTTCCATTGTAGGAGAAAACGGCTGACAGTGTAAATCAGATCACTTGTCACATTTCCACCCAGGAGCGTGTGCTGGGCAGGCAGCCCCCACCAGCCGTTCTCAGCATCCTGTGCACCCACTCATGTGGCCACAGCTGTGACGTGCCCTCTACAAGCTGTTTCTCACCTGTACCTTCTGTTGTGCTTGGTGTGTGTGTGTCAGGACCTCTCTCCACATCCCCTGGGCTCTTTGGCCTTCTGTGGGCGAGTGGGCGGGGTCTTGGAGGTCTCCAGTCCCATCAGAAGACACAGGCCATGCCTGGTTGTTCAGGATTAGAATGATGTCTCTCCGTACACCCCTGATCATGTCCTTGCGGTGAGCCCCACATGTGGACGCATCTGGGCAGAGGTACACGGTCTCCCTGGCACCTGGGTGTGTCCAGTGAACACTGTGGGGCAAGTGGGCTTGACCCTCTCATGCACCCCGATCTGTCCTTCCTCAGGGTTTCCGCCCTGAGAATCAGGCTCACACGGCCCTTACCCACACCAAGGTAGTGGCATCTTTTCCCCAGAACAAGGAGCCCTGATGGCATAGTGGTTAAAGTGCACAGCTGCTAAGCAAAAGGTGGTTCAAAGCCACCAGCTCCTCTGCAGAAGAAAGATGTAGCAGCCTGCTTCCATAAAGATTTACAGCCTTGGAAACCCAATCAGCCAGCTCCGCTCTGCCCTATAGGGTTGCTGTCAACTAGACGGCAGTGGGTTTGGTTTCGGTTTTCCCCAGGACATTCGTGGCTTCCTTTTTCTCACTTGATTGAGTTCCTAGGATTTAACGGATCTCACTAGGTTGGATTTAATGTTTTTTCTCCAACATCTGGTTTCCCCTCTTTATGAATGCTGTCTCCTCACTGATCTCAAATGGGCTGCCCTCGCAGAAGATCTTGTCATCAGCCTTGGGCTCCTCTGCCCGCCGTGGCCCCTGCCTGCCATGGTCTCTGTGGTGTCACTGGAAGGACGCTCTCTGGGTATCCTCCTTTTAGAACACTCTTTGCTGTTTTCATTTAATTCTTCCAGATAAGCTTTGGAATCATCTGGACAAACTCCTTTGCCATTGGGGTTTTCGTTGAAATTGCCTGAAGTTTATGTGTTAGCTGGGGACGCTAGCACCTGACATCTGGATCTCCTTTCCTGCCATTGCTCGTGTTGTCTCAGATTGTCTGCGTCCAGTGTGAAGCTGTGTGGTGGGCTCCACACAGGGTCCCCCTGGGGAGTGACCACTCCGCAGCACCTCTGTAACTGGCTGGGCCTGACCACAGAGGGAGCGATGGTGCCTCTTGGCTTGAGAAAGATGATCCTGAGCTCGTGAAGACCGTTTCCTGCTGTTTCTGAGGGGCTGTCACAAGCAGCATGTTGGGGGCGGTTGGTTTCCCTTGGACTTCACGGTAGGAGGGTCACGTTAGTCAGCTTCCCAACAGTGGACCGTCCTTGCTTTCCCAGAGGAAGCACACTTTCCTGGGGAATAGTTTCCCATATGCACTTTTAGGGGTGATTTGCTATTTCACTTGGGAGTCATTACATCTGACTGCTCATAACTGAGACTAGTCCGCAGAGATTTTTCTTTGATGCTCATGTGGGTAGGTTTTAGGTACCAGGTTTCTAACCTGAGTTGCTCACCTCCCTGTATAATAATGAAAATGCTCAACATTTTTCCTGTGCTTGACTTTCAGCTAATAGTGCTGGACCCGCCGGTGAGTAGCTGGGGCCTCTGCCCACGGCTCGCCTCATGTCCCCCATATCGCCCCTTCCTAGCGCCACACAGCCTCGGGCAGCGCCGGGCCCCCCTAGTGCCCCAGTACCACTCCCAGTGACCCCGTGCTGTGCTCCAGGTGGGTGCAGCCATGCTCAGCCCAGCGTCTGCCCCGTCTCTCCACAGGTGGAGGAGAGTGAGAACGAGTGGTCAGTCCCCCACTGCTTCACCATCTACTCAGCCCAGAAAACAATCGTGGTGGCAGCCAGGTAAGGCTTTCGCCACTGGGTGTGAGCAGGCCCTGGGGGCACAGGCCGGGCTCCCCTCCTAGCTCCTCAGTTCCCCAAGTCAGGAGGATACCTCAGAGCATTGTAGGGGAAGTGGCCCCTCAGACACTGCTTCAGAGCGATGAGGTCGAAAGAGCCACCTCCAGTCGGGTGTGAGCTGGCCTGCTAGCCGCTGGGAGAATGCTCACATGGGATGCAGCCTCAGCAGGCCCCTGAGGGCCCATCTGCACAGGCTCCAGCCCTTCTGCACCAGCCAGGCAGGGTTCTCCTCCCAGCCTCGGCACCCCCCAGAGCTCACACAGGCGTTGGGCCCCAATGCAGCTGCTCTCAGCGCCCCAGGCTCAGCAGCTGCCTTCCTGGGTGCTGTTCCAGCTGTGGACACCTAGCAGAGGGGCAGCGAGGCCCCAGGGGCTGTTACGAGCAGTCTCTGACCGTTCTCCCCCTCCCCACCCCTCAGCACCCACCTGGAGATGGAGAAGTGGCTGGGCGACCTCAACACCGCAATTGAGGCAGACAAGAAAGGCGGCACCCCAGCCCTACCGCTTCCGGCCAGCCCGGTGTGTGCTTGCACCCCCGGTGAGTGGCACTGAGGGGGCTTTTGTGGACATCATCTCTTTAGTAAGTCAGGCCACACTGGGCAGGGTGGAGAGTGGTCCCAAGCCATCGCTGGTAGCACGCTGCCAGCCTGGGCACACCCTGAGGGGCCTCTGCAGGGTGCCCATAGTAAGGGGCATCTGCCCGGGCCTGCCCACTTGTGGTGACGCACCCGACTCCCCCCAGGACCTTCTGATGAGGCGTCCCCTGAGCAGGAGTCAGAAGACGATGCTCAGGGTGCCCGCAGCTCCCTGGAGGGGCCCGGCCAGCACCGCAGCAACACCACACTGCACGTGTGCTGGTACCGCAATACGAGCGTGTCCAGGGCCGACCTCAGCGCTGCCGTCGAGGTACACGTGCTGCCTGGCCCCTCACTCGCTTCCCCCAGACCCTGGGCCCTCCAAGGCCTCACCCTTTTGCTGTTTCTCCGGAACTTTCTCTGCACCCTTTGCTGGCCAGGGCAGGGTCTAACCCAGTCACCATGTGTCCCAGAGCCTGGCCTGTCCTCTCTGGTACCTGGCTGTGGCCAGGTGGACACACCTGGAGAGGAGCCTGGCATCTCCCCTCTGGTACCTGGCTGTGGCCAGGTGGACACACCTGGGAGCCCCAGTGTCTCCCACCCCGTGATCTGACGGGGCACCCGCAGCATCCATGCCCCTGTGAGCCGAATGGGCGTCCGAGCACCAGAGCCTCTTCTCACCACAGAGCACTCGCGAGTCGCCGAGCCCTGTGGCAGGTCTGTTTGCAAGCGTGGAGACTGCAGGCCTGATGGACAGGGCCCGCCTGCCCTCCCTGGATCCTAACGCCCTGCACTCTCCTGGTCCCCCAGACAGAAAACCAGTTCTGTTACGATTGAGTTGATTCTGACACACAGTGACCCTATATGACAGGGTAGAATGCCTCATGGGGTCCCGAGGAGCGCCTGGAGGATTCCAACTGCCAGCCTTTTGCTTAGCAGCTGTAGCGCTTAACCACTATGCCACCAGGGTTTCCTGGCCCACCAGAGGGTGCGCCGTGCCCAACCCACCCGTCCTCCCCTTCCCTGCCATGTGTGTGGACTTGACTTTAAACCCGGATGAGTGCGTGGAAGACTTCAGCTGTGTCGTTTAGTCCAGATTTGTAACCCTGGTGGTGTAGTGGTTAAGAGCTATGGCTGCTAAAGAAGAGGTCAGCAGTTCGAATCCACTAGGCATTCCCTGGAAATGCGACGGGGCAGTACTGTTCTGTCCTATAGAGCTGCTATGGGTCGTAATCAACTCGGCTGTAACAAGTTTGGTTTTTTTATCAGGTGTTCAGAGCCCTGGTGGCACAGTGGTTAAGAGCTATAGCTGCTAACCAAAAGATAGGCAGTTTAAATCTGCCAGGCACTCCTTGGAAGCTCTATGGGGCAGTTCTACTCTGACCTAAAGGGTTGCTATGAGTCGGAATCGACTCGATGGCAACAGGTTTGGCTGGTTTATCAAGCTGTAAAATCTCACTGAGCCCAGGAAGCTGACAAGGGAGCTGCTGCCCAGTGGCAGAAGGCGGGCTAAGCACAGGCTGGGCGGTGGGGACGGGGGCGGGCTGAGGCCGTGTGCTTTGACGCTTCACCTGCAGAACCAGCTTTCAGGATACCTGCTGAGAAAGTTCAAAAACAGCAGCGGCTGGCAGAAGCTCTGGGTGGTCTTCACCAACTTCTGCTTGTTCTTCTACAAGACACATCAGGTACGGGCGCCGGCAGAACACCCCAGTTCCCGTCCTTTTCCAGCATCTGGTCCTGAGATGCCATCTCACCACTTCCTTCTCCTGCTCCTGGTGCTGCTGTGGAGCCCCTCCCCCTGCTGCCTTGTGGGGACCTGGGGGGAGGGGCAGGGTGGCCTGCACCCCCGCCCTCTGGAACCCCGTGCCTGCCATCCTGTCCTGCAGGACGACTACCCCCTGGCCAGCCTCCCACTGCTGGGCTACAGCGTGAGCGTCCCTGGGGAGGCCGATGGCATCCACAAGGACCATGTCTTCAAGTTGCAGTTCAAGTCGCACGTCTACTTCTTCCGTGCGGAGAGCAAGTACACGTTCGAGAGGTAACTCCTGGCAGCACCCCGCCCCTGTGTTCTCCTTGTCCCGAGTCACCAGCCCCAGGAAAGGCTGAGACATGCTTCCGGGGCCTCCCAGTGACCCGTTCTGTTCCCTGCACCCACTTCCAGATCACCCTTGGGGTGGTTCTTTTGCTTCCAAAGCCACTTCTCAGGTGAGCGTCCTGATGGCCCCTCTCCTCCAGGTGGATGGAGGTGATCTCAAAGGCTGGCAGCACATCTGGGAGGGCTCCTTGTGGGCCGAGCCCTGCATGGGGCTGCCATCCGGAGGCAGAAGCAGCATCGGGGAACAGGAGTGAAGGCTTGTCAGGTGCCCAGTGGTGACACGGGGGACAGCTGCCAAGGAGTGGGGCAGGGCTAGCGTGTCTCCAGGGCAGGGGGTGAGGAAACATCTGCCGGCCCCCAACGATCCCTCGCCACCCATCACCAGCAGCCTCCACACACTGTCCCATCCACACCAGTGACTCCAGGAAGCAGACGGTCCTCTCAGCCCACCTGCAGCACCAGGATGGCGTGGGATGCACAGGCCCTGGCTTAGGGCGGCAGGCCCCCCAACCCTCTCGACCTTCAGGGTGGCTGAGCAGGTAGCACCACGTCAGGACGGGGGCACTGCCCCACCCCCAACATTGCTGCTCCCTCCCTGCAGACTGTCAGACTGGGTCTCCTGGGTCCCTGGGATCAGCTGAGAGCCTGTGATTCCATGGCTGAGCCTGGTCAGGATGGGCACGGGGGACCGGAAGCCTGGACACAACCTAGGCCGTCGCCAGCTGCCTGAGGCTGGCCGGAAGTCTCTTGGTCCTAAACCAGCTCTGGAAAGCAGGGACCAAAGCCCTGTGACCAGGCATGGTAGACACCCTTAATTTATTGGTACCCAATCGTTAACAAGCGACATGGGTGCACAATCCTCTCTGTTCAAGCTAAATGTGTGTGGTTAAAATAAAAACCATCTCCAACAGGCCTGCATAGCGTCCCTGTGTTCACCCCTCGAGGTGCCGTGCGCACTTCAGGCTGGTCAGTGGGGGCTGGCGGCCTGGACACAGCCCCGCACTACCAGCTCCAGTTCACTTCTTTATTGAAGATGGCAGGACCATTCAGCGTTCTCTGAAACTAACAGCTTAACCTCAAAGACTTCAGGGAACAGAGTTCAGTTTTCTTAAAATACAAAACACTGTGGGGAACACAGCACGGCAGGGGACAGGGCCACGCGGGCAGGGTCCCAGGCAGGGCAGGGGGCCGGGCGCTCCTCTTGGGGCTGCTGTCCTCTGCTCTACCCCCCAATCTGTGACAGGAGGACAAGGGCTGCCCTGGGGCTCTGCCCTCAGCCCAGGCCGCAGGGAGGAGCCAGGTTCCGTGAGTCCAGTGAGCCCTGAAGCAGACAGGCCCCACCCCAAAGAGAGGAAAGCTGGGCCCTCCCCTGCACGGGGTCATGCACGCACGGTGCCTGCCCTTCTCTGTGCAGGTCCTACGTCGTGGCACCAGCTGCTGAGAAGGGCCCAGGCGGGTAGGGGTGGAAGCAGTGTCCAGTGAACATGTTGGATGGACTTTGCGTGGGGTAGGGGCAGCTCGTGAGCCCCCAGGGTCCTCGTGGACATGACCCAGCTCTGGCAGCACACTGTCCTCACAGAGCGTTAGGGACGCCGCTCCCCTCAGACAGCAGCGTGGCCTCAGCGGGCAGATGTCAGGTGGTTTCTGTTGTGTGAGAACCTGCAGGGAGGAGGGCTTGTCAGTGCGGCAGCACCATCCTGTGCCCACGTCGGGGTCCTAGAGGGTCAGAAGCCCATGCCAGGGCCGTCCCCTACCACAGCCATGAGGGCCAAGAGTGGCACTCATGTCCTAGAAAAGTGCCAGCCAGGTGGGCCTCCAGGGTGGGGGATGGGGACCAGAGGTCGGGTGCCCAGACGGCACCGAGGCCTGGCCTCCTCCCTCCCCGGGGCACGGGGAGACCCCAGACACCCCATGTTCCCTCCATGGTCCCACCCTGAGACAGGACCGTCTCCCCTGCCCACGCCTCCTCTCCGGCACCAGAAGGTTCCATGGCTATGAATCAGTTAAACAAGAAAGGAAGAAGCAGCTCCTATAGTCCTTTCTTGCCAGGGTGAAGACGGCACAAAAAGCGCCAAACTGGCTGCCGGAGAGCGAGTCCCCACCTGCTGCACCCTCACCTCTGCACCCGCTCCACCAAGTGGGCGACCAGCTTATCTGAGATGCCAGGGCAGGACTCCTCAGCCAGGCTGAAGGCATTCTCCAGCTCCTCCAGTGCCCCCGCACGCCCACCGCTCTGCCTGTGCTTCTCCTTGAGCTGTGGGAGATTTGCTGCTGACCACTGGTGACCACCGCTGACCACCACACCCACCACTGACCCACTGACCACCACTGACCACACCCACGGACCACCACGCCCACTGCTGACCACACCCACCGCTGACCCACTGGCCACCATGCCCACTGCTGACCACACCCACCGCTGACCCACTGGCCACCACGCCCACTGCTGACCACACCCACTGCTGACCCACTGACCACCACGCCCACCACTGACCACCACACCCATCGCTGACCGCCACGCCCACCGCTGACCACCACTGACCGCCACACCCACCACTGACCAGACCACACCCACCGCTGACCCACTGACCACGCCTGCCGCTGACCACACCCACTGCTGACCCACTGACCACCACACCCACCGCTGACCACACCCACCGCTGCCCCGCTGACCACACCCGCCACTGACCACCACGCCCACCGCTGACCACCACACCCACCGCTGACCACAGACCACACCCACCGCTGACCCACTGACCACCATGCCCACAGCTGACCACGCCCACCACTGACCACACCCACTGCTGACCCAATGACCACCACACCCACCACTGACCCACTGACCACGCCCACCGGTGACCACACCCACCGCTGACCCACTGGCCACCACGCCCACTGCTGACCACGCCCACTGCTGACCACCACACCCCACCCCCGAGCCAGTGCCACTCCAGATGGGACGAGTACAGGGGACGGGCAGCACTCCTGGCAGAAGAATCTGCTCACCACGCAGGGGGCTGGCGTGGGAGACCCTGTTCCTACTGGAAGCCCCGGCCTCCTCTGTACCACCCCTGCACTCTAGGCCAGGCAGGGCCACTTCCCCCCAAGCTGAGGTCGTGGAAGCCAATCGAGGGGCCTCCTGACTCAAAACAACACACAAGCCAGCAAGGTCCAGCGTGCACAGCAAAGACAGACCCTGGGCAGGACCGGGGGACCGCGTGCACCCTGGTTGGGCCTGTCCCGCCACCTGTAGGCCAAGCTGAAACCAGTCATTCCTTAACCCAGACTCTCACCTCCCTAGGCATTGCCCACCTGATCCTGGTGACAGGTGGGGCACCCACTCACAGGTACCAGGGCAAGAACACAGCAGAGGGCTTACCTGGCCAAGACGGTTAGACAGGTAGCAGGTAGGCAGGGTCACTGAGCGTTCCCTGATTACGGCCCCGCCCCCACTCACTCTCTTCAAGGCCATCCCTCAGGGGTCTCCACACAACCCCCGGCCCCTTACCCAGCAGCAGCTGACACGATCAGGAACCCCAGGCTGGGGCTCAGGCCAGGGGAGGGGCAGGTACCACACAGGGGTGCTGCGAAGGTATCATCTCCCACCGTCCTCATCACACACGAAGTGTGGGGGTCGGGGGGACAGTCCTGTGGCCAGAGGTGCTGGCGGCCAGCAGCACCTCGAGGGCAGTGACACATGAGAAGGCAGCAGCCCTGCCCCCCCTCACATGTCTGCAGAGGGACAGGCCCAAAGTGGGAGGGGAGCGGCCCTCCCCATGCCCCAAGGCCCAGCCTGGCCCAGCATCCTCTGCAGCCCTCACCTACCACGCTCTGCGCCCCCCGTCCTATGTCCTCTCCAGCCCCCAGGTGTTCGCACGAGCCCCACAAGGCCCTGTTGCATCGCCCCAGGCGTCCACAAGGCCGCCAGGATGCCCTCTGCACCTGCAAGCCCTGGACGGTGTCCAACCTCCAGCCACAGTTCTGCTTGAGCTCACACCTGCTTCCCTCAGGCCCATTCTCCCAGAGGCATCCCAGCCTCCAGATGGCCACCGCCCTCCTCCCCCAGTCCTGCCATCCAGGGACAGGGGGCTGCATTTCCAGATGGGTGGTGCCCCGCCAGGCTGTGGTGTCTCAGAGCAACAGAGGCCCAGATATGGCCAAGCGGCCACACGGCCACTGGGAGCCACCCTTCAGGCCCCGGGCCTGGGCCAGACCTCTCATTACAAGTGGCAGCCAAAGTCCAAGTGAGTGGCCCATGTGCACCCACCCTGCCAGTTCCCCAGCCTCCACAAACCCACGCTGCCCTCACCTCTCCGAAAACCGGCCGGACCAGTGTGGACAGGCTCTGCGACCTCGGCTGCCGCTGGACTGGTTCCGCTGACTGCAGGGAGACAATCCGTGGTGAATAGGCCCCGGCCCTCCAAGCCCCCGGCCCTCCAGGCCCCTGGCCCACTACCGTCCAGCCTCCCTACCCCGCAAGGCAGTGTGCAGACCCGCAGGATGACCCCATCTTCCAGACCCCATACCACCAGAAGCTGGGACAGCCAGGGGCGCCAGAGGAAGACAGGAGGGAAGCCCTGTCCCTCCCCGCCGCTGCCCCTCTTGCCCCTGCCCCCACCCGCAGGGTAGAAGACTGACCTTCTGGGAGCCGAGCAGTGCAGATCCTTTGTGCAGCTTGCTGTGGGGGCTGGGACGGATGGTGGGGGGGAACGTCCAAATCGGGCCTTGGTCCCCATCTTCTGTGTCACCATCACTGAGAAAAGCAGAGTCACAAACACCACGGAGGCCCCCCAGCCCCAAGGAAGCCCCTCTAGCCTCAAGGAAGCCCCTCTGCCGTCCCCACGGCCCCCCGGCTGAGGGAGCCCCCATGCTGTCCGGGCCTCCACGCTGGGTGGAGCCCAGCCAGGCAGCAGAGACCAGGTGGTTCCAGCACGGTTCCTGCCCAACACCAGCTCCCACCCCGAGCACCCAATCCCTGCCCTGAGCAGGGCCCCCCAACCAGGGACAAGCAGGACACACATGTCAGAGTCCTCGGAGCTGGACTCCTCGCCATGGCCCTCGGCCTTCCAGCGCTTGTAGCGGTCGATGAGCTCGGTGAGGAAGGATGGCTTCTTGGTGTAGCGGGCGATAAATTTGTGCTTCAGAAGCTCCTTGGCGGTGGGCCTCTGGGAGGGATGGCTGTCACTGCCCTTGGGGCTGGGAGGGGCCACCCGCCACCCACAGGGACTAGACAAGGCCAGGGCCACATCAGGGCGAAGGAGCATCCTCTGCCCACCCGAGACCCCAGCCTTTGGCATGGCCCACACTGGACATGGGCTTCAAAATGGGTGGGGGCCACTAACAGGTGGGGGGCTCCAACAAGGGGGCCCTGATCAAGGGGATGGGCCAGCGGACTTCTGCCTCAGGCCTGTCACCCCTACAGGTGGCGGTGCAGGAAGGGGGTTCCCCTCTGAGGGGCGGAGCTGGGCAGGGCTTACAAATCGGGGGTCCTTGTTGAGGCAGGCCTCCACAAACTCCTTGAAGGGCTTGCTGTGGTGACCTTCCAGCGTAGGCGGGTTGTTCTTGGGGATCAGGAACAGAACCCGCATGGGGTGCAGGTCAGAGTTTGGGGGTTCCCCCTTGGCCAGTTCGATGGCAGTGATCCCCAGGGACCAGATGTCGGCCTGAACAAGCAGTCACAACAGGCGCCCCCCCGTCAACCTGGCCTTCAGGCTGCCAGGGAAAGCAGCCCCCAGTCCCTCAAGGGCCTCTGGGCCCCCACCCCCACATGCCAGCCATGCCCACCTTGAAGTCATAAGCCGACTGTTTGATGACCTCAGGTGCCATCCAGAAAGGGGTGCCCACAAACGTGTTCCTCTTGATCTGTGTGTCAGTGAGCTGTCCCGCCACCCCAAAGTCCGCCAGCTTCACATCACCCTGCTCGGAGAGCAGCACGTTGGCAGCTGCGTGACAAAGCAAGGCAGGGCCACCTCAGCCAGGGGCCTCGGGACGGGGCCTGCCACCCCTCAGTGCTGCGGGGACCCAGTCTGGCCTTGACGACGAGTGCCAGGCCGGGGGCTTCAGGCCGGGGCCTGTCACCCCTCAGTGCTGCCTTGATGATGAGTGCCAAGGACACAGTGATTCCCTTTGTTAAACTGCCCAGCGGGCCCTGCAGGAGGGGGCCCTGTCCAAGAGACAGCTGATAGGCCCTGTGCTTCCCCACCCTCAGGGCCCACTCAGACCTACAAGACCACGGGTAGGACTCTATTACACTAGACGTGGGTCGGGGGGACAAGAACCAAGCAGGTTCTGTCTGCTATTGACAGAAACAGGCAAGGCTGAACAGCTCAGTTTCCGAGGACGCAGAGAGAACCAGGCTCTGCAGGCCAGAGCCTGGTGACACCGAGCCACACCCCACGTGCCCTGCCCCCTGCCCGAGACCTTTGATGTCACGGTGAATCTTGCGCTCCGAGTGCAGGTAGTCCAGGCCCTTCAGGATCTCCCGCAGGATGGTGGCGATGTATGTCTCCTCCAGGGGGCCTGGCTTCAGCTGCGGGGAGATGTGACACAGGGCCTCGGCCCCACCCCCCCCCCCCCCACTGCCCGCAGGTCCCAGGGCCCAGGGTGACCGGCCTCACCAGGTCCAGTGCCGAGCCGCCACCCAGGTACTCCATGATGATCCACAACTTGGTGCTCTGCCGCGGGAGGGGTGCCATCAGCGCCCAGGCACGCATCCCCGTGGCCAGGGCTCAGGGAACTCAGGACAGGAAGAGGGCTCCCCCTCGGCCCTGTACCCTCCCACCACGCCCCTGCTCCAGCCACCCAGAAGATGCCAGGTGCTCACATCAGAGGCCCCGCAGAGCCCAGAGGGTAACACCGCCCTCAGGCCAGGGAGATGGGGTCCCAGCACGCTCACATGCTGAGCAGACCCTCTCAGCCCCCCACCCACAGGCACCTTCAGGTAGGAGCCGAAGTAGCGCGTGATGTAGGGGCTGTCGCACTGGCTGAGTACGGTGATCTCCTGCTGGATGTCCTCGATCTCGTCTTCAGCCTCCTCTAGGTCGATGATCTTGATGGCCACTACCTCCTTGGAGCGGTTGTCGATGCCCTTGTACACCTCCCCGAAGGAGCCCTTCCCGATGCGGTCGAGCTTGGTGAAGAGCTGCTCAGGGTCCACGCGGGAGTGCTGCACAGCAGATGGGGCAGGGCTGCTCAGGACGTCCATCGCATCCCACACCCACGACCGGCCAGCACGCAGGCAGATGCCCTGGCTGGGACAGCAGCTCCACAGCCAGACCCACACCACCGCGAGACAGCCCCGGTGCCTCAACACACTCCTTCCTGTGAAAGAACCTGCATCCACCCTCCGCCCAAGAGTGCGCTGGGTACCACCCACCACTTGCCACATGGGGTCAGGGACGCCGAGGGGGGCAGTGCATGAGAACGGGTCCCCTGCTCTGCCCCCACAGTGGCCTCCACCCTCTTGTGCGAAGAGAGCCCCAGTCCCTCTACCCCTTAGCAAGGGGTCCCCCAAAATCAGCCCCAGCTTGCCCATACTCTGCCCAAGCACTTCAGTCTTGCAGGTTCAAACATCACAGAAAGTCCTAGTGCCCCTGGTCCTCAGACTTAAAAGGACACCAACCGCCCATTCAGAAAGTGCCCCAGAGCCATGGGCCAGGCCTGGGACACCCCTGCCGGCCCCTCCACTGGTCCCCCCCACTGGCATCGGGGCTTTCTCAGCACCTGGAAGTGAGAATATCATGCTCACTCAGGGCCCTCAGGGGCATCCCACCAAACCACCCACAGGTCTGCCCACGCCACGCAGCCCCCACCCCGCGAAGCCCCGGGGTGACTCAGCAAATCTGGCTAGTGCCCTGAGCTTGCACCCTCTGTCACTCGGAGGACATCGTCCACCTCCTTCTATCACGGCACAAAGATGCCCCGAGGAGGCTGGGTTGTCCCACTTAGCATCTTTAATCAGGCCATTTGTCAGACGTGGAGCGTCAAAAACAAATCCTGACTCTGCTGGCTTGACTCAGCGTTAGCTACACACCCCAGCTGGGCCACAATGGTCCAGGATCCCCTGCCCGGCAGCTGTGCCCCACCCTGGCATCGCGGGTTTCAGGCAGGTCCCACAGAGTCCAGAGCTGAGCTGGGACTCCAGCTTCTGTGCCACGTGGACATTCTCCCAGTTTCTCCCGCTGGTCCCTGGCCCAGCACACATCGGGGGCTGCACTTTTAAGAAGCACAGCCGGAAAAACTTGCCCCGAGTCGAGAAGAACAAGACCAATCAGCGAGGATGAAGTCAACACGACAGCCACCACGGGCTCCCTCTGTTCCACTGTCATCCTTGCCCAAGCCCTCCAGTCCCCGCACGCTCCTCAGCACCAGCGGCTGGACGCAGGGCACTCAGTGGGGTGGGCCGTTGGATGGCCACTTCCTACACAGCAATGCTAGACTCTCAAGGCGGCTCGAGGTGAGAGAAGAACAATCAAAAGAGAAAAACGCCGAGCCTGGTTAGCGGCTCTGCAGAGCGGCCTTCTCTTCACTACTCTCCCTCAAGGAACACATGTGTACACACATCCGCACACAAACACACATGCACGCAGGCGTGTCCTGTCTTCCCTATGCACCAATGCTTACACAAGGACCACCTGGTCAAGCCCCGCTCCTCTCAGGACCTATCAGGGTTCTCCCTACACAAACTGCTGTGTACTAGCCCTGCCTCCCGCCACGCCATAACATGGCCCGATGACCACAATGTGGCCCGATGACCACAATGTGGCCAGATAATCACAACGTGCCCCAATGACCACAACATGGCCAGATGACCACAATGTGCCCCAATGACCACAGCGTGGCCAGATGACCACAACATGGCCAGATGACTGCAGGTCAGGCGCAGGCTCCCTATGGATGCTGACCTCTGACTTCACTTGATGCTGAGGTCCAGTTTCCCAAAGGATCCCCACCCAGTGCCCAGCCCCGCCCAGCCCTGAGGGCGCACCCCGTCCCCAGATAAAGCGTCTCCTCCCACACTGCTCTCTAAACCGCAGAGAGCCACTGGCTCTATTTTAAGACACTCAGAGCTTATGTCACACAAAGGCGTGTACATGGAATAGTCTCCCCAGGTCTGAGCCACCCACAGACCCTGCCACAGGGTTCACCATGAACCTCTCCTCCACACCCAGACCCATGTCCCCCTGGCAAGCCCTCAGGGACACAAGCAAAATGTACCTGGGTCCTCACCCCTCCCAGACTCAGCAGTCAGTGCTCTCTGGGGGTGCACACTGTGCACACACACGCTCATATGTGCATTCATTGGGGTGCACACCCGCTCATGTACATACTCGTACTCATCGGGGGTGCACACCCTTGCATGCACACATATATCTGCATGTATGGGGTGCACATCCACACATGCACACACTTACACACACGTCCATCTGGGATGCACAGCCATGCACACATGCTCAAACTCACTCGTATTGGGGCACACACCTGCAAATGCACTCATATGCACGCTCATCTGGGGTGCACACCCATGCATGCACACTCATACACTGGTCTGGGGGTGCACACACTCATGCACGCTTGTCTGGGGTGCATACTCAACACACACACACACAACCTTGTCTGGAGGCACACGCAGGCACACACCTACACATGCTTGTCTGGGGTGTACACCCATGCACACGTGCTCAGACTCTCATCTGGGGGCACACACCCGCACACACACACACACTCACATGTACACTTATCTAGGATGCACATCCCCACATGCACACTCACACACTCATCTGGGCACACACAGGCGTGCACACCCACACTCACAAACTCACTTGCCTGGGGGCACACACCCACACATGCACATGCACTCATGCACTCTCGTCTGGGGTGCACACCCACTCACACGCACTCCCATCTGGGGCGCACACCCACACACATGCACTTTTGCCTGGGTACACACATGCTCACACACTTTCATCTGGGTACACATCCGCGCACACACATACTCCTGTCTAGGGCGCACACATGCGTACACACTCGCACACACTCTCGTCTGGGCTGCACACACGCATGCACTCTCGTCTGGGGCGCACACCTGCTCACGCGCACTCCCGTCTGGGGCGCACACCTGCTCACGCGCACTCCCGTCTGGGGCGCACACCTGCTCACGTGCACTCCCCTTCTGGGCTGCACAGATGCGCGCACGCACCACCCAGGCGGCCGCCCCATACCTGGTTGGCAAATCCCCTGAGGTGAGCCATGTCTGCCCGCGGCCGTCACACCATCCGTCCGCAGCCCAACGAGGCGCCGGGATCCGCCTCAGCTCCGGGCCGGCCGCCGCTTCAGTCCACTGCGGGGACAGCAAGCCGCTCGCGCTGTCCGGCCTCCGCCCCCGGCGACCTTCCTCCCGGCCGCCCCCAGCCCCGGGCCCCTGACCCCCAACCGCCCCGGCGCCGCCCCGCCCGGCAGCGGCCCACCTCCGGGGGGCTCCATCCCGGCCTCCCCCGGCCCGCTCCGTTGTGCCCGCGGAGGCCCCACCCGCAGCCCCTGATCTCCGGGAAGCCGCCCCGAGCCCGCGAAGCAGAGGCAGTGGCGGCGCCGGAGAAAGCCCGGCGGAGACAGCGGCAGTGGCGGCGGCGTCGTGGCCCGGCCCGAGGCTCTCTGGGAAACAGAGTCCCGCCACTCGGCCCGCGCCCCGTCGCCGTCCAAGCTAAACTACAAGTCCCGGCAGGCCGCGGGGTGGAAAGGCAGACGGGGAGAGCGGGCCCGCCGCACGGCTCGCTGGGGCTTGGAGTCCTTCGCCGTGAGCCGCAGTGGACTACAAGTCCCGGCAGGTCGCGGGGCGGGTGGGCGGTGTCGTGACGGCGGGGGCGTGGCCTGCGACGGGCATCAGCGCGTCTGGGCGTCGGCGCGTCGGTGCGTCGGCGCGTCGGGCGTCGCGTTTGGCCCGGAGCGCGCCCCCCGGCCTTGTAAGGCTCCCGGCCGCGCCCGTTCCGCTCCCCAGCCGGAGCTGGACCGGATCCCGGGGGCGGCCGCGGCGGCCTCGCCCTTCCCGCCCCGGCTCCCCACCTCCGCTGCCCGGCCGGCCGCACCCTGGACCCCCCTCCCGCCCCTGGACCCCCCTCCCGCCCCTGGACCCCCCTCCCGCCCCTGGACCCCCCTCCCGCCCCTGGACCCCGCGTCCGCACCCTGGACCCCCCTCCCGCACCCTGGACCCCCCTCCCGCACCCTGGACCCCCCCTCCCGCACCCTGGACCCCCCTCCCGCACCCCGGACCCCCCCTCCCGCACCCCGGACCCCCCTCCCGCACCCCGGACCCCCCCTCCCGCACCCCGGACCCCCCCTCCCGCACCCCGGACCCCCCCTCCCGCACCCCGGACCCCCCCTCCCGCACCCCGGACCCCCCCTCCCGCACCCCGGACCCCCCTCCCGCACCCTGGACCCCCCCTCCCGCACCCTGGACCCCCCCTCCCGCACCCTGGACCCCCCCTCCCGCACCCTGGACCCCCCCTCCCGCACCCTGGACCCCCCCTCCCGCACCCTGGACCCCCCCTCCCGCACCCTGGACCCCCCCCTCCCGCACCCTGGACCCCCCCCTCCCGCACCCTGGACCCCCCCGCGTCCGCACCCTGGACCCCCCCGCGTCCGCACCCTGGACCCCCCCGCGTCCGCACCCTGGACCCCCCCGCGTCCGCACCCTGGACCCCCCCGCGTCCGCACCCTGGACCCCCCCTCCCGCACCCTGGACCCCCCCTCCCGCACCCTGGACCCCCCGCGTCCGCACCCTGGACCCCCCCTCCCGCACCCTGGACCCCCCCGCGTCCGCACCCTGGACCCCCCCGCGTCCGCACCCTGGACCCCCCCGCGTCCGCACCCTGGACCCCCCCCGCGTCCGCACCCTGGACCCCCCCGCGTCCGCACCCTGGACCCCCCCGCGTCCGCACCCTGGACCCCCCCGCGTCCGCACCCTGGACCCCCCCTCCCGCACCCTGGACCCCCCCGCGTCCGCACCCTGGACCCCCCCGCGTCCGCACCCTGGACCCCCCCGCGTCCGCACCCTGGACCCCCCCGCGTCCGCACCCTGGACCCCCCCTCCCGCACCCTGGACCCCCCCTCCCGCACCCTGGACCCCCCTCCCGCACCCTGGACCCCCCCGCGTCCGCACCCTGGACCCCCCCGCGTCCGCACCCTGGACCCCCCCGCGTCCGCACCCTGGACCCCCCCTCCCGCACCCTGGACCCCCCCTCCCGCACCCTGGACCCCCCCTCCCGCACCCTGGACCCCCCCTCCCGCACCCTGGACCCCCCCTCCCGCACCCTGGACCCCCCCGCGTCCGCACCCTGGACCCCCCCGCGTCCGCACCCTGGACCCCCCCTCCCGCACCCTGGACCCCCCCTCCCGCACCCTGGACCCCCCCTCCCGCACCCTGGACCCCTCCCGCACCCTGGACCCCCCTACTGTACCGGGACTGTCTCCCCTTCCCAACAGGACCCCACTTGTCTGCACCTGGACACTTTAAAACGGTGAATTTTATGATGTATGAATTAGATCTCGATAAAGCTGATAGCAAACAACCATCTGACTTTTCCTTTAAAAAAGGTAAAACTGATCTCTGTGTCTGGCCAAGTGGAATAACAGAGGTCAGATTTCCCTTCTGCTGGAAACAACTGAAAGATATATGGATATAGATAGGTGATTGATTGATTGATAGATTGGTGATAGATAGGTAATTGATAAATGGCAAGATACATGAAACAATGCTTTTCAAGACAATGACACTAGATAACAAAGCTCAGTGGCTCCTCGTGACAAAACAAGAGGTGTGTTTACTGCTTGCAGAGAGTTACCAGACTGCAGTTGAAAGAGGGGGAACCCAAGGGGAGCCTGGGTTTGAGGATCAGAGTTGAGAGTCCAGGAGGTGGTGGTGGTTAGACTTAGCAGGAGAGAGAGACAGGAGAGAACTCTACAGATGTGCAGGAAGCCCCTTGAGTATCCAGCAGTAGTGATCTGCGCCCGACTGTGAGGAAACAACCCCAAACTGGAAAAGAACCGTTTGAAGGTATTAGAGGTGCCCCATGCTCAAGTCAAAGGAGTAGTGTCTGTCCCCACCAGCCTGTGGTGCAGTGAATTACTTAATGTGGCCCTTCTAGCCATAGTCTAGAAACCCTGGTGGCGTAGGGGTTAAGAGGTATGGCTGCTAACCAAAAGGTCGGCAGTTCGAATCCACTAGGTGCACCTTGGAAACCCTTTGGGGCAGTTCTACTTTGTCCTATAGGGTTGCTGTGAGTCAGAATTGACTCAATGTTACTGGGGTTTTAGCCATAGTCTTTGTAACTCGCACCAAATGACTGGGTGAGGACTATGCAAATGAGGTGCTTGTGGCCCACCAAGGGGATTGGATAGCTTGCTAGTAATGTAAATAAGGTGTACTGCACCCTCGGGGGGGGAGGGACCATGCAAATATGGTGTCTGGAGTCCTAATGAGGGGATTGGTCAGTTTTGCCATCCCCTAGGCTTAAAGAGGAGACAGGGGAGAGAGAGAGAGAGAAGCTATAGCACTGAAGACAGAGGCAGCAGAACCAGGACAGAGAGGGACAGTGCTAACACTGGAGATGGTGAGAGACGGTGAGAAGCGGCAGCAGAGAAACGGCGGCAGCAGAACCAGGAGGAAGCATGGGGAGCTTACTGGCCCACAGAGCAAGAAAACTGAGCACCTTCGGGCACAGGGCTTACCAGTGGGGCAGGGTACCTCTAGGCACTTATGGCAGAGCTAAAAAAGCTTTATAACAGTTGCCCCAGAGGCCGAGGGGCCAGAGAGAGGTGTGCCTGCAGCCTGGCAGAGGAGAGGCTGTCCTGATGGAAGAACTGTATCCTGAGTGAACCTGAATTGTAATGCGTTACTTCCCTAATAAACCCCATAACTGTGAGTATGGTCTGTGAGTTCTATATGGCCATTGCTACAACTGAACCCAGCAGGGAAGTAGGGAGTACCAAGTAGGGAGGACAGTTCGTGTCAGAATTAGTAAAAAGCCTGGCAAGAGGAGGTGCGTCTGACTTCTACCTCATAGCAATCAGCCTTGGTTTGTTGATCTTGATTCTCCTTCCCCCTTGTGAAATTTAGAGGTGGTTAGATGCCTGCACTACACCGTCTTTACAGACAGACTGGACAGCCTCATAATTCACAGGGCAGTGGGTAGAATACTCAGGGAAATCCTGCCTCAGTGGCATTAGTATTGCCAGGGTTAGCGAATGATAACAGGATGCCGAGTTATTTGAATGCCAGACAAACAACAAAGAACACTTTAGTATAACTACGTCCCAGGTGTTAAAAGGGATATACCTGTACTAAAACATTACAAATTGTTATTATCTGAAATTTAAATTTGACTGGATGGTCTTTATTTTACCTAGAATCCTGTTAGGAGTAATTAGCCCTCAACTAAACACTGCTGTGGTCCTGCCTCACAAATCCTAGAGCAGGACCTGAAAGAATCTCACTGCTTCCAAGTACCTCAACTGCACCCACAGCAAAGCTCAGGAATGTTTATAAAGAAAAAAAAATAAGAATACAAAAATATCCAACACCTAGCAAGGCAAATGTCCAGGCATGCAAAGAAGCCGGGTCATGTGGTCCACATTGAGAACTAAAGTCAACCAATCAAAAACACCCCAGAGCTAACACAGGTGTTAGAATTAACAGTTGTTGTTAGGTACCATCAAGTCCGTTCCTGCCCATAGTGACCCCATGCACAACAGAACAAAACACTGCCCAGTCCTGTGCCATCGTCACAATCTCTGTTATGTTTGAGCCCATTGTTGCAGCCACTGTGTCAGTCCACCTCGCTGAGGGTCTTCCTCTCTCTCACTGACCCTCTACTTTACCAGACATGATGTCCTTCTCCAGGGACTGGTCCCTCCTAATAACATGTCCAAAGTATGTGAGACAAAGTCTCCCCATTCTGGCTTCTAAGGAGCTTTCTGGCTGTACTTCTTCCAAGATGGATTTGTTCACTCATTAACAGACATGGATATTAAAAGTTACTATAACTTATACATTCAAAAGTTAAGTAGAGACATGAAAGAAAAAAAAAAGACCCAAATCTGATTTCTAGAGATGAAACTGCAATGCGTGTGAGATGAAGGGTACACAAGATGGTATTCACAGCACATGAGACACTGCAGAAGAAAAGATTAGTGAATGTGAACACACAGCAATGGAAATACACAAAACAGAAAAAAGAATTTTTTAAAATGGGAAGAGCATCAGTGAGCTGTGGATGCTGGAAAGCATGTTCACACAGTAGCAGGACAGAAACCGTGGGTGGTCACACACATCCAGGACATAAACCTCCTTTGTGAGAGGCAGCAGACTGGGCCTTCCAGCAGCCACCCCTGGTCTGAGACGAAGGCAGGCTCCAGGCTGCAGCCACATGCCACCCAACCCCTTCATTTAGCCCACAGAGGGTAGGTGGCCTGCTCCAGGTCCCCACGCAGAGCAGATTCTGAGTCTCAGTTCCCAGACTCTCTCCCCTTCCCTACCCCGCACACGTCACCCCGTCACCCCCTGGGCTTTGGAGCAGGCAGGTACCAGTCCTGTGACTTTGAGCAAATCACTTAATCTAACTGAATTAAAATTCTTTGCTTTTAAATGGGAACAATAAATCCTGCCTCCCCGCCGCCCCACCCCGCTCATTCGGAGTGTGTGTGGGGTAAGAATTCAGTGAGATAATGAATGTAAACTCAGTAAGTGCTGAATAAGGGGGGACCCCATCTCCCCCATCCAGGACATCTGTCCTCCCACTGTGACTCGGGAAAAGGGCACTGCAGCAAGAGACCCTGCACGGCTGCTGTTTTTTTCTGAACCTCCTTTCCCAAGTAATTTGTTTTATTTGTTTTGTTATTATTTTCTATTTGGGTTTTCTTTTCAGGAGGTAGGACATGTAGACGTTATACAATTTAAAAAGTAAGAAAAGCTACTCAGTGAAAACCAAGTTGCCCTCACACCTGCCCTGTGCACTAGCATCCTGCCTGCAGGATCTGCCCCTGCCCGTTCCCGGGGCCTCTGCAGAGTCCGTGCACGTGGAGCACACACTTGAGCACACGCGCTCCTTTAGTTTTATACAGATGGGAGCCCGCCATGCCTACCACCCTGCACCACAATGGGGAGAGGTCTGCCCTTAACAGAACCACAGACGGCTGCCCGTTCTTTTTAGCAGCTACAGAGTGAGGCCTGTACCACCACGGATTAAACTGGCCTACTGATGAACCTCCGGGGTATTTCCTGTCCTTTGCTGTTACAGTGAATCCTCAGTGTTAACTCTGTGTGCACAGGCCTTCACACACATGGGTGTGTCTCAGTTCTCCAGTGCCGCTATAACAAATGCCACAGGTGGATGGCTTCAACAGACAGAAGGTTGTTCTCTCACAGTTTGGGAGGTTAGAAGTCCAATTTCCGGGCGCCAGTTCCTGGGGAAGGCTTTCTCTGTCAGCTCTGAGGGAAGGTCCTTGTCATCAATCTTCCCCTGGTCTAGGAGCTTCTCAGCTCAGGGACCCTGAGTCCAAAGGACGCACTCTGCTCCTGGCACTTTTTCTTGGTGGTACGAGGTCCCTTTCCTCTCTGCTTGATTCTTTCTTTGACATCTCAAAAGAGATTCACTCAAAATAAAACCTAATCCTGTAGATTGATTCCTGCCTCATTAACATTATACAGGCAGAATTTAGAACACATAGGATGATCACATCAGATGACAAAATGGTGGATAATCATGGCCTAGCCAAGTTGACACACATTCTTGGGGAACACAATACAATCCCTAACAGGGCATACAGGCTCGTTTTCTAGACGGGAAATTGCTGGATCGTTTAAAATGCTGGAACGGTGAGATTGCCTTCCACAGAGCTGCTCCCACTCTGACTGCACCAGCAAGGGAGCTGGGTCTGTACCCCACCCCTGGGGCTAGTGACAAATGGCTCATGTCCACGGAGCTCACAAGGCCCAGGTTCTCAGCACTTCCGTGTATGATTCACTCAGGCCTCACCAGCACCCTGGGAGAAGGTTTTATTACTTTCTCCATTTTACAGCTGGGGAGGCTGAGGAGTACGCTTACAGTCACACGCCAGCAAGGCAGATGCTGTGAACAAACTGCTTCCCCGTGCGGCTGCTGGGTTACGGAACTGTTCTATCCTTGCCAATCTAATATATATATTTTAAATAGTTTTTCGTTTTTAAATAAACCCTTCACCCATAAATATTTCTGTTCGTATCTCTAAAAGAGAAGGACTTTTAAAATATAACCACAACACCATTCTCACATTTTTAAAAAATTAACAAGAGGGAGCCCCTGAGATTACAGCCCCTGGACACCCTGCTAACTGAGAACCAAAGCCACTCCCAAAGTCCACCCTTCAGCCAAAGATTAGACAGGCCTATAAAACAATCACGCACACGAGGAATGTGCTTCTTAGTTCAATCAAGTATATGAGACCAAATGGGTAACACCTGCCCAAAGGCAAAGATGAGAAGGCAGGAAGGGACAGGAAAACTGAACGAATGGACACGGGGAACCCGCAATGGAAAGGGAAAGGGGGAAAGAGCTGACACGTGTGGGGATTGCAACCCATGTCACAAAGCAATTTGTGTATAAATTTTTGAATGAGAAACTAATTTATGCTGTAAACTTTCACCTAAAACACAATAAAATTTAAAAAATTTAACAAGAGGATTCAGGCTCCAGGTAAGATGGGGTCAGCATGGGCCCCTGCCTTGCCCACACTGCAGCTGTACCACCTGGACAGACAAAGGCAGCAGATCTGCCGGAACTCTGAGAAGGTAACGGCAGCAGGTGGATTGGGGAAGAAGACCAGAATTCAACCAGTGGTGAGTTTGTCATTTTTGCCCGTCCAGCACCCTCTAGTCTGGACAATTACAGCACGATATAGACAAACTGACCCTAAGGTTTATATGGAAAGGCGAGGAACTATATGCCCTCAACAATTTTGAAAAAGAACAAAGTTGAAGAAATCACACTCCCCAATTTTAAGGTCTCTGTGAGACGTAAAATTTTGCTAAACATCATTCAAAAGCGGTTGCAGTGGTACATTGACAGGGAACTGCCAGAAATTCCAGCCGGATTCAGAAGAGGATGTGGAACCAGGGTTATCACTGCTGATGTCACATGGATCCTGGCTGAAAGCAGAGAATACCAGAAGGATGTTTACCTGTGTTTTATTGACTGTGCAAAGGCATTCGATTGTGTGGATCATGACAAATTATGGATAACATTGTGAAGAATGAGAATTCCAGAACACTTAATGGTGCTCATGAGGAACCTTTACATAGATCAAGAGGCAGTCATTTGAATAGAACAAGGGGATACTGCATCGTTTAAAATCAGGAAGGGTGTGCGTCAGGGTTGTATCCTTTCACCATATCTATTCAATCTGTTTGCTGAGCAAATAATCTGAGAAGCTGGACTATATGAAGAAGAACAGGGCATCAGGAATGGAGGAAGACTCATCAACAACCTGCGTTATGCAGATGATACAACCTTGCTTGCTGTAAGTGAAGAGGACTTGAAGCACTTACTGATGAAGATCGAAGACCACAGCCTTCAGTAGGGATTGCACCTCAATGTAAAACAAAAATCCTCACAACTGGACCAATAAGCAACATCAAGATAAACGGAGAAAATACTGAAGTTGTTAAGGATTTCATTTTACTTGGGTCCACAATCAACGCCCATGGAAATGCAGTCAAGAAATCAAATGGCGTGTTGCACTGGACAAATCTATTGCAAAAGACCTCTTTGAAGTGTTGAAAAGCAAAGATGTCACTTTGAGGACTAAGGTGCACCTGACCCTAGCCATGATATTTTCCATTACTTCATATGCATGGGAAAGCTGGACGGTGAATAAAGAAGACTGAAGAAGAATTGATGCCTTTGAATTATGTTGTTGGAGAAGAATATTGAATATACCATGAACTGCCAGAACAATCTGTCTTGAAAGAAGTAAGCCAGAGTGCTTGTCATGGATTGAATTGTGTCCTCCAAAAATACGTGTCAATATTGTCTTTCTGGAAACCCTTTCACTGGGGGGTGCTTAACGCTGCTCCATCACCAGGCAGCCCGCCCCTCTCCTGTACCTTCAAGAGCATGCCTGCCCACTGCCAATAGCCACAGCCCTGCGGGAATGTGAGGTGGAAGTGCAGGCAGCCCCCAGGGATAGCTGGTCCACTTGGGCTCCAGGATGGGCTGGAACCACCCTCCGCATGAAGGTCTAGAAGAAACTAAGAGAAGAGAGATTTGGAGAGAGAATAAGCCAGTTGTGGCTGCCAGCCCAAGTGCACCTGTGGGGCTCAGGTGAGGCTGAAGGGCCGCCAGGTGCCACATGAGGGGAACAGAGCAGCGGTATGATCTACTACTGCCTGGTCTCCAGGCCTTGCTTCCTGCAGCCCCAGTGCCCACAGACCACAACAGCCTCCAGTGGGGAGCCCAAACTGCTCTCCTCAGAAGGCTGCCTGGCAGGGTAGACAGTTACACTCCTGTGGCCCACACAGCAGTTGCAACCTTCTCTCCTGCCAGATGGAGGGTGAGCCACCCCCCAGGCTGCCATTTCTCTGCTGCTGCTTCTTGCCGTCTCCAGTGCTGTAGCTCTGTCTCCCAAGCCTAGGAGGTTCCCAGCACAGGGATCCCAGGTCCAAAGGACGCACTCCACTCCCAGCTCTTCTTTCTTGGTGGTAGTGTGGTCTCCCCTTCCCACCTCTGGGATGGCCCATTTTAAGCCTAGCAGGATGGCAAAACTGACTGATCCCCTTCTTAGGGTTCTATATACCTTATTTGCATGTTCCCACCCCCATAAGGGTGCCATGCACCTTTCACATTATTGGCAAGCTGAGTCCCACCCAATCATTTGGTGGGAGTTACAAAGACTATGGCTAGAAGGGCCACATGAAGTGATTCACTGCACCACGTTATTCAATCTGTATGCTGAGCAAATAATCTGAGAAGCTGGACTATATGAAGAAGATCAGAGTATCAGGATTGGAGAAAGACTCCTTAACAATCTGTGTTAAGCAGATGATACGACCTTGCTTGCTGAAAGTGAAGAGGACTTGAACCACTTACTTACTGATGAAGATCAAAGACTACAGCCTTCGGTATGGATTACACCTGAACATACAGAAAACAAAAATCCTCACAATGGAACCAATAAGCAACATCATGATAAACAGAGAAAATATGGAAGTAACTTGTTAAGGATTTCATTTTACTTGGATTCACAATCAACACCCATGGAAGCAGCAGTCAAGAAATCAAATGACGCATCGCATTGGGCAAATCTGCTGCAAAAGACCTCTTTAAAGTGTTGAAAAACAAAGATGTAACTTTGAGGACTAAGGTGTGCCTGACCCAAGCCATGGTGTTTTCAATCACCTCATATGCATACAAAAACTGGACAATGAATGAGGAAGCCCAAAGATGAATTGATGCGTTTGAATTATGGTATTGATGAAGAATATTGCATATACCATGAAGTGTCAGAAGAACAAACAAGTCTGTCTTGAAAGAAGTACAACCATGATGCTCCTTAGAATAGAGGATGGCAAGACTTCATCTCACGTACTTTGGACATGTTATCATGGAGAAGGACATCATGCTCGGTAGAGGGTCAGCAAAAAAGAGGAAGACCCTGAAGGAAATGGATTGACACAGTGGGTGCAACAGTGGGCTCAAATGTAGCAACGATTGTAAGGATGGCACAGGACTGGGCAGTGTTTTTTTCTGTTGTACATAGGGTTGCTATGAGTCGGAATGGACTCAATGGCACCTGCTGTACAATGAATTACTTAATGTGGCCCTTCTAGCCATGGTTCTTGTGATTCACACAGGATGACTGGGTGGCACTATGCAAATAAGATGTATGGAACCTGTGATGGTTGGGGTTATGTGTAAGCTTGGCCGGGCCATGGTTCCCAGTATTATGTGGTTGTCCTCCACTTTATGTGTTGTGGATCCTGACCTCTGCTTGTTGATAAGGCAGGATTGGCGTGGGGTGTGTCTTGGGTCACAGCCTTGCAGGAGGACTTGACTCCAGTCCCACCCTTACTCAAGTTACGCCCTTCCCTGGGGTGTGGTCTGCATCTAAGGTATATATGTGCGTCCTGGTGGGGTTCTCTTTCTTTCTGCATCTGGATTCCCTGTACGGTTTGTGATTATCTAACTCCGGTTCATGGGACTTGAGCCAGAATCCTGCTGTCTGACCTGCTGATTCTGGTATTCGCCAGCTTTGGCAGTCCCTCGGGCCAGCGGCCTATTGAATGGCCAGATTCACCAGCTTCCGCAGCCTTGTGAGCCAGCAGCCTGTGGCCTGAACTGCTGGTTCAGGTTCATCAGCCCCTGCAGCCGCATGGGTCGGAAGAAGCCTGTACCTGACCCACAGATTTGGGACTTGCCGGCCTCTACAATCTCATGAACCATTTCCTCGATACGGTTCCGTCCGTGAGTTCTGTGAGACATTGCAGTGAATAACAGAACCCAAAGATGGGAGGAAGAATGCTGAGGGGAGGGGGTCATAGCTGATGTCAGAGATCAAGGAGTAGGACAGCAGCTTAGACAAGCTGGACAGTGGGACACCTTTAACCTCTATCTCACAGGAATCAACGTTGTGACGGTCCTTATAAAAGAAATTATTTATTCAGCACCTAACAGCAGTGGCATTGATAGGGGCCTCTTAAATGAGCAATATTTTTCAATTTAAATGTCCCTCAGAGTAGCCATGTTGTTGTTGTTGTGTGCCATCGAGTCAATCCCGACTCATAGTGACTCTACGGGGCAGAGTAGAACTGCCCCCATAGGGTTTTCTTGGGTGTAATCTTTACCGGAGCAGATAGCCAGGTCTTTCTCCCACAGAGCCCCTGGTGGGTTTGAACCGCCAACTTTTAGTTTAGCAACTGAGCGCTTAACCATTGCGCTACCAGGGCTCCTCTGGAACTACCACAGAAGACCCAAATCACCCTTAGAGAAGTTACGCCACATGGAGAGACAGGCGCCAGAGTCAGGTTTGTAATGGGAGTACATGTAAGACGCAGAGGCTTTCCTGGGAGAGGAGTGGATTCAGACTTAGATGACCCGTGACAGCCGCCAGCCTGGTGTCTTGGCTGCCAACCTAATGGCTGGCTGTTCTGAAAGCAGACCGACATTCTGTGCCCGGCAGGCAGGCGGAAAACCAAAGAGACTGCTTTCTCTGGATGGATGCCAAGCTCTTAATACCAAAAAAATCAAGTCAAGGGAGGAACTTGTCTGTGTTATTAGAGACTCATAGCAAAGTCTGTACAAATGGGTCCAGTAAAAAATGGCAAACTCACTGTTCTGCGAAGCCAGTGAGCCCATCTGCTGAGCGAGAACTGTGCGTGCACAGAGCAGGCCTGGCTTTGCTCTGAGCTCTGTCGAGTGTCTCCAGCAGACTCAAGTCCCAAGCCTGACCCTGTCCTCCGCCTTCCAGGTGTGACACGAGCAGCACTCTTCTAAAGCCGGGGGAGACGGCTGAGAGGAGCGGGCGCTTCTGGGCACAGCATGGTTGACAAGGGTTGACGGTTCAACAAGAGGCCTGGGTGAAATATTCCAGTTACTCTACAGACTGTTAGACATTACAGGAACGCCTTGGGAAATGCTCAGGACAGCATAAAAACAAAAGAACAACAAAAACACACACACAAAAAAAAACTAGCTGCCATCTAGTTGGCTCCCACTGTGCTCCTTAGGCTGATTTTCAGAAGTAGATTGCCAGGCCTTTCTTCCCAGGTGCCTCTGGGAATCATAAACCCATTGCCATCGAGTCGATTCCGACTCCCACCTACCCTAGAGGACAGAGCAGAACTGCCCCATCAGGTTTCCAAGGAGCGGCTGGTGGATTTGAACTGCCAACCTTTTGGTTAGCAGCCGAGCTCTTACCACTGTGCCACCAGGGCTCCCTGGGTATCACAGTAAGGGGAAATCAGATTTCAGTACTAAAACCTCATTTTGTCTAAATGTGTGTATTCTTTGAACTGAAAGGAATAGAACAAAATTACTTGGTTGTTATCTGCTGGGCAGAACTGGGAATTTTTTGTTTTCCTTTTTACATGCCATTCTAATTCTCCAAGTGAACTTGCTAACCTTTTCTTACTTGTGTATTGTTTTTGGCCAACTGGGAGCTCTCAGAACAATGCTGTGTGCCTCAGAACAACACATTGCTGCACAAAGGCCGCCTCCAGGTCTCAGGAAGGGGAAGAGAGCTCTCCTTTCCAAGGGAAAGTCCCCATGGGAAGAAGAGGACCCCTGCTGGCCCCGATGGCGGGACAGCCTGCTGCTTGGACCCCTCCCATGCCCGCTGCTTTGGGGTCCCCAAGTTCCTGTCCCATTCTGCACAGGCGGCCCGAAGGAGCAAGGGGACAGCAGACAGGAGCCAGTGCAGCCCCCCTCTAGTCCCCACCTGCTGGGAACCCTGCTTGTCTGCACGTGCTAGGTCCCTGGCTGGGAGTCACACGTCATGACCAGGAAAGACATCGAGGCTCCCTGGTGTTAATCATTTATGGAGGAGAAAAGGAAGAAGACCACTATGGCTATGCCATTCTAGGTGAAGGTCTGGGCGACCAGGGGTGCAGGTGGCGACACCTGAGCCATGGGGGGGGTGGAGGCTGTGGAGATGGGGCGGGGCCTATGGAGATGGGGCGGGGCCAAAGGGAGAGAGGCCGGGCCTTCAGCTCACAGGTGAGAACCCTCAGCCCACTGAAGTGAGCTGCTGGCCAGGGCCTGGGAAGGGGTCTAGACTGTCAGGCCCATGAGAGGTCGAAGCCCAGTGCTGTCCAGAAAGCCAGCTGGGAGGAGGTCGGTGCCCTTCCCAGCTCGTCTCTACTGCCGCCTCTCATCCCTGCCCACTGAAACCCTCCATCCACAAAAAGGACGTATTGCCAAAAGGGAAGGACGGAAAACAGGTTTTCAAAAATCAGATTCCTCTCAAGAGCTGATGTCTGTCGGCCAGCCCCCACCCTGCCCCCGCCCCCGCTCCCTACTCAGTAATTCTGGGGTGAACTGACCTGCAGGGGCGTTGACCCCAGGCCCTCTGAGGAGGGCCGTGCTTTCCCAGATTTATCCGCCCTGCCCCCTCATCCCGCCCCTAACCCGCCCTGGGCAGGTGGGGTGTTGCCAGGTACCCCCTGCTCCCCTGGGACCCCACTTGCCACCGCTGGACCTGAGCAGGCAGAGTGGAGATTCCAACCAACCAGCTGCAGCTGTGCAGTCCCTGAGCCTCAGTTTCCCCTTCCAGAGGGTGAACTTAACTCAGTCTTTCAGTTGGGGTCCCCCTGGGACCAGGTCCTGAGGGGCAGGGGCGGCAGCTCTTGAGTGCCCTCTCTGTCCAGCGGCTGTCCTGGGCCTGAACCCCCAAGAACCTGAGCCACCCCATGTGACTTTGGCCGTGGGGTCACCCAGACCAGGTGTGAGGCTGGGGGTGAGGGTAGAGCACACAGGGGGTCAGGGCCTTGGGTGGCCCCTCCTTAGATGAGGGAGGGAGTCAGTTTCTGGGGAATCCGCGGCCTCAGGGACCTTCTGGAGACCCTCTACTTGCCTCAGAGGAGTCCTGCTGGGAGGCGCCTGGGTCTGGGTGAGGGCCCAGTGTGGCCCCAAGCCTGGTCCTTCGTGGTGCTGTCACGGAAGGCTGGAAGCCCTTGGGTGTTGCAGGAGGCCACCGGGCAGGAGCTGAAACCACTGCACCAGCTGGCACCTGCTGACTGCTCTCAGGGCCAGGTCCCAGGGCTGTGGAGTGCCCCAGGGTAGCCTGCTCAACACAGGGGGCTGGTTCAAACACCCCGAAGTTGTGGCCTTTCCCAAAAGCTGTGCAGCCCTGTGGCAGATGTCTGCCCCTCCCCGGGGTGAGGGGGCTCAGCTCCTGCCATTGACAGCACCAGGCCTCCAGCACCCAGAAGGAAGGTCCAGCTGGAGTTGCAGGAAAAGAAAACAAGCTCATGAAAGGGAAGAAGTGATCACATAGGGAGAGAAGTCTCTGACGAGGAAGGACACCTGGCTCCAGATGGAAGAGCTTCCAGGTGGAAAAGAGAACAAGGCACTGTCAGACCCACCTGGTTGCTCTGAAGCCCCAGGAATAAAGAGAACTTCCTGAAAACTTTCAGAGCCAGGGTGGGGTGCCAGTGTGAGGCTATGGTGTCACCACATGGGTGGGGGGTGGGTGCGGATCCCACCGAATGACACTGTCATGGGGGTGACACCAAAATGACTGTCTATCAACACAGCTACAAGGCTAAAACTCTATGCTAATTGATTCTTTGAGTCCTCTAACATGACAGGTTAGCGCTGTCATTATCACCCGGTTAAAACGACACTAGGAATCACGGGGTTTCGTCTGTACGCACAAGCCGCAGGCGCTGTTGTTTTTATTGCTTCCCTGTCAGTGATTTTGTCAAGCTTTCTGGTGTTTTAGCTACTGTATTGTGGTAATCACAATGTGTGAACCTGTATCATTAACTTTTTTGAGAATGAAGTAGTAATTACAGGAAAAGAAGCGATACACAGGAATTACGGTTGGTGAGTAACACCAGCACAAAAGACACTGCTGAGGATTCCGTGTGGTCTGGTACAGGAGGAGGCCCATGGGGGGTGACACAGACCCTAGTGACATCATCAGCGGAAGGCAGATCTAAAGGGAGGGGACAGGGCACCGCTGGGTACAGATGAGGGAAAGTTGCCTCCAGGACCTGGAGGTAGACTCTATCCCCCATCCAAGCTAAGCAACCTCTGAAGGCCTTTCTTAGTTAACCTGAAAAGGTACTATTAGTACCTGAAGGGGTACTTCAGCAGAATGCAGAGTCCCCTGGACAAGACAAAGAGCCTCAAGGCCCAGGAAAGGCTGTGGACAGGAGGGTGATGAGGGAGACACTGGGCCCAGGGTGCCACCTGTGCAAGAGGATGGGGGGGGCTCCAGGAGAAGACCACCAAGGATGCAGTTATGGATTGAAATGTGTCCCCAAAAAAGATCTCTCAAAGTGCTGACCTCGGTGCCTGTGAAAGTTACCTGGTTTAGAAACAGGGTCTTTGAAGATGTTATCAGTAAGTTGACCTGAGGTCTTACGGGAGTTGTCTCCTCCCTTTCATAAGGACAGCACACTGAGCGTCGTGCTTGTAAAAGAGAAGAAGAGACTCAGGCACAGAGGACGACGGCCGTGTGATGAGGGAGTTAGGCTGCCACTAGCTGAGGAATGCCTAGGGCTACCAGAAGCTGGGGAGATGAGAAAGGCTCTCCCCGAAAGCCTTCAGAGAGAACATGGCCCTGCTGACACCTTGAATTCAGTCTTCCAGCCTCCAGACCCGTGAAATGACACAATTCTGTTCTTATAAGCCACCAGGTTTGTGGTACTCTGTTATGGTGCCCACATGAACCTCATACAAATGTATTTGGGAAAATGGTTGACAGGCATTTGAGAGGTCGGTAACATACCTGTAAGGAGCCCTGGGGGCACAGTGGTTAAGCACTGAGCTACAAACTGAAAGGTAGTCAGTTCAAACCCACCAGCCACTCCGTGGGAGAAAGATGTGGCAGCCTGCTTACGTAAAGACTGTCACTGTTAGGTGCCGTCAAGGCAGTTCCGGCTCATAGTGACCCCACGTACAACAGAACAAACATTGCCCGGACCTGTGCCATCCTCACAACGGTTGTTATGCTTGAGCCCATTGCTGCAGCCACTGTTTGTCTTTGTCGTCTAGTGCCACTGTAACAGAAATACCACAAGTGGATGGCTTTAACAAACAGAAATTTATTCTCTCACAGTGTAGGAAGCTAGAAGTCTAAATTCAGGGCACCAGCTCCAGGGAAAGGCTTTCGCTCTGTCAGTTCTGGGGGAAGGTCGTTGTTACCAATCTTCCCCCTGGACAAGGAGCGTCTCAGCTCAGGGACTCCGGACCCATAGGAAGCGCTGCTCCTGGCACTTGTTTCTTGGTGGTACGAGGTCCCCATGTCTCTCTGCTCGAGTCTCTCTTTTATATCTCAGAAAAGATTGGCTTAAAACAAACCTAATCCTGTAGATGCTGTTTTTTTTTGGGGGGGGGGTTCCGGGTTAATCCTGTAGATAGAGTCCTACATCTTTAATATAACTTCTGCTAATCCCACCTCAATAACATCAGAGAGGTAGGATTTACAACACATAAGAAAATCACATCAGACTACAAAATGGTGAACAACCACACAATACTAGCAATCATGACTTAGCCCAGTTGACACACATTTTGGGGTACACAGTTCAATCCATGACACCGTGTCAATCTATCTCATTGAGGGTCTTTTTGTTTTTTGCTGACGTTTCACTTACCAAGCATGATACCCTTCTCCAGGGACTGGTCCTTCCGGATCGCTTGCCCAAAGTACATGAGACAAAGTCTTGCCATGCTTGATGATAAGGAACAAGGCTGTACGTCTTCCAGGACAGATGTATTCATTCTTCTGGGAGTCCATGGTATATTCAATATTCTTTGCTAACACCACAACTCAAAGACGCCAAGTTTTCTTTGGTCCTCTCCTTATTCATTGTCCAGCTGTCTCATGCTTTTGAGGCAATTGAAAATACCATGGTTTGGGTCAGACGCACCTTAGTCCTCAAAGTGACATCTTTGCATTTTAACACTTTAAAAAGGTCTTTTGCAGCAGATTTGCCCAATACGATCTGTCAGAAAGATTACAGCCTTGGAAACCCTATAGGGCAGTTCTACTCTGTCCTACAGGGTTGTTTTGAGTCAGAATCGACTCGATAGCAGTGGGTGGTGTGGTGAACATATCTGTACACATCACAGCTCGTACACAGAAGCAATAAAAAGGGAGGTAATCATTAACTCCAGGAGAGGAACCACACAAACAAGAAACGTGACCGTAGCACTCTAACTGGCTAAACGGCAAATAGTATTTACACAGTCATGGTTAGTGCAAACCCAGAGTGCCGACATAATCAAGATTTATAATGTGATTCTACTGAGAAAATGGGAAGAGGGAAAACCAAGTGGGTTGAGAGCGACAAACCTCTACTACCCCACAGGGAAGTGGAGGGATAGTGTCTTCCGTTTCAGTACCGACATTGACAACACCATTGGATGTTCATCACCTGTGCAGGTGTTAATTTAACACCAATCTAGAATGTCGTTCTAAAACCCCATGATGCCATTGGAGGTGGAGGGAGGCAGGTCGTAGGACAAGCAGACGAAGGTGCCGAGGCTATTTTCATTTGGGGAGAGCCTCAGGGACTAATGAACCCTGGCCTCTGGGAAATGCAGGAGTTTGTGTGTGTGTGCACTCAACAATTGTGGGTCATCACTAGGAGATTTAAAATACGAGAATGACTTCCAGCCCATAAAGGGGAGAAGGAGCTCAGTCAACCCAGTGGAATAAACGACCCGGTCAAGTAAGGAAGTGAAGGTTTAACTAATGGCTGGGATGGATGTTAGAGACGAAACCGTCATTGTTGGCAGGTAGCGTGATTAATCTACCTGGGAAATCCCAGAGATTCAAACCTCAAACTTTAGAATTAGTAAGAAGACTGGCTGGAAAAGAAAAAATACCAAAGAATAAGGTCTTGGCTGTGAGCAGCATCTACACGGCTGAGGTAAGTCCTGCACTGGATGCTGATCTGACCTGAATCAGGATATGACAGGGCAGAGGGTGGCAGGCGTGTGGGGAGTCAGCAGACCACACCTGAGGCTGAAAATGGAGCAAGGCAAGCAAAGTCATTTAGAGACCTGGAGCTAGACACCAGAAGTATCTGAAGAGTTGGAAATGGTCGCCTCTGGGGAGGCGGACAGCAGAGGGCAGCTGCTTGTCATTAAAAAGCTTGGAAAACTGGTGTCAGCAGCTCTTGTCAGCCCCGACTCATGGTGACCCACGCACAACGGGATCGGACTGTTGTGACCCACGGGGTTTCCACTGGCTGGTGTTCTAAAGTAGGCTGCCAGGCCTTTCTTCCTGTCTTAGTCTGGAAGCTCCACCGACCCTTTTAATCATGTGCACATCTAATTTTTATTTAAATGAACAATAAACGCCCAAGAGGGTGGTGCTTACCCTACCAGGTATCAGCGGTAGGATAAAGTGCAGTAACGAGAACTGTCGGGTATCAGTGCGGGCAGTCCTATGTAACACACTGGCCATCCAGGAGTTCAAAGTCCCAGGAAACGACAGGCTCTGCAGCAGGAAGTGTTGGGCCAACTGCCAAGCCGATTTGGGGGAAGAAAACAAAAAGTAAAATCTTTTCTTCTAACATTCACAAAAGTGGATTTTTAAAAAACACCAGAAGTCCGGAACAAAGCGCCCAGAGCAGGCTTGTGACCTTGGGGTAGGGAGCCCTTGGCAACCAGACACAGAGAACAAAGGGCCCTGAGGGCGACAGGGATACATTGTAACAAAATGTACAAGTTCTCCACAAGAAGAGCCTGTTGGAAGCCGTGGCCTGGGGGAAAACATTCCTAACAAAGGGTTACCATCCAGAACACAGATTTTAAAGAAAGGGCAAATCAACAAAAAACCAAGCAAGGATGGAGGACACGGGCCAGCTCTACACCTGGACGAGCAACCAGGGCTCAGATGGGCAAAAGGCTGATGAGCAGGTGCTCAGTCTACCTGTCCGGCCAGCGGAGGTGTGCGCATCGTGACAGGACCACGGCAGGAGGAGGGACCCAGGGCATCCGTCAGAGCTCACAGGGCGGAACACCACAGCGAACCCTGACGTAAACTACGCCGTCGTTGGGAGCTACCACTTATGGTGACCCCAGGCACGCAGAATCGGACTGCTGTGATGCGTAAGGTTTTTGTTGGCTGACTTTGAGAAGCAGATCATCAGGCCTTTATTTCTAGTCTGTCTTAGACCGGGAGCTCTGCTGAAACCTGTCCAGTATCATAGCACCATGCAAGCCTCCAGCGACAGGCGGGTGGTGGCCGCACATGAAGTGGACTGGCCGGGAATCAAACCCCGTCCCCCTCATGGAAGGCAAGAACTCTACCCCTGAACCGAACTGCCTCTAAGAGAAACTACAGACTTTAGATAACAAATCAGTATTGTTTCCTCAGTTGAAACAAACGTACTGCAGGAGCGCAAACTGCCAGGAGAAACCATGAAGGGGAGGGGGTGTAGGGAATTCTGTACTTCCGTGCACTTTTTCTGTAAACCTAAATCTGCTCTAAAAACCAAAGCCTATTGTCTTAGTTGTCCAGTGTTGCTGTAGTAGAAGTACCACAAGCAGATGGTTTTAACAAAGAGAAATTAATTTTCTCATAGTCTAGGAGGCTAGAAGGACGAATTCAGGGTGTCAGCCCCAGGGGAAGGTTTTCTCTCTCTGTCGGCTCTGGAGGAAGGTCCTTGCCATCAATCTTCCCATGGTCTAGGAGCTTCTGTGAGCAGGAACCCTGCACTCTGCTCCCGGAGCTGCTTGCTTGGTGGTAAGAGGTCCCCTCTCTGCTGGCTTCCCTTTCCTTTTATCTCTTGTGAGATAAAAACGGGTGCATGCCACACCCCAGGGAAACTCCCTCTACATTGGATCAGGGATGTGACCTTCAGCATAATCCAATCTTGCCTCATTAACCACAGGCAGAGATTAGGGTTTACAACCTATAGGAAAATTATACCCATCACAAAATGGAGGACAACCACCCAATACTGGGAATCATGGCCTAACCAAGTTGACACGCGCTTTTGGGGGACACAATTCAACCGACGACATCTATTAAAAAACAAAAACCCAATATGATCCCACTGTTTATCTGTTGGATTGGCAATCCTTTTTAAATTTTATAATATCATGGGTCAGCCTGGGTGTTGCCCGAGGCTGTGGGGGGGTTGCTGGGAGGACAACGGATAGGGCTCCATGTGCTTGGCCCTGAGGACAGATCTAGCCCCCTCCGCACGCTGCAGTCCCTCCTCCAGACCCTACAGGACATTATCCTGCAACGTTCCCCCCAGCTGTGCTGGGAGTCGACCTGCCTCCCACTCCCACCCCCCCACTCGGCAATCTCACTTGTTGTTTATGCAGCATCATCCGGGTTTATACAAATGCTTGGGGGGGAATAAATAGGCGGGGGGGTGGGTGGCTGGTCAAGGAGCTGTCTGGGCAAACGGGCGACAATCCCCACAGGCCCGACCACAGGGAGCTGCACGGTGCTGCCTGGCCACACGAACCTCACGCTAACCTCCTGGCCATACCACTGATGCAGCCACAGGAGATGGGGCACGTCCTCCTCCCAGAGCAGGGACATCCACCCAAGCACCTGCGGGAGCAGACCACACCCATGGGTCTCCAAGGGGTGCAGCGAGGGTTTGATGCCATCGGCGGCTCTCCTGGGAACCCACTCAAGCCGGGCAGCTGTAATTTAGGGAGATTTGGGATTACCTCGAAGCCACAACTAGCTGGGCTGTTACAGTCCTACACAAAAAAAAAAAAAAGCCGTTGCCGTTAAGTTGATTCTGACTCATACTGGCCCTATAGTGAGTGTTAGCTGCCCCTTATTCCTGGGGGTGGGTGTGGGACCCTTCCCTGGGTGTCTGCTCCTCCATGGTTCCCTCCTTCTGGGTCTCTGTTCTGGCTCTGCTCTGAGACCGTGTTGGAGGGCCTGGCCAAGCCACGAGGTCCTGCACGTCCGTGCCCGCTGACGCCTCTATTAGCTTATGCTCTGGGACTCTGCAATTGTCTCTGGGGCTCTGGAAGCTCTAACTTTTGGTCAAGGACTCTCCTCTCCCTCCTGTCTAGCTTCTACCACCACCTCTGGTCAAGTGGCCCCATCCTAAACCAGGGGAGAGGCTGGTGCCTGGAAGGTAGTCCTCCTCCTTTGCCTTTTCTGGAAGCTTCTGAACCTCCTGAGAGGGCATGAACTCCCTTCAGTTAGAAGCCCTTTGAGGGCTGGCTTTGCATTATGCCATGTGACTCAGAGTAGCCCCCTGCTACCGTAGGTAGTCAAGCAATGTTTAGTGAGTGCTGAACGAAGAGATAGGCACCATAGAAAAGAAGCAAGGAGGACCTAGAACAAACCCATCATGGACTGAGCTGTGTCTGCCAAAAATGTGTGTCACCTTGGATAAGCCATGATTCCCAGTGTTGAGTGGTTGTCCACCATTTTGTGATCTGATGTAATTATCCTATGTGTTGTAAACCCTACCTCTATGATGTTAATGCTACAAAAGACCTTGTGGAAGTGTGAAAAACCAAAGATGTCACTTTAAGGACTAAGGTCCACCTGACCCAACCCATGGCGATTTCAATCACCTCATATACATGCAAAAGCTGGGCAATGAATAAGGAAGACTGAAGAAGAATTGATGCCTTTGAATTGTGGTGTTGGCAAAGAATATTGAATACACCATGGGCTGCCAGAAGAACCAACAAATCTGTCTTGGAAGAAGTACAGCCAGAATGCTCCTTAGAAGCAAGGATGGCGAGACTTTGTCTCACATACTTTGGACATGTTATCAGGAAGGACCAGTCCCTGGAGAAGGACATCATGCTTGATAAAGTGGAGAGTCACTGAAAAACAGAAACTCTCTACGAGATGGATTGACACAGTGGCTGCAACAACGGACTCAAGCACAACAATGATGGTGAGGATGGCACAGGACCGGGCAGCGTTTCATTCTGTTGTACACAGGGTTGCTGTGAGCTGGAATCAACTCACCAGCACCTAACGACAACAACGTTAATGAGGCAGGACCCAATCTACAGGATTAGGCTGTATCTTGTGTCAACCTCTTTTGAGACATAATAGAGAAGGGAGCGGAAAGGAGATGGGCCTCATGCTACCAACAAAGAAGAGCCGGAGCAGAGAGTATCTTTTGGACTTGGGGTCCCTGTGCTGAGAAGCTCTGAGACTAGAGAAGATGGATGACAAGGACCTTCCCCCAGAGCTGACAGAGAGAGAAAGCCTTCCCCTGGAGCTGGCACCCTGAATTCAGACTTCTAGCCTCTTATACTGTGAGGGAATAAGTCTCTCTTTGTTAAAGCCATCCACTGGTGGTATTTCTGTCACAGCAGAACCAGATTAACAGAGAGAAGTGCCATCATCAGAAGTTAGGAAGTCAGGAAGAAGGCAGAGGCAGAGGTCGAGGAGACAGAACCCATCCACCTAAAAGTGCACGGCTCAAGGGGAGGGACCCACAATTGCACCTGCCCTCTGCTCTGGGCTCCGTCAATGCAAGTGCTCAGCACAGGCCTCTCTGCCTCCCCAGGGCCAGGAGAAAAGGCAGCTCCTGCTGAAAACTCAAGAAGAAGGAGACTGAGATGGAGGTGGAATCCAGCCCTGAGAAAGGGTAAGCTCTTGCCTGGAAAATATACATAAAATAACATTTTAATAGGAGTATCTATTGCCAGTGATGGTTTGGACTTCATAGAGGGCAGAGCTGAGGCCTGTAAGGGGTGGACTATATTACATGTCACGGGGGTTCTATCTCAAACCTTCTCGGCCCATCTTTTACCTGGATCATTGCTTCAGCAACCAGGTGGAGAAGACTTCAGCCCGGGAGTGGGGGACTCCAAGGAAATCATATAAGATGTCCCTTCTCACCACTCCTATTCCAGCTGAAGTCCTAGCTAGTGCAATGAGACAAGAAAAGGAAGTGAAAGATATACGGGTTGGGAAGGAAGAAGTAAAACTGTCTTTGCAGATGACATGAATGTCTACGTAGAAAAGCCCAAACAATTGCAAAAAAAAAATCTCTGGAACTAATTAGCTTATAGCAAGGTTGCAGAATATAAAATTAATATACAAAAATCCATTGCTTCCCTGTATACTGGCAATAAGCAGTTTGAATTTGAAATTAAAAACATAATACCATTTACATTAGACAAAAATGGAATACTTTGGTATAAATCTAGCAGCCACTCGCATTGTGCTGGGCCCTGGATCCAGGAGCGTGCTGCTCTGGCCAGCCCCGACCCAGCCGCTGAGCAGTGTAAACATCTGTAGGTCCCGAGTGTGGCTCTGAGTTGTCACTGTGTCTCCAGGAGGTGCTATGTGCCAGCTGCTGAGTGAACACCCGCAGGTCTGTTGCAGACCTGCACCCAGAGGAGATCAGGGTCCCAATGACACGCCTGGCTCCTCCCTGAAAGGCAGGCTCTGTATTGGTCTGGAACCCAAGTCTAACCACTGCCGTCAAGTCGATTCCGACTCATAGCTGCCCTACAGGACAGAGTAGATCTGCCCCATAGAGTTCCCAAGGAGCGCCTGGCGGATTTGAACTGCCAACCTCTTGGTTAACAGCCGTAGCACTACGCCACCAGGGTTTCCTATTGGTCTGGAGCCGGTGTAAAATGGCATGGGGGCAGTGTCTGATCTCTAACTTCACCAGGGGGAAGGAGGATCACGATTAACAGCCCAAGGCTGACTCCTATGAGGTGGAGGCCGGACATGCCTCCTCTCTGCCATCTTTACCAACTCTGACACCAACCATCCTTCAAACAGCACTCTCTACTTCTCTGCTGGGTTTGATAATTCATCGCAATGGCCCCACAGACCTCACAGACAATACTCACGATTATGGGGTTTATTAGGAAAGTAACATTATAATTCAGGTTCAGGAACACTCAGGGTACAGTTCTTCCACCAGGACAGCCTCTTCCCAGCTGTGGTCACAGGCACGCATCTCTGGCCCTCAGCCTCTGCCCCGCTCAGGCAAGCGTTACAAAGCTCTTTTCGCCCCTGCCAGTAAGTCCCCAGAAGCACCTCAGGCACTCAGCTTTCTCACTCCGTGGGCTAGGAAGCCCACTGCACCGTCTCCTGCTGGTCTCTCCTGCCACTGCTTCTCACTCTCTTCAGGGTTACAGCTCGCTCTCTTTCTTGGTCTCCTAGCCCCAGAAACTTCTCAGCACAGGGATCCAGGGTCCAAAGGACATGATCTCTGCTCCTGTTCTTCCTTGGTGGTGGTGGGATCCTCTCTCTTCTGCCTCTGGGGTGGCTCATTTCAAGCCCTGGAGGATGGCAAAGCTGACCAATCCCTTTGGTGGGCCACTATTACCCTATTTGCATAGTCCCACCCAATCACCTGGGTGGGAGTTACAAGACCATGGCTAGAAGGGCCACACAAAAGTGATCCATCACATCGCAGCCAGGATCCATGTCAAAACAACAGACTCCCACCCTGAGTGTGCCCTGTACCTTGGAGGCCTCAGGTGAGCCCCACAGCCCACACATCCACACCCCATTCAGGTACCATCCAGCCCCTTCCACGCCATTTGCATGCTGTTCAGGCCCTGTCCAGCCCATTTAGTCATGTCTGTGGCCCATCCAATGTTGTCTATGTCCAATCCGCACCTCAACCATGTCTGTCCACCCACCGTGCACCCCACTGATGCCCTGTCCTCACCTCATCCGTGTCTGTCCACCCGCCGTGCACCCCATCCAGCCCCATCCATATCTGTCCACCCGCCGTGCACCCCATCCAGCCCCGTCCACATCTCATCCATGTCTGCCCGGCCACCATGCACCCCATCCGTGCCCTGTCCAGCCCCTGCAAACGCTGGCAGCTCAGGCCCTCAGGGGTGGGCTCAGGAAGAGGCCTGCACAGACTCTGGGGTTGACAGGAGTTCTGGGCCACCTGGGGCCTGCTCTGGGGGAGGGGACGCTGGCCCCGTTGAGCCTGCCCCTCCCCCAGGTGACCCCTGGCCACGTCCGAGGTGTTACCCTCCACCCGTGATACATTTCCTTTATCTTTTTCCTATGCATGACATGAGCTCCCTCCGCAAAACTGCCTCTCCCCAGACTGAGAGCCCCCACGTTTTAACGTGATGTCTTACGGCAAGCCCTGCCCTCATTAACCATGGGATGCTCTCAGCCACAGGGGACAGAAAATCCAACTCAAAAGGCCTTCAAGGGTCAGGACTGGGGCAGATACAAGCCAAATGCAAAAAGAGTGGAGAGCAAGGATTCCATGAGGCACAGTCGGCCAAGGGTGACTGGGGCACACTCCCAGGAAGTCAAATCACTGGGCGAACTGGGGGGGTGAAGTTGGGAGGGTCAGGCCAGCCTCCTCCAGGCCTCAAGGGGCAGGAAGACCTCAGCTGACTCCACATTATCCAGGCTTTTAAAGGTGTGGATAAGGCTTTGTGGTTTGGGTACTACAGACTGCTTCATCCCTTCCTACTTCATAAACACTTAGGTTGTTTCTTATCCCCCACTGCCATCAACATTCTGTATTGAACATCCTGGCTTCTGACCTGCTCTCTGGTCTTCTGGACAGAGGGCTATGTTAAAAAAAAAATTAATCAATCCTACCCCAGAGCTCACAACACCCCACCCGTGCTCCCAGGAGGCAGGCAACAGTGGGTGTGACCCTCTTCAGGCGAGGAGACTGAGGCTGTGAGTGGGGCAGGAAGCTGCCCGAGGCCATGTGGGGGAAGGCTGCAGGGTGAGCACCAAGGGCACAGGTCTTCCCCTGTAGAAGGAATGTCCCGGGGGCCTTGGAGTCAGACTCTAGGGTCTACAATTTGGCTCTGTCCAATCCTCGGGTGGAAACATATAGATAACAGGTACGTTATTTCCAACGTTGTCTCATAGGGCTTCCAAGGAGCAGTGGTGGATTTGAACTGCCGACCTTTCGGTTAGCAGCCTGAGCTCTTAACCACTGTGCCACCAGGGCTCCATCTCGTTGAGGGTCTTCCTCTTTTTTTGCCGACCTTCTACCAACTTCCATCTATAAAAAAAAAAAAATCTATAAGATATACCAAAAACCCATTGCTGTTGAATCAATTTCTACTCATAGCCATCCTATAACCCAGTCGGTTCTGACTCATAGCAACCCTATAGGACCGAGTAATCCTGTTCAAACTGTGTGACATTGGGTCAAGGAAAGATAAAAGACCAGTGGGATAGACTCCAGAAACAACCCCTCACATAAACAGTTGAATTATGACAAGACTTTTTCTCCAGCCCAGTGAGAAAAGGACGGTCTTTTCAACAATGGGGCTGGGTCAGCTGGATATCTCTACGGTGGGGGAGATGATCGGCCTCCCTCCCTCACACCATTCGCAAGAATTAATTTGTGATCCACCACAGACCTAAAGGTGAATGCTAAAATAATTAAGCTTCTAGAAGAAGACATAAGAGAATACCCTCCGGACAGAAGCACTAAAACGATACATTAGGGTTCATCAGGATTAAATTCTGTTCATTAAAAGGAAAAGGTAGCAGCAGCGTGGGACATGTTTGCAATACACGCATCAGACAAACACATGTATCCAAAATACACAGACGGCCTCTAAAATCAATAAGAAAAAGACAGACAACCCAGTTTTGGAATAGAGCCTGGCGTGAACCCAGGCGTCGGGTGTCCGAGCTGGGCCCTAACCATTCGACTCACCGCCTCGTTGCCTGGATCCCGAGAACTCGCGCGTTCCTCCTTAAACGGGGAGGCGGCGGGGGTAGCTGCTGGCGCGTCTCCGCGGCTCCTCCCCCCGGGGTTGCCTTTTCCTTAGAAGGCAAAGCCCCAAGCCTCGCCTCTCGCGGGTGGGGAGTCGCGCCCTGCGCCCCGCGCTCCTCTAGTCCGCGACGCGGGGAGCCAGAGCCCGGAGAGAGCAGAGAGCCGGAGCCCCCGCGGACCCGCGCTCTTGCGCGGCGCGGGCGTGGACGGGGCGGGCACTCGGGCGGGGCGCGCGTCCTCGCGGGTTTGAATGGAAGGATCGAGATCGGTGGAGTCGGCGGCGAGCAGGTCGTGAAGCCAGAACTCCGCCCCGGCCCCCGCGCCATGCGGCGGGAGAGGTGAGCAGGGGCGCCCGCGCCATGGGAACGGCGAGGCCGGGGACAAACACCGAGGACGACGAGGCCTGGAGGTGGGTGGCTCGGAGCCCTGGCCTGGGGACAGCTGGGCAGCCGGCGGGTCGCAGCCCCCCTCGGATCCCGCTGCGCGCGGCATGGGCAGGGGTCCTGGGTGTCGCCTGTTTCAGGCACGCTGAGCCCCGTCCCCCGCCCTCGCCGCCCGTGGACTCATCTTTGAGCCGGGATACGGCGGCCCCAGGGCAAGTCGCCATTTCCCGGGGCCCCTCCGACCGCTGGCTGCGCGTGACCGGAGTTTTTCAGACTTAATTCGGAATCTAAAAGACGGCGTGACACAGTGTTTTTGAGATTGGGGCCATAAAAACGAGCCGTTACCGAGGAGGGCTCCGCCCGGCCGGCTACCTACCCCGTGCGCCTCGGCCCGGCGCGCAGAGGCGATCGCGGCGCACAGCCGGGGCGCCCCTTCCACACGCCCGCCCGTCACGCGCCTCGGGGTCGCCTGTCCTCCCTCTGGCTGCGCCCGCTGAGCGCTCCCTGCCCGCAGGTGTGGCGCCCCCGGCTCGCGTCCCCGCCATGGAGGTCCTGCGGCGCTCCTCGGTCTTCGCCGCCGAGATCATGGACGCCTTTGACCGCTCTCCCACCGACAAGGAGCTGGTGGCCCAGGCCAAGGCGCTCGGGCGGGAGTTCGTACACTCGCGGCTGCTGCGCGCCGGCCTGGCCTGGAGCGCGCCGGAGCGCGCCGCGCCCCCGGGCGGCCGCCTGGCCGAGGTGTGCGCCGTACTGCTGCGCCTGGGTGAGTGCGGGCCCAAGGAGGGCCTCCCGGGCTGGGCCTCGATCTCCCGCCAGGTAGAGAGCGGCGCGCGGGAAGCACCACCCAGGCCGGGTTCCCATCCTCCCCGCAGGCCTCCCCGCGCGCCGGCTCACTTCCTAGACCCCCAGATTTGAGATGTTGTGGCCGCAAACAGTAGGACGCTCCTGAAAGAATGAGGTTTGGTGGTAACTCTCCGGAGTGACCCCTGAACTGAGTTAAGCACAAAAATCCTTCGTGGAACCACGTGCCCTGATGTTTGTTTTGGAAAACAGGCTCTCCTAGCTGCTGGCTGCGGTTCTGTCTGAGCTGCTCTTTCCTCTGGGTTTAGAGGTTTCCCAGAGCCCCCTGCCGGATGCTGGGTAGACAAGATCCCACAGGGATGTCTGGGCAGGAGTAGACACCTGTGTGTGCTTGTTTTTGGGGTGATGCCAGCCTTGTAACTCCTCAGTGTCTCCAAGGGTCCTGACGCTGCAGGAGGGCTGATTCATCCACCAACGAAGTTTTTGGGTGCTAGGAGTGTCCCCTCAGGGGAGCCTGGGGGTGGGCGGGGCCATGCCCTAGAAGGCTGGAGCCAGGAAGGGCAGGTAGCTGCAGACATGGCCCCCTGAACTGGTGGCTCTCTGGGCAGGGTAGAGGGGAGAGACTGGCCCAGGAGCTGGCACCCAGAATGAGTGCCCCATGAGAGGGTGTGCCTTACCTCTTCTGGGGTTGGCACAGAACCCCACATTTCACACACCATGCTGGCCCTGTGAGATGTTACCCCTTGTAGACTGACTTGCCCAGAAATGGGGGGGCTCTCTCTGGCAGGGAGACACAGATTCCATGGGGACCAGCACTAAGAGCGTCCAAGAAGAGGGTGGTGTTCCCCCAAGGCAGGAGGGAGGGAGAGGTTTCTGAGTGCAGAGAAAGACAAGAGGCTGCAGGGTTTGGGGGTTTGGCCAGGAGTCAGAGAGGCTGGGGTGCAGGAGTCTGATTGGTAGGACTTCCTGAGTCAGCCATCCACTGACCCTCTTTGCTGGGCTGAGGGCAACAGGGCAAGGGGCCCCCTGGAAGGCCCCTTTGGAGCAGACAATTCCTTGGCCTCCTGAGACCCCCTTGGGAGCCCTGGATTGTCAGGAGGAGGTCCCGGCTCTGCCCTGGCCTGCTGTGTGACCCCAGGGGCCCTGGATTACCCCTTCCCTGGCCTGGAGAGCTTCTCCAGTGCCTACCCCCATTCCCAGTGCCTAGGGCTCAGCCCTTTCCAGATGGCCACCGGGTTCCCAGAGGGAGGCTACGAGGACCTCCAGGTGTTCCTGCACTAGTGATGTCTCCCTGCCCCTCAGCACCTCCAGGTGCTGGGTGCCGTGGGGCAGCGACGCACAGGAAGAAGAAGCCGGGGCCATGGCCCCAGCGGCCAGCCTCGGGGGACCAGTCTTCAGCAGCTCACAAGTCTGTGTGGGAACGGCCAGGCCAGGCCAGCCCAGAAAATTTCCATGCCACCCCTCCCCCTATGTGGCCCTCCTCACTTTAGGCTTTAATTAATTAATTAGATGAAGAGCAGCTGGCTGTGGGAGACGGGCCCTGATCACCCGGCTGCCCAGTCAGGTTTTAATTACTTAGACGGAGAGCAGCTGGCCGTGGGAGACGGGCCCTGATCACCCAGCTGCCCAGTCAGGTTTTCATTACTTAGACGGAGAGCAGCTGGCTGGGGGAGACGGGCCCTGATCACCCGGCTGCCCAGCCAGCAGCGTTCTGCTCTTTGCCTTGAGGGGGGCGGGGGGGACACGTGGTCCAATTCAGTGTGGGATTCCAGGTGCTGTTCTCCCAGGGCCAGCAACCTGCTGCTCAGGCCGCTGCAGCGTGTGGGCGCAGCAGGGCGCCCGGAAGGCCTGGGCTGGTGGCCACCACTCTGGCTCCAGGACACCATCGGCACCAGGAAGCCCTGCAGTGCCTGGGGTGTGTCGGGGTCTGGGTGCAGCTCTGCCTCCGAGTGGGTGCCTCCCCGGCGATGATACCCTCAGGGCAATGGTGGAGTGTGGGGCCGCGCCTCAGCCTCCCTGGCTGTGCTCTGGCCATCTGCCTGCCCCCACGCCCTGCTGCCACTGCTGCTGTTGGGCAGGTCGGGTGGCGGCTGTGAGTCACCCACCGAGCAGCAGCAGCCCACGCTCAGCATGATTCCCGCCCCACCGGCCCAGCCGGCTCGCCTAGGGGGCTGGCTTGTCAGGAGGGCAGGGCTGCTGCAGGGGCAGGTCCAGGGGCATCCATGGCACCTCCCTGGCTCCTTGTCCTTGGTCCTTGGTGGGGTCAGATGAGGTCAGGTTAAGTGGGATCAGGACAGGGTGAAATAGGGGTGGGGTCCAGCCCTGAGGAGTGGTCTGGCCCAGTTGCCTCCATGGTGGGTCAGGTGGGCATGGCCCTGTGACTCCGTCTGCCCACCAGGGGATGAGCTGGAGCTGATCCGGCCCAGCGTCTACCGCAACGTGGCACGGCAGCTGAACCTCTCCCTGCAGTCCGAGACCGTGGTGACCGACGCCTTTCTGGCTGTGGCCACACAGATCTTCTCTGCAGGTAGGCTGGCCGGCCATGCCCAGGATCTCCCCTCCCAGCCCCACCTGCGGCCCACCCCCAGCTCCTGGCCACACCTTGGCCTCCCCACCCACCTTGCAGCTTGCAGGCATTTGGGGAGCTCCCTTCTGGGGCCCCTGCAGGTTCGGATTCGCCCAGTACTCAGCATCCAGGCCAGACCTGCCCCTGCCTGCTGCCTTTCCCCGTTGGGGTTCTTTATTGTAGAGTGAAAAACCAACCCAAAACATAGCGACTTAGACCAGGCTGGTGGTTCTGAGGGTGACTTGGGGCCCCCTGGACAGCTCCCCTGGACCCCTACATGGCTATCATCAGGTTGGCAGGGGGCTGGCCCTTTGCTGGAGTGAGGGGTATGGTTGGCCAGAGCCTCCCCATGGCCCGACATGGGCTCCTGACCACATGGCTAGGTTCTGGGGGAGCTGCCAAGAGTGAGCCCCAAGCGGCCCAGTGGATGGACCAGGTTCTTCTGAAGGATGTTTGGAGGTCACACGGTGTCACTGCCAAATTCTGTGGGTCAGAGGGGCAACCTGGCATGGAGGAGAGGCTAGACCAAGGGCGAGAATGGTGGAAGGGGGCTCAATGGGGCATCCTTGGGGCATACAACACCCCTCCCCCACCCAGTCTTTCTGGGTCACTGCACCCTCCTGAGTCTTCAAATGCCCTATGAGGAGCGACTGTCCCCACGTAGAGGTGATCGTCCCCATAAGGAGGTGACCGTCCCCACGAGGTGACCGTCCCCATGAGGAGGTGACCGTCCCCATAAGGAGGTAGCCATCTCTGTGGAGAGTGACTGTCCTCACGAGGAGGTGACTGTCCGCACGAGGAGGTGACCGTCCCTGTGAAGAGTGACTGTCCCCACAAAGAGGTGACCATTCCCACAAGGAGATGACCATCCCCACGAGGAGGTGACCATCCCCACGAGGAGGTGACCGTCCCCACGAGGAGGTGGCCGACCCCATGAGGAGGTGACCGCCCCCATGAGGCGGTGACTGTCCCTATGAAAAGTGACCATCCCCACGAGGAGGTGACTGCCCCCATGAGGAGATTACTGTCCGCACGAGGAGGTGACTGTCCCCACAAGGAGATTACCGTCCCGAGGAGGTGACCGTCACCATCTCTGACATCTGTGCCTACTGCTCCCCGCCCGCACGGCTACTTGCTTTCTGCGGGCTTCAGGCCGACGGGACCAGTGGCTCCTCCCCAGAGCCTTCTGCTGGATACCCATCCTCCCTGGAGTCCCGTCTCCCTGTGGCTTTCAGACAGGTTCAGCCACTCAGTGGGTTCTGCAGTGGGCCCTCTGCTGACTTTACAGACCTACGTCTCCCTGACCAGGGCCCCCTGTACCTCCCGTGCTGGCAGCCCCAGCTCTGTGAGTCGCCCAGCCCCGTGTCCTCCAGGTACGTCCAGGTGTTGGATTCGCTGTTGGCGAACTGAACCCTGGCTCCGTGCAGCCCTCACTCCGCAGGTCCTGCACAGTCTGGTGGGGCCTCCTGGACCCTGTGTCTCTGATCAGCGGTGTGACCTTGGCCCGTCCCTCCCCTGCCCCGAACTAGGTGTCGGCATCTGTGGGAAGAATGGGTAGCTCAGAAGTCATGGTCCTCACCTCGTGAAAGTGCAGCCTTGGTGGAGGGTGGCTTTGGGATGGTCTTGTGGCTTCCACCATCTCTCAGAGGAGGAAGTGGCCTGAGAGAGGGGACGTGCGGCTTTCTGAGTTCCCCGCCCAAAGAGACTCCTCTGACCCCGATGGCAGGCCAGATGCCCAGGGTGCCCCTACCCCCTTTTCTTCACACCATTGGCTGACCTCCTTGGTCGTGGACCTCTGTGGCTAAGATGTTGGGAAGGGCGCGGTTGGGGTGCAGCCCCCCTGGAGTGTTTACAGCACTGAGCTGGCTCCTGGGAAGGAAGTCCACCTGGAGTAGTCCCGTTGGGACGTGGGCTGTGTGGCACCCACCTGGGGGGCTCTGGAGAGGCCCAGACCACACCGTGGGGGGCAGGTGATCACAGGCACCTTGAGTCTCGGGGTTGTCCTTGTGGGAACTGGTGCCGAGGCATGCGAGGCAGAGCAAGGGGGTGAGTGACAGGCTATGGGGTGGCATGCAGGCCCTGCCCTTGCTCCTCAGGGTGGGCCCCAGCCTGGGCTCTTTTCCCATCTCTGTGCCTTCGGGCGACTGAAGACCAAGTGTCCGCATTGTCTGGAGGGGTGGGGGGTGGGTGGAGGTCCAGGGTGGGCTCTGTGGAGGGGGTGGGACTGGCCGTGAACGACATGACAGACCCCGTCAGCGGCTTGGCCCTTACACGGGGCAGGGGGCATAGCAGGGCAGGTAAGGGGCCAGGGGGACTGTAATGGGGTGGGCAGGTGGGGGTCCATGGCACAGGGGTGTTGGTGGCAGAAGTATTGCAGCCTGAGCTGGCTGGGGTGGGGCAACCCCTTACTCTGCAGGCCCCTGGTGGGGGAGGCAGCGGACAGGCCCAGGAGCAGAGTGGGGGTGGGAAGAGTGGGGGCACACTGGCGTCCAGCTGCTGCGGGCCTGGCGCCTGTACGTGGGTGGCCGTGGGCTTGAGCCCGGGGCCTTTCTCTGGGCTGTCCGGCAGCTGGTTTACAAGGCGCGAGCTGGCTTTAAAAGGAAGGCTGTTTCTGAGAGGCAGCCCTGGTCCCTGGGGCTCTGACACTGGGGAGGTGGGGAGACGAGGCCACCTGGGTGGTGCTGGGGCCCAGACAGCAGCCCACTTATCTGCAGTGTCAGTGTCGGCCAGGGTTGGCCTGGACGTGGGAGGGTCTCTGAGGAGGGCTCTCGGTCCACGGGGATGAGACCCTCCCCCCAGAAGTGGGGGGGTGCCTGACTCTGATAGGGCACAGATGGTGAGACTCATTTACAGGGAGGTGTTTACACCTGGTGGTCCCATTTGCTGACAGTCTCGACACCCCGCCCTTGGCCCTGTCACTACTCTGGGGTGGCTGTGGACCTGAGGCAGCGCCTCATGGCAGTGTGACCTGCAGCTACTTTCTTGACCTCTTTGAGACTCCAAAGCAAGAGCAGGGCTCTGGGGTGTGGGGGCTTCCTAGGGGCTCCATGGGGGCTCCCGGGGTGCGGGAGTGTGCAGGCTCTGCGGGGGTTCAGTGGGGACTCCATGCGGGCTCTGTGGGGGCTGCCAGTGTTCAGCAGGTCTGTCCACCTCTGCTGATAAATGGCTGTCAGGCCAGCTTGTGATGTGGGCAGCTCTAGGACTGAGGGCAGAGCTCAGCCGTGGCCATGCCATGTCTCCAGCACCTGGTGGCAGGACAGACGCAGGCCCCCCGGGATGCTGTTCCTGGCTTTGCTCTCACATTGGGCTTGGAATTTCCTTCAGAAGAGAAACAAATCCATTTTTTTCTTCTTATTAAAAGAGGAAAATACTTTAGTCCAGAAAGATCTGAAGATATGGAAGAAATATGTAAAGAACTCCTACAACTCAACAACAAAAAAGACAACCCCATTTGAAAATGGTCAAAGGACTTGGATTGATATTTCTCCACAGAAGAAATACAAACGGACAACAAGCACGTGAAAAGGTGCTAAACACCATTAGTCATTAGGGAAATGCAGATCAAAACCACACTGAGATATCGCGTCACCCTCACTAGAGTGGCTATTATCAGAAAATTGGAAAATGGCAAGTGTTTGGTAAAGTGGAGAAATTGGGACCCTCACCCGTTGCTGATAGGAATGTAAAATGGTACAGCCACTGAGGAAAACCAGTTTGTCAGATCCTCTCAAGGTTACACATAGAATTACCACGTGACCCAGCAGTTCTCCTGGGTATACACCCAAGAGGTATGAAAGCAAGGACTCAATCAGGTATGTGCTTCAGAATGTTCCTGCAGCGCTTTTCACTGTAGCCAAAATGTGGAAACCCCTAAGTGTCCATCCACAGACAGACGGATGAACCAAACATGGGGATGCGTGCAAAGGAGCACTGCTCAGCCAGGAGAGGAAATGACGTCCTGATGATACGCACAACGTGCGTGAACCTCGAAAACATGCTGAGTGAAATAAGTCAGTCATGAAGGAACAAATACTGTGTGATCCCACGCATATGAAATGTCCAAAGTAGGCAAATTCACGAAGATAAAGGATGAGTGGCTGCTGGGGACTGGGGGTTGTGAGACTACTAATGACTGTGGGGTTTTTCTTTTGGAATGAAACTGGGAATTAGGTAGTGGCGATGGTTGCACAACTGTGAATAGCCTAAAAGCCACTGAATTGTTTAAATGGGTGAGTTTCATGGTATGTGAATTATATCTCAATTTTAAAAAGAAAACAGTGGACCGCAAAGACAGCAGCTAGAGACCATCTGTGCACCTTCCAGGCTCTTGACTCCTCCCTCCCTGACCCCTGCAGAGGCGTCCTCTCGCTGGACCTAGGCACCTTCTGGTGTGAGTCCTTCCCTGTCTCACACACATGGGGGTCTCTGCCCTGGGGGCCAGGCCTGCCTTGTGCAGAGGGGACTGATGTGGGCAATACAGAGCCCCAGCCCTGGGGACTCACCTGGCCAGCAGCTCATCATCAGGGAGCATGCCATAAGGTCCTGGTCACCAGGACAGGTATCGATGGATGGCCTGGGAGACCCTTGGAGGATGAGGGGGGCTGGAAGTAAGGAGGCTGCCATTGAGGCTGGGGTGCGGGAAACAGGGTCCCAGGGCTGGCTCAGGTGGTTCATGCCTGGAGATGGGAAGTAAAAGTTAGGGGAGGATTTTGAGCAGAGAATTATGTGGTCTGGTTCATATGTAAGCCTGTCCTGGCTGCTTGGAAGAGTGGAGAGAGAGGCGTGCTTCCTTGTTACATTGTTCTGGAAAGTGCGTGGCTCCCGCGTGGCCTCCACTGCTGCATCCACGTTTACATGGCTGCCCCGTTACTGGGACGTGCGTGTCTCCATTTATGAGTTTAGTCTGATGGATAGCAGTCTACATCTCTCTTTTCAAATAATTTTATTTTTTAGAAAAGTTTTGGGTTTACAGAAAAATTGTGCAGAAAGTAGAGTTCTTGTATATCCCTCCCTGATGCACACTGTCTCCCTTGTCAGCGTCTGGCATGTCTGGCATCCGTGCACTACGTTTGTTACAATCCATGAACCAATGTTGATACGTTGTTGTTCACCAAGGTACATGGTTTACCTGTGCATCTCCCTTTAATTTGCTTGTCTTGGCCTGTTAGTGAGGGTGCTTGTTTTTTCAGTCCCTGGAGAAGGACATCATGCTTGGTAAGGTAGAGGGTCAGTGAAAAAGAGGAAGACTCTCAACAAGATGGATTGACATGGTGGCTGCAACAGTGGGCTCAAGCATGGCAATGATGGGGAGGTTGGCGCAGGGCCAGGTGGAATTGACTTGACGGCACCTAATAACGGACGTATGAATTGGATTTTTCCTTTTGTGAATCACCTGTTCACATTCTGTGCTCATATTTCTTTTGAGAAGTTTCTCTTTTTTCTTCTTTGATTTATAAAATCTATTTATAAAGGAAAGGTATCACAATGAATAAATTACCAGTATTTCCCTTCCTCCTAGATTGTCATGTATCAGTCTTTTCCTTGAAGGGTGGAATTATACTAGTTTTTTTTTTTTTTTTTTTTATAAAGGAAAGGTATCACAATGAATAAATTACCAGTATTTCCCTTCCTCCTAGATTGTCATGTATCAGTCTTTTCCCTGAAGGGTGGAATTATACTAAGAAAAACTTCCTACATCAAGTTGGAAATTATTCTTGTTTTGTAATCCAGTACTTCTAAGATTTCCTTCACCCTCTGAAACCTTTCCTGGCTTGGGCCATGTTAGAGCTTGCCGGCCTGTTCCCAGTGAGACCCCAGTGCAGTGAGGTGTACTGGTCCCGAGCTCATGGTCTGGCCTGGGAAAGACCCCTCCACCCTGGGCTGTTCCTGTCCCGCTGCCTCTGCAGGGCTGCTCGGGACAGCGGGGGCCAGGGCCATGTGCGCCCTCAAAGTGGCTTCACGGCTTATCACCTCCTTGGCCAGGCGAGTGCCAACAAATCAGTCACACACACCCCTGCCTCAGTTTCCCCCTTGCTGAACTGCCTGCTGTCTTTAGTGGGCTGAGTGGTGACAGTTCCACCTCCTGAAACCTGTGACCTATTTGGAAAAGGGTCTCCAAAGATGTGACTTAGGGTCCCGAGATGACGTTGTCCTGGATTTTCTGGGTGGGTCCTCTATCCCCTGACGGTCTCCTTAGAAGAGACAAGAGGAGACATGGACACAGGAGACGGCCACGTGAAGAAAGAGGCAGAGGTTGGAGCGATGCAGCCACAAGCCAAGGGACACCTGAGGCCCCCAGAAGCTGGTTGAGACAAGGAAGTGTCCTCATCCAGAGCCTCTGGAGGGAGCACAGCCCTGTGATCACCTTGACTTTTCCAGAACTGTGAGAGAATGCATTTCTGTTGTTGAAGGCTCTCAGTCTGTGGTGATTTGTGGCGGCGGCCCCAGAAAGGAACACACTGTCTCCATCACGTTATTTCCTGCCCGTCTGGCAGGCCGTGGCTGGGTGAGGTAGGGGTGTGCCCTGGTGTACAGTTGTGCCCCGGGCCTGGCAGGTGTGCAGGAGGGGCCTGGGGAACCTCCACAGAACCAACAACCCGTGAGGTGAGCAGGCGGCAGTTTGGGCATTCGGTCAGTCCGCTGGGCGCCCACCTGGGTGGGGAGCTGCAGGGAGGGGCTGGCCTCCTGGATTCCATTCCTAACCCTCGTGGGACGGCAGGCAGGAGTGGGGCTCGGAGAGGCCGGCTGACACTCAGTGCCCAGGCTGGTGAGGACGCACCTGATCAGGGGTCCTGGCACCGGGGTGCCCTCTCCTCCTGCGGATGCCCAACCATGTCTGTCTCTCCCTGCAGGTATCACGTGGGGCAAGGTGGTGTCACTGTATGCGGTGGCTGCGGGGCTGGCTGTGGACTGCGTGCGGCAGGCCCAGCCTGCCATTGTCCACGCCCTCGTGGACTGCCTGGGGGAATTCGTGCGCAAGACCCTGGCCCCATGGCTGCGGAGGCGCGGCGGATGGGTGAGAGGGGTGGGGAGCAGTGGGGTGGGGCTGCCCAGCACCCCAGAGGGGTGGAGGGCTGGGCTCCTGACCTGGGGACGCCATGGAGTCCTGTGTGGAAGGACATCAGGCCCTCTTCCCCTGCTCCACATCACCGTGCCTCCTGGACCTGGTCCAGCAGCCTCCTCACCCCTCCCCAGCCCCCTCTACCCCTGTCACTGTGTAAACCCGTCTGTGGGATTGGCCGGGTGCCCAGGCCTTCAGTCCAGAGGGACCAGACTGCCTTCCTGAGACAGCTGCGCCCCTGCACACACTCCCCACGACCCTGACTCCCAGAGGCTCTGGGCTGCGCGCCAACACTATCTCTAACCACTGGCCCCTGCTCCCCCCGCAGACTGATGTCCTCAAGTGCGTGGTCAGCACGGACCCTGGCCTCCGCTCCCACTGGCTGGTGGCTGCGTTCTGCAGCTTTGGCCGCTTCCTGAAGGCTGCCTTCTTCATGCTGTTGCCGGAGAGATGAGCTGCTTGCCTGGGCAGTGGCTGCAGCCTGGCCCTCGGGGCTGGCCCAGGAGGCACGGCCCAGAGAGCATCTCCCTCCTTCCCACCCACTGCTGGGGGGCCTGCCCTGAGCCCCATCCCTCGCAGACCCAGGCCTGTGGGTAGGGGAGAGGGGAGGGGATTCTGGGCTGGAGGCGGGTGCTTGGCCTACCTTGTTGTATGGCCTCTCCTGGCATCCGCTGTTCCCCTTTGCTGTGGAGCTAGACACTCGGGGCCCACTTCCAGCCCCAGAAGGGAAGGTCATGGGAGGACAGTCCTCTAACTCAGCCGCCCCTCGCCCCCGCCTCCCCCTACCCACCGTGTTCGGGTCCGCCCCAGGACTCCAGCTGGACTCGGTCTCCGCGGGCAACAGATCCTGCACGTTCAGATGACGGGCACACTGGCCTGGTCAGAGCCCAAGTTGCTGGATCTCTGACCCCTAACCAGAGTGTAAGGCTCATGCCTTGGCTGCTTGACTGAGGTGTGAAGGGGACATAACCTTGACCCTGGGCAGGCCCTTGTGTGGCTGGACAGGCATGGCTCCAGGCTGGCACATCTGACCGATGAATGCAGAACCCTGCAGACGAAGACAGTGCGCTTGGTCCCATAAAGTCTCACGTCAGTGAGGGCGGCTCCCTCTGCTTTCCTTGTGGCCCACCCACATACAGCCTCCCAGGACCTGCCCAGCGGCCCCTTTGGGCTCGGATGCCTAGGAAGCTCAGCTCCTCCGGGTGCACTCAAACCCTGACAGTGCTCCCCAGCTGGACACGTATGTGACATCCTTCCTGGGGCACCCCAGCCAGCCCCCTCAGCCCCTGGTACTCGCTGCAGGTGCTCGGGAGAGGTCTGCAGGCTGAACACAACACAAGCCGGTGTGATGCTGCTGCTTCCTTTGTAATTTCTCAGCCAAGAAAGATTTCAAGAGGGACGCCCCCCTCATGTGGTCCCTGGGGTGAGGTGAGGCCTGGCCTGGCAGCCATCCCTGAGAGCCGACCCCTGGGTCCTCCTCACCAGGCTGCCTGCTGGGGGGCCCATGTGTGGGACAGACAAGGGGTCTGCAGAAAGCCAGCCCCAAATCAAGGCCCTCAGGTCCCACTGGAAGGCTCCCCACGGCAGCGTTTTCCCTTCAGACAGTGCTACAGCGTTACGTAGTCTCCACCTGTGAACTAGTGAGAGGTGGGGGATTTGCCTGAAAATAACCCCGGGGCAGGGAGCGGGTACGAGAGGGTGCGATGGAAGAGATTCTGGAACTGGTTCTCTTAACTGGTTAGATTGTTCTTTCACATACATGTTTTTTATTATGGTAAAAATATAACAAAACACACCAATTCAACCATGTCTACATGTACAATTCAGTGACATTACGTTCTTCTAGTTGGCAGACATTCCCTGTCCCTTTCCAAGTGGTTTCATCACCATTAATATAAACTTACTGCCCCCTAAGCAAAAAGTCCCCTTTGACCCCTCCCTCTCACCCCTGGTAACCACTAATCATCTTTGGTTTCTGTATCTTTGCTTATTTCATGAGACCATACACTATTTGTCCTTTTGTAACTAATTTCACTCAGTATAATACTTCCAAGGTTCATGTCGTAGCATGTATCGGGGCTGCATTTCCCTTTATGGCTGAGTATCCCGCTGGTGGCGCAGTGGTCAAGAGCTCAGCTGCTAACTGAAAGACCGGCAGTTGGAACCCACCAGCTGCTCCTTGGGAATCCTGTGGGGCAGCCCCGCTCTGTCCTGTGGGTCAGAATCGACTCCACAGCAGTGGGCTTTAGTGAGTACATGTATACCACATTATGTTTATCCATTCTCATATTTCATTAGATTTAAAAGCACAGTCAGAATTGACTCGGTGACAGTGGGTTTTGGTTTTATCAACTCTCTTCCCAGCAGTAAACAGAGCACAGGTAGTCCATGGTGTGATGTGACAGTAAAGATATACAGAGTATCATTGTTGGGTCCAAAAAGTCAAACCCATTGCCGTCGAGTCGATTCTGACTCACAGTGACCCTACGAGACAGAACGGACCTGCTGCAGCGTTTCCAAGGCTGTTATCTTTATGGAGGTAGGCTGCCTCGGCTTCTCCCGCAGAGCAGTAGGTGGGTTCCAACTGCCAGCCTTTCGATTAGCAGCTGAGTGTTTTAACCACTGTGCCACCAGGGCTCTGCTGGGTATTCCTAATCAAAAACCTTTATCAGGTGAGGTTCTGGATGGTTATGTATTTGATATCTTAGGTCATTTTAGTCAAACTAACAATTATGAGATTGGCTGGTTGCTCCCAGCTATGCTAGAGAAAGTGAGGAAAGAGGATGAGCCCAAGGCTTTAAAGTCCCAGCTCAGGTAACACATAAAGGACCTGAAAGTTGCTATATGTGCCCCCAAAAGAAAATCTTACTTCCTGTAGCCACAGAACTGAGATTGCTGAAAACCAAACCCAGGGTCTCGTCCTGGGGGCGGCTGAATTGCAATGCCCATTGGATTCCCAGCCTCTCAAGTGGCTTAAAGTGAGGGCACTGACTGGGAAGGAATGAGATACTGGAAGTTGGGATGGGGACATGCGGGCAGATACTGGCGAAGCTGGGGACACTGAACCCTAATTGTGCTGTCTTCTTTGCCAGCCTTCCTACCGCTGGCTGAGAAAGTGAATCCTGCTTTGTCTGAGGAAACCGTAATGACCTCCCCTGAGGCAGGTGCCTTGCAAGATACTCATTGCCCCACTGTCCCTCTGCTTCCAGACCTGTAACCAGTCTCAAGTCCCAGCAGGTCCCAAAAGGTGAGGTATTAAGTGTGACCCACGATGAGGTACACCACACTCTGAAAGAACTGCACGAATTTTCTGATGTACGCAGACAGAAATGCAGGGAATATGTGGGAATGAATATCAAGGGTGTGGGATCATGGTGGAAGGAACAAGTTGGGTCAGTCAGAAATTACTGATATGGGTGTACTAAGCAGAGTCTCTTCATTCAGTATTTCAGCTTGAGGGGCTAGAAAAGGATCTAACAGTTTGTTTGGCTGGTTGGTTGGTGGAAACATGAACCCAAAGGTGGCCTACACCAAATCAGGTGTAAATGCCTTGGTGTACTACCAAGGAAGGTATCCAGAGGTTTAGAGAAATTGGAGTGTTAGGGTAGGTTTCTCATGCCTGACCCACCCACCACCCAGGGAGTGCCCAGGGGACACATCTTTTACCACAACTGTGAGGAGTAAATCTGTGTGGGGAACAAATCATTCTTTTCCCTAAGGTGGAAAATGCTAGCCACAGGACTTACAGTGGGGGCGACTGAATCCCAGGGTGGGAGGAGCCAAGTGGCAGCCGAAATTCCCAAAGACAAGGTGGGCACAGTTACCATAATGGACAGCAGAGTCAAAGCGGGAATCAGAATATAGGCATACCTCGGAGGTATTGTGGGTTTGGTTCCAGACCACTGCAATAAAGTGAGTCACACAAATCTTTCGGTTTTCCAGTGCATATAAAAGTTACGTTTACACTATGCTGTAGTCTTTCAAGTGTACTAATAGCATTATGTCTAAAGAAACAATGTACATACCGTAATTAAAAAATATTGCCAAAAAATGCTAACCATTATCGAACCATCAACGAGTCATATCTTTTTGCTGGTGGAAGATCTTGCCTCCATGTGGGCTGCTGAAGGTTGGGGTGGCAATTTCTTAGAATAAGACAACAGCGAAGTTTGCTGCATCGACTGACTCTTTTCACGAAAGATTTCTCTGTAGCCTGAGGTGCCGTGTGACAGCGTTTTACCCACAGCAGAACTTCTTTCACAATCGGGGTCCGTCCTCTCAAACCCCGCCACTGCTTTATCAGCTAAGCTTACGTGATATTCTAAATCCTTTGCTGTCACTTCAGCAGTGTTCACAGCATCTTCGTCAGGAGTAGATTCCATCCCAGGAAACCAGTTTCTTTGCTCATCCCCAGAGACAACTCCTCTTCTGTTCAAGTTTCATTGTGAGATTGCAGCAATTCAGTCACGTCTTCAGGCTCCACTTCTAATTCTGGTTCTCTTGCTGTTTCCACCACACCTGCAGTTACTTCCTCCACTTAAGTCTTGAACTCTGCAAAGTCATCCATGATGGTTGGAATTAACTTCCAAACTCCTTTTAATGTTGATATTTTGACCTCCTCTCATGGGTCATGAGTATTCTTAATGGCATCTAGAATGCTGAATCCTTTCCAGAAGGTTTTCAATTTACTTTGCCCAGCTCCATCAGAGGAATCACTATCCATGGCAGCTATAGCCTTACGAAATGTATTTCTTAAATAATAAGACTTGATCCATGGGCTGCAGAATGGATGCTGTGTTACCAAGCATGGAAACAACATCAATCTCCTTGTACATCTTCATCAGAGCACTTGGGTGACTAAGTGCATTGTCAATGAGCAGTCATTTTGAAAGGAATCTTTTTTTCTGAGCAGTAGGTCTCAACAGTAGGCTTAAAATATTCAGTAAACCATGTTGTAAACAGATGTGCTCTCATGCAGGCTTTGTTGTTCCGTTTATAGAGCACAGGCATTAGATTTAGCATAATTCTCAAGGGCCCTAGGGTTTTCAGAATGGTAAATGAGCGTTGGCTTCCACTTAAAGTCACCAGTTGCATTAGCCCCTAACGAGAGAGTCCTTCTGTCCTTTGAAGCCAGGCATTGACTGCTCTTCTCTAGTTATAAAGTCCTAGGTGGCATCTTCTTCCAATGTAAGTGCCAGTGTGATGGATCGCTTTTGTGTGGCCTTCCTCGCCATGGTCTTGTGGCTCCTGCCCAAGTAATGGGGTAGGACTGTGCAAATAGGGTTATTGTGACCCACCAACCGGATTGATCAGTTTCGCCACCCTGCTGCGCTTGACATGAGCCATCCCAGAGACAGGAAAGAAAGGATCCCACCATCGCAAAGGAACAACAGCCAGGAGTGGAGAGTGTGTCCTCTGGACACTGGATTCCTGTGCTGAGAAGCTCTTGGGCCCAGGAGACAGCACTGTAACACCCAAGACAGCGAGACATGGTGGCAGAGAAACGGTGGCAGGAGAGACTGACAGGAGACAGCACAGTGGGCTTCCTGGTCCACGGAGCGAGAAAGCTGAGTGCCTATTCTGTGGTTGTGATGATAAAATCATGTCGAGTGCTTTACACAATCAAAAATAACTTCAACAAAAAGACCATCTCTGAATTAAACAGAAACAAATGAACCTGTTTATCAAATTGTGCCATAACCACCCAACAAAAACAATTATTCTAATGGTAATACAGTATAGTATCCCCGTAGCTGTCAAGTTGATTCTGACTCATAGCGACCCTGTAAGGCAGAGTAGGACTACCCCAGGGTGTTTCCAAGGAGTGGCTGGTGGAATTTGAACTGCTGACCTTTTGGTTAACAGCCAAACTCTTAACCGCTGCACTACCAGGGCTCCATAGAACAGTATGGTACATCTTTTAACGGGTGAGTACGGCTAAGTGCTCGGCTACTTACCAAAAGGTTAGTGGTTTGAATCCACCCAGCAGCTCTGTGGGAGAAAAGATCTGCTTCTGTAAAGATCACAGCCAGGAACACCCTATGGAGCAGCTCTACCCTGTCACACAGGGCTGCTGGGAGTCGGAACAGACTCGGTGTCACAACAACAGCGACATAAAAAGAACAGCAGAAAACAAACTGCGTTCGGTAGTCCTACTGTGAGCAGCAGCAGCAGCATCTCGAAACGGTTCCTATAGGATAAAGCAAATAACGTGAATGGTATAAAGAACCCACATTTTTAGCTTAAAAGAAGATGACATCAAAGAATCTGAGTAAAAAATTCTGTAATCTTAAAATCTGAATTGGAAACATCAATGTGAACTCATTTTTTTCTTTAAAGCTGTGCATTTCCCACAGGGTCAAAGCTTCTGCGGGTTCCTCTCGCATAGTTCAGTGAAAACAAATAAATACGTAAGTAAGTAAATGACTCACAGACGGGTTTCCTAGCTGTTTGTGGAAAACCCTGGAAGCAGGACCAGCCTGCCTGAGATCAGCACCCTGTGCCCATCCGTGGTCTCTAATGCCCACCCCTGCAGAATGCCAGCCTCTGGAGAGGTGGGGCCCCAGGTCCCGGGGAGGCAGCTTTTGGGAAGGGCGTGGGACTGTCATGGCAACAGGAGCCAGGCTGCTTCAGGGGCTCGTGGGCCTGCAGGGCTCTTCCTGGCCAAACGCTGGACAATGTGAGCACCCACCCACCCCCCAGAGAAAAAGACTGCACTTGATTAAAATCACTGACTATACCAAGTCCTGAGCTCATATGATGGCGGAGTGGGGGCAGGGAGACAGGTGGGAGACATCATGACCACTAGACACCCCTGAGGCTGCTGGGTGCTTACCCTAAACATTGATCACGGACAGAAGAACAGGCACCCGTGCTGCCTTCCGGGTGAAAGTCTTTCCGGGTCACCACATGGAGCTGAGTGGGTGAAGGGAAGTTCTGTAGAGGGCTCTGACCATGGACGCAGGCCTAAGGCTTTGGGCGGTGGCCACCCATGGATGGCCACACTGGGTGCGAGGGACCAGGTGGTCCCCAGCAGTGACTCCCGAGTCTCCTGATTGTGGCACTGCCACAATGAGCCTCCAGTGTGCCTCACGCCAGCCCACGGGACACAGGGGACAGAGGGACCAGTGAGACAGGGAAACGGCTCCAGGGCAAGGGGTGCTGGCTAAGCCCATGTTGGGGAGAACCCAGGACAGTCTAGACTGAGGGTGCGGGGCCTGGCCTTAAACAAGCCCACGATACACCTCTCAGACCACCAGGGGCGGCGGTCAGAACAAGGACTGTATCAGGCAACACTCTAGACTTCTCGTTGTCATTAGGATGGCACACTTGACTCTAGGCTTCATACGCTCTGGCCCTGCTCTGGGTGCGGCCCCTCAGACTCCCTTCTAGCCAGCAGTGGGTAGGAGCCTGGGATGCTGGCTGGGGGGTGGGGTAGGGAGGGAAACTTGGTGCCTTCAGGTTCTCTCAAATCACTCATTCCTGCAGCGCCAGGCTCCTTTGGGGCAACTCCAGCCCTCGCTGCCCCTTGGTCTCCAAGTGCTGGCCATGCCCCCCACTACATCAGAAGGCTGAGTAGCAGCCCTGGGCCATCCTCTGAGCCCTCAGGTCCCGGCACCACCACGTGGCGAGGCCTGTCCCTGGCCCGGAGCAGGGTGGCTACCGAAGCATTCATTGTGGGGGCCAGAGCACCACCCCCTTTTGACACTTCCCGCTTATACCTGTGGGCCAGGTCTCGTGTACTGCGTGTTAAAAAGAAAAGTGTATCGTTTTGATTTTAGATGACCACCAAAGTATTTAAGGGTAAATGCCATTATGTCTGGAACTTGCTTAAAAACTCTTTAGCGTGCGCGCTCACACGCTCGCGCGCGCGCACACACACACACAGATGAATTCAGCAATTGAAGCTGGGTTGCCGGGGATTACTGTGTTTGGAAACTTCATGGTAAACAAAACAAGTAATATTATATTACAGAATAATAAAATAAACTTCATATAATGATACTAAATTAACAACCAGTCTCTCGTGTTGGGAATAAGCGCCCTTTGGCCTCAGTGGATGGGTCCCTGGCCTCCTTTATCTCTTTGTAAAAGTAACAAAAATATACTGCAATTCATTTTCCCATCTTTACCTTCAATTATTGTTGACTATTGAAAATTTATAAGTATCTTAGCTCTTGTCAAAACTGCAGGAAAAAAAGAAGGAAAGAGCCATCCCTTCTTCATTCTTAGGGTAAAGACTCTGGAAAACCATTATCAGCAGATGAAAAACATACAGTCTACACAGCGATAATATGCAAAATCCTCAGCCACAAAAATAAAGGCCTTTTATTTGGTTTTTCTACTCCATTACGGGGACATCTGAACGACACTCTCCTGCCCGCCGCACCCGCGGGCCAGGCCGCTCTGCTCCAGGGATGCGGCCAAGCCACACCGTCGACGTACAAGCAGCTGGACGTCCCTGGAGGCCCCGCCCTTGAGGACAAGGACGAGGCTCGCTGGTTCACGGTGTCACCTTCCTGTAGGTGATGTGAAGATGCTGAGTCATCGGCTGAGTAGTGGTTGCCATGGAGACTGTCTGTTCAAGTTTGCCTTCAGAATTCAGCCTGAATTTTCGGGTAATCTAAGCAGGAGAACAGACAGACACACAAACACCTTAGCTTCATCTTCGGAAGGTTTGACAAATGCTCTGGCACCTGCCATGGCCAAGCACTCTGGCAGATGTCACCACGTGTTACCTGACTTGTCACAGGCCTGTGAGCCACAAGCGTCCTTGTCACAGGTGGCAGACGCCCAGCCCAGAGCTGCCAACAGGCTTGGCCAGACCGAGGTTTCAGGCCACGGCTCTCCACTGTCCCTCAGGTGCCCCCCGACGACCAACAGGTGAACGCAGGAGCTGTCCACACAGGGAGCATTTAGACCCAATCTGTTTTTATAAATCACACACCTGATCAGACAAAAGCTGAACTTTCAAATGTTTTCCTTATTTGTCACTTTCCACTTTTACACCACATTCTTGAACCAGGGCTTTGAACTGGTTCAACCCCCTGGTGAGAATTCGCATCTCCAACCTAGATATACTGAATCAGAATCTACGTTTTAACCTACGTGTGTATACGTCAGAATCACCTGGGGACCTTACTAAAATGCAGATTCTGTTCCAGTAATATCTGGGGTGAAAAGGCAAATTCTCAGCAGGGGGTTGAACGAGAACGAACCGGTCTGAAGTCCTGTCTTGAACTGATGTCAAATGTGTCCTTGGAAAAATCAGTAACACACCTTCGGAACCACTAATACATCAGAATAAATAACAGCAGCCATTTCCAACAAGAACACATGTCTGTTGCAATCTCCAAATTAGGCAATACTAAATGCCTGGAGTTTCCAGCACTTTGTAAGAGAAAATCCGCCAGTGTTTGCTGGTAAAAAGTGTGAAACCATGACAAGTGTTGAGAGAAAACTCACAGACCATCTTCACCTTTCTGGAACTGAGGAGCATGGTGGGGCTTCCAGAAGTACATGGAATATTAGTTCTGCTTCTGGCCATGCTCAACTACTTTGTACTTTGTAACTGACCAACTGTCTTGTGCTGAAAAAAACAGAAAAGCCAGACTACTGAAAGGCATCAGAGAACCGCCAACGCAGCTAGGACCAGGGTCCCCTGGAGAAGGGGTGCAGAGGGGGGCCAGTTTGAGCCGTTACTCACTTGGGCCCAGTGTGGATTGCAAGCAGTGCCTGGAGGTTGAGGGGACAAGGGTGAAGGCCAAGATGAAACAGGAAGTGGTGGCCAAGGGACTGAGGAGCTAAGCAAAGGAAGTCAAAATCTGGGTTCAGGATCTGTCTAGGAGAGACGCTGGAGAACATGCCAGGCTCAGTCGAGATCCCAGGAGTACAGGTTAACCAGAAACAGACCAGCCTTCTAGAGACGTTCAGCTTCGAAGCAGCTCAATACCAGGCTAACACGATCTGCCCTTCCTGATCGACAACCAGAGGCATAAGGACTGTTCTTTGGTCAAAGTTCATGTCAACCAAAGCCACAGATTATGACTATAATTTTTCACACATGATGTCTAGAATTCAAGAAGAAAAGGAAAAAACATATCTTGAGCAAACCAGGGAATAACAGCAAATGACGGATTTTCAAAAGAAAAAGCAGGTAATGGAAACACACACACCCAGGAGGCCAAAAGTGAAGTTATTAGGGTTGATGAACCGGAAAACAGTCAGTAGAAAATATCCAGACTGAAGCTTGGAGAGAAGAAACTACAAAATACGATCAAAGCATGAGAGATGCTGGAAACGGTAAAAAAGTTCAATGTATGCGTAACTGGAGTCCAAGAAGAAGAGAGAAGGTACAGCCACTTTGGAAATCGATTTGGCGCCTCCTTAAAAAGCTAGAAGTAGAACTACCATATGATCCAGCAATCCCACTGCTTGGAATACATCCTAGAGAACTAAGAGCCTTTATACAAATAGATGTATGTACACCCATGTTTATTGCAGCACTGTTTACAGTAGCAAAAAGATGGAAGCAACCAAGGTGCCCATCAACAGATGAATGAATAAATTATGGTATGTTCACACGATGGAACACTACTCATTGATAAAGAACAGTGATGAATCTGTGAAACATTTCATAACAGGGAGGAATCTGGAAGGCATTATGATGAGTGAAAGTAGTCAGTTTCAAAAGAACAAACATTGTATGAGACCACTATAATAAGAACTCAAAAAATAGTTTAAACAGAGAAGAAAATATTCTTTGATGGTTATAAGAGTGGAGAGAGAGGGGTATTCACTAATTAGACAGTAGACAAGAACTATTTTGGGTGAAGGGACAGACAACACACAGTACGGGAGAGGTCAGCACAACTGGACTGAACCAAAAGCAAAGAAGTTTCCTGAACAAACTGAACACTTTGAAGGCCAGCGTAGCAGGGGCAGGGGTTTGGGGACCATGGTTTCATGGGATATCTAGGTCAACTGACATAATAAAATCTGCTAAGAAAACACTCTGCATGGAGGAGTTGGAGGATAAGGCAATTGACACCAATATAGTTGAAGAAAAATCAGATAAAAGAATTTCAAAAAATGAAGAAACCCTAAGAATCATGTGGCACTCTATCAAGAAGAATAACTTGCGTGTGATTGGAGTTCCAGAACAGGGAGGGATAACAGAAAATACAGAGAGAATGGTTGAAGATCTGTTGGCAGAAAACTTCCCTGGCATCGTGAAAGATGTAAGGATATCTATCCAAGATGCTCATGGAACCCCATACAAAATTGATCCAAAAATAAAATCACCAAGGCATATTATCATTAAACTTGCCAAAACCAAAGATAAAGAGAAAATTTTAAAAGCAGCCAAGGATAAACGAAAAGTCACCTACAAAGGAGAATCAATAAGTTCAGACTACTCAGCAGAAACCATGCAGTCAAGAAGGCAATGGGATGACATATACAGAGCACTGAAGGAGAAAAACTGCCAGCCAAGGATCATATATCCAGCAAAACTCTCTCTCAAATATGAAGGTGAAATTAAAACATTTACAGATAGACACAAGCTTAGAGAATTTGCAAAAACCAAACCAAAGCTAGAAGAAATACTAAAGGATTGTTTGGTAACAAAATCAATAGTATCATATACCAATACAACACAAGGTCACAGAACAGAACATCCTGATATCAACTCAAATAGGGAAATCACAAAAACAAATTAAGATTAATTTTAAAACGAAAAAAATGCTCAAAACAGGGGATCACTGAAGTCATTAGGTAAAAGATCACAATAATCAAAAAAAAAAAAAATCAAAAAGAGGGACTAAATACAGGAGGCATAGAACTGCCATATGGAGAGGGATACAAGGTGATATAGGACAATACAAGTTAGGTTTTTATGTAGAAAAATAGGGGTAAATATTAAGGTAACCACAAAGAGGTCTAACAATTCCATAATTCAAAATAAAAACCAAGAAAAACATAACGACTCAGCAAACATAAATTCAACTACTATGAAAATGAGGAACACACAATTTACAAAGAAAAACTCAGGACAAAAAAGTAAGTGGAAAAATGAAATTGTAAACAACACACACAAAAAAGCATCAAAATGACAGCACTAAACACATAAAAAAGTATGTGTTTTTCTTTTTTTAAAACAAAACAAAACAAAACACATACTTATCTATAATTACGCTGAATGTAAATGGACTAAATGCACCAATAGAGACAGAGAGTCTCAGACTGGATAAAGAAACATGATCCGTCTATATGCTGCCTACAAGAGACACACCGTAGACTTAGAGACACAAACAAACTAAAACTCAAAGGATGGAAAAAAATATATCAAGCAAACAATAAGCAAAAAAGAGCAGGGGTAGCAATATTAATTTCTGACAAAAATAGACTTCGAAGTTAAATCTACCACAAAGGATAAAGAACGACACTACATAATGATTAAAGGGACAATTGACCAGGAAGATATAACCATATTAAATATTTATGCACCCAATGACAGGGCTGCAAGATACATAAAACAAACTTTAACAGAACTGAAAAGTGAGATAGACACCTCCACAATTATAGTAGGAGACTTCAACACACCACTTTGGAGAAGGACAGGACTTCCCGTAAGAAACTCAATAGAGACACGTAAGACCTAATTGCTACAATCAACCAACCTGACCTCATAGACTTATACAGAACACTCCACCCAACAGCTGCAAAGTATACTTTTTTTTCTAGTGCACATGGAACGTTCTCTAGAATAGATCACATATTCGGTCATAAAACAAACCTTTGCAGAATCCAAAACACTGAAATATTACAAAGCATCTTCTCAGACCACAAGGCCATAAAAGAAATCAGTAACAGAAAAATCAGGGAAAAGAAATCAAATACATGGAAACTGAACAATACCCTGCTCAAAAAAGACTGGGTTATAGAAGACATTAAGGAGGGAATAAAGAAATTCAATAGAATGCAATGACAATGAAAACACTTCCTATCAAAACCTCTGGGACACAACAAAAGCAGTGCTCAGAGGTCAATTTATATCGATAAAAGCACACATACAAAAAGAAGAAAGAGCCAAAAGCAGAGAACTGTCCCTACAACTTGAAAAAATAGAAAGCGAGCAACAAAAGAATCCATCAGGCACCAGAAGAAAACAATAAAAATTAGAGCAGAACTAAATTAAATGAATTAGAGAACAGAAAAACAATTGAAAGAATTAACAACGCCAAAAGCTGGTTCTTTGAAAAAATTAACAAAATTGATAAACCATTGGCCAGACTGACTATAGAAATACAGGCAGGAAACAAATAACCCGAATAAGAAACGAGAAGGGCCACATCACAACAGACCGAACTGTAATTAAAAGAATCGTATCAGATTATTATGAAAAATTGTACTCTAACAAATTTGCAAACCTAGAAGAAATGGATGAATTCCTAGAAAAACACGACCTACCTAAACCAACACAATCAGAAGTAGAACAACTAAATAGACCCATAACAAAAAAAGAGATTGAAAAGGTAATCAAAAAACTCCCAACAAAAAAAAGCCCTGGTCCAGACGGCTTCACTGCAGTTCTACCAAACTTTCAGAGAAGAGTTAACACCACTGCTACTAAAGGTCTTTCAGAGCACAGAAAATGATGGAATACTACCTAACTCATGAAGCCAGCATATCCCTGATACCAAAACCAGGTAAAGATACCACAAAAAAAGAAAATTACAGACCTATATCCCTCATGAACATAGATGCAAAAATCCTCAACAAAATTCTAGCCAATCGAATTCAACAACATATCAAAAAAATAATCCACCACAACCAAGTGGGATTTATACCAGGTATGCAAGGTTGGTTCAATATTAGAAAAACCATTAATGTAATCCACCATATAAATAAAACGAAAGACAAAAACCACATGATCTTATCAATTGATGGAGAAAAGACATTTGACAAAGTCCAGCACCCATTCATGATAAAAACTCTCAGCAAAATAGGAACTGAAGGAAAATTCCTCAACATAATAAAGGGCATATAGAAAGCCAACAGCCAACATCATTCTAAATGGAGAGAGCCTGAAAGCATTTCCCTTGAGAACAGGAACCAGACAAGGATGCCCTTTATCACCGCTCTAATTCAACATTGTGCTGGAGGTCCTAGCCAGAGCAATTAGGCTAGACAAAGAAATAAAGGGCATCTGGATTGGCAAGGAAGAAGTAAAAGTCTCTCTATTTGCAGATGACATGATCTTATACACAGAAAACCCTAAGGAATCCTCCAGAAAACTACTGAAACTAATAGAAGAGTTGTACAGAGTTTCAGGTTACAAGGTAAACATAACAAAAATCAGTTGGATTCCTCTACACCAACAAAAAGAACATCGAAGAGGAAATCACCAAATCAATACCATTCACAGTAGCCCCCAAGAAGATAAAATACTTAGGAATAAATCTTACCAAAGATGTAGAAGACCTGTACAAAGAAAACTACAAAGTAGTAGTGCAAGAAACTAAAAGGGACCTACATAAGTGGAAAAACATACCTTGCTCATGGATAGGAAGACTTAACATAATAAAAATGTCTATTCTACCAAAAGCCATCTATATATACAATGCACTTCCGATCCAAATTCCAACGACATCTTTTAATGTGATGGAGAAACAAATCACGAACTTCATATGGAAAGGAAAGAAGCCCTGGATAAGTAAAGCATTACTGAAAAAGAAGAAGAAAGTGGGAGGTCTCACTCTACTTGATTTTAGAACATATTATACAGCCACAGTAGTCAAAACAGCCTGGTACTGGTACAACAACAGGCATACAGACCAATGGAACAGAATTGAGAACCCAGATATAAATCCATCCACATATGAGCAGCTGATATTTGACAAAGGCCCAGTGTCAGTTAATTGGGGAAAAGACAGTCTTTTCAACAAACGGTGCTGGCATAACTGGATATCCATTTGCAAAAAAATGAAACAGGACCCATACCTCACACCATGCACAAAACCTAACTCCATGTGGATCAAAGTCTGAAACATAAAGACTAAGGTGATAAACATCATGGAAAAAAAAATAGGGGCAACGTTAGGAGCCCTAATAGAAGGCATAAACAGAATATAAAACATTACCAAAAATGACGAAGAGAAACCAGATAACTAGGAGCTCCTAAAAATCAAACACCTATGCTCATCTAAAGACTTCACCAAAAGAGTAAAAAGACCACCTATAGATTGGGAAAGAATTTTCAGCTATGACATCTCCGACCAGCACCTGATCTCTAAAATCTATATGATTCTGTTAAAACTCAACCACAAAAAGACAAACAACCCAATCAAGAAGTGGGCAAAGGATATGAACACACATTTCACTAAAGAAGATATTCAGGCAGCTAACAGATACTTGAGAAAACGCTCTCGATCATTAGCCATTATATAAATGCAAATTAAAACCACGATGAGATTTCATCTCACTCCAACAAGGCTAGCATTAATCCAAAAAACACAAAATAATAAATGTTGGAGAGGCTGTGGAGAGACTGGAACACTTCTACACTGCTGGTGGGAATGTCAAATGGTACAACCACTTTGGAAATCTATCTGGCGTTTCCTTAAAAAGTTAGAAATAGAACTACCATACAACCCAGAAATCCCACTCCTCGGAATATATTCCAGGGAAATAAGAGCCTTTACACGAACAGATATATGCACACCCATGTTTATGGCAGCACTGTTTACAATAGCAAAAAGCTGGAAGCAACCAAGGTGTCCATCAACAGATGAATGGGTAAATAAATTATGGTATATTCACACAATGGATTACTACGCATCGATAAAGAACAGTGACGAATCTGTGAAACATTTCATAACATGGAGGAACCTGGAAGGCATTATGCTGAGCGAAATTAGTCAGAGGCAGAAGGACAAATATTGTATAAGACCACTATTATAAGATCTTGAGAAATAGTTTAAACTAAGAAGAACACATTCTTTTGTGGTTATGAGATGGGGGAGGGAGGGTAGGAGAGGGTTATTTACTGATTAGATAGCAGATAAAACTACTTTAGGTGAAGGGAAGGACAACACTTAATACAGGGAAGGTCAGCTCAACTGGGCTGGACCAAAAGCAAAGAAGTTTCCTGAATAAACTGAATGCTTCGAAGGTCAGCCGAGCAAGGGCAGGGGTTTCGGGACTATGGCTTCAGGGGACATCTAAGTCAATCGGCAAAATAAATTCTATTAAGAAAACATTCTGCATCCCACTTTCAACTGTGGTGTCTTAAATGCTAACAAGCAGCCATCTAAGATGTATCAATTGGTCTCAACCCACCTGGATCAAAAGAGAATGAAGAACACCAAGGTCATATGATAACTAGGAGCCCAAGAGACAGAAAGGGCCACATGAACTAGACACTTACATCATCCTGAGACCAGAAGAACTAGATGCTACCCGACCACAACCGATGACTGCCCTGACAGGGAGCACAACAGAGAACCCCTGAGGGAGCAGAAGATCAGTGGGATGCAGACCCCAAATTCTCATAAAAAGACCAGACTTAATGGTCTGATTGAGACTAGAAAAATCCTGGCAGTCATGGTCCCCAAACCTTCTGTTGGCCCAGGACAGGAACCATTCCCGAAGACAACTCATCAGACATGGAAGGGACTGGACAATGGGTTGGAGAGAGATGCTGATGAGGAGTGAGCTACCTGTATCAGGTGGACACTTGAGACTATGTTGGGATCTCCTGTCTACAGGGGAGATGGGAGGGTAGAGAGGTTTAGAAACTGGCAAAACGGTCATGAAAGGAAACACTGGAAGGAGGGAGCAGGCTGACTTATTAGGGGGAGAGTAAATGGGAGTATGGAGTAAGATGTATATAAGTTTATATGTGAGAGACTGACTTGATTTGTAAACTTTCACTTAAACCACAATAAAAATTATTTAAAAAAAAAATAAAAGAAAACACTCCGCATCCCACTTTGGAAAGTGGTGTCTGGAGTCTTAAACGCTAGCAACCAGCCATCTAAGGTGCATCAATTCATCTCAACCCACCTGCAGCAAGGGAGAATGAAGAACACCAAAGACACAAGGTAATTATGAGCCCAAGAGACAGAAAGGGCCACATAAGCCATAGACTACATCAGCCTGAGACCAGAAGAGCTAGATGGTACCCAGCTACAACCGATGACCGCCCTGACAGGGAACACAACAGAGAACCCCTGAGGCACCAGGAGAGCAATGGATGCAGACTCCAAATTCTCGCAAACTGACCAGACTTAATGGTCTGACTGAGACTGCAAGGGCCCCAGAGGTAGTGGTTCCCCAGACATTCTGTTGGCCCAAGACAGGAACCCTCCACAAAGCCAACTCTTCAGACAGGGATTGGACTGGACTATGGGATAGAAAATGATACTGGTGAGGAGTGACATTCTTAGATCAAGTAGACACATGAGACTATGTGGGCATCTCCGGTCTGGAGGGGAGATGAGAGGGCAGAAGGGGTCAGAAGCTAGCCGAATGGACACGAAAACAGAGAGCAGAGGGAAGGAGTGTGCTGTCTAATTAGGGGGAGAGTAACCAGGAGTATATAGCAAGGTGTATATAAATTTTTGTATGAGAGACTGACTTGATTTGTAAACTTTCACTAAAGCACAATAAATAAATTAAAAAAAGAAGAGAGAAAAGAGAATGGGCACAAGAAAATATCTGAAGATATTACGGGCAATTTTCTGAGACTGACAAAAAAAATCAAGCGCCATATTCAAATCACATCATAGCAGAACTTTGGCTGAAAACCAAAGACACAGAGAAACAGTCAGGGATGGGGCATTACTTTCAAAAGAATGGCAATAAGATTTATAAGTGACTTCTCAAGAGAAAGGCTGGAAGCCAGAAAACAATGGAGCAGTATCTTTGAAGTTCCAAAACAAATCTTCTTTCACCCTAGGATTCTAGCTGCCGGGAAAAGACTCTTGAGAAATGAAGCAAAGTAAAGGCATCTTTAGACAGATAAAAACAAAGAATTCTCTACCAGCAGACATCCTGACGGTCACCACATCGTCTGGAGTTTAATGCATATAAATGTTAGGATCCCAGAAAAGCAGAAAAGGCAGAGAATGGCAAGTGCAGGCAGTTTCCAAGGCTTTGCGATATGAAGAGTGGTCCGAGGGCCAGCAGCAGCAGCAGCAGCACCTGACATGCCTACTGGGCGGGGTCCCAGGTGACAGGCACACATAGGTGACAGCGTGAGCGGTGCTGTCCAAAGGTCCTCGGTTCAGAAGTAGCGAAGTGCTCATTTATACCAGACGTGAACGAACAGAGCGCGTGCTGTGCTCTCCATGGTGATGGCCGGAACAGGTAAAGGATGTGTAAGAAGCTGAGGAGGAGGAAGATGGAGAGAAGACGCTCGCAGAGCCAGGAGGACCAACAGAAAACCTGCACTGGTGGCCACGGCATTAGCATCTCTAAGGCAAAAATATTTAATCTGGGCCTCATTGTAAAATGAACAATCAAGGCTTTGATCCTTGAAGAGGAGTGGGAAGGAATTAAGCACACATCCTGGGAACTCCACACTTGCTGCAGGCTGCCTTCTGACAGACGTCAGTGCCCGGCCATGCAGCAGCTGGCAGACCCTCAGAGGGCTCTGTCGCTGGCACCAGTCACAGTGGCTCATCCAGCCCCTCGCCAGCCAACGGTGGGGCCAGCACACTGAAAGTCATAGTGGCTCATCCAGCCCCTCGGCAGCCAACGGTGGGGCCAGCACACTGAAAGTCACAGTGGCTCATCCAGCCCCTCGCCAGCCAATGGTGGGGCCAGCACACTGAAAGTCACAGTGGCTCATCCAGCCCCTCGCCAGCCAACGGTGGGGCCAGCACACTGAAAGCATCTCCTGTCCGTGTTGCCTTGGGCCTCGCAGCCTGCTGGACACTGGTGTTTCTGTGGATGGAATTTCTTGTTATCCTCCCCTTCCAAGGAAAGTTACCGGGAGGAGTTTAAGCTGAGTAGGCTGTGCGCTGCCTTGTCTGGGCTCAAAAAGAGGAGACTGAGGAAAGAGACTGCAGAGAGGGAGAGAAAGAGGCACAAAGAGACACACATGTATGACACACGCAGACACACACACATGCGTGCACATGCTGATTAAAGACACAGCAGCAGGTGTGGGAGGTGAGGGAGGGACGGCCCCTGGTGAGGTCCTGAGAGGCAGGGCGGAGGACGCAGAGCACAGGGCAGGCAGAGGGACTCTGTGAGGCTGAGTGTCAGGAAGTGAGCAAGGCAATCCACGGCAGCTCCATTCACACAAAGAATCAGAAAACCAGAAGGCCCAACAACATGGTGCTTGTGTTGATGACAGTGCCTGCATCGTGGGGCTGCCGTTCAGTCCCCCTGGGTGATGACAGCGGGCGTCCTGGACAAGGTGGGATGTCCAGGATGTCGTCAGCGAAAACAGGTTACAACTGTCTGTGAGCATGACATGGACGCTCCTTGAAAATATGATGCTAAGTGAAAGAAGCCAGACTCAAACGCCACGAACTGCATGACAACATTTATACGAAATAACCAGTCGGCAAATCCAGAGACAGGATCAGATAAGTGGTTGCCAGCGGTGGGGTTAAGAGTATAGGGTTTCTTTTTGGGGTGATGAAACATTCTAGAATTGGAGAGAGGAGATGGCCGTGCAGCACTGTGAATGCACTACACGCCCCTGGATCGAGCACATTAGAAGAGCATTTCACTGGGTACCGTATGGCAACTGCAGACAGACAGAAGTGCGTGGAGCATGGTATCATTTTTGTTACAAAAATAAATACACATGCATAAGAAAAAATGTCAAAAGTGGTTCTTTCTGGTGGTAAAGTGTGTGTGTGTGTGTTTCTTTTTACTCAGTTCTTAGTTTTTTTTTTAAATGAGAACATATTGCTTATGAAATTAAAAAAATGAGAAATGAAAGCAGAACAGCCTATCACTCACCTTCCATGCCTGAAAATGAAGGTGTTCTTATAAATCACCAGCCCCCGAAACCTCTCTCCCATAGGAAGCCTTGGTGGTAACTGCAGCCACAACCATCCAAGCCATCCAAACCTCATGTAAGGAATATTGAGCCACCCATTTCCTAAGGGGGCTGGCCACCAGCAACCAATGTGTCCTAAACAGCCCCACACAGGAAGGGCTAATGCCTCTAACAGGCACCATTTTCACCCGCATCTTCATTAAAGGAAGGGACGGTGCAGGCATTGCTGACTCCACACCTTGCAAGTATTAGGCGCTGTAGCCAGACGAGACACAGTTCCTCCCCTAAGGAGCTTACATTCTATGAGAACAGACAAGATGTTTGCAGAGCCAACTCTTTACAGATCAGAAAATGATGAGGGAGCAAACACAATGCTGCGGAGGCTCAAAGGGCCACAAAACCATCGTAGGGAACCTGAAGGGTTTCATGGAGGAAGTGGCTGTCGAGGTGGCCCCCTGATGGCACCACGGGCTTCTCAATGGTGTAGACAAGCCCTGTTCATCCTTTTGTCCCAGCATCAAGCCCTCAGATTATCTGTTGCTGGGTCCGCTAAAATGGGATTAGAAAATGTGGGTGTAGAAACTGGACAGAAAGGGAGCAAACTAGGAAGAAGAGGCATCTTGTGAAAAGACACAAACACAGAAGCATGCAGAGAAAAATTCACTTAATGGGATAAAAGCATATCGGAGATAAAGTAGAAAAACTCAGTGTATTTGAAAACAGGTTAGTACAAAATATCCAAGATGAATAATATAAATGAAATAGATTAAAGAAAAATGAACAAAGTCTCAGGGATATGTGGGACAATATCAAATAGTCCAACATATGCTTAATAGGAGTCTCAAAAGAGGAAGATAGTAATAAATAGGACAAAAATAGTTAACAAATAATGGCAAAAAAAAAAAAAAAACCCAATTTAAAGAATCTCAGGAGACTCCAATCAGCACAAATACAAAAATCACACCCAGGAACATCATAGTGAAATAGCTGAAATCCAAAGTAAAGAAAAGTGACCAGAGATAAAAAAGGCATTTACATACAGGGGTAAAAAGGTAAACATGATCACTGACTTGTCACCAAAAACAATGGTCGTCAGAAGACAATGGAACCATGTCAGGAAACTCCTTAAAGAAAATATCCATCAATGCAGAATTCTATTATCTGACAAAAATATCCTTTAAAACTGGAGGTAAAACTTTTTTTCAAAAAAAAAAAAAAAAACCTAAGAAAACTTGTCACCAGCAGACCAATATCAGAAATAAATGAGGGGATGTCAGAGACCCTACAGACATTAAAGCAGTAATAACGGACTATTATGAACTTTAACTCTGACACCAAAACCTGACAAAAACATTGCAAGAAAATTGCACATTAGTGTCTCCTGTATGATGCAGAGATGTCCTAACATTTTAATAACACATAAACGTCCTAACATTTTAATAACACATAAATGCAGCAATGTATGAAAAAGGAAGGAAGACCATCATGATCAAGGGGGGTTTACGCCACGAATGCAATGTTAGTTCAACATTTGAAAACTAATCATGGTAAGTGATCATATTAACAGAATAAAGGAGAAAAACGACAAACACCTCAGTATTTGCAGAAGTACCATTTGTCAGAATTCAACACCCATTTATGATTTCTTAAAAAGCTGGCAAGCTAGAAGTATAAAGAAACATAACCTGATAAAAACAGAAACTACCGTTAACATCTTACTCAACGGGAAAAGCCTGAATGAACGCATTCCCCCTAAGACAGAAAACAAGAAAGAATGTTGACTCTCACCACTTCTATTCGATATCATACTGCTAGTCCCAGCCAGTGCAATAAGACAGAGAAAGAAATAAAAGGTATCAAAATTGTGAAGAAGTAATACTGTCTCTGAGATAAAATGACTATGTAGAAAACCCTAAGGGAGCTATAAAAAAACTACTAGAATCAATAGTGAATTTCATAGGGTCACACTGATACAAGATCAATATACTACAGTCAACTGTATTCTATAAACTAGCAACAAATAGCTGGAATATTTTAAACATCATTTATAACAGCATCCAAAAACACGAAACACTTAGGGATAAATTTAACAAAATCTGTGCAAAACCACACCAAAAATTACGTAACAGCACTGAGAGAGACCTAAATGATGCAGTGATCTACCACAGTTACAGACCACAAGACTCAGATCATGAAGACTCAGTTTGGCTAAGATTGGGCATTTCTTTCCAAATTGATACAGGAATTTGAGCAATTCCGATCAACATTTTGACAAGCTGATTCTAAAATTCACATGGAAATGCAAAGAGTCCCAATACAGTCAAAATAATTTTGGGGGAAAAAGAAAAAGTAGAATGATTGACATGACTTGATTTCATGGATTAGTATAATGCACAGATCAGGATCAAGTGACAGCAATCAAGATGGTGTGGTACCGGTACAAAGAGACACAGAGGCTGATGGAACAGGACAGAGTCCAGAAATACGTCCATACATATACAGTGAGTTGATTTTCAACAAATGCACCCACATAAGTCCATGAGGTAATTAAAGATAAGTTTTTCTTCTTTCAACAAATGGCGCTAGAACAACTGGGTATCTGCATGGAAAAGCTAATAAACAAACAACAGAAATAAACACAAAAACTTAGACTGACCCCTACCTCCCACCAAATTTCACAAACCTTGAAGTAAAAGGACTTTGGGTTAAGCAAAAAATTCTACACAAGACACAGAAAGCACTGACCAGAAAAGAGAAAACTGATAAAAACCATTTTATCCAAAGTGAAACCAGCTTTGCTCTTCAAAAGGCACCAACAGAGAACTGAGAATGCAAGCCACAGAATGGGACGGCCTCAACACATGGACCCGCCTCCACACTACAAGACGAACTATTACACCTCAGTAAGAAGACAACCAGCCCAAGGTAAAAATGGGCGATGATCCGAACGCTCATCCCACAGAATGGGAAAGAAAAGTAGCAAGTAAGCCCAGTGAGAAGATGAGCAAGGCCTTGAGTCATCAGGGAAACCCAACACCACAGCCACGAGACAGCTAAGTTCACAGGACAATTGGGAGCTCTCCCTGGCCCTGCAGGGAGAGTAAACCAGCAGAGGCCCCGCAGGCTAGCGGCTTCGTGTAAGTTGGGCACTTATCATATGACTCAGCAGTTCCTAGGTATTTATCCAGGAGAAAGGAAAATGTGTGTCTACAGTAAGGCTTGTCCACAAATGCTTACAGCAGTTTTATTCAGAACAGCACACAACTGGAAACAACCCCAATGTCCATCAACAGACAATGGACAGACTCAAGTGGGGCACCTTTACGGAGCAAAAATAGAAAAACCGCTCATCCGTGAGGAGCCCTAGAGCTCGCCATGGATCTGTAGTGACAGACATGGAATCCCCAGTCATGAGGGTAAGGCAAGGCACACAAAGGAACACAATGACCCTGTTATGGATTGAATCGTGTCACCCAGAAATAGGTGTTGTAAATTCTAACCCCTATATTTGTGGCTATACTCCCATTTGAGAATGGGTTGTCTTTGTTATGCTAATAAGACAACATTAACGTAGGGTGCGTCTTAAAGTCAATCTCCTTTGAGAGATGAAAAGAAACAAAAGAAAGGACCAGAAATGGGGGAACAGACATGCCAAGCCCCGTGAAGATCACCCAGGAGCAGCTCAGAGGAGACAAGGACAGAGAGAGAAAGCCTTCTCCTACAGCTGGCACCCTGAATTCAGACTTCTAGCCTCCTAAACAGTGAGAAAATAAATTTCTGTTAAAGCCATCCACTTGTGGTCTTTCTATTATAGCAGCCCAAGGTAACTAAGACCCTTTCTGGGGTGATAGGCTGTTCCAGGTCTGGATCGCAGAGGTGAGTCCAAGAGGACACACACTGGTCAAAATGTATCCAACTGCATCCTCGAAATGCAAGCATTATACCAAGAGCATTAATTAAAAAAAACACTGACTACCAAGCCCTAGCAATTAACACAGTGTGGTACTGGTACAAGACAGACAGAGCCTTCCATGGGGGATGGAGACACATGCCAGGGGCAGAGAGTGAGGAGGCACACTCCTCATTGTGGGCTGGGACATTGGCTCACGCACTGGAAAAGGAGAGTGGACCCCACCCCATGGCCCAAAATCAAGTACAGCTGGGTTAACAACCTAAAAGAAAGGTTTCAAGGCAAACTGTTAACTCTCAGGACAAAAAAAAAAAAAAGAACATATTTTGCCCTTGGGTATAAGAAAGAATTGCTGAAATAACACACACCAGAAACAGAAGCCATGAAGAAGAGCTGTGAAATTAAGAACTCCTGGTCCCACACACAACAACAAAGTGAAAAGAGGCTTTCGGCCTGGAAAGGTCTGAGAAGAAAGGCTTGTCTATATTCTGTGGAGAACTCCTACACGGCAGTGAGAATGGACTGCCCAACAGAAGATGGTCCACCGCCTTAACAGGCACTGCCCAGGGGGACGAGCCGGCGAGGCCACGCAGAGCTGCCCGGCCTCATTGTGCTGAGGGGTCCAGGCTGGCAGATGAGATCTCAGGGTCATCAGCATCAGGCACAGTAGAAGTGGGGAGGCAGCCCTGACGCGCCAGGGGACTCTGATCCTCACTTAGAGTGGGGTTGAGGGACCCTGGAACTGCTGTTTCTCAGGGTGCTGTGAGGCACAGGGCTACCGAGGCTCAGGGTACAAGGAGTAGGACAGCCCATGTGGTGTGACGTTGGGGTGGCGCCCGGGAACCCGTGAGGGCCTTGGCAGTGGTCACAGGGGATGCCCTAGCACTTCCGGGTGGATGGGGGTGAGTGGGCGCACGTGACGAAGCACAAGCAACACGTCAGCGGAGGACCTGAGTGCTCACTGTCTTTCAGCTTTGCTACATACCTGAACATTCTCATAATAAAGTGCTCAAGACACCTATTTGTACATATGCAAATATGTGTACATGTGTGGGTATGTGTGTGTGTGGGTGGGCATGTAAGTGTGAAGATGTGTGGGGGTGTGTGTGTACATGTGCAGGTATGTGTGCACATGTGTGGTTATGTGCTGGTGCCTGTGGGTATGTGTACGTGGGCAGGCCTATGTGCAGACGTGTGGGCAGTGCACGTGGATATGCGTATGTGTACATGTGCGTGTATGCATACATGTGTAGGTGTGGGTATGCGTGTGTGGGCGTCTATGTGCAGGCATATGTGCACGTGTGTGGGCGTGTATGTGTATGTGTCGGTGTACGTGTGCAGGTGTATGTGTAGGTGTGTGTGGGTATATGTAGGTGTGTGGGTGTGTACGTGTGCAGACGTGTGCACCTGTGGGTGTGTACATGTGCAAGTGTGCACACGTGTGGGTATGTGCATGTGTACGTGTGTAGGCGTGTACGTGTGCACGCGTGTGGGTGTGCACGCGTGTGGGTGGGTGTGGGTACGTGTATGCATGTGTGTACATGTGTAGGCATGTGCATGTGTGTGTACCTGTGCAGGTGTGTGTGAACATGCGCACATATGTATGCATGCATGTAGGTACGTGTATATATGCAGGTACAGGTATTTACTTAACCATGTTGGTAATGAGCTTATTTTGACTAAATTTGAGAAGAGAATTTATCTAACAAGCAGAGGCTTTTGTCCCAGACATCTTTAAAAGGGCCTGTCCACAGCTCTGACTTCACTCAGGAACAAGCGGCATTTCTCAGGTTGGGGCCGTGGCCCTGTTGACCGTGCAGAGGAAGAAACGTTTCCTGAGAACCTGCAGCAAACAAAAGCCCTCGCTCTCAGTGGTGCAGGAGAAACCACTCACACAGAATCACTGCAGATCTACACAATAACCTCTTTAGGACATCCGGCATTCACCATTCACTTTGTATGTTTTGAAACCATTTTCACGTAAGAGTATCAACTGTTTGAATGCATGATTAAAGGTTTCAATAGTCACACCTGACAAGTCCGTGATGCCACAAGTGAGTCTTGTAATTCGGTGAAAACCACCCACCAGCAATGAGGCTTATTGGCAGCACAGTGAAGGGAGAGCTGAGGCACTCGTGAGAGAGAGAGGGAGAGGACACCCGTGATGTGGTGCGTGAACACGACGGACAGCTGGGGTGTAGCTGGCCCTGGGCAGGCGAGGGTCTCCTCTGGGTGCTTCCAAAGCCGACACTGTCAGGGCTGGGCGTCTCCCCAGCAGCTGTGAGGCCCTGCCGCGGACCAGAGGCTTCTCCCCGGGAGCCCATGGGGCCCACACTGGCAGTGACCAGCGGAGGACGGCCGTGACAGGCGTGCTCACCTGCTCCACGTGGGGCTCCTTGGCGAAGGAGATCCTGGCGATGGAGTGGGAGGCGATGGACAGCTCCTGCCCATTCACCTCGCCCTCCTCCACTTCCACGATGCCTGCAATAAGGGGCCTCGTCAGTGCATGCCTAGGGCCCACACAATGCCCCACCATGGAGACCCAGCCGCAGACCCCCACTGCTATGCCCGCGCTGCATTCTCTGCTGAGGCAGCTCCTGCTGGGGGTCTTTTTCCAAGCTAGGACTCCATGGGGATGGGAGCTTTGTAGCCATGGAGGTGACAATGTCCCCCCGTCTGCAATTGGCCTCCCAGGTACCTGGAGGGTTGGGGACAAATCCCCCTACACCAAATAGGTAGGGGTCCCAGGGAGCATCACCCTCTCTGGATGTGCCACCACCCACCCCTCCCACCCCCATCTACCAAACAGGCCAGGGAGCCCTCCCAGAGCCCCTCCAGCAGGTGCCCTGCTCTGAGAAGGCCTTTTGGGGGGGGGAACCATGCAGCGAGTAGATGCCCTCTGGCTTTCTGCCCGACTTCTGTGCCACACCTGGGCAGCCCCATCCTCAGCACCCGCTTCCAGGAACCACCTCGTCTGAGGAGAGTATTTTCTGGTCAGTGAGCCTGGTTATGAAGTGTTTTAGGATGACATTACACTGGGGCAAACCAAGTGGCAAGACAGAGGACTTTAGGCGGTGACAGCAGGTGTTCCTTGTGCCATTTTCCCTCCTGGATTCCAAGACCCACAGGAAACAGCTGTGCCTGGGCCATGGACAGAGCAGGCCTGCAGGGGACCACTACTGCAATGCTGGCAGAGTCAGGAGAGAGCCAGCTGCCCCCCGAGGCTTCTCGCTCAGCCACCACGGGGTGCTCAAGGCCCAGCCCACCTGCAGTCCCACTCCCACCACCCATCCCAAAAGGCACCCATCTGACCATGTGGATTTCTCACCCAGCCGACAAACGTGTGTCTGTGACACAGGCACCCCCAGGGAGGTCCCTCCACCAAATGCACTTGGTGCAGGAGGACAGCCCAGCGGGGGGCGACAGTACCTGTGTTCTGGGCGCTGACGAAGGCCACCTTGTTGGTGTCAGGCTGCAGGCGGATGAAGCCACACTCTCGGTGCATTGGCTTCCTGGTGTCCGGGTGGAAGGCGTTGAACCTGGATGGGAGGCAGGAGAGTGGGGCTCCTGCAGAGACCCTCCAAGCACCCTACCCTGTGTACCTTTCCTCACACTACACATGAATGCTAACACGTGCTCTTTGTACGCGTGGGAAACACGCTCTCAAAGCCCCAACACCCCCGTCCTACAGTGGTAAGCACCCAGTAGCTGCCCCAGATTACCACAGGCACCCCAACACACATGGGGCCTAGAGAGCACGTATGCAAATACTGAGTTGCATAACTGCACGCCCAACACACCGGCTGGGCAGCGAGCAGCGAGGTGGCTAGGAGTCCTTCTAGAAGGTGGCACAGGCACCTTCTAGAAGGGAGGGGGGTTTCTTCCTAGGCTTGCTGCACCTAAAAGTGTGGCGAGACTACTTAGTAGTACCACATCCCCTTTCCCGTCCTTCATGTAGCAAAGGCTTCCCGACAGGTGACTCAGTGTTTTGGTTCCAGGGAACCGCTGCTGACTCCACCCCAGAGCTGGAAGCAGAGACTTGGGCTCAGGAAGCTCAGGGGACCCCTCACGGGCCACACCCTCTGACCTCAGCCCCAGCAGTTAAGGGTAGCTCAGAGGAGAGGAAGCACGGGCAGGCCTCTTGGGTGCCCTGGGGCAAGGCCACAGTCACGCTCTTAGACCAAACCACCTCTGACTCCATATCCCTTCTCTGAAGGAAGGCAGCACACTAGCCAGCGGCTCACACACCTCAGTGAGGGGGACTGCCCCAGGAGAGCAGGAGTGCAGAGTGAGGGGGACACCTGGAGGCCACAGGCCCAGACAGCCTTCGCATCTCAGTGGGAAAGCAGATGTCTCCTGCAGCCAGAGGGAGGCATCCATCGTCTGCTCCTTCTTGTCTCTTCACCTCTCCATCAAAGTGCACCCATGGGCCCTGCCTCCACGTGGATACAGACTCCGGGTGGGCCCTGCCTCCACGTGGATACAGCCTCTGGGTGGGCCCTGCCTCCACGTGGATACAGCCTCTGGGTGGGCCCTGCCTCCACGTGGATACAGCCTCTGGGTGGGCCCTGCCTCCATGTGGATATGTCCTCCAGGTGGGTACTGCCTCCAGGTGGACCCTGCCTACACATGGATATGGCCTCTAGGTGAACCCTGCCTCCAGGTGGGCCCTGTCTCCACAAGGACTCTGCCTCTGGGTGGGCCCTGCCTCAGTACTCTGGTCTGTGACCTGGGAAATCTGTGTTCCAGTCTCAGGTCACAGTGGAGCACCTGGCCTAGCTAGAGGGTTTTCTGGACTGTGCCCTGTGTCTTCCTCACCATGGGACAAAGACCCTGCTCCACATGGGTCTCAGGGCCGTGGTGGCCAGCCTGCGTGTTCATGCAGCGATCCATGCAGGGAAGACACAAGCCCGAGGGTGCTGAGAGCTGGGCGCCAAGGTGTGGCAGTGCTAGGCACCAGGGCAGGGGTGGGCACCTGCAGGTGCAGAGGGCACAGAGCCAGTGCCATGGGAGAGGTAGCCCAGGGGCTTACTGACAAGAGAGAGAGCTGTAGCACCTGGGGGATGAAGGCTGCAGCCACCTAAAGCTGGGAGCACAAACTGGGCCCAGGTCAACGGGAAGCTTGAACTCAGTGCTTGTTAGTATGTACAGGAACGCTTCATTCCTTTTTATACAGATATACCATAATTTATTTAACCATCTAAGATATTCTGAGTTTTTGTGTTGTTACAGACAAACTAATTTACTAACCTTGTACACAATTTCATGTACAGGACAAGTGTATCCATTGCATAAATTCTTATAAATGAGATAGCTGAATCCAAGCCCTTGTCCACTGTGATTCTGATAGACATTAACACATCATTCTCCCCAGAAACAGACCATTCACGCTCCGGCCAGAGGCATAAGGAGGCGTTTCCCTATGCTGTTGAAGCTGTTTTATTAAGAAACCTTCTATTCTTTGTATTAAGTCAAAAACGGTAGTTTGGTATAATTTTAATTCACGTTTAAGTAAGTGAGGTTGAACGTTATACTTGGGAGTCATCTGAACTTCATTTTCAGTGAAATACTCATAAATGTCCATTTTTCTACTTGGTTGTTGGGATTTATTTGTACTGATCAACACTTATGTATCCTGGCTCTCTATAGTATGAGCTACAAAGTGTTTTCCCAGTTTGTTATTTGTCTTCTAACTGTTGTTGTTAGGTGCCATCAAGTAGGTTCCAGCTCACAGCAACCCCATGCACAACAGAACAAAACACTCCCTGGTCCTGGGCTATGCTCACAATTGTTGCTATACTTGAGCCCATTATCGCAGCCACTGTGTCAGTCCATCTTGTTGAGGGTCTTCCTCTTCTTCGCTGACCCTCTACTTTACCAAGCATGATGTCCTACTCCAGGGACTGATCCCTCCTGATAGCACGTCCAAAGTATGTGAGACATAGTCTTGTCATCCTTGCTTCTAAGGAGCATTCCGGTTCTACTTCTTCCAAGACAGATTTGTTCGTTCTTTTGGCAGTCCATGGTATATTCAATATTCTTTGCCAACACCACAATTCAAAGGCGTCAATTCTTCTTCGGTCTTCCTTATTCATGGTCCACATGAAAATGAGGTGATTGAAAACACCACGGCTTGGGTCAGGCCCACCTTACTCCTCAAGGTGACATCTTTGCTTTTCAACACTTTAAAGAGGTCCTTTGCAGCAGATTTGCCCAACGCAATGTGTCTTTTGATTTCTTGACTGTTGTTTCCATGGGTGTTGATTGTGAATTCAAGTAAAATGAAATCCTTAACAACCTTCATCTTTTCTGCATTTATCATGATGTTGCTCATTGGTCCAGTTGTGAGGATTTTTGTTTTCTTTATGTTGAGGTGTAATCCATACTGAAGGCTTTAGTCTTTGATCTTCGCCAATAAGAGGTTCAAGTCCTCTTCACTTTCAGCAAGGAAGGTTGTGTCATCTGCATAACGCAGGTTGTTAATGAGTCTTCCTCCAATCCTGATGCTCCGTTCTTCTTCATGTAGTCCAGCTTCCCAGATTATTTGCTCAGCATACAGACTGAATAGACATGGTGGAAGAATACAACCCTGACACACACCTTTTCCTGACTTTAAACCATGCAGTGCCCCTTTGTTCTCTTTGCACGATTGCCTCTTGATCCATGTACAGATTCCTCGTGAGTACAATCAAGTGTTCCAGAATTCCCATTCGTTGCAATGCTATCCATAATTTGTTTATGATCCACATAGCTGGATGCTTTAGCATAGTCAATAAAACACAGGTAAACATCCTTCTGGTATTCTCTGCTTTCAGCCAGGATCCATCCGACATCAGCAATGATATCCCTGGTTCCACGTCCTCTTCTGAAACCAGCCTGAATTTCTGGCAGTTCCCTGTTGACATACTGCCAAAGTCGCTTTTGAATGATCTTCAGCAGAATATTGTTTACATGTGATATTAATGACATTATTTGATAATTTCTGCATTAGGCTGTACTTATGGCATTAAATTATATACTTATAACTGTACTTACAGCATTAAAAAAAGTTTCTCTTGGTTTTAGTCTGATATCTTCCATTTATCTTACTTCCAGTTCACTAATCTGCTCAGCTGTGTCTAATCTGTGGTTAAACCCATTTATTTAGTTAATTTCAGTCATTGTGCTTTTCAGCTCTGGATTTCCATTGTTTCTTTTTTATAGATTCTAGTTCTTGAGTAAAATTATGCAACCTATCATCTGCTTTCTTAAAAACGGCAATTGCAGTTATTGTAAAGTCTAGCTAACTTGTGGGTCTGCTTCTAATGTCTGGTTTTTCCTTTGCTCCTGGTCTGCTGGCTATCTCTGACGAATGCTGAACCCTGTGTATGAACAAAGGACAGAGGCTCTGGGTGATATCACCTTCCCCCAGATGACCACTTTTGCTTCTGTCAGGCAGGCGACAGGAGCAGAGAATACTAATATGGGAAGGAACCGAACTCCATTTTCCTAGGGGCTGATCTCCCTCCACCCTGCCGTTACCCTGAAGTGTAGTCCATTAAGGGCTCCCCCCGCTTGGAAGGCACCGCCATACCAAATGTGCCTCTCCAACACCACAAGGCAGCCAAACGCCCTGCTCCACTCCTCAGACCTGCCACCGAACAAAGGCACACTTGTGTGTGCCTCTTCTCTGGGGTCTCGGTCCTGAACTCCAATTGTTGGACAACCCAGTGTAAAGGTTATTTTGGGGTTAATTGGGAAAAAATGAAAATGGTGTAGGTATTAGCTGAGGTGAGTTTGCTGAAAAATGGAAAATTCTGACTGAAAAACAAACGATTTGAAGCAATAAATATGTTCAGTTTAGTTAAAAAAAGTGTGTACGCAGGTGTGCATGTAAGCGTACACATATAACTGTGCACACATTAGTATATGGACATGGATGTGCAGGCATGTATGTGTGTTATGTATGTTGACATACGGACAGGTATGCAGGCATGTGTGTGTGTATGTGTACACGTACAGCTGTTTGTATACACGTGGACATGTGGGCACACAGATATTTATTTTATTTTTTAAGATCTGAAGAATGCGCACCAAGGTGTTAACTGTGGTTGGTCTCACAGCTGTGAGAACACGGCGTTTCTACTTTTGCTCATCTGCGTGTGCTGATTCCCCAGAATGTACATGCTCGTTTGTAGTGGTTAAGAGCTCAGGCTGCTAACCTGAAGGCTGGCAGTTTGAATCCACCTGCCGCTCCCTGGAGGCCCCATGGGGCAGTTCTCCTGTCCTACAGGACTGTTACGAGTCAGTATCAACTCAATGGGACTGGTTTGCTGTGTGATTTGCAATAATGAAAGGCTAATCTTTAAAAAGGAAGGGTCTGCAAACTCTTACTTTACTCATCAGGAGCCAGCATCAATGGATGTGTGCTTTACGCCTTTTGAGTTTATCTGGATCTGATACAGGGCTTTCCCCTCAGAGCTATTACCTTGCTTCAAAGTCAAATCAATCCACACAGTAAGAAACAACAGGTAGTGAATTAGGGTGTAGTTACTAATCCACCTGTATCGTAACTGTAGTCATGTCAGGTGATTAAGTTCCACGCAGGACTAGAAGGTGAGGTGAGGGATTTAATTACGCACACCCACTTACTTTAACGCCTGGACTATCAACCCGTAATCCTGTGGCAAGCCTAACATCTTCAGAGGACACCTGTTTGAAAAATCACAGCCAGGCTCCTTCCCACCTGCTGTGTGTACCTGTCTGGCATCACCTGGAATTACTCTGGGGGTGGGGTGGACTTACGAGAAGTTCAGCATGGGCTGGCCCACGTGGGAGATGTGTACCTCCTCCAGGTACTGGAAGGGCTGCAGCGTTGGGAAGGTGCCGGCTCCGGGTGGGTCTGACAGCCAGGTACCCAGCATCCAGGACAGTGGCTCCACCACTGGGTTCATTGTGGGGGGCTCTGGGGACAAAGGACAGACCGTCACGGCTAGTGCTGACTGGCTTCCAACAGGCCCGGCTGAGCTTTGTGTGGAGACGTACATCCTATGTGGGAGCATGCCTCCTTAACCACAGCCACCTGTGGGTGCCTGTCAGCCGGGGAGAAGGCCAAGCAACCAGCAAGTGTCATCTTGGGAGCTCTAAAGTTCCTGTGTGACCAAGAGAGCCCAGAGGGGTCTGACAGTCAGGGGAAGGCAGTGCCCAGATCCTAGCACAGGCAGAGGGAGGGGTGCTGACCACCTAGACCTGTCGCCAGCCACTAGCAAGGCCCAGTTCCTGATGGGAAGCCGCATAGATCCGCCCAGGCAGCACGCAGAGAGCAGAGATCCGCCCAGGCAGCAGAAGGCCCACACTCTGCGATGCAGTCTTCACTAGCCAGTTCCAGGGCTCAGAGGGATCAAGTTACTGACCGGGTGAGGGGGGAAGTGGAGAGGGGGCTCACCAGGGGTGGAGAAGGGGGGCTCACCAGGGGCGGGGGCTCACCAGGGGCAGGGGCTCACCAGGGGTGGAGAAGGGGAGGGGGCTCCCCAGGGGTGGAGAAGGGGGGGCTTACCAGGGGCGGGGGTGGAGAGGGGGCTCAGCAGGGGCGGGGGCTCACCAGGGGTGGAGGAGGGGCGGGGCTCAAGAGGGGCGGGGGTGGAGGGGGGCTCACCAGGGGCGGGGATGGAGAGGGGGCTCACCAGGGGTGGAAAAGGGGCGGGGGCTCGCCAGGGGCGGGGGTGGGGAGGGGGCTCAGCAGGGGCGGGGGCTCAGCAGGGGCGGGAGCTCCCCAGGGGTGGAGAAGGGGGGGCTCACCAGGGGCGGGGGCTCACCGGGGTGGGGGAAGGCGCACAGGCGGCGGGCGCAGGAGCCTGGCAGCCCAGCACCTGGGCCGAGGGCCCGGGCTCTATCTGCACCTGGCCTGGACCCACGCAGAGCTGGCGGGCAAACGTGACCGCCAGGCTTCACGGTCGTGATGTGCAGCCCCCCCCAACACCTGAGCCCTGCGGTGCCTGCACTAAACGGGGCTCCACGCCCAGGCCGAGGCCTAAGGAGACGTTAGGAAGGGCTGGGCGTACACCCCCAGGCGACACTGTGACGGGGTGCAGTGGGGCGGGCAGGCTGCGCGGGCCCCCACGCCCACGGGTCGGGGCCGGGGTCACCCTGCCTCAAAGGCCGCTCCCTCACCTCGCACCTCGCTCTCACGACCACCAGGGGCGCACACATCCGAGTTCTTCTGCGATGGACCACGGCCGCCCCCTGGGGGCGCCTCGCACCACTGCAGGAGGAGTGCAGAGGAATCTGGGGGTCTGGGGGTGTCTGGAGGCCAAGCCACCAGGAAGGAGCACTGTGACCTTTGTCCCAGCCAGGGACCTGGCATGCAGGGCACAGGTGCTGGTTTCCGGAGCCCGCGTGGGGCCCTGTGTTCCCTTCCCTTGCTGCTGTATTAAAAGGAGCACCCTCCAGGGATGCAACAGTGGGACACCCTCTGCCCTCCCCAGATCCGTGTCCCAGCCAGGGCCAGATGATTGCTGACTGAGCCCAGCTGGCCAGGGAAGAGCTAAGTCTGTGATAGCCTACAAACCACTGAACCGGTGCTCTCAATAGGTGGACTGTATGGAATGAGAATTACATTTCAACAAAGTTTGTCCCCCCCAAAAAAAGATTAGAGAGAAAATACACAATAGAAGACAGGCAAAGGGTGAATGGAGTCCCCAGTGAAGAAAATCAAATCATGAAAAAGAGTAAAAAGATAAAGATATTATTCAAGAAAGCTTCTGAAAACAAGGGAAGACTTGAATCTACATAAATGAAAAAGCACACTGTCCACCAGGAAGACATGGTGCAGAATGGTTCACACCAAGGCCTATTCCAGTACAACTCCTGAATTTTGAAGACGGAACAGATCCTCTGGGTATCCAGACACCTAGAACCAATCACATACAGGAGGGCATTCAGGCAGCCTCTGATTTCTCCACATCAACATGCTAATGGCGGAAGATTCTAGAGCCACACAGACACACAAGGAAAGAGAATGAGCGCCCAGGACTTCATATATCTGGCCACAGTGCTCTGTGATGCACAGAGTGTAGACCTGGGCCACCCAGCATGGCCACAGTGCCCTGTGACCCACACGGTGTAGACCTGGGCCACCCAGCACGGCCACAGCACCCTGTGACCCACACGGTGTAGACCTGAGCCACCCAGCATGGCCAATGCACCCTGTGACACACACGGGTATGAACTTGGGCTGCTCAGCACAGCCAAAGCACCCTGTGACTCACACAGCGTAGATCTGAGGTACCCAGCATGGCCACAGCGCCCTGTGACCCACACGGTGTAGACCTGGGCCACCCAGCACGGCCACAGCACCCTGTGACCCACACGGTGTAGACCTGGGCCACCCAGCACGGCCACAGCACCCTGTGACCCACACGGTGTAGACCTGGGCCACCCAGCACGGCCACAGCACCCTGTGAACCACACGGTGTAGACCTGGGCCACCCAGCACGGCCACAGCACCCTGTGACCCACACGGTGTAGACCTGAACCACCCAGCACAGCCACAGTGCCCTGTGACCCACACGGTATAGACTTGGGCCGCCCAGCATGGCCACCGTGCCCTGTGACCCACACGGTGTAGACCTGGGCCACCCAGCACGGCCACAGCACCCTGTGACCCACACGGTGTAGACCTGAGCCACCCAGCACGGCCACAGCACCCTGTGACCCACACGGTGTAGACCTGAGCCACCCAGCATGGCCAATGCACCCTGTGACATACACGGGTATGAACTTGGGCTGCTCAGCACAGCCAAAGCACCCTGTGACTCACACAGCGTAGATCTGGGGTACCCAGCATGGCCACAGCGCCCTGTGACCCACACGGTGTAGACCTGAGCCACCCAGCACAGCCACAGCGCCCTGTGACCCACACGGTATGGACTTGGGCCGCCCAGCATGGCCACCGTGCCCTGTGACCCACACGGTGTAGACCTGGGACACCAGCACGTTTGCCGGCAGCCACGTGTGCATCAAAATGTTCTGGACCATGTCAAAGTACCCACACAGAGAGAATCAAAAACCTCAATAATGTTTAAGTATTGACTACATGTTGAAATGCTAATGCTTTGGACAACGCACGGATTAGATAACATACATTATTACAGTTGATGTCACCTGTTTGTTTTTCTTCTCTTTAATAGGGCCACTAGAAAATTTGAACTTACACAGGAGGCTCGCTTCTGTGTCTTCTGGACAGCGCTGATGTAGACATTTCCTCCCAAGAGCGTGGGGAATGTCGCTCCCATGAGCCCTTCGGAGGATGTCACCAGAAGAGACGTCACCCAGAAACGGGTAAACGACGGCAGAGGGGTGGCAGGCAGTCCCCAAGTGTGCTCAATGGGAAAGCAACCGTGGGGACAGGTGCAGACAGGGTGCGGGGGCGGCGCAGAAACTGTGCAAGGAGTAGGCTCCCCGGCAGGTGATGGATCTGAGTCTCATCAAACAGCCATAGTCAATGTGGCTGAGGGATGAATAAACAGACCACTCAGGGGAAGACCACTTTAAAACTAAAAACACAGAAGGCCAAATAGAAAACAATAAGACAGAACTAAGACCACACCCACTGGTCACTGAATAAAGGAACACGGTGAACTCACATATCAAAAGAAAAAGCTTTTCAGATGGAATCACAAAGCAAAACCCCTGCCTCTTCTGCTATGATGAATTGTGCCCCCTAAAATATGTGTCGGAGTCCTGGCCCTTATATCGGTGACCCTGTTTGGAAATAAGGTTTTCTTTTGTTACTGTGTTAGTGAAGTCGTACCACTGTAGGGTGAGTCCTTACCCCTTCTAAGCTATGAAAAGAGCACAACAGGCCAGGGCTTTGAACTGGTTAGAACCTGCTGAGAATCTGCATTTCCACCCCAGATACACTGAACCAGAATCTGCAGTTTAAGGAGATCCCCAGGTGATTTTCATGTAGGATAAACTTTGGGAACCACTGCTCTACTACTGGCTCTCGGAGCTGGTCCTTAACCAGCAGCGTTAGCACGGCCTGCAAATTCTCAGCAGGGGTTCAAACCAGAACTCAGGTTTGTTCTGGTTCCAGCCCCTAAAACTGACAGAGACACTCACAGGAGAGGAAGACAGAGGACACAGACGCAGCTACAATCCCCGGACACCGGGGTCGCGGGCAGACACCGCATGCTGGGAGACAGGCCCACAGAAAGAATCGACATGGCTGAGACCCTGCTTTAGGCTTCCAGCCTCCAGAATGGTGAGAAGATAAAACTTCTGTTTTTTAAAGCTAACCACTTGTGGGATTTTATGAAAAGGCTGGTATCACCCAGCAAAGCCTGTGTCCTGCACCCATGCTCGAGCATCTAGAGAAATCTTAGCTCTGCTCAGCTGTGCTTCTAAGAAAGCAGGTTCCGAGTTTTGTCTGAGATGTACAGGAGCTGATTCCAGAGGCACACAGAGCACCTGAAAGTTCTAGAAGGCGCTGTGCTAGCTGTATGTGAGTTGGCCCTGGTGGGAGGGGAGGCGGGAGATAAATGATCACTGATGCGAGTACCAAACTGCAGGCCACCAGAGCCAGAGTGCCTGAGGCCCAGGAACGCGGCATGTGGCTGAGGAGGGTGAGCAGGGGAGAGAGAGCACAGTCTCCCCAGCTAAGTGAGGGCTGTGCTTAAGGAGCCCTGGTGGTGCAACAGTTAAGCACTCAGCTGCAAACCGAAAGGCTGGTAGTTTGAATCCACCAGCAGTGGAAACCTGGCGATCTGCTCCCATTAAGATAAAAGCCTAGGAAATCCTATGGGGCAGTTCTACTCTGTCACACGGGGTGCCCATGAGTCAGAATTGTCTCGACGGCACCCAACAACAAGAAGGACTGGGCTTACCGAGAGTATGCATCAAGTTCAACGGGACACGCCCCCTCCTGCCTCCAGGTGGATCTGTGGGTGCCAGGGCTCCTCTATCTAGAAGGTGGGGACCCAGAGCAGTCAGACAGGTTCTGCCCTCATCCCCCACTTGCTAGCAAACAACAGAAGACAAGAAATTTTAAAATGCAGAAATGACAGCACAGGAGGGGCAAGGATGATAAAACGAGAGGTGCCCATGAGATGAAGAAGCCACTTCTGGGTGAGAGAAAGGGTCCAGGGAGGGTCTCCTGAAGAACGGTTGGGCTTGGTGCAGAGGACACGCAGGGGAGTCACACAGCAAAGGCCCAGGAGGGTCTGCGGGGGCTCAGCATAATGCCCCCAGCTGACCGGAGAAGGCACACGCTCAGAAAGGCAGGCTGCCCTCATCCAGCTGCTCAGGGCCTGTGTGCAGGTCGCCCTGCACCTGGTACATGCAGAGTGGGACCTGTCCTGGAAGATGCTGGCTTCACAGTCCGAGGAAGGGCCTGGATGGAGGGCCAGCAAGGGGTATTTCCAGAGGACACACAGTGGTTCTCCCCTAGCACAAGCCACGCAGTGCCTCCTTGCCCCAGGTCTGAGCGAGGCTTGCCAGCGGGGGCTGTGCTGAGGGAAACTGTGCAGGGAAGAGGCATTGGAGGTGCACAGACTGGAGGGACTGTCTTGGGGACAGGGACCAGGGAGGCGGCCAAGGGGTCTGAGGCTAGGAGTCAGGAGCCAGGGGTCTAGGAGGATGGAATTGGAGAAGCAGAGCCCGGGAAGTGAGGCTGCAATGCGACGTGATCGGGGTGTGGGCATGGACAGGAGAGGATGGGCAGGTGGAGCGAAGTACCCCACAGCTGCTGGCAGCCCAGGGCATAGCCTGAAAGGAGATGGGTGACCTTGGCATGAGGGCAGGTGAAAGTGCAGGGGTCATGAGGGCTGAGGGCAGGCCACTGTCCCCAGGATTGGGTAGAAACACCAGAAGCGGGGCGAGCTCGGTGCAATAAGCTGCACCTGACACGGCTCCTGGGCGAAGTGGCTGGGGGGGCCCACCGACTGCCCACTCACTAATGCCCAGAATGAGTGCTGTGCAGGTCTCAGTCCATTACATGGGGCTCTGAACCGACTCTGCACGGCCAGGTGTACGCGGGTCATGTTGAGCCTCAAGGATGAAGGCGTGCCAGTCCTGGGAGGGGCAGCTTGTGTGGATGCCCCGATGTACACCGAGGACCCGACAGCAAGTGCTGGCCACACTGCACTGCAGAGTGGAGGAGCAGTATATTCATTCACTGTAACGAGACCAGACAATTCTAAAACAACTTTCTTTTTAGAGAGCAGAAAAAGCAGTACGTGACCGGAAGTGAAGGCATGCCATTGAACATCCAGCTTGAGGCTTTCAGCTGCCCTCAGCAGAGTGGCCATGTGAAGGAAGGAGGTCCAGTATCACCGATGCTGGTCAGCAATAGAATTGCTTGTCGCTTAGACAAGTGATCCAAGCGCTTTAGTCCTCCTGGATGCTGCTGCTTTCTTTGCTCTCAATCTTAATAAATTTTAATTTGGACAAGGAAACCAGCCAGGTGGTAAACAAAAGGTGGTGGGCGGGTTTACCCCAGCTTCCTCCCAGCTGCACTGACCCTCACGGGCTGTGGCCATGGCCGGTGAGTTCCTGCAGGGCCATCCCCGGTGCACTGCCCACCCCCACTTCCCGTCCACACCAGTGACCAGGAGAGGGATCAAGTGCTTGGTTCTGACTTCTAGTCTCCCTCCTTATTTTCATCCACAATTGGAGGGGCGGGCGGGAAACGACCAGAGAGAATTCCAAAACTCAAACATCAGGTTATACCAATGTACATGTCTGAAACCTCATTGAGGGTACCCTTAAGATTTGTGTATTTCACGCTATTTAGCTTAAATGCCAATATGAAAAGGAAATTAAAATGAATTTAAAAACCAAACAAAAGTATAACAGATAACAGACCTAACCTACTTGCCATTTTCAATCTCTTCAAATAAATCAGGCTTTTCTATGCATTTTTTATAGTTTCATTTTTCTTTTATTAAAATCTCAACCAACTGCAAAAACAAAAATTTAAACTTTCTACAAGAAATTTAAATTCTCCTTTTCTTGGCCCCAGACAGTGAAAGCAGGCTTACCCATCCCTAAGCTTCCTAAACTCCTGGACACACCGCCAAGGTTCTTCAAGGTTGTTTCTGTTCTGACGGAAACATTTGCACCTGGCTGCAAAGCGGCCCTGCAGGAAGTGAATGGGAGCCCGGCGAGGCATTCTGGGAGTTGTAGTTCCACATAAAAGACCACTCCACCCAAAAGTGCAAGACAGCAGAGGGCAAGATTGCAGATGAGAGCTGGAAGCACCCTTGGAGACAATCAGGCTGAGTTCTGTACCCAGGGAGCAGGCCCAAGATGGAGGTGCCTTGCCGAGAAGCCAAGAGGCTGGCAGCTCTCACCATGACAACAGAGGGAGCACGAACGAGGAGGGCCCAGAACAGTCACTCTGAAAACCCCCGAGGCCAGGCCTTCATGTTGGAGGCCAAGACCATCTCCTAGCAAACCTGGGGACACGGTGACCTGGAGACAGGGCCCTTGTGTGTCCCACCTTGGTGGCATTTAATGTTAGCAGCAGCTGTTTCCCGTCAAGGACCGGCACACACAAGAACATACTAACTGCACACATGGCAGGGTGTCAGATAGTCCAAGCTCCTGGTGGTGTGCCAGCTGTCCTGGGGAGTGGGGAGGAGTGCCCTGGCACGGTGTGCTCGGCAGGAAGCTAGTCTTGGAAGGCAACAGCAAGGCCCTTACTTCATCAACCACAATCCTTCATCAACCTCAGAACAGAAAAGGGCAAACGCCCAAGGGGGAAAACAATGGAGAAACAACAGAAGTGAATATATCTAGAAAATACCTGACCAGATAATGGCTTATTCCATTTCTTCTCACAAGTTCCCAGTGGGGGTGGGAGGCTCAGAGGTTTGCTTGTTTATAGTGCGTGTAATACATGAACATGCTGCAAAGAAAGCCCCACAGGAGCACTGATGTTCCCTACTCCCCACCCCAGGAGGGTGCTGGCAGGTCCTTCCCTCCCCTGGCCGGCAGATGCCTGCTCACAGGGTCTGCACCAGCACACCCACTCAGTGTGGATGGAAGCAGGGTGCTGGGGGGAGGACCCTGATGGCTCTTTTGGGGCCCTTGTAGTGGCTCCATCTAAGGTCGACAAACTGCTGGAGGTCAAGGGTGGACTAGCATGAGAGAGAGACTCTGTGGGGGGGCTGCAGTCTTAGGGGCCCCCATACTTCATGGGTTTTACCTCCAGGTTTCAGGGTGAAGAGCCAAGAAAGAAAATTGCCTCCTGTCTCAGGCAGAAAACCAAACCTGTTGCAGTCGAGTCGATTCTGACTCATAGCAACCCTATAGGACAGAGTAGGGTTTTCTAGGCTGTAAATCTTATGGAAGTCGACTGCCACATCTTTCTCCTGTGAAGCAGCTGGTGGGTTCAAACTGCTGACCTTTCAGTTAGTGGCAGAGCACTTAGCCACTGTGCAACCAGGGCTCCTTGTCTCAGGCAAAGGGAGGGAGAATTAACAATTTCAAATCTTTCTGGAGCATTCTCCATAACAAAGTCTTCCTCTCCGTGGAGAAGACTGTCAGAGCCTCTTCTCACCTGGCCCCATGCCCCAGCCCCCTCTAGCCTTCTGGTCTCACCCAGGGAAGGAGAAGAAAGGAAGAAACACTTGTGAAGGTCACTGACCAGGGACAAAGGCCCACTAAAGACTGAGATTTAATCATAAAAACATAAAGCGCTTCCCCTCCTCCATACCTTACCACAGCACCAGCAGGGCTCCAGTAAAATAGCAGCAGAATCACAAGAAAAGAGCACAGATTCAGACTCAGATATAATGCAGACTTGGGGATTTACGTTAACGGAGTTAGAGTCGAGGCTACGGCAGGGGGTTTGGTTTTTTTGGCTCGGTATGATAGTACGTTGGAGCTCTGGTGGTGCAGCGGTTAAGGGCTCAGCTGCTAACCAAAAGTTCAGCAATTTGAATCCACAAGTCGCTCCTTGGAAACCCTATGGGGGCAGTTCTACTCTGTCCTATAGGGTAACTATGAGTCGGAATCGACTCCATGGCAATGGGTTTACGGTAGTACGTCAAGAGCTCTAATGGGAAACAGTGTGCAGCACTGTGGGGCTTGCCTGTTGCTGGGATGCTGGAAGGTAGGCCACCGGTAATTCGAACACCAGCAAGGTCACCCACGGTGGACAGGTTTCAGCGGAGCTTCCAGGCCAGGAAGAAAGGCCTGGTGGTGGGCTTTTTAGAATTAGCTAACGCAAACCCTACAGATCACAACGGACTCCCATCCGATAATGTCAGAGGAGGGGCCCTTAGGCTGGAAGGCACTCCAAAGGCACAACGATGGACCCCAGCAAACCGGTGATCACAGAGATGGGGCAGGACCAGGTAACGCTGTTTCCCGTTATACATGGGGTTACCTTAAGTTGGAGCCGACTCAGTGGCGATTAACAACAACAAGAGAGAGGTGCAATCATGTAAAATGCCAGAAATGGTAGGAAAAAAAGGGGACGGAAACAAACAAAAAAACAAGTGCAAAGAATGGAGAAGAGTTAAAACATGATAGATATTAATCTAACTATATCAATAATCATTTTAAAGGTCGAGGTTTAATAGATCACTTTTGAGTGGCCTTTCTCACCATAGTCTTGTAACTCCCACCCAAGTGATTGAGTGGGACTGTGCAAATAGGGTAACTGTGGCCCACCAATGGAACTGGTCAGTTTTTCCATTTCACTGGGGTTGAAATGAGCCATCCCAGAAGTGAGAAAGGGAGGATCCCACCACCACCATCAAGGAAGGAGAGCCAAGAGCAGAGCATGTCCTCTGGAACTGGGATCCCTGCGTGGAGAAACTCCTGGAACCAGGAGACCCAGAGGGAGAGACAGAGCTGTAACACAAGACAGTGAAAAGTGGTGGCACAGACAGGGCAGCAGGAGAGGCTGGCAGGAGACGGTGCAGTGGGCTTCCTGGCCCATGGAGCACAGAAGCTGAGTGCTGCAGGGCCAAGGCTTACTGATGGAGTGGGGTGCCTCCGGGCACTTATTGTCACGGGCTAAAAGAGCTCTGTAACACTTGCCTAAGCAGGGTAGAGGCCGAAGGGCCAGAGAGAGGCGTGCCTGTGAACACAGCTGGGAAGAGGCTGTCCTCATGGAAGAACTGTATCCTGAGTGTTCCTGAACCTGAACTGTAACCTGTTACTTCCCTAATAAACCCCATAATCGTGAGTATTGTCTGTGAGTTCTGTGTGGCCACTGCAGTGAATTATCGAACCCAGCAAAGAAGTAGAGAATACAGTCGGAAGGACAGCTGGCGTCAGAGTTGGTAAAGACAGCAGAGAGAGGAGGCATGCCTGACCCCTGCCTCACAGGAAAGAGCCTTGTGCTGTTGAGCCTGAATCTCCTTCCGCCTCGTGAAGTTAGAGGAGGTGAGACACCACCCCTACATCACTTTTACAAATGTGAATGGTATAGGTACACCAGTTAACAGATAGATTGCCAATATGGATAAAATAACAAAACCTGAATATATACTGTCAACAAGGATCCTATTTTAAATATAGACGACATGGATAGATTAAAAGTAGAGGGATGGAAAAAGATACTCCAGGCTAACACTAACAAAGAAAAAAGATGGATAAGCTATATTAATTTCAGACAAAGCAGACTTCAAAACAAGGAAAATTACTTAGAGTAAAGAGGGTCATTGCACAATGACAAATTCAACTCAATTCCTCTGGAAGACATAACAGTGCTTAACATGCACAAACCTAACAAGAGGGAGTCAAAATACAGGAGGTATAGACTGACAGCACCACAAGGATAAACAGACACAACCACTATTACAGTTGGAGACTTCAACACCCCTCTGTGATAGAGGATAGATCAAGAAAGCAGAAAACCAGTAAGGATATACTTGACTTGAACAGCCCAATCAATCAACTTTATCTAATTGACAATGTAGAACACTCCATCTAACATCAGAATACACAATCTTCTCAAGCTCACATAAAATGTGAGTTAGACCACATAACACACACCTTAAAGTATTTAAAAGAACAGAAGTCACGCAAAGCAGGCTCTCAGGCCACAATGAAATTAAACTAGAAATGAGTAACAGAAAATAGCTGGAAAATGCCTGGAGAGTAAACATTTCTAAGTAATACACAGGCCAAAAAAGAAGTCCCAAGAAAAAATTTAAAATGTCTTGAATTAAATGAAAACAGAAGAGAAAGAGCCCAGAAATAGACCCACACAAATAGTCTTCTGATCTTTGGCAAAGAAGAAAAGGCAATCTGTGGTGCGATGGATTGCTTTTGTGTGGCCTTTCTCGCCATGGTCTTTTAACTCCCACCCAAGTGATTGGGCAGGACGGTGCAAATAAGGTAATTGTGGCCCACCAAAGGGACTGGTCAGTTTTGCCATCCCACTAGGCTTAAAATGAGCCATCCCAGAGGCGGGAAGGAGAGGATCTCACCACCACCAAGGAAGAAGAGCCAAGAGCAGAGTGTGTCTCTTGGATCCAGGATCCCTACACTGACAAGCTCCTGGAACCAGGAGACTGAGAGAGAGCTGTAACACTGAAGATGGCAAGAAGCAGTGGCAGAGAAATGGTGGCAGGAGACACAGGCAGGAGACAGTGTGGTGGGCTTCCTGGCCCATGGAGTGAGAATGCTGAGTACCTTGGGGCAGGTGGCTTGCTGGCCAAGTAGGGTGCCTCTGGGCACTTATCAGCAGAGCTAAAAGAACTTTGTAACACTTGCTCAAGAAGGGTAGAGGCCAAGGGGGCCAGAAAGAGGCATGCCTGCAGGTACAACTAAGAAGAGACTGTCCTGATGGAAAACCTGTATCCCGAGTATTCCTGAGCCTGAATTGTAGCCTGTAAGTTCCCTAATAAACCCCATAATCGTGACCATTGTCTGTGAGTTGTATGTGGCCACTGCAATGAATTATCAAACCCAGAAGAGAGTAGAGTGCTGTGGGAGGGATGACTGGTGTCAGAATTGGCAAAAATGGTGAAGAGAGGAGGCCTGTCTGATCTCTGCCTCATAGGAATCAGTCTACAGTTGTTAATCTTGATTCTCCCTAACCCTCATGAAGTTAGAGGAGGTCAGACGCCTCTGCCACACCATTCTTACACAATCCAATGAAAAAAGCACAGTCTATTCAATAAATGGTGCAGTAACAGTTGGATGTCCACATGCAAAAAAAAAAAAAATGTAGACATAGACCTTACACCTTTCATAAAAATTAACTCAAAATGGATCATAGACCTAAATGCAAAACTCAAAATTAACTTTATTAAAAGTAAAAACTTCTGCTCTGTGAAAGACACTATTAACATAATGAAAACACAAGTCATAGCCTGGAAGAAAATATTTGCAGAACACATCTGATAAAAGACTCCTTTACAAAAATATAGAAAGAACTCCTAAAACTCAACAGGAAGAAAACAAACAACCCAATTACAAAATGGACAAAAGATCTGAACAGAAACCTCATCAAAGAAGATATACAGATTATACAAATAAGCACATAAAAAATGCTCAACATATGTCACTGGGGGATTGAAAATTAAAACAACAATGAGATACCACTGCACACCTACTAAAAAAAAAAAAAAAAATTTCTACCTACTAAAAAAAAAAAAAAAACCTACTAGAATGGCTAAAATCCAAAACACTGGCATCATCAAATGCTGGGGAGGACGTGGAGCAAGAGGAACACTGACATCAAATGCTGGGGAGGATGTGGAGCAACTGAAACTCTCTCATCCAGGCTGGTGGGAACACACAATGGTGCAGTCACTGTGGAAGAAGTCTGGTACTTCTTACAAAGTTAAACACAATCTTACAATATGATCCAGCAATCTCACACCTAGCTCTTTACTCAAACAAGATGAAAATGTATGTCCACATAAAAACCTGCATACAAATATTTATAGCAGCTCTAACATGATTGCCAAAAATTGGAAGCAACCAAGAAGTCCTTCAATAGGAGAATGGATAAACTGCAGCACACCCATACAATGGAGTATTATTCAGCAATTAAAAAACAAAACTAACGAACTACAAAAAGACATGGAGGAAACTTAAATGTACACTGTTAAGTCAAAGAAGCCAGTCTGAAAAAGCTACCTACTATATGATACCAACTACATGACCTTCTGGAGAAGACAAAACTACAGAGATGGTGAAAAAGTCAGTGGTCACCATGGGTTCAGAAAAGGGAGAGGGATAAACAGGAGGAGCAAAGAGCATTTTTAGGGCAGTGAAACTTCCTGTGTGTATAAAAATGGTGTGACAACCTCCTCGTCTAATTTTACAAGGAGGAGGGAGAGAGAATCAAGGTCAACATCAGTCCAAGGCTGATTCCTATGAGGTGGAGGTCAAACATACCTGCACCCTCAACCTTTTTTTTTTTTTTTTTTTTTTAACCAATTCTGACACCAGCTGTCCAAACCATGGCACTTTCTACTTTTCTGCTGGGTTTGATAATTTGTTGCAATGATGGCATAGAACTCACAGATAATACAATTACGGGGTTTATTAGGGCCTATGGGCCCTGTCCTACAGGGTCACCATGAGTTGGAACCGACTTGGTGGCACCTAACAACAACAGGGAAGTAACAGGTTACAACTCAGGATGAAGATCGGAAAGCACGTAGGCAAAGTCTCCCTTCTTTAGTGCACGACAACTCTTTCAGCTCCTCTTGGCCGTGCAGCCCTCTTCTCAGCCCCCTGAGGACAAGCTCCTCTGAGCCCCCTAAGGACAGGCCTCCTCTCTTGGCCCTTAGCCCTACTTGGGCTGGTCTCTGCCCTGCTCAGGCAAGTGTTACAAAGCTCTTTAGCTCTGCCAATAAGTGCCCAGAGGGACCCTACTTCACCAGGAAGCCTCCTGCCTGAAAGTGCTCAGCTCCCTTGCTCCGTGGGTCAGTGAGCCTAGCTCTGCCAAGTGCCCAGAGGCAGCCCACTCCCAAAGGCACTCAGCTTTCTTGCTCCATGGTTTAGCAGGTCTACTGTAGCCACCTTGCTCTGTGGGCCGGGAAGCCCACCGTGCCATCTCACATCAGTCTCCTGGTTCTGCTGCTGCTGTTTCTCTGCTGTTGCTTCTCACCATCTCATACTGTGTCCGGGGTTACAGGTCACTCTCTCCTGGATCTAGGAGGTTCTTAGCACAAGATTTCCAGGTGCAAAGAATGCACTCCACTCCTGGCTCTTCTTTTTTGATGGTAGTGAAGTACCCACCTGCTCTGGGACTGGCTCTCATTTTAAGCCTGGCAGGATGGCAAAACTGACCAATCCCCTCATTAGGGTTCCATACACCTTATCTGCATGGTCCCAGGCCCCCCACAGAATTCCATGCACCTTATTTGCATTATTAGCAGGCTATCCAATTCCCTTGGCAGGCCACAAGCATCCTATTTGCATAGCCCCACTCAATCACTGTGTGGGAGTCACAAAGACTATGGCTAGAAGGGCCATATTAAGTCATTCACCGCACCACAGTACAGCACGGTACTGGTACACACGTGACATTGTGCTTTTGTCAAAATCCATTTATACAAAGAGTGAACCATAACGTAAACTATGCTCTTCGGTTAATAACAACATGTCAATGTTGGTTTGTCAACTGCAACAAATGTACCACAAGATGTTAATAATGGGGAAAACCGAGTGCTGGAGAGAGAAGTATATGAGAATTCTTTTGTATTATCTGGTCAATTTTTCTATAAATCTAGAACTATTCTGAAAAATAAAGTCTATTACTTAAAAACAATAAAAGGAAGTGATGAATGGGAAGTATAGATGAAATGATAACGTCAGAATACTGATACATGTTCAAGCTGGTTGACAGGCAGTAGTTCACTATACTAGTCTGTTAGTTTACACCTGTTCAAAATTTTCTACAATAAAAAGTTTTTTAAAATCTGGATTAATGTAAAAGTTATAGATAGATAATGAAACCGAAAGAATGGGAAGAAAACACATTTTTAAAAACAATTATTAAAATTATGAAACTGAGGGAATTGTCTGAATTATATACGACAGAGTTAATAGCCTTAACACATCATGAGCATTTATAACTCAGCAAAAAAAAAAAATAAACGCAGTTTCTGACAGGTAGGAAATGGCATCGCCAGGCAAGGAGACAGGTAGCTGGTGAACATGTCACCCTCACTGTTCATGGACCTTAGAACTGCCCCAGGCTTCAGAGTGCTCTGAGGCCCAGTGTTGGAGAGGGCTCAGGGTGAGCACACTCCTACCCTGGGAGATGCCTGTCAGCACCCGGGGTGAAATGAGCTCCTTTATGTGGCCTTTTGCCTTGGTTCCTTGGAAAAACCACTTGAGAGACTTTTCCCCTAAGCACTGAGTAATTACATTTCCCCTAGTTTCCTACACCAGAGGGTTTGTTACTTTTGTCCAGGTTGACTGACATTTCTTGGATAAGCTGTAAACCATTTGTGGTTTGATACTTTTTATCTGGTCCTGGGCTGCGGCCTGCCCTGTGACTGGTATGCACCATGCAGGGATTGGTCAATAGACTATGTAAATGAAGTACCTGTGGCCTACTGAGAAGGTGTTGGTCAGTTCATGGGCCTGGTTGGAGTACCATACCTTGAAATCAACAAGGAGTTTGTGTATATAAGCAGCCAGCCCCACAGAGAGTTTTTAGGCAGAAAAAAGCAGGGAGATAAGCAGCAGAAAGAAGCAGCAGAGAGAACAGGCCAGGAGCCTCCTAAAAGAGCTGTAACAAAGGTCAAGGGCTCTAACACTGAAGATAGTGAGAGGCCCCGAAGGGGCCGGGCGGTAGAGCCAGTGGCAGGGCCAAGAGGAACTTGTCCTAAGGGGGCCAAGAGGAGGCCTGCATGGCCAAGAGAAGATGAGAGACCCGCCTTGCACTGAAGAAGGGAGACTTTGCCTACATGCTTCCTGGTCCTGATCCCAAGTTTTAGCCATTTAATCCTGATCCCGAGTTGTACACTGTTTCTTGCTTAATAAACCACGTAACCGTAAGTACGGTCTGGGAGTTCTGTGTTGCCACTGCAATGGATTATCAAACACAGAAGAGAAGCAGAGTGCCATGGGAGGGACGGCTAATGTTAGAATTGGTACAAAGGTTGAGAATGGAGGTATGTTTGACCTCCACCTCACAGGAATCTGCCTTGGGCTGAGCTTGACTTGCATTATCCCCCCAATGATAGACAGGTTCTACTACTACCACTACCACCATTTTGCAGCACCAAAGCTCCGGAGAGCCATATGCACCAGACCCCAGAGGCCTTCAACCTGTACACTCACTGGCCCGATCTGAGGGAACTTGTCCAATGACAAAGGGATTGGTTAATGGACCGGGCAAACATGAGTGTCCACTCTACGGCATAAAATCCATAAAAGCGATCAGAAGATGCGTGCAGTGAAGAATAATTCCATAACAGAGTCAGCCATCAAGAGAGCACACGTTAAAAAAACAAACAAAAAAAAATAACAGGTGTTGGTAAGGATGTGGTGAAAATGAAACACTCATCCACTGCTGATGGGAATGTAAAATGATATAGTTGCTACAGAAAACATTTTGGCATCTCCTCCTCAAAAAGTTAAACACAGAATTACCACCAGATCCAGCAATCCTTCTCCTACATGTATACCTAGAAGACTTGAAAGCAGTGACACAAACCGACACATGTACACCCACGTTCTTGCAGCACTACTCACAACAGCCAAAGGTGGAAGCAACATAAATGTCCGTCAGCAGGTGAATGGACAAACAAAAGGTGGCCTCTTACTCAGCCATAAAGAGAAAACAGACACTGGTACACGCTACGGCCTGGATGAACCTTGAAAACATCATCTGAGTGAAGGTCAGACACATAAAGACGAACATTGTACGGTCCTACTTATACGAAATACCCAGAACAGCCAAACGCACTGAGACCAAAGATTAGTGATCACGGGTGGGGGTGGGGGCGGTAAGGGGAGTCACTATTTAGCCAACACGGAGTATCTGTTCACAGTGACTGAAAATTTGGCAACAGATACTGGTGACGGTTGCAGCACATAATTAATGCAGTTGGTGTTACTGGGTAATGTGTGTAAAAACGCTGAACTGGCAGATGTGTGCATGTGTACACATGCACATCTAACCACGAAATAAACAAACGCTGATGGTTACAGACTAACGTCAAGTAGTTACCAAAAAAAAGAGAGAACAGATGTTTTGAGGGGCCCATCGAAGACAGGGAGTCCCCAGGTGGTGCAAACAGCTACTGCCCACTTTCCCCACTGCCCTCCCTAGCTAACCTGGTTCCCCTCCTCCCTGTCCAATTCTCCTTTCCTCGCCTAGCTTAGCTTTGGCTTCACCACGCCAATGAGACCAGGTTGCCAGTGACTGCATGCGGCCAAAGCCAACCGTCTTTTCATCCATTCTCAACAGCTGTATTCCACACCACTGAGTACCCTACCCTCTGGAGTGCTTCCCCCTCTCAGCTGCCAAGCTCCTCTCTTCCAGCCTCCTTTCCTAGCTCCTCCTCTGTGAGGCCTCTATGCACACGCCATGCTCTCAAGCTGGGTCCCAGGCCCCTTCTCCGGCTACACGGTTTCTCCAGACCACCTCATTCAATCCCACAGCTTTAAACACCTCTGGCCTCACCCCTAAACTCCTGACTCATATACCCAACTGTTAGGGTTGAATTGTATCCCCCAAAGATGCATGTCAACTTGGCTAGGCTATGATTCCCAGTATTGTGTGGTTGCCCTCTATTTTGTGACCTGATGTATTTATCCTGAAAAAAACCTGTTGCTGTTTATTCTGACTCATAACAACCCTACAAGTTAGCCCTGGTGGCACAGTGGTTAAGAGCTCGGCTGCTAACCAAAAGGCTGGCAGTTTGAATCCACCAGCAGCTCCTTGGAATCCCTATGTGGCAGTATTTATCCTATGTATTTTCAATCCTAACCTCTATGATGTTAACAAGGTAGGATTAAAAGCAGTTATTTCAAAGAAGCAGGTCTCAATCTAAAGGATTAGGCTGAATTTTGAGTCAACCTCTTTTGAAATACTAAACAGAGAAATGAGCAGAGAGGAGGGGGGCTTCATGCCACCAAGAATGAAGAAACAAGAGGAGAGCACGTCCTTTGGACCCGGGGTCCCTGCGCCAAGAAGCTCCTTATTGCTATTGTTAGGTGCCATTGAGGTGGTTCTGACTCAGAGTGACCCTACGTACAACAGAACGAAACACTGCCCAGTCGTGCACCACCCTTACAATCCTTGCTATGTTTGAGCCCACTGTTGCAGCCACCACATCAATCCATCTCGTTGAGCGTCTTCCTCTTTTCCACCGACCCTCTAATTTACCAAGCATGATGTCCTTCTCCAGGGACTGGTCCTTCCTGGTAACATGTCTAAAGTACGTGAGACAAAGTCTCGCCATCCTTGCTTCTAAGGAGCATTCTGGCTGTACTTCTTCCAAGACAGATTTGTTTGTTCTTCTGGCAGTCCATGGTATATTCAATATTCTTTGTCAATGCCCTAATTCGAAGGCATCAATTCTTTTTTGGTCTTTTTTTATTCATTGCATACGAAGCGACAGAAAATACCATGGCTTGGGTCAGGCACACCTTAGTCTTTAAAGTGACATCTTTGTTTTTAAACAGTTTAAAGGGATCTCTTGCAGCAGATTTGCCCAATGTAATGTGTCATCTGATTTCTTGACTGCTTTTTCCATGGGCATTGATTGTGGATCCAAGCAAAATGAAATCCTTGACAACATCAATCTTTCCTCCGTTTATCATGATGTTGCCTACTGGTCCAGTGGTGAGGATTTTTGTTCTATGTTGAGGTGCAATCCACACTGAAGGCTGTGGTCTTTGATCTTCCTCAGTTAAGTGCTTCAAGACCTCCTTACTTTCAGCAAGCAAGGCTGTGTCATCTGCATAATGCAGGCTGTTAAGGAGTCTTCCTCCAACCTTGGCACCACATTCTCCTTCATGTAGTCCAGCTTGTTGGATTATTTGTTCGGCATACAGAGTGAATAGTTGTGGTGAAAGGAGAAGCTCCTCGAGCTCCTCGACCAGGGGAAGACTGACGACAAGGACCTTCCCCTGGAGCTGGCACCCTGAATTCAGACGTCTAGCCTGCCAGGCTGTGAGAGAAGACGTTTCTCTCTGTTAAAGCCACCCACTTGTGGTTTCTCTGTTATAGCAGCACTAGATAACGAAGACGTCAACTTGGAGAGTTTGGCTGCTGGAGCCAGACTGCCTAGATCCTCCAGCATTAGCATCTAAGGAGCACCTCAAACTCGATTCCTGACTCCACCCGGCCCCTAGCCTGCTTCTTCCCAAGTGTCTCCCACCTGTGAGCCACACCACCTCGACCCAGGTGCTCAGCCCAAACCCAGGAGTATGCTGTGGTTGGTTGTCTTCTTCACAGCTCCCCATGCCTTCCGCTCCATCAGCTGGTCCTACTCCATCCACCTCCAGGACATGAATCAAGCATGTTCATTCCTCTCCACCTTCACTGCCAGGACCACCACAGCAGCCTGCAGGCTCCTTGCCCTGCTTCCATACCCCCTGCAGTCCATCCTCCACTGGACAGCCAGAGGATCCTTCAAGAAACCCAAACCAGATCATGCCACGCCCTGCTGGAAACATTCAGTCAGTTCCCAACACCCTGAGGCAGAAACAGTCAAGAAGACAAGAAAATCCCCCAGACCTATAAAGCCACAAGCCTTCAGGACAAAAGGGCCCACAAGTGGATGAAAGTGAAGAGACCACACGACACGGCCGGGGATGCTCCAAACACAAGGGACACAAGACCCTACATACCTGGAGAGAAGAGCCGGTCCTCCAAAAGGATCGGAGTCCAGCTGGCCTCAGATGGCAGAGCTGCACGGCTGCACAGCAGGTGAGGACAATGCCCTCAGACGGTAGAGCCGCATGGAGGGTGAGGACGGGGCCCTCAGATAGCAGAGCTGCGCGGTGGTAAGGATGATGCCCTGAGATGTCTAGCAGGACAGGGTTTAAACTGGGAAGTGTTTTCTCAAAGAACTGCCATTCCAACATGGAGGCAAAGCGAAGGCACACCGTGGCCCTCGAGGGCACAGGAGATTAACCACCACAAGCCCCTCTCCATGTTTCACTGGAGCACGAATTCCAAAAAAAGAAGCACTAAATATTCCCAAACAGGAGGGAAAATTTGGATACAACAGATAGTGGTGACCTAGGCAACCAGTAAAACTTACACTTAAATCTAGATAGCCATGATTGCTGGATGGGGAAAAAAATGTGAGAACAACACGGAGCTAAAATCTCAGAGGGTCTTGAGGTGGGAGCAGGTGAAGAGGCTGGGTGGGAGTGCAGTCTGCTCTGAACATTTACAGAAATGTATCTTAAGTGTTCCTTTTCAGTAACTGAAGAGTGTCCACCGGAAGAAAAAGAAACAATGAGAAGGCCTAAGAAATGAAACATTAAAATCAAATGGCAGGCATAAATTCCAACTTATCAATATTACAACTGCAAATGGATTAAATTACTCTAAAAAAGATAAAGGCTCTCAAACTGAGTTAAAGACATAGCTATAAAATAAAACGACATGTAGCCCCCAGACACCTTTTTAGCTCAGTAATGAAGTCACTCCTGAGGTCCACCCTTCAGCTAAACATTAGACATAAAATGAGACTAAAAGGGCACACCAGCCCAGGGGCAAGGACTAGAAGGCAGGAGGGGGAGCGGACAGGAAAGCTGGTAACAGGGAACCCGAGGTCGAGAAGGGGAGAATGTTGACATGTTGTGGGACTGGCAACCAATATCACAAAACAATATGTGTCTTGTTTAATGCGAAGCTAGTTTGTTCTGTAAACCTTCATCTAAAGTACAATTAAAAAAAAAATCTATAAAGAAAAAAAAATCGACCTGAAACAGTAAAAAAATGAAGAAAATAAGACTTAAATGGGATAAAAGGAATTATTCCATGCTGACAACATCCAGGAACACTTAAGCATCTAACAGCACGGTCTTAAACATAACGCAAAACTTGAGAGACATACATGAAGAAATGGACAAATCCAGCATCACTGCAAAGGACCCACCCTACTGTTCTCAGAACTCTACAAAACACATGGACGAAGATAAGGAAGGAACAGATCTGCTGACTGAGACACATGGAGGGAGAACAAGGTGACCAACCAATGGAGAGGATACATTCTCTCCCCACAACAATGAAACATTCACAGAAGCTGTGTGTTAGGCCCACAATGAAATCCCAAGACTTCAAAAAGCAAGAATCTTTAAGAGGCCCTATTATTGCGCCTTAATGCAATAAAAATATAAAATAATTTCTAAAATTTAGCTCCCCTGCCCCAATCCACTTGGAAAACTTGTCAACACCCTCTCGCTCAGGCTTGGGTTAAAGAAGGAATCGGGCTGAGGCGACCTGTTTAGCAATGAACAGCAAATGGAGCGGCGTGAAGCAGGACCCTGAGTGGCCAGAGACAGACATCCTTGTTGCATGTGTTAGGGAACAGACTGTAAACACAGAAACCAGGCACCCACCTCCAGGAGCCAGGACGAGAACAACAACGACAACTTAGAACCAGAGACAGTGGGAAAAGTGACAATTAATGAGACTGAAACAAGAAAGTACACTCAATCAAGAATGTGAAAAGCTGGTCCTTTGGAAAGACCTGTGAACCTGAAAAACTTTTGGAAATCGAACCAAGAGGAATGGGGGGAAAAATCAGGTAAGAGAAACTACACCCACAGCTCAAACATGCTAAGAGTAGAGTGCAGAACTCTGACAAGCACGTTGGAAAATCCAGACTCATGGTGCTCGGCTGAGACTGTTCTTCCGGTGGATGTATTTGGAAAGGTGGGATTTTTTTTTTGGTGATAACGGTTTGTGCACTGGGGGCCAGGGACACTAACCCGCTGCCGTCGAGTCAATTCCGACTCATAGTGACCCTATAGGACAGAGTAGAACTGCCCCATGGGGTTTCTAAGGAGCGGCTGGTGGATTCAAACTGCTGACCTTTTGGTTAGCAGCCACAGCTCTTGACCACTGCACCACCAGAGCTCCTGAGATATATATAAAACAAGCGAAAAATAATTATTTTCAATACATAAGAAATATCTAGGAATAAATAATTTAAAAAATACTTAACAGGAGTTTCTGGGTAGTGCAAACAGTTAATGTGCTCAGCTACTGACAGGTTGGAGGTTCGAGTCCACCCAGAGGCACCTCAGGAGAAAGGCTGGGCAGTCGGAGTCCAGAAAAAATCACCACTCAAAACCCTATAAAGCACAGCTCTACTCTCACACACGTGGGGTGGCCGTGAGTCAGAATCATGAAGCACAGCTCTACTCTGACACGCGTGGGGTGGCCGTGAGTCAGAATCATGAAGCACGGCTCTACTCTGACACGCGTGGGGTGGCCGTGAGTCAGAATCATGAAGCACGGCTCTACTCTGACACGCGTGGGGTGGCCGTGAGTCAGAATCATGAAGCACGGCTCTACTCTGACACGCGTGGGGTGGCCGTGCGTCAGAATCATGAAGCACGGCTCTACTCTGACACGCGTGGGGTGTCCGTGAGTCAGAATCATGAAGCACGGCTCTACTCTGACACGCGCGGGGTGTCCGTGCGTCAGAATCATGAAGCACGGCTCTACTCTGACACGCACGGGGTAGCCGTGCGTCAGAATCATGAAGCACGGCTCTACTCTGACATGCGTGGGGTAGCCGTGCGTCAGAATCATGAAGCACGGCTCTACTCTGACACGCGTGGGGTGTCCGTGAGTCAGAATCAACTCAATGACAACTGGTTTATACTTCCCCAAGCAAATCAACCTTTACTTAAAAAACAGTAACAAAGAAAGCACTTAACATTAAAATACGGGAAAACACAGAAACCTAGCCAATAATCCAAAAAACAAAACAACACCTATTGCCCTCAAGTTGATTCCATCTCATAGCAACCCTATAGGAACTGCTCCAAAGGGTTTCCAAGGAGCGGCTGGTGGATTTGAACTGCTGACCTTTTCAACTTGGCCAATAAACATGTAAAAATATGCCCAACTTTGTATTTGTACAGGCACAAAGATACGGACATAAAAGCACAGAGAACAGTCTAAAGATTACATACCAAGTATTTAGTAGCAGCAAGGAACAAACGGGACAAACGGGAATTTTACTTCTCAGCCATGTATTTCCATACTACTTCAAGTTTTTCAAAAGAGAACGTACTCTACGTGTACAGATGTCTTAAAGAAATAATTACGAATGTTCAGAATGATTTAACTTTAAGGATACTTACCAAAACACGAATGAAGCCATTTAAAATACATCTATTGGTCCCATCGCCTCTGGAGCAAAGGAGAATGAAGAAAACCAAAAATGCACAGAATATGAGTCCAAAGGACGAATGTACCGCAGCAGCCACTGCCTGCACCAGCCTGAGCCCAGAAGAACTAGACGGTGCCTGGCTACCATCACTAACGGCTCTGACAGGGATCATAATAGAAGACTTTGGACAGAGCGGGGGGAAAACGTACAACAAAACTCAAATTCACAAAAAAAGACCAGGCTTACTGGTCTGACAGAGTCTGGAAGAACCCCTGAGACTATGGCCTCAAGGACAACCTGCCAACTCAGAAACAAAGCCACTCCCAAAGTCCACCTATCAGTCAAAGATTAGAGAAAAGTCCTATGCAACACACAGTAACACACACGAGGAGTGCACTTCTTAGTTCGATCGAGTCTGCGGCACCAAACGGGCGTCATCTGCCCAAACGCAAAGGTGAAAAGGCAGGAAGGGACAGGAAACCTGGACGAATGGACACAGGGAATCTGGGGTGGAAAGAGAAAACGGGGCAAGTGCTGACACATTGTGGGGATGGCAACCAATGTCACAAAACGACCTGTGTATAAATTTTTGAATGAGAAACTAATTTGCACTTTAAACATTTGTGCTGTCCACTTTCACCTAAAACACACTTAAAAAAAAAAAAATGAAAAGACCCTCCTCGTGATGATACGGGTCTCTCACATTACTTTCTAAGAGTTCACTGTTCATTTCACACCTACACCCTTAACTGTCTGGAATTTATTTTTGTGGGAGGTATCCAATGCAAGTACTTGATAACGTAGAGGATCAGTGAAAAAGAGGAAGACCCTCGATGAGACGGACTGACACAGCCGCCACCACAATGGGCTCAAGCATGACAATTGTAAGGATGGCGCAGGACTGGACAGTGCTTCGTTCTGTTGTGCATGGGGTCGCTACGAGTCAGAACCAACTCGATGACACCTAACAACAACATGCAATGCGAGTAACTTTCCCCCCCAAAGGGAAGACATATGGTCCAAGTATTACTGAATGGTGCTGCCCTTCCCTGCCAACGTGAGCTGCCTCATTCTCCCACTAAATCCTTATCTAGACCCTTCTCCAGGTGACCCTGAGCAGGGCGCATCTGTTCTCAGAGCTCACTCCCAGGACTGCATGCCATGAGCAGACAGGGGACGTCTAGCACGTGGCAAGTGCTCAAGAAGCCCAGCCACACCGCAAGATGCCACCTCCCAGATAAAGTGGGGCCACAGGCACTCGGGTACTGACTGCAGCCACACCGCAAGATGCCACCTCCCAGATAAAGTGGGGCCGCAGGCACTGGGGTACTGACTGCAGCCACACCGCAAGATGCCACCTCCCAGATAAAGTGGGGCCACAGGCACTCGGGTACTGACTGCAGCCACACCGCAAGACGCTGCCTCCCAGAGAAAGTGGGGCCCTAGGCACTGGGGTACTGACCGCAGCCACACCGCAAGACACCACCTCCCAGAGAAAGGAGGGCCCTGGGCACTGGGGTACCGGCTGCAGCCACGCCGCAAGATGCCACCTCCCAGGGTGCGGGGGTACTGACCGCAGATGGGGGGCAGGAGGCCGTTCAGGTAGGGGGAACTCGCCCGCTGCAGCTCGTCCAGCTTCTCCCGCAGCTTCCGCACCTGGCTGTCAGAGCGGCTGACCCTCTGCCGCAGGCTCTTGAGCTCCCCATTCTTCTTCTCCACCTGCTCACGCAAACAGCACACCTGACTCTTGCTCTGCCGTGAAGAGAAGCAGTAGGAATGCAGTGAGTCGATGAGCCTGCAGGCCCCGGAGGCCGAGAGGATGACCTCGTTGATGGACATGGGGCTGGCGTCCACATGCTCGCTCTGCACGGCTTCCGCGGCTGGCTGCGGGGTGACGTCAGCTGGTGAGGCTGAGGAGCTCTGGGAGGGCTTCTGGGGCGTGGCCGTGAGCGACGAGCTTGGGAGGCTGTGGGCCAAGCCCTTGTCAGGCCCCAGGCTGCTGCCACTGCAGCTTGGCTCGACGTCCCTCTTCAGCCTCTTCCGGTCAACCTGCTCCCTTGGGGCAGGGGGCCGCTCTCGAGTGTGCTTAGAGGAGAAGCTGTACGAGTGGAGTGAGCCTATAAACCTGCACGCCCCAGACCCCGGGGGGGTGAAGTCGTCCATGGAGATGCCGCTCCTATCCGCGGCGCTATCGGCGGGGCCCGAGTTCTCATCACCAGCATCTGCGGCTGACGTCTCTGCTTCTCCCTGGCTGCCTGCCTCGGTGGTGGCCACGGTGTCTTCTGAAGTTCTCTCTGAGGATGGCTGTGCCTGGGCTGGACTGAGGGTCTCATGGTCAGATCTGGACGTGGTGGCATCCCGCCCGGCCGCCCGCTTCAGCTTCTTGGGCTCCAGCTTGGCCACTGGGTTTGGGTGCAAGGATGACGAGGACCCTGCGGCTCCCTGACCATCCACCTCACCTGTGCGCCCTCTCATGGCCCCCGGGGCCTTGCTGCTCTCCTTCCTCCGGGTGCTGCCATGGCCCCTGGCCCCCCTCTTCTTCTCAGCCAGGTGGAAGATGGAGGGTACAGCAGTGGGCTTGAGGAGTCGGTGCTGGTCCTCCAGCCTTTTTGAGAAGCTGTCTTTGGTGAAATGCTCACTGCATAGGAAAGAGTACTTGGTTGGGGTCCAGTTGTCCCTCTGAACGGCTTTTAACCACTGCAGCAGACGCTTCGAGTCTTTCAGGGGGAACCTGCGGGAGAAATGACACTCATCAGGAGAAAATAATGACACTTAAACTTGTGTTTGCTGCTCACCCATCTTAAAGACACTTCAATAAACATGCAAGCACTACCTCCTGGCCAGGTTTTACTGTGGACACGGAGATTAAAGAATCACTGTCTACCCCTTAATGAGCTTACAACCCGTGGATAAGTAAAGAAGTCAAGTAATTTTTTCTCAGGGTGGTGGGATAAATGCCCTAGGGGACGCAGAGAGCTCTAGACAAGCAAGATAGCAGCAGGACAGGAAGTCACCCTGCCAGTATGCCTGGGATACAAGACTCTCAGCACTAAAGCCAGGGTGGTCAGCCAAGGTGGGTGCTGGCCCCTTCCTTAGAAAAGATGAGACAAAAGATGGGCGCGACAGGCCACAAGCGCGACCCAAATGCAGGGCGCTGCTCGGTCCCAGCTGTAGCTGCAGCAGCTGAGTACCCCAAAGTCGGGAACATCTCAAAGAGAAGACGCAGAAGTTGTACGTGGCTGTGTTCCTACTACCTCCCCAAGATCAAGGGTAAAACAGCTCGACTTCAAGAGCAACCAGCCCCCAAAGACGCTGGGCACTTAATAATGACCTTTCCTGAGAGCGGATGAAGGGAGGTTAGGGTTAGCAGCCATTCACTCAGGAGCAGTTATCCGCTCCACCTTAACCGAAACCAGAAAGTTCTAAGAACACGTCCTAAATTCCTTCCTCAATGCCAAGAAGATACCCTGCTTGGGAGCCAGTTTCCCTAGAATCCTCTAATTCTGACCATTTATACCACGTTTGGCCTTGGCACCATTTACACCATTATCAACGCCAAAAAGCAGCCTTCTTCTCAGGACTGTGCCTTTTTTCCAAAAACAGTAACAAAACTTTGAAAGAAACGTTCAGGAAAACGTGGGGGCTGATCTCTGAAATAATTTGATATTACTAGCTGTTCTGACGAATTATTACAACTTCAGAGAAAAAATTAGTGTTCACTTTTAATAAGCACCAAAGCAAAAATTACAAATAGCACACAAAATTAAGTTTCAAAAACTTAAAGTGCAGCGGTGCAGCATAAGAACAAAAGCACCTACAAAGAGGTTTTTAAAAAGTCCCTCCAGCTCACTGTTGAGGTGCCTCAGGTTCGAGTCGCCGGAGTAAACTGGACTGAAAGGGCACTTAGGAGAGGTATCCGAGAAGACGATCTGGGAGGCGGCTAACCCCTTTCCCAACCTCATTTCCATGGGAGACCCAGGTAAACCCGTGGGGAGGAGGGCCCTGGCGAGGCTCTTGAAAGCAAGCCCCTGCAAGAGCTAGGCGTCCATGGACCTTGGTCCACGACCACACAGACTCCGGCCATGCTGTGCCCCGGGTGGATCCTGGTGCTCTCAGGCCGCCAGGACTCTCCACGAGACTCGGGGGCGTGTCCACGCAGTAAGTGCCAAAGCCAGAAGCCAGCTCCCACGGGTTGCATGAAACAGCGCCTGTCGGCCTCCAGGGAGCGTGCGCGTGGAGGGGCGTGGGGCTGCGGGTGGAGGGGTGGGAGGTCGCGGGTGGAGGGCCGCGGGGTCGCGGGTGGACGGATGCCGGTCGCGGGTGGACAAACTGCGGGGTCGCGGGTGAATGGGCCGTCGGGTCGTGGGTGGATGGGCTGCGGGTGGACGGGCCGTGAGTGGACGGATATGGGTTGCGGGTGGACGGGCCACGGGTGGACGGACTGCGGGGTCATGGGTGGATGGATGCAGGCCGGGGTGCACGGGCCGCGGGGTCGCGGGTGGATGGAGTTGTGGGGGGACGGGCCACGGGGTCGCAGGTGGAGGGATGCGCGTCGTGGGTGGACAGGCCGTGAGTGGACGGATGCGGGTTGCGGGTGGGCGGGCTGTGGGTGGACGCACTGCGGGGTCGCGGGTGGACAGACTGCAGGATCGCGGGTGGATGGATGCAGGTCCGGGGTGCACGAGCCACGGGGTCGCGGGTGGACAGAGTCGTAGGTGGACAGGCCGCGAGGTCACGGGTGGACGGGCCGTGGGGTCGCGGGTGGTCGGGCCGCGGGGTCGCGGGTGGTCGGGCCGCGGGGTCCCGGGTGGACGGGCCGCGGGGTCGCGGGTGGTCGGGCCGCGGGGTCGCGGGTGGACGGGCCGCGGGGTCCCGGGTGGACGGGCCGCGGGGTCCCGGGTGGACCGGCCGCGGGGTCCCGGGTGGACCGGCCGCGGGGTCCCGGGTGGACCGGCCGCGGGGTCCCGGGTGGACCGGCCGCGGAGTCGCGGGTGGACGGATGCAGGTCCCGGGTGGACGCCGGGTCCGCGAGGCCGGGGACGGGCCGGCCAAGGTCACACGGCGCCGCCGCCCGCTGACTCACGCCGCCGCCGCGAGGCCCCGGACAGAGCGCGCCCCGGGCCGGAGCCTCAGTTTCCCCGCGGGGGCGTGGCCGGGGCCCGGGCGGGCGGGCAGTTACCTGTGGAAGGAGACGGCGCGCTTCTCCCCTTTGCCCTGGCGATTGGAGCAGTTCACGGCCGCACAGCAGATCACCATCTCGGGCCCGGACGCCGCCGCCGGCCGCCGCGAGGCCCCGGCCCTGGCTCCGAGCCGCCCGCGGACCGCCCTGAGGGAGGGACGCGGCGCGGGACGTGGAGCCGGCGCGGCGGCGTCTTCCGTACGGCAGTATGGCGGCGCGCGGCCCTGGCCCCGCGGCCGCGTCGCGTCTGCGGCCCCACGGCGCCCGCGGAGAAGTCGCCGGGAAGGAGACGAGCAGCCCGAGAGTGGGGCAGTCTGGCGGGCGGGCGGAGGAGCCGCCCCCTGGCCGGGCCGGTGCCGTACGGCGACATGGGCCCCGGAGCCCTCCGTACAGCAAGATGGCCGCACAGGCCGGAACTCGCGGTCCCGGCCGGCCGGCTCCTTGCGCTGCGCGACGCGAGCAGGGACGCGCTCGGGCCGGCTCTGCGGCCTCCCCGGCTTCTCACTGGGGTCCTGCGGATCAGGGAGGCACAATCTGTAGCACGCAGCGGCCCGTCAGATAGTTGGGAGACGCCTCAGGTCACTCTGAGACTGCTGTCGCCCCGCGATGCGTCTCCAAGCAGCCCGCTCGGGATCGAACGGCTCGTCCGTGCAGCCTGTGCCGTACGCCAAGATGGCGGCACCCGCCGCGTCCTTCCGCTCCCCGCCGGATCTCGCGTTCGCCGCGACGCCGAGACCTGATTGGCCCTGGCGGCGCCCCGTCGCCGCGTCGCCCTGTGGGACCGTCGGAGCGACGCCGCCGCGGATCAGTCGGCGGCCGGAGAGGGAAGATGGACGCAGGTGAGGCGTTGCCCAGCGCCGCGGCCCTGTGGCGGCAGGCGCTCCCCTCGCCCGTCGGCCTCCGCTCCGAGGCCGCGGCCCCGACGCCGCGCCGGTGGCTCCGCGGGCGCCGCCCTGGCCGCGCTCTTCCCTCTGGGGACACGCCCGGCGCAGCCTGGGCTCCGGCCCGCGGGGAGCGCTCGGCGCGGGGGCGCTGCCTGCTGACTCCGCGGCGCGGGGCTCGGCGACTCTCGTGGAGCTTGCTCCCTCCCGAGTCCCCGGGACGAGGTGCCTGCCGCTCCCCGTGGGCTGGACGGGCCCTCATGCCGGGGTTGCTTGCGTCTCTTCTCGTCTTGCTGGGAGTTGCTGTTGAGGTTAGAGCCGGGAGTGCTCGCCAGGTTACAGGCTGGTGGATCCCAGGGCTGGAAGGAGCGACAGCCGGGGCCTGTGGACGGGAAGAGCGACAGCGGGGCCTGTGGACGGGAGGAGTGACAGGCGGAGCTCGTGGACGGGAGGAGTGACAGCCGGGTCCTGTGGACGGGAGGAGTGACAGCCGGGCTTGTGGACGGGAGGAGTGACAGCCGGGGCCTGTGGACGGGAGGAGTGACAGCCGGGCTTGTGGACGGGAGGAGTGACAGCCGGGGCCTGTGGACGGGAGGAGTGACAGCCGGGCTTGTGGACGGGAGGAGTGACAGCCGGGCTTGTGGACGGGAGGAGTGACAGACGGGGCCTGTGGACGGGAGGAGTGACAGGCGGGGCTCGTGGACGGGAGGAGTGACAGGCGGGGCTCGTGGACGGGAGGAGTGACAGCGGGGCCTGTGAACGGGAGGAGTGACAGCCGGGCTTGTGGACGGGAGGAGTGACAGCCGGGGCCTGTGGACGGGAGGAGTGACAGACGGGGCCTGTGGACGGGAGGAGTGACAGGCGGGGCTCGTGGACGGGAGGAGTGACAGGCGGGGCTCGTGGACGGGAGGAGTGACAGCGGGGCCTGTGAACGGGAGGAGTGACAGCCGGGCTTGTGGACGGGAGGAGTGACGGGGCCTGTGGACGGGAGGAGTGACAGGCGGGGCTCGTGGACGGGAGGAGTGACGGGGCCTGTGGACGGGAGGAGTGACAGCCGGGCTTGTGGACGGGAGGAGTGACAGCCGGGGCCTGTGGACGGGAGGAGTGACAGCCGGGCTTGTGGACGGGAGGAGTGACAGCCGGGCTTGTGGACGGGAGGAGTGACAGACGGGGCCTGTGGACGGGAGGAGTGACAGGCGGGGCTCGTGGACGGGAGGAGTGACAGGCGGGGCTCGTGGACGGGAGGAGTGACAGCGGGGCCTGTGGACGGGAGGAGTGACAGCTGGGGCTCGTGGACGGGAGGAGTGACAGCGGGGCCTGTGGACGGGAGGAGTGACAGCCGGGGCCTGTGGACGGGAGGAGTGACAGCCGGAGCTCGTGCACGGGAGGAGTGACAGGCGGGGCCTGTGAACGGGAGGAGTGACAGCCGGGCTTGTGGACGGGAGGAGTGACAGCCGGGGCCTGTGGACGGGAGGAGTGACAGCCGGGCTTGTGGACGGGAGGAGTGACAGCCGGGCTTGTGGACGGGAGGAGTGACAGACGGGGCCTGTGGACGGGAGGAGTGACAGGCGGGGCTCGTGGACGGGAGGAGTGACAGGCGGGGCTCGTGGACGGGAGGAGTGACAGGCGGGGCCTGTGGACGGGAGGAGTGACAGCTGGGGCTCGTGGACGGGAGGAGTGACAGCGGGGCCTGTGGACGGGAGGAGTGACAGCCGGGGCCTGTGGACGGGAGGAGTGACAGCCGGAGCTCGTGCACGGGAGGAGTGACAGCCGGGGCCTGTGAACGGGAGGAGTGACAGCCGGGGCCTGTGGACGGCAGGAGTGACAGCTGGAGCTCGTGGACGGGAGGAGTGACAGCGGGGCCTTTGGACGGGAGGAGTGACAGGCGGGGCCTGTGGACGGAAGGAGTGACAGCCGGGGCCTGTGGACGGGAGGAGTGACAGCCGGAGCTCGTGGACGGGAGGAGTGACAGCCGGGGCCTGTGAACGGGAGGAGTGACAGCCGGGGCCTGTGGACGGCAGGAGTGACAGCCGGAGCTCGTGGACGGGAGGAGTGACAGCGGGGCCTTTGGACGGGAGGAGTGACAGGCGGGGCTCGTGGACGGGAGGAGTGACAGCCGGGGCCTGTGGACGGGAAGAGCGAGAGCCGGGCTCGTGGACGGGAGGAGTAACAGCTGGGGCCTGTGGATGGGAAGAACCACAACCGGGGCTCATGGACGGGAGGAGTGGCAGCCGGGGCTCGTGGACGGGAGGAGTGACAGCCGGGGCTCGTGGACGGGAGGAGTGACAGCCGGGGCCTGTGGACGGGAAGAACCACAGCCAGGGCTCGTGGACGGGAGGAGTGGCAGCCGGGGCTCGTGGACGGGAGGAGTGACAGCCGGGGCCCATGGACGGGAGGAGCGACAGTCAGGGCCGGTGGATGGGAAGAGTGACAGCCGGGGCCTGTGGACGGGAGGAGCGACAGCCGGGGTTCGTGGACGGGAGGAGTGACAGCCCGGGCTTGACGGGAGAAGCAATAGCCGGGGCTCGTGGATGGGAGGAGTGACAGCCAGGGTTTGATGGGAGGAGTGACAGCCAGGGCTTGTGGACGGGAGGAGTGACAGCCAGGGCCTGTGGACGTGAGGAGTGACAACCGGGGCTTGTGGACGGGAGGACTGACAGCCGGGGCTTGACGGGAGGAGCGACAGTCGGGGCCTGTGGACGGGAGGAGTGACAGCCGGGGTTCGTGGACGGGAGGAGTGGCTGGAGGCGCCGCCACCCGAGCTTGGTGAGCAGGTGAGCACCCAGGAGAACCGCAACTTACCCACCTGTTGAAGCCCACGGGCATTAAACGCTTTTGTCTTCCTGCAGCGAAGAGTGAAGAAATGGAAACTCTTTAACTTTTGTAAAGCTACGTTGGTAAATTAGAGACGAGAAACATTCCAGTAATCGCAGCATGTACATCTGACTTTAAATTCAGTAACCGCTAGATTATCCGAGCTTTTTTTCTGTGACTGTAAAAGAAACAGTGAATTCATCGTATCTTAAGTTCTTGGGGTCCTAATACAAAATGCGTGTGTGGGTGAGGAGAGGGATGGGGGCGTTACCGTTTATCTTCTCATGGTTCTGCTGGAGAGGAGACACATCCTTAATTTTTGCTGGCAAGACGTCTTGGAGACAAGTCAGTACTAAACCCATCCTTTTTGCCCCGTAGCCCTGCGTGGGGCCCCCTTTTTCACTCCAGAGCATTTCCAACTTTCAGTCCTCATAGTCAGTGCTTTGTCTTTCTCCAAGTCGCCTTCTGTCTGTAAAGTAAAACCTTTGTTTGGGTTAATTCCATTTGTCATTCTCTAGGGTGTTGGTTTTCCTCTGTTTGTCTTCTCCTGACAGCTGCAGCATAAATTCACTAACGTGAGCTTGGAAATAGTGATGTGTTCAATGGTTTGTGGCAGCTTATCTCTTAAATGTGTTACACGGATGGAGGGAAACAGGAGCCTTGAATCCCAAAGGTCATGTTGGTCAGATGCATCAGAGACTGTTGTTCTGTTTGCTGGGGGGTGGAGAGGGCGGAGGATGGTCTTATTTATTTATCTATTCTTTTTTTATTGTTATTACTGTTTGGTTACCAAAGTCTACGGGGAGACTTGGTTGAGGTGGAAAACACAGTTTGATGCCGGTGATGTTAACGTAAACGTGAAAGCCAGGACACAACAGTGTGATTGCGTGATGATAGTTGTGATAGGACAGCCAGGGCTGTTACTCGTGGGATGAAAGCAGGAACAGTGTTTGCGTTTGAAGGTGTCTGTTGGTACTGGTGAAAATGTAGATGATTCTAGAGTGAGAGGTATTTTCCTTCTGCTGCGATGCTATCCACGCTTTCAGGGTTGATTGATGGCCCAGCCTTTCTCTCATCCCTAGCGTCCTTATCAATTCTGTCTCCCTTGATCAAATGTAATACAATTCATGGTTGTTTTTATGGCTGTTCTTTGTATAAAGTACGTTTATCAGTGTCAGCTGTGTGCGGTGCGCTCTTCTAGGCACCTGGGCGACAGAATAGATGGAAGCCACTGCACTGGTGTTGCTGGTGCTCTAGACGCGAGACCAACAGTTGGCAGCAAGGCAGAGGGGTCCTCATGAGGGAGTGATTGTGCCCAGCAGAGGGGGCTGGAAATTAAGGCCAGGATGGTGGGGGCAGGTCTCACTGTGAAGGTCAGTGTTAACCAGGACGCAGGAGACCACTGGCTGTGTGCAGCGAGTTGGGGTGAGAGAGCAGGAGCTGAGGGCAGAGAGGCCTGGGCACAGTGAGGACCGGGGCTCTCATGGATTCTGAGTGTGACGGTGATCCTCTGGGAGACTTAGAGAGGAGGTGTAACCTGATCGGACTCGTGTCTGAGAGTCCCTCGGCTCCTCTGTTGAGAGTGCACTGCAGAGGGGCAAGGGCAGCAGGAGAGCAGTCGGGAGGCTGGTCCAGCCAGCTGGACAGGAGGGGGGCTCAGGTCAGCGTGGGGAGGAGCGAGTGGATGCTGGGTAGGTTAGGAGGGTGGAGACAGGATTTACTTACACATTGGACCTGGAGGGAGGCAGAAGGAGGAGGAGTTAATGATGGTACCAGGGTTTGCCTGAGCTAAAAACCTAAGGTGGGACGGACTTGGGGAGGCCCTGATTTGTGGGTGAGCTATCGGCAGTGTGTTATGTGTGCTTTGGGGACGTGATGCCTGTGAGATGGCGGTATGGTGGGGTCCAGTGGGTCTGAGCTGAGGGAGCGGTCTGGGTCGGAGGTAGAAGCGTGCGGGGCCGGTCAGATGAGGTCACCAGGGTCTGAGTGAGAATAGAATGAGAAGGAGCCAGAGAGCGAGACCGGGCTGAGGTGTGGAGAGGCCTGGCAGTCAGGTCGAGCACGGTTTGGTGTGCTGTTTGTCCTCAGTGTTGCCATGCAAGCATGCTCGCCGGTGCCTGCGTGTCCGCGCTGCCCATTCCTGGAGGACAGGGCCTGCTTCTTATGCTCACAGCAGCTCCAGTGCAGCACGTGGCTGGTGATCAAAGCAGAACCCAAATTAATCATCACTTATGTGTTCCCACATGGCAGGGAGCCCGTGGGCAGCGGGGAGAGGTGCAGGCATCCGTCCAGGGCTTGCTCACTAATGCTTGCTAATGTAGCTACAGTCCCAGGCCCTTTATTTTCTTTATTGTTTTTTCTTCAGCTGAACCACTACCATTTTCGTATAGACTGTTTGGGGTTTTAAAACGTTACCGTATGCAAACTCATCATCCTAAACATACAGTTTCTTAAAGAAGAGCGAGATCTTCTGGCTGAATTTGTCTATAAAGTACACTCTTTCAGGAGTTATTTGTAAGCGTTATAGGAAAGTACCCCAAGATGGGAGACAGGTTGCCCCACGTGAGCACTCGGGGAAGCTTGTGGTCTGCATGTCTCGTGGTCCTCTGGCTGGCAGTGCAAGAGGCACTGACTGGAGAGGCAGTGGGTCCATTGCTGAGCACAGGCCTGGACTTTTCTGCCTATCAGATTGGTAACACTCAGTCACCATGGTGTTTCCCAGCGGGATTATCCTGTCACTGAAGGGCCTTCCGCCTCTCTGGTCACCATGATGGACGTCTGAGTGAGGGGATGTGGATGATAAGGTAGCCAGATGGTGGGTGCATCTGAGAAGGAGTGCCTCGCTTACGGCGCAACCTCCCAGTGCAGCGTCCCCTTGTATCATCTTAACTCTAGACTGAGAGCAGTGCCTGGGAGCCTAGAATGGCCACCTTTTTTTTTTTTTTTTTTTTGCGTGTGACACTCTTTACTTCAGAGCCATTTGGAAAGGATGTGGGGCCCATGTAAAGACGCTAGAGCCACAGGAGGGTGGTGACTGATGGGTGTGGTTGGAGGCCATGGCCTCACAAGCACGACTGTGGTGGGAACAGGTCCGGGCCCCTCAGAGGGTAGGACCCTCATGTAGGCCAGGCCATGCAAGTGTGAGCAAGTGTAATCTTTGGTTTTAAAGAAAGAAGCGCGGGTTTCCTGTGATGGTTAATGTTATGTGTCAATTTTGCTAGGCCGTGATTCCCAGTATTGTGTCATGGACCTCCGTTTTTGTGACCTGATGTAATTGTCCTCCATTTTGTGGTATTATGTAATTGTTTTTCGTCTTATGTGTAATAAACTCTAAACCTGTGTATGTTCATGAGGCAGAATTAGTGTGGGGGTATCTTGACTCACTGTCCTTGCTTAAGGTGTGGCACAAGTCACAGCCTTACTCAGGTCACAGCCTTACTCAAGTGTCTGATATAAGGGGAGTTTCCTTGAGGTTGTGACCAGCATCCAATATGTATGGACACTCTCTGGGAAAGCCCACTTTTGCTCTGGCTCCTGCACCTGGTTTGTCATCATCTGGCCTCTGGTCCTTGGGACCTGCGCTTGCAGCCTGCCATCTGACCTTCCAGCGGCAGCATATACATACGCCTCATAGGTTGTGCTTCTCTGGAGAACCCAGCCTAAGACGTTTCTCGTTGAAATACAGCGTGTGCCATTATTTTCTGAATGGGTAGTGTGTAGTTAAAAGGAAAATACTAACACATATTTTGGTTAAATTGATATCATTGATAGAACAGAAGTGGTGTTTAGTGTGGGGTAGAGGGGGCTTTGGTTTCACCCTGTAGATGCTGGAGTTTGAAATAATATGGAAAAGAGGAGGGGGCTCCACCACGTCCATTGGGGGCTGAGCTGCTCACTGCTGGAGGCCTGCGCCTGTCCCTCTGGCCTCACCCCTTGTTTGGCAGTGCCGGCGGCACTGCCCTGATTCACAAAGCCAATAACTGGCCCATGTCACACAGCTGAGAAACGGGCGCTCTGTCTCCAGAGACCAGCCTCAGCAGAAGTTACAAGGTTGGACGCTAGAAGTGAGTCACTGGGAGACGTCTCCCCTTATTTATTGGATAATAAGATCTGGAAGGTTGGGGTCTGGAGAAGGGTGGGGGTCAGCAGAAGGGTGTGGGTTCCTGCTGGGTGCCTCAGTTGCTTTGAATGGCCAGGACATCTCTGGTACTGGCTCCTCGAAGACTCTGTCTTCATTCAGGCTGTGAGGGGCTGGGCCGGGCAGGTGCAGAGCCGGGGACCACCCAGGACCACCAAGGAGGTTAATGTGGCCGGAGATGGGAGGGACTGCTGCACAGCGAGGTGCAGAGGGGAGTGGGGTGCATGCCTGGGAGAGGACAGAGCATTGTGCCTTGGGGCTCTGCAGGAGGGCTGTGTGGGCCCAGTTGGGGAGCTGGGGGCCTCAGGGCTTGCAGGGGTGTGCGAGTGGGGCAGGAAGGTGTGGGAGCCTACCTCAGGGACTCCAGAGACTGCTCACTGTCACTCCGATTCTCCTTAGGGAGAGAGCTGTGGCTGCTGCCAGGCCGTTCCACACCTCAGGACTTCTCTGTCTCCCTGCTGCTTTTGGCTTGTGTGGTAAAGAACCTGAGGCCACAACAGCCCATCATTTTCTTGGGGATGTGTTTGAACTTCCCTCACGGACACCTCTTGCTGCCCGTAGAGGGCTGCTCCCTCCTGAAGCTGGCGTCCTGGCCTGTAAAGCATGCTGATAACTGAGAGACACGCCTGCCTGCCCCACGCTGCCCAGCGACAACTCCCCGACCCCCAGGCTTGCTGGGCCGTGAACCTGCTTGCACCATTCGCCCTCTTCCCTTTCCGCGTTGCCTGCTTGTCTCCTTTATTGTTGTCATTACTGTTTGTTAAACGTGGGACTCTGGGCATCCTGACATTGCACACAGGTACTGCCGCAGTGCTATGACTCTCTTGCCCGTGATGTGTGATGTGCCCCTGGGAGTCTTTCTGCAGGAGACACACTTGCCTGAAGTGCCCAGCAGCCTTCTGGCATTTTAAGACATGTGTATCTTTAGTTCAGAGTTGGTGCCTTGGGAAAGGCCACAAGCAGTAACAGGACATGCCAACTCCAAAAAACTGGGGTAATTACTGTCCTGCGGGGCCACAAATTGAAATCAGGCTGGTGTCACTTATGTTCTTTTTCCCTGAATCTGAGTCTACATACTGAACCACGCATGGAGATCAAAGGAAGACAGTGACTTACGAAGACGCGGAAGCGACCAGGGAAGGTAGCAGGTGTGATGATGTGGAGGTGACCAGGGAAGGTAGCAGGTGTTGTGATGTAGAGGTGACCAGGGAAGGTAACAGGTGTCACAATGTGGACATGACCAGAGAAGGTAACAGGTGTCATGATGTAGAGGTGACCGGGGAAGGTAGCAGGTGTCATGATGAAGAGGTGACCAGGGAAGGTAGCAGGTGTCATGATGTGGACGTGACCGGGGAAGATAGCAGGTGTCATGATGTAGAGGTGACTGGGGAAGATAGCAGGTGTCATGATGTGGACGTGACCAGAGAAGATAGCAGGTGTCATGATGTAGAGGTGACCAGGGGAGATAGCAGGTGTCATGATGTAGAGGTGACCGGGGAAGGTACCAGGTGTCATGATACAGATGTGACTGGGGAAGATAGCAGGTGTCATGACATAGACGTGACCGGGGAAGATAGGTGTCATGATGTAGAGGTGACCAGGGGAGGTAGCAGGTGTCATGATGTAGAGGTGACCAGGGGAGGTAGCAGGTGTCATGATGTAGAGGTGACCAGGGAAGATAGCAGGTGTCGTGATGTAGAGGTGACCAGGGAGGGTAGCAGGGGTCATGATGTAGAGGTGACCAGGGGAGGTAGCAGGTGTCATGATGTAGAGGTGACCAGGGAAGATAGCAGGTGTCATGATGTAGAGGTGACCAGGGAGGGTAGCAGGTGTCATGATGTAGAGGTGACCAGGGAGGGTAGCAGGTGTCATGATGTGGAGGTGACCAGGGGAGGTAACAGGTGTCATGATGTGGAGGTGACCAGGGAAGATAGCAGGTGTCGGGATGCAGAGGTGACTGGAGAAGGTAGCAGGTGCCAGGATGCAGAGGTGACCGGGGAAGGTAGCAGGTGTCGGGATGCAGAGGTGACCGGGGAACGAAGTCAACGTCACGGTATACCTGAATCACTGCCTCCATTTCTTTGGAAAGATAGGCATGTGCCTTACTTCCTCCCACCTTGCACAGAAACAGGTGATCTTACAGAGAAAAGGGAGAGACGAACCTGGACTGGATATACTCACGGGCACAAAGCAGCTCGTTGATGTGGTCTCTGGAAGCATAGATTAGTAAAATGCCGCAAGGACTGAGCTCCTGGATAGGGCCCAGTGGGAGCCTGCTGGATGCGGCCCAGCCTCTCACTGCCCCTGTGTCATGCTGAGGCGCTCAATAACAGTGGGCAGCAGGGTCTGAACACCGTGGGCCTCCTGTGTTTCAGGGCAGAAGATAGACACCCAGGTCATATGTTTGTGTGTCGTGGTGGGCCTGTCTGTACGTCTGTATGTTGGGGTGGCCTGTGGTGCTGAGCACGCGAGGGGAGCACTGTCACACACTTTCCGTCTCAGGCCTGTGAGGTGGTACCAGGTGATACCACGTGCGTGCCCTTGACCCTCAGCCCTGCGTCAGCAGTCACAGCAGCTTGCTCTGAGCTCTGGTGCCTGCCCGCCCCTGTGCCGAGCCCTGGAGGAAGCGTCTCACTGAAACTTCACAGCCATGCTAAGACTACCCTGTTATTACTCCCGTTTTATGGATGAGGAAGCCGACTCACTTAGGCTTAGGTAGCTGGCCTGAGACCCAACAGCCTGTGTGCCCGACTGCCGGAGCAGCCCTACCCACACCTTGCTACACACTCCCAATTACTCTCCCCCTAATGAGACAGCCTGCTCTTTCCCTCCACTGTCTCTTTTTGTGTCCTTTTCGCCAGCTTCTAACCCCTTCCACCCTCTCATCTCCCCTCCAGGCAGGAGATGCCAACATAGTCTCTAGTGTCCACCTGATCCAAGAAGCTCACTCCTCACCAGCATCCCTCTCCAACCCATTGTCCGGTCCAATCCATGTCTGAAGAGTTGGCTTCGGGAATGGTTCCTGTCCTGGGCCAACAGAAGATCTGGGGGCCATGACCACCGGGGTCCTTCCAGTCTCAGTCAGACCATTAAGTCTGGTCTTTTTATGAGAATTTGAGGTCTGCGTCCCACTGCTCTCCTGCTCCCTCAGGGGTTCTCTGTTGTGCTCCCTGTCAGGGCAGTCATCGGTTGTAGCCGGGCACCATCTAGTTCTTCTGGTCTCAGGATGATGTAGTCTCTTAAGCAAAATTTTGCTTGCATGTGACATTAATGCTATCGTCCAGTGATTTCCGCATTTGGTTGAATCACCTTTCCTGGGAGTAGGCATAAAAATGGATCTCTTCCTGTCAGTTGGCCAAGTAGCTGTCTTCCAGATTTCTTGGCATAGACGAGTGAGCACTTCCAGTGCTACATCCATTTGTTGAAATATCTCAACTGGTATTCCATCAGTTCCTGGAGCCTTGTTTTTCACCAGTGCCTCCGGTGCAGCTTGGACTTCTTCCTTCAGTACTGTTGGTTCCTGATCATATGCTGCCTCTTGAAATGGTTGAACGTCGACCAATTCTTTCTGATACAATGACTCTGTGTATTTCTTCCATCTTCTTTTGATGCTTCCTCTTGATGCTTCTTGTGTTGTTTTATGTTTTCCCCATAGAATCCTTCAGTAACTCGAGGCTTGAATTTTTTCTTCAGTTCTTTCAGCTTGAGAAATGCTGAGCGTGTTCTTCTCTTTTGGCTTTCTTTTTCCAGGTCTTTGCACATGTAATCGTAATACTTTGTCTTCTCAAGCGTCCCATTGAAATTTTCTGTTTGGCTCTTCATTTTTTCCTTTTTCTTTAGCTGCTCGATGTTCAAGAGCAAGTTTCAGAGTCAGTCTCTTCTGACATCCATTTTGGTCTTTTCTTTCTTTCCTGTCTTTTTAATGATCTCTGGGTTTCTTCATGGATGATGTCTTTGATGTCATTCCACAACTCATCTGGTCTTCGGTCATTAGTGTTCAACGCGTCAAATCTATTCTTGAGATGGTCTCTAAACTCAGGTGGGATATACTCAAGGTTGTACTTTGGCTCTCGCAGAGTTCTAATTTTCTTCAGTTTTATCTTCAACTTTATATGAATAATTGATGGTCTGATCTGTAGTTGGTCCCTGGCCTTGTACTGACTGATGATACTGAGCTTTTCCATCATCTCTTTCCACAGATTCGATTCCTGTGTATCCACCTGGTGAGGTCCATGTTTATAGTTACCATTTACATTGGTGAAAAAAGATATTTGCAGCGAAGAAGTCATTGGTCTTGCTAAATTCAGTCATGCGATCTCCGGCATCATTTCTGTCACCAAGGCCTTGTTTTCCAACTACCGATCCTTCTTTGTTTCCAACTTTTGCATTCGAATCACCAGTAATTATCAGTGTATCCTGATTGCATGTTTGATCAATTTCAGACTGCAGAAGTTAGTAAAAATCTCCAGTTTCTTCATCTTTGGCCTTAGTGGTTGGTGTGTAAATTTGAATAATAGCAATATTAACTGGTTTTCCTAATAGGTGTATGGATTTTATCTTATCACTGACAGCATCGTACTTCAGGATAGATCTTGAAATGTTTTTTTTGATGATGAATGCAACACCATTCCTCTTCAAGTTGTCATTCCTGGCATCGTAGACCATATGATTGTCCGATTCAAAATGACTAGTACCAGTCCATTTCAGCTCACTTTTTTTTTTTTTTTAATGCCTAGGATACCAATGTTTATACGTTCCATTTTGTTTTTAATGACTTCCAGTTTTCCTAGATTCATACATTGTACATTCCAGGTTCTGATTATTAATGCATGTTTGCAGCTGTTTCTTTCATTTTGAGTTGTGCCACATCAGCAAATGAAGGTCCCGAAAGCTCTACTCCATCCACGTCATCAAGGTCGACTCCACTTTGAGGAGTCAGATCTTCCCCAGTCGTCTTTTGAGTGCCTTCCAACCTGGGGGACTCATCTTCTAGCACTATATCAGACAATGTTCCGCTGCTATTCATAAGGTTTTCAGTGGCTAATGCTTCTCAGAAATAGACTGCCGGGTCCTTCTTCCTAGTCTGTCTTAGTCTGGAAGCTCAGCTGAAACTTGTCCACCGTGGGTGATCCTGGTGGTATTTGAATACTGGTGGCATAGCTTCTGGCATCACGGCAACATGTAAGCTCCCACAGTACCACAAACTGACAGACTCGGGGCGGGGGTTCGTGTAATTAGCAGGTCATTTTTACCAAAAGGTGGAGCTAGTGTCAAACGAATCCAGGTGTGGGTGAAACTCTGATTTTTTCAGGCAGCTTCTCTGAAGTTGCAGGTTAAGGGTATGACGGTTGGCACCATGGATGCTGGGGGCAGCAGGTTAGAGCTGAGAGCTCAGGGTTCTCTGCAGGGCAGCTGAAGAGAGGCGCCCTCTGCTCGTGATGTGATAGCCTGTGACCAGCTGCGTGGACTCCCTGGTAGGCATTTGGCCTCAGCCCTGCCGCCAGCTGTGGCCTCTCTTCTCTGGGAGAAGTGTGGCTGAGGAAGAGTTTTCCTGGACAGGAGGAGTGCTGGGCCTCTCCCGTTTGTCAGTTGAAGCAAACCAGGATATGAGGGGACTTGGTTCTTCCCAGCAAGAGGCGACCCCTCGGTGCTGAAGCGGGTTCCAGGGTGATGACTGCAGAGACTCTGTCTCCGTTCCGGTGGTATGATTTCCCACCAGGAGTAGCACTGCCCCCCTCTGCAGCTGCTGCTCCCAACTACAGAACTGTGGCCGGGGTGGAGCCTGGTCCCCTTGTCGTCCACCAGAATCATGTCTGGGGTGGAGCCTGGTCCCCTTACCGTCTGCCTGAATTGTGGCTGGGGTGGAGCCTGGTCCCCTTGCCGTCTGCCGGAATCGTGGCTGGGGTGGAGCCTGGTTCCCTTGCTGTCCGCCGGAATCATGGCTGGGGTCGAGCCTGGTTCCCTTACCGTCTGCCTGAATCATGGCTGTGGTAGAGCCTGGTCCCCTTGCTGTCTGCCTGAATCGTGGCCAGGGTGGAGCCTGCTCCCCTTACCGTCTGCCTGAATTGTGGCTGGGGTGGAGCCTGGTCCCCTTACTGTGTGTCTGAATCATGGCTGTGGTGGAGCCTGGTTCCCTTGCCATCTGCCTGAATTGCAACCGGGGTGGAGCCTGGTCCCCTGCAGCCTGCCAGGGCTGTGAGTGTGAGGCGTGGCACATGTGTAGACAACCTAACAACTGCAAGGTCTACAGAAGCTTATGCTCTGCTCTGCTTATCCTCAGTGTGCTCAGCATGCAAGACCCAGCATGTAGTTTCAGTTTATTTTTGTCCTTCAGACATTGAACAGTTGAAGTCTAAAACAACTGAGTGCTTAAGTTAGATGGTGTTCTGTTTTTACTTTCCTTCCTCTGGGTGGCTCAGGCACTAACACTCAGGGAGGTGGGTCAGAGGCCCCCCCAGGCCCTGTGCTGCCGTTTGCTCCATCCGTAGTGAGTAACAGCCGTTGAGGACAGCCGTTGTCACAGAATCTCCATGTGTCTTCTTCAGTGTGAAAACTTCATGTAGGGGTCGCTTTGATATCTCGGGAAATTGTGCAAATTTAATGGATGTGTGTCTTTGGTTTCCACAGCTACTCTGACCTATGACACTCTCAGATTTGCCGAGTTTGAAGATTTCCCTGAGACCTCGGAGCCGGTTTGGATACTGGGTAGAAAATACAGCGTTTTCACAGGTATCAGCTCTGCTAGGACCTCAGCCCTGTGTGGCTCAGTCCACAACAAGTGTCTGCAGTAAGACTCGTCACCTGTCACTCTCCTGTAAATTGGGCCATGGTGGTTCAGGTAGACTCCGTGCCTCCACGGAATAACAGTGGCAGCGGTGGTTCAGGGGTAGAATCCCCACCTTCCATGGGGGAGACAGGCTGAGGTACCTCATGTGCAGCCACCACTGTCTACCAGTGGAGGCTTGCATGTTGCCACGATGCTGAACAGATTTCAGTCGAGCTTCCAGAGTAGACAGACCAGGAAGAAACGCTTGGCAATCTACTTCTGAAAATCAGCCATTGAAAACCCTGTGGATCACAGTGGTCCCATCCCATTATACGTGAGGTCAGACATGAGTTGGAGCTCGGCTGAATGGCAGCTAGCGACAAAGATTTGTCTGTAACGTGGGACTTACAAGCTTAACCATATGTGTGTGTGTGTGTTTTCTTCTTTTCAAAAAACCTCTAGAAAAGGACGAGATCTTGTCTGATGTGGCCTCAAGGCTTTGGTTTACATACAGGAAAAATTTCCCAGCCATCGGTAAGGATGCTCTTTTGTTACAACAGGTAACAAACGTTTCAAGAAGGAGAAAGGCTTACTTTCACAGGTGTGACTCCAGCATGCCAGACACGTGGCACTCCTTTGACCCTCACAGCAGTCCTGGTTTCAGTAACTGGCTGGGTCTCCACTAAGGAGCGGTGGGGCCGGGATCTAAGCCAGGCTCCAGGCTCTGCCCCAGAGGTGCTTTCTGACTGCATCACTGAGCCTGAACCCGGGGGAGGGGAGCTGGGACAAGAACCTCTGCTCCTTCGTCCTGTCATGTCCCCACGTCCCTTGACGTGCTGGCTGCAGGTAGAGGCCGCCCGCTCTGTTGTAACCTCACGGTGGCATGTCTGTACTGGCCCCTGCTAGAGGCACTTCCTGTGCCCCTGGGGTGGGTCCAGGCCACAGGCATGTAGGTGCCAGTGGCGTTGCCTCTGGTGTAGGTGGCTGACAGCCGGCCATGAACTGTGGCCTCCACAAGCCATCTGACCTTGAGTGTCTCTCGTCACCATGACAGGGGGGACAGGCCCCACCTCGGACACAGGCTGGGGCTGCATGCTGCGGTGTGGACAGATGATCTTTGCCCAAGCCCTGCTGTGCCGCCACCTGGGCCGAGGTGAGCCACGGGCTGGGGTGGGCACCACGCCGCAGGGCTAGTTCACAGCAAACCATTTGGGCTTTCTAGAACAACAATCTGCTGGTTTTCACTGAATGAAAAAAACCACAACCTTAAAGAATCCTGATAAATGCTTACTTTTTAGAAATTGTCCTTAAACCACTGAGCCTGTTGCCTGCTGTCTGTGGGCATTTGTTGTGATGAGGTTGGCCTGTGTGTACTTGGCATCCTGGAGCATTTGGCTTCTCACTTAGAAAGGCTCAGAAAGGATGGGCACCACCTGTACCTGAGTCTCATGAGCGTGAAGACTCTGCTTGTACCTGGGGTAAGACTGTGTGTGTCCTTCAGACTGGAGGTGGGCACAGCGCAGGAGGCAGCCGGACAGCTACTTCAGCGTCCTCCACGCCTTCATTGACAGGAAGGACAGCCACTACTCCATCCACCAGATAGGTGGGCAGTGGGGGACATGCCTGTGATGTTTGGGGGTAGAGCCTCCCTGATGTGAGGTGCAGGGGGTGAGGGCAGTGGACCATCCCAGACTGTAGCCACCGTGGAGTGGGGTAGAGTGGGGATCCCACTCATACCCAGCCTTCCCTGCCCGTGCAGCCATCTCGGCCCACCTCCCCATCTGCACACAGCATCCTGGGTGGCCTCGAGGGTCTGTTCTCTGCGGCCCCTCTCATATCCAGTCTGCCCTGCCTGTGCAGCCGTCTTGGCTTACCCCCCACCCCATCCCCCCTCATCTGCATACAGTGCCCTCGATGGCCTCAAGAGTCCATTCTTTGCAGCCTTACCACAAGGCAATGCCCAGTGAAGCCACTGCTCTTGTTTTCAGTGGGCCTCACTCGTAAGGTCTTTGTTCTCATTTAAGGAGGGGAGTAAAAGTATGACCTGCCGAGTTGGCACACGGGAGTGGCTCCCACGCCAGGGCACTTCATTCACTCCATTCCCTCCTGCTAAGAGCTGGGAGGCCAGGCAGGCAGCACTGACCCACCTCTGTCTCCATGAGGTGGAGGCAGGGTGTTGGGGGCTGGCGGGAAGCACTGGGGGGCTGGGTGGCACCAGGGAGCCAGTGGGCAGTGCTGACCTGTCTCTGTCTCCACAGCACAAATGGGAGTCGGCGAGGGCAAGTCTATTGGCCAGTGGTATGGCCCCAACACTGTTGCCCAGGTCCTCAAGTAGGTACCGCTGCCCACCCATGGGGGCAGGGTGTGACCCGCTGTGCCCTCCATAGGGTGGCCAGTGCTGGAGGGTAGTGGTCTCTGCCCAGAGCCTGGAGCCCCTCCTCAGATGTGGCAGTGCCTGTGGTCTGGCAGCAAGAGAGCATTTTCTCCAAAATCAGGGCCCAAATTGAGCTGCACCCACAGTGGGGCCTGTCCTGTCTGCCATGGGTCCCTCTACCACAGTCCCGCCCCGAGCCGACCCCCCATGCTCAGCCAGAGTGGGGCCTGTCCTGTCTGCCATGGGTCCCTACACCCCAAGTCCCATCACTGCCTTCCACTGAGCCATCCCCCCATGCCCACCCACAGAGTGGGGCCTGTCCTGTCTGTCATGGGTCCCTCCACCATGGTCGCACCCCCTGAGCCATCCCCTGTACTCATCCACAGAGCGGGGCCTGTCCTGTCTGCCATGGGTCCCTCCGCCACGGTCCCACCCACTGAGCCGTCCCCCCATGCTCGCTCACCCACCCTCCCTGGGTGACGGTGCCTCTGCACTGTACCCCTTCCCTACTCCTCGTTCCTGTGGGCTCTAATGGTGTCAGCTCTCTGCCAAGACTTCTGCCCCAAGCTGCACTGCATCGAGTCCCCTGAGACGGCTCTCCTGAGGGTCACAGGAGCTCCTCCGTCTCTCGCCAATCTCTGTGGCTGCTTCCTGGCCTCTCCCCTCAGGGCCTCCCCTCACCATGTTCTTGGCCCTCACAGCCCTGTATACCCATGTCTTTCCTTACAGCTGAGGGTTGATGTTGCCAAGTCTGCCTTCAGCCCCCCTTCACGCCTTGTCCAGGGCCTGTTCCTCGTCTCCCCGTGGGATGTCCCCCATGCCTACGCTCAGTGTTCTGACGCTGCACTGCCTTCCCCCAACCTGCCCCTCCTGGACGCCCCCTTCTCTCTCTCATTGCCCTGTAGACAGCCCCACACCTGCCTGCCCGCTGTCTCACAGCACCCCTGTGGGGCCCCCTGACTGCTGCCTGCCCTTTAGAGTCCTGGCCCAGCCTAAGGACGTGTCCACAGGACAGGCTGCGCCTCTCCTGGCTCTCTTCTGCCCACATGGGTGACGCCTCGTCCCACAGGCTGGCTGACTTTGCTGCCCTGTCCCAGGGTATGTCGGCCGTGGGAAGCTGATTAGTGTGTGTCTTGCTTCACACAGGAAACTTGCCGTGTTTGACACATGGAGCTCCCTGGCCGTTCACATAGCAATGGACAACACGGTGGTCATGGAGGAAATCAGTAAGTAACTTACAGGTTCCAGTTGACAGGAAAGTAGCAACTGTGAGTCACACGACTCAGGGAGAAAACTGCTAAAGTTTTCCCTGCCTGGGCCCCTCAGATGCAGTGCCATGCTCTGCGCAACTGGGGGCCAAGAGGAAGGGGCCGGGCTGGACCCTGTGGGCCTCTCAGATGCAATGCCACGTTCTGCATGGGCAGGGGGCAAGCCAGAGGGGCTGGGGCTGGACGCGTGAGCTCCTCAGATGCACTGCCATGCCCTGCATGGCCAGGAGCTGAGCCACAGGGGCTGAGGCTGGACCCTGTGAGCCCTTCAGACATTGTGCCACGTTCTGCACAGCCAAGAGCTGAGCCATAGGAACCTGGTAACCCTTGTTCTCTCACCTTGTAGGAAACCCAGGTCTTGGAGGGAACGGAGGAAGTAGGCCTTCCGTGTCTTTATTACCAGTAATTCACAAAGGCACACAGTGTTTAGCTGCATTTGTACACGTTGCTGTTGTTGTTAGGTGCCATCCAGTTGGTTCTGACTCATAGCAATCCTTTGTATCCCGGAACGAAACACTACCCTGTCCTGCACCATCCTTACAATCGTTACTGTGCTTGAGCCCATTGTTGCAGCCACTGTGTCAATCCATCTCACTGAGGGTCTTCCTCTTTTCCGCTGACCCTATACTCTGCCAAGCATGATGTCCTTCTCCAGGGACCGATCCCACCTGATAACATGTACAAAGTATGTAAGACACAGTCTCACCATCCTTGCTTCTAAGGAGCATTCCGGTTGTACTTCTTCCAAGACAGATTTGTTCATTCTTTTGGCAGTCCCTGGTATACTCAGTATTCTTCGCCAGCACCACAGTTCAAAGGCATCAGTTCCTCTTCAGTCGTCCTTATTCATTGTCCAGCTTTCACATACATATGATGCGATTGAAAACACCATGGCTTGGGTCAGGCACACCTTAGTCTTCAAGGTGACATCATTGCTTTTCAACACTTTAAAGAGGTCCTTTGCAGCAGATTTGCCCAATGCAGTGCGTCTTTTGATATCTTGACTGATGCTCCCATGGGTGATGGTTGTGGATCCAAGTAAAATGAAATCCTTGACAACTTCAATTTTCTGCATTTATCACGATGGTGCTCATTGGTCCAGTTGTGAGAATTTTTGTTTTCTTTATGTTAAGGTGTAGTCTATATTGAAGGCTGTGGTCTTTGATCTTCATCAGTAAGTGCTTCAAGTCTTTTTCACTTTCAGCAAGCAAGGTTGTGTCATCTGCATAATGCAGGTTGTTAATGAGTCTTCCTCCAATCCTGAGGCCTTATTCTTCTTCATATAGTCCAGCTTTTCATATTATTTGTTCAGCATACAGATTAAATAGGTGTGGTGAAAGGATACACCCCTGACGCACACCTTTCCTGAATTTAAACCACTCAGTGTCCCCTTGTTCTGTCCGAACAACTGCCTCTTGATCTATATAAAGGTTCCTCATGAGCACAATTAAGTGTTCCGGAATTCCCATTCTTTGCAGTGTTATCCATAGTTTGTTATGGTCCACGCAGTTGAATGCCTTTGCATAATCAATAAAACACAGGTAAACATCCCTCTGGTATTCTCTGCTTTCAGCCAGGATCCATCTGACATCAGCAATGGTATCTCTGGTTCCACGTCCTCTTCTGAATCCGTCCTGAATTTCTGGCAGTTCCCTGTCGATACACTGCTGCAGCTGCTTTTGAATGATCTTCAGCAAAATTTTGCTTGTGTGTGATATTAATGATACTGTTCTTTAATTTCCACATTCAGTTGGATCACCTTTCTTGGGAATAGGCATAAATAGGGATCTCTTCTAGTCAGTTGGCCAAGTAGCTGTCTTCCACATTTCTTGGCATAGACAAGTGAGCAGTTCCGTTTGTTGAAACATCTCGATTGATATTCCATCAATTCCTGGAACCTTGTTTTTCGCCAATGCCTTCAGAGCAGCTTGGGCTTCTTCCTCCAGTACCATCGGTTCCTGATCATATGCCACCTCTTGAAATGGTTGAACATCGACTAACTCTTTTTGGTATAATGGCTCCGTGTATTCCTTCCATCTTCTTTCAGTGCTTCCTGTGTCGCTTAATATTTTCCCCATAGAATCCTTCACTATTGCAACTTGAGGCTTGAATTTTTTCTTCAGTTCTTTCAGCTTGAGAAACGCTGAGCGTGTTCTTCCCTTTTGGTTTTCCATCTCCAGCTCTTTGCACATGTCATTATAATACTTTACTTTGTCTTCTTGAGCTGCCCTTTGAAATCATCTGTTCAGCTCTTTTACTTCATCATTTCTTCCTTTTGCTTTAGCTGCTCGACATTTGAGAGCTAGTTTCAGAGTCTCCTCTGATATCCATTTTGGTCTTTTCTTTCTTTCTTGTCTTTTCAGTGACCTCTCGCTTTCTACATGTATGATGTTCTTAATTCATTCCACAACTCATCTGGTCTGCGGTCACTAGTGTTCAGTGTGTCACATCTATTCTTGAGATGGTCTCTGAGCTCAGGTGGGATATACTCATGGTCATATATTGGCTCTCGTGGACTTGCTCTGATTTTCTTCAGTTTCAGCTTGAACTTGGATATGAGCAATTGATGGTCTCTTCCACAGTCAGCCCCTGGCCTTGTTCTGACTGATATTGAGCTTTTCCATCGTCTCTTTCCACAGATGTAGTCAATTTGATTTCTGTGTGTTCCACCTGGCAAGGTCCATGTGTATAGTCGCCATTTATGTTGGTGAAAAAGGCATTTGCGATGAAGAAGTCGTTGGTCTTGCAAAGTTCTATCATTCGATCTCTGGCATTGTTTCTATTACCAAGGCCATATTTTCCAACTACTGATCCTTTTTCTTTGTTTCCAACTTTTGCATTCCAATCGCCAATAATTATCAATGCATCTTGATTGCATGTTCGATCAATTTCAGACTGCAGCAGCTGATAAAAATCTTCAATGTCTTCATCTTTGGCCTTAGTGGTTGGTACATAAATTTGAATAATAGTAGTATTAACCGGTTGTCCTTGTAGACCAGAAAAACCAAACCCAGCGCCGTCGAGTCGATTCCGACTCATAGTGACCCTATAGGACAGGGGAGAACTGCCCCATAGAGTTTCCAAGAAGCACGTGGCGGATTCGAACTGCCGACCCTTTGGGTAGGAGCTGTAGCACTTAGCCATTAAGCCACCAGGGTTTCCCTTCCTTGTAGGCATATGGATATCATCCTATCACTGACAGCGTTGTACTTCAGGATAGATCTTGAAATGTTCTTTTTGATGATGAATGGAACACCATTCCTCTTCAAGTCATCATTCCTGGCGTAGTAGACTGACTATGTGTTTGTCCGTTTCAAGATGGCCAATACCTGTCCATTTGAGCTCACTAATGCCTAGGATATCGATGTTTGTGCATTCCATTTCATTTTTGACGATTTCCAATTTTCCTAGATTCTTACTTCGTACGTTATAGGCTCTGATTATTAATGGATGCTTACAGCTGTTTTTTCTCATTTTGAGTTGTGCCACATCAGCAAACGAAGGTCCCGAAAGCTTTACTCCACCCATGTTATTACAGTCGCCTCCACTTTGAGGAGGCAGCTCTTTCCTAGTCATGTTTTGAGTGCCTTCGAACCTGGGGGCTCATCTTCCAGCACTGTATCAGACAGTGTTCTGCTGCTATTCGTAAGGTTTTCACTGGCTAATTGTTTTCAGAAGTAGACTGCCGGGTCTTTCTTCCTAGTCTCTCTTAGTCTGGGAGCTCAGCTGAATCCTGTCCTCCATGGGTGACCCCACTGGCATCTGAATACCGGTGGCATAGCTTCCAGCATCACAGCAACACCCAAACCCCAAGAGTACAACAGACTGACAGACACGTGGGGGATTTGTACAGGTATTCCAGTGAAATTCCTTTATGGATGTTGTTATTGTTAGTTGCCGTCAAGTCAGCTGTAGCTCATGGCAATCCCTTGACCTTAGTGACACACAGAAACGCGAGGACAGCTCATTACCTGCACTGTCCCAAGGAGAAGCACAGGATGAAAAAAGAGCATAGCTCTGTCCATCTTTCTGGAAGGATCCACTAGAAACCTGGAGTCCAGGCATGCCAGAGTTTTCCCAAGCTAATCTCCGAAGTCTAGGGGAAAAATGGCTGTGAGTAGCAGATGACCTCTGTGGTGTGGGTTCCGAGTTAGGAATAGCATCTTTTGTGCTACCAAACCGACAAGCTCTACTGAACCGTGTTTTCCACCAGCCACACCTGACCCGAGGCGGGCCCAGTCTGCTTCATCTCCAGCTTTGCATGAGCCCTACATGTGAACATGGCCTCAAATACACTTTCACTTGAGAAAGAGCCCTTTAAAGCCGTCGTCTTGTGTTGCACAAATGTCCGGTTTAAAGTGACCTCGCAGAAGGCTAGGGCATGCGCCGCTCAGTCGTATGGAAGTCTAGGGTGTGTGCTGCGTGGTTGACGTGTGAGGACCTGACTGCTGTCCTGTCGTGTTGGGTGAAGTGTCAACATGTGGGCGTCCCTGTCAGATAACTGGGACCCGTGAGTCCCTTTTTCTTGTCCCTGTGGACATCCTGGGGGGCTTACGTTGTCGACATAGGACCGGGGGAAGCAGGTACATGGCGTCATATTGAACGAGTAGTCGGTTCCATCCTCTCGAGGCTCTCCACAGCTTCCTGCCCCTTACGAGGCACTGCTCTTTTTCTCCTCCCTGCTCTTTGTCTTCAGAACATGTTGCGAGGTTGTGCCGTCAGAGCCATGCGCTCCAGAGTGCCGCTTCTGCAGTAGGGTCTGCGAGGTGGTGCCGACCCTGGAGTGCTGGCTTCATCGGTTTCTGTCTATACTCAGCCCAAGGGGTTTCCAGCACTGCTGAGTCACGTGTTAGGAGCAACCAGGCTCTGCTCTAGTTTTCACAGTGATTCCTGAGAAAAGATAACTTGCTGATCTGATGGTGTCGCGGGGGTTCCATGGATGTGACTGCCCAGCCGGGCACCATGTGTGTGTGTGCAGCATGTTGTCAGTATCACCTCGCAGAGCTGGAAGTAGACACGCGTCTTGAGAGAGAGCTCTTGGGAGAGGAGGGGTCACAGAGATCCTCACAGACAGCAGGGGACAGAGTGTCCCGAGGCAGCAGGTACAACTCAGGTGGAAAGGCTGCACCAGAAACGGGCTGCAGCACACCTGGGTGACTGGGGAGGCCACCTCTAAATACTGCAAGTTGTACCTGGTCCACGACCACGTGGGACCCTGCAGGGACATCAGGGAGAGCTGTAGGTTTTGAAAGGTGGATGTTTGGAAAGTGAAGACCTAATCTTGATGGAAACTTGAGGATGGGTAGGCCCCCGGCACAGCAGATGTGTCAGGCCCGGTGCCAGAATACAGAGGTCCATCTGCTGGCATCCCCACTGACCGAGACACACTGTTAACCATCACGTGATGCAGTCACTGACCGACCGAGACGCACTGTTACCCGTCACGTAATGCAGTCACCAACCGACCGAGACACACTGTTACCTGTCACGTGATGCAGTTACTGACTGAGCGACTGAGACGCACTGTTACCCGTCACGTGACGCAGTCACCGACCGACTGAGACGCAGTTACCTGTCACGTGATGCAGTCACTGACTGACCGAGACACACCGTTACCCGTCACGTGATAGAGTCACTGAAGTACCATCCAGGCGTTCAGATCGGAGACATACGTGGTCTGAAAGTGCAAAGGAAAAAGCCAAAGTGTTCTTTGAAGCTCCTTGCAGAGGATGGGCCGTGGGGACCTGGGGCCTGGGCGCCTGTTTCTGGCTGGGCTGGTGGGCCCTTGTTTCCTCATTCTTCTCGAAAGGGCATGTTTTCTTGCACTGTTCCGTGTTTGCCTTTCATATCACAATAAAAAGGTAAAGCTGAACGTGCGTAGATGTCCGCGTTCCTCTCTGGGTGTTAGAATCATGGGAAATTCCACATGCTGTTCCGTGTCTCGCAGTGGGACTTGTACTCTAAGCACTTGACCTCTCACCCCCTCATACCGCGAGAGAAAGTGTGCTGCTTTCTCTGAGAGGATGTCAGCCCCTCTGGCCTGTGGACGTGTCTCCCCTCCAGGAAGGCTATGCAAGAGCAGCACCCCATGCGCAGGAGCCGCGGCCTGCCCCGCCGACCCCAGCCAGCACTGCAACGGGCTCCCTGCTGGTGCTGAGGCTGCCGGCCGGCCGTCGACATGGAGGCCCCTGGTGCTGCTCATCCCGCTGCGCCTCGGGCTCACTGACATCAACGAAGCCTATGTGGAGACGCTCAAGGTGAGTGCCATCCACACTGCGGGGGGTGGGGCAGGGGGGACTCCAGAAAGAACAGAGAGCTCAGGCCAGCCAGGTGGAGGGGTGCACCCTCCTCGTGGGCTTCTCTTGTGGTGACTTGGCCTCGCTGCTGGACACTGACAGTGAGCGTGGCCATCACTCCCCCACTGTAAAGGGGTGCTGGGCCTGCACCTGGTCCAGCTGAGGGGAAGACATTCCTCCCATGGCCTCGTGTGCCCAGTCCCCATCTCCATGGCTCCCACCAAGGGGCAGGCCTCTGTGCAGGGCTCTGAAGCCGAGGCCACCTCTGTCATCTGACACGTTTCAGACCGAGGTGTCACATATGAGCGCGTGTAACTGAGAGGTGGCGTTTTTCTTCTAAGATCTTTTAATTGTCACCGTTGTGTCCCCCCACACTCTGACTGCTCCCACTGGTCTCCCAGCCTCAGTCTTGGGCGTCACAGCCGGCCTTTCTCGATTGCCCTGCCTGGGCCTCCCTATACATTCCCGGCTCCATGGCACCCACTTGCCCCTGCTACCCCCACTGGACCACCCCAGCAGCCAGCCCAACTCTCAGGTTCCTGGGCTCGCATGTCCTCCCGTCCTGACCCTGAGCTCTTGGTGACCCTGTCATCTCACTGTCCCCCTCCCACATCCCCCAGTCAGGGATCAGGATGCCTGGGAGCGGGTGGACAGGCCCTCTCACGCCGCCATGCCTGTCCCACCAGGCTGAGCGCAGGGTTCTCCATGTCCCCGCAGCACTGCTTCCGGATGCCCCAGTCTCTGGGCGTGATTGGAGGGAAGCCCAACAGCGCCCACTACTTCATTGGCTACGTCGGTGAGTGGCGGCCGCATGGGTGAGCGGCGGCCGCGTGGGTGAGTGGTGGCTGCTGCATGAGTGGTGGCAGCATGCAAGGCTTACCGTGGCACCAGAGCAGACCAAGACCGAGGGGGATGTCCCCAGAGGTCCCCACGGAGCCCCTCACCCATGGGGTTCTGCTTTGCTCAGGGCTTCAAAATGGACAAGAAGCTTGCTCTCCGGAATGCCCCCTCCCAGGGCAGCCACACTGGCCTGGCAGGTGCTCTCCTTCCCCACTGGGCCCTTGCCCCCCAGCCCACCCACTGGGGTGCTCTCACAGGTGGGCCTGACCCCCACTCTCTGCAGGCGAAGAACTGATCTATCTGGACCCACACACGACGCAGCCTGCAGTGGAGCTCGCAGGTGGCTTTAGCATCCCCGACGAGACCTTCCATTGCCAGCACCCGCCCTGCCGCATGAACATCGCCGAGCTGGACCCGTCCATCGCCGTGGTAGGCCAGCAGGCCGTGCCAGCCCAGACTCACGCCCTAAAGCCCCAGTCCTGCCCAACCTGCCCTCGCACCCCCACGGCGCCAGCCCTGCCCACTCCCCCTTTGTACCCCCACAGCACCAGCCCCGCCCAGCCCTCACACCCCCACAGCACCAGCCCTGACCATGTCCCAGCCCAGCCCCGCCTAGCTCTCGGCTGCCCTGCATCTCACAATGCACTTGATGGGTGAGGAGGCCAGTCAGGCTGCGATGCCGTGGCACTGGGGAGTGGCTGAGGAAGCCACGGACCCCTATGAGCCGTTCCCCAGGGATTCCTGGCAGTGCAGGGCTCGCCCCATGCCAGTGAGTCTCTTGTGAGGCTGACTCTTCAGGACGGCTGATCTACTGTCTGCAGGGCCATCTAGGCAACTTTGCCACTAACTTGGGGGACCCAAGCCTCGGGACCCCACAGCCTCCAGAGCTGCAGGCAACAGGGGAGCCTCCTCTGCTTGTGCTTTGAGGGCTCCCAGGGGTGCAATGACAGGGAGATGGGAGGAGGCGCTCGCCCCTCTGCCAGAGAAGTGGGAGCGTCCTAGGTGTGCTGGCCACAGCAACCACCTCGGATACACCTGCCAAGGTCTCTGGGCCTGTGGGCACTGCTGGGGACTTGGCGGTATCAGCTCACAGACGTTCCCCCAGGGTGAGCTTGGTTTGTGCTTACGCTGGTTCCCACTCACTTTAGGGGTTTTTCTGCAAGACCGAGGAAGATTTTAACGACTGGTGCCAGCAAGTCAAAAAGGTTTGGGGCCGTCCTTTGTGCAGGCAGGGGAGGCGGGGAGAAGGCAGTATAGTCTGGTCCCCTTCCACGGTGCCACAGAGAGGGGTCTGGTCCCCGTCGACGGTGCCACGGGTGGGGGGGGGGTCTGGTCCCTGTCCACTGTGCCACTGGGGGGGGGGGGTTCTGTTTCCCATCCATGGTGGCACCAAGGGGCTCTGGTCTGTCTCGTGGTGGCACTGAGATGGTGGTGCTGACCGTGGTGGCCTGGTGTGAGCCTGCAACCCCATGCTAGTCGTTTTCTCTGTCCCTTGGGCAGCGTGGCCCCAGGGGTTCTGAGGCTGCAGTAGGAGCAGAGCTGCTCTGACGGCCTTTTCTCCAACAGCTGTCACTGCTCTCAGGCGCCCTGCCCATGTTTGAGCTGGTGGAGCAGCAGCCCTCGCACCTGGCCTGCCCTGATGTCCTGAACCTCTCTCTAGGTGAGTGACTGCGCAGCAGGCCGGGTCTCCACGCGCACTGTCTACTTCTTTGTGTCTTCCACGTCCTGAGGAGTAGCGCCTCTCCTGGGTCCTGCTCCCCTTCTCTCCTTTATGGTTTACGTGAGCCGTGGAGGAGCCACCCATGGCGGGCTCTGGTGAGGTCAGAACCCGGCCCTGCTATTCATCTGTCCCCACCGGCCCTGTGGAGCTGGGGGTGCCGGGCAGTCCTGTGGGTGTCCTCTGTGTGCACAGTGGCTTCCGTGGCCCGCTGCAGGCATGGTGTGAGCTCTGGGCTTTCCTCCCCGTCGGAAGGAGTAGGGCAAGGCCGTGCACGCAGTCATGGTGGGCAGGCTGCTGGCTCAGCCTCATGTGAGCTCCCGCTCATGGATGCACAGACCACCAAGGAGGCAGGGGGTGCTGGCCCCCTGCCTGGCATCACCCAGCATGCTCCCCTCCTCTCTCGCCACGTCCAGTTGTCTCATCTTTCGTCACACGGCCATGGATCTTCTGCTTTGTCTCCCTGTCCATCCGCCACCCAGCACCCCTCCTGCCCATCCTCATGGCCTCCCAGGTTGCAGCTGGGGGACCAGGCCCTCTCCGTGTGCTGGGTTTTAGATCAGACCAGCAGAGCTGACCACTCCTGACAGCTGTCAGCCTTGCGTGCTGAGCCCACAGGAGAACCGCCTGCTGAGCTGTTTCCTGTCTCTCCCAGATTCTTCTGACGTCGAGCGACTGGAAAGGTTCTTTGACTCAGAAGACGAAGACTTTGAAATCTTGTCCCTTTGAGGACCCAGGGTTGGGGACGGTCTCTGCTGGCCCTCAGACACCTGGCAGCCACATTTCATCCATCCCAGCCTGCCCACCTGCTGAGGGCGTGAGCCGGGCCACCGCCCAGGGATGCTCATGCTGCGTGGCCAGGACCGTGTGGCCAGGGCCTCGGAGCTCAGAGTCAGAGCTGCTCAGCCAGAACCCTCGCAGGCCAGCCGCAGGCTGCCGTGCAGCCTCCTGCAGCCCAGCAGCGGCAGAGCAGGTCTTCACGCTTCTGGAAGCTTCTCCTGACACTGCCAGCCCTGCATTCTTGCACCGGCTTTCTTCCGCTTCCTCCTGGCAATTCGTTCTGTGGCTCGTTCTGGAATTAAAGTCCCGTTTGAAGTTAGTCCACAAGGACACGGATTTGTGTTGGGCATGTCCCAAGCCAGCGTCCTGGACCTGCAGGTAGGCATGGGTGGCTCAGCCATCAAAGCTGCTCGAACCCGCCCTGGTGTGGTCACTAAGGGCTACCTCAGCAAAGTGAAGGCATCAGCAAGGTTTCTCCTTGTTTGGGGGAGAAAATAGCAAGTAGGGGGCATGGTGGCAAACCTGAACGTGTAAACCTGTGTCTCACATATGGGACCAAGCACAGAGGACATCTGAGGGCAGGGCAGCTGGTGGGCCAGGCGGCGGGGCCACAGGCAAGGAGCTCCTGGACGGTGGTGCCTGGAGCAGGCAGGGAGGGGCCAGCAAGACACCTGGCCCCATGGGCAGCCACCACCTGCAGATCCCCCCCACCTTGTCCTCCACATCACTCTCCCAGGTTGCTGCAGGCTCAGGTGGTTTGGGGCCAAGGGTTAAAATCACTCCAGCTTTAGGGTGCAGGCCGACAGATGGAGGCATCCACCCCACTCAGGCCTCTCTCTGCGCTGACTCACTCCATAGGCAGCCTTCACCCCACCCCCACCCTGGTCCTGTCCCCCCAGGGAGTGTAATAGGGGTGGGGCCTGTGCTTCCTGACAGCTGGGCTGGTGGGTGGGTCTCCCCCTAGAGGAGCTCTGTTTATAGCCCTTTTCCTGCAGAGCCAGCTCCCCCACGTCTGTTGCTGCTGCATCTGCTGCTCTTGAGGGGCTGGAGGGTTGGGGGATGCCTCCTGCTCCCCACGTCCACCCTCCCTTCCCCACCCTTGGTCACTGACAGGCTGGGTGGGGAAGGGGGGCAGCAAGGATGACTTCCATTCCTTCACTGCTCCGCACGTTCGGTATCAAGAGGGCCACTGACGACTCACAGCAGGGGGGCTGGGGGCCCTGACATCAAGGGGAGCCGGGTGCGGGGGGCCCCTGACAGCAAGGGGAGCCAAGTCATCTGGGGATTTTTTTTTTTTTTTAATGAACTGGCTTACTGAGGAGGGTGTTGTCCGTTCTTAGTAGTATAGTTTGCAATTCTTAACGGCAAATAACAGTTTCAGTAGAAAACAGTTTGTGTGTCTTTGTGTTTTTTCTGGTACTATGTAGTTAGATGTGATTTCTAAGTAAAAATGAGACATTTCATAAGCTTAACGATGGCTTGTAAAAGGTTCTCAGGACAGGAGCTGGGGGTGACGTGTCTGTGTGTGTGTGCAGACATGTAGGACACGTATGACTGGCGTGTGCGTGGAAGGGCACAGCTGCAGAACTGTCTCCCGGCTGGGCAGGCTGCCTTGCCCTCATCTCTGCAAGCCTGTGACTGGGCCCTTGTTCACTCCTGCCGATCCCATCCTGCAAGGCAGGCCTAGCCCGCAGCGTCCGCTCTGCTGGACTTTCAAGAGCAAACCTCTCCAGGCGTCCGGCCGTACGACAGCGCTGGATGCTCCACGTGAGAGCACCACGTCCCTGCAGAGGTCCAGGGGGCACCCCTTTCCCCTCCCTGCAGTGTGGCAGGACAGCCTAGCCCCACGGAGCCCTGGCGAGACAGACAAGGAGGCCTTGTTCACACAGTGACCGGGTTGCAGGGACGCCTAGCCTGCTGGGGGCCCGTGTCATCCCCCCCTCCCCCATATAAGTAGACATACAGTGACCTGAGACAACGGAAGAGGGGCCGGGCCCCTGCCGGTTGCAGCCTCTGGAGCAGGCCCGTGAACGTCTCCCTGGCTGCCAGAACAAGTGACCACCGACGGGGCGGCTCACCACGTGCCTTGTTTTCATGGGTCTGGGACCTGATGCAGTCAGAGTCTGGGGCTCCTGGGAGAGTTGTCACCCCCTTTCCAGCCTCCAGAGCCCACCTCCTCCCACCTACATCTATACTCACCCCCCCTCCTACTCTCAGGTCTCCATCTACAAGAATCCACACTGCGGAGTCGCTCTACCATGGGAGGGGCATTTCACAGGACAGGCATGGAGATGCCACATCAGGGCGCAGAGCGGGGGGCCAGTGGGTGCCGCGTGGGACGTGGCCTCCTAATGGTCTGTATTCTGGGGTGTGTTCTGCTGCCGGCCTGGGGGTATGGTCTCAAGCAAGGCTGTCCTGTGCCCCCTCGGTTGTATTTATTGAATAAAATTCTTACCGAGTTCATCTTCCGATAAGCCAAACAAACCTTTGTCTACCCCCACCGCCCCTGGTGTGGGAAAGGGCTACGCTGGTCCTGCCGCCTAGGGCACCACTCCACAGCCACCTCCCCTCTGTGGCCCTCCCCACCTTGGCTTCATCCTTCCCTAAGCCTTCTTTCTGGCCTCAGTCCTGACCCCAGGGCAGCCGCTCCCCTGGCTTTGCTGGGGATTGAGGCAGTCAGGTGACCTTTCCTGGACCAGCTCCCAGCGAGGCTCTCCACCTCTGAGCAGAAGCCTGGCACTCTCTGCTGGCCATATCCCCCACCGTGCCCTGCAGGGCTCCTGGGTCCCCTCAGCCTGTAGGATCCTTCCAGAAGCCTCAGCCTCACCCCAGACCACTGTTGTCCTGTCCAGAACCTGTCATCTTGTCCATTGGCAAGATGACTCAAGTGTGCTCTAGTGCCTATGGCCCTCGAGGTTGTATGGGGTCCCCAGGGACCAGAGCTTCCCCAACCAGGAGGCGCAAGATTACAGTTGAAATGACAGTGAACAGGAATAGGACACAGCAGCAAAGAACGTTACAGAAACAAGCTCTGCAAACCAAACACACAAACTCCAAGACAAGTAGATGGGACGTCGCTGTGTCACACCACCCACAGGGGCGATGGTGAGTCAGCTTCAACAGCTCATTAAAGGGCCTGCATGAGGGCAACTCTCAAGTCCGTGCAAGCGGTAGGGTGTTGGGCAGTCACCTGGCCGCACAGGCAGACAGGTGGATGCCAAGGCCACCTTGTACCCACACCTCCCTTGGACTTGAGCAGGGTGGCCACCGTGCAGCCTTGGCTGTCCTCACCCAAGGTGGCCCCCGGTGGTTTCCTCTCAGCAGAGTGCAGCCTGAGGGCTGAGGGCCCACCTCTGCCTGTGCACAGAGTGGCCACACTGAGGCCCCGCCACAGCCACAGTCACAACAGGCTTGTGGCCAGCTGCAGCTCAGGTTTACCCAAACATCAAGCATATTGTTCCGCCTGGATTCCCATATCCTGGCCACAGAAAGCAGGGCACCGAAGTCCCCACGCCTCCCTCCAACCCACACTCTCCCTAGCCCAGAAGCCTCTGTAGGAGGGTCTCCTGGAAGTGCCTGTGTTGTCCAACTGACAGCAACCTCACAAGGCATGAGCAGTGATGCTCCCAGCAGTCAGGGCTGTAAGGAGAATAACCGCCATTTACAACATGGCGCCCAGGGCGCAGCTGGGACGCACCAAACCCAGGGCAGAGTCACGGGACAAAGATGGGCGGGAAGCAGCCTGCCTCGCTGCCCGCTTGGCCCAGGGAACATGACTGACAGATCCCTCAGAGCCACCTGAGCGCCGCTGCATGTGACCATGGTGAAACGCTTCCAGGTAGTTATTGCTGAACACCAATAAAAAGTTTATTAATATTCTCAGAAAAAGGGGGCAGAGGAAACAGGGGCGGACACTGAAGGACAGGTGCCCCAGCCACACCCATGCTTTCGTCCTGCTGCAGGTCCCCCATGTCCCTTGGCCTCGCAGCCCAGCTCACGATACATTGCCCACGTGTCCCCTCTGCGTGCACACGCTCGTGAGCAAACCTGGTGTTACGGCAGAATGGCGGGGCTCAGGCACCTATGTCCATAGCTGGCCCAGTGGCGTTTGTGCGGCAGCCCGAATGGCGTCCTCAGACAGGGCGCGTACCTCCTTGTGCACGTCCTCCACGCTCCTGGAGGCATCGATCGTCTGCGCCCACAGGCGTACAGGAGAGGGCTGTTAGCAGTTAGAGCAGAGGTCCCGCCAGACCCCCACGGTACAAGGTGCCCCAGTGTGACCCCCATCACACCCCCCGGAAACCATGTGCTCCAGTGTGACCCCCATTAGATCCCCAAGTACACAAGGCACCCCAGTGTGACCCCCATTAGATCCCCAGGTACACATGGCACCCCAGTGTAACCCCATCAGACCCCCAGGGCACAATGTGCCCCTGTGTGACCCCTATTATATCCCCAGGTACACAAGGCACCCCAGTGTGACCCCATCAGACCCCCAGGGCACAACACGCCCCAGTGTGACCCCCACCACAAGCTGCATTAGAGCTTGGTGACCCATTTATAAACAGGCGGGCTGCCCGGTCCACACCCTGACACTGCACACCCCCACTGTGCCTCAAGACCAATACAATCTAGGGTGTGGAGGCTCCCACGACACTGCCTAGAGGAACCAAGCAACCCTGGGGCTGGACCTTCAGCTCTGGAGCCACAGATGCTGCACTGGCGGGTGGCCGAGCTCTGGTGTGAGCGCACACTGCAGGCCTGTGGCCTCAGTGGGCAGAGCCCTTGCTCAGGCAAGGCCTGATGTCCTTCCAGGCCCCTGGGGCAGCGAGGTCTGGGAAAGCTCCCCAGGGAGCCCTAGCGCACTCAGAAGGTGGTGGCCATTTCACGAAATATGACTATGGAGAAAGGATGATTTACGACCCGTGTTGCCCAAGCCACCCAGCCAAAGTGGTCTCGGACGGCTCACCTGGGGCAGTGCTCAGCTGGCTTACGGGCCGAACACGAGCGACCCCAAGGAAAAGGGGGTCACCAACAGGCAAAACTTCAGATGTGCACCTGCCAATCCAGCAGTTCCGTGGTGGAACACACCCACAGGCAGAAACGAATGCCCAGAGAGCGTCCCCCTTGGTGCCAGAGGCAATCCAGATGGCGGGCGCTGGCAGGGCAGGGACAGCCACCTTGGAGAGGGGCCCAGCGACATGTGCTTGCTCCCCCTATGAGCCATGCTGCCGCTGCCTGCCCAGATAGGAGCCTCACCTTGCAGTCCAGGCTCGGATCCTGCATGAGCTGCTGGAAGCAATGCAGGGCCCGCTCCTGGAAGGCACGGTCCTCGTAGCGCTCCTGGCCAAACCCACCACGCCGGGCCGCATCTGCCAGCTGCAGTTGCAGGAACAGGACCAAGTCGGGCCTGGGGAGGCCCACGTCCGGCTGCTTGCACCAGTCTACAGAGAAGTTCTGTGAACAGAGAAGACAGAGAAAGCCGAAATGACGGGGTGGATTTTTTTATTTAAAAGTCACAAAAGGGGGCTGAGCTAGCACTTGGCGGGGTACAAAAGTGTTGAATCCAAATGCAGCAAGAGCGTTTTGTCATTTTAATGGAAATCTAAAATGTTTGCTCTCTCCCATGTCAACTTCTTTTAACTTTTGAATACATCCAATGACATACAAAAAAAGTAGACAGACCCATGGCCCAGTCCCTCATCCCCACAGCCCTGGCCCTCAGGTGGACATTCTGAGGCAGCCACAGACCCTCCACCAGCCCCAGACACCATCCATGGCACAGACCCTGAGGCCCAGCAGTGGCCCTCCGCCCACGTGGCCTCCTCAGGTGCCGGCCTTTCTGACGGGCCTTCGCCCACGTGGCCTCCTCAGGTGCCGGGCTTTCTGACGGGCCGTGGGTCTGTCCACTATGCTGAACGGGCAGTGGCCAACAGCGCTCAGGACACGAGTGACCCAGCCTGTGGTTTCTCAGCCATGTGTCCTGCCCTCCTAGTTAGAGATGGAACCTGAGCAACCGGATGCTTGGTGCAGAGTGTCCCTCGAAGGAGGATTCCAGCTACATGACAAGGCAAGGACGGAACTGGGAGCATCGCTGTGCCCTACTGAACTTCTGGGCCCAGCAGCCACCACCTGTGTGGTGACACAAATGAGACGGCTGGCATCAGGTGCCTCCTCGCAAGAGAGCCCGATACCCGTCAAAGGTGCAGGAGACACAAGAGAATTTAAACACTAGGGTAAAAAAAGCGAGGAACATATTTGTTAGAAGAGAGTTAGGTGCACTTCAAACGTATAGGCTGTTATTGGATTCCACTACAGGCTTCCCGTTTTCTGATAAAAGTGGACAAAGGGGCCATGCCTGGTCCTGCCACTATTCCTATACCAAGCCAAGCAGTCAGGAAAGCAAGACTCAAGTGTCCCAATGCCCAGACTCAGGCCTGGAAGCGAAGGCTGGGCAAAAATGCTGCCAATGGACAGTCCTCGGGCAGCGGGACATAAGGGCCATCGCCAAGTGCAGTCACATGTGAAGAGCACCTGTAGCTCTATGAGTGTGAGCACTGCCTGCCAGTAAATAAGGACTAACTAAACAGCACAGAGCCACGAGACTCCTATGGCAGCAATGGGAACTCGTGTCTGACCAGGTGCTCCAGGTGGAAGGGGTATCATGTCCCCCAGAGGGGGATGCATGGCTAAGAAACCACAGGCTGGCTCTCTCAACTCTACTTGGAGGGAGCTGCTCCACTCACCTCTTTGGCTGCTGTAAAGGCAACACCAGAAAAGGCGTACCGGTCCACAATGAGGGTGACACCTTGGTCCAACTTGTTTCTAATTAAAGGCCTGAAAAATACCAATGCGTCAGTCGTGGTCACGGCTCCCTACCCCCAGCAGCATGCTTAAACAAACTGACAGGACACAGGGAGAGAATTCTGAGGCAGGCCTGTGCAGCCCTCTGTAAACTCCCGCAAGGTGCCAACTGTTAGAAGACACTGCACAGGCACTCCCGGCAAAGCCCAACGTGAAACAGACGGTCACACTGAACAGACTCACAGCTTGGCTGATGAAAATGGGCACCCAAGAAACTCGGGGAGGGGGGCCCAGGACACCTTCCAGCTGTTGGGGATGGGGCAGAGGTCCTGCACTGACCCTCAAAGGGCAGTGGGGGGCGGGGGGCGGGAGTGCCGGGAGACAGTGCAATAAGGCCCTTGCCTAGGCTGATGGACAATGAGGAAACCAGGGCAGAAGGGGTGAAGACACAGTGGAGGGCAGCAAGAACGGCAGACAGTGCAGTGAGGCCCATAAGCCTGCAGTGACAGACACCGAGGAACCAGATGACACTGGTCTGACACCCATCCCCAAGGCCACCAGAATCTTAGAAAACACGCAGACGGCGGAGTTTGGTACTAGCGAGAAACAATACTTAAGCAAAAATAAGCAAAGGAGAGTCCAGTCCTACTGTGGAAATTTTTCCAAGGACCCACAGATTCCAGGGACATCTGCTGAGCACTGGGGAGGATGAAGGATGGGGGCATGGGGGCAGTGTTTACACTTGTTCCCAGCGATTTGCGGAGAAGAGCAGGTGCACAGAGTGATCTTCCACTTCGTTTTTCTTCTCCAAGTAGGAATTCAACAGTTTGCCAATTTCGGTAGATCTTTCTAGAAAAAAAGGGAAAAACATACACAAATAAAAGTGAGGCCACACTTCCCATCTACATTAGAAGATTGTTTGAGCTAACCCCCCATCCGGATTCAAGTCAGCTTTGAGATCTACTTTACTACAGCTCTAGCCGAGTTAGGACCTTTCCCTGAGGCCAAAGGAGTTTTTCTCGGTGACAGCGAGCTTTATGCAGAGACATCAGACAGGAAGTGCTTTAGAAAACGGGAGTCCAATTAAATAGTGACTTTACAGAGGGAGAATTCCTAAGATTTGCGGACTGGCTGGCTTGAGACAGAACCAATGAGCATTCACGGAAGCATTGTTTCTATTTCCCTAACCTTCTCCGGTAACACCCAATTATCTGAATACTAATTCTACTTTCATATACATTTCCGAGATCAATATTTTACTCTTAAAATAAAAAACTTGCCATAAACCCCCGAGAGATTAAAGATTTATCCAAAAAACTAAGAAACGTGGATTACATAAAGGCAGGAATAAAGTCCTGGGGATTTGACAGGCATCATCTCCACGATAAAAACGGTGTATACTTAAGTCCAAATTCATCAAACTCTACTCTTAAAAAATGTGCAGTTTACTGTATATCAACGTAACTCAGTAAAGCCACACGAAAGTTAAAAACAAAGCAGAAAAGCACCGAAGAAAGGTGGGCGCTGCGCCATCAGGACAACGACTACGACACCCCAGCGCAGGCGGCAGCCTCGGCCGCAGCGACCCCCTCGCGAACGCAGCCCCACAACACAAGCGCCCGACGCAGAACCCCAGGGACGCGAGGCCCCTGTGCTCGCGGCCCCCGCGGGCTGTCCTGGCCCCACCCGACGCCGTTCGCGGGAGGACGACGGTTCGAGACCGCACCCACCCGGGAAGCGGAGCAGCTCGGCGCGGTGCCCGGCGGCGCACAGGGCGGCCACCAGTTTGCGGCTTTGCGTGCTCTTGCCGGCGCGGTCCACGCCCTCCAGCACGATCAGCGCCCCGCGCCGGCCCGCCATCGCGCCTTCCCGCCACTGCTCACCCCGCGTCCCCTCTCTTACGTCTCCGCCGCGCGGAGGCCCCATTGGCCGACATCAGGGACGCCGGCGGGAGAGGCGTGAGCTGGGATTGGCTCGCATCACAGGCGAGGGCTGGGATTGGCTCGCGTTGGCCGGATGGGCGGGGTCGGAGGTCGTGGCCCTTGCCGGCCCCCGTCGTCAAGCAGCGGAGGGGGTTGGCCGCGGGGGAGGGAGACGCGGGTGGGGGGCGTGGAGGGAGACCCGGGAGTCCGCGAGGCGGCGGGGCCGCGCTGCCGGCCGGCCGGCTTTTGGCGGGAGGACGGGGCTCCGAGCTGCGCGGGTGCCCGGGGGCGCGCAGGGAGCGCCCACGCGGGGCGGTGCCGGCCCTCGGCCGTGAGCTCTCGGCGGAGGGGACGGGTCCGGGGCCCCTCGGAGGCTCGTGGCGGGCGGCGCGGGCGGGCGCTGGGCCGCGCAGACGTGGGGGCGGCGGGCCTCGGGCCGGGCTCTGCCGGGAGCGAGACTGAGAGAAGCCTCGGTCCGACCCGCCGAGCGTGGCCCCGGGCTCCACCGGGCCGCCTTTCCGCGGCGGAGCTGGGCCCGCGCCTGACGCCGCCCGGGAGCCCGGTGGGGTAGGGCGGGCGGGTGGGCGCGTCGGGAGCGGCCGCGTGGCCGTCCTGGGAACGCGTGGGTTGGGAGGGGCTGCTGGTCCTGCAGGCGGGAGGCAGGACTGAAGGCTCCCCTGCACAGTGGTGAACGCACGTTACCCCAAGGAAGGAGAAGGCGTAATTGGACAAAGTCCTGGGAATCTCTGTCCAAAAACAATACTTGCTTTGTTTTTACTACGGAAACCTGGGATATTTAATACTTTTACTATTAAAACATTAGGAGAGAGGGCTGCCTCCAGTGTTTCAGACGGAAAGGCTGTGCTTGGACAAGGTAACCATCCTTCCCTTCCCCCTATCCCCAGGCTGTTGTAATGAAGTACCACAAAATGGTGGCTTAAAACAACAGAAGCTTCTTCTGTCAGGGTTCTGGAGGCCAAAATCAAGGTGTCGTCAGGGCCATACTCCCTCTGAAGGCTGTGGGGAAGATCCATTCTTGCCTCATCCAGCTTCTGGTGGCTCCAGGCATTCCTTGGCTTGTGGCTGCATCACTCCAGTCTCTGCCTTCATCTTCACATGGCCGTCTTCGTGTCTGTGTGCAAAAAATGGTGCCGGGGCGTCCTCTGACCTCGTCTAACTTCACAAGGGAGTCGAGAGAACCACCATCATCAACATCAGCCCAAGGCCAATTCTTATGATGAGTTCAGACATAGCTCCTCTCTCCAGCCATTTTACTAAGTCCAACACCAGCCGTCCCTCTCACAGCACTCTTTACTTCTCTGCTGGGCTAAATAGTTTGTTGCAATGGCCACACAGAACTCATAAACAATATTCAATTAGTGGGGTTTATTAGGGAAAAAAAAAAAAATTTTTTTTTTTTTTAAGAGGTTACAAGCTGGGATGAGGAAGCACGTAGGCAAAATCTCCCTTCTTCAGTGTAGGACAGCTCTCTCAGCTCCTCTCAGCTATGCAGGCCTCCCCTCTGTCTCCCCAACCTGCCCCCGATCCCAGGACAGGCTCCTCTCAGGCCCCTCAGGAAAGACCTCCCTCAACCCTTGGCCCTGCTCAGGCCTGGCCTCTGTCCTCCTTGGGCAAGTGTTAGAAAGCTCTTTAGCTCCACCAACAGGTGCGCAGAAGCACCTAACTCCACCCGGAAGCCTCCTGCCTGAAAGTTCTCAACTCTCCCGCTCTGGATCTACACGCCCACTGTAGCTGCCTGCAAGCCTTCTGTGCTGCCGTTCACTGGCCTTCTGGTTCTGCCATTTCTCTGTTGCTGCTGCTTGCCATTTCATGCCATCTCCTATCTTACAGTTCTCTGTCTCCTGGGTCTAAGAGGTTCTCAGCACAGAGACTCCGAAAGTTGTGCTCCACTCTCAGCTCTTTTTTCTTGATGGTAGTGAAGTCCGGTCTTGCTATCTATGAGATGGCTTATTTTCAGCCTAGTGGGATCAAAAAACTGACCAATCCCCCCGTTAGGGTTCCATACACTTTATTTGCATGATGCAACATCCACAAGGGTGCCACGCACCTTATTTCCATTATTAGCAGGCTGTCCAATCCCCTTGGTGGGCCACAAGCATCTTATTTGCATAGTCCTACCCGATCATGTAGTGGGAGTTACAAGACCATGGCAAGAAAGGCAATCCATCATACTGTACTGCATCACTCCCTTTTATCAGGACATGGGTCATTGGAGTAGGGCTCATACTCCTCCAATATGATTTCACACTAATCTAACTAATAACACCTGCAGAGGCCCTCACATCCAAACACGGTCACCTTCGTGGGTACCAAGGGCTAATACTTCAACATATTTTGGGGGACACAATTGGACCTATAACAATTGTCTTAGGTAAAGAGTAAAAGGAATACCCTCTTGACAGCTGTCTCTTGTTCTGAGATGTCCATCTCATTGCCTTCAAAAGGAGGAAGGGATTAGAATAAGGAAGAGAACTCCCCCAGGGTTTGAAGTCCCCTGGGTTTAGGCCAGGCCCCAGGACAGCCTTGTTCCATGTCCACAGGGAGGGCTCACTACCAGGTGGACAGGGAGGGACACACGTGCTGTGTTAGGTTTGTAATGTCCTTCTCTCCAGGTACTAGTCCCTCTTAATAACATGTCCAAAGTAGAGGGGACAAACTCTTACCATCCTTGCTTCCAAGGAGCATTCTGGCTGTACTTCCAAGACAGATTTGTTCGTTCTTCTGGCAGTCCATGGTTTATTCAGGATTCCTCGCCAAGCAGTCCATGGTGTATTCAGGATTCCATGCCAAGCAGTCCGCGGCGTACTCGGGATTCCTCGCCAACTCCATGATTCATGTGCATCAGATCTTCCGGAATGTTTAATGGTGCTTACGCAGAACCCGTACGTAGACCAGAAGGCATTGTCTGAACTGCGTGGTTTAAAATCAAAAGGTGTGCATCAGGTGCATTAATTTCTCTAATAAGAACCAGCACAAAGCTGGCTCCTGTGAGGCGGAAGGTAAAGATGTCTCAAATCTCCAACTTCTCCAAACTGCTGTACCACTCCATTTCCAACACCAATTATTACCCCTCCCCTTAGTACTCTTCCTCCTGTCTTTAAGTTCAGAAATTTAATGCAATGTCTCACAGAACTCATGATCTGTACTTAAGTGGTTTATTGGGAAGTAACAGGTTACAATTCAGGATCAGAATCAGCTTGAAAGAGGAGCAACTCAGGATACACTTCTTCAATCAGGAGAATTTCTTGGCCATACCCACAGGCAGGCCTCGCTCTCAGCCTCCTGCTGCTGCTTGGGCCTGGCCTTTGCCCTGCTCAGGAAAGTATTACAACTCTTTCATTACAAGAGTCAGCAAGCTCCACCACAGCCTCTCTTGCCAGTCTCCTGGTTTCCACCATTGCTCTTACTGCTGGCACGCCGCCTCCCACTGTCTTCAGCATTACAACTCCTCCTTTCTCCATGTCTCCGAAAACCTCTGTCAGGGTAAGCTGGTTATATAGCAAGCACCTTATGGAATTGAAGGTGTGCTCCCCTCTCCAGCAAGACCACGAACCAACCAATCCCCTAGGTAGGCCACAGGCACTTCATTTGCATAGTCCCATCCAATCCTGGCAAGAGTTTTACACACCTTATTTGCATAGTCCCATCCAATCATTTTATGGGAGTTACAAGGCCATGGTCAGAAAGGCCATGTAAAAAGAAAAATCCATTGCCCTGCAGTCAAGGTTGTTTCCTTTCACCATACGTATTCAATCTGTATGCTGAAGGTCATTCAAAAGCGGCAGCAGCAGTATATCAACAGGAAACTGCCAGAAATTCAAGCCGGATTCAGAAGAGGACATGGAACCAGGGATATCATTGCTGATGTCAGATGGATCCTGGCTGAAAGCGTTGAATACTAGAAGGATGTTTACCGGTGTTTTATTGACTATGCAAAGGCATTCAAGTGTGGGGATCATAACAAATTATGGATAACATTGAGAAGAATAGGAATTCCAGAACACTGAATTGTACTCATGAGGAACCTTTACATAGATCAAGAGACAGCTGTTCAGACAGAGCAAGGGGATACTGTGTGGTTTTAAGTCAAGAAAGATGTGTGTCAGGGTTGTGTCCTTTCACCATACCTATTTAGTGTACATGCTGAGCAAATAATCTGAGAAGCTGGACTATATGCAGAAGAACGGGGCATCAGGATTGGAAGAAGACTCCTTAGCAACTTGCATTATGCAGATGACACAACCTTGCTTGCTGAAAGTGAAAAGGACCTGAAGCACTTACTAATGAAGATCAAAGACCACAGCCTTCAGTATGGATTGCACCTCAACATAAAACAAAAATCTTCACAACTGGACCAATAAACTGCATCATGATAAACAGAGAAAAGACTGAAGTTGTCAAGGATTTCATTTTACTTGGATCCACAGTCAACAGCCATGGAAGCAGCAGTCAAGAAATCAAAAGACACCTGGTATTGGGCAAATCTGCTGCAAAAGACCTCTTTAAAGTGTTGAAAAGCAAAGATGTCACCTTGAAGACTAAGGTGCGCCTGACCCAAGCCATGGTATTTTCAATCGCATTATATGCGTGTGAAAGCTGGACAATGAATAAGGAAGATTGAAGAAGAATTGATGCCTTTGAGTTGTGGTGTTGGAGAATATCGAATATACCATGGACTGCCAAAAGAATGAACAAATCTCTCTTGGAAAAAGTACAACCAGAATGCTCCTTAGAAGCACGGATGGCGAGACTATGTCTTACATACTTTGGACACTTTGTCAGGAGGGATCAGTCCCTGGAGAAGGACATCATGCTTGGTAAAGTACAGGGTCAGCAGAAAAGAGGAAGACCCCCAAGGAAATGGATTGACACAGTGGCTACAACAATGGGCTCAAACATAACCATGATAGTATGGATGGCACAGGACCAGGCAGTGTTTTGTTCTGCGGTACACAGGGTTGCTATGAGTCGGAACTGACTCGATGGCATCTAACAACAACAACAATCAACGCCCATGGAAGCAGCAGTCAAGAAATCAAATAATGTATTGCATTGGGCAAATCTGCTGCAAGAGACCTCTTTAAAGTGTTAAAAAGCAAAGATGTCACCTTGAGGACTAAGGTGTGTCTTACCCAATGCATGGTACCTTCAATCATCTCATATGCATGTGAAGACCGGACAATGAATAAGGAAGACTGAAGAATTGACGTATTTGAATTATGGCGTTAGCAAAGAGTTTTGAATATACCAGGGACTACTAGAAGAAGGAACAAATACGTCTTGGAAGAAGTACAACCAGAATGCTCCTTAGAAGCAAGTATAGTGAGACTTTGTCTCGCTTACTTTGGACAGGTTATCAGAAGGGAATAGTCCCTGGAGGACATCATGCTTGGTAGAGGGTCATTGAAAAAGAAGAAGGCTTCAAAGAAATGGACTGACACAGTAGCTGCAACGACAGGCTTAAACCTAGCAACAATTGTGAGGATGGTGAAAGACTGGGCAGTGTTTCGTTCTGTTGTGCATGGGGTCGCTATGAATTGGAACCAACCAATGGCACCTAACAACAACAGTACCCTTTGAGCTAGCAATACCATTTCTAAGAATTTATTCTAAAGAACTAATTAGACAATGTGATAAATTAAAGATGGCAGGAAATCCTTGGTTTTCTTCCCATTGAGAGTTGGGGTCTAATTCCCCCGGGATCTCGTTGGTCCAATTCTTTGTTTGATAATAGAATGTAGAGGATGCAATGTCTTGGGACTTCCTAGGCAAGGTCGTAAGAGTTTTGAAGCTTCTATGAGGGTCTCTTGGAACTCTGGAAACCCTGAATGGTCATGTTAGAAGTCCTATCGCCTGACTTGGCTATGCCAGAGAGGCTGTGTGCAGGTGCTCTGGTTCACAGTCCCAGTTGGACCAGCCTTCCAGCCTTCTCTGTCATGTCACAGAGAACAGAAGAATCACCCTGCTGAGCCACGCTGGAACTCCTCATAACACTGAAACAGAATGGTGGTTCCAACCACCAAGTTTTCAGGTAGTCTGTTATAAAGCAATACGTGACTGGAGCCGACAAATACATACAGCTGTGGTACATAATGTTCACTGGGGCACTGCTTATGAAAAACTGGAAACACAACATTGTTCATTGATCAGGAGTGTGCAAAATAAAGTATGGTCCACCAACAGCATTGAATATACCTAGCAAACAGGACGAGGTAGAATTGAGTAAGGCTTGGGGACACTTGTTCATGTCAGAGTGGTAAACCAACCAAGCCCAGTGCCGTCGAGTTGGTTCTGACTGATAGCGACCCTATAGGACAGGGTAGAACCGCTCCATAGAGTTTCCAAGGAGCGCCTGGTAGATTCGAACTGCTGACCCTTTGGTTCGGAGCCGTAGCACTTAACCACTACACCACCAGGTCTTCTGTCAGAGTAGTAAGTTATAAATTTAAGTAGGAGAGAAGCAGCTATGTACAGTCATGTTTCTGTTGAAAATGCACACGTGTGTGTGTGTGCTTCCTCATCCAGTATTAAATGGGTCCACAAAGCATTCACTCTGAACTGCTAACACCTGGAGTAAAAAAGGCAAACAAGACAATCACAGTCCTGTGCCCTCAAGTGGGGAAACTTTTATAAGTTCTTATATGGTTTGAACTTTCATAAGAGTGTAAAATTGGCAAAAACAACATGTTTCTATTTTTCAGTATTTGCCCGTGGCTTGGAGGAAGGTTAACAAAGGGGAATGTAGCTCTAAAATTATGCTTTATCCATCCCGTCTGGAGCAAAGGAGAGTGAAGAAAACCAAAGATGTGTGGGAAATGTTACTCCAAAGGACCAATGGACCACAAGTACCATAGCTTTCACCAGCCTGAACCCAGAACAACTAGATGATGCCCGGTTACCATCACTGACCCCTCTGACAGGGATCACAATAGGGGGCCCCAGACAGAGTAGGAGAAAAATGTAGAACAAAATTCAAATTCACACACACAGACACACACAGACACAAAGACCAGGCTTACTGGTCTGACAGAGACTGGAGGAACCCTGAGACTATGGCCCCCAGACACTCTTTTAACTCAGATACAGGTGTATAAAATAAAATAATAGCACACGTGAGAATTTGCTTCTTAGCTGAATCATGTAAATTAGACCAAATGGGCAACACCTGCCCAAATGCTGCGCAAGAAGGCAGGGACAGGAAAAGGAGAGGAATGGACACGGGGCACCTGGGGTGGAGAAGGGGAGAGCGTTAACACCTCGTGGGGACTGCAACCAATGTCACAAAACAATTTGTGCATAAATTGTTCAATGAGAAATCAATTTGCTATGTAAACTCACTTAACCAAAATCCAAACCTGTTGTCGTTGAGTCGATTCTGACTCACAGCGATCTTACAGGACAGGGTACAACTGCCCTATGGTGTTTCCAAGAAGCAGCTGGTGGGTTCGAACTGCCAACCTTTTGGTTAGCAGCCTGAGCTCTCATCCATTGTACCAAAAATAAATAAAAAAATGCTTTAAGTAATGGAATTTGCATTGGTCAGGTTGTGGTGACTTGAACAGCCAACAACTGTAAGACAGGGCTTTACACCAGTTAGTTTGGGTTCACGCTCCTGCTGAGAATTTGCATTTCCACGCCCCCATAAACTGAATCAGAATCTACATTTTAATAAGACCCCCAGCTGATTTTTATGTATAATAAATTTTTAGAACCACCGCTCTACCAGTGGTTCTCAGAATCGGTCCCTAACCAGCGGCGTTATTCGCATTGCCTAGAAAAGAGAAGGAACCAGTTGGAAGCCCTGTGCTGTCATCTTGGCTCCACAGTGATGAGGGCTGGGGGATGCCGCCTTGCCGCCAGCTCTCCCATCCAGTGGTCACCTTTCCCCGGAGCCTGCAGGCATTCTCTACCTCTGGCCAATCTGAGTGAGGAGAGCTTACACCAGCAGGCAGGCCATGCAGGGCTTCTCTCATGGTGTTTGGCCCGCAGTCGGTTGGGCAGCCCAACTGAGGCGGTCTGCGTGCGGCCAGAAAGAGGAGAAACGTGGAACCTGGTGAGCAGCAACCAGGATGACAGCACAAAGCGCAGACACAGAAAAGCAGCACCCTGAACCCCACCTCTCAGGGCATTTTCATTGTCTCTCAGGGTCTTGACACGTGCTTCCGCTTCACTTCTGTGCAGCGTTCTACCCGGTTAACCTTGTATCCCATTGTTACATGGCGCCTGGTGTGCCCCAGGCGCGCGCAGCGCGGGTCGCAGGGCTCCCCTCCAGTGACCGGCAGCGGTAGGGGAAAGCGAATCCACCGATTGGATGCCCTGGGGTGGGCGCTATTGGCAGCGGAGGGGTCAGGAAGGGCCTGGCCGAGGCAATGTTGTGGTGGGGGGTGAAGGTCAGCGGGGAGCCAATGGGGACACATGCGCCGTCGGCCTCCCAGGGATACGAAGCTGGACGCCTGCACGCTGCCGGCTGGGGGCCACGCAGAGCCCAGGCTGGGCTGCGGTGAGCGCCGCGGCTTCTGATGGATTCTGACGACAAGCCGTGATGGAAGCCGTGAGGCGAGGACGGAGGGACCGAGCGCGGGCTCACTGAGCCCCGAGCGCGGATGGCGAGGACAGAGCCGGGCTCACTGAAGCCCGAGCGCGGACGCCAAGGACCGGGGACGGAGCCGGGCTGAACCCCGAGGGCGAACGGCGCGGACAGGGGGACGGAGCGCGGACTCACTGAGCCCCGAGCGCAGACGGCGAGGACGGAGCGCGGGCTCACTGAACCCCCAGCGCGGACGGCGAGGACGGAGCGCTGGCTCACTGAGTCCCGAGAGCGGACAGCGAGGACGCACGTGCAGCCTCCGAGGTGGCTCCGAACGCACCCCTGTCCCCGCGCCCTTCCTGTCCGTGGTCCGGCGTCCCCCTGACCCCAGGCCCCCCACCCTCGTCCCCCTGAACCCAGGGCCCCCACCCTCGTCCCCGCGTCCCCCCTGACCCCAGGCCCCGCACCCTCGTCCCCGCGTCCCCCTGACCCCAGGCCCCGCACCCTCGTCCCCGCGTCCCCCTGACCCCAGGCCCCCACCCTCGTCCCCGCGTCCCCCTGACCCCAGGGCCCCCACCCTAGTCCCCGCGTCCCCCTGACCCCAGGCCCCCACCCTCGTCCCCGCGTCCCCCTGACCCCAGGCCCCGCACCCTCGTCCCCGCGTCCCCCTGACCCCAGGGCCCCCACCCTCGTCCCCGCGTCCCCCTGACCCCAGGCCCCCCACCCTCGTCCCCGCGTCCCCCTGACCCCAGGCCCCCACCCTCGTCCCCGCGTCCCCCTGACCCCAGGGCCCCCACCCTCGTCCCCGCGTCCCCCTGACCCCAGGCCCCCACCCTCGTCCCCGCGTCCCCCTGACCCCAGGGCCCCCACCCTCGTCCCCGGGTCCCCCTGACCCCAGGCCCCCACCCTCGTCCCCGCGTCCCCCTGACCCCAGGGCCCCCACCCTCGTCCCCGCGTCCCCCTGACCCCAGGCCCCCCACCCTCGTCCCCGCGTCCCCCTGACCCCAGGCCCCCACCCTCGTCCCCGCGTCCCCCTGACCCCAGGGCCCCCACCCTCGTCCCCGCGTCCCCCTGACCCCAGGGCCCCCACCCTCGTCCCCGCGTCCCCCTGACCCCAGGCCCCGCACCCTCGTCCCCGCGTCCCCCTGACCCCAGGGCCCCCACCCTCGTCCCCGGGTCCCCCTGACCCCAGGCCCCCACCCTCGTCCCCCCACCCAGGTCCCCCCGCCCCGCGCCTCCCCGCAGACATCAGCACACGCTCGCTCCGCTGGGCGGAAGCCGAGGGGCGGGCCCCGGGTCCGTCCCGCCCCTCCGCCGGCGCCCGCCAATCAGCGCGCGGCCTTATGAATAGTGAAGCACGGCGCGCCCCGCCCCCTCACGCCGGCACCGCCCGCCCGCGCAGAGCCGAGCGCGGCGCGGAGAAGATGGCGACCGCCATGTACTTGGAGCACTACCTGGACAGTAAGCGCGCGGCCGGCCGCCCCGGCCCGCCCCGCCATCTGGCGCCGTCGCCGCCCAGCTCCCCCGCACGGCGGGCCTTGCGCGGCGGGCGGCGGGGGTTCCCGTGAGGGCGGCCGGGGCGGTGGGGGCGCCGGGCACGCGCGGGGGCGGGGCGCGGGGAGGGCGGGCGGCCGGGTCCGCGCGAATTCCAGGTGCGTCACGGCGGGCGGGGCGGGGCCGGCGTGAGGGGCGGGGCCGGCCCGTGGGGCGGGGCCTCAATGCCGGGGCCGGGCGGGCAGGAGGGGGCTCGGATGACGGGGCGGGGCCTGAATACCCGGGGTCGGGCGGGGCCTGGGCGGCGGGGCGGGGGATGAGTAGTGGGGCCAGGTGGGCGTGGCGGGGTCTGGATGGGGGACGGGGCGAGATGGGCGGGGCCTGAATAGCTGGTAGGGTGGGCGTGGCGGGGGCTGGATGAAGGGGCGGGGCATGAATAGTGGGGCCAGGTGGGCGTGGTGGGGTCTGGATGGAGAGGCGGGGCATGAATAGTGGGGCCAGGTGGGCGTGGCGGGGTCTGGATGGAGGGGCGGGGCATGAATAGTGGGGCCAGGTGGGCGTGGCGGGGTCCGGATGGAGGGGCGGGGCATGAATAGTGGGGCCAGGTGGGCGTGGCGGGGTCTGGATGGAGGGGAGGGGCATGAATAGTGGGGCCAGGTGGGCGTGGCGGGGTCTGGATGGAGGGGCAGGGCAAGATGGGCGGGGCCTGATATGGGGAAGGTGGGTGGTGTGGGGTCTGAATAGAGGGGCTAGGTAAGGTGAACAGGGCCTGAACAGTGGGTCCATTTTGGGTTCTGGAGGACTGGACGAAAATTGGATGACTAGGTGGGTTCTGCCGGATGGGCGCGGCCTTATGACACAGTGGAGTCTCGTGGGTGGAGCCGGGCCAGATGCTTTTGGGTCCTGTTCTTGTTCCGTGGGCAGGGCTGAGCAGGGCCAGGGCCAGTGGTGGTCGGTGGTACAGTGGAGCAGACCAGGCCTGCGGGGCCCCGGGTCTGAGTTGTGTCCCTATGTGTCCTGGGACCTGCGGCCCCCTTGACAGCGCCCAGTCTCAGTTTCTGCATCGGCACAATGGGGATAGGGACGCTGGTTTGGTGAGTTGTATCGGTTCCCTTTCTTTATTAAGTTGCACGTGGTTCCACGATCAGAATGCTCTCATGCCTTACTGAGCTTGGTAAAGTGGTAAGAATCACGACGGGTGTCCTAATGTGCGATGCGTACCGAGTCTCCCAATGCTTGGCTGCCTTTTGTCTGCATTACACGAAGCAACAGACTTCTCGCGGAAGTATCCCCATTTTGCAGTTGAGGAAACTGAGGCTCAGAGAGGGTGGTCACTTGCACAAGGTCCCACAGCAAGCTGAGTGGCAGAACCCATGTTTGAATTTAGTGACTATGGGGCAGGTGATTTCCTTGGGGCTGGGTGGGGGCTGAGCTGGCCAGTCTTTCAGGTGGTCTGGTAAGACCATCTCCTTTGGGAGTGCTGCCCTGGGAACTCTGACAGCCTCGCTGGCCTGGGGACTTGGGAGCCCTACTGAGCTTGCTCAGAGGAGTCAGTGAGCCATGTGCCCGTAACTGGCAACAGTGGGAATGTCCAATCCACACTGTTCATTCTGCTCCCTGGTGGCGCAGTGGTTAAGAGCTCGGCTGCCAACCAAAAGGTTGCCAGTTCAAAACCACCAGCCGCTCCTTAAAAAACCCTATGGGGCCCTTCTTGTCTGTTCTTTAGGGTAGCTATGAGTCGTAAACGACTCAACAGCAATGGGTTTTTCTTCTGCCCCCTGAGCAGTGGGAGTCCCCATGTGGGAGAGACAGAATGGGGAGCATGGTGACGGGATGCTTTTACCCTGTCATAACTAAAGACAGTGGAGCCAGTGAGCAGGGCCGGCCGTGGCCCAGGAGCAGCCTGGCGTCTGAAGGGGAGCATGGTGTCCTCCTCTGTATCCCGGTTCTGCCCAGTGGGTACAGCAGGTACTCAGAGGGCTTGGGGACACGTGTGCCTCCCCTGCGTGGGTACAGGGACAGTTGCCCCTGTTCCCCTCCTGGGCACCATGGTGCGCTGTGCCAGGTGGGGGCCGGGAAGCCCTGAAAACAGACATGGCCTTGTGCTCCTGGAACTTCTCCCACATGGGTAGGACGGGGCTTTAAAATTCGCAGAACCTACAAGGCTACAGGGAACCAGCAGGCGGGAGAGTATGGTGTGGTGGCCCGTCCTGCAGTGTGGAGCTCAGGAGCCTGGGTCGTTGAACAGACTGGTGTGGTGGGAACAGAGGGTGGGATGTAGGGGCATGTTTAGGGAGGATGTGGAGGGGGATATGTAGGTCTGTGGGGGCACTGTGGGAGCAGAGAGGCTGGGGTGGAGGGGGATGTGTAGGGGGGCGTGGAGGGGGACACGTCGGGGGACACGTGGGGGGATGTATATGGGAATGCATAGGCCTGTGGGGGCACAGTGGGAGCAGAGAGGCTGGGGCAGAGGGGGATGCGTCGGGGGGCACACAGGCTGGTGGGCACGCTGGCCCAAAAGCTGAAGAGTGGGGTCCTCTGACCTGCGTGGTCTAGTATTGTAGCCCCCAGCCTCAAGAACCATCTAACCTTAATTATCATTAAGTAAACCTAACGCTTCATTTCCCCAGTGCACTAGCCACATTTTAAGTGCTCAGTAGCTGCTGTGCCAGGCAGTTCAGAGAGAGCATTCCCTCCTTGTAGGAATTCTCTTGGCAGTGGTGGTCTGCACCTGCCTATGCCCAGGGTCTCAGGAAAGTGAAGGCCATATCACGGAGCATGCCGGGTCAGGGGGCGACAGCAGGTCGGGGGGCAATGGCAGGTCCGGGGGCGACGGCCAGGTCCAGGGGTGATGGCAGGTCCATGGGCTGTGATGGGTTTGGCCAATGGGCTGTCTTCCTTGCCCTGCTTTCAACTCGTATCTGCGTCACTGCTAACTTCTCTATTTCTGACAAGTGTCAGCCTCTGCCAGCAGTGTTTGGTGCCTGTTCCTGAAAAAGAGATTTTCATCCTTCTCTTTCCGAAACCCCAACAAAACAGACGGGAATGGCTGTAGAACCTTGTGGGCAGGTCTTGGTCCTGCTATTGAGACTCACACGGAGCCTCCTGTCTTGGTGTTTCAGGTATCGAGAACCTTCCCTGTGAGCTTCAGAGGAACTTCCAGCTGATGCGTGAGCTGGACCAGAGGACGGAAGGTGGGTGCAGGCCTGCTGTGCAGCTGGGAGCTGGACTCTGACAGCTGGGCCTCAAGGCCGCCAAGGCAGCGCACAGAGGCGTAGGGAGGAGACTGGGGATGGCAGAGGGCTTTGGGGGTGGAGCTCAGGGAGGGTGCTGCTGCCTGGCCTAGGCTGTGGGGATGGCACGTACAGGGGCTTAGAGAGCATGCTGATACGTTGTCAATCACCTTTCGCTTCTTGGGTTTTTACTACAAATTTTCATAACCATCATCTGCTCTTTTCTTTTCGAAATACTTGGATACTTTTTTCTTTCCTTTCAAAAAGTGTTCTCATTTTAAATTACGTCCCTAGCTTAGAAATTTAGGTAGTATCTTTGGGCCTCGTGGTGTTGAACTCCCTAACTAAAGAAGAATCTTCTTCTTGCTAGTTTTATTTTTGATTTCCCTTCAGTTTTAGATTTTATCTGTTCGGTGCTGCGACAGGTTGTCAGGCTGAGGGCACATCCTCATGAGACTGCCCTTCTGACGCCAGCCTCCAGGTTGGAGGCTCACAGGGCCACCCTCACACCTGGCCAGCTGGCTACAAATTTGGGGGTCTCCACAATTTGGGGGTCTCCTTCAGGTTCGATAATTGGCCAGAACGACTCACAGAACTCAGGAAGGCACTGTACTGAGGATGGTGGTTTTCTTATAGCAAGGTGACACAGATCAGAGCCGGCCAGAGGGAGAGAGCCGCAGGGTGAGTTTGGAGGCTCCCCGTGTGGAGCTCCCAGCCGTCTTCTCCCTGTGGAGTCAGGATGAGCTACGTCTTCTTGGCCATGATGGGTGACAGCAGGTTCTGGCTGTTGCCAGCAGGGAAGCTCCCTTTAGCTTTGGAGTCCAGAGTTTTTATTGGGTTTTCAGTGCATAGGCATGATTGATTAGATCAGTTCCCCCCATCCCCCCCCCAGCCCTAACCCCCAGTCACGTGGTTGATCTTCCTGGAGTGGCTGTGAGTTACCTGTTAGCATAAAAGATCAGTTATGGGTGGGAAGGTCACTCAGGAAGTTACTTCCAAGGAGCCGGGGGCGAAGGCCGGATAGATCCTTTTTTTTTCTTTTGGTTGTTGTTGTTGTTAGGTTCCGACTCATAGCGACCCTATGTACAACAGAACGAAGTCCCGTCCAGTCCTGTGCCATCAACACAACTGTTGCTGTGTTTGAGTCCATTGTTGCAGCCACTGTGCCGATCCGTCTCATTGAGGGCCTTCTTCTTTTTCGACGACTGTCTGCTTTACCCAGCATGGTATCCTTCTCTAGGGACTGGTCTCTCTGTATACATGTTCAAAGTATGTAAGACGAAGTCTCGCCATCCTCGCTTACAAGGAGCATTCTCACTGTATTTCTTCCAGGACAGATGTGTTTGTTCTGGCATTTCAGGGTATACTGAGTATTCTTCACCAACACCATAATTTAAATAATTTTTCTTCAGTCTCCCTTTTTCATTGTCCAGCTTTCACATGCATATGAGGCTGTCGGAAACAGCATGGCTTGGGTCAGGCCCATCTTAGTCCTTAAAGTGATATCTTTACTTTTCAGTACTTTAAAGAGGTCTCTTACAGCGGATTTGCCCAGTGCAGTAAGTCGTTTGATTTCTTGACTGCTGCTTCCATGGGTGTTGATTGTGGATTGAAGTAAAATGAAATCCTTGACAACTTCAGTCTTTTTCCTGTTTATCACGATGTTGTTTATTGGTGCAGTTGTGAGGATTTTTGTTTTCTTTATGTTGAGGTGTAATCCATACTGAAGGCTGTGGTCTTTGATTTTCATCAATAAGTGCTTCAAGTCCTCTTCACTTTCAGAAATCAAGGTTGTATCATCTGCATATCGCAGGCTGTTAATGGTCTTCCTCCAATTCTTTATTGCACAGTTACACTGTGGAAAGCGATGATTTACCTCTCCAGTGGCATGCCCCCTGCCAGCTTGTGAACCCACCCTCCCCCTCCCCACCTCCCTACCTCATGGGTGTGTCACGTTAGAATTGGTGGTACAACCAGTTATAGTGGCTTCAGCTGGGCAGCCGTGTAGACCTGTACAGACGAGCCACACCAGTGTGTGTGTTTGCATGACCTTTTTCAAATCGCTTTGTGTTTTTCTTGACATAACCAATTGCTTTGTTTGCTCATTGGCTTCCTCGTCCACATTCTAACTCCACCTCTACCCCAAGAGCTCTGGTATGTAGGTTTTTCCTTGGAGACCCCTCTCCTGGAGCCCCTGTCCAGCCTGGATCAGTTGTTTCTAGGTGCTGCCCTGGGATTTTTCTGATGTCCTCCTTCACCTCCCGTCAGTGTTGAACTCTGTTCCTGGGTCTCAGGCGTCCTCTTTCTGGTTTATCCCTTGTCTTTCTGGAGCCTTTCCTCGGTAGTTTGCTGAGAAAAGGGCACGAGGGATGGTGAACTTCTCATAAAGGCGTGTGCCTGGAAATGTGCTTATTCTAGCCACATGTTAGATTGGTGGTTTGTCCGGGTGGAATTCCAGGCTGGTGATCGTGTTCCCCAGGATGTCGAAGGTATGGCTGCATTGTCTTCTAGCTTCTGTGTTGCTTTTGAGAAGTTTGATGCCATTCGGATTTCTGATCTTTTGTATATATTATCTTTTTTTTCCTGCTCTTCTTCAGGAGCTTTTGGGACATTCTCTTTATCCCTGGGGTTTCAGATTTCATGACGATGTGCTTTGCTGTGGGTGGTTTTTCACTTGTGCTGGGTACATGTTTTGCAAGATTGAAATACCTGTGGTTTTTCACTTTGGGATAACGTCTCGACTGTGGAAGACAAAGACTTCTTTTATTGTGAAATACAGCACTACGTCCAGAAACAAGCGTAAGATGTTTGTAGAGAGCGTAATGGTGGTGTTAGGTTAACTGTTTTGCTACCACTGCCAGGGGAGCACCTGGAAGCCTGTGCGACCCTCTGAACCATGACAGGCCCTGCCAGCCACCCTCCTCATTTGGTGACAACCCTGGTCCACCTTCAGCAATAATCTGTCACCTCAGTGGACCACAGGTCAGGTTGTGCCTGTTTCTGTGTTTGAGGTTAATGAGCCCCACAGCATGTTTCCTTGTGTCTTGCTTTTTCTCTCTGTGTTCCTTTCTGTAGGCTCAGTCCATGCTGTCACATGTGGCTGTATTTGCTGTTTCTGCTGCCATGTAAGTGGACCACGGCTTGTTGTTGTTAGGTGCCATGAAGTCAGTTCCAACTCGTAGCGACCCTGTGCACAACAGAACGAAACACTGCCCGGTCCCGTGCCATCCTCACAATCATTGTTATATTTGAGTCCACTGTTGCAGCCACTGTGTTAATCCATCTTGTTGAAGATCTTCCTGTCTTTCACTGACTCTCTGTTTTACCAAGCATGATGTCCTTCTCCAGGGACTGATCCCTCCTGATAACATGTCCAAAGTATGTGAGATAAAGTCTCACCATCTTTTCCTCTAGGGAGCGTTCTGGCTGTACTTCTTCGGAGACATTTGTTTTGGCAGTCCATGGTATATTCGGTATTCTTTGCAAATACCACAATTCAAGGGCCTTAATTTTTCTTCAGCCTTCCTTATTATTCATTGTCTAGCTTTCACATGCATGTGAAGTGGTTGAAAACGCCATGGCTTGGATCAGGTGCACCTTAGTATTCAAGGTGACATCTTTGCTTTTCAACACGTTGAAGTGGTCTTTTACAGCAGATTTGCCTGATATAACATGTCGTTTGATTTCTTGACTGTTGCTTCCGTGGGCGTTGATTGTGGATCCAAGTAAAATGAAATCTTTGACAACTTAAGTCCTTTCTCTCTTTATTACGATGTTGTTTATTGGCTCAGTTGTGAGGATTTTTGTTTTCTTTATGTTGAGGTGTAATCCATACTGAAGGCCATAGTCTTTGATCTTCATCAGTAAGTGCTTCAAGTCCTCTTCACTTTAAGCAAGCGAGGTTGTGTCCTCTGCATAATGCAGGTTAATGAGTCTTCCTCCAATCCTGATGCCCCATTCTTCTTCATATAGTCCAGCTTCTCGGATTATTTGCTCAGCATACAGATTGAATAGGTATGGTGAAAGGATACAACCCTGACACACACCATTCCTGACTTGAGGCCATGTGCTATTACCTTGTTCTGTCTGAACGACTGCTTTTTGGCCTACATATAGGTTCCTCATGAACACAATTAAGTGTTCTGGAATTCCTATTCTTCGCATTGTTATCTGTAGTTTGTTATGATCCACACAGTCGAATGCCTTTGCAGAGTCAATAAAACACAGGTAAAGATCCTTCTGGTATTCTCTGCTTTCAGCCAGGATCCATCTGACATCAGCAATGATATCCCTGGTTCCACGTCCTCTTCTGAATCCAGCTTGAATTTCTGGCAGTTCCCTGTTGATGTACTGCTCCAACTGCTTTTGAATGACCTTGAGCAAAATTTTATTTGCGTGTGATATTAATGATATTGTTCAATAATTTTCATAATCTGTTCGATCACCTTTCTTGGGAATAGGCATAAATATAGGGTCTCTTCCAGTTGGTTGGCCAGGTAGCTGTCTTCCGCATTTCTTGACATAGACGAGTGAGCACCTCCAGTGCTGCATCCATTTGTTGAAACATCTCAGATGGTATTCTGTCAATTCCTGGAGCCTTGTTTTTCGCCAGTGCCTTCAGTGCAGCTTGGACCTTTTCCTTCAGTACCATTAGTTCCCGATCATATGCTACCTCTTGAAATGGTTAAGTGTCGACCAATTCTTTTTGGTATAATGACTGTGTATTCCATTCATCTTCTTTTGATGCTTCCTGTGTCGTTTAATATTTTCCCCATGAAATCCTTCACTATTGCAGCTTAAGGCTTGAATTTTTTCTTCAATTCTTTCAGCTTGAGAAATGCTGAGTGTGTTCTTCCCTTTTGGTTTTTTAACTCTAGATCTTTGCACATGTCATTATAATACTTTAGTTTGTTTTCTCAAGCCGCCTTTTGAAATTTTCTGTTTAGTTCTTTTACTTCATCATTTTTTCTTTTCACTTTAGCTACTTGCGATGTTCAAGAGCAAGTTTTAGAGTTTTATCTGACATCCATTTTGGTCTTTTCTTTCTTTCCTGTCTTTTTAATGACCTTTTGCTTTCTTCATATATGTCCTTGATGTCATTCCATAACTCCTTTGGTTTTTGGTCATTAGCATTCGATGCGTCACATCTATTCTTGAGATGGTTTCCATATTCAGGTGGAATATATTCAAGGTCATGCACCTTGGCTCTCCTGGACTTGTTCTCATTTTCTTCAGCTTCACCTTGAAGTTGCACATGAGCAGTTGATGGTCTGATCTGCAGTTGGCCCCTGGCCTTGTTCTGACTGATAATATTGAGTCTTTTCATCATCTCTTTCCAGAGATATAGTTGATTTGATTCCTGTGTGTTCTATCTGCAAGGTCCGCATGTATAGTCGTTGTTCATGTTGTTGAAGAAAGGTGTTGACTGGTGCTTCCATGGGTGTTGATTATGGATCCAAGTAAAATGAAATCCTTGACAACTTCAGTCCTTTCTCTCTTTATCACGATGTTGTTTATTGGCTCAGTTGTGAGGATTTTTGTTTTCTTTAAGTTGAGGTGCAATCCATACTGAAGGCTGTAGTCTTTGATCTTCATCAATAAGTGCGTCAAGTCCTCTTCACTTTCAGCAAGCAAGGTTGTGTCCTCTGCATAATGCAGGTTATTAATGAGTCTTCCTCCAATTCTGATGCCCCGTTCTTTTTCGTATAGTCCAGCTTCTCGGATTATTTGCTCAGCATACAGATTGAGTAGGTATGGTGAAAGGATACAACCCTGACACACAGCTTTCCTGACTTTAAGCCAAGTCCTTGGTCTTGCAAACTTCTGTCACATGATCTCTGATATCGTTTCTGTCACCAAGGCCACATTTTTCAACTACCAGTCCTTTTTCTTTGTTTCCAATATTCGCATTCCAATCACCAGTAATTACCAGTGCATCCTGATTGCATGTTTGATCAATTCCAGACTGCAGAAGTTGGTAAAAATTCAAATTCTTCATCTTTAGCTTTAGTGGTTGGTGTATAAGTGGAATAATGGTTGTATTATTTGGTCTTCGTTACAGGCATATGGATATTATCCTATTACTGGGAGTGTTGTACTTCAGGATTGATCTCGAAATGTTCTTTTTGACAATGAATACAACGCCATTCCTCTTAAATTTGTTATTCCTGGCATAGTAGATCATATGATTGTCCAATTCAAAATGGCTAGTACAAGTCCATTTCAGTTCACTAATGCCTAGGTTATCGGTGTTTACGCTTTCTATTTCATTTTTGACAATTTCCAATTTTTGTGCATTTCGCGATTCTATCATTAATGGATGTCTGCAGCTGTTTCTTCTCATTTTCAGTGATACCACATCAGCAAATGAAGGTCTTCAAATCTTGACTCCATCCACCTCATTAAGGTCGATTCTACTTTGAGGAGGCAGTCCTTCTCCAGTCATATTTTGGGTACTTTCCAGCCTGAGGGGCTCAACTCTGGCACTGTATCAGACAACGTTCTGCTGCTGTTCATAAGTTTTTTACTGCCTAATTCTTTTCAGAAGTAGACTGCTGGGTTCTTCTTTCTAGTCTGTCTTAGTTTGGAAGCTTTCAGCTGAATCCTGTCCACCATGGGTGACTCTGGTGCTATTTGAATATGGTCACAAAGCTTCCAGCATCACAGCAACATGCAAGCCCCCACAGTATGACTCACTGACAGACACGCGAGGGGGACCATGTTTATTGATCTGTTTTACTGTGGGTTGGACATTTGGTTGTTCCTTATTTTTTGCTGTAATGCACGTTTCCTGACATGTATCTACTCAGATCTTTAGGTGCACACCTTCAAGTAGTGGGCCAGGTCTTAGGAAGGGTGAGCACATAGTTTATTATCCACACAGGGTCCCGTAATAGTCAGAGGGGCACTAGTATACTGATGCTGCATGGCAGGCGGACTGGACTCTCCTGGGCAGCTTGACCCCAGTGACAAGTGTGCACGTCTGAATGATCCCAAGCTGCCCTGCAGAATGGTTGTGGCCGCTGATGTCCATTGGCTGGCATTGTCCATGTCTCTGCCATAGCTTGGTATTGGTGACTTTGTTTTTGCCTCTGTGGGCCTGCAGTGGGATCTCCTTATGGAGGGGCATGTTTCCTCTTTTCTCAGATAAGAAGGCTGAGATCGACATCCTTGCTGCTGAGTACATCTCCACAGTGAAGACCCTCTCCCCAGACCAGCGCGTGGAGCACCTGCAGAAGATCCAGAGCGCCTACAGCAAGTGCAAGGAGTACAGTGATGACAAGGTGCAGCTGGCCATGCAGACCTACGAGATGGTGAGTGCCATGCAGACCTAGGAGATCGTGAGGGCCATGCAGGCCTAGGAGAGGCTAGGGAGCATGCAGACCTAGGAGATGGTGGCGGCCATGCAGACTAGGACAGGCTGGGGGGCATGAGGACCTAGGAAATCGTGGGGGCCATGCAGACCTAGGAGATGGTGGGGGGCAGGGGCCATGCAGACCTAGGAGATGGTGGGGGCCATGCAGACCTAGGAGATTGTGAGGGCCATGCAGACCTAGGAGATCGTGGGGGCCATGCAGACCTAGGAGAGGGAGGGGGGTCATGCAGACCTAGGAGATGGTGGCGGCGACATGCAGACCTAGGAGATGGTGGGGGCCATGCAGACCTAGGAGAGGCTGGGGGGCCATGCAGACCTAGGAGATGGGGGGGGGCCATGCAGACCTAGGAGATGGTGGGGGGCGGGGGCCATGCAGACCTAGGGGATGGTGGGGGCCATGCAGACCTAGAAGAGAGATCGTGAGGGCCATGCAGACCTAGGAGATGGTGGGGGCCATGCAGACCTAGGAGATCGTGGGGGCCATGCAGACCTAGGAGAGGGAGGGGGGCCATGCAGACCTAGGAGATGGTGAGGGGGGCCATGCAGACCTAGGAGAGAGATCGTGAGGGCCATGCAGACCTAGGAGATTGTGAGGGCCATGCAGACCTAGGAGATCGTGGGGGCCGTGCAGACCTAGGAGAGGGAGGGGGGCCATGCAGACCTAGGAGATGGTGAGGGGGGCCATGCAGACCTAGGAGAGAGATCGTGAGGGCCATGCAGACCTAGGAGATTGTGAGGGCCATGCAGACCTAGGAGATGGTGGGGGCCGTGCAGACCTAGGAGAGGGAGGGGGGCCATGCAGACCTAGGAGATGGTGAGGGGGGCCATGCAGACCTAGGAGATGGTGGGGGGAGTGGGGAGGGTGGGGAAGTAGGGTGAAGTGGGGGCAGCAGGGTGCCTTGTTTTGGCAGTTTCGTCAGTTGAAAATTCAATCAAAAGATGAGGATATTTCCTGGTTGGAGTTATATTGCGTCTGTGTTTACTGGTCTTTTTTTGCTGTTGTTTTTATTATTACAGAGTTTTTAGTGTGGAAAATACGTATGATAAAAAACTTGCTGTTTAACCATTTTTAAGCATATGTTTCACTGGCATTAATTACATTCATCATGTTTGCAATCGTCACCATCATCTCTTTCCAAAAGTTTCTCATCTTCCCAAACAGAAACTCTGTTCCCCTTCAGCAGTATCTCCCCACCTGCCTTCTCCCCTTTCTGTCTCTGTGCATTTGCTTGTTCTGGGTATTTCACGTAAGTGGGGCCATACGGTATTGTTCTTTTGTGGCTGACTCACTTCACCCAGCGTAGTGTTTTCTGGGTCATCCGTGTTGTAGCATGTATCAGAGTTTCGTTTCTCTTTAGGGCTGAGTAACGTTTTGCTGTTTTTTATAGTAAGGTCTGTATTCTCCTGTGCAGGTGGACAAGCACATCCGGAGGCTTGATGCAGACCTGGCACGCTTCGAGGCAGACCTCAAGGACAAGATGGAGGGCAGCGACTTTGAGAGTTCTGGAGGACGTGGGTTAAAAAGCAAGTCTGTTGTTCTTTCTTTACGTCATTACTGTTGACTGTGGACTTTGGAAAAAATTTGCCTAGTAAATGTATTAGGGACATTGTGGTAAATATCCTACGTGGGTAAATCCCGCTCTGCTTTAGCGACTAACACAAAAATTGTTTGGTCGTTACTGTTTTTCAGAAGGTCGGGGCCAGAAAGAGAAAAGAGGCTCCCGGGGTCGAGGCAGGAGAACGTCCGAAGAGGATACTCCAAAGAAGAAGAAGCACAAAGGAGGGTACGAAGCTTTTTTTTTTCTTACCGTCTCCTCGTCTCCCCAAAATGACACCACTGATGTTTACTGAGGAGACAGAAACACCAATGAGCGCTAACCCTGAGCGGACCTCAGGAATGGTTCTCAGTGCCTTAGGTATGTTACCTTAGCTGGCCCTCAGCGCAGCCTGGGGGTTAGTGCTGCTGTGAGCTACAGGGAGGGCAGCTTGCCCAGGGCTTGGTAGCTCCTGTGTGGCATGGTTTGGTTTCTACCAGCTGGTTAGAAACCCCGGTGGTGTAGTGTTTAAGACCTATGGCTGCTGACCAAAAGGTCGGCAGTTTGATTCCACCAGGCACTCCTTGGAAACTGTATGGGGCAGTTATTCTCTGTCCTATAGGGTCTCTATGAGTTGGAATCGACTCGACGGCAGCGGGTCTTTTTTCTCAGGTCTGACTCTAGAGCCCACCTCATAGCTGCTGCGTTGTATTGTCTCGAAATATGATGCTGTCTAGGATTTTTATTGACAATTGAACCTAAGTTACTCTTTAGTAGCTGAACTTTTGTGTATCTGTTCATTTTTATACGTGTAGACATAACTTTGGATGTTTGTTGAATTACGTGACTGTATATACTAAACACATGTGTCGTTTAACTTGGACTTGTGTGTATTTCGTTTAAACTGTCCCCCCTGAGGTATTGTAGCCTTGCTTCGTAGAAGTGATCTTTAGACTGAAAAGAAAATGGTGACCTACGAACAGCCTCTGGGGAGGTGCTTGTGACAGTTACGGGGAGCATTGGAGAGTGAACTCTTCTTGGAAGAGGGGGAACTTAGGGTTATTAGACCCAGTGGTTGAGCTCTTATCTCCCCTCAGCCTTTCTGGATTCATCACCCGAGGACACATTTATCTGACGATGGAAACACAGCAAGTCAGAATGTGGCACGTGGGTAGGGGGAGGATGGAGACCGCCACCCAGCTGTGCAATGACTCCAGCAGAAGCCTGATTCCCAAGGGTCTCTGCGGACAGTGCCTCCTGCACCATTCTAGAAATTTCTGTGCTCTTGCAGGCATATATGTGCATGTGTATTCATTTGCTCTCGAGGGTGGGGCAGGGAAGACTTGTTACGTTAGTGGGAATATACTGTCTGCATTACCCTGCAGCTTGCACATTAATTTTTTGAAATAATTGTTTATTTAAAAAATACTGAAAAACACAAAAGGGTAAAATCAAATAGCGTGAGGATGGAAGTGTCAAGTAAGGCCGGCTTAGGGCTGCGATGCCTCCACCTCGCAAGCACCCGATGGCATCCCTCTGAGGGGTGAGGTGTCCTCCCCATCTCCCTTGTTCACGGCTGCCTTGGGCTTTGTGATAATGGTACTGCAGAGACGTCACTCTGTCCCATACTTTGCTGCCGTCCTCCTTGTTTCCTTCTGTGCGTTCTTAGAAAAGAGACTTTGTGGTCAGAGTCGTGGTTTGGATTGAAAATCCCGTGGGACACCTGTGATGAGAGCAGGGCTCCGGTGACAGGCCGTGGAATCGCACGTTTCCAAGGAACGATGAGAACGATGGGAGCGAGTGTGTCACTAATGACTAGGCACACTGTTGGTTTTCCCTTACGAGATGAGATCAGTCTCCACAGTCAGCGTGGGGCACCTGGAGGGCAGGGGCAGTGGCTGGCCCTCGGTGCCCATCGTGCACCGCTGCTGTGCTCCTCCAGGTCCGAGTTTGCGGACACCATCCTGTCGGTGCACCCCTCAGACGTGCTGGATATGCCTGTGGACCCCAATGAGCCCACCTACTGCCTGTGCCATCAGGTGTCCTATGGGGAGATGATCGGCTGTGACAACCCTGATGTGAGTGCCAGTCCCTGGGTGGGCGGGTCTTCCCACCAGGGCACGGGGCACAGGACTGCTGACAGCGCCCAGCCCCAGGGCTGTTGGGTGCCCGTGGAGTGCACAGCTAACTGCCCTCTCTGCTCCTCGACCCACAGTGCCCTATCGAGTGGTTTCACTTCGCGTGCGTGGACCTTACCACGAAGCCAAAAGGAAAATGGTCAGTTTGGGCGCTTAACACTCTTTCCTTCTTTTGCTCGCTGAGTGCCACACTGAGTTGGCACCCACTGCTGCAGAGACTGGGTGTGGTGGCTGGTGCTCTGCGTGGCAGTGGCGTTGCCCTCGGTGTCCAGGGCTGGCTGTGTCCAGTGGGCAGTGCCGCAAACCTTCCCAGGTGGCCTCTATTGGTGCCTTTGTTCCTCGCTCTCCCCTGGCACTCAGTGGTCCTGGGGGACTTGGGGCGCAGGGTGGGCTGGTGGTCCTGGGGGATGTGGGGTGGGTTGGGGCACAGGGTGGGCTGGTGGTCCTGGGGGACGTGGGGCACAGGGTGGGTTGGGGCGTGGGGTGGACTGGTGGTCCTGGGGGACATGGGGCACAGGGTGGGGTGGGACGTGGGGCAGGGTGGCGGTCCTGGAGGACACGGCATGGGGCAGGTCAGCAGTCCTGGGGGACATGGGACGTGGGGTGGTCAGTGGTCTTGGGGCCCACGGGGTGCAGGGTAGGCTGCCGGTTCTGGGGCGTGGGGCGGGATGGAGCGCAGAGTGGGTTGGTAGTCCTGGGGTGGGTTGGGGTGCAGGGCAGGCTGGCCATCCTGGGGGACACGGGGCAGGTTGACGGTCCTGGGGGACATGGGACGTGGGGTGGTTTGGGGCCCGGGTTGGGCTAGTGCTGCTGGCAGCAGGGCAGAGCCTGAGTTCTGTGCCTTTTCTCCACAGGTTCTGTCCACGGTGTGTTCAGGAAAAGAGGAAGAAGAAGTAGGGAGAGGCCGTGTGCCTTGGGTCAGAAGAGCAAGCTAATATTTTCTCCATTCGTGTTACGATATCTTACCTTCATCTGAAAACTACCTTGTTTTGACTGATATTTAATAACTGAGTGGCCAGTTGTCCTTCTCGGTGTTCAAAGCAAACAGGGAATCACCCAAAACTTGTTTACACAGAGGAGTGCTCTCCTGGGAACAGGCCACTGTGACTTTGGTGACGTTTTATGCATCCCTCACCCTGCCCGAGCACGCATGCAGTCACCGCGGCAGCGTGGGCGGTGAGGTCGTCACCTGGTACACTGCCAGCATGCTGCAATCACAGGTGTGAACCTCTGTGGGGTCTGTGTGAGGCTGATAGAACTGTCAAGTGCAGCACAGGGTCCCACACTCCCCACCCCACATGGGGTGTATGTGGGTGCGCATCTGCAGCTTGGCCCTCAACGCAGTGATCGCAGACCCTTGACAAAGACGTGCTTACCAGAGGAGGAACCCTGCGTTCTCGTGCACAACCCCTCAAGTGAGTGTCCACTCCCCATCTGTAGTGAGGAGCGTTGGTCACTGGTGCTGTGTCCCAGGTCTGCTGACCCCGTGTCTCTGGGAACCTTGGTGTTTTTACTGTGAAGGGAGGTGAGTGTGTTGGCATGAAGACAGTTGCCCTGGTGTGTGTTGGAGCCCGGCACCGTGGCCTGGTGTTAGCCATCTGTACGCTCCTTTGTGGAGCAGAAGCTTCCACACAGGAGGCTGTGATTACTTCGTCTGTGACATGGCAGCAGTTCTGGAGCCGCTTTCTGAACCCACTTGCACCAAACTGACTCGGAATGTCTTCGGGGAAGGCTGGGGAGAACCACGTCTGTCTGGCCTGTGCAAGTGTGTGCGACGAAACATGAAGACCAAGTGCAGAGGGCGGTAGCAAGAGCATGCTGGACTGCTGGGAACCCTCCGGCTTGCATCTTGAGAAATGAGAGGACTCCTATCCTCACCCCAGAAAAGAGACCCGTGTGGTGGAATTAAGATATGAAATTCCCACTCTAAGAATTGATGATTTTCTGTGAAAAGGGCAGTAGGGCTGAGCTTGTTGACTTTTTGTTCTGATTTGCCAATGAGGAAGTAAGGGTGATGCTCATGGGGTTGTGTCCAGGCGAGCACCTCTGCGGGGTGAGGGACTGTCCAGTAAGCACCCTCCTCAGGGCAAGCTGGCGCTTGGTGAGGGACTTTGAGTGGGCATCTTCATGGGATGACAGGTTGTGTCCAGTGAGCACCCTCTGAGGGGCTGTGCCTGGGTTACCACCTTGGGTCTGGGCAGTTTAGGGTGGCGCTCAGGGCGAGTTGGCGTTCGGTGAGTGGAAATGAGGTGCCAAGGAACCATCATGTTGGCACCAGCGTAAGAAGGCACCTAGTCTGTGATCCTCATCCAGGGCTTCTCATGGTTGAGACTGGCTCAGTTACGGCAACGAGGCAAAACTGGAACAGACCCGAATTTTTACAATTTAGGTGATATGGAATGGTAACTGGAACGGGAAAAATTACCAGTCAGAGCCCTGGGATGGGAGACTCAGGTGTAGCAAGCCCTTTCGGGGCCTGATGCATGAGATTGGATTATTGGTAGGACAGTGGAGAACAGCACACATTCAGAGCGGGGCACTACTGTTTCTGACTCTGCTTAAAATCTGAGAGCCAAGAGGTTTGGTTGCTATGCAACGCAGATGCTGCCCTTGTTCTCTAGGAGGGAGATGAAGTTTCTAGGAGGGCTTCAACTCAATTTTTCCCATTCTGGTTATTGTTCCAGTTCACCCAAATTTTAAAAATTTGGGTCTGTTCTGGTGTTGCTTCCTTGGCTATGTCTGAACTGGGAAGAACTGGTCTGAAGCCCTGTCCTTAGGAGGTGGTGGACCAAATCCCTTTCTAAATGCCTGTCCTCTGAGAGAAATGAAGAGAGCAGGGTTTGTGCTCAAGTGACTGGCAGGTGTGGGCCAGCTCCAGGTGCTGGCGGGTTCCGGGTGGTTCTGGGTGGGGGTCAGCAGCTGCCGCAGCTCGTCCTGTGCATACCCCTGCCTGAAGGAGCTCCCTGAGAACCGACATACTTCTGACTGCTCAGGGAGTGAATGTGGCCAGCACCCCCATTCCAGTTCGGGCCACATCCACAGAACTGGAGACGCTTGTGACTTACTAACCGGCTTTCTGATAACAGAGGTGTTCAAAGGCTCGGGGATAAACTGTGGGGACATGTGTTTCCCTCACCCTCGTACCAGTTTGTGGAGAGGGATTGGTAAGTACAATAGGTGTTCAATGAGATGATGTATCATGATTCTTTAGAAACTAACTTAAAAATTGTGCTTTGTCTTTGAGCAGATTACACCCAGTGTTATCACTGGAAAAAACTGTGTGGTGTTGTTTCTGATGAATGGTCATGCTTGGTTGTCATTGTGATTCTTGAGGTTGCACAGGTGGACGACGGCTGCCGTGTCTCAGTGTTTTGTGTAAATATGATGGCGTCGTCAGCTTTCCTGTGTAGTGGGTCGCGTGTTGACTTTTTTATGGTTCTGTGGTTATCTGTTTCTAGTGTTTACTTTTGCCAGTTTAAGTAATATCACCAAAACAATACGTATCTAGCTTTGGAGAAAACAGAAAACCTGAGCAAAGTAGGAAAATTCCTTAGAACGTTCCTCGAACAGGACTGCATGCCTTTCTGAGTGTTAACACTGTCAGAGGAGAGCAAGTGGGAAGATGCTGTGGAGAGGCCGTGGCTGGGAGAGTGGCCTGCAGAATGAGCCTGGCTCCTGCTGGGACGCAAGGTGGCTGCGTGGTCAGCACCTTCCAGGGACTGCCTGGAGCCTGGCCACCTTGGGTCTCGACAGCTTAGGATAGTGCTCAGGCCAGAGCCCCCTTGTGCCTGCCCAGTGCCTGAGCTGGGAGCTCGCCAGAGCCGGAGGGACGTCTGGGCTGGACCCGGGGAGACGCGCAGTGCCTCCTGAACCACAGGTACTGGAGCCTCATGTCTTCAGGGTCACCTGTAAGGAAGGAATGTCTGTTCAGGACACAGCCACGCTCCTTGCTCTCAGTGCTGCGGGTCAGAACCAGCAGTTTGAGGGGACCTGCTCCTGTAGGAGAAAACATGCTGCATTTTAGAGTGACACACTCCGCCCAAGTGTGTGCCCAGGTCTGCGCCCCAGTCTCCGCTGTCTCTGGTGGTGTCACTGTCTGGATGTGGACGCTGACAGGCCTGTGTCTGACTGTGCCCCACACTGGCTGGGGTCCTCATGGGCAGGTGGGTCAAGGACTGGCAGTGACTGAGAAGCTGCCCTGTGGCCTGGTCACAGGGGAGGCTTTCTGGGTGGGTGGGGATGATGACAGCCTTACACCCCTTCCCCCCCAAAAGTCCACACTGCGTTTGGCCCTCTGACCCCCCTTTGCCCTCATCAGGGCCTCTGCAGCAATAACTCATCTGCACAGCAACCACTGTGGGCACAGAGCCAGGAGCCTGCAGTGTGGGGGGTGACAGGATGGGGAAGTCCGGGGGGTCAGGCCCACAGTTGTTGCTCAGTGGGGGGGTGGTGTGGGCACTGAAGAGGGGACGTTTTCCTGTGTTTGGTGAACAGCATTGGTCTTCATGACCTGCACTGAGAGGAGCTTTAGAGTGGCAAGTGGGGGGCCAGGAAAGCGTTCCCACTTGAGTGAGTTCTCTTTCCTCACATGTGTGTCGTGTGGTGTCAGCTTTACACATTTCATCCAAAAAGATGGCGCAACTTTAACATGAATGTCATATTTTCTTTTCAAGGAATTGTTATCTATGTTCCCTCTGTAAATGAAAGAGAATATTGTAAATCTTTTTATTAAATAATGTAAAGATGTATATCTGTATTTTTGGATCATGTTATATAGATCATGGATATATTGTAATAAATAAAATATTTTTTGGAGCAAGCGTTGGGAGCGTGTCATTTGGGAAGCTGTTTTAAGTGCCCATGTTGCTCCAGAGATGAGCAGCGGTGCGTCCCATGTCAAGGTTTGAGGGGGATGTGCAGGGTGCAGGAGGGTTGCCGCTCTGGGTGCGAGATGTGCAGGGTGCAGGAGGGTTGCCACTCTGTGCGAGAGTCACTTTGGAGGTGAGATAGTTCTTTAGACCATGCCTTGAGAAGTGTTAACTGTTGGGGCCCAGAAAGTCAACTTGAGTTGCCACAGTGGAGAGCTACAGCCTCTGACTACTGTCTGTGTGTGACTGGTCCACAGACCCAGGTCCTTGGGGGCGAGGTTCCTGAGGAGTCCCTGGTGCCACCCCAGGCACACACAGATGTTCCTCCTGGCTCTGAGGGACCACACAGCTGGAGTGCCTGCAGTGGGGCGTCGTGGGGCAGGGGGAGGAAAGGGCCCATGTGGTGGTGAAGGTTTTGTGTGTCAACTTGGCTGGACCATGATTCTCAGTGATTTGATAGTCGTATGATGGTGTGATCACTTCCATGATGAGATTTGATACTATGTGATGACTTCCATGATGAGATTTGATACTATGTGATCACCTCCATGATGGGATCTGCTATGAGGAGCCAGTCAGTTGAAAGGGAGTTTTCTTGGGTGTGTGGCCTGCATTGAATAAAAGTGGCCCTTCTGGCAAGGCTTGTGGGCTTTTGCTCGTTCTGGACCCTGCAGCTGGCTCCTGTTCATCTGGTCTCTGGTTCTTGGGGCTTGAGCTAGCAGCTTACTTGCGGTCTTGCCTGGTGATCTTTGAGATTCGTCAATCTTCACAGCCTGTGAAGAAGAGCTCTGCTGTCTGACCTGCTGACCTTGGGTTCATCAGCCCCTGTGGCTATGTGCATCAGGAGAAGCCTCTGTTCTGATCCACAGACTTGGGATGTTCCAGCCCCTACAACCACGTGAGCAGTTTCCTTGATATAAATCTACATATTTATATGTTTTACTGGTTTTCCGTCTGTAGAGACCCCAGACTAAGACAGCCCATCTCTACTATATGTGTGTGTGTGATGTTTACGTTCCAGGGATGCAAATGGCCCCTAGTCCACAGTCAGGTGAGGGCTTAGGAAGGTCAGGTGATAAATGACATGTGTCTCAGTGGGTTCACAGGCCCACCGTGGCTATGTTTCCACCTCCATAACATATAACTGAAATGGATATACACTACAACTGGCAGAATTCCCACAAGACTCTGACCTGTGGGCAAGGACCATCTTGGTAGGAAGGGCCATGTGGAAGTCTCTGGAGCTTCGCTCTCTACCGAGATGACAACCCAAAGGCAAAGTCCATCCTTGACTTGGAGGCTTTGGGAGTGGTTTACTTACCTCACCCCCCTTTAATTTCCCTGTGTAGAAGGTGGGTAGATCTTAGATGACATGGCTTATTGAAAATGTAGTCAGGTGATGACCCCACTTGTTCCAGGTATGGTGTCATTACTAGAGCAAGTCAGCACACGTCTGGCATGTAGTATGCTGCTACTCATCTGGAAGATAATTTTTTTTTTCTATACCAGTTTGCAGGGGCCAACAGAATCAGTTTGCTTTTACTTGGCAAAGCCAACACTACACCCTCACAGCCTTGCCTCAGAGTTATGGTAACTCTCCTGCTGTTTGCCATAATCTAGTTTAGAGATCTCCATTATCTTAACATCTGTGTTAGTTCCTTAGGGCTGCCAGGACAAAATATCACAAAGCAGTTGGGTTCATAGAACAGAAATTTATTGTCTCAGTTCTAGGCTCTGAAGGGGCATCTATTCCTGCCTCTCTCCCAGCTTCTGGTGGCTCCAGGTGTTCATTGTCTTGCAGGCGCAGTGTCACATGGCGTCCCTCCTCTGTCTCTGTGTCTCCTCTTTTAAAAGCGTACCACTTGCATGCCACAACATGCATGAATCTTGAAAACATCGTGGTGAGTGAAAAAAGTCACAAAGGGACAAATAATGTATGATCTGACATGAAATCCCCCACGTGTCTGTCAGTTTGTCGTACTGTGGGGGCTTGTGTGTTGTGATGCTGGGTGCTGGACAGTGAATCAGGAAGACCGAAGAATTGATGCCTTTAAATTGTGTTGTTGGTGAAGAATACTGAATATACCATGGACTGTGAGAAGAACGAATAAATCTGTCTTGGAAGAAGTACAACCAGAATGCTCCTTAGAAGCAAGGATGGCGAGACTGTGTCTTACATACTTTGGACATGTTGTCAGGAGGGACCAGTCCCTGGAGAAGGACATCATGCTTCGCAAAATACAGCGTCAGCGGAAAAGAGGAAGACCCTTAAAGAGGTGGATTGACACAGTGGCTGCAACAATGGGCTCAAGCATAAACAACGATTTTAAGGATGGCGCAGGACGAGGTAGTGTTTTGTTCTGTTGTGCATAGGGTCGCTATGAGTCGGAACCGACTCGATGGCACTTAACAACAACAACAACCACCACCACATGAAATGAGCAGATGTATAGAAATCAAAGATTATTTGTGGTTATCAAGGTTGGGAGCCCTGGTGGCACAGTGGTGAAAGTGCTTGGCTGCTAACCAAAAGGTCAGAGGGTCGAACCCACTGGCTGCTCTGAGGGAGAAAGTTGTGGCAGTCTGCTTCCGTAAAGATGACAGCTTTGCGAACCCAATGGGACAGTTCCACCCTGTTGTCTTAGACATCTAGTCCTGCCATAACACAAATACCACATGTGGATGGCTTTAACAAAGAGAAATTTGTTTTCTCACAGTCTAGTAGGTTACAAGTCCAAATTAAGGGGATCAGTTCCAGGGGAAGCCTTTCTCTGTCAGCTCTGTAGGAAGGCTTCTTGTCCTCAATCTTACCCTGGTTGAGGAGCTTCTCAGGCGTGGGGACCCCATGTCCAAAGGACGTGCTCTACTTCTGGTGCTGCTTTCTTGGTGGTATGAGGTCCCCAACTCTCTGCTTGCTTCCCTTTTTCTTTTATCTCTTGAGAGATAAAAGGTGGTGCAGGCCACACCCCAGGGAAACTCCCTTGAATCAGGGAGGTGAGTAAGGGTGGTGTTATAATCCCACCCTAATCCTCTCAACATAAAATTACAATTTACAAAATGGAGGACAACCACACAATACTGAGAATCATGGCCTAACCAAGTTGACACATGTTTTTGGGGGACACAATTCAATCCATGACACCTGTCCTATAGGGTTGCTATGAGTTGGAATCGACTCCATGGCAATGGGTTTTTTTTTTTTAGGGGGGAAGGGGAAGTTTTTGCTTAAGAGGGCAGAGGGTTTATGTTAATGGTGATGGAATAATTTGAAAAAGGATAGCAATGGCTTCACAATTTGAAGGATGTAGTCAACATGACTGAATTATACATGTAGAAATTGTTGAATTGGTGTGTATATATATATATGCTTTGTTGTGTATTATTTCCACTCATGAGATTAGGACTCCTAGTACTCCAGGAGGACCTCATGTTAACTGATAACATCTTCAAAGACCCGAACTCCAAACAAGGTCACATTTACAGGTATCAGGGGTTAGAGCATCAGCACATCTTTTTGGGGATACAATTCAACCCATAACATCCCACAGAATATCACTCCTGTCTACATCACTGATGTTAACGATTGAATTGGACAAGGAGGGGCAAGCACTTTAGATGCCTTGGTAAGACGCATGGGAATCAGCAGGTGGGAAATAAACCCCACACTTCATACCAGTTACTGTGTCAGTGAGGAGAGCAGGAACCATGTTAGTTATTTTAACAATTTAGGGTATTGGAAGGCTGAAGAGGCAAATAACACCCAGGTTTTTTTTTTTAGTGACTGCAGGAAGTGGAGACCACACTGAGGCTGGGGGACAAAAGGAAGATGCTGGAGGAGGAGGGCCCATGAGCTGGGATACAGCACTGAGGAGGGAGAGCAGTGAGGGGTCCCTGGAACCTCTGAGCGGTGTGTGTGCCTGGAGTATCCATGTCTCAGGGGCTCGGGGGAGGGGGCGCTCCACGGGGCTGGGACTCGGAGGTCTGAGGAGAGGGCACTACTGTGGCCACGACAGCTGCTACCAGAGCTCCAGACGGAGCTGGGGGCCAGGTCTCCAGGCTGCGCTGTCTCCTGAGGGGGTGTGATGGTGCTGGTTATGGGGTGTGGATTGGGCTGGGCGGGGGAACCATTGGTACTGGGTGCAGGAGCCCCTCGGCGGCAGGAGCACCCAGCAGGAGTAGCAGGAGGGGCGGCAGAAGGCAGCAGTGGTCGCCTCCCATCGCAGGCCAGTCTGGACAGAGGCAGGAGCACTGCCCGGCCCACGGAGGGGAGTTCGAAGGTGTCGGGGGGAGGGCAGTCCAAGGCGACCCTGGGGCCTGGGCCGGAGGTGAATCCCCGAGTGCAAGCTCGGTCCCTGCTCGGGAGGACGTGCCGCTGCGGGGGCGGTCACAGGTGCGCCCACCAGCCTGCTGGTCCGCCCGTGGGGCCAGAGCCCGTGGGGCCGCACTGGGTGGCCACAGGACGGGGGTGGGGAGGCTCCTCGAGCCCGGTCAGGTGCACACGGGGTCAGCAGAAAAAGGGGTCTGGGTCAAGGTCGCGATGTCCGGACAGGACAAATCCCAGCGCAGGCCGGGCAGAGGGTGGGTGGCGCTGGATGCGAGCCTGGCCGGACTGGGCGGGGCCCGGATCAGAGGGCGGGGCCCGAATCAGGGGGCGGGGCTCAGCGCCCCGGCTCAGTCCGCTCCCAGGCTCTCTGTGGTCCCGGCCGCCCGAGGCCTGCGGCGCTGTTGAAGACTGGGCGGGGCCCGGGCCAGGGGCGGGGCCTGCGACGGGAGGCGGGCCAGGGGCGGGGCCCGCGTCAGCAGGCTCTCTGTGGTCCCGGCCGCCCGAGGCCTGCGGCGCTGTTGAAGACTGGGCGGGGCCCGGGCCAGGGGCGGGGCCTGCGACGGGAGGCGGGCCAGGGGCGGGGCCCGGGCCAGGGGCGGGGCCCGGGCCAGGGGGCGGGGCCTGTGGCGGGAGGCGGGCCAGGGGCGGGGCCCGCGTCAGCAGGCTCGCTGTGGTCCCGGCCGCCCGAGGTCTGCGGCGCCGCGGAGGACGGGGACGGGGACGCGGACGTGAGTGCGTGCGCGCGGGCCCTGGGGCGCGGGCCGTGGGGCCGCGGGCCGAGGGGCAGAGGGCGCGATCGCGGCTGGGGCGTCGGTGTCTCCCCCGGGGAAGCCAGTGCGGCCCGAGCAGCCGGCCGCGTCCCCACGTGACCGCGCAGGACGTGCGCACGCCCGCGGCCTGGGGCACGAGCCTGGGGTCCCCGCGCCCTGTGCCCCACGCGGCGCGCCCTGGCTCTGCGTGGCCCCTGCTCCCCGACAGGCACCCAGGGCCCGGTGGTGTGGGAGTCCCCAGCAGGGCGGCAGCTCGAGCGCCTCCCCGCTGCCCACCTTTTCGGACTCGGCTGTGAGCCGGAGGCGGGAAGGTCCAGTGGGGTCACGGGGCGTCGGGGCGGCCAGGTCCCGCGGTGGGCGCCCTGCGAGCTTCCTTTCCCCACCGCACTCAAATCCCAGCTTTGTCCTGAAGGGAGAAGTGGTGCTTAGGTCGGTTCCGGCTGTTGGCGACCGTGTGTACAGCAGAAGGAAATATTGCCGGCCCTGCGCAATCTTGGAGATCATTGAGGAGGTGTTTGTAAACATTAAAACGTAACCCGAGAGAACGCGCCGGTCACGGGTGTACAGGGCGCTCTCTGAAGTGGATACCGCAACCGCGCGAACCAAGAGCAGATCCTCCCCGGACCCGGTGGCCCCAGGACCCCGCGCCCCCCAGGACCCCGCGCCCCCCAGGCCCCCGCGCCCCCCCAGGACCCCGCGCCCCCCCAGGATCCTGCGCCCATAGGATCCCGCGCTCCTCAGAATTCCGAGCACCTCGGGTCCCCGCGCCCCCCGAGGATCCAGCGCCTCCAGGACCCTGAGCCTCCCCAGGACACCCACGCCCCCCGGAGTCCCGAGCACCCCCGGACCCGGCGTACCCCAGGGCCGCGAGCTTCCCCAGGTTCCCGAGCTTCCCCAGGACCCAGTGTCCCCCCAGGACCCCCGTGCCCCCCGCAGTCCTGAGCACCCCAGGACCCCGTGCCCCCCCGGACCCCGCTCCCCCCCCGGACTCCGCGCCCACCAGGACCCCGCGCCCACCAAGACCCCACTCCCTCCCCAGAGCTCCGACCTTCCCCAGGACCCTGCGCCCATAGGACCCCGCGCTCCTCGGAATTCCGAGCACCTCAGGTCCCCGCGTCCCCCGAGGATCCTGCGCCTCCAGGGCCCCCGCGCCCCCCGGAGTCCCGAGCACCCCAGGACCTGGCCTACCCCAGGGCCGCGAGGTTCCCCAGGTTCCCGAGCTTCCCCAGGTTCCCGAGCTTCCCCAGGACCCCGCGCCCCCCCCAGGACCCTGCGGTCCCCCAGGACCCCGCGCCCCCCCAGGACCCCGCACCCACCAAGACCCGGCTCCTTCCCCAGAGCTCCGACCTTCCCCAGGACCCTGCGCCCATAGGACCCCGCTCCCCTCAGAATTTCGAGCACCTCGGGTCCCCGCTTCCCCCAAGGATCCCGCGCCTCCAGGACCCCGAGCCCCCTAGGACCCCCGCGCCCCCCGGAGTCCTGAGCACCCCAGGACCCGAGGTACCCCAGGGCCGCGAGCTTCCCCAGGACCCAGCGTCCCCCCAGGACCCCCGTGCCCCCCGCAGTCCTGAGCACCCCAGGACCCCACGTCCCCCAAGACCCCACGCCCCACGGATCCCGCCCCCTCCCGGACCCTAAGTCCCGGGAGCTCCTGGCCACCCCTCTAGCCCCACCCGCACGGCCACAGCTCTGCATTCGGTTCTTTCCGAACTCGAGAAGTGAGGTCTGCTGGGGCGCACACCTTGGGTTTGGCTCACCAGTGGATCGGGCTCCGTATCTCGTTACAGAGTGACAATTCCTGATCACGTTTTTAGGACGGATCCATGGGGCCCGGTCTCTTGCCCAGGTGGCCGGCCTGGCTGTTTAAGGTCGCTCCAGGATGGTGGTGGAAGGGCTACTCCCACGCCCTGGTGAGGACCGCGTGCACGCCCGGGGGCACAGTGGAGCAGAGGAGGCGGCCAGGCGGCTCTAGGTGGGTTCGGAGGGCCAGCCCCCTCGCCTGCAGGAGCTTCTCTGCTTCCAAGCACCCATCCGAGGTGATGCTGACCCAGGAGCGCTACCCCGTGCGGCGGCTGCCCTTTGCCGTTGTGTCTGAGGAGGACCTGGCCACCTTTGAGGGCATCCTTCCGGGCAGGGTTGTCACCAGCCCCGAGGAGCTGGCAGCGGTGAACGTGGACTGGCTGAGAACCGTCCGAGGTAGGTCAGGACTGCAGGCCTGTCCTGTGTTGTCGCTGGAGGAAGATGAGGCCAGGAAAAAGTAAGCTTTGAGGGGAGGAGTTGGAGGTAAAGGTGGTGTTTTGGCTTAGCTGAAGAGCTCTTTCTGCCTGGGCCTTTCCTAGACCTTTGAAGAAAAGCAGTGTCCTGGTGATTTACAGTGTTCAGAAAATAAAACTGACCATTGTTTATTGGTGGTGCACCATACCCGCAAGTTAAAAGAAAGGCAGTATGGTGGTTATTCAGTCTTCAGAAAATAAAACTGACTGTTGTTTATTGGTGGTGTACCATACCCGAAAGTTAAAAGACAACTTTTCCGGCTGTGCTGTGGTGTGTGTGTGTGCTGGCTACCACACATACTTCTCAGCTTCTCTTAGGCCGCCCTAATAAGTGACCACAGACAGGGTGGTTTAAACAAATCTATCCCCTTGTAGTTTTGGAGGCTAAAACCAAAACCAACCAACCCAACCAACCAACCCATTGCTGCGAAGTCAATTACAACTCATAGTGACCCTGTAGGACAGAGTGGGACTGCCCCATAGGGTTTCCAAGACTGTAATCCTTACGGAAGCAGACTGCCACATCTTTCTCCCTGGGAGCGGCTAGTGAGTTCGAACTGCCAGCTTTCTGGTTAGCAGCTGAGCACTTAACCACTGTGCCACCCACTGCCGTTGAGTCAATCCTGACTCATAGCAACCCTATAGGGCTTCTAAGACTTGAAGTCTCTATCAAAACTGATTGCCACATCTTTGTCCCTTGGCGCTGCTGGTGGTTTCACACTGTTGACCTTTCAGTTAGCAGTTTCTCGCTTTAACCACTATACCACCAGATCCTTTAACCACTGTGTCAGATGTGAAATCATTCACTACAGATTAGTAAGTAAACACAAATAAGCTGGTGCATACCTTGCTAACTGGTTAATCCGCCCTTGCCTCCTCCCTCTTTTCCACCCTGTGTCCTCTCCTCAGACGGTATTCACAGGGAATACGTACTGCTCACACAATTTCAAAAATCAATGCAGTGTTCTTGCTGTAACGTAGAGGAGAGATAAAAAGCAAGCAGTTTATGACAAAGTAATGTATTTAAACATGGAGTTCCTGGGCATGGCTGGACACCCAGGTCCTTGAACTGGACCTAAATCCCCCAGTAACCACTCAGCAAAAGAGAGAAGTGGGTTGAGGCCTCTTGGTGACTCAGATCCCGCAAGGGCTGTTAGGCTGGTGACAAGACCTTCAGAGGCCGTGGAAAGCTCTAAGTGAAGTTCCAAACCAAAGAGAATATAGCCTGGAAGCGCTACAGTGCACGTTAAAACTGCAGAAATCTGGAACAAATGGAATTTGGATCTCGCTGAGGTAGTGAGGCAGGTTCTTCACCTGCGGAAGGCAGGAGACCCTCGAGGTTGGTCTTCATTATGCTGGCGTCCTTCTGTGAGGGGGCGGTCCCTCCCCGCTCTGCCCCCTAAGTGAAGCCCCGTGGAGAGCCCGCCACCCTCGCACTGGGCTTTGTAGTGTTGTGTGCACAAGGCTGGTGTCCACCAGGGTCAGCCTCACTGGGTCCCAGTCCTGGCTCGGCCGCTGCTGCTGCGTGATTGTACGCAGAAGGACCTCAGTGCCCACACCCCACAATGGGGACCACAGCCCCCATCACTGAGGGATGCTATGCGAGCTAAACGCAGTAAAAGCCTGGGAAACCAGGGCTCAAGTTTTGGATTCTGTCCTCCCACCTGCCCACCATTCTGCTGACACCCAGAAACAACCAGCTGTTGCCCCAAGGCAGGGGGCTTCTGGGAGTGGGGAAGCTGCAGTTGTGTTGGGACTGGCTGTCCATGACTCCTGCCCTCCGCTGCCCGTCCCCTGGAGGCAGTCAGCTTCCCCACAGTGTGGCGGCTGAGCCCGTCCCCTGGAGGCAGTCAGCTTCCCCACAGTGTGGCGGCTGAGCCCGTCCCCTGGAGGCAGTCAGCTTCCCCACAGTGTGGCGGCTGACGACTGCAGGAGAGATTCTCCCAGAGTGCGTAGTGGCTATGTTTTTGTAACACCCTGCCTGCTGTCCTCCAGTGGTTAAATCGGGGCAAAAGTCCCTGCCTCTAGAAGGGAAGAGTTTCAGCGTTGCATTGTGACCAGAGCACGTGGGTGGACGATGCCTTGGTGGCCAGATTGGAAGACGTTCCTGCACAGTGCCCAGCCCTTCATCTCTGTTTATTGATGATTTGTCCTGGGATGAAAGGCTTTTTTTTTTTTTTATTAACATAACCTCAACATTTTATTGCCTTCATAATACAACCAAAGATGAAGTTTAGAACTGGGTCACTTGGCCCTTTCTCTTCTCAGCCCTTGTCAGTTCAAAATCTCTTAATAGTCAACATTCTCTCAGACCTGCAGTTGGTTTCACCTCATTTGAGCCTCAAAACAGTCTTCTTTGTAGTCTTAGCCTTCTTCCGGAAAGTCAGCTTAGTCTGCCCACCAATCCCCCCTGCTTCCTGTCATGACGCTGCTTTCCCTGGGCACACAAGGCACACAGGGCACACTTGCCCTTCTTTGTACTGTGTCACTTTGTGGGGTTGGTGCTTGCCACACTTTCCACGACACTCCTTCCTTCCTCTGGAGAGGGCCCTGCCGTCTGGGCAAGGGTGGGCAGGCGGGCGAGGAGTCCAGGTCCTGGGTTTATCCTTCAGTATCGTCAGCGTGCCTGTGGCTCCTTACTGACTGGCCTTTCTGTCACAGGCTGCAGCAAGGTGCTGCTGAAGCCCCAGACAACAGAGGAGGTGTCGCAGATACTCAGGTAACTGGGGTGGGGGGGGACTCCCAGCCCCACTGTACCCCGCCCTTGAGGCTGGTCCTGTGGCCTTGGCTTCAAGGCTTCCTGTGTCACAGCCATGTGGGTGGACACAGACAGCAGGGTTGGCTTCACGAAAAGACAGGAAGGGTGCCCCAGAGCAGCTGCTTCCCTGAGGCCGTACTGGACAGCCTACCATCTCCAGGGGTGGCTCCAGTCCTACCCCTCCCAACCTGAAAGTGACTCCGAGCAGACTTTTTTTCAGTGAAGGAAAACAGACCTTTTCTTTAAGGGGTCATTTTTCCCTGATTGTTGTAGAAAATTTGGAAACCACATTGTTGCTGTTGGGTGCCATCTAGTTGATTCCGACTCATAGCGACCCCATGTGACAGAGTAGAACTGCCCCATAGGATTTCCTAGGCTGTAATCTTTGCAGGAGCAGATCGCCAGGCTTTCTCTGTCGAAGCTGCTGGGTGGGTTCAAACCAACCTTTAGGTTAGTAGCCAAGTACTTAGCTATTGAGCCACCAGGGCTCCTTTCGAAACCGTAGAAAATTATAAAGAAAAATGTCGGGGTAACCTGTAGTCTCACACCAAAGAGAACCACTGAGAGCATTTGGATTTTGGTTAGCTTCGTATTTTTTCTGAGTATTGGTGTTTTTTAGATGTCATCACTGTATGTCCTATGCTGTGGTCTTTTTTTCTTTTTAATAGACTTCATCTTTATTTTAGGAAATCCTGGTGGTGTAGTGGTTAAGAGCTACGGCTGTTAATCAAAAGGTCAGCCGTCGAATCCACCAGGCGCTCCTTGGAAACCCTGTGGGGCAGCTCTACTCTGTCCCATAGGGTCGCTATGAGTTAGAATCAACTTTACAGCAACTGGTTTGGTTTTTGGTTTATTTTAATTTAATTTTATTTATTTTGTTGTTGTTAGGTGTCATTGAGTTGGTTCTGACTCATAGCGACCCTATAGGACAGGGTAGAACTGCCCCGTAGGGTTTTCCAAGGAGCTGCTGGTGGATTTGAACTGCTGACCTTTTGGTTAGCAGCCGAGTTCTTAACCACTGTGCCACCAGGGCTCCCTTATTAATTTTAATAGGTCTTATTTTTAGAGCAGTTTTAGGTTTACAGAAAAATTGTACAGAAAATACACGGAGTTCCCGTATACCCCCTCATCCCTGGACACTGCTCTCCTGTTGTTAAGGCCTTGCGTTTTTGTGGTACGTTTGTTACAGCTGGTGAACAGGTACTGATACATCATTGTTACTGGAGTCCGTGGTTTACATTAGGGCTCATTCTTGGTGTCCTAGAGTTCTATGGGTTTTGACAAATGTGCAACGTCCTGTGCCCACTGTGACAGTATCATGCAGAATAGTTTCACTGCCCTGAAAATGCCCCGTGCTCCCCCTGTTCAACCCTCTCCTTCCCCGTGAACCCCAGGCAACCACTGCTATAGTTTTGATTTTTTTTCTTTCTTTTTCATTTAAATTAAAAAAAAAAAATTACCGTAGAGTCAATTCCTACTCACAGCGACCCTATAGAACGGAGTAGAACTGCCCCATACGGTTTCCAAGGAGCAGCTGGTGAATTGGAATTGCCGACAGGACAGTTGGGTCAGCAGAGGAATGCTTAACCACTGGCCACCAGGGCTCCTCATTTAGCAGTACACGTGTCCCTTTGTTGCTGTTAAGTACTCTTCTTCAGCATTTTTAACGCACCTAAAAAAATTTTTTATAAGTTACTCCACCCCAGGAAGGCACTGTAATCTCCTAGGCCCCCAGCCGTGTCCACCAAGGCTTTCTGGTGCACATGATGCTTTATGACCACCTCGGTGGGTAAATGTGGGGGCACCCTCTCACTTACCATATCAGAGCCTGTTCCCAGAGGTTCTTTTGATGCACACTGAGGCTTGCCCTCCAGGGCCTCAGAGGGCTGGCTCCCTGAATTCTCTTGGGTCAGGGCTGTCTCCCCTTCAGTCTTTGCAAAGTTAGAACCTGGTTGTGGGGACGGGCACCATGGGATGACGTGATGCACTATCCAAGGGTCTGGGAGGAGGTGAAGGACAAGAACACGCAGCCAGCCAGCCAGCCAGGGACTAACAGGAGAGGGGAGTGAGGGGGAAGGGGACTAGTGGGAGAGGGGAGTGATGGGGAGGGGGCTGATGGGGGAGGGAGTGATGGGGAGGGGAGTGATGAGGAGGGGACTGATGGGGGAGAGGAGTGAGGGGGGAGTGATGGGAGGGGGCTGGTGGGGGAGGGGACTGATGGGGAGAGGAGTGAGGGGGAGGGGCTGATACGGAGGGGAGTGATGGGGAGGGGAGTGATGGGGAGGGGAGTGATGGGGAGGGGAGTGATGGGGAGGGGAGTGATGGGGAGTGACGAGGAGGGGGCTGATGGGGGAGGGGGCTGGTGGGGAGAGGAGTGGGGGAGGGGGCTGATGGGGGAGGGGACTGATGGGTAAGGGGACTGATGGGGAGGGGACTGATGGGGAGGGGACTGATGGGGAGGGGGCTGATGGGAGAGGGGATTGATGGAGGAGGGGAAGGGAGGAGTGGGATGAAGGGGTATACTTGGACCTTTGTGCCTGGCCCCAGCAGGGCCTGTGCTTGCCCTGCCATGCTCGTTGAGAGCAACAGAAAGGGCCGTAGCTGGTCTCAGAAATTGTGCACTTAAAAGATAAAAACTGCTTTCGAGTCGACCCTGACCTGTAGTGACCCCACTGTGTGTCAGAGCATACGTGTGCTCCATAGGTTTTCCAATGGCTGATTTTTCCAAGGTAGATTGCCAGGCCTGCCTTCTGAGGCACCTCTGGGTGGATTCGAACCTCCAACCTTTTGGTTAGCAGCTGAGCGCTTAACCCAGGGACTCCACTTAGAGCATGGGCCTCTTCAGCGGTAGCATCGGTGACCTCCTCTGAGACCTAGGGGAGAATTTCGGCTTCATCTCTCTCTCTCTCTGACGACCACCTGGCCTTCCTGAGAACCTCCTCACACACTGGGCTCAGGGGAATCAGGGTGGGATGGGAGCCAGCTGCTCGGGGCGGCTGGCGCCTCAGCACCAGGGGTCCACTGGTCCCTCAGCTTCAGCCCCTCCCGTGAACGCACATCCCATGCGAGGGGGCCGAGAGCCCTGACGTCCCTGTGCTCCCCAGGTACTGCCATGAGAGGAACCTGGCGGTGACCCCGCAGGGGGGGAACACAAGCATGGTGGGGGGCAGCGTCCCCGTCTTTGATGAGGTCGTTCTCTCCACCGCCCTCATGAACCAGGTGGTCAGCTTCCACAGCGTGTCTGGTAAGCCTGCTCCTGCCTGCATATGCTGACGGTGGTGGGGCAGCAGCTGGGTGTGGGGGGCCTGGACCTGGAAGGAGCCGGTAGCTGCCGTGCCGTGTGCCCAGCTCTGGACGGTGTGTACGTGCGTGTGTGTGCGGGTGTGTGTATGTGTGTGTATGTGTGTGTTTTGCATAGTTGGCTGTTTGGGTGATTTATACTCTGGGCTTGGTGTGAGGGGGATGGGCCAGCTTGTGGCCAAGGTCCCTTCCAATTCAGGCATTTTCTATCTGTCACAGTCCTTTCTGGAGGGGTGCGAGCTATAAACAAATAACCACTGCAGAAGGGGGGGCTTCCAGTCCAAGCAACATAACCACGTTTTCACCTACTTCTCAGCCTCAGCACTGTTGACATTTGGGGCCTGATAATTCTTTGTTATGGGGCTGCCCCGTGAGCTGTAAGGTGTTAAGCAGCAACCCAGGCCTCTACCCACTAGATGGCAGTAGTACCCCCCGTTGTGAAACCAAAAATGTCTCCAGACGTGGCCCAGTGTCCCCGGGTCAGGATGGCCCCTGGGTAAGGAAGGACCTCTGCTCTGTAGCAGTGTGTCTGTCTCTCTTCTCCCTTCTGTAAGCACCTGTGTAAGGTTTTCTCTTCCCTATTGTCACTTTACCATCGTTTTCTTTTTCATTCCTATAAGATAAGTGCAGATGGTTTTGTTCTGGGCGAGGGGTGGCACGCACCCCCTGCTCCCCTGCCGGGTTCCTCAGGTGAACGCTGTCCTTGGGGTCTACACCCGAGGTGTGTGCCCACAGTGGCCCTGGTGCTGTTGCAGGGATCCTGGTGTGCCAGGCTGGGTGCATCCTGGAGGACCTCAGCCAGTATCTGGAGGATCGCGACTTTGTCATGCCTCTGGACCTGGGCGCCAAGGGCAGCTGCCACATCGGGGGGAACGTGGCCACCAACGCGGGTGGCCTGCGAGTCCTGCGGTATGGCTCACTGCACGGGACGGTCCTGGGCCTGGAGGTGGTGAGTGCTGGGCCAAGGCCAGCGCCAGCTGTGCATGGGGCTGGCTGGCTCCTCCCTCACCCTGGCCCATGTCCCGCGTGAAGGGCTTTCTGGACTTCCCAGCCTCTTCTGGTGGCTGTGGACCATCAGAGGCCCCGGGTGGGATGAGTCCTGATTTGACTACCAGCTGCGAGCCTTCGGTGGGTCTCATCTGGACATTGTCTGCCCTTGGGCGGTACAGTGCCTACCCCAGGGTCTCCCTAGGTACAGCCAGACCTAGGTACAACACCAGTTGAGGCCAAAGGATGCGGTGGGGGGGCTGGGCACTGGGGAGGGGACAGACATGGGGAGCGTCCTCTCTGCAGTCCACGGGTGGCTCCCAGGCTCCAGGGGGACGTGTGGCCGAGAGGACCTGAATTCACCTCAGGAGGTCACCTTGGGGGTCTCCCTTGTAGTTGGGGGCCGTATTGCCACTTGGTGTTTGTCTTAGTCATCTAGTACTGCCATAACAGAAATACCATAAGTGGATGGCTTTAACAAAGAGAAATTTATTTCCTCACAGTAAAGTAGGCTGAAAGTCCAAATTCAGGGTGTCAGCTCCAGGGGAGGGCTTTCTCTCTCTGTCGGCTCTGGAGAAAGGTCCTTGACCTCAATCTTCCCATGGCCGAGAAGCTTCTCAGGCAGAGGGACCCCGGGTCCAAAGGACGTGCTCTGCTCCTGGCGCTGCTTTCTTGGTGCTATGAGGTCCCCAACTCTCTGTTTGCTTCCCTTTCTCTCTGTTTGCTTTCCCTATCTCTTGCTTCCCTTTCTCTCTGTTTGCTTTCCCTATCTCTCAAGAGATAAAAGGTGGTGCAGGCCATACCCCAGGGAAACTCCCTTTACCTTGGATTAGGGAGGTGACCTGAGTAAGGGTGGTGTTACAATCCCACCCTAATCCTCTCAACATAAAATTACAATCACAAAATGGAGGACAACCACAGAATACTGGGAATCATGGCCTAACCAAGTTGATACATCATTTTTGAGGGGACATAATTCAACCTATGACAGTGTTCTCAGCCCCTATTGTTACAGCCCCAAGCCTGGGCTCCCGGCCACCTAGGGCAGGCGGTCACAGCGCTGTCTCCCACGAGACTGTGACATCACCCTTGGTGCCCACCCAGTTGGGGCGTATCACCATGGCAGGTCCCCCAACACTGCCAGATCTAAGGGGACCAGAGCGCGAAGGTCAGCCCAAGGTCACACTTGTTCACAGAGGAGGCGCAGGGTCCAGTTAGCCATAGGTGACCATGCCCCTGAACCCCCTCCCAGATGCATGGTGTCCATCCCGGACCTTGACACACCAGGTGCTGCCCAGGAGGATGTGTGATGAGAGGTGTTTTGGGGTTTTGGGTGCAGAGCTTTTGCCTGCTGGCCAGAGTGGCTGGGCCTGGACAGAGCTGCCTGCTTCCTCCTCCTGCCACATCACAGGGTTCCAGTAGCCCGTTTTCTGGCCAGCTGCCACTTCTTTTCACTTGAGTCTGTTCCGTCTTACGAGCTGTATCAGCAAGTCTTCCGGCAAAGGAATAGCAAGTGAGATTCAGGTTCCAGACCAAGAAAGCACCCTGCTGATTGAGGGACGAGGAGTTCAGGGTGGGGGGCACTGTGGGTCTCTTCCCTCTGTTCTGCCCCTCCCCCTCCAGTGTCTGCCTTGTTTCAGGTGCTTCCTTCTGCAGAGGGGGTGGGGCTGGGGAGCTTTGCTCTAGCCAGGAATGAAACACCCTTCCTTCAGCCTGATCGGTGACCCTGGCCCTGTTGCATTTCTGAAGCAAACACTGGGGGTCAGTGGCTCAGGGTGCCCTGGGGCTGGGCTGGGGCCAGAGGAGCCAGGGGTGTGTCTGAAGGAAGATGGCCAGCAGACACCCAGCATCAGACCTGAGACGCCTTCTCCTCTTCCCTTGCCAGGTGCTTGCAGATGGCACCGTCCTGAACTGCTTGACCTCCCTGAGGAAGGACAACACAGGCTATGACCTGAAGCAGCTCTTCATTGGGTCAGAGGGCACGCTGGGGGTCATCACTGCTGTGTCTATTCTGTGTCCAACGAAGCCCAAGGCTGTGAACGTGGCTTTCCTCGGTAGGCTTGGTCGCTTGACCTCCGGAGATGGCCAGGTGTGGGAGGGCCAGACAGCTTTCTGATGGGGACTGCTGGGAGCATGGTGCTCTTGGCTGCTCTGGGTCAGAGGTGGACCTGGTGAGGGCGGGGACAGAGGGAGCGTCGTCGCAGGAGAACACGTCTGCTCCCGTTGCTCCTGGCTTCCTGCTTTGCTTTGGTGTTCGCAGAGGAGAGGCTTGGAGTCACATGCTTTGCCTGTTTGTGCTCAGAACGTACTTTATTCTGGAACAAAACTGAGGTTTCAGTCACCTCTTCCAATCCATTTAATTATTGAAGTAGCTTGCAGGGTAAGACTCTGAGAGAAATGATATCATTTGGCCTAAGACCAAGGGCACCAACCTGTTGACTTCTGTGGGAGTAATTAGCAGGCACCTCCAAAGGCGATGGGACCCACACATCCACCCCGTCTGCCTCTCCTGGGTCGATATCTCGGCAAGCAGCCCTGCTGCAGTATCGCTCGTCTGGAAAGGGGCTCTCCCGATCTCACACCCCTCTGCAGCTTTCCTTCAATCCCTCCACTTCCCTCTACCGCTGATTTTTAAAGAGGAGCTTCTCCTCAGGCTCTTCAGTTCTTCTCCTGCCACAGTCTGTTTTCATCTCCTTTCTCGCCTTTGTTTGGATCGATTAGGTTCAGATGTTGTGCAAACCACCATTATTTTGGGAATGTCAACAGCAGACTTAACTTAAAACCCAGGTGCCATCAAGTTGACTCCAGCTCTTGGTGACCCCATGTATGTCAGAGTAGAACTGTGTTCCATAAAAAAAAAAAAAAAAAATTAAACCCTCTTTATTTTATTTCATTAGTATTTTTTTATATTTATTATTTTTATTGTGCTTTAAGTGAAAGCTTACAAATCAAGTCAGTCTCCCACACAAAAACTTATATACACCTTGCTACATACTCCCAATTACTCTCCCCCTAATGAGACAGCCCACTCTCTCTCTCCACTCTCTCTTTTCATGTCCATTTCAGCAGCTTCTAACCCCCTCCACCCTCTCATCTCCCCTCCAGGCAGGAGATGCCAAGATAGTCTAAAGTGTCCACCTGATCCAAGAAGCTCACTTCTCACCAGCGCCCCTCTCTAACCCGTTGTCCAGTCCAATCCATGCCTGCAGAGTTGGCTTCAGGAATGGTTCCTGTCTTGGGCAAACAGAAGGTCTGGGGGCCATGACCACCGGGGTCCTTCTAGTCTCAGTCAGACCATTAAGTCTGACCTTTTTATGAGAATTTGGGGTCTGCATCCCACTGCTCTCCTGCTCCCTCAGGGGTTCTCTGTTGTGGTCCCTGTCAGGGCAGTCATCGGCTGTAGCCGGGCACCCTCTAGTTCTTCTGGTCTCAGGTTGATGTAGTCTCTGGTTCATGTGGCCCTTTCTGTCTCTTGGGCTGGTAATTACCTTGTGTCCTTGGTGGTCTTCATCCTCCTTTGATCCAGGTGGGTTGAGACCAATCGATGCATCTTGGATAGCTGCTTCCTAGCATTTAAGATCTCAGACGCCACTCTTCAAAGTGGGATGCAGAATGCTTTAATAGATTTTATTATGCCAGTTGACTTAGATGTCCCCTGAAACCATGATCTCCAAACCCCTGCCCCTGCTATGCTGGCCTTCGAAGCATTCAGTTTATTCAGGAAACTTCTTTGCTTTTGGTTTAATCCAGTTGTGCTGACCTCCCTTGTATTGTGTGTTGTCTTTCCCTTTACCTAAAGTAGTTCTTATCTACTATCTATTTAGTGAATATCCCTCTCCCACCCTCCCTCCCCCCTCGTAACCACAAAAGAATGTTTTCGTCTCTGTTTAAACTGTTTCTCAGGTTCTTATAATAGTGGTCTTATAGAATATTTGTCCTTTAAACTGACTAATTTCACTCAGCATAATGCCTTCCAGGTTCCTCCATATTATGAAATGTCTCACAGATTCCTCACTGCTCTTTATCGATGCGTAGTATTCCATTGTGTGAATATACCATTATTTATCCATTCATCCGTTGATGGGCACCTTGGTTGCTTCCATCTTTTTGCTATTGTAAACAGTGCTATTTTATTTTTATTATGCTTTAGGTGAAAGTTTACGGCTCAAGTTAATTTCTCATACAAAAATTTATATACATATTGTTTTGTGACATTAATTGCAATCCCCACACTCCCCTCTTCTACCCTGGGTTCCCTGTGTCCATTCAACTAGTTCCTGTATCTTCCTGCTTTCTCATCCTGCCTCTGGACAGGGGCTACCCATTTGGTCTTGTGTATCTGATTAAACTAACAAGCACAGTCCTCATGTGTATTATTTTTTATTTTATAGCCCTGTCTAACCTTTGTTTGAAGAGTGGGCTTTGGGAATGGTTTCAGTTCTGGGTTAATAGAGCGTCTGGGTGCTATGGCTTGGGGCCTCCTCCAGTCTCTGTGAGATTGTTAAGCCTGGTCTTGTAAAGTCAATTTGAGTTCTGCTCCATATTTTTCTCCCGCTCCATCCGGGACTCTCTGTTGCGTTTTCTGTCAGGGTGGTCATTGGTGGTAGCTGGGCACCATCTAGCTCTTCTGGTCTCAGGCTGGTGGAGTCTCTGGTTTATGTGATCCTTTAGTCTCTTGGACTAGTGTGTGTCTTTGGTGTTCTTCATTCTCTGTCTCTCCAAGTGGGATGGAACCAATTGATGCATTTAGGTGGCTGCTTGCAAGCTTTTAAGACCCCAGACACTACTCACCAAAGCGGGGTGCAGAACATTTTCTTAATAGACACTGTTATGCCAATTGATCTAGATGTTCCCCGAAACTATGGCCCCCAGGCCCCAGCCCCAGCTACTCTGTCCCTTAAAGTGTTTGGATGTGTCCAGGAAACTTCTTAACTTTTGTTTTGGTCCAGTTGTGCTAAGTTCCCCTGTATAGTGTGTTGTTTTTCCTTTCACCAGGGTTGATCCTTGTCCCCTATCTAGTTCCTAAATTTCCCTCATCCTCCTTCCCCACTATCATAACCATCAAAGAATACTTTCTTCTATGTTTAAACCTTTTCTTGAGTTCCTATAATATTTTAATGTTTTGGATTCTGCTAAGTCTTGACCTAATATGTGGTCTATTCTAGAGAATGTTCCATGCGCACTACAAAAGAAAGTATACTTGACTTCTGTTGGGTGGAGTGTTCTGTATATGTCTATGAGGTCAAGTTGGTTGATTGTGGCATTTAGATCTTACATGTCTTTATTGAGCTTCTTTCTGGATGTCCTGTCCTTCACCAAAAGTGGTGTGTTGAAGTCTCCTACTATTATTGTGGAGCCGTCTATCTCATTTTTCAATGCTGATAGAATTTGTTTTATGTAGCTTGCAGCCCTGTCATTGGGTGCATAAATATTTAATATGGTTATATCCTCCTGGTATATTGTCCCTTTAATCATTATATAGTGTCCTTCCTTATCCTTTATGATGGATTTAGCTTTAAAGTCTATTTTGTCAGAAATTAATATTGCCGCTCCTGCTCTTTTTTGATTGTTGTTTACTTGATGTACTTTTTCCCATCTTTTGAGTTTTAGTTTGTGTCTCTAAGTCTAAGGCGTGTCTCTTGTAGGCAGCATGTAGATGGATCGTGTTTTTTAATCCATTCTGCCACGCTCTGTCTCTTTGTTGGTACATTTAGTCCATTTACATTTGGTGTAGTTATGGATAGATATGAATTTAGCGCTATCATTTTGATGTCTTTTTTTGGTGTGTTGTTGAGTTTCTTTTTCCCACTTAATTTTTGCGCTGAGTAGTTTATTTTTAAATATTGTCTTTTCCTCATATTCATCGTTGATTTTGTTTCTGGTGAGTCTCTATTTTTTTCTTATAGTTTATTTTGATGTGTAGGATAGTTCGTCTCCTTTGTGGTTACCTTAATACTTACCCCTATTTTTCTAAATTTAAACCTAACTTTTATTTCTTTGTATCACCTTGTCTTCTTCTCCATATGAGAGATCTATGACTACATTTCTTAGTCCCTTTTTATTGTTTTAATGTTGTCTTCTTTTACATAATAACAATGCTGTTTCCCTTTTTTGAGTGTTTTTTTTATCTTGGTTTATTTTTGTGATTTCCCTGTCTGGGTTGACATCTGATTGCTCTGTCCAGTGTTCTAGTCTTGGGCTGATACCTGATATTATTGATTTTCTAACCAAAGAACTCCCTTTAGTATTTCTTGTAGTTTTGGTTTGGTTTTTGCGAATTCCCTGAGCTTCTGTTTATCTGGAAATGTCCTAATTTCACCTTCATATTTGAGAGACAGTTTTGCTGGATATATGATTCTTGGCTGGCAATTTTTTTCCTTCAAAGCTTTATAGAAGTCATCCCATTGCCTTCTTGCCTGCATGGTTTCTGTCGAGTAGTCCAAGCTTATTCTTATTCATTCTCCTTTGTAGGTGACTTTTCGTTTATCCCTAGCTGCTCTTAAAATTATCTCTTTATCTTTGGTTTTGGCAAGTTTGATTATAATATGTCTTGGTGACTTTCTTTTAAAATCTACTTTATGTGGAGTTCGATGAGCATCTTGGATAGATACCTTCTCATCTTTCATGATATCAGGGAAGTTTTCTGCCAACATATCTTCAACAATTCTCTCTCTTTTCTGTTATCCCTCCCTGTTGTGGTACTCCAGTCACTCGTAGGTTATTTCTCTTGATAGAGTCCTACATGATTCTTAAGGTTTCTTCATTTTTTTTAATTCTTTTATCTGATTTTTCTTCAAATATATTGGTGCCAAGTGCTTTATGTTCAGGTGCAGAAATTCTGCCTTCCACTTGCTCAGTTCTGCTCCTCTGACTTTCTATTGAGTTGTCTACTTATGTAATTTTTTTGTTAATCTTCTGAATTTCTGATTGCTGTCTGTCTATGGATTTTTCCAGCTTATTAAATTTTTCATTATGTTCTTGAATAACCTTTTTAATTTCTTCAAGTGCTTTATCTGTGTGTTCCTTGGCTTGTTCTGCATATTGCCTCATTTCCTTCTTGATGTCTTGAAGGGTTCTGTATATTAATCTTTTGTATTCCACCTCTGGTAATTCCAGGAAGGCACTTTCATCTAGAAGATCCCTTGATTCTTTATTTTGAGAGCTTGTTGAGGCGATCATCGTCTGTTTCTTTATGTGACTTAATATCGACTGTTGTCTCTGAGCCATCTATGTTATTGTATTAATTTATTTTATGTTTGCTTACTGTATCTTAGCTTCTTGCTTTGTTTTGTTTTGATATGCCCAGATGGGTTACCTGAGTGAGCTAGCTTGATTATTTTTTCCTTTGGAGCTCTGATGTCCTGCCCCCAGCTGGCTAGAGCTGTTATCAGGTATATCAGTCTAGGAGTCCATTCACTTTTCTTGTATGAATTCAGCTTAGGTGTCCAGATAGCTTATCATCAAGTGTGTGGTATAGGCTCTGTCCTACAGTCTTAGAGGGGCAGGGGTGATTGGTGTAGGTATCAGTATCTGGTTGCAGCAGGGGATCATGCTTTGAACAAGGCAGTGGGCTGAGAACCATCCCCCAAGTGTCTCTGAGGACAGTGTGTCCTTCTTCCCCAGAGCATACAGGTGGGTGGGTTCTGTGGACCGACCAAGGGCACCCAGCGTTTTTGGTTCTAAGGATTGGGAGGTACCAGTTATCCTTGGACCCCTGTCGTGGGTGGCTGGGTGACCTGAGTGAAGCCACCAGTCCTTAGGCTCCTGATGTGGGTAGGTGAGGACCCCATTTAAAAGGCAAAGCAATGTCAAACATCAAACACCCACCTCTCCACACACAGCTGAAACAGTTGTAGTCTGCCAACAAGGGCCTATTCTCCTGAAATAGGCCCACACAGGTCCATGCAGAGGGAAAAGGTACTCAAAGAAGACCTCAGACTGTTTATGCCTGGCCAGGAGCTGCTTCTGTCCTGAGCTGCCCTGGTTAGTGGAGCTGGCAAATTATCTTTTCCCCCAATTGTGAATTTATTCCTTCTGCAAGGCTGGGAGGATGGCTCTAGGTGCTCAACAGGGCCTACCTCCAAAAAAAAAAAAAAAAAAAAAAACCAAACCCAGTGCCGTTGAGTCGATTCTGACTTATAGCGACCGTGTAGGACAGAGTAGAACTGCCCCATAGAGTTTCCAAGGAGCACCTGGCGGATTCGAACTGCCGAACCTTTGGTTGGCAGCTGTAGCACTTAACCACTATGCTACCAGGGTTTCTGGGCCTACCTCTGGCCTAGGGAAATCAACAGCCACCTGGTTGAGGGTGGGGTGGTGGGGGCACAGTAAAATATATGCAAGTACTTAGTTTTTGCCAAGAGAGAGCGCTGAGAGTTGTGAGTAGGCTGTGCAGCTGGCTGCTTCTGCCTGAGGAAACTGCAGCCAAATGCTGGTATCAGCCCACCGCAGCCGCTCCTGGGAATAGTGCCTGAGGGCTCCTAGTGATTCAGGTCTGGTAACTCCTCTCCACTTCTGAACCGTTTTTTCCTCCCCTGCCATTCAGTTTGTTTTCTAACTTTGCCTTTGATGTTCAGGGCTCCTAGCTTGTCATAAATATACTCATTTCACTTGTGTTTTTTGGTCTTTGTTGTAAGAGGGCTCACTGGAAGCATTTGTCTTTTCTGCCATCTCGGCCCCGCCTCTTGAGTTCTTAAAATAGTGGTCTCATACAAAATTTGTCCTTTTGTGATTGAGTAATTTCACTCAGCATAACGCCCTCCAGATTCATCTGTGTTATGGAAAGTTTCGAGAGTTCTTCATTGTTCATGACCGTTGTGTAGTATTCCATTCTGTGTATGTACCGTAATTTGTTTATCCATTCGTCTGTTAGTGAGCACCTAGGTTGTTTCCACCTTTTTGCTATTGTGAATAATGCTGCAACGAACATAGATGTGCATCTGTTTATTCATGTGACAGCTCTTATTCCTCTAGAATATATTCCTGCAGTGGGATTGCTGAATCATATGGTACTTCTTTTCTAGCTTTTTAAGGAAGCACCAAATTGTTTTCCAAAGTGGTTGTACCATTTTACATTCCCACCAGCAGTGCATAAGGTTCTAGTCGCTGTACAACCTCTCCAACGTTTATTATTTTGTGTTTTTAGATTAGTGCCAGCCTTGTTGGGATGAGATGTTATCTCATGGTAGTTTTGATTTGCATTTCTCTAATGGTTCGTGATCATGAGCATTTCCTCGTATGTCTGTTAGCTTCCTGAACGTCTTTGGTAACGTGTCTGTTCATATCCTTTGCCTATTTTTTAATTGCATTATTTGTCTTTTTGTTGTTGAGGTGTTGCAGTATCTTGTAAGATTTTAGAGGTTAGGCACTTATCAGATATGTCATAGCTGAAAATTTTTTCCCAGTTTGTAGGTCATCTTTTTACTCTTTTGGTGAAATCTTTCGATGAGCATAAGTGTTTGATTTTTAGGAGTTTTTCAGTTATCTAGTTTCTCTTCTGGTATTTGTGCATTGTTAGTTATGGTTCGTATACTATTTATGCCATGTGTTAGGGCTCCCGGTGCCCTGTTTTTTCTTCCATGATCTTTACCATTTTAGATTTTATATTTAGGTCTTTGATCCATTTTGAGTTAGTTTTTGTGCATGGTGTGAGGGATCGGTCTTGTTTCATTCTTTTACTGATGGATATTCAGTTATACCAGCACCATTTGTTAAAGAGACTGTCTTTTCTCCGTTTAATGGACATTGGCCCTTGGTCAAATACCATCTGCTCATAGGTGGATGGATTTAAGTACGGGTTCTCAATTCTGTTCCATTGGTCTATGTATCTGTTGTTGTACCAGTACCAGGCTGTTTTGACTACTCTGGCGGTATAATAGGTTCTAAAATCAGGTAGTGTGAGGCCTCCCAGTTTGTTCTTCTTAAGTAATGCTTATTCGAGGCCTATTTCTTTTCCATATGAAGTTGCTGATTTGTTTCTCCATCTCTTTGAAAAATGTAGTTTGAATTTGAATCAAGATTGCATTGTATCTGTAGATCACTTTGGGTAGAGTTGACATTTTCACAATGTTGAGTCTTCCTATTCATGAACATGGTATGTTTTCCACTTACTTGGGTTTCTTTCTTTTTCTTTTTTTTTTTTTGCGGTAGTGTCTTGTAGTTTTCTTTGTATAGGTCTCTTATGTCTCTGGTTAGATTTATTCCTAAGCACTTGATCTTCTTGGGGGCTATTGTAGATGATATTGATTTGGTGATTTCCTTTTCAAAGTTCTATTTGTTAGTCTAGAGAAATTCAACTGATTTTTCTATGTTTATCTTTATCCTGATACTTTGCTGATATCTTGTATTAGTTCCAGTAGTTTTCTTGTGGATCCTTTGGGGTTTTCTGTGTATAAGATCATATCATCTGCAAATAGGAATACTTTTACTTCCTTACCAATTTGGATGCCCTTTTTTACTTTTTCTTGCCTTATTTCTCCGGCTAGGACCCCCCGCACAGTGTTGAATAAGGGTGGTGATAAAGGGCATCCTTGTCTGGTTCCTGTCCTCAAAGGGAATGCTTTCAGTCTCTTTCCATTTAGGATGATGTTGGCTGTTGGCCTTGTATAAATACCTTTTATTATGTTGAGGAATTGCCCTTCTATTCCTATTTTGCTGAGGTTTTTTTTTAAATCAGGAATGGGTACTGGACTTTGCCAAATGCCTTTTCTGCATCAATTGATAAGATCGTATGGTTCTTATTTTTGTTTTATTTATGTGATGGATTGCATTGATTGATTTTCTAATGTTTATCCATCCCTGCATAATAAACCAGGTATCCTTCCCTGCATACCTGGTTTGAATCCCCCTTGGTCATGATGAGTTATTTTTTTGATATGCTGCTGAATTCTATTGGTTACAATTTTGTTGAGGATGTTTTGCGTCTATGTTCATGAGGGATATTGGTCTGCAATTTTCTTTTTTTTCTGGCGTCTTTACCTGGCTTTGGTATCAAGATTATGCTGGCTTCGTAGAATGAGTTCAGGAATATTCCTTTCCTATGCTCTGAAATACCTTTAGTAGTACTGGTGTTAACTCTTCTCTGAAAGTTTGGTAGAATTCTCCAGTGAAGCCATTCAGGCCAGGGCTTTTTTTTGTTGGAAGTTTTTTTAATTACCACTTCAATCTCTTCTTTCGTTAGGGGTTTAGTTTTTCTACCTCGGTTTGTGTTAGTTTAGGCACGTAGTGTGTTTCTAGAAATTTGTCCATTTCATCTAGGTTTTCAAATTTGTCTCCATAAAGTTTTCAATGGTTCAATTTTCAGAAGTAGATCCTGAGGACTTTCATCCAAGGTGCTTGTTGCTGTTGTTGTTAGGTGCCATCGAGTCAGTTCCAGCTCGTAGTGATGCTATGTACAACAGAATGAAACACTGCCGAGTCCTGTGCCGTCCCCACAATCGTTGCAGCCCATTGTTGCAGCCACTGTGTCAATCCATCCCATCGAGGGTCTTCCTCTTTTTCACTGACCGTCTACTTTACCAAGCATGGTGTCCTTCTCCAGGGACTGGTCCCTCCAGATTAATATGCCCAAAGTGTGTGAGACAAAGTCTCACCATCCTTGCTTCTAAGGAGCATTCTGGCTGTACTTCTTCCAAGACAGGTTTGTTTGCACTTCTGGCAGTCCTGGTGTATTCAGTATTCTTCACCAACACCAAAATCAAAAGCGTCCCTTCTTCTTTGGTCTTCCTTGTTCATTGTCCAGCTTTCATATGCATATGAGGAGATCGAAAACACCATAGCTTGGGTCAGGTGCACCTAAGTCCTCAAAGTGACACCTTGGTTTTTGAACACATTAAAGAGGTCTTTTGCAGCAGATTTGCCCAATGCAATATGTTGTTTGATTTCTTGACAGCTGCTACCATAGGTTTTGATTGTGGATCCAAGCGAAATGAAATCCTTGACAACTTCACTCTTTTCTCTGTTTATCATGATGTTGCTTATTGGTCTAGTTGTGAGGATTTTTGTTTTCTTTATGTTGAGATGTAATCCATACTGAAGACTGTAGTCTTTGATCTTCATCAGTAAATGCTTCAAGACCTCTTCACTTTCAGCAAGCAAGGTTGTGTCATCTGCATAATGCAGGTTGTTAATGAGTCTTCCTCCAATCCTGATGCCCCATTCTTCTTCATACAGTCCAGCTTCTTGGATTATTTGTTTAGCATACAGATTGAATCCAAAAACCTCTTGCCACTGAGTCGGTTTTGACTCATAGTGACCCTACAGATTGAATAAGTATGGTGAAAGGATACAGCCCTGATGCACACCTTTCTTGACTTTAAACCACGCAGTTATCCCCTTGTTCTATTTGAATGACTGCCCCTTGGTCTAAGTACAGGTTCCTCATAAGCACAATTAAGTGTTCTGGAATTCCCATTCTTCATATGTTACCCATAATTTGTAATGACCCATACAGTCGAATGCCTTTGCATAGTCAAAGAAACACAGGCAAACATCTTTCTGGTGCTCTGTGCTTTCAGCCAGGATCTGTCTGACGTCAGCAATGCTATCCCTTGTTCCACGTCCCTTTCTGAATCTGGCTTAAATTTCTGGCAGTTCCCTGTTGATGTACTGCTGCCACCACTTTTGAATGATCTTCAGCAAAATTTTGCTTGTATGTGATGTCAATGATATAGTTTGATAATTTCCACATTCTTTTGGATCACCTGTCTTTGGAATGGATACAGATATGGATCTCTTCCAGTTGGTTGGTCAGGTAGCTGTCTTCCAAATTCCTTAGCGTAGGTGAGTGAGTGCTTCCGGCTCTGCATCCGTTCGTTGAAACATCTCAATTGGTATTCCTTCAGTTCCTGGAGACTTATTTTTCCCCAATGCCTTCAGTGCACCTTGGACTTCTTCCTTCAGTACCATTGGTTCTTGACCATATGCTACCTCTTGAAATGGTTGAATGTCGACCAATTCTTTTTGGTAGAGTGACTCTGTGTATCCCTTTCATCTTCTTTTGATGCTTCTTGTGTCATTTAATATTTTCGCTGTAGAATCCTTCAATATTGAAATTCAAGGCTTGAATTTTTTCTCCATTTCTTTCAGCTTGAGAAATGTTGAGCGTGTTCTTCCCTTTTGATTTTCTATCTCCCAGTCTTTGTGCATTTGATTTTAATACTTTGTCTTCTTGAGCCACCCATTGAAGTCTTTTGTTCAGTTCCTTTACTTTATCATTTCTTCCTTTCGCTTTAGTTACGCTACATTCAAGTGCAACTTTCAGAGCCTCTCCTGACACCCATTTTGGTCTTTTCTTTCTTTCCTGTCTTTTTAATAACCTCTTGGTTCTTCATGTATGATGTCTTTATGTCATTCTACAACTCATCTAGTCTTCAGTCATTAGTGTTTGATGCATCAAATTTATTCTTGAGATGGTCTCTAAATTCAGGTGGAATATACTCAAGGTCATACTTTGGCTCTCATGGACTTGTTCTAATTTTGTTAAGTTTCAACTTGAACTTGGTCATGAGCAATTGGTGTTATGTTCCAGTTGGCCCCTGGCCATGTCCTGACTGTGATATTGAACTTTTCCATTCTCTCTTCCCACAGATGTAGTGGATTTGATTCCTGTGTATTCCGTCTGGCAAGGTCCACGTGTATAGTTGCCGTTTACGTTATTGAAAAAAGGTATTTGCAGTGAAGAAGTCATTGGTCTTGCAAAATTCTGTCATGCAATCTCCGACATCCTTTCTATCACCAAGGCTGTATTTTCCAACTACCAATCCTTCTTCTTTGCAGCTTTCACATTCCAGTCACCAGTAATTTACTGTTGCATCCTGATTGCATGTTCGATCAATTTCAGGCTGCAGAAGTTGGTAAAAATCTTCAATTTCTTCATCTTTGGCCTTGGTAGTTGGTGCATAAATTTGAATAATAGTCATATTAACTGGTCTTGCTTATAGGTATATGGGTATTTTCCTATCACTGACAGCATTGTACTTCAGGATAGATCTTGAAATGTTCTTTTTGACGATGAATGCAACACCATTCCTCTTCAACTTGCCATTCCTGGCATAGTAGACCGTATGATTGTCCAATTCAAAATGGCCAATACCAGCCCACTTCAGCTCACTAATGCATAGTATATTGATGTTTATGCATTCCACTTCATTACCGTTAACATTAAACATCTACATATATGTATACATATAGAGGCAGTCTCTGGGTTGGGGGCATCCAGCTTACCTACAACCCATGGTTATGAACCAACCCCCATAAAAAAAAAAAAATACAACCTAGTATATTAAAAATTACAGACACATAGAATGATTCAGGAGCCCTGGTGGTGCAGTGGTTAAGAGCTCAGCTGCTAACCAAAAGGTCGATAGTTCCTGCCCACCAGCGGCTCCTCAGAAACCCTATGGGGCAGTTCTACTCTGTCCTACAGGGCCAATATGAGTCAGAATCGACTCGATGGCTAGAGGTTTGGTTTTTTTGTGTGTGTGGTTTACAATGGTTAATAATAAACTGGTACTACTTGGCGATGCCCATCAAAACATTATTACTATTACTGTATAATTATGTTAACTATGTTTTAGTGTATCTGAAATTATTTCTTTAATTTTTTTGTGCATAGAAAGGTACAGCATATTCTGTATACTAAGACAAACATTTGACTGACTGGTGTTAGATACGGACTATACCTAACTGTTCTGACTTAGGTACAAATTTGACTTAAAGACAGACTTAGGAACAGAACTCATTTGTAATCTGGGGACTGCCTGTATTTTACTTTCTGAACAATTAGAAAATAAGTTCCAGACCGTATGTCATTTCACCCCTAATGATTTTAGCATGTGTCCTATAAAAAGCAAGGGTATTCTCCTACAGAACTAAAATACCACTATCATTTGTCGTTGTTGTTGGTAGTTGCCATCAAGTCGGTTCTGACTCATAGTGACCCTGTGTACAACAGAACGAAACCCTGCCCCGTCCTGTGCCATCCTCACAATTGTTGCTGTGTTTGAGCCCATTGTCACAACCACTGTGTCAATCCATCTCATTCAGGGTTTTCCTCTTTTTCGCTGACCCTCCACTTTATCAAGCATGATGTCCTTCTCCAAGGATTGGTCCCTTCTGATAACATGTCCAAAGTATGTGAGACGAAGTCTTGCCATCCTCGCTTCTAAGGAGCATTCTGGGTGCACCACTGTCATATATGAGCAATTTCACATTGATTGAAAAATGTCAGATACACAGTCTACATTCAAACATACTCAATCTGTAAGTGGTAATTAAGGTCGACCTTCATTTGCAAATTCACCTCCTCACTAAAATTTGTCACCCCAAAATCCATACTAGCCGCACTTTTGGGGTCATTCATGTGCAAGGCCAGAGCAGTAAAAAACTTGAGACACCTGGCTGAGATGGAACAAGGCGGCGCTCTGCCTTCTTGCTTCAGCTCTCGTGCTGCAAACAAGCATCCTGTTCTCCACCTATTTAGTGCTGCGTTTTTCACATTTTTGTGCTTTTTGGTGGTGGTTTTGCTGCTTAAATAAACCCTGAGCGTAGCACTGAGGTGCTGTCTAGTGTTCCTGAGCACAGGAAGGCTGCGATGTGCCTTAAGGAGAAAATACCCGTGTTAGATAACCCTCCTCCAGGCCTGAGTTATGGCACTGTTGGCTGTGAGTCCAGTGTTAACCAATCAACAGTATATATTAAATAAGGTGTCATAAACAGAAATCCACATAAACGAGGTTCCATGTTGGGCGACCGATGAGAATGTTGTGACCAGAGACTCGCAGGAACCTACCTGCATTTCCCCTGGAGCAGTGGACCAGCACTCGCTAATTCAGTGTTTGCCATGACTTTATGGGACATAACTGCCACAAATAACGAGAAACAAATGTGTAACTTTTTGGGTCCAAGACCCAAATGATGTTCGCACACAGCATTTGATTGCCGTCTCTCTTTAATCTCCGTGAACCTCCAACCTTTCAGTTAGCAGCCGAGCATTTTCACGGGTTGCACCACCCAGGGACACCTAGAGATAGAAATAGAGATTATGTATGTATTATGAGTGTGTGTGTACACACATATGTACTCAATATATATACACACGCATAAGGCGCCCTGGCGATGCAGTTGTTAAGTGTTTGGCTGCTAAACAAAAGGTTGTGGTTCAAACCCACCAGCGACTCTGCAGAAGGAACACCTGGAGATCTATTTCTGTAAAGGTTACAACCAAGAAAACCCAGGGGGGCAGTTCCACTCTGTCACATGGGGGTGTTAGGAGTTAGAATCCACTCAACGTCACCCAACAACAACAACAATTATATATATATAAACGATATGGGTGTATGTGCATATACAGAGGAAGAGAGACTGATTTTAAGGAATTGTCTCATATGAGTGTGGGTCCTGGCACGTCCAGCATTCACAGTTCAGAAGGCAGGCTAGAAACACCAGTGGTCTTGAGTCCAAAGTCCATAGCCATGCTGCTGTCGTTGTTAGGTGCCGCTGCATTGGTTCCATAGCGACCCCGATGTACAAGAGAATGAAACACTGCCTGGTCCTGTGCCATCCTCACAATCGTAATGCTTGAGCATTGTTGAAGCCACTGTGTCAATCCATCTCTTTGGAGGTCTTCTTCTTTTTCGCTGGCCCTCTACAGACAATGTTCTGCTGCTATTCATAAGGTTTTCACTGGTTAATTCTTTTCAGAATGAGACCAATGGGCCCTTCTTCCTAGTCTGTCTTAGTCTGGAGGCTCAGCTGAAACCTCTTCTCCATGGATGAGACTGCTGATATTTGAATACCAGAGGCATATCTTCCACCTTCACAGCAACACACAAGCCCCCACAGTATGACAAACTGACAGACGCATGGGGTAGGCAGTGGGCTGGAAACTGGCAGGGTTTCTGTGTCACAGTCTTGAGGCAGAATTCCTTCTCAGTGGGACCTCAGTTTTTGCTCTTAAGGCCTTCTACTGATTGACGAGGCCCACACACAGATGGAGGGTGATCTGCTTTACCTCAGCCAATTGATTATAGACATGAATCCCATCAGCAAAATGCCTTCACAGCAAACCTAGACTGGGCACCTCTGCCCAGCCAAGGGGGCACATGAAATTCCCCATTGCAGTCACCTGTTGCTTCTCAGAGACAGCTCCATAGGTGAGAGCTTTTATTGGCATTGTGTTCAGTCATTTTTGCCTTGAGATGACACTCCACCTTCAAAGGCGGGGATTGGCTGGGCGAGATTGCTGTGCTCATGGTCTTGTGGGGAGCCTTGTGTTTCTGAGCCCCTGGAGCGCTCTCCCGAGCCCCTCTACTTCTCAAATGTGAGAGAGAGCACTCAGTCTCCATGTCCTTCAGTGTTGCCGAGGTGTCAGCCCCTGGCGCATCCCCACACTCAGAAGCCTGAATCCAGATGTATGTGCAGCGGAAACACCTTCTCCAGGACAATGCTCACAGGTGAACACATGGCCACTCCCTCCACGTCGATGAGTAAGGTTTCTGACCCAAGAAGCTCCATTAATTTCTGTACCTGTTCACCTGTGCTGGTCTCTTCTACTTTCTGATCCTCCCATTATTCATGAAGTCTGCTCTCTTGACCGCTTTTCTAGTCCGTTGGTTCTGCTTTCTCTCATGTCATCCGTTGGTGAAGTTCAGCCGATGCCAGGCCAGTGAGCCTGAGAGATGCTGGCTCAGCACCTCCTCCTGCTCTTGAGACTCCACAGCGATCTCATGTCTTCAACCAGAGAGACAGGCCTGTGGGCTCTCACTTGTGCGGACACAGGCGTGTATGCTGTTTTTAACTGAGATCTGCTCTGAAAATCCTTGTTGTTGTTAGGTGCTATCGAGTCAGTTCCAACTCATAGTGACCCCATGTACAACAGAATGAAACACTGCCTGGCACTGCGCTATCCTCACAATCTTTGTTATGCTTAAGCCCATTGTTGCAGCCACTATGGCAGTCCATCTCATAGAGGGCCTTCCTCTTTTTTGCTGACCCTCTACTTTACCAAGCATGATGTCCTTCTCTGGGAACTGATTCCTGATGACAACCTGTTAAAAGTATGTGAGACATAGTCTCACCATCCTTGCTTCTAAGGAACATTCTGGTTGTACTTCTTCTAAGACAAATTTGTTCGTTCTTTTGGCAGTCCATGGTATATTCAATATTCTTCTCCAACACCACAATTCAAAGGCATCAATTCTTCTTTGGTCTTCTTTTTTCATCGTCCATCTTTCATGTGCACAGAAGGTGATTGAAAATTCCATGGCTTGGGTCACGTGCACCTTAGTCTTCAAGGTGACATCTTTGCTTTTCAACACTTTAAAGAGAGGTCTCTTGCAGCAGATTTGCCTAATGCAACGTGTCTTTTGATTTCATGACTGCTGCTTCCATGGGTGTTGATTGTGGATCCAAGTAAAATGAAATCCTTGGCAACTTCGATCTTTTCCCCATTTACCATGACGTTGCTTATTGATCCAGTTGTGAGGATTTTTGTTTTCATTATGTTGAGGTGTAATCCATACTGAAGGCTGTGGTCTTTGATCTTTATCAGTAAGTGCTTCAAGTCCTCTTCACTTTCAGCAAGCAAGGTTGTGTCATCTGTATAACACAGGTTGTTAATGAGTCTTCCTCGAATCCTGATGCCTCGTTCTTCATATAGTCCAGCTTCTCGGGTTATTTGCTCAGCATACAGATTAAATAGGAGTGGTGAAAGAATACAACCCTGATGCACACCTTTCCTGACTTTAAAACACGCAGTATCCCCTTGTTCGGTTTGAACGCCTGCCTCATGATTTGTGTACAGGTTCCTTATGAGCACAATTAAGTGTCCTGGACTTCCCATTCTTCCCAGTGTTGTCCATAATTTTTTTATGATCCACACAGTCGAATGCCTTTGCATAGTTAATGAAACACAGGTAAACATCTTTTTGATATTGTCTGCATTCAGCCACAATCCATCTGACATCAGCAATGATATCCCTGGTTCCTCGTCCTCTTCTGAATCTGTCTTGAATTTCTGGCAGTTCCCTGTTGACACACTGCTGCAGCCGCTTTTACTTGTATGTGATATTAATGATATCTTTTGATAATTTCTGCATTTGGTGAGATCACCTTTCTTGGGAATAAGCATAAATATAGATCTCCTCCAGTTTGTTGGCCCAGTAGACGTCTTCCAGATTTCTTGGGATAGACGAGTGAGTATTTCCAGGACTGCTTCCGTTTGTTGAAACATCTCAACTGGTATTCCATCAATTCCTGGAGCCTTGTTTTTCACCAATGCCTTCAGTGCAGCTTGGACTTCTTCCTTTAGTACTGTTGGTTCCTGCTCATATGGTACCTCCTGAAATGGTTGATTGTCAACTAATTCTTTTTGGTATAGTGACTCTGTGTATTCCTCCCATCTTCTTTTGGTGCTTTAAGAGTCGTTTAATATTTTCCCTATAAAATCCTGTTGCAGTCAAGTCGATTCTGACTCACAGCAACCCTATAGGACAGAGTAGAACTGCCCCATAGGGTTTCCAAGGAGTGCCTGGTGGATTCAAACTGCTGACCTTTTGGTTAGCACCTGTAGCTCTTAACCACTACCCCACCAGGGTTTCCATTTTCCCTATAGAATCCTGCAGTATTGCAGCTCGAGGGCTTGAATTTTTTCTTCAGTTCTTTCAGCTTGAGAAACACAGAGCATGTTCTTCCCTTTTGGTCCATCTCCAGGTCTTTGCACATGTCATTATAATATTTTGTCTTCTTGAGCCATCCTTTGAAATCTTCTTTTATTCATCTCTTTTACTTCATCATTTCTTCCTTTCGCTTTAGCTACACTATGTTCAAGAGCAAATTCTGAAAATCCTTAGCTGTACCTTTTATTGGTCATCTTACTGCTTTTCCTTCTGCGCTTCCTTGAGAGCCCGGAGTAGAGTTTTCATCATTGGGACCTTCTTTCTGTAGTCTCTAATTTGTTCTTCCCTGGAGATGTTCCATTTTTCTGTTGGGGACAGAGTGTTTTTTAACAAATTGCTCGTTTTGGCCCTTTATCTGCTCACCGCTCTGTTGCTCTTTCCCTGGGTTTGAGGTGAGCCGGTGCTCTTGACCAAAGACCTCAGGAGCTGACAGCAAACACGTGTGAAGCTACAGAACGTCCGATGACACACCAAAGAGCTTTGGTTCCAGCTTAGGCTTGTACAGAGCTGAGAAATAAAGACTCTTGTCCTTAAGCACTAGTCTTCTACAGCACCAGTACTGGCACCAGTACCAGTACCAGTGCCAGTACCAGTGGCCACCAAGTTGACTCTGATTCATGGAGTCTTCAAGTGTGTCAGAGTAGAAATGTGCTCCACTGGGTTTTCACTGGCTGGTTTTCTGGAAATAGGTCACCAGGCCTCTCTTCTCCAGCACTTCTGGATGGACTGGAACCTCCAACCTTTTGTTTAGCAGCTGAGCACATTAGCCATCTGCACCACGCAGTGACTCCTATAATTGACTTACTAAATCTAAATCCAATCAATACATTTGTCTTCTGAAGTTTTGAGAATCTTAGAATATTTTAACTCTGTTTACCCCCTCCCAACTTGCATGTTATTCTTGTCATGTTTTTAATTCTATCTAGTTTTTTTTTTTTTTTTTTAGTTCGTCTGATCGTAATTTTTATTTTACTGACCACTTTCTTTGCTCTTCATTCCTTCTAGCATCAGGTCTTCCATTTGGAATCCTGGTCTGTATTGGCATTTACCTTCTTTCATCCCATTGAAAACACATTCCAGTGTTTTCTGGCTTCCACTGTTGTTGGTGGGAAGTCAGCTGTCACCTAACTGCTACTGCTTCAAAGGTATTCGTTTTTTTTTTTTTTGGAGGGGGGAGCCACTTTAAAGATTTTCCTCTTTATCTTAGGTTTACTACAGTTTTCATTATGTTGTGTATGAGTATACATTTCTTTTTATCTCTGCCTTGGAATTTGTTGAATTTCTTAAATACTTGGATGGATGCCTTTTGTTAGTTCCAGAAACTTCTTAGCTATTACCTCTTTGAATATGGCCCATTCCCCGCCCTGCTTTTGGGCCGTAATTAAACATATGTTGGAAGTTTTTAGTCTGTCCTCTCTCATAACCTCCCTTCTGTATTTTCCATCTTTTCTTTTACTTTGTGTTGCATTCTGGGTCATTTCTTCTGATCTGTCTTCTAGTTCATGAAGGTTCCCTTCTACTGTGTTTAATATACTGCCAAACCCATCCATGGAGGGTTTTTTTTTCCTGTCTTTTGAATTCTTAATATAATTATAGTTTTCATTTCTAGACATTTTATTTGGTTGTTTTACAAATTTTCAATATTTTTTATAGTTTTCTATTCCTTTCAGATATTTTTAAAATAATTTTTATTGTGCTTTGAAAGTTTACAAATCAAGTCAGTCTCTCACACAAAAACCCATATACACCTTGCTACACACTCCCAATTACTCTCCCCCTAATGAGACAGCCCGCTCCCTCCCTCCACTCTCTCTTTTCGTGTCCATTTTGCCAGCTTCTAACCCCCTCCACCCTCTCCTCTCCCCTCCAGGCAGGAGATACCAACATAGTTTCAAGTGTCCACCTGATCCAAGAAGCTCACTCCTCACCAGCATCCCTCTCCAACCCATTGTCCAGTCCAATCCATGTCTTCTTTCAGATGCTTTTAAGCTCATCATTTCTTTCTTTAAACATAATTAGTGTAACTATTTTATAATATGATGAACCCTTTTTTTCAAGTATCTGTGGTCTGTTTTAACTGTCTGTTGTCTCTGCTTGTTCTTCCTCATGGTGCCTATTTCCTTGTGTGCTTTGTTATCTTTGGTAGTATGCGGCTCATTGCCATTGAAGAATTATTTGTGGGGATTCTGAGAGGCTGAGGGTGAAGGTTCCTTCCCCCAGAGAGGATTCACATTTGCTTCTGCTAGGTGGCTGTGGATCCTACCAGTCTGGAAGCATCCAGACCAAGTTCATGGCCTTGACTTTCTATGAACCACACAGGGAACGAGAACCTACTCTGCAGTCAGCACAAGGGCCAATCCATGGTCACAATTTATCGGTAGAAAGTTTTTCTTTTTCCCTTTCTTTTTCTCTCTTGTTCTGTTCAGCACTAAGACAACTTCCCCTGCAGTCTTTTGGGATGGGTGAGAATCAGGCTTATTTCCGGTTCACCCTTACCCAGAGGATGTAGTCCTGTGGGAAGGATCTCCTGTTAGATTCCTCACCTTGAGCAAGTTGTTGAAGCCCAAAGCTAACTCTTCTTGGTGTGGCACGTGCCGTCTGGGCAAGAGTGGCTCTGGTCATGGTGCTGGCCCTGCCCCCCATGGCACTGAGTTTCTCCAAATTGAGCCTTCATTTCTTTTCTCTCTTGGCATTCTTCAATGCTTTTAGTTTTGATTTTTTTGTCCAGCAATTCTCACTGTTTTCAGTGGGCATGGGACCAAATAGCCTAGTTCCCCTTCACAGGACAGAAGCCTTTTCCCCTGTCTTTACTCAGGGTTTGGCTCCACTTCTCCACCAACCATTAATCCTGCTCTTGCCAGGGCCCATAAAGCCCTCCCCATTGCCCGCCCAGTGGTCAGTTCTCACAGCTCCTGCTTATTCAGCCTCTGGCATGACCCTGTCTCTTTGGTGCTCCTCTTCCTCCTCACCACCCCCTCAGGCCTCCTTTCCTCACCGCCTTCCCCCCCCGCGCCCCGCCACCGGGTTCCTTTCCTTCGCCTCCCCTTCCTGACCTGGCATGCAAGGATCCCCGGCTCAGTCCTGACATTCCTCTCTCCAGACTGCCTTTCTGGGGAAGTCATCCAGATTGATGGCTCACATTCCATCTGCAGCTTCATTTCCTGCCAGAGCTCACCCTGAACCTATTCTCATCTGTCTGGCCACCCCTGGGCAGCACCATGGAGCTGTCTGAAAGACTCTCAAACTGAATACTTAGAGTCCAAATCGACTCCTGAGAGTCCTGCCAAACCTGTTTCTCCCAGCCCCCATCTCGGTGAACAGTGGCCGGTGCTTCCTGCTGCTTTTGCCTCCTTGTGCTCTCACCTCCTTCTTTCCTTCATACCCCATGTTTGAACCATCCTTAACTGCATCTTCAGAGCTGGTCCCTTCTCTGACTGCCTGCCACTGCCCTGTTGTTCCTGCACACCTGGCTGGCCTTGGCCTCTGCACTTGCTGGATCTTCTCTGGAGCACTCTTCTCATGTCCTGTAACTCTCTCACTTCCTTCCATCTGACTCTGAAAGGCCATGTGAAGGACCACCCCGGCCCACATAAGCCTGCCGGGCACTGGCCTGAAGGTATTCCAGCCCTGCCACATGCTGACACGTGCCCTTGTTTCCTCATTTCCTTTCGGCCTTGCTTCTCCATGGTGCTCCCCAGGGCGGGGGCTCTGCTGATGCCTCACCAGCACGTGGGGCATTGCTACCTCGTGGAAGCTCAGCAAATGTTTGTTGAATGCATTAATAAAAAAATAGACCAAACCAGTTGTGATGGAGTCAATTCCAACTCATGATGACCTCATGGGTGTCAGAGTTGAACTGCTCCATAGAGTTTTCAATGGCTGATATTTTGGAAGGCCTTTCTTCTGAGGTGCCTCTGGTGGACTTGAACCTCCAACCTTTAGGTTAGCAGGTGAATGTGTTAACTGTTTGCAACATCCAGAGACTCCAAGTGCATTAAGAGCCCAGTAAAACTTCAGCACTGACTCTGCTAAGAGAATTCCGTTCTGACCCGTCTCTAAGGACTTGCCACAAGACTGCTCCACACACCTGGGTCCTTCCTTTCTGTCTGACTACTGTTCACCTTCCCAAGCACTTTGGGATGATTTTCAGGTGACCACTTTCTTAATCTGAGACACAAGCAGGCAGCGGGTGTCCCCACGTGGCACCCCTCCCACCCGTGGCAAGGACTCTGTCCACACAGGTTGGGCTCTTGTCCTGCTCTCAAGGCACCTGTCTGGGGGCTGCTGACCACGTCTCATCTGGCCTTGTGTCCCCTTGTCCTGCATGCCAACGTGGTGTTGTCTGACCTTTTGTAGGTTGTCCTGGCTTCGCTGAAGTTCTGCAGGCTTTCACGTCCTGCAAGAAGATGCTGGGCGAGATCCTGTCTGCCTTCGAGTTCATGGACGCCGAGTGCATGCGGCTGGTGGGGCAGCACCTGCACCTTGCCTGCCCTGTCCGAGGTACTGACCCGCAGGGCACAGAGACACCGCTGCTGCCACCCTTTCTGCCTGCCACACACCGGACCACCCAGAGTCCGGAGACTTTGTCCCATCTTCAAGGTCAGGAGGCAGTCGCAGCACCATAACCCTGGTTATTGTTACCATTACCAGCTGCCATCAAGTCGATTCTGACTCATTGAGACCCTCTATGAGCTGGTAGTCACTGTAATCAGATGAGTAGGGAATTCTTGGTTGCATTCATTTTAAAACACTCCCTCTGCATTAGTTTAGCTGAGTGCTGCCGGTTGTGCCATTGCTCTGGGTCTTTGGGACAGCTGCAGCGTGTCCATCAGAAACGTTTGCCCCAAGGACAGGCCTGCCCGTCTTCTCACCTAGTAGCATCGTCCAGGAGGTGCGTAGGCTGTGGTCTTGGCGTCGCTTTCTGAGTGAGCAGATAAAAGCCCGGCACAGCCAGCCCTCCTGTCCCCTGAGTGGGGAGTGTAGACCAATCCACTGCTTTGGAAAGCAGGTTGGCTTTATGAATGTAGAGTCTTCAAAATGTTCACCTGTAGGTCTAGGCAATTACTATTCTGGAAATCTGCCCTCAAGAACTAATCCTAAATATGGAGCAATCCTTATATCCTAAATTTCGAACGAGGTGCTGTTTTTAATGTAATAAAAAAGAAAACAACCTAAATATCCAATGGTAAAGAAATAAGCCAGGATACAACCATTGGACAGATGGTGGGTCTGCTGGGTGGGGGAGGGGGCTGCTGGGTGGATGGGGGTCTGCTGGGTGGGGGAGGGGTCCGCTGGGTGGGCGGGTGGGGGTCTGCCGGGTGGGTAAGGGTCTGCTAGGAGGGTGGGCGGGGTTCTGCCGGGGGGACAGGTGGGGGTCTGCTGGGGGGGTGAGGGTCTGCCAGGGCAAGGGTGGGTGGGGGTCAGCCAGGTGGGTGAGGGTCTGTTGAGGGGTGGGAGAAGTCTGCCGGGTGGGTGAGGGTCTGCTGGAGGGGCACCATGTGGCCAGTGGGCATCGTGTTAGGAAAGCTTCTCTTAACATCATGTTTTGGGGAAAGACCAGGGCACGGCTCTGTCCTTCATTAGGTTTGTGGTTTGGCAAATCTCCTTGCCTGTACAGAAGAAAGACAGGAAGGACCTAAGTTGAAATATGAACAGGGGCTGTTTTTGGCAAATCCTAGGTAGAGCCGGCGGATTCTCAGCCCGTGTGCCCCGTCTATCAGTGCAGGCTTGTGCATTGCCGTGCTGCTGGCTAGGCTTCAGCAGAGCTTCTAGATGAAGATGAGCTAGGAAGAAAGGCCTTGCGACCTCGTTCTGAAATCGGTCAGTGAGAACCCTGAGTCTCAGTGGTCCAGACCACAACCCGTCACGGGGACGATGCAGGACGGGGCAGCGTTCTGTTCACCGTGCACAGGGTCATTGTGAGTCAGGGGCCCATTCGAATGACAACTGAGGACAACAACAACATTTTTGGCAAGCTGGGAGATTTTTCTTTTTCAATTTTACTTTTTTTTGTTTTCTAAATCTCTTTTATATGCATATTTTACTTCTACAATGGGAAAAAGAGCCAGTGACTTACCAAAACCTCCTAGGGTCCTGTGGGACCTGTGACATGTTCAAGAGCAGAATTTCTGTGTCAGCGAGGAAAAATGGCAGCGTCTGAACTGTGGGGTCATTGTAGGAGGGTATCACGTTTTCCTGGGAGAAATCTCAACAGAATGCTGCAGGAGAGGACTGTGCATCAGTACGCTCTCATCTGTTGATTTCAATCCATGTAGAAAAGAAACTCACGGGAGGCTTGAAAAAAAAAAAAACTTACTAAGTTTAATACGTTAAGTATATATTTATATAAATATGCTAATGTTTAAAATATTAAAAACATTCACAGTAGCCTTGAAAAAAATAAATTCACTGAGTTTAATATGTTAAATATATATTTAAGTAAAATATTCTAATTTTTAAAAAATATTAAAAACATTTCTAAATAACTTAGTAATGCATGTTTCAATTTTTAAACTTTCCAAGTAGTTTAAATATAAAAATAGTTTAAAAATAACTTTTTAAATTAAGAAAAACAGACAATGAGGTAAAAAGTATGACCTTTTGCATGAGGTATTCCAGCCTCGGGGGCCATAGACCCTCTAACCCCATTCTCCCAGCGTCTCCCTGTGACTGCCATGTGGTCATGGTGGAGTCAGCCCATTGGAAGGAAGCTCCCTAGGCCAGGAACCCACTGTGAGGGGTGACGGAAGGGGGGGGGCTTCATAATGTCACTTTTGGGGTTGGGTGTGGATTTACAGGGGGTTCCTTTTCTGATGAGGACTCCCCCCCGCTCACGTGAGAAGTTTGTTGGATCCACACAGTAAGAGGCCTGTAGACAGGTGTCCTGGATGGGCACAGCAGCCCCATGTGGTCATCGTGACCCAGAGCCCTTCCATCCAGCACCCGCTCTCCAGGTGGAGTTTACCCTCATGGCTGCAACTGTGCACGGCCAGGTATTTATGCGGCTATGGAGTTGTATGTAAGGTGTCTTTCCCATGTGGAGGCTGCTTTAGGGTTGGGTATGGTCATGATGTAATAGTTGTGAATTGGGGAACATACCAAGGTGAGGATTTTGAGGTAAGAGGCTGAAACAATTCAGGGGTGTAAACTGTTTGATGCTTCCTATGGAAGAGTTGATGAGTCATCCAGGAAGTTCCTGAGATGATCTTTGACCTTCCTGGAAAGACTTACCTTTTCCACTGTCTGACGTTCAGCCAGAGCGAGGGCTTCCTGCCCCCAGAGACTTCCGCTGGCATTAAGGGAGAGTAATGGATGCTAAGGCCTAGAGATGCTGGGGTTGGGGGGTGTGCGAGGTGGTGTGAGGGACACAGGGGTGGATTTTAAAGAGCTGCTCTGGCCTCTGACCTCTGATCCATGCCCAGACCTCGGCTCACTGGCTTTTCTTGTTCATTCCAGAAAGTCCGTTCTACGTCTTGGTGGAGACCTCAGGCTCCAGTGGGGAGCATGATGGCGAGAAGCTGGACGGCTTTCTGGAGCACGCCATGGGCTCTGGCATGGTGACTGATGGGACTGTGGCTACAGACCAGAGGAAGATGAAGGTGCTCTGAGGGCTGCTTTACGTGCCCTTGGGTCCCTCCTTCCCTTTCCAACCGCTCCACCCTCATCTGGGGACCCCTAGAAGGTACAGCCAGTCCAGCATGGGCAGTGCAGGCACTGCTGAGTCTGACTGGATCCTCGGCTTTGATGGGGTCTGGGCTGGATGGGAAAACCAAGCTCACTACCGTTAAGTTGATTTTGACTCATAGCGGCCCTGTAGAACAGAGTACACTGCCTCATAGGATTTCCAAGGCTGTCATCTTTATGGAAGCTGACTGCCACGTGTTTCTCCGCAGAGCAGCTGGTGGGTTCAAACCACCAACCTTTCGGTTAGCAGCCGAGTGCTTTAACCACTGTGCTACCAGGGCTCCTGGGCTGGAAGGGAACCTGGGACCATCGTCCAGTCTCCCACCTAGTCTCCAAGCCGCAGTGGGAAGGGTGGACAGCAGGTGGCCGGAGTGCAGCGGGAGAGGCCCCTGATGGTGGGGCGGGCATTTGAAATGGAAGGTGCTGGATTTTGGCCCATCTCAGGATAAGTGGGAGGTCGAAGGTGAGGTCAGGTCCCAAGCTTGAGCCCCTGGCTACTCTCAAGGTTCTGAACATTCACTCTCTTTTCCTACTTTATTACAAAAACTTTAACAGTTAACTTGCTTTTTTTTTTCCCGTCCAAGATGAGGGCCAAGCCCCGACTTCCACCGTGGCTCAAATCCTCATCTCCCCCTGCCCCCTTAGTCAGTCCCACACTTCTGGTCACTCCCACCAGCACCCAGTCATGGGCTTTTCCTTCCCCCACATTCCCCCACCTCTCCCCTCACCCCCACCACCTCCCATGTTTCCCCCACCTCTCCCCTCACCCCCATGTCCCCCAACCCCCACATCTCCCCTCCCCCTACCTCCTCCATGTCTCCCCCACCTCTCACTTCAACCCCTACCTCTTGACCCCACCCACCTCCCCCCACTGCGTCTGCTCTTGTCGAGAATCCCAGGGCTGGTCCATGCCACCTGGAGCCTCCATTCCTGGCCCCTCTGCCCTGCCTCTACTCCCTCAGTACCTGCAGGGCCCCCACACCCCTTGGTTTTCTAGGTTCATGCCTGTTGGGCTCCACGCTCACTCTCAAGTCTCCCCTCCATGGGTTTAGACGCTTTGGCACCCTGAATCTCCTGCCTGGCCCTTCTGCGCCCGGCCAAGCCCCTTCCCTCCTCAGTACCTGAGTGCTGTCTGTAGGGCCAGCAGAGTCCCAGAACATGGTCCTGTGGCTCCTTCCATTGCAGGCCCCCCAACCCCCCTACAAACACTCTTCTATCTGGAACTCCAAGACTTGGGTGTTAGGCCTCTGGACGACCTCCACTTGTCTTATGTTTTCTCTTCTCTTGCCTATTTACTCATTTTGTTTTCTTTCTAGAAGATTTCCTTTTTTTTTCTCCCAATCCTTCTACCAAGTTATTTTGTTTTATCATTTTGTTGTTAAGTGCTGTTGAGTCGGTTCTGACTCATAGTGACCCTATGGACAAAAAACAAAACACTGCCCGGTCCTGCGCCAATCGTTGTTATGCTTGAGCTCGTTGTTACAGCCACTGTGTCAATCCATCTCATTGAGGGTCTTCCTCGCTTTCACTGACTCTCTACCTTACCAAGCATGATGTCCTTCTCCAGGGACTAATCCCTCCTGACAACACGTTCAAAGTATGTGAGATGAAGTTTTGCCATCCTTGCTTTTAAGGAGCATTCTTGCTGTACTTACTCCAAGACATATTTGTTCCTTCTTCTGGCAGTCCATGGTATATTCAATATTCTTTGCCAACACCACAGTTCAAAGGTGTCAATTCTTCTTTGATCATTCTTCCTTATTCATTGTCCAGCTTTCGCATGCATATGAGGAGATTGAAAACACCATGGCTTGGATCAGGCACCGCTTAGTCTTCAAAGTGACATCTTTGCTTTTCAACACTTTAAACAGGTCTTCTACAGCAGGTTTGCCCAGTGCAATGCATCATTTGGCTTCTTGACTGCAGCTTCCATGGGTGTTGATTGTGGATCCAAGTAAAATGAAATCCTTGACAACTTCAATCTTTTCTCTGTTTATCATGATGTTGCATATTGGACTAGTTGTGAGGATTTTTGCTTTCTTTATGTTGAGGTGTAATCCATACTGAAGGCTATAGTCTTTGAAATCTTCATCAGTGTTTCAAGTCGTCTTCACCTTCAGCAAGCAAGGTGGGGTCATCTGCATATCGCATGTTGTTAATGAGTTTTTCTCCAATCCTGATGCCCTGTTCTTTTTCATATAGTCCAGCTTCTCACCTTATTTGCTCAACATACTGTGGTGAAAGGATACAACCCTGATGCACACCTTTCTTTACTTTAAACCACACAGTATCCTCTTGGTCTGTTTGAACATCTGCCTCTTGGTCTATGTACAAGTTCCTCATGAGGACAATTAAGTGTTGGAATTCCCATTCTTCACAATGTTATCCATAATTTGACATGATCCACACATTCGAATGCTTTTGCATAGTCAATAAAATGCAGGTAAACATCTTTCTGGTATTCTCTGCTTTTAGCCAAGATTCATCTGAGATCAGCAATGGTATCCCTCATTCCATGTCCTCTTCTCAGTCCAGGTTGAATTTCTGGCAGTTCCCTGTCGCTATACTGCTGCAACTGCTTTTGAATGATCTTCAGCAAAATTTTACTTGTGTGTGATATTAATGGTGTTGTTCCATAATTTCGGCATTCTGTAGGATCACCTTTCTTTGGAATGGCCAGGAAGCTGTCTTCCAAATTTCTTGACATAGATGAGTGAGTACCTCCAGTGCTACATCCATTGTTGAAACATTTCAGTTGGTATTCTGTCAATTCCTGGAGCTTTGTTTTTCACCATTCCCTTCAGTGCAGCTTTGACTTCCTCCCTCAGTACCATTGGTTCTTGGTAATATGCTAGGAAGAAGGACCTGGTGGCTTACTTCTGAAAAAATTAGCCAGTAAAAACCTGATGAATAGCAGTGTGGAACATAGTCTGGAAGATGAACCCCTGAGGTTGGACTCCAGGAATAGCAGTGTGGAACATAGTCTGGAAGATGAACCCCTGAGGTTGGAAGCCACTCAAAATACAACTGGGGAAGAGCTGCCTCCTCGAAGTAGAGTCGACTTTAATGACGTGAATGGAGTCAAGCTTTTGGGATCTTCGTTTCCTGATGTGGAATGACTCAAAATGAGAAGAAACAGCTGCTAACATCCATTAATAATTGGAACATGGAATGTATGAAGTATGAATCTAGGAAAATTGGAAGTTGTCAGAAATGAAATGGACTACAGAAGGCTCAATTTCCTAGGCATTAATGAGCTGAAATGTACTGGTATTGGCCATTTTGAACTGGACAGTCATATGGTCTACTATGCCAGGAATGACAAAGAGGGAATGGCGTCACATTCATTGCCAAAAAGAGCATTTCAAGATCTATCCTGAAGTACAAGGCTGTGTCAGTGATAGGGTAGTATCCATATGCCCACAAGGATGACCAGTTAACAAGACTATTATTCAAATTTATGCACCAATCACTAATGCCAAAGGTGAGGAAATTGAAGATTTTTACCAACTTCTGCAGTCTGAAATTGTTTAAACATGCAATCAAGATGTACTGATAATAACCGGTGATTGGAACGTGAAAGTTGGAAACAAAGGATTGGTAGTTGGAAAATGCGACCTTTGTGATAGAAGTGGCGCCTGAGATTAAATGATAGAATTTTGTAAAACCAACAACTTCTTCACTGCAAATACCTTTTCTCAACAACATAAACAGCGACTATACACATGGACCTCACCATGTGCAATACACAGTAATCAAATTGACTACATCTGTGGAAAGAGATGATGGAAAAGCTCAATATCATCATTGAGAACAAGGCCAGGGGCTGACTGCAGAATAAGCTGTCAATTGCTCATCTGCAAGTTGAAGAAAATTAGAACAAGTCCACAAGAGCCAAAATATGACCTTGAGTGTATCCCACCTGAATTTAGAGACCATCTCAAGAATAGATTTGACACACTGGACACTAATAACTGAACACCAGACGAGTTATGGAATGACATAAAGGAAATCATCCATGAAGAAAGCAAGAGGTCATTAAAAAGACAGGAAAGAAAGAAAAGACCAAAATGGATGTCAGGAGAGACTCTGAAACTTGCTCTTGAATGTCGAGTAGCTAAAGCAAAAGGAAGAAATGATGAAGTAGAAGAGCTGAACAGAAGATTCCAAAGGGCAGCTCAAGAAGACAAAGTAAAGTATTATGATGACACGTACAAAGACCTGGAGTCAGAAAACCAAAAGGGAGGAACAGGCTCAGCATTTCTCAAGCTGAAAGAACTGAAGAAAAAATTCAAGCCCAGAGTTGCAATATTGAAGGTTTCTAAGAATCGACTCAATGGCACTGGATTTACTGGGATAGGGAAAATATTGAATGATGCAGGAAGCCTCAAAAGAAGATGGAAGAAATACAGAGTCACTATACCGAAAAGAATTGGTCGACGTTGTTTTAGCTCGGATGAGTTTAATTTTGACGAGCTCTTTGGTCATTGCTTGTTTGCACGCTGTTCTTCTTTTACGGATGTGGTAGCCCATCCTGTCTGTCTTTCTCGAAGTCTGCTCCCTTCATTACAGTCTCGCTCTGTTACCGGAGAATGGCCTCGGTTCTTGTCTTCGGTGTAGGAAAGAATTCAAACACTGCGACAAACGGTGCCAAGCAAGCAGAGGTTTATTAGCAAGCTGGGGGTTAGTTGTAAAAGTCCACTTGACTAGGAAGCCTCAAGCAGGCTACTCAGGTAGAGAAAGAATCTGAGTGCCCCATAGACGTTTTCTAAGGGTTTTATACCCTTTTTTCTCTTTGTCTGTCTCTATTAACATTTAAAAGCCAGGACAAGACCCCCCTATGAAGACTATTTCCTTGGCTTAAGGTTTAATTACCAAGTTAGAGATCTTATCAAATTAGGGACTTTATCGAGTTAAGGATTTTATCAAATCAAAGACCCTTGTAAAGATCATTTCCTTGGCTTAAAGTTTAACTATGTAGGGACCATCTTATTGAGGAATGTCACCACCCCCTGCCTCTTCCTTTGTAGGGATTGTCTTATTGAGGAATGTCACCACCCTCTGCTTCTTCCTCTTCCCGAGTGCAAGGTCTCCCCCTCCCCCTTTTTTCTCTCCCAGGGTCTCCTTTTGGGGGCTGTCCTCAAATGTCTGCTGCCCACGGCCATTCACTCAGATTTCTGAGGAGGCATCCAAGGCTCGTGGGAGCTCTTGGGGACTGGGAGAGCCCTGGGGTGGTGGAAGGCAGGTTTCCCACTGAACTTTCTTGTTTTTCCGGAGACTTCTCCATGGCCCTGGCTTGGAGGGAAGGGAAGGGGGGCTGGCGTTTGCATTTGGACCACTTTTCTTTAAGCCCCTTGGGCTCCCAGAACCCCACTGGTGAACTGTGGTGGTGGGCAAGGGGGGTCTTTGCTTGCACCGCCTTTTGGAGGAAGTTTTTGACCAGCCCTCTGAGGTCAGCCCGAGGCCTGGGGGCTGTGGGGGGGAGGCAGCAGGGGGGTTCCCTGCTTCTAATGTCCCCCTCTGCAGACCCCAGTGTCTGCTCTGTGGGTCGGCGCTCTTCTCCTTCTGAACTCTGTTTTCCAAAGACTCGTTTGGCCTCCTGGTGTCCTCTGCAGCTCCTCCGCTCCCTGTTTTTGGATTTATGGCCTCTTCATTCCTTTACTGTTGTCTTTTAATGGAGTTTTTGGAGGGAGTGGAGCTAAAGGCATGTTTTCAACCTACCATCTTTACAAGGAGAAAACTCATCTATTTTGGTGTACAGTTGGGTGGTTCTGACAAATATGAATGCTCACACCTTTGTCAAGACACCAAATTTCCATCACTCCAGAAAGTTCCTATAAAAATGGTGTGAGGGTGGCATCATGTGACCTTCTCCATCTTCACAAGGTGGAAGGAGAATCAAGATTAACAGTCCAAGGCTGATTTCTATGAGGCGGAGTTCAGACATGCCTCCTCTCTCTGCCACCTTTACCAAGTCTGACACCAACTGTCCCTCCCACGTCACTCTCCCCTCTGCTGGGTTCGATAATTGACTGCAGTGGCCACACAGAACTCACAGACAATACTCACGATTATGGGGTTTATTAGGGAAGTAACAGGTTACAATTCAGGTTCAGGAACGCTCAGGATACAGTTCTTCCATTGGGGCAACCTCTTCTCAGCTGTGCCTGCAGGCATGCCTCTCTCTGGCCCTTTGGCCACTGCCCTGCTAGGGGAAGTGTTACAAAGCTCTTTTAGCTCTGCTGATAAATGCCCTCAGGTACCCCATCCCACCAGTAAGCCTCCGCCTGGAGGCACTTGGCTCTAGCTCAATGGGTTGGCAAACCTAGCTCCACCAAGTGCCTGGAGACACCCTACTCTGCCAACAAGCCTCCTGCCCGAAGGCACTCAGCGTTCTCACTCTGTTGGCTGGGAAGTCCACCATGCTATCTCCTGCCAGTTTCTCCTGCCCCACCGTTTCTCTTCTACTGCTTTGTCCGTCTTCAGTGTTACAGCTCTCTCTAGAGCTCCTGGTTCCAGGAGCTTCTCAGCACGAGGGTCCCAGATCCAAAGGACACACCCTGCTCTTGGCTTCTCTTCCTTGGTGGTGGTGAGATCCTTTTCCCACCTCTGGGATAGCACATTTTAAGCCTAGAGGGATGGCAAACTGACCAGTCCTCTTGGTGGGCCACAGTTACCCTATTTGCAGAGTTCCAGCCAGCCACTTGGGTGGGAGTTACAAGACCATGGAGAGAAAGGGCACACAAAAGCATTCCATGGCACTGCAGTTCCCTCGTGCCTCTTCCCAGTCACCGCCCCCACCAAGTGATGGCAGTTGTGATTACTGTCGCCATCAGAGTTCCCTGGCTGGGATATGTTAACTCCATCTCACCTTCTCGACAGACACTATGGGCCCTGCGTGAGAGGATCACGGAGGCACTGAGCCGGGACGGCTACGTGTACAAGTACGACATCTCCCTGCCAGTGGAGCGGCTCTATGACCTGGTAACGGACCTGCGTGCCCGCCTCGGGGCCAGTGCCAAGACCGTGGTGGGCTACGGCCACCTGGGTGAGCAGTCTGGGGCAGGAGGGGACCCTCTGGGTTGGCAGACCTGTCTCGGTCGGGCAGCGGATGCCGCTGGCACCAAGCCCACCGCATGGATGAGGCAAACCGCCGTGGTCGGAGGTGGAACAGGGAACCTGCTGTTTTACAATCAAGATTGTGCGATCAGTTGTTGTACAGTTAGTGTTGTTGTTGTTAGTTGCCATGGAGTTGACTCCAACTCGTGGAGACCCCATGCGTGCAGAGTAGAACCGAGCTCCACAGGGTTTTTAAGGCCTTTCAGAAGCAGATCGCCAGGCCTGCCTTTTGAGGTGCCTCTGGGTGGGTTTGAACCACCAACCCTTTGGTTAGTAGTCAAGTACTTAACCATTTGCTCTACCCAGGGATGGCTGAAAAATCAAGATTGAATGTTGAATACATTAAATGCTGCTTCTGCACCTATCGAAGCAACCAGGGGTTTGTTTTCTTCTGCTTTGTTAACACGGTAAATTATATCGATTGGTCTTTCCAAAGCCAAATGATTCCTGTATTCCCGGGATAAGCCCAGTTTGGTCACCGTCCTTTTATATCTTGTTTGATTCGTTTTGTGCATATTCTGTTCAGATTTCTTGCAGGTGTCTTTATGGATGGTATTATCTGGTGATAATCTTTTTTTGTCTATGTTGGACTTGGAAACCCCAGTAGCATAGTGGTTAAGAGCTACAGCTGCTAACCAAAAGGTTGGCAGTTCAAATCCACCAGGCGCTCCTTGGAAACCCAGTGGGGCAGTTTTACTCTCTCCTATAGGTTCCTATAGGGTCGCTATGAGTCGGAATCAACTCGACGGCACTGGGTTTTTTTTTTTTTTTATAGGTTCGCTATGAGTCAAAATTGACTCGATGGCTATGGGTTTGGTTTTGGTTTGGTGTTGGACTTTGGTATCAAAATCATAAAATGAGTTGCAGAATAGCCACTCTTCCAGTATCTCTGGAGGAATTAGTGTAAGTTCGGAATTACTTTTACCTTGAATGTTTGGTTATTGTTGTTGTTAGGTGCCGTTAAGTCGGTTCCAACTCACAGAGACTCTGTTTACAACAGATGAAACACTGCCTGGTCCTGCGTCATCCTCACAATCGTTGCTATGCTTGAGCCCCTTGTTGCAGCCGCTGTCAGTCCATCTCATTGAGGGTCCTTCTCTTTTTCTTATCTCTTTTTCTCTTGATCAGGTCTTCCAATTCTATGATCCTTTCAAAGAATCAGCACTTGTCTCTGTTGATCATTTCTGTTGTATGTTTTTTTACTTCATTAGTGCCTGCTTTTATCTTTATTCTTTCTTTCCTTCTTCATTTTTTTAAAGTTTGTTCTGTTCTTTTCCTAACTTTATATATTGAGCCTTTGGCTCACTGGTTTTATGCCTTTTCTTTTCTAAGTATCCAGATCTTTAAATTTATCTCTCAGTAGCACTTTAGCTGATCCCTCAAGTTTTTGTAGTTAGTGTCTTAGTTACCTAGTGCTGCTATACAGAAATACCACAAGCGGATGGCTTTAACGAAGAGAATTTTATTCTTTCACAGTTTAGGAAGCTAGAAGTCTGAATTCAGGGCACCAGCTCCAGGGGAAGGCTTTCTTTCTCTGTTGGCTCTGGAGGAAGGTCCTTGTCATCAATCTTCTCCTGGTCTAGGAGCTTCTCAGCACGGGGACCCCGGGTACAAAGGATATGCTATGCTCCTGGCACTTCTTTCTTGGTGAATGAGGTCCCCTTGTCTCTTTGCTCACTTCTTTCTTTTATATCTGAAAAGAGATTGACTCTAGATACAACCTAATCTTGTAGATTGAGCCCTGCCTCATTAGTATAACTGCCTCTAATCCTGCCTCACTAACATCACAGAGATAGGATTAACAATCACATAAGAAAATCACATCAGATCACAAAATGGTGGACAACCACACAATACTAGGAATCATGGCCTAACCAAGTTGACACACATTTTGGGGGGACACAATTCAATCCATAACAGTATTTTTTAAAAATAGTTTATTTTATTTTTGTTGTTGTTTTTGTGAAGATACACAGCAGAAGATATACCAGTCCAACAATTTCTACACGTATATTCAGTGACATTGATAGTGTGTGGCCATTCTCACCCTCCTTTTCTGAGTTGTTCCTCCTCTGTTAACATAAACTCATGCCCTCTAAATTTCCTATCTAATGTTCCACGTTGTGGTTGTCAGTTTGATCCCATATAGATAGATCTTAAAAGAGCTCAATGCTCAAGGCAGACATTCTCTACATAGTATGTATTTTTATTATCTCAGTTCTAAATGTTTTTTTAATTTCCATAATAATTTCTTCTTTGACTTACAAGTTATACAGAAACTTTTTTTTTTTAATTATTGATTTTTATGTAGTTGTATTGTAGCCAGAGACCTTGGTTTGTGTCAGATCAGTTTGTTTAAGCTTGATAAATCGCCTAGTATGTGGTCGGTTTCATAACTGTTTAATGAGTCCTTGAGAGGAATGTACTGTCTGCTGTTGGCAGTCAGTGCTTTGTACAGGTTCCTTAGATCAAATATGTACACTGTGTTGTTTAATCTTTTGTATCCTGCTTGGGCTGCCAATTACAGAGACGTGCCAACAGTCCCCCACGTGACGGTCCCCTGATCTTTTTCCCCTTGTAGCTCTGTCAGTTTGGACAGTATTTTCTTAGGGGAATGACCATTGACCATTGACCACTGCCATCGAGTTGATTCTGACTCATAGTTACCCTATAGGACAGTGTAGAACTTCCCGTAGGGTTTCCAAGGAGCACCTGGTGGATTCAAACTGCTGACCTTTTGGTTAGCAGCTGTATCTCTTAACCACTACACCATGAGGGTTTCCTGTTAGGGGGATAGGAGATTAAAATTATCATTTCATTCTGGTAAGCTGCATCTTTTATCATGATGAACTGACTCTTTTTATCTCTAGAATCGCTTTTTTGCCTAAAGCCTGTTTTGCTTGGTATTATACAGCCACACTCACTTCCTTTTGCTTAGTACTTGCCCGACATATTGTTTTTCCTCCTGTGACTTTCAGCCCCTCTCTATCCCTGTGATTTAGAGGTGTCTCTTTTCAACAGCATGTAGCTAGGTTTTTCTTTTCATTCATTTTGAAATTCACTGTCTTTTAACTGGAGCGTTGTGTTTATTGACACACGCTGCAGTTGCTTAGCTATTTGGATTTATTTATTTCATTCTACTTTGGTCCTTCTATTTGTCTCTCACTTCTTTTTGATTTCTTTTTCTTTAATTCATTACCTTCTTTTGGCCCATGCTTTTTCTCATCTAAGTTTTAGCAGTTACTATTTTAATCAGGAAGTTGTAACTGACCCAAGCCATGGTCTTTTCAATCACCTCATATGCACATGAAAGCTGGACAGTGAACGAAGATCCAAGGCAAACTGACATGTTTGAATTGTGGTATTGACAAAGAATACTGACTGTACCAGGAATGCCAGAACAAACAAATCCGTCTTGGAGCAAGTACAGCCGGAATGGTCCTTAGAAGTGAGGATGGCAAGAAGTCAGCTTGCTTACTTTGGATACATCATCAGAAAAAACCAATCACTAGAAAAGGACATGTTTGGTAAAGTGAGGGTCTGCGAAAATGAAGGAAACCCTCCATGAGGTGGATTGACATGGTGGCTGCAACAATGGGCTCAAACACACGTGTGGTTGTGAAGATGACACAGGGCTGGGCAACGTTTCATTCTGTTGTACGTAAGGTTGCCTTGAGTTGGAGCTGACTCGACGGCAGCTGACAGCAATACAAACCTGTTATTTTTGTGGTAACCCTAGAATTGTCACGTGCATCCCTAACTTACCATGGTTTGAAGTTAATCAGTGTTGTTACCCTCCTCCCAAATGATACAAGGACCCTTTAGAGGGAGAGTGGTGGTTCAGTGGTAGATTCTCACCCTCCATTTGGAAGACACGGGTTTGATTCCTGGCCAGGGCACTTCATGTGCAGCCACCACCCACCTGTCGTTGGAGGCTCGAGTGTTGCTGTGATGCTGAACAGGTTTCAGCGGAGCTTCCGGACTAAGATGGACTAGGAAGAAGGACCTGGCAATCGACTTCTGAAAATCAGTCAGTGAAAACTGTATAGAGCACAACAGTCTGATCCCATTGTGCGTGGGATCGCCAACTCGGTGGCAGCTTAATGACAGCAGGACCCGTTAACTTTGATTGTCACCTCCTGCTGGTTTATATGCTATTTTTGAAGTATATTTTAGTTCTACCCTTTTTTTTTTTAGCCCCATATAACATTATTATTACTAACATTTAATGTACTCAGCACTTGTCCAGGTTTACCCACATCTCTGTTCCTTCCTTCGTTTGTTGTAACTGCTTGTACCTCAGACGTTCTGTCTCATTTCCCTCACTCTGCCTGAAGTCCAACCTTTAGAACTTACCCTCCCGAAGGAAGATAGGTGACAGAATCACTCAGGTTTTTTTTTTGTCTGGAAGTGCTTTTATTTTGTTCTTAAAATGTTTTTTCATTCCAGTGAATTTCCGCTATGCTAGGTGGACAGTTACTTTCTCTTAGCAAAGTGAAGAAATCTGGATTAGTCAGAGTTCTCCAGAGAAGCAGGAACAACAGGTCTCTCTCTCTGTCTCTGTGTAGGGAGATTTGTTTTAAGGATTTGGGTCACGGGTTATGGGGGCTGGTGAGCATGTAATCTGTAGACCGGGCATGGGACTGGACACTCAAGGAGGCTTTTTATGATGCTACAGGTCTTGAGGCAGAATTCTTCTTCTCTGGGAAACCTCAGTTTTTGCTCTTAAGTCTTTAATGCCTGGATGAGGCCCACCCACCTTGTCAAGGATAATCTCCTTGACTTAGAGTCAGCAGATTGTAGATGTCAATCACACCAACAAAATACCTTCACAGCAACACCTAGACTCGTGTTTGACCAACTAACAACACAGCTTATGCAGCCAAGTTGACACATAAAATAATCATCGCGACCTCATTCTGCTGCCTTCTGATTTCTGTCACTGGGAAGTCAGCTGTTGGTGTAATTGTTGTTCCAGTGAAAGGAATCTGTTTTTTCTTACTTGCTGCCTTTAAGACTTTTTTTTTTTTTTTTTTGTCTTTGGGGTTCTTCAGCTTCACTGTGATTGTCTAGGTGAGCGTTTATCTTGTCTGTCCTGCTTGGGATGTGTTGTGCTGTGGTTTCCTCAGTTTTAGAAAATGCTCAGCCATTGTCTCTTCAAATAGTTCTTCTCACCTATCCCCTCTCTTCTTTCTGTCTGGAACTTCTCTCTCTCTCTTTTTTTTTTTTTAATTTTTATTGTGCTTTAAGTGAAAGTTTACAAATCAAGTCAGTCTCTCATACAGAAATTTATATACACCTTGCTACATACTCCTAATTGCTCTCCCCCTAATGAGACAGCCCGCTCCTTCCCTCCACTCTCTTTTCGTGTCCTTTCCACCAGCTTCTAACCCCCTCTGCCCTCTCATCTCCCCTCCAGATGGGAGATGCCAACATAGTCTGAAGTGTCTACTTGATCCAAAAAGCTCATTCTTCACCAGCATCTTTTTCTATCCCATTGTCCGGTCCAATCCCTCTATGAAGAGTTGGCTTTGGGAATGGTTCCTGTCCTGGGCTAACAGAAGGTCTGGGGGCCAAGACCACTGGGGTCCTTCTAGTCTCAGTGAGACCATTAAGTCTGGTCTTTTTTCGAGAATTTGGGGTCTGCATCCCACTGCTTTCCTGCTCCTTCTGGGGTTCTCTGTTGTGTTCCCTGTCAGGGCAGTCATCGGTTGTAGCCAGGCACCATCTAGTTCTTCTGGTCTCAGGCTGAAGTAGTCTCTGGTTTATGTGGCCTTTTCTGTCTCTTGGGCTCATAATTACCTTGTGTCCTTGGTGTCCTTCATTCTCCTTTGGTCCAGGTGGGTTGAGACCAATCGATGGATCTTAGATGGCAGCTTGCTAGCATTTAAGACCCCAGATGCCACTTCCAAAGTGGGATGCAGAATGTTTTCTTAATAGATTTTATTATGTGGAACTTCTCTTCAGTACTCATGTTATTTGCCACACCTCTTAACCCTCTCACATTGTCTGTGTCTCCGATTCTCTATGTTGCATTGGTTGGATTTGTTCAATTTATGCATCTTTGAGTTCATTAATCCATTTTTGCTGTGTGTGATATGCTGTGAAACCTGTATTGAGTTTTACATTTCAATGATGCAATATTTGATTTCTAGAGGATTCATTTGAGTATTCAAAACCTTGTCAGTTTTTGTGGTGACCAGATTTTTTATGTCTTGTTTCTTCAGACATACTAAATATATTTTATGTCCTGTTTCTGGAAATTACCATATCTGAAGTCTTCATGGGTCTGATTGTGGTGGCTTTTGCTCATGGTGGCTTGTCTTCTTGTGCGTATGTAATTTTTGATAGGGGTATATTTCTTGCACTTTTATCTGTGGGACTTACTTGGGGCCTGGGCTGGAGTGATTCTTCAAGAGAGTATTTGGTTGCCTCTGCCAGGGGCCTCCAGCTGGACCCTCTTTAATCTTCATATTTTTAGCTTGGAGTCTTTCTGACCACCGAGGCAGGGGGAATCCTGGCTGTAAAGCTGCATGGAGCTGGTTGATGGTTGTGAATTGCTGGCAGAGCTGTGTTTTCTCCTTCCATAGTCAGGTTCCTTTGTGGTGGTTTCCCTTGATGAAGGTTGTTTCCAATTCACCTGTACCCTGACAGTATTTCAGGTGGGCTTTACTTTTAGTGTTAGAGGGGTCTCTGTCAGGCTCCTCACCTTTGGCAGACCCTGTGTCTTTGGTACCCAGTATCCACAGATCGGCGGCATGAGAAGCTCAAAGCCCCGTCAGGGCCTCCAGGGAAAGTGTGTCAGGGCTCCATGTGCCTGTTCTGTTTACTTTCTCTCAGGGTTAGTTTGGCCACTGAGCCCACTTTGTTAATGTGGACCTCACCAGTGCACTAGACAGCCTCTCTTTTATTCTGTCCGGCATTTGACCAGCTCTCCCAGCCTTCTCAGCTACTGCCATCAGAGGTCAGCCCCTGCCCCTGGGCACCATCCTCACTGGGTTCTGAGACTCTCAGTCTCCTGCCCCTTCTTCCTACATGGACCCTTTCAGCTTCTTGGCCTGTGAATCCTCTCTGGGTCTCTGCCCCTGCCTCTTCTCTTTATGACCTACACTCACCCTGTCCTGGGGCTGTGCACACCCACATCCATCCACCCCTTCTCTGTGACCTACACTCACCCTGTCCCAGGGCTGTGCACACCCACATTCATCCACTCCTTCTCTGTGACCTACACTCACCCTATCCCAGGGCTGTGCACACCCACATTCATCCACCCCTTCTCTGTGACCTACACTCACCCTGTCCCAGGGCTGTGCACACCCACATTCATCCACTCCTTCTCTGTGACCTACACTCACCCTGTCCTGGGGCTGAGCACACCCACGTCTATCTGCCCCTGGATGTCCACCTTGGTGGCTCACTTCTTCCTGACAGCTCTGAACACTTCAGTGGGAGGTGTTGCAGGTCCCACACTTGACCCCCAGCCCCAATGATTCAGCCAATGTTTTCTGGTCCAGCCCTGACCTCTAGTGTGGGGCACTCTGGTCAGTCAGGGGCTTCTGTCCAGGCTTTGGGACACCTGATGGGGGGAGGGGTGCTTGTGAGTCTGGTGAACCTGAGCAGATGAATCTGGCATCGGTGGGGGTCTCGAGTGGGAAGCCTGAGGCAGGAGAGTGAGTCTGTTGTTCACCCACCAACATGGTCCCCCGCCTGTCTCTGCCCCAGACCCTTACTGGTGGGGGTGGATGAGGTCAGGCAGGGGTGTGGTGAGGGCCCAGGGACAATCTCTAAGTTGCACTTCCCCCCGCAATTTCAAGATGAATAGCCATTGATAGCCGCAGTGGGGCAGCAGAAATGCCTCTCCCCCAGTCAGGACCTTTCAGACTTGTGGCCCTCTGCATGTCATTCCGCACCTCGTCTGGTGCCCCCTCGGGCTTGTGCTTGGGAGGAAGTGCCCTGTGAACCCCCGCCCATGTCTCTGGTCTCGGGGAAGGCTATGGGGCAGGGAGGGGCCTGGGAGAGGAAGGACTGGGGCTCTGTGGGGTCTCGGAGTCCGCCCCAGCCACCCCGCACCATCTACTGTGTGCTTACAGGGGATGGTAACCTGCACCTGAACGTGACGGGGGAGGCCTTCAGCCCACAGCTCCTGGGCGCCCTGGAGCCCTACGTGTATGAGTGGACGGCTGCGCAGCGGGGCAGCGTTAGCGCCGAGCACGGCCTGGGCTTCCGCAAGCGAGACGTCATCAGCTACAGCAAGCCACCGGCCGCCGTGCAGCTCATGTCGGGGCTCAAGGCTCTGATGGACCCCAAGGGCATCCTGAACCCCTACAAGACGCTGCCCTCCCAGGCCTGAGGGTGCCAGGCTGGGGGTCTGGGGCAGCCTGGGGACCTGGGGCGGGGCCCACTGTTTCACCCAGACGCCTGCTCTGGTCTGCACTCCCGTCTCCAGGTGGGAGCGTGCGCGGTGTCGCCCTCTCTGTGCTCCTTGTTCTGTGTCCTCTGGAGGCTGGCTGGGCCTGGGAAGAATCAAGAGGGGCCCAAGGTGCTTTGCCCACTTGGGTGGGGTGGCAGGGCTGGAGCAGGCAGGCAGGAGCCTCTGCCTGTTGGAGCCGGTATTGGCCTGCGGGGCCAGAAGGAGCACAGGCGCTGGGCTTCCTCGGGGTCCCTAGTGCAGCGCTCTGTTGGCCACGCAGCGAGGCTTGGGGACATCCCCTCTCTTCACAGGGTCGGGGAGCCTGACCTCCTCCGCACACATCCTGGGCAGGCGGTCCACTCAGGAACAGGGAACAAGCCGGGCTTCTCCCACTTGTCCCTGGGGGCACCTGTCACCGTTGTGGCCCTCCACCATCCACCTTCCAGAGGGGGCACAGGCTTGAGGTGGTCCTGCAGGGTGCTGTCACAGGGTGGGGATTGCAACTGATGTCACATAACAGTGTGTGTGCAAGTTTTCATATGAGAAATTGACTTGACCTAGGTGAAAGTTTACAGTTTACAGCTCACCGTCTGTGCCAGCTGGCACCACCTTGTCACACGTCCAGTGTTTGCCTGGCTGGCCCTGGGGTCCCAGCTCTGGGTGACCTGCAGAATGTATCTGCCCAGCCACACAGGTGTGTCCTCTCCCCCATGGCTGTCTGTGCCAGTTGACACCATCTTGTCACACGTCCAGTGTTCGCCTGTGTGGCCCTGGGGTCCCAGCCCTGGGTGACCTGCAGGATGTACTTGCCCACCCACACAGGTGTGTCCTCTCCCCCACAGCCGTCTGTGCCAGCTGGCACCATCTTGTCACATGTCCAGTGTTCACCTGGCTGGCCCTGGGGTCCCAGCTCTGGGTGACCTGCAGAATGTACCTGCCCACCCACACAGATGTGTCCTCTCCACAGCCATCTGTGCCAGTTGGCACCATCTTGTCACATCGTCCAGTGTTTGCCTGGCTGGCCCTGGGGTCCCAGCTCTGGATGACCTGCAGGATGTACCTGCCCACCCACACAGGTGTGTCCCCTCACCCATGACAGCCAGTCTGCAGCAGAGCATGCTGGAACCCTCCAGGACAGCCATTGGAGGGGAGGCTGTGCTCTGAGCAGGGTGTGGGAGGAGCAGGGTGCGGGGGTGCGTGGCACTACACGGACGCCCCTGTGCGGCAGAGATGCGGGCTGGGAGGGGAGGGTGCCTGGGGGCTGGGGTAGGAAGGAGACTAATTTCTACATTTTTGGAAGGTTTGGATTTTTATTTTCGCCAAGTACACATTAACAAACCAGGTAACAAGATGATTCAGGCACCCCGGTAGGAGGCAAGCTGCTGCTGTGCCAGGCAGGACAGCTACACTTACCTGGCCCAGGTGGTACATGAGGTGGCCTGTGAGGTGGCCATGTTTGCTGGCTCCTGAGTCAGGTGATTGCCTCTGTCCACCTCCTGCCACCCAGGATGGTTGCAGACCCCAGGCGAAGCCTGCCCAGAGGAGGAAACACACCCCTGCACCTGGACCCTGTAACCCCTCCCCCCACCCCCAACTGTCCCCCAGAGGCCCTTTTCCTGGCCAGAGTCCTAGGGCCCCAGCTGGCTGTGGGTGGGCCACCCTGGCGGGGTTGGGGGGGTCTTAGCCCCAGCTTGATTTAAGGACACCGGTACTGGCCCAGCAAGGTGGGTGGGTCAGGATGCCTGTGACGCCCGCCCCCCTGGATTGTGTGGCCTGTCCCCACTGCCCCAGAACCACTGTCTACAGAACTGGTCTCGCCAGCCCCCCATTCTCTGCTGGGATTTAAAACAAGCCCACTCTGGGCAAAGGCCCTCAGCAGTCCTGGCAGGGGTCTGGCTGGGCCTGGGCTGTGCCCCCCATGGGCCGCCCGTGCTCCGAGGGCCCCTTCTGCCATGTGGCTCTGTGGGTCCCTGTGAGCACCCCATGGCTGAGACGCCACCCTGCTGCAGCAGTCTTCCCTGTCCACCCCGGCCTGGGCACCACAGCCTTCCTGGTCAGTTGCAGCCCCTGAAGCCAGCCTTTTCCAGCTGTTTGCCCTGGCTCTGCCCTGCCCCTGGCTGTGGGTCACCTGCCAAGGGCACCTCAAAGAACAGTGCAGCCAGTACAGAAAGTGGGCTCCCAGGCCACTTTCTCCAGCCAAGCCCACCTGCTGCTGAACAGGATAAAGAGAAAAACCCGACCAATCAGGGTGTCCACCTGCAGACAAGAGGGGAGGGGCCCTGCCAGGACCTTCCTGGAGCCTTGAGGGGTGGGAGGGACAGCCTTTGTGTCTGGATTAGGGGGAGCTCAGAATTTCACCTTCAGGGTGCTGAGCCTGGAACGTGAGAAGATGTTAGTTACATAAGAGGGGTTGGGAGAGTGGGAAGGAGCCCTGGTGGCACAGTGATCCAGCGCTTTGCTGCTAACCAAAAACTGGCCCTCGGGAGAACGATGTGACAGTCTGCTTCCATAAAGATTTACAGCCTTGAAAACCCTATGTGGCCGTTCTGCTCTGTCCTGTAGGGTCGCTATGAGTTGAAATCCACTTGAGGGCAATGGGTTTTGGATAAATGGGGGGATTTGGAGGGGATGAGGGATGGCATGGGGCTCAGGTCTCAGCCCAAAGGAACAGATTATTTCAAGAGAAAGGGTGGGCGGGGAACAGTCACCCCTCCAGACCCCAGGGTTGAGGTGGGGATCAGGAGTGCCCTTGCCCCGTCTGGTTATAGCTGAGGACCCAGGAGGCTCACAAGAAGGTTGGGTTCAAAGGGTAGAGGATCCAGGAGCAATATCATAGTGTTGTTGCCCTGTGCTCCACAGGTGGACCCTGGGGCAACTTGCCTCACGTGTGGGGTGTGCTCTTCCCATGTGGGGCGTGCTCCTCCCCTGTGGGGTGTGCTCTGGGGGTGGACCCTGGGGCAACGTGCCTCACGTGTGGGGTGTGCTCTTCCCATGTGGGGTGTGCTCCTCCCCTGTGGGGCGTGCTCCTCCCCTGTGGGGCGTGCTCCTCCCCTGTGGGGTGTGCCCCAGGGGTGGACCCTGGGGCAAGGCGCCTCACGTGTGGGGTGTACAGGGGCTTCAGGGACAGTGTGGGGGCATGGAGCACAGGTGCTGAGGCCTGGGGCGGCGTGGGGTGGTACCAGGCCTGTGTCCCACCCTGGTGCCTCCCTTGCAACGGAGTCCCAAGCCAAGGTCCTCAGTTCTGGTCCCGAGCGCAGGGGAGACCATGGCCCTGTGGTACTTCCCTTCCTGCACAGCCTGGGTGGCTGCAGACAACACACAGTGCCTGTCTCACAGATGCCCAGCTAAGATCGAGGCCTCGCAGGGCTACTTCCTTCTGGAGGCCTTGGGCGAATCTGTCTCCCGCCTTGCCAGATTCTGAGGCTACAGCATTCCGGGTCTCGCAGCCACTCCCCCACCTTCAAGGCCAGCAGCGGCTGGTCAAGTCCACACGTCACTCTGGCCCTACACATCCGAGGCCCCTGTGATTGCACTGGGTCCACCCCCACAGTCCAGGGTGGCCTTCCTATTTGATTAGCTGACTTCATCTGCCACCTTCATCCCCCCTTTCTCATGGAAACTGACATATTCACAGGTTCCAGGGTTAGGACACCGACATTTTGGGGGCCCTTGTTCTGTCAGCCATGCACCAAATGCCAACCAGTCTCAGTCGAGGAACCCTAAGGGCGAGGGGAGGTTCACTGTCCTTGGGAGGTACTTGCGTGCATGCGAGGATGTGTGTGTGAGTGCGTGCATCTGTGTGAGCATGTATGTATGTGTGTCTGTGTCCCTGTGGGTTGTGTGTGTGTGTGAGCGTGTCTATGTTCTTGAGTGTATGTGTGTCTGTGGGTGTGTGCATGTGTGTGTGTGAGCGTGTCTGTGTTCATCTGTGTATGGGTGTCTATGGACTGTGTGTGTATGTGAGCATGTCCGTGTGTCTGGGGGTGTGTGTGTGTGTGTCTGAGCGTCTGTTTATGTGCCTGTGTGTGTCTGGGTGTGTGTAAGTGTGCATATGTCTGTGGTCATGTGTGTCTGTGTGTGTACCTCTGGGTGTGTGAATATGTGTGTAAAGGTGAGCATGGGTGTGTGAGTGTGTCCGTGTTCATGTGTGCCTGTGTGTGTACCTCTGGGTGTGTGAATGTGTATGTGTGTGTAAAGGTGTGCATTTGTGTATGTGTGTGCATGTTCATGTGTGTGTGTGTATCTCTGGGTTGTGAACGTGTGTAAAGGTGTGCATGGGTGTGTGTGAGTGTGTCTGTGTTCATGTGTGTCTGTTTGTTCCCCTGATGTATGTGTGCAGTTGTGTGTGCAGGTGTGTTCTCTATGAACTCAGAAGGCTGTCACCAGCTCCTTCCTATGGATAGGCTTGGGAAGTGCCTGGGCTGGGGTGGTCGGAGCCTCCGACTCTGCCCTGCAGCCCCCTTCATGGGGTAGCGTGAACCACCTGGCCCAGGCTCTGAGGGGCTACAGGGCCTGTGGATGGTGCTGGAGGGCTGAGCCCAGGGCAGAGCCTGGCTGGGGTGGGAGGATCCACAGGTGGGCCTGGAAAGGGAGTGGTTCCCTTGGAAGGGTCCAGGCGAGGCCTCCAGCTTCTCTGAGTCGGCACAAGGCCAAGCCCAGCCGGAGCTTTGGGGTGGCGGGTGTACCTGTTCTTTCTCAACCCACGGTGACTCCTTCTAGAGCCCCAACCCCAGCCTCCCTGAGAATGCCCACGGCTCTGCCATCATGTTGCACTCATGACATGTTGGCTGCGCCTGAATGGCCTCCCCAAGTGGCCAGCACCCACCTTTGCAGTCAAAGGGGACTGAAGTGTTGGGAGGCCCCTCCCCGGGTCACTGGCAGAGACCCTTGATGGTGGGCAGGGATGGCCACACAGGGTTCCTGACGGAAGGACAGCACACTGAGTGTGGGTGATCAGGCTGTCCCTGATGGACCATCCAAGGGAGAGGGTGGGCCTGGTGTCCTGCAGCCCTGGGGGTGGCCGCTCCATGGCCCCTCTGTGGTTGAGCCGTGGGAGCCCCAGGAAGACGCATGCAGCCTGAGGCTCAGGGATGGCCTGAGTGGGGTCAGGGTGCTTGTTGCTGTGCCCAAAGAGGCAGCCGTGGGAACAGACCCTCAGGCGGGTGCCTGGGAGTGCCCCTTACACGCGATGGATTCTGGGAGAGTGGGGCAGCTGTGCAGGAGGTGGGCGCCTGGGATGGAGCCTCCAGCCTGAGGAGGGGTCCCTGCTGGGCCATGGGCTCAGTCCACCATGACAGCTGGTGCAGGACAGGTGCAGAGCTTGGGCCGCAGGAGGGACAGGGCCCAGTGCTGGGTCCCCGTCTCCAGGAGGCGGTTACCCTACTGCCCGCTTGGCTGCCACATGGGTGTTTTGGGTTGGAGGATGCTGTCCATGGCTTGCTGAGGCTCCTTCTCTCTGGCCAAGCTCTATGTGTGTGTGTGTGTGTGTGTGTGTGTGTGTCAGAGAGAGAGAGGGAGAGATGTCCCTCTCTGTACTTGGGCCTCCCTGTGTGTATGGAGGGTGATCAGCGTTAAGTCCCTGAGCTGTACCAGAGGTGTGGTGAGAGCACTGGGGAGGAGCCATGGCTGGACCAGACCTGGGGACTGTCCAGGAACTTGGTGGCTGTGTGCCTTGGTGCCTGAGGGCAGGTCCATGGCTGACTTATGGGTGCCCTTCCTTCCGTCAGGTGTGCAGATGGGTGTTCCAGGTGGGGCGGGAGGTCAAGGTGATCCCTCTCGTCGCCCTGCTGTCTGGGGTTCTAGAAACATACTGAGGGCTGGGAACCACCTTCCGGGTTCTGCAGTGGCCATGGGGCCCTTGGATAGGGGAGGGTGGTGGGACATCTGGCGGGGACAGAGATGGTCAAGGGGACCGGGGGAACGGGGGGGAGAGAACCACTCAGTGCCTGGAAGCAGGAGTGGGGGCAGTGGATCCTTGGTGGCTGTGCCCTCACCCCTGGCCTGGCCCACTACCCAACTCAGTTCTGGGGGTTTCATGTGCACGGACCAGAGGCTTGGGGCCCAGGGGTGTCAGGCATGGGAGTGTTGGGCACTGAAGTGGGTGTGGAGGTGTGGGGCACAGGGGTCTGCAGTGCAGGGGTGTCAAGGCACAGGGGTGTGGGGTGCAGGGTCCTGGGATGCAGGGATATTGAGGTGGATGTGTGTGGGTTGTAGGAGTGTGGGGTGCAGGGGTGTAGTGGTGTAAGGTGCAGTAGTGTGGGATGCAGAGATGTTGGGGAGCAGGTGGGGTGCAGGGGTGTGGGGTGCAGCAGAGTGGGGTGCAGAGGCGTTGGGGAGTAGGGGTGTCAAAGCAAAGGGTTGTGGGGTGCAGGGGTATGGGACATTGGGATGTGGGGTGCAGCAGTGTTGAGGCACAAGGGTGTGGGGTATAGGTGTGTGGGGCATAGAGGTGTAGGGTGTGGGGTTAGGGGTGTGGGGTGCAGGCGTGTGGGGTGCAGGGATGTGGGGCTCAGGGGCAGCTGAGGGCAATCATAGGACAGTGGTGGCTGCTGCCCAGTGGGGCTCTCTCTGAATGTGTGTGGCTGGTCAGCTGGCCAAGGTCCTCACACTGGTCCCTGATCCTGGGGTTGGTGAAGAAGGGGTCTGTGAACATGGCCCCTCCTGCCCGCCCACAGCCCCCTGCCCACCCCCCTTGGCTTGGGGCAGAGGCTGTCCTTCTGAAGTCTCCTGAACCCGGTTCACAGGGCCTTCCAGTGACTGGCCTGGGGTCTGGGCCCTCAAAGCCAGGAATGAACTGTCTTCCTTGGCTTCAATATCTGGGTGATCGTGGGCAGCTGGCTGGGCCACAGGGAGGGGAGACACGTGAAGACGTGGCTCCCTGGGTCGCTCGCCCCCAAGCTCTCACCCACGGGACCCCAGGCCACACGTCCGATAGGGTACACGGACCAGTGAGGTGGATGGGGACCCTCTGTAGAGGGCAGGAGGGGCCATGAGGCCAGTGAGTTGGAGTCTTGACCCTGGTATCTGTCAGTGTGACCTTGTTTGGAAATAGGGTGAAGGAACACGCAGGTCAGGGAACACCGGAACCAGAAGAGACGAGGAAGTATCTTCCCCTAGAGCCGTTAGAGGGAGCACAGCCCTGCCGACACCATGAATTCAGACACCAGCGTCCAAAACTGTCAGGGGATACATTCCTGCTCCTATCAGCCCCCAGCATGTGGCAATTGTTATGAGGCCTCGGGAGAGCAATACAGGCAGAGCCAGAGGCGCTCAGAGCTCTGTCTCATCAGGGGCTCCAGACCCAGGCCCCAGACACAGGGCTGCCTCCCCCTGGCCCGGTGGGACATCAGCTGCCCGGTGGGACATAAGCTGCACGGGAGCCTGGGGAGGCAGGCCTTGGACAATCCCCGTCCCATGGTCCCCCGTCCCGTCCGAGCCAGGAGGGCATACAGGTGACAGCAGATGGCCCATAACAGATGCATGGGGCCCAGATCCATGCCTGGACTCCTCCCCCTGTGCCCTGGCCCCAAAGTCAGCGGGGTCTGGGGTGTTGGGGTCCTGACCTGGAGCTAGGTCCTGGTGGCTGGGCACCCTGAGCAAGTCACTCTGCTTGGGTGACCGCTCCTCTGTGATCAGTGGACCCGCCAGAGGACTGAGGATGCCCTGGGGATCACAGCAGATGGTGCAGCCACCCACCTTGTTTCTGGGCTGTGGTGAAGAGCCAAATGGAGAAGGGGAAGTTCCCTTTAGAAGGTCCAAGTGGCCCCCACCTCCCCTGATTCCCAGATGAGGAACGCACGAGGGAGTGCCAGGTGAAGGCTGCTGCCAGCCAGCGCGCCACACCCGTGTCTGCTGTGTTAGCATGGGGCGGGACTGCTCCCTGTCCTCCCTCTGCACCCAGTCCTGGGGCCCTTGAGGTCCATCCAGGTGGTGATACCAGTGGGGAGCAGAGCTGAGGGCTGGGGAGACTGGATGCGCCATGACCATGGGCTGCAGATGGAGGTAAGCAGGGGCTCCAGAGCTCCCACTGCAGCTGGACAGAGGGCCGTGACCAGGCGGCAGGGGCTGTGGGCTTCCCCATGGGGAAGGGTCATGTGGCTGGCCATCCATCCAGGGCCTCCATGGAATGTTACTTGTGGTGCTCTGACACCTGGGGCATTTCTTTTTGGGGCAGGGTGTCCTCTGTCTGCCCAGGCCCGTCCTCAGGATGGAGTCTATGCTGACCAGACACCAGGGCCAAGCTCCTTCCTAGCTGGCTGTCCCTGCCCAGCTGTGGATGTCCTCTGCCTAGGTCTGTGCCCACCTAGTACTGCCTGCAATGTCACTCTGGCCACAGGGTGAGAGGCCTGGGGGAGATAAGCCCCCACCTGGGCAAAGGCCAGGCCGACCTGGACCCTCCACCCCACACCCCAGAGGGGGCGGAGGGGCATTGAGAGTGGGCCTGGCCCAGAACCCTCCAGCAGCTACGTGGGAGGGGAGGAGATGGGCTTTACAGGGGCTTCGAGATGGGCTTTGGATGTGTGGGGGACAGGAAAGGGGACAACGTGGCCCTGGATGCTGCCCGAGGGGTCCCCGAACCCTGGCGTGACAGAGGGGGTGGGGTCTCGGACACAGGAACCTGGGTCAGCTCGTGGTTGACAATAAACCGAAGGAGTGGTGCTCTTATCTGGCCAGGGAGCTGTGCCTGTCACCACCCCTAGCAAGGCGTGGCCGAGGGGCATGGGGCAGAAGGAAAAGGAGAGAGGAGCGTTCTCTGCCGGCCTCCTCGGGACACAGACCAGTGCCTGCAGCCTTCCTGCTATGGGGAGGGTTGTGTGGGGGTCACGCAGCAGGTATGCACCCGCAGAGGCACTGCTGACTGACTCAGATGTGCAGGGAGTAAGCTTGAATGCTGGTGGGCACTTGGGAAGACCATGTGTTCTGGGGCTGCCCTGGCCCCTAGCCTGAGCCTTCGTGAGAGACAGGGCTGCTTGATAGAGACTGGTGGCCGTGACACGGAGCCCTGTGGTTCCCATAAAGGCTCTGGGCAGTCACTGAGGGAGGCAGTGTGGTCCATGGGCAAGGACAGGCCGCAGCCTAGGCACTGGGCAGCCTGGTGGCTTCCTACTGTCCTGTCCCCTCGGTGGCCACTTCCCCGAGCTCTGAGCCCAGCCTTGGTGAGAAGATGTGTCCTGCCAACATGCCTGGGTTCACCTGGTCCCCACACGCCTGGGGCTACTGCTGCCTCCGCTGTCTCTGGCTACACTTTCCTCACCTGGGTGTGGGGAGGAAGGTGGGGCGGGGTGCCCCCAGGGCATGGCCTTCCCCCACCAGGTCAGCTGGACCACAGCCAGATCCAGACCCCACTGCTAGGCCCCGGGAGGGAAAAGAATATTCTGGTCCCCCAAGTTTATAGAGTCAGGTAGGGGGCCCCAGAGTGGGTACAGGGCCTGCAGTGCCCCCAGCCTGAGGCCAGCATGAATGGGGATCCCCCAGGGGTCAGTTGAGTTAGGCAGGGTCTGGCAGTGGCCAGTCCGGAGACAGGATTGGGAGAGGTGGGGAGGTAGGCAGAAGAAGAGCCAGCACGGGGATCAAGGCTGCAGTCCTGCCCAGCCCCCAAGACTCACTCCCTGTCCACAGGGGCCTGTCTCCTCTTTCCTTCCCCTGCTAGGTGAGGGCTGTTGGGGGGTGCACCCCCTGCCCTCTGGCTGTGGTTCCTTGGCCCAGTGATCTCCCTATGGGCCCTGGAGAGAAGGACGCACTGATGGGGGCGAGACTGAACATTTGGGCCAGAGTGTTCTCGGCCAGGCTATCTGGAAATGGTCAGAAAGGGTGTGTCTGTGTGCTACGGGCCGAGTTGTCTCCCCTGTCTCAGTTATCAAGTGCTGCTATAACAAAAATGCCTTTTCTTTTTAAACAAATTTAACAGATTTATTCTCTCACAGTTTAGGAGGCTAGAAGTCCAAATTCAGGGTGCCAGCTCTAGGGGAAGGCTTTCTCTGTTCTGGGGGAATATCCTTGTCATCAATCTTCCTCTGGTCAAGGAGCTTCTCAGCACAGGGGCCCCAGGCCCGAAGGACACACTCTGCTCCCGGCTCTGCTTTCTTGGTGGTAAGGAGGCCCCCTGTCTCTCTGCTTGCTTCTCTCTTTTATATCTCAGAAGAGATTAACTCAAATTGCAACCTGCCTCAATAACATAACTACCTCTAATCCTACCTCATTAACATCATACAGTTAGAATTTACAACACAAGAAAATCACATCAGATGACAAAATGGTAGACAACCGCACAATACTGGGAATCACGGCCTAGCGAAGTTGACACACATTTTTGGGTGACACAATTTAACCCATAACATTCCATCCTTTGGCCCCCCAAAATTCATGTCCTTGCCACATGTAAAACACATTCACCCCATCATATGATAGGAAAAGCCTTAATTCACCTCCAAGTCCAAAATCCGAAAATTCCTCTTCATTTGAGAAATCTAGAATACAAGTTATCTGTTTATAAAGTACAATGGTGGAACAGACACAAGCTAGACATTTCCATTACAAATGGGAGAAACTGGAGGGAAAGAAGGGATAATAGGCGCCAAGCAAGTCAGCAGAACATCTTACATTAGTTCTCAAGACTTGAAAATAATCCTCTCTTCTCTGAGACCATTTAGGCAATGGCCCTGCCCTCCAGACTCTGGGTGTTGGCCACACTCTCCGGATTTTGGGTGGCAGCCCCTTGGCCCTGGGCTTCAGCTCCACTTTCCAGGCCCACTGGAGTGACAATTCTGCTCCCTCGAATTTGGGTAGCCCCATTCTCCTAGTCCATCTGAGTGGCAACTCCATCCTTTGAGAACCCAGAAGCTCTATCCTTTGAGACTGAGGCAGTTCTGCTTCCTTTGTTCTTTGTTTCTTCCGCTTCTGCTTCCTGGTTCCTTGGCTTCTCAGCCCTTCCAGGCTCATCATCCACGTCTGCTCTGCTGGGGCAAGTGTTCCAAAGCTCTTTAGCTCTACAAATGAGTGCCTGGAGGCATGCTACTCCACCAGTAAACTTCTGCCAGAAGGCACTCAGCTGTCTTGCTTTGTGGGTTGACAAGCCTAGCTCCACCAATAAGTGCTCAGAGGCACCCCACTCTACCAGGAAGCCGCCTGACAAAGGCACTCAGCTCTCTCACTCCATGGGTCAAGTCTGTGCTGTCTCACTCCGGTCTGGTTCTGTTACTGCCGTTTTCCTACTGCTACTGCACATCGTCTGCACTGTCTCCCGTGTAGCAGCCCTCCTCCCTTCCTTCTGAGTCCTCACCAGAATTTTCTTTGACGTTCGTAATTCCACCAATGGTCTCTTCAAGGCAACCTAAGATTAGGCACTTTAAAATTCTTCCAGCCCCTATCCATTCACAATTTCAAAACTGCTTCTACGTTATAGGAGCCTGTTAGAGCAGCACCCCACTCTCAGTAACAGATTCTGTCTAATGCTGCTGTAACGAAAATATCACAAGCGGAGCCTTAACAAACAAATTTATTCTCTCTCAGTTTAGGAGGCTAGAAGTGCCAGTTCAGTGTGCCAGCTCTAGGGGAAGGCTTTATCTGTCTGTTCTGGGGGAAGGTCCTTGTCATCAATCTTCCTCTGGTCCAGGAGTTTCTCAGCACAGGGATCCCACGTCCAAAGGATGTGCTCCTCTCCTGGCTTTTGTTTCTTGTTGGTATGAGATCCTCTGTCTCTCTGCTTGCTTCTCTTTTATATCTCAAAAGAGATTGACTCAAAATACAACCTAATCTTGTAGATTGAATCCTGCCTTAATAACACAACTGCCTCTAATCCTGCCTCATTAACATCACAGAGATTGGATTTACAACACATGGGACAAACACAGCAGATGACAAAATGGAGGACAACCACACAATACTGGGCATCATGGCCTAGCCAAGTCGACACACATTTTTTGAGGGAAGCAATTTTATCTTGAAGTCCTAATCCCAGTATCTGTGAACGTGACCTAGTGTGGAAATGGGGTCTTTTCAGATGCTGTCGAGTTTAGATGAGAACATGCTGTTGTCAGGGCCATCAAGTTAGCCTCTGACTCATGGTGACCCCAGGCACAAGGGGACTGGACCATTGTGACCCATAGGATTTTCACTGGCTGATTTTTGGAAGTAGATATTCAGGGCTTTCTTCCTGGTCCATCTGAGTCTGAAAGCTCCATTGAAACCGGTGCAGCAGCGTAGCACACGCGAGCCTCCACGGACGGACAGGCGGTAGCTGCGCCTGAGGTGTGTTGGCTGGGAATTGAACCCAGGTCTCCTGCGTGGAAGGCGAGAATTCTACCACTGAACCACCACTGTCCCCATACTGGAGCTAGGTGGCCCTAATCGAGTGACAGATGTTCTTAATATAAGAAGAGGAGAGAGACTCAGACTGACAGATGGACAGAGGGAAGGTGGCCAAGTGGGGACGGAGACAGAGACTGGAGAAATTCGGCCACAAGCCAAGAACACAAAGGATGGCTGGGAGTACCAGAAGCTGGGAGAGGGAATAGAACAGGTTCTCCCTTGGAGCCTCAGGAGGAATCAACATGGCTGACACCCTGATCTCTGACTCCCAGCCTGCAGACTGGGAGACAGTACGCTCCTGTTCTTTTCAGCTCTCCGTCTGTGGAGATTTGTTACTGCAGCCAACGGGTTCGGATACAGGGTGGAACAGAGGGTCCTCACAGGGTGCCTGCAGAGCAAGAGGGGCCAGTGGAAGGGCCATCTGGCTCCCTCTCTTTCCTCCAACCCTCAGTCCATCCCTCTATTTCCATCTCTTTGGCCACATCAGGCACGTACCCACCCCCATGCCTGTCGCTGGTAGAGGCGGGGAATGGGTGGGCTCCACCTGATCACGTGCCAGCTCCTGGGATTGGAGCTCAGCTGATTTGGGAGAAGGTGCTGTCCATGGAGACTGGCCGGGCCTAGAGGAAGGTGGGCAGGATCCACACACAGGCAAAAGGGAGAACCCAGACCAGGACCCAAAGGCAGGCCAGGAGGACAGAGTTCAACACCTGGACCTTGGCAGAGAGTGAGCAGAGTGCCCACGCTCAGCAGCCCCTGCAGCTGGCTGTTGTGAGGGTAGGGGGGCTGATCCTTCCTCGTAGTCCTGCAGAGACCGCTCCTCTGTGTGGATAACACCTGACAGCATGATGGAAACATTTCCCTGTTTAGCTGTCTTTGAGTCATACTGACTCTCATGCCATAAAATCTACAGTACTCGGTTTATTTTCTCCTCCACGTCCTCTATGGAGAGCTCTTTTTCAGCCCAAGATTTTAAAAAAATGAAGGGGGAAAAAAAGCTGTTATCTGGTCCCATACTCCCCGTGTTTCTCCTCAAAATTACCGACTGGTTCTCCCTTATTTCACACTCAGATGCGGACTAGAATATTTGCTCATGACTTGTCCTTATTTCTGGGCCCACTGAGCCTGGTCCCAAAGGGGCAGCTCCCTCCAAGGCCCCCTGAGGGGAGACTGTCAGTGGGGTGGGGTGAAGCAAGCAGGTGGGAGCTGCGAAGTGGGCCTTCCACGGTGCTGACCTCACCCCTGCGAGGGTCTCCACTGGGCGCCCCCCCTGCCCTGGATAAATGGGCAGGGAGAGGCCTACAGAACAAGCCCCAGGTTCCTCGCTGCTGCCGTGCTGAGCTGGGAGGAGGTCCAGTTCCTTCCAAGAAGAGAATGGTTAAACCCTCTGACTTGGGGTTAGGTGGAGGGAGGGGCCTCTCACCTGAGCTGGCAGGTGAGCTCCTTCAGGGATCCAAGTTTATACTCTGCACCGCTGACTATACCCTGGTTGGTGCTGTGCCTAGGCCAGCCTAGACCCTTTGGGGACTCGAAGCAGCCAGGCAGTGGCTGGGCACTGGACCTTGACTGCTGGCTGCTGGCCAAGGGCCAGCATGCCGTCGGCGGGTGGCACACAGAGGTAAGGCGGAGGGGCTGGTGGTTTGGACAAAGGCATTTTAATTCTTAGAGATTCTGAGAAGTAGGAAGAGATGAGCTGTTCTGTGTTTGTCTTTCAAATGAGGTTGTTTTGGGTTCGGGTGCCATTTCCACCAGCCCTCCCCTGAACCCAGCCTTCTCTGGCTTGGTTTCAGACCACGGGCGGTGTTTCTGGGGCATTCTGTGTGGGGGGGAGCTGTGTCCCTCTGAGTGGGACAGCTATGTAGGTTAGGTGTGGGATGAGGGTCTGGGCCGGCAGGGGTAGTGGGGACAGTCTGGCCAGCCCCTGCGCCCACTGTCCTGTGGCAGTAGATTGTGTGGAAACAATCTGGCCACTTCCTCACAGTGCTGACCCTCAGTGAGCTGGCCATGCTCCTGGCCTTTCCAGTCTATGCCTACAGGGTATTTTAGGATGCTCAACGGCAAGAGGGGAGAGGACCCCCGTGGCTATAGAGCAAGCCCCCCTGGAGGCCAGTGGTCCCTGCCTCCAGGCAAGCAGGGGTGCCTGTGAGCTGGACTGGCTGTTTTCCTTGAAGGGTGAGCAAGGGTCATCTCTGAGGTGGGAGGGAGGAAGGTGTGGGTTGCCAATGCCTTACATTTCCCTGACCTGGCTCGTTGGTGGTTTTGGGAGGTCCTGCCAACTCTGATGTGCGTGGCTGCCCCTCCCTCCCCTGTGCCTCTGCTTTTCCTGGTGGGAACATGGAGGCCAGGGAAGCCCAGGAACTGTGCCCGGTAGGAGCCTCCTGTGAGGATGTTCACCCCCTCGTGGATGCTGTCACCCCATTTTAAAGATGTGGCCCCAGGGCTCCTGAGGGTCAGGTTGCTGTGCTGCCCCAGGCCCCTGATGGTCAGCTGGTGCCCTGGATGACCCATCCGCAGCACAGCCTGGGTGGGTGGGTGACTTTTGGCGGAGAGCTGCAGGATGGCGGTGCCCCCCAAGACCGCTCCAGCGTCTGTGTTCCCTTGTGACCGCAGAGGGTAAGGGCTCAGCTCAAAGCCAGTGGCAGTGAAGCCCACACCCTCTCCAGTGCTGAGTCACCCACCTCCAGCAGATGCCACCCGCACAGCCACCTGCTGTGTTGTTTACTCTCCTTGAGTTGCACAAACACTTGGGGGCTCATCTCTCACTGGCCAGTATGGTGGGCCGCAGGATGAACAGATGCAGAGGAGATGAGGGACCCCTGGGATAGAGGGACCCTGGGGGCAGAGGCACCACAGGGCAGAGTCCTGTGGGGAATAAGCCTGCATACAGCCCCTCCTCTGCTGCCTACATGGCTCAGGGCTGCTGGACGTGGGGCATCCCCATCCAGCCCAAGTGATGCAGTCTGCATCTGTTGAACAGGCACCCAGGTGTCCCCAAGGCTGAACTCTGCATCCTGGCCTCAGTGGCTGGGGCCTCAGGAACATGCACTTCCCATTGGGTGAGGCTAGGGTCCCATTTCAGGGAAGAAACCTTCCCTGGAGTGTGAGCTGTGGAGCCACACTAGGCAACAGATGAGCTGCTGTGTCACCGGTGTTCCCCAGCAAGGTAGGGGTGACCTAGGCTCTAGGCCCGGGGATGGGGGTGCCTGCCCACTCCCCGCTGGGCTGGACTGCAGTGGCCACGTGTCGACCAAACGGCAGGTTCAGGAACACACCTGTTGGGGATGTAGCTGCAGGTAGAGGGAAGCCTGGGCACCACACTGGGGCCGGCTCCAGGGCCGTATCTAGCAGCAGGACCCATGGGAGTCTGGGCCATCCCCACAGTGGGCTACGGAGGGGCAGCAGACAAGGTGGGAACTTGTGGGGGGAGGCGTCAGACTGTGGGCTCAGGATTGTGCCTCTGATGTGAGGGCCTGTAATGGTAGGGGCACCCTTTGGCCAGTTGGCAGGCTCTGGCATGTAGGAGCAGGACAGGCCTGTGTGGGAGACTCGGAGGCTGAGCACTCCCTGTAAGCCTGGAGGTGGGAAGGGTTGGTGGGAGGGGGGCAGGGACAAGGCTGTGTTTGCCCAGGTTACTGCGAGGGCCTGGGGTGGGCTTCCTTCTGGGGGCAGAGATTGATAGAGGTCCTGGAACTGCCTGGGAGGCTGGAGGCCTGAGTAGGTGATGGTACCCATCTGGGAGGCTTAGGGAGCGTGGTGGGCTCTGACTTTGTTTGGGTCAGCTGAGGGGCAGGAGTGACTGGCGTGCTGAGAAGTGGCACCTCTGTGGGGCAAGGAGGCCCTGGGGAAGGGAAAGGGCCTGGACTAAATGGGACATGCCGCCCACCAGCGCAGGTCCTGATGCACTGCCGCTTGCCTGGGAAACCCAGGGCTGTGTGTGGAGTGGATACAGCAGGGTCTGTGGGTCTGAAGCTAAGGCCACCAGCAGGCCATGCGCCTGGGCCAGCGTGGGCCAGTGGGGGCCTGAGGGCACTGGCCAGCTAGAGAGGTATGGGTCTGCAAAACAGGGGCCAAGGGGCCGAGGGCAGGGGCCCTGGATGGTGGCTGCCCCATATCCCATCTTAGTCTGGGCTCTCTAGAGGGGCAAAACCAGTAACCTGCTGCTGTTGAGTCGACTCTGACCCATGGCGACCCTATAAGACAGCATAGAACTGCCCCATGGGGTTTCCATGGCACTAATTTCGGTGCCATAATGGTTAAGTGTTACGGCTGCTAACCAAAGGGTCGGCAGTTCAAATCCAGCAGGCGCTCCTTGGAAGTTCTACGGGGCAGTTCTGCTCTGTCCTATAGGGTTGTCGTGAGTCAGAGTCCACTCTACGGCACTGGGTTTGGGTTGGTTTTGGAATGTTCACACAAGCAGACCGCCACGTCTTTCTCCCGCAGAGGGGCTGGCGGGTTGGAACTGCCAACCTTTTGTTTAGCAGCCGAGCACTTAAGCACTATGCCACCAGGGCTCCTTAAAACCACTGAAGCGTATATAAATGTATATATAGAGAGGTTGACTTCAAGAAAATGGCTCACACAATTGTGGGGGCTGGCAAGTCCCAAATCTGTGGGTCAGGCTACAGGCTGAAGATCTCTGCTGGCTAACGTGGTTGCAGGGGCTGATGAACCCAAAATCTGCAGCTCAGGGGGCAGGCCAAAGATTTCTGCAGGTCCGTGTCCCGAGACCTGGAGGTCAGGTGACCAGAGGAGTGCAGGGTTGAAACAGGGAGCTTTGCCAGAACATCCATTTATATCCTGGAGGCAGGCCACACCCGCAAGGAAACGCTCCTTTCAACTGATTGGCTGCTTATAGTAGATCACAAAATGGAAGATGATCACAGTGTCTGCCAAACCGCTGAGAATCATGGCCTAGCCGAGTTGGCACATAGCATTAACCATCACCCCCCTACCCCCAGTTTGCCGTTCCTTGGCGATCTTGCCGTGAGGTGGCATCTGTCTTCCCTTGTCCAGCCCCACCCTGAGGTTCTATATAGAGACAAGCCCAATAGCTTGTCTACCTAGTGGGCAGACTCCAGTGGCTGGCACTCCTTGCCGTCACCAGTTCTACGCTCCACAGAGGACCTTTTGCTTAAGCAGAAAGGGCCTCAGGGCCATTAGGAAGCCTCCTTCTAGCTAAAAGCCCTCTGAAGGAATGTCGGTTTATAATTTTCATCTGTATTTAATGATTTTTACCATAGTCATTGACTTTCACTTTTTTTTTTAACAGCTGAACTCTTCAAAATTAATTAAAAAACTTACAAAAAGCAAACAGCTTTGTTGAGATAGAATGCGCATACCAAACAACTCACCCATTTAGTGTACAGGTCAGTGGTTTTCATTGTGTTCTTGGAATTATGCAGCCATCGAATCTTACAGAATGAGTGTTGATGGGCAGCTCCTGTCTGTGAGACAGACACAGCCAGGAAGGGCTCCCCAGACACCTGCAAGTCTGTCTGGGAGGGACCCCCTGCAGCAGGGTTGACTGCTCACAGGCTGATGACCCGGCTTCCCTGCTTCATCCTTGGCTGTTTCTCACACTGAAGGCCCTGCCCGATCCCTCCCCCTGTCTGAGGTTCTGGGAGGCTCAGAGGAAGTGGCTGCTGGGAGCTTTCACTGAGGACTCTGTCATTCCAGTTGAGCAGCTGCAAACAGCAAGGACTAATTCACGTGGCTTCAGGGCCGAGGGAGCTCACTGCAAAAGTCAGAGTAAGGTTTTCAAGCAGATCATCAGTGTAGCTGCCTTAGCCATCTAGTGTTGCTGTAACAGAAATAGCACAAGTGGGTGGCTTTAACAAGCAGAAATTTATTTTCTCACACTTTAGGAGGCTGGAAGTCCGAATTCAGGGCGCCAGCTCTAGGGGAAGGCTTTCTCTTTCTGTTGGCTCTGAAGGAAGGTCCTTATCTCTTCAGTGTGTTTCCTGGTTCCTTGGAGATCTCCATGTGGCTTGGCATCAGTCTTGCCCCATCTCTACTTTCTTGTTTAACCTCTTTTATATCTCAAAAGAAGACCACAGCCTTGAGTATGGATTACACCTCAACATAAGAAAACAAAAAACCTCACAATTGGACCAATAAAGCAATACCATGATAAATGGAGAAAATATTGAAGTTGTTAAGGATTTCATTTTACTTGAACCCACAATCAACATCCATGGAAACAGTCAAAAAATCAAACGATGTATTGCTTTGGGCAGATCTGTTGCAAAAGACACCTTTAAAGTGTTAAAAAGCAAAGGTGATTTTGAGGACTAAGGTGCGCCTGACCCAAGCCATGATATTTTCAATTGCCTCATATGCATGTGAAAGCTGGACAATGAATAAGGAGGACTGAAGAAGAATTGATGCCTTTGAATCATGGTGTTGGCAAAGAATATTGAATACACCATGGGCTGCCAGAAGAACAAACAAATCTGTCTTGGAAGAAGTACAGCCAGAATGCTCCTTAGAAGCAAGGATGGCAAGACTTCATGTCACTTACTTTGGACATGTTATCAAGGGGCCAGTCCCTGGAGAAGGAGAGGGTGAGTGTAAAGAAGAAGACCCTCAAGGAGATGGATTGACACAGTGGCAGCAGCAATGGGCTCAAACATAGAAATGATTGTGAGGATGGCGCAAGACCAGGCAGTGTTTTGTTCTGTTGTACGTAGGGTCTCTATGAGCCAGAACTGACTCAACAGCATCTAACAACAACAACAACAACTTATCTCAAAAGAGATTGACTTAAGACACCCTACTTGAATCCTGTCTCATTAACATAACAAAGACAAACCATTTGCAAATGGGATTATAACCACAGCCATAGAGGTTAGGATTTACAATACTTATTTTTGGGAGATATAATTCAATCCGTAACAGTAGCCATTTTATTAAGCTCCTTTTTTTTTTTTTTTTTTTAATCAGGGAGCTCATAAAAGTCCCAAGTGTTTGAAGAAGGGATCCAGAGGTAGTAAACAAAGAATGGGAGCTCATAAAAGTCCCAAGTGTTTGAAGAAGGGAGCCAGAGGTAGTAAACAAAGAATGCCCAATAGGAATCCTCATTGAGAGACAGGCCTGGTTAATGTTCTACTCTGGGTTTATGGGGTCAGAGATTGATTCAGGTCTAATTCCCCGCTGTAAACAAGCCGTCTCAGATACACGGGAATGACACACCGCCTTCATAACTCCATAACAGGCTAAGGCAGTTAGCCCAGAAAAGCCCGCTGGTTCCAAACTCAAACTTGTACACATCCAACTGTTTTTAATAATAGCTCAAATAAGTAGATTTTTAGCCACTTATGGCCTCTCAGCTTTACGTATCCAGCCAAACATGATGCCTAACTACAGGGTTTGTTTTATTGCTATCTGTTAAAAAAAAAAAGGTAAGATAAATCCTGTAGCCGTAAGAATCCCAGGCCATGTCTGCCCTTGGGAGCTCTCTGACTCAGACTCCCCATCTGGCCTCAGAGGAACGTTGTCTAGATACATGTAGCCCCCCCTCCTCTTCCTGGGGTTTTCACGCCCACTTCCCCTTCTGCTGCTTCTGGAAGACCTACTGCTGTGGAGATTGCCCCCTGAATGTGGCTGTCAGTGTATTGTCCCAATTAAAAAAAAACATTTTTTTTTTTTTAATTTATAGCTTGTGGTGCAACGCTGCTCTCTTTTGGTCATATCCTTTTCCTTGATCAGCCTCAAACTCTCTTGAATGCACTGTAAGAGGCTAAGGTAAGAAGTAGTCTTGATTTGAACTGGAAGTATCTGTGTGCACTCATGTGCCATCTTTATGTATCAGTCCCCAGCTCTGTCTGTGAAAGGCCAGAAGCTCTTACCTACCCAGCAGCCTTGGGCTCCCCTGGTGCTGGTTATGGTCTTTAGAGCCCATTCCTACCAATATGACCAGGGCCTCTTAGAGAAGAGGTAGCTTCAGGCCTAGGGGAGGAATATCCGTCACGCTAGGTAGCTAGGAACCCACCAAAGTCCCTAGGGCACTGCCCTCTGCAAGCTGGACTCTAGGTTGACAAGTTGTCCAATGACAGGAAACAGAGTCACGGCCACATTCCGTGAGATCCTGGAAGATCATGGAAGGTGTAAGTTGGCTTCTGCGGGGGCAGAGCTGTCTTTTCCTCTGTTAAGAGATTTCACTGTCAGAGGGACAAGGTATAACGGCCTTAGCCACCTACTTCCCTGTGTCCTATTGTACTTCCATGTTCTAAGGGAGGAGGGCCAGCTCAAGACTTGTCTGATGGGGGAGGCATAGAGCTGGGGCAGTCTGAGTGGGCCTAGGGAATGAATGAGGGAGGCAGGTGAAACCGGAAGCCAGAGAGAGCTTGGCTGGTGGTGAAGGGCCAAGAGCAAGGGGCAGGTGGTCACTGGGAAGAATTGGCTCCAGTTGGGGCTGGGCTGTTGGATGACCAGGCTTCCCATGTGCTGGGGTCAGCCAGTGGCTGGGTGGGGTGAGGCTCTGGCCAGTCTTGCAAAGCCAGGTCCACCCCTATAGGAGGTGAGGCTGTGGATCCCCCTCCCTATCCCCACTCCTTCCTCCTCTCCCACCCACCACTCCTGGGTCCTCGCTTGTCTTGGGCCAGGGTGCCCCAAGGGCCGGTTCTCAGCCAGGAGGCTTTGAGGAGTACTGTCCAGGCCAGGCCAGGCTCGAGCTGCACCTTCACCCCCAAGTGAGGAGAGACTGTTGGAGCAGGTGAAAGGTCTGTCACAGGTTGCACTGGGCAGGCTGTGCCAACCTTCCCATACCACAAGGAAGTGGGGGCCACTGCTCACCAGACATAGGACATGGGTATCTCTCGTGGCTGGGCCGGTAGCTCCCACCCCATGGCTTCTCCTCAGCGGCAACCGTCAGGGCTCTGTGGGGCTTGGCCTTGAGATCTGGTGCTTGTGCCTGATGAAGCCAAGGCCACTGGGAATGGACAGAACTTAATGTAGAGACCTTCAGCAAAGACTCAGCAATGTGTCATGAGTGAGAAAGAAACACCACCAAATCCACGAGACTGAAATTGGAAGCTGCCTAGGACACCTTCCTCCCATGCCACTTCCAGTCACCTTGGAGGTCCTGGCCACCAGGGCGCTGTGGAAAGTGGACATGGCCAGAAAGAGGAAAGGCTGCACACTCGCTGCTGACGTAACTCTGACTAGTAAAAATAACTCTGGATCAGATACAGCAATTTGGTAAAATCCCTGAATGGACTTCGTTGTTGTTGTGAGCTGTTGAGTCAGCTCCAACTAGTAGTGACCTGAATGAATAATTTATTTTATAAGGATCAGCACAAAGCTGATTCCTATGAGGTGGAGGTTAATGTTGAGAACTGCTGTACCTCTCTGTCATCTGTAACGTCAATTACTTCTCCTCCCTCACATCTCAGTCATCTGAGTGCTGCTGTAACAAAAATACCACAAGTGGACGCCTTTAACAAACAGAAATTTATTCTCTCAAAGTTTAGGAGGCTAGAAGTCGAAATTCAGGGTGCCAGCTCCAGGGGAAGGCCTTCTGTCTCTGTCGGCTCTGGAGGAAGGTCCTTGTCATCAATCTTCTCCTGGTCCAGGAGCTTCTCAGTGCAGGGACCCCAGGTCAAGAGGATGCACTATGCTCCCAGTGCTTCTTTCTTGGTGGTGGGAGGTCCCTTTGTCTCTCAGCTCGCTTCCCTTTTATATCTCAAAAGAGATTGACTCAAGACACAACCTAATCTTGTAGATTGAGTCCTGCCTCATTAAAGTAACTGCCGCTAATCCTGTCTCATTATCGTCATGTTGTCTTTGTTGTTAGGGGCCCTTGAGTCAGTTCCGACTCACAGCGACCCTGTGCACAGCAAAACAAAACACTGCCCAGTCCTGCGCCACCCTCAAAATCGTTGCTGTGCTTGAGCCCATTGTTGCAGCCACTGTGTCAATCCACCTGGTTGAGGATCTTCCTCTTTTTTGCTGACCCTCTGCTCTACCAAGCATGATGTCCTTCTCCAGGGACTGATGCCTCCTGATAACATGTCCAAAGTATGTGAGATGTAGTCTTGCCATCCTTGCTTCTAAGGAACATTCTGGTTTTACTTCTTCATTCTTTTGGCAATACATGTTATATTCAATATTCTTCGCCAACATCATAATTCAAAGGCGTCAATTCTTCTTTGGTCTTCCTTATTCATTGTCCAGCTTTCCCTTGCACATGAGGTGATTGAAAACACCATGGCTTGGGTCAGGTGCACCTTAGTCCTCAAGGTGACATCTTTGCTTTTCAACACTTTTAAGAGATCTTTTGCAGATTTGCCCAATGCAACGGGTGTTTTGATTTCTTGGCCACTCCTATGTCATAAAGGTAGGATTTATAATGCATAGGAAAATCACATCGGATGACAAAATGGTGGACAATCACTCAATGCTGGGAACTATGGCCTGGCCAAGTTTACACATATTTTTGGGGGGAAACAATTCAATCTATAACACCTCAGTATTCTCCTTCCTGTCTTTGAGTTCTGTAGTTTGAGCAATGTCTCACAGAAACCATGAACCCTATCAAGGAAATGGCTCAGGCAGTAGTGGAGGCTGTCAAGTCCCAGATCCATGGGTCAGGCATAGGCTCCTCCTGACTCATGTGGCCACAGGGGCTGACAAACCCAAATCAGCAGGTCAAATGGCAAGCTGCTGGCTCAAGTCCCAAGAACCAGAGGTTGGATAGTGACAAGCCAGATGCAGGACCCCGATGCAGAGAAAGAGAGAGCCCCCAAGAGCACCCGCACGTATACACTGGATGCAAGCCACATCCCAGGGAATGGGGTGATTGAGTAAGGGTGAGACTTGAGTCACCTCCTCCTGCAAGGCTGTGACTCAAGATACAGCCCACACTAATCCTACCTCATGAACGTATAGAGGTTAGAATGTACAACAGATAAGATGGAGGATAATTAGGATAATTACATCAGATCATAAAATGGAAGTCAGCCACACAATACTGGGAATCATGGCCTAGTCAAGCCAACGCACAACACCAATCATCACAGGTTCCATACATATTTGTATAGTCCCACTCAATCACTGTGTGTGAGTCACAAAGACTATGGCTAGAAGGGCCACATTAAGTGATTCATTGCACTGCATGACTCTGTACAACAGGACAAAACACTGCCCGGTCCTGTGCCACTCTCATGATCATTGTTACGATTGAGCACACTGTTGCAGTCACTGTGTCAATCCATCTCTTTGAGGGTCTTCCTCTTTTTCACTGACCCACTACCAAGCATGATGTCCTTTTCCAGGAACTGGTCCCTCCTGGTAACATGTCCTAAGTACATGAGACAAAGTCTCACCATCCTTGCTTCTAAGGAACATCCTGGCTGTACTTCTTCCAAGACAGATTCATTTGTTCTTTCGGCAGTCCATGCCATGTTCAGTATTCTTTGCCAACATTTTACCCTGGATCTTTTACATAGGGCTTTTCAGAGTGCTTAGGTGTTCCCTGAGTGGAAGACCCTGTAGCTGTCCAAAGCCAAGGCACATATGCCCCCATGCTGTCACCCTCACTCTTGCTGGTGTGTGGACTGGTACAGCCTTTGCAAAGCACTTTGGAATCTCTGAGTAAAAGGCACAGAGCCTTTGGCACAGTGAGGACATATCTAGATTTATCCTGGCCATATTGCCATCATAAACTCTTTCCTGCAATTCCTCTAGATTCTAGGCTTTTTGAGTCCAAGTACAGTGCCTGGTCTACTTGGCCCTGCATCTCAACTTCCTGCATTGAGGGGTCTAACCCCATCCCTCAGCCACATGGTCCATTTCCACCCTTTAGGGGCCACCTGGGGTACCAACTCCCTCTCCCAGTCACTGGAGCCACAGGGTGCCTGCCAGGCAGGGGCCAGAGGCCCTGCTGTGGACACTTATACCACAGCAGATGGGGTCCAGACCCCTCTTTTCTTTCTCCTTCAAACACAGGGGGTCTGAAGCCTACCTGGCCCATCTCAGATCTTTCCCAAGGAGCAGCCTCAGGAGGCAGCTCACTTTCCAGGGTGTTTACCAGCTGCCCAGCTAATCTCCTCAGGTTTCACTTTGGAGAAGATACTTTGGTCTAAAGGCTGTGAAACTCAGAACTGCCTTTGAAAGGACAATTGCGCAACATTCCTAGATGTGTCTGGGGACTGGTGAGCTCACCAACTGAAGGTCACCAAGAAGGGGAGCTTTCACTGTGACAAGCAGTGTGCGCATGATGAAGGTGGGGGTGAGAAAGGGGTGGCTGTGCTCAGATGACCTCTGACCCACCTGGGGAAGGCAAAAGGCCCTTGCAGCCACCTCCGCACTTGTTCCTGTGTCCAGGTGGCAAAGGGGCCAGGTGAGATGCATTGGTGACTGTGCCATGCCCTCCTGGGCATTGGATGTGGTCTGCTCAATGGAATATCTGGGGCCAAAAATACTTCGCATGCAAGAGTGACCTTAGTGTGCGGGGCTGGGATCCGTAATGAGACTACAAGACAGTGGGCATTTATCGAAGATGGAGGGACAATAACTAAATGCCACTATGCCCTGTGGCCTGAGCCCCTAGGACAGTGTTTATCCCTATACCCCTGAGTGTCGGCTCAGGCTCCACATCCCAGAACGGTCTGGTTCACAAATCCCACATGCAGAACCCAGTAGCTGTGGGTGGAGCTCACGAGCTCCCCCGGGGGCTACCAGCTGTGAGGAGCCCCCAGACGCGCAGCCCGGGAGCCACCCCAGTAGGCATATCCAGGTGGGATGTGGGCAGATGGTTGCATGCGTAGTTCTGATTTCAGGGTTGCTGGTGAGATAAGGACAGCGGAGATGGGCACTGGGAGCTTGGGAAGCAATGGTTGTACAGGGACCCTGCCTGGGATGAAACCTGGGCACTCGGCACTCCTGAGGACAAGGTCCCATGCCGTAAGGACTGGAGGGGCTGCCCTGCTCACTGGGGTGGCAGGCTCACCTCCAGCTCCCTTGGGCTGCTTGCTGGCCTGGGACTGGGCAGAGCACTGGGACTGGCTGTAGGGCAAATGCACTGGGACCAGCGATGGCGGCACTCGCTGCCACAAGTGGTGCAGGTGTGTCCTCTGGGCCTCGCTGCCGCATGGCCCACATGTGAGTGTGGCACTTGTAAGACCTTCAGAGACACATCTGCCTCCAGCCCAGCCCCCTGTTCCCTTGGGCTTATGTGAACATAACAAAGGGCAGAACGCCCTCTGCCTTGCCCCCACAGAGACTCTGAAAACAGAGTTGGTGCTTTCTCACCCCTGTGCAGCTAGGGGTGGCCATGAAGCTGAGTCTGGCCAACGAGATATAAGTGGAGGCTTGCTAGGGGCTTCTGGAAGGGCTTGACTCCTTGTTGTGGCTGGCCCCGACCCTGCCTCTTCTTGCAGACCCAAATGGTGGTGAGATGTCTGGAGCACGGCAGCTATCTTGTGACTATGAAGGAGCAAGCAAGCATGGTGCTCAAGACACCAACACCCTCAACATAATGGGCTGAATCCTCGAGAACTGGGTCCTTGAGCCAGTACCTGCAGCCTCCTCTCTCCAGAATCCTAGATTTGTGAGGAAAACCCATGCTGGGTTTTCTGATTCTTTCAGCTGGGTGGCCAAGGTCCTCAGAGATAAGCCATTTTTATGCTGATGATGTGGCAAATGGGTGTCCCAGTACTAGCATCTCCCCTGAGCTCCAAACCCCTTTTTCAGTGGCTGCTTGATGTCCCCATGAGACGTCTCAGCATGTTTCACACTCAGCCTGTCCTTGCCTGCTCCATCTCAACAATTGGCTTCTCCAGTTGGAAACCCTTCCCTCCACCTCACACCTGCTCATACCTGAGGCCTGTGAGGGGGTGGGGGTGTGTGTGTACTTGCTTTTGTTTATTCATTCATTCAGCAGCTATGAAGTGAGCAGCCAGCACGTGTAGCTGTTCTCCCCAGGGGATGTCAGCATGCCCCTGGAGCTTGCCTGGTAGCGGGCAGACCTATCAGGTGGCCGTGAGGCTGAGGGAAACACAAGGCAGGGAGGGTCAGCATTTCATGTTTAGGAGGTCAGGGAGGGCCCCTAGGGAAGGTGAGAACCAAGCAGAGGTCAGACCAAGAGGGTGAGCTGTGTGAAGAACTGGTGGTCCTGGCCAAAGGCATAGCACTTGAAAAGGCCCTGAGGTCAGAACAGTGAGGAAGAGGAGGTGGCTGGAGCTGAGGGAGGGGGACAGAGGTGAGCAGGGAGCTGCTGTGAATTCTTTAGGCGTCTGGGCCAGGGACCTTTGCCTGTGCACACCGGCTGAGTTCCTGGCACCCAGGCCTGGCCGTCCAGGCCCTCTGTCCCTGCTGCCATCTGCTGGCCCCTCCTCTTCAGCCCCGATGTGCCGAGCTCTGGGTATCACTTGGTCGTCAGTCTCCTGGGGGTCCTGTGTGGGCCGAGCATCTTTAATCCACTCTCCCCTCCACTCCTGTCAGCCCATGGAGCTCCCACCCCCACGCCTAGTGTGGGGGCTCGGCCAGCTGCTCGGCTTCTGGCTCCTGAGCTATGAGCAGTGGGTCAGGTGGCTGAGGGGGGTCAGGTTCTGATTCATGCCCGTCCTGGTCCCTTTTCTGGCCCTGCCTGGGCGCACAGTGGGTGTTGGGGCCTGTGGAGGTGGGGGCTGGCATGAAGCTGCCCCTCCTGTGCCCCTGACTTGGGACTGTCCCTGCCCACAGGTACTTCCAGGGCACTCTCATCCTGCTGGTCCTGACTCTGTTCCTACTGGTCGGCTTTCTGCACCTGGACTTGGGTTTGTTCACACCGTAAGTCCTGCACTGGCCCCCAGGCTCTGGGAGGCCACCACCCTGGTGTCCCCTGCCCTGACAGCCCTGGGAGCAGGCCCTGGGAGCAGGGCCAGGACTTCTGGCCCACCTGCCTCAGTGGCCCCTACCTGTTCTGGTGGGGTGACCCTGGGAGCTTACACCTCCCTGCTGTGCCTCAGTTTCCCCTCTATCAGAGGAGGTGTGAGCCCTTCCCTGCTGGGACCCATTATCCTCCTGGGGGACTGCCCTCCTGCCCTCCTGGCCCCCTTCCCACATTTTATGGGTGCCAGAGGTGCTGCATGGGCCCTTGAGTGAGGTTGCCAAAGAAGGACCCTAAGGTCTCTGATTATTCAATGGGTGGTCACGGAGCCTCTGCTGGGGGCAGGGCCAGCCTCCTGTGGTCTCCTCTGGGAGGTGGGGTCTGGTCCATGGGATAGTCGGAGGGCATCAGATGCTGGGAGCAGGGCCAGCCTCTGGGTGCTCTACCAGGCTCCAAGAACAGAGGGGCCCGTGCTGTCTCAGCCCAGGGGTGAGGTCTGGAGGACCAAGGTCAGTGCCTGTCCTGGAGCTCCATGCATCCCCATAGCCAACCACGCTGCCAGGTCCGACCTGCTGGGGTCTCTTGGCCCAGCCCCCAGCCAGGTCCCCTTCCAGTGGGATTTCCACGGAAGGAAGGGGGCGCCAACACCCTTTGGGCCAGGCTGGGTGGGGGGAGGCCCCAAGGGCAGCCAGTCACCCTCTGTGGCACTGCACAGGGGCAGGAGGATGGGCTCAGGGGCTGGACATAGGGACCCAGAGTGGCCTCAGCCCAGAGCCCCTGGACCACAAGGGGTGGGTTGGGGAAGCCTGCAGCTCCAGGCCAGATGTGCACATTCGTGTGATGCTGTGATGGCCTACAGGAGTAGGCACCAGTGTCCACTCCATCCTGCACGAAGGGTCAGCCAAGAAAGGCCTCTGGGGGCAACTGAGAGCCAGGCTGGTGTCCTAGGAGCCAAGGAGGACATTGGGGGGGGGGTTGAGCTACCATGCTGGTCTCCATTTCTTTGGGGGTGAGAGCTCCTCAAACAGTGACTCCCCCACTCCCAACACCCCCAGGCAGAGGACAGAGGAAGGAATCCCATCCTGTGCCCAGTGGGTCCCTTGGGGCTGCAGGGTTGGGTGTTGCTGGGTTGGGGCACAGGGTTGGGGACACAAGGCTAGGGGTCTTGGGTTGGGGGCTGCTGAGTTAGGGCACAGGTCTGGGGGTCTCCGGTGGGGGCACGCACTGCCTCGATAAAGGGTGCTGTCCTTCCCTAGCCTGGCCCGGGGGACTGCAAAGTCGCCTGTCACCAACATCATGTTCCTCAAAACGCACAAGACAGCCAGCAGCACCGTGTTCAACGTGCTCTTGCGCTTCGCGGAAAAGCACAACCTGTCGGTGGCGCTGCCCGAAGGCGCGCACTTCCACCTGGGCTACCCCTGGCTCTTCCTGGCGCGCTACGTGGAGGGCAGCGAGCAGGAGGGTCCCGGCCAGCAGAGACGCTTCAACATCATGTGCAACCACCTGAGGTTCAACCCGCCAGAGGTGCGGCTGCAGGGGAGGGGCCTCTTGGCTGGGGGGGCGGAGCCTCCCAGGGGCCACGGCAGGGGTCGGCGCTGGGCTCAGGGGTGCCCTCTGCCCCTGGCAGGTGTGACTACTGGGAGCACCGCCCAGGAGAGTCACGCACCCTCTCCTCTGTCCCCAAACAGGTGCAGAAAGTCATGCCTGAGGACACCTTCTACTTCTCCATCCTCCGGAACCCGGTCTTCCAGCTGGAGTCGTCTTTCATCTACTACAAAAGCTACGTGCCCGCCTTCCAGGCCGCGAGGAACCTGAGCGCCTTCCTGGCCTCCCCGTGGACCTACTACAATAGGAGCGCAAGCCTGAACAACGCCTACGCCAGGAACAACATGTGGTTCGACTTCGGCTTCGACAACAACGCCTGGCCGGAGGACGGCTACGTGCGCGCGCGCATCGCGGCGGTGGAGCGGCACTTCCAGCTGGTCCTCATTGCAGAGTACTTCGACGAGTCCATGGTGCTGCTGAGCCACGTCCTGCACTGGACGCTGGACGACGTGGCCTACTTCAAGCTCAACTCTCGCAGCCAGAGCAGCGTCACCAGTCTGACTCCCCAGGACCAGGAGCGCGCCAAGCGGTGGTGCGCGCTCGACTGGCACCTCTACCAGTACTTCAACCGCACCTTCTGGGCCAGGATTCACACAGAGCTGGGCCCACGGCGGCTGCGCAACCAGGTGGCGCTGCTGCAGGAGCGGCGGCACCAGCTCACCGACCTGTGCGTGCAGGACGGGGCACCCAAGAAGCAGTCTCAGATCAAGGACCTCCAGCTGAAGCCCTACCAGTCCGGGGAGGCTGACATCCTGGGCTACAACCTGCGGCTGGGCCTGGACAATGCGACGCTGCAGCTGTGCCAGAGAATGGTCATGCCCGAGCTCCAATACATGGCTCGCCTGTACGCCCTGCAGTTCCCGGGAAAGCCCCCCAAGACCATCACATTTCTGAAGGGGTAGGGCTGGCTCGGGGCAGAGCGCCTGGGACAACGCCCCTATCTCCGTGCCCCTCTACCCCCTACCGCCTACCCGCCAGTCCGGAGCACCGCCTGGTGCTCAGAGCAGGGCTCTGGGCAGTTGGAAGACCCAGACCTGGCCGAACTGCTGCCCTTTAGGGTGAAGGCACCTATGAGAGACACTCCCCAGGGTCTTCCCCCTGTGGGCGACCTCTTGGGGAAGGCCTTCCATCTAGGACGGCATGCATGCTGGCCTGGGAATGTGCTGCCTTGTGTAGTATCCGTTACAGGTCTCACAAGAAAACAAAAATGAGTTACATGTTCACACACTGTCCATTGAAAGAACTTGGACCCAGGAAACCTGGAGAGGTGTGGACGCCTGGGGCTCAGGTCCTGGGAGGATGTGACCCCTGGCAGCTGGGACCTTGCTGTTGGCGCAGAGGTTCACAGGCAGAGTAGGACCATCCAGTAAGCAAGGTGTGCACCAGCTTGCATTAAAGAAGCTACAAACGGGCTTGGCTGTATTTACTCGCTAATCTGTGGTGAGCAATTTCATACGGGTTTCACCACATTTTTGATTGTGTACTGCCGATTGGTGGGAAAGCACAGCTGGGCCCA